>NC_140580.1:510195300-511480011 GCF_964204655.1 Triturus cristatus | reverse complement strand
GATGGCTACGTGCAAGAAGCACACTATTACCCACTGTGCTCTTTCGAAAAAGATTAGTTTTTACCACCCTATCCACAATCTTGACAGAAACGTCAAGAAAGTCCATTTCACTGGCATGTGTCCTGTGTGTAAAGGATAAATTGAGATTATTGTGTGAATATAGTGTTAGAAACTCATGCAAATCATGCTTTGGAGCATCCCAGATAATAAAGAGATTGTCAATATACCAAGTCCAAAATGTTATATACCTGGTCCAACTCTCATTTTCCTCTACCCACACATGAAGATCTTCCCACCACCCCATGAAACTACCGGCATAGCTTGGAAAACACCAACTGCCCATCGCAGTCCCAATCAATTTGCAATACCACACATCAATAAACAGAAATAAATTGCTTTCCAAGCAGAATCTCAATATGTCAAGCAACATCATAGAGTGATCGTACATGTGTATGGGGTTTGTAGTGAAAGAAATTCCTGCAAGCCTGGATCCCCAGGTTGCGATCTATTCATGTCTAAAGCGACACCTTCCATGGGTACAACTGTGTGATTAGATTGCCATGGGATACTTCCCATCTTGGTGATAAAATCAGTACTGTCTCTGCAATAAGAGGGTAAAACACTTACATATGGTAACAAGAAAAAACCAAGATATACATATATTACCTACTGGAGGTAGTTTTCATAGCCAATGCAGTTTTTGTTTTGCTAATAAGTTGTGCGCCGTTTGTCGAATCTGCATTAAGATTTCAATTTTAGTACCCCAGTCACCTCATCTGCTGTCTGGAAAGTTTCAGGGTGATTCGTCAAGCGAGGCAGAGAAAAAGGGGAGGCCAAAAAACATGTTTTTCTCATTCAATTGTCCATAGGGACTACAGCCCAAACCGCTGAACGCAATTGCGATAAAATTTGGCAGAAAGCTAGACCTTGGTCCAGAAAGATCTCTTTTCATACTTTGGTATACATTTGCTCAGTAGTTTTGGAGTTAATAAAGAAAAAAGATATATGTATAACTAGAGACGCAGATCCACCGCTGATCCAGCTTGTTACAGCTACCCTTGAGGCGGAAGCCGGGGGTGTTGCATTTTAAACTTTTTAACTTGCTTCTCACGCTATTTTGCACATTGCTTTTGTTTAGAAACTGTACTGTATTTTACCTGCGCTTTCTGGTGCTTTAGGGCTGGTGTCGTTTCCCCAGTCGCAGAGCCAGTGCTGGACGAGTAGGGCGAGTCCTTTGGCTGCCATTGCCTCCCACGAGTCGCCTGGCCACGCCCCTCTCTGTTAGCCACGCCCCCGTCCTTCCTTATAAATATGCACTCGCCCTGGCAGCGCAGCGGACAAGCGCAGCGGGCTCGCACTCAGCATGCCGAAGACACGCCAAAGACTAGCCCGTCTGTGCCCGTCCGGGCCCAGATGGGCTTAGGGCATACCACTCTGCTTAACTCCTCTAGCCCTCGGACCCCCTCTCACAGGTATTCGCGGGACACACTGCTTGCTCTACGCACGGCCAGACACCCCAGCTGTTGCTATTATTGGATTGAGGGTTCCGCATTTAAACATTGTCGTGCCTGTCGCCCACATTACACTTGCAAGGACCCTGACTCACTGACTATGGCTCTGCTTAATTGCAGATCACTGCCTTGTCATGCCACGGAGGTTCACTCCATCCTTTTGGACCATAGTCTGGACGTCTTATTCCTGACGGAAACGTGGCTGACTACAGGTTCCGACCCCGACATTGTCAACGCTCTCCCCCCGGGATACCTCATGTTCCATCTTGATAGGCCGGATGGGAGAGGGGGTGGAGTGGCCATTGTCTACAGAGACACATTCTTATGCAAAGCAGTAGACTGCGGCATCAACAACGCCGAAAGTTGTCAGTTTACCCTTCGCGTCTCCTCTACTGTCTCTATTGCTGGCCTCCTTGTGTATCGGCCTCCCGCTACGCTAGGGAACTTTGTGGATTCTTTCATGGAGGCTGTTATCCCACTGGCTGCTGCCTCGTCCAACTTTGTCATTCTTGGGGACTTCAACTTTCATTTTGACGACCCCAATGACGTAGTAGCAAGGGAGTTTCTAAGTTCGCTCGGGGCACTGGACCTACATCTCGTTAATATGGGAGCTACTCATATTAGAGGTCATCAGCTTGATGCGGTTTTTGCTAATTCTGCGAACCTACAGGCTCTCCAGATGTTAGCTCTCCCCTGGACCGATCACCATCTCATTCCGTTTAGCTGGTTGCTGGGGAACCGGAGAGACCCCGCACCAAGACAACATATTGTGGAACGACTCTGGTCGAAGCTCCCGGTGGACAGTTGGGCGGAAGAACTAGCTAGAACCTGTCCTCACCCCGTAGATGACCCCAACACCGCTGATCAGCTCTTGGGTGAATGGCTGACTAACTCTCTGGACTTACTGATCCCGAATAAAAGGAGGCTTGTCAGGGAGAGAAGAATTGGCTCTGCCCCCTGGTATACCCCCGAACTTAGGTGCATCAGAACCTCTTGTAAAAGGCTTGAACGTGCTTGGAGGAGAGAGCAGACGGAAGAAAGCCGGGGCAATTACAAAAGGGAGTTGAGGAAATATAAAAGCGCACTGAAGGACGCTAAAAAGATTTTCTTTAGCGACAGGATTGAGAGAGCAAGCAATTCTTCTGGAGAATCGTTTAAAATCTTCAAGGAACTTCTGAAAGCCCCGGTCCCTCCAGTGTTGCATGATAATCCCAAAGAAAAATGTGAGGAACTGGCCAGCTTCTTCCATTCAAAAATAGAGAAAATCCTATCCTCCTTACCCACTATTCCTCCAAGCCATGAACCGGTTACTAGCCTCACAAGTCGCTCGATTGAGCTAGCATCTTTAGGCCCCTTCTCGGTAGAGGAGGTGATAAAAGTCCTGTTGGAGATGAAGAGTGGCTCCCCGAGTGACCCAGTTCCCATAAAACATCTTAAGCTCGTGGCTAACACCTTGTCAACTCCTCTGACTGATCTCTTGAACCTTTCACTCGCTCAGGGCATAGTGCCCCAGAGATGGAAAAAGGCTGTGGTGAAAGCCCTATTGAAAAAACCAGGACTGGATTCATCCAATTTGACCAACTTCAGGCCTATTTCACTTCTGCCTGGATTTTCTAAAATTGCAGAGAAGTTGGTCAACCGTCAGCTCTCTCACCATCTTGAGTCTAACCACCTGCTAGGAAATTCCCAGACTGGTTTCCACCCCGGCCATGGAACAGACACTGCCTTGCTGGCAGTAGTGGAGGAGGCAAGGAGCACTCTAGATACAGGAGGGTCAGTGGCAGTGATCCTCCTGGACTTGAGTGCTGCCTTTGACACCGTGAGTCATCAGGTGCTCCTCCAACGTCTGTCAGAGGTAGGTGTCTCAGGGACGGCCCTGAAATGGTTGGGATCTTTTCTTTCTGACAGTTTCTACCAAGTCTGGGAAGGGTCAGAGCAATCTGCCCTAATCCCTCTTCAATGTGGAGTCCCGCAGGGCTCATCGCTAGCCCTACCCTATTTAATATATATATGACTCCACTTGAAAGAGTGGTCGCCCCTTCAGGGGTGAAGATCGTCAGTTACGCTGATGATACTCAGCTGGTGGTGGGCCTCACTCAGCTGGCGGAACAACCTGAGGTGTTACACGACTGCCTTGCCAATGTTTATCGCTGGATGTCTATCTCCGCCCTAAAGCTTAATGGAGGTAAAACCGAGCTGATGCTCCTGGGCAATTCCAGCCCCTCCATTATTGCGAGCTGCTGGCCCCGGTCTCTTGGTGACCCACCATCCCCCAAGAAGGAGATCAAGTCCTTGGGAGTATGGTTGGAAGAAGACCTGTCCTTCAGGACTCATGCCAGGAAGACCGCAGGGGTTTGCTTTGGTTTACTGAGATCAGCCCGAAAGGTGCTACCTCTGCTTCCTGATCCAGCAAGGAAGCTGTTGATACGTGGCCTGATTCTATCGAGGCTCGATTATGGGAATGCGCTGTTTCTCGGTGCTCCTGAAGCGACCTTCAAATCTCTCCAACAGGTGCAAAACGCAGCTGCGAGAGTCCTTATGGATGTTCCCAGAAGGCAGTCTGCAGCTCCGGCCCTCAAAGCGCTTCACTGGCTCCCCGTGAAGGAGCGGGTGAAATTTAAAGCGCTATGTACAGCCCACAAAATTTTACTTGGAAAAGGCCCCCCCATCCTTGCTAACATGGCCCGTCCTTACAAACCCCCACGTCTGCTGCGCTCGGACCAAAAACACCTTTTGCAGTTAGCGAGAGTAAGAAGAGCTCGTTCTGGGGGCAGGCGTTTCTCTGTGCAAGTGGCCTCTCTTTGGAACTCTCTGCCCCTCAAGATTCGCTCAGAGCCCAAGATCCTACCATTCAGGAAACTTCTTAAGACCCACTTGTTTCCATAGTAGTGATTAGCTGATTCTCTCCTTCTGGTCTGTTGCGCCGGGATGCCCTCGGGTAAGCTGTGCGCATTATAAATTTCATATTATTATTATTTATTATCCACCGCTGTGGATCCGCGGAGACATGCGCCACGAGCAATGCCATAACTGGATGGCTGCAACTGTGAGGAAAGTTTGGTATCTCATTTTGTATATCGGGACTCGGCCCCAGGGGCATTTACCCCAGAAAAGAGTACAGCATGGAGTCAAACTCTTCACAATATCCTCAATGTTGAAACCAAACTATTCTTTAAAATGCTCAAATAGCTATGTTCAAACAATCAAATAAATGATAACTGAGATCAGAGTACATAACAGATAGGTAACTCAAGATGTCTGGTCTACAGATGTTTAAGGTGACCGCAAACGTGTCCGTTTGTCATCCAGAACTGTCCCTTGCTCCTTCACTCTAGTATTAAACGTTTTTCCCCCTTGGACATCTGCACAGTCCTTTTTAACTGGAATCTAAGTTTTAAATATATATGAGATTTTCTTTTCATACTAACCTTTCACATATTAAAACAATGCGTATCCAGTAGTTTTCACCAACATTATACACATTGTTGTGCAAAATGGCTCTCCAAAGTGTATGAAATGCAGCTTTTTCATGGCTTGTATGTCAGAATAATGAACACTGCGGTTCGAAATTGAAACTATATCAATGAATAAATTGTAGCTTAAAACATTTACTTATTTTTCAATTGAATATCTAGCCCAAATATTACAATAAGTCAGTGTAAGATTTTCTGATTGACGATATAGTACTAAGACCAATAGCTGTCCCTTTTTTATTTTTGCAAAACTGTTTAAATCTTGCAGCACAAATTGCGAACCTATCGGTGATACATTGCTTACATTCTAGTCCAGTCCATACACTATGTGCCCCAAAAAGCATCACTGCGCACTGCCATGTCTCAAAGTAAACAATACATCGGCTTCTAGTCTCATACTTCTGTTTCACAGCTCACTTACTTTTTGTTTGGCCTGCATTGTGCAATGTTTCTCGATATCTTCAGGAAAAGCAATGAATCAGTTGACAGCTTGCCTATGTTCGGGGCACGAGCCACCGGTCACCAAATCCTCAATTATTGCTTGTGGTTGCTGGAGGGCAACATGAAAGGATTTTACTTGAGCTTTCTGAATCACCGAATGAGCCATACTTCGAGAAGAATAAGTGGGTCGAAACTGGCTTCACCAGGGTTCCAGTTCTGTTTTTTTTTTTTTTTTATTGGGGTGGCTGTTTAAACGAATAATTATTGTGAAAGTGGCTTTCTGAGATGCCTTGGACCGGAACCCACGCGCTTTGGCAAATTCAAGTAATATCGTTTTTGTTGCGATTAAGCTCCAGTTCCCAGCTTAGCTCTTAGAATTAAGTTTCAGATGCAAGCCGGCCATTTTCCAGTTTAACTATTGTTCCTAAGTCCAGCTTGGTATCATTTCATGAAAGTATAGCTCACGTCTGTGGCTTTCTTTAGATTGCTGCGACCTTCCTGTGGTACCTGGTATCTCTTCTGTGTTCATGCTTCATTACTTCATTGTTCAGGGGTTGCATAGATACTCGATATTCTTCTCATATTTCACGTGGACTGTTTTGTCTCACATAACAAAACTCAGTATCGTGCTGAGTGTCTGTGTGCAAGAACCAGTTGTTGTGCAAGCTTTTAGAAACGAACTTTTTCAAAGGAGGTTGTTATTTCAGTAAAGCAACACACCTCATGAAGGCTTTTCTCAATAAATATAAACATAAAAGAGGCTGGGCCAATATCATCAACAGGTGCAGGGCCTGTCATAAACCTGTGTGCTCATGTTTTTAAGCAAGTGCACCGTCTACAGCAAATACATTTAACTCGGGATTTCTCAGAGAGTTACTGACCTGTAGACAGCACAGTATGAAAACAGGGAGAGGGAACCTATGTGCAGTCTCACATTACCACCAGAGGTCCCGGACTTACTTTTCCAGCAGCCCCTGCCTCAGGATAGGGCGGCCTCAGTGAATGCACTATATAGCGCTTGCAGCATTCCTGCAGCATCCCTACAGCGCGGGAGCCAGGCGCGCAACATCCATTGGGCTCACCGGGCTTCAGCCCCCCCGTCATGTGAGTCAGCACGGCTGAGACAGCCTCGCGGGCTGGCGTCCGTCTAATTGCAGCCGCATCCGAGTACTTCACAGGTCTTTAAAAGATCATTTACTCGTTAATGAGGCTTTTGTTGTGTTTTCACCCCTTCTTACAGCCACTCTGCCTATGGCTGGAAGACTTAGCCCCCCCCCCCGAAATCTTTTTCAGCCCCCCCCCCGAAATTTGTCTCTAGTTGCCCGCCTGGCGGGAGCTCACATCACCGCGGGATGGCCGGAACTCACTTCTCCAGCAATCCCTGCCTCAGGAGGCGCAGGCCTCAGTGAACATGCTATAAAGCGTTTGCAGTAGTACCGCAGCAAGGAATGGTGTGGGACATGCCCAGTGAAGGCCGGGCCAAGAGCACGCCCACCTGCGCCTGTCCGTGCCTGAGCCATGCTCATTCGCTTGACTTTGCTTCTTTTTGTGTTCGATATGGGTACGCGCAAATCCTCACTGGTCCTTGCTGCCCAAAAGCGGGCTTGCAATGACTCGAATATTCTGACTTTTTTAACCTCTGCAGTACAGGCCATCACACAAGAGATTACTACTGTTGAGGAGGAAGTTGGGATGGTTGCCAGTGCCAGCACTCCTGTCTCATGTGCCCCTGCCTCCCCTACTATCTCTCATCAAACAACTCTACAACCTTACCTACTGGCAAAACGATTGAAACTTCAAAACATAATTCTCCTTTCTCCTGCATTACACGAATCGTTGAAGCTATTGTTCACCAGCCATGTGATGTATTACTGCCACTGGCACCCTACCCAAAAGGAGGAGATTAAGGTTGTGGCTCCTGACAAGGTTTTAAATTGTGATCTTGGAGCTGAAAGTTTTTAAGTTTGCCATGCCATCCCCAGCTGTTTAAACTTCTGTCAACTCTGGAAAATATATATTTAAATCTTTTAAACTATGTTACGATATTTAGTTATTTATTTGGAAAGTTTTATAAAGTGCGAACATGACCCTTGCGGGTATCAGAGCGCTGTTCACAAGGCGAAAGCATGAATAAACTCAGTACAATAGAGGTCAACTCTGCGAAACAACAAGGAGTATACAGTCAAGATCAGGGATCTGGTAGTGGGCCACATTCAATTAATTTCCCCTAGAGTGCAAAATATTTCCTGTAACATTCAGCAAAACAATCAAGAGTTAACTTGACACAACATAATAAAGTAAGTGACAAAACTGTAGGGTGTGGGCCTTAGGGTAAAATAACAATTATCAACCAAACATAAAAAAAATGGAGAACGATATGTTGGGATAAATGTCAAGTCTATCAACATGGGGTGAACACGATGATGCAGTTAATGAATACTCAGGAAAATCTATTTGGCCTGCTTCCTGAAATAGGCAGTGGAAGGACTGGCTCTAATCTCAGTAGGAAGAGCGTTCCAAATTCTAGGTGCAAGACCGGACAAGCAGGTTTGTACGAACTTTTCTTTTTGAATTTGGGAGGTTTCAAGAGTAGTGTGGACGTACTTCTTAAGTTCCGACCCGAGCCAGAAAGAACAAGCTTGTTCGCCAGATAGGCCGGAGTGTTGTAATGCAAGGCTTTAAGCGTGAGGCAAGCTATTTCAAAATGAATCCTCGCTTCAATAGACAGCCAGTTAAGCTGCAAATGGTCAAGTGTAGTGTGACCGTGTTTTTTGGAGCCTGTGTTGAGCCTGGCCGATGCGTTGAGAGTGGCTCTGAGAGGGGCCAAGCTCGCTTTAGGAAGCCCCACAAGGGTCACCCGACCATATTCAAGACGTGAGATCACCAGGGATTGTACTGCAGGCTGTATGTCTTCGGTCAGAAGGAAAGGTTTGATTTTCTTGAGGGTGTTAAGATGAAAGTTGGCACCCCTAATAGTGGCACTGATGTGAGCTTGCACATTAAAATATTTGTCCAAGGTAATGCCTAATGATTTAGCGGAATCAACCACGTGAGAGGTGCAGTTAAGGGCTGTGAGTTGCTTTAGCCAGTCCAGGGTAGGTGCAGAGTGATTGTGGGGGGCAAGCAGCAGGAATTCAGTTTTGAGGGTATTCAATAAAAGATGGTTCTGGGCTAACTATTGTTGAGTTTGCGAAAGAACCTCATTTAAAGTTTTAATGTCATCTAGAGAGGAGATCTTCAAGTAAAGTTGCGTGTCATCCGCATACATGTGGTAATGAATGTATTGTTAGTCTGGTTCAGAATGACAGTGAGAGGTTCCATAAACAGGTTAAAGAGCGTGGGCGAGAGTGCGGATCCTTGCGGAACTCCAATCCTGACTCGATAGTAGAAGCAAGAGACTGGTTGAGTTTAATCCTTTGTGTGCTGTTATGTAAGAAAGCGGTAAACCACTTTCGGACCTATCCCACTAGACCCATCCTACGTTGAAGAAGATTAATCAATGTTTCATGTTTGATGGTGTCGAATGCAGAAGACAGGTCCGGAAGGATCAGAAGACAAGGGACATTTTGATCAAGGGATTTCAGGGCGTCATCCACAATGTGCTTTAGTGCAGTTTCAGTACTATGCCCTGCTCTGAAACCGGATTGATAGAGGTCCAGTAGTTGAAATTTCTCTATATGGTTGCACAGCTGCTTGTGGACACATTTCTCGAGCAATTTGGCTAACGTCATGATGTTGGTGATAGGTCTGAAGTTGTTAGGATCAGATAAATCCGAGTTGGGCTTCTTAGGGACGGGAGTGACTATCACAATTTCGAGGCAATCAGGGATGCTCCACTGCAGGAGAGATTCATGAATAATCCGCGACCAAAGAGGTAGAATGGCCATGTTGAGGTCTTTAGCAGGCAGTGGATCATTGAAGTGATTGACCGGTTTTAGAGTTGCCATATCGTGGAGTAGTTCTGTGCAATCTGGCAGGATAAAGGAATTCCAAGAGGCATCATATTTGGGAGAACAACTGAGAACAAAGGAAACTGCTGAGGGAACCACAAGCTCCGCTGGAGTTGTGGTAGGGATTAGAGGCGGCACCATGGGAGTGACAGGTTGCAGCTCCAGTTCAATTTTCCTCGTTTTTTCAGAGAAGTGCACTGTGAAGTCCTCCCCGCTAGGAAGCGGAGTCACGGAAGACAGGTTTAGGTTGGAAGTGTGGTTTGCTTGCTGTTTGATGATTTCAAATAGCATCTTGGGTCTGTTTTAAGCACCGTCCAGCTGCGCCCTTAAATGGTCAATTTTAGCAATGCAGATTTTTTTTTTGTAAGCGCTTCTCATTTTCATTAGTTGATAGAGGCTGACGGTGGAAGGCTCATTTCTCCAGGTCCTCTCTGAAAGCCTAAGGTTACGGCATTCATCATTTACGGAACCATTAAACCAAGGTTTGGATTGTTTGAGAGGAATCCTTTTAAGTTGTTTTGGCGCAATGGTGTCAAAGATATTAGCCACAGTGCTAATGTAATGATCAGAAAGATCATCCAGGTTAGTCATGTTAGGGGGAGGCTAAAGTCTATTCATAGTGATGGAAGTAAGAGCATTGATGTTGACGTCTCTCATGTTGCAAGACAATTGTTTCACTTTTAGAGGTTGTCCCTTTCTGCTAGTGATCTTTTCCAGCATGTGGAAGGCAATTTGATGGTGATCTGACCAGTCGCGAGGTAGGATGTCACTGCTTTGAATGAAATTGTCTCTAGCAATAATGAGGTTGAGGATGGCACCTTTGTTGTGGGTAGGTCCCTTACAGACCTGAGAGAAGTTGAGATCGGGGAGGAAAGTCTTAAAGGAGCTGACTAAAAGATCATTGGTGTCATTCCGATGGAGGTTAAAGTCTCCAAGGAAGATATGGTATAGTTGATCCGAACATGAGCTAATGACCTCCATGATTTGCTCTATGAAGATCAAATTGTCACTCGGTGGATGGTAAATTGTGTGACGCACACAGACAATCTTGCCCTCCTTCCAGATCTCTGTCATTAGTAGCTCACAGAAAGACAGCGGAGCATTCTGAGATCCTGCTTGAGGTCAGCAAACTTCTCCTCAAGGTAAGGCCCATTGAAGCACTCCTCAGCAGCCCCAGTAAGAGACAAAGGGTGGGAACCCGAAGTTTGGAGGGAACTGGAAGGTACAGTAAGACCCTTACCGCAATTACAAGGGGGGGCTAGAGTTCCGCTTGAGCATGGATTTGACGTCAACCAAGGATAGACTATAAGCAAGATATGATGCAAGAGGGAGCTGCACCGAACCAAGGTAGGGCTTGGTAGCCGGCACGTTGGTTTCAATGCAGGCAATAGAAGAAGCACAGGAGGCAGAAACAGGTGTCAAAGGGCTATGTGGAGATGGACTGGGGCCAGCAGCTAGGTCCAGCGCCCTGGAGCTGGGAGTGCCTGAAACTGGGGGAGGAGTAATAGGGTTATCATGGTTAGAAGTGTAAGGGGTGTGATGCACAACCCTTATCTTGTTCAAGCTAACGCATCAACCAGTGTGTAGGGCAGGTGACGTGACATTAGGTGTCAGGAGGGGGAGAAGAAGAGCATTCCTGGGAGCAGCCCCTAGATGGAAGGGTCTCGGATCGATGCTACCATAGCCTAAGGGAGGAATAACTGGTATGTCAGTGATAGTAGTGTGCGTGCTAAGAGTATCCTCCAAGTTGTTGGAGCAAGCAGAGCGGAACACAGGTAAATGAGCGAGCTCAGCCATGTGGGCAGAAGAGGCGTAAGGTGCAGACAGTGCCATTATAGAGGGTAAGCCCATAGGCAGGGCTTGGGATATAGAAGTGAAAGAAGCAGAGGTGTACGTTGCAGAGGGTGAAGATATAGAGGGGAAACTTTTATGATGTATAGAGGCCGAAGTCAAGTTATTAAGGGTGCTTCTCATAAAGATATTCTCAAAGCGTTTGAGATTCCTGTCTGTAGCTTAAATAAGGATGTTCCCATTATTGTATTAGGAGATGGTCAACTCAGTCTTAAGGGCAGGGGAGGGTAAAATGGTTAAGCAGACACCGTGCGGAGGTTTGGCCAGTAGCTTGGTTCTCAGCATAGAAGTTAGAGTCTTTCTCCACTGGGCTCTTCTGTTAGTGTAGAAAATGAGGTCAGTCACCACAGAGCCCTTGGAGGTAGTAAATGTGTCTGATATAAGTGTTTCCGGCCAGCGTTTGAAGAGATTGTGTTTGTAGGTCTTTTTCGCTTTCAGCGATAAGTTGGGGGGTAGATGATCTTACAAGCATTCAGGCCTTACTGAGCAAGGAGGTCAGAGGCACTAGCGGTGCATTGAGACATGCTGAGGTTAGGTCATAGATAACAGTGGAGAGATAGTTCAAGTAGAAGTGTGCACTCTAAATAGAGGGGGTTAAGTAGACTGACGGAGTGAGATTATTAGTAGAGTATACTGCTAATTGCAGATGAGAGCACTCTGGGGTGTATAGAGGGGCGGGCACGAGCATCTCGCTCCCCTCTCTATCTGTATGATAGTAATTGAATTAGGAGTTAGCTGTGTGATAGCAGTTGAATTAGGCATTAGTGGGAAAAATATATATATTCTCCCCAAACCTATTGATGCCCCTCCCACTCTCCCTGCTACCAACTTGGGGCCATCTTTATAAAAAAGATCCTGCAACGCAACACAGCAAGCCATCTTCCTACATTGAATGTAAGGGAAAGGGCAAAAATGCATCATATTTACCACATAAATAATCCCTCATTCACACTTGACGTCCTTTCCTGGATCATTGCAGGTATTGCAGGAATTAGGGATGATCCTTCCTGGCTTTCTTTCTTAAGGAGATTCAAAATCATCTGTCTCCAAGAATTTTGGGAAGTCAAGAACAGTTTTTTTACTTGGATTGTGTAGGTTTTCTGTGACAGCTTGCAGTCGAGGAGGGCCAAGGGTGGTCTTCTGTTGCTGGTTTCCCTCGGCTTTAACTGTAAACTGCAACAACTGGACTCTGGTTCACCTAATCTGCTTGCTCTCTGGTTATCCCTGTCCAGCACTTGCAGTCTGCTTGTCATTAATTTTTATAATGACAACAGTATTCACTCCACTGTAGACTATATCCGATCCCTCAAATCTTTGCTCAATAGGTACTTCTATACTGCTGATGCGTCTACTCCTATGAGCTGGCTCAGTGATTTTAATCTACAACTCTGTCATAACTGTAGGTTCACTGATACGGTTCATTTCCCAATTTCTGATACTCATTTTGAGCAAACCACTCAGGGGGAACTGTTTAATATTGTGGTGCATGATTATAATCTATCAGCTCTGAATGGTGGTTTTATGGATTCTGGTTCTAGTCTATCAATGCCCACATTGATTGGGAGCAGTGCCTCCACTCTGATAGAGATTAATTTAGTTTCTACCTCTTTGATCCCATCCCTTATCTCATAGAAGGTACTTTGGGATACACAGAGTGACCACAACCCACTGAGAGCTACTTTATCTTGAGCACATAACATGTCCCTCATCACCATTTGTCTTGTGGGCTGGTGACTCCATATGATCAGGAAAGTAGACTTAGATGGAAGGGTATAAATCCTTGCAAGTTATTCAGTTAATGCTCTGTTGCTTTTACAGCATGCCTTGATGACCAGCTACCTGATGGGAACCTTCTTAACCCTATTAACATCATAAGTCACAATTTGAGTTCCTTTTTTACCCCAACTAGGCAATACTCATTTGCTCTTGTGAGATAGTTTAATCACTCCTTCACTAAGGCACATGGTGATCTCTTAATGGTTCTCAGGAGACCCCAAGGGATAGATCCAAAGTCTCTTCCGTCAGCATTGTATGCAAAGCTGCTGTGCAACACAGGAAGCACACTCTGAAGCAGGAGGCTTGGTAGAACCTTATTGTTGCCAATACCTCTAGGTGCAGTTGCAACGTTTGGGAGCTTGAAAACCATCCTCTATTTAACCTAGACTCTGGAAAGCTATTGACACAGCATATTTTACCCTATTCTTGGATCAAACATCTTGAAGGTACTTACAATATGGCATGTTCTGTCAGTTGTGACAATAATCCCTAGCAAAAATATCGCTGGCCCTGATGGGGTCCCGTTGGACTTATTTAAGCCCAATGCATTTTTTGGGCACTACTGCTTGCCATTAACATCAATGTAGCCCTCAGACATAGACTTTCAGTTTCATGGTCCAAATCAGCAATAGTGCCATTGTTTCAAAAGGGTTCAAGAGATGACCCTTGGTATTATCACCCGATTTATCTGATAGATTCAGAGGTCAATGTCATGGGGAAAATGAAACTCTCCTGACAAATGACCTGGGCCAAAGATCGCCACATGCTCTCTGATGGGCAGTAAGGTTTTTGATCTGGCAACGGCACTGTATATTTTAATCAGCAAGTAAACTGTAGCCAAATCAGGAGTGATACGATTAGCCTTTATGGACTTGAATTGTGTTTTTGATTGGGTTAGTAGAGCGGAGTGGACTATAATGTTGGACCTGGGTATTGTCAAAAACATTGTCCTTTTCTTGAGGGATTTGCACCTTAACATGAATGCTTCTGTAAGATATGGTGAGAAGGGGAAATCCATTGAACACTTTTTACTTATTAGGGGGGGCAGACAAGGCTGTATTATTGCCCCCTTTTTATTACGTTTTTACGTGAATAAGTTGGAACAACTATTAGTAGCAGGGGGTTGCGACCTGCCCATGTTCGGTGACCAGTCTGTTCCAGACCCACTCTACGTTGACAACACTGCCCTAGTCTTTAGAACAGCCCGAAAGCTTGCAAATTGTATTGGAACATCTTCACTAATTATATGGACAGACGGGACCTGAGCATTAATTCTATCCAATCTCTCAGCATGGGGGGGCGTGGCTATGCAGCATAGCGCGATGGTCGCTGCCTGAACCAGCTCCCTCCACACCGACTCCCTCCTTATAATCCGCCACATTAATCCTTCAACTGAGAGAAGTTCCCGTGACCGGAGGGTGCACATATCCTGCCCCTGAAAGAACGAGAGTGATCGGCTGTCGGATACCAGAGTTACAGGTGAGGCCGTTTGCGGCCTACACTGGGCGCCAAAGCCGGGGCCTGGAGTGACTGCAGTGTCCGCGAACGTGCTTACGTAAAGGGACACGGTCGGTCGCATATCCAGTACGGCAGACATACACCGGACCTCGTAACCCGGGCCTGTGACGCCTGTGACGCCTGGCCGGGGGGAGACACTGTGTGTACGGCTGCACGAAGACACCTGAGGGATTGCAAGACGCCGATAGCATACACACAGCGAAACTCGGAGAAGCCTCCTCCGTGACGCAGTGCCAATTCCCTTGGAACTTGAACTCAGAGGGGTGACGTGGCGGTGCTCGGAGGCTTGAGGGCTCGGGGTAAGTCATGGAGTTCCCCCCTGGTTCCTCCAGATTCTCTTTCCCCGCCCCCCAGACTAGCGCTGAGGCCATCTATGGTGGTTGATCTCTCAGTGTAGTTACGGGATGGCCGGTGTGAAGCAAAGACTCGCTGCTGCAGGGCTTCACTAACAGAGAGGCATAGAGGTATAAGGAGATCCTGCCCACTGGCCTCTAGGTGGGGACTTGATTGATCAATGCTTTGGGGCTGCAGAACCCCGCATGGGAAGAGGTGAGCACTGACTCCACCAGTCCTTCAGACCGTCATTTACCAGTACTGCGTGTGGAGCAGAGATCGGCGCTGGCTGGTGGGGAGGACCACGGGTTCCTGAAGCGAGTTCCTCAATCCGGAGACCGGAGGATCTGGAGCTCGTGCTCACTGGCTTCCCTTGCCTATTCCTCACAAACCTATCCAACTACGGCCCCCGGTGGGACAGGTCTGAATTAGTCGTACATCACCTGGTGCGCTTACCTGCTGGACACTGAGGGCTGCTGCGGCTACTTATCATCATAGTAGGAAGAATGCAAGACTGCTGGAGGAACGGACATGATGTTGTCGACGCGGGGGAACTAAGCCAGTGCAAACAAACAAGCTGGACAGATATGCCTTCCCCAAGGATACACTACCAGACCCAACAATCCGTGACAAACGCTCTAGTGAAGTGGGGCAGGAGAACCCAACACTCACCTTGGAAGACCCGATGGAAGCAATCACATGGGTCAAAACTTTCCTAGAGCACATGATGGTCGAAATCAATTGATGTGACTCTTATTCATGCAGACCTCACGAAGATCAGTGAAAAAGTCAAACAGGTAGAAATTACCACGGTGAGCCTGGTGGACGACACAGCACTACTTCAAGGCGAAGTCCGGGAGCTGCAAACCTTCCGAAAGTTCGCGGAAATCAAGCTAGATGACTATGAAGGACACTTCAGATGAAACAACATCTGCATCCTGGGGGTCCCAGAGAAATCTGAGGGCCAGTCACCAGACCTCTTCGTGGAAGACCTAATCCTCACACACTTGCAGCCTAAAGGACTGAGTAATTTCTTTGTAGTAGAGCAGGCGCACAGAGTCCCCGGGGCCCGCCCAAAGCCTGGAGCTCCTCCCCGTCCTCTACTTGTGAGAGTCTTTAACTTTTTGGGACAGAGATGCGATTCTTCAGACAGACAGAGTGGCCCCACCACTCTGTTATGAAAATGAAGACATTACCTTTTTCCCGAACTTTACTCAACTGGTGCAGAGGCAGAGGAGGTCCTTTGTGACAATCAAGAAGAAACTCAGAGACAAAGGCCTGAAATATTCCATACTATTTCCCGCTCGACTCCGGATGGAGGCGGAGGGAAGGGCATGGTTTTTTGAGCACCCAGAGGCGGCGGCCGAATGGCTGGAGACCAGGGGAGAATGATACGATGCCCTCGTCCGGCCATGATTTCAGACAGATCGTCACGCTGCGAAAAGGGCAGGAGCCATGGAACTGTAGGGCCTGTCATTAAGGGAAGCTGGACATATTCCCATTAAGGGAACAGGTATAGGGGACTAATGTCAGAACTGATATATGAAGGGACACCCTCCATGACTAAAAGATATAACCTTTATAACACAATCTCACTCGGGGACCTTACAGTAACAGATACAAAAAGGTGAGTCGGGGGAGGGGCACCACACACTTCACTTTTCTTCTCTTAGTTAAGTTGTTGGGCGACAGGCACGCTGCAAGTTCTTCTATGGGCAATTCTGAGCCCAGAGTGCAGGGACACAGGGAGGGGGGTGGTTGGGTTTGGGAATCACAGTTGTTAATTTTTGTTGTTTCTTTGTCGACAGATCAGATCAGCCTTGATGCAGGGGCGACAGGAAGCCATAATAGAGCCAATGACTACACAGTGGGATAAAAGTGCCAAAATCCTGAGCTGAAATGTCAATGGGTTAGGGGATAAGATCAAGCGTAGTGTAATCCTACAATATATTAAGAGACAGACCCCACATATTATACTGCTTCAGGAGACCCACCTAGTGGGCAATTCCTGTAAGGCTTTAAACTGATGGGGCTACAAACAATTAGCACATGCCAGCTTCACGACCAGCTCCTTGGGAGTGAGCATACTGGTTAGGAACTCATTCCTTCTCTTTGTAGACTCCACATGGATGTATGATTGGGGATGATATATAGGTGTCTCCGGTGCTGGGAGGGGAGGGTACTGACGCTTATGTCAGTTTATGTGCCTCCTGGCCTACAGAGCGAAACCTTTAAAGGCCTAGGTACAATCCTTCTCTCCCTCCCGGATGGTCTTCTGGTTCTGGGGGGTGACTTTAATGCTGTGGTATCAGGCACTCTAGACCGTCATCTACCACGTGAGACCTTCTCACAGATGGGGGTGATGGGTTTAGTGGACGGGTGGAGAACGCTCAACCCAGACAGAGTTCAACACACATTCCATTCTGGGGCACACCACAGCCTTTCATGCATAGACTATCTCCTAGTTCCAGCGTCTCAGGTGGCCAATATTCATGAGATCAAACCCCTAGCAAGGGGAATCTCCGACCACTCTCCAGTATGGGCACGTATAGTCCTGGATCGTACAAGGGTAGGAAAGATCGCCTATCAACCTCTGGTATATCTGTGACCCGGGAATCCAGAAAGCTTTACTCCAAGCTATAGATCACTACTTCCACGAAAACGAAGGTTCAGTGGATTTGGCTCAGACCCTTTAGGAAGCATTTAAACCAAGCTCTGTCCCTAATAGCGGGCACAAAAAAAGATAGACAGCAGGAAATTGTAGAAGCTGAGTAGGAGCTTCTCAGGCTGGAAGCAGAGCTAGAATCAGAGGTCACCGATGATGCACTCCACTCACTGCAACTCAAAAAGGAAGAATATAATGCACTGGCTACTGATAGGGCTAAACTCCTGGGGAGAGAAACGATGAGCAGAATATATGATCTTGGGGATAAGGCCGGGAAATTAATTACATAGCTCTACAAAAGGGAGTGGGCTAGTAGGATAGTTCTGGAATTGAGGAGTTCTGACACCACATCCATACTCGATTCACAGGACATAGCGAATCAGTTTGCCAACCATTACCAGGAGGTTTACCATACTAGTGGGGCCTTCACAGAAGAGGACTCCCAGTTGCTGATACAAGACATTACACTTCCCTCTCTGACACAAGAGAATCGCCACTTTTTAGAAAGTGATTTCTAAAATGACGAAATAGCACAAGCCATCAGAACATTACACTCAGGAAAGGCCCTAGGACCCAACGGTATTCCCATTGAGTTATATAAACTTAGACCTGATAAATGAGCTCCATACCTCTGAGCTATGTTCATGAAAAGCAAGGAGCTGGGAGTGCTACCATACAATCAAAGGGTGGCCACCCTTAATCGCTATCCATAAGGAGGGCAAACCAAAGACAGATTGTGCCTCCTACAGGCCTATCTCCCTGCTCAACGCAGAACCTAAAATCCTAGCTAAACTCCCAGCAAATTGCCTGTTGAAGGTGATGGTGGCCTGGTCCATCCCGACCAGTTGGGTTTCATGCCACATTGGAACACCACGCTGAACTTGCAAAGAGTACATGGTGTGTTAGGGAGAGTGGCCACAATCCAAGAGGCAGCAATAATAGTGTCCCTAGATGCGACAATGGCATTCAACACTATCGAATGGCCATATCTCTTTGCAGTCCTAATTAAGCTTGGGTTTGGACCGGGTTTCATACAATGGGTTAGGCTCCTTTATTCAGACCCCCTGGCCCAGGTCGTGGCTAATAATAAGAAATCAACAGTATTTAAACTGAGTCGGGGGACCCGTCAAGGATGTCCCTTTTCACCTTTACTATTCGCCCTGGCCTTGGAGCCTCTAGCTGCTTGGATACGTAGAGACCCTGTCATACGAGGTCTACGTTGGCCACCCCACTGGGAGGATCGTATTTCGCTCTATGCAGATGATATATTGCTTTACTTGGCCTCCCCGAAGCTTCGCTCATAGCAGTGTTAGATATATTGGCAATATTCGGGAGATATGCTGGGTTTTCTATCAATTGGGGTAAGTCTTTCATCTGCATTTTAAAAGGGGACCCAGCCACCCACCCCTATCCAAATCAGTAAAACAGGTCTCAAATACCTATGTATTTTGATGTCCCTAGACCAGACACTCCGTTTCCACCGTAATCTTCTCCCGCCCATTCAAAGACTGAAACGAGACATTGCGAGCTGGAAAACACTTCAGCTCTTGCTCCTGGGCAAAGCAACCCTCTTTAAAATGATGGCATTACCCCGCTTCCTATACGCATTAAAGAATTCTCTAGATCCAGTTCCGGCGTCATATTTCAAGGGAATTGAAAGCCTACAGAGGGGCTTATTGTTAGATGGAAAGCCCTTTATAGCCTTAGATAAATTGATACTTAATTGGTATGATGGGGGGATTAGCCTTCCAGATATTCAAAAGTACTACTGGGCGACACATCTCGCAGCCATTAATCAGGGCACCTACGGGCGCCCTGATGACCCGGGGTACGCCATGGATCGGTGGCTCCTGTCAGGAGGAAACTATAACAGATCACTCTACTCCCGGCCTTCGGAAACACTTATTAACGGGGCCAACTAAACACTCAGTACATATTTGGCACGTGGTTAATGGGCACCTGGGTTGGGACCGGAAACTCACATTAGCGACCCATTTGTGGGACTCTGAAAAGCTGGGGAAACTGTGAAGGACTAAAGGCTTTGATAAATGGGATCTCGTTGGGATTTCGCATATCAGAGATGTATGGGTCAAAGGCTAAATGGCACCATTTGCCTCCCTGCAGCAACAATTCGAATTAGCCGATTCTGAACATTTCAGATACACCCAGATAGGCCATGCCATTGAATTCCAGCTTCCAAGAGGCTCTTCCCCCCTGATGCATCGCCACTAGAATATAGACTACTAGATGGCCACCTACCTGAAAAGGCCATCTCCTTGACCTACAAAAAATGTATCAATAATATGGCAGACCCCCTCCAGTCACTCAGGGAAAAATGGACACGTGATGGGATTGAGCTAGTTGATGAGGAATGGGAGGAGGCAGTGATTTCCCGCGGGAGGTGGCCATACAGGCTAGACTGCGTCTGATCCAACTTAAAATTCTCCACAGAACCTATGTTACAGGTCCTGGTTTAGGCCGAATGGGTAGACCAGATACAGGCGATTGTAGGGGACAATGTGGAAGGGAGGGTACATTTATGCACATACAGTGGGAGTGTGACCTCATACAAGCATACTGGCGTAGCATACACAACATCTTCAGTGAAGTGCTCACACTAGATCTGCACGTTGAGGCTCGGCAATGCCTATTGAATGTATGAAAGCCCACTGACCTCTCTACCTACAACAAACAATGGGTCACACTGGGGCTCATGTTAGCGAAGAGAAATATAGCACAATTGTGGGGAGCCTCGCAACCACCTAGAATTGAAGCTTAGAAAAAAGATCTAGACTGGTGTATGTTCAGGGAAAAGACGGTTTATGTGGCTCGGGGCTGTCCCAAAAAGTGGTCTCGGATATGGAGTCCTTGGAATAGTTACCGTGGGGACATTTGTACCCTCCCACTGTGTGCTGCCCAGGAGGAAACCCCTACCCCATAACATTGTTGGGAAGCATCGTAATCAGTCCTCCGGACTAGCAGGACCCGATTTCTTTGGAAACTAGTCAGGAACTGATTAGTTCAGAACAGTTTCCAAATGACATCTTAATCGGCCCCTAAGAGTAGAGTATTCTACAAACAGCTAATTTGCAGTTGAATTTTAAAAACATTATAGCACTAGCCTATGCCCCTGTCACACAGGTAGCTAACTACTACAATTTAGTAATAGAAATACCTTTTTACCAACAAAATGAAGACAAACCAAGACACTTAGATTGGTAGACTACATCTGTCCGAACATAGACACCAACCCAAATTCCAAATACCATGATGGCATGTCTCTGACAGCATCTTGGCACAGAAAGCCAAAACAAATAATGCAATGAAAGGATGGCAAAAAGACTTCCAATCCACACAGGGCAGAGCCCAACCTACAATCTATTAATTTATAGAAACATTACAAAAAGAGCAAAGTTACAAACAACTATGAATGAGCAATCTGTAACCCAAATTGCACCTAAACTTGCCAAACAAACCAAAATAATATATGAGATGCTACAGTTTAAGGTAAAACTCTTCAGAAACAGCAAAGGAGTAGATTACTTAGAAATGATAGCCAAAAGCATATTATTAAACAAAAGGTAACCTACAAAATTGATAACAAAATCTTAACCAACATGACAAATCATTTTTGATATAAATAATGCACATAACATTGTATTAGGTCAGTCAAAACATTAGATACAACTCCAATCTTAAATAAGACTGATATACTAAAATAATATATAAATTAGTCACATGAGAAATATATACCTCACCAACGAAAAATGCTCAAATAGCAAACTAAATCGATCATATAAAATAAATACAAAACATAAATGACACATTTTCAAATAAAAATCAAATAATAATCACACAAACAGTAAAGTATACCATTTCCCACCCAAAACCAATAAAATAAATATGACTTACTGTTCTGTAGCAGCAGATCCTCCTCTGTATCTCCTTAGTCAAAATTAATAATCCACCAAAAATGGGAAAAGTAAAATGCAAAAACACCCCAAAAAACATGCAAAAATAAAACCAATCCAATAGAGTTC
The DNA here is from genome assembly GCF_964204655.1 of Triturus cristatus. Taxonomy (NCBI): domain Eukaryota; kingdom Metazoa; phylum Chordata; class Amphibia; order Caudata; family Salamandridae; genus Triturus; species Triturus cristatus. Next base: position 511,458,453 of record NC_140580.1, on the reverse strand, counting down.
CCTCAAAGCAATCCAAAGTTTCTGTGAACCATAAAAAACCTGAAAAACTGTTTATAAAATGAAACACTCCCAGAAACCTGGAAAAAAGAAATCAGATTTTATTATAAATCAAAAGAGACTTCCTTAAAAAAATGGTAAATCCCCATAGGACACTATTTTAGACAAAAACCTACAAAGTAAAACTGAAAACCCAAGCGCCAAAAAAATAAATTCCCAAAAAACACATATATGCTTCAATTAATCATCATAAAGTAAGTAACATAACATAACAATACATTATTGAAACAGTGTATGAAAACCCAAAAGTACACACTAGTGAAAAACACTACTATTATTACAACTAAGGGCCTGATTCCAATCTCGCTAGGAAAGCCATCCGACAGACACGGATCGGGAATGGCTCCCGACCGACACGTTTGCGCGCTGTCCAACCGACGTAGCACGATGCAACGCGTGTCAAATACAAATGACTCACATGGAGCATAATACGGACAACCAACTCGTATGGACAATGCTTGTAGTGATAGACATCCACCCTCCTATAGGTAGAGAATGCTGTTAGTGTTAGGGGGTGGTCAATGCTGGTAGTGATAGACATCCACCCCCTATGGGGACGTTGCCTTTCGCGGGGTCATGACGTTTATGTGTGTGGTAGGTGTCTGACTTACGGTCTGTGACGAACGAGCCGGTTACTGTTGTTGAATCGATCGTAGGCGTACAGTATGGCGATGACATTCATGATCGGATACATGGCTGCTTCGTCTCGTACACATTGATCATGTTGTGATGTGAATCAGAGCTGAAATACAGCTCTTGCGGATGCTGTGATATGCTGGAGGTAGCATCCTGTACGGCGCGTAGGAAGTACGCATCGTACTTGGCCTTCCGGAAACGGCTTTGGGATATGCCCCCGGACGAGTCCATTCAGTGTTTACGGAGCCTGTTCATATGGAAAATGGTCCAGGAATCAGAGCGTAGGTGTCGTTCAGGAATTGGAGACATTTGCGCATCATACTTCGTCATTTGGATGGACCGGCTCCCAGAACGTGTTGATGGGAAAGTGACGCTACGGACAGCTCTCGGAGGTCCTTCCGAGCGGGATCGAAATCGACCCCTAAGTGTACAAAAACCGCAAGCGACACTATAACAAACCTCAAGACCTTCCCCTTACATTCCTGCTTCTCTCAAAACCCTAAAAGAAACCTTTAAAAAGGACTTACCTGTTCTGATGAACAGCAGCACCCGACCACGACCTGTATCCAGTCAAATAGATTAAAAATTACACAAATAGACTACAGAATAGAAGGTAGTGGTAAACAAATAATGGCTGCTAAATAAAACTTAAAAAAAGACTATTAACCCATAGATATGAATGGGATTTTTGGTTTTTTTTATGTTGAAAGAATATATTAAAAAATGTATAACAATTATTAAACATGTTAAAGATTTTGCACAAAACTTTTAAAAATTGTGAAATATAAATTAAATAACAGTATAAAAATATGCAATTATTTAATATATACTGAAAGACCTATGTTAAAATGATGTTGAAAATATGTATATGAAACAATTTAAGAACTTATCAGACACAGGTAGACCCCAGAGGAAATGGGCCAGTTTTACGGCAACCAAGTTCAATCTTGTTGTACAGCAGGGGGGACCACCAGGAGGGAGTGATGTAGAAACTGCCTGTAGTGCTTTAGATGAACGTATTAGTGAGGCGCTTGACAAGGTGGTGCCATGGGCCACCAGTGCTCCAAAGAGACAGTCTAGATCCGCACCTTGGTTCAACGAGGAGCTGAAGACTGTGAAATCCTCCTGTAAACGTCTGGAACAAAGGTGGAGAGAAGATTTCTCAGAAACCAGAAAGGCCACTTATAAGACCAGTCTCAAGTATTATCATTCTTTATTAAGGAAGACGCGAGCTGCGTACTACAATATGAAGATTGAACTAGCCGAAAATTCTTCTAGAGAGTTATTTATGATCTTTAAAGAGTTATCGTCTCTTGACAGAATTTCCGCCCCTAGTAATGATTTAGTAGAATCGTGCAACTTGATAGCTGATTATTTTTCTGATAAAGTAGAGAGGATCTACTCAACCTTCCCGGAGGAGGCACGTAACGGGAGGTCTGATAGGACAGGAGCATGTAACATGGAGGAGGCTTACTGCCTCTCCAGTTTAAACCTTCCCTCCTTGGACGACCTCGAAACCATAGCTTTGAGCATCAAGCCAAGCTCCCCGAGAGATCCTATGAAACCGAGAAATATGAGGGAGAGTATGGACATTCTGGTTCCCTACATTAGGCACCTCATCAGACTCTCTTTTGAGGCAGGAGTAGTCCTCCAAAGGTGGAAAGAGGCAGTGGTTGTCCCCATTAGAAAAAAAACCGGGATTAGCACCAGCCAGTTGGAGAATCTACGACCGATCTCACTCCTACCTTTTGTTGCCAAAATTCCTGAAAAGACGGCCAATGCTCAATTAACAATGCACATGAACCAGGCCAGTCTACTCCACCCCACGCAATCGGGCTTTCGGGCAACATATTCCACAGAATCGGCGCTGCTTCTGTCCATTGAAACCATCCGCAGACAGGTCGATGCAGGACAAACGGTGGCGCTGATTCTGCTGGACCTTAGCGCCGCGTTCAACACCGTGGCCTATCCCATACTCCTGCAGCGCCTTAAGGAAAGTGGACTGACCAACCTGGCGCTGAAATGGTTAAGCTCTTTCCTACAGGACAGGAGTTTTCAAGTATCCCAAGGGCCGTACTACTCCAAGAATATCAGGTTAGGTCAGGGTGTCCCCCAGGGCTCTATACTAAGCCCTACGCTTTTTAATCTGTATATGGCCCCTCTGTCTAAAATCATTGAAAAATACGGCATTAGTGTCGTATCATATGAGGATGACACGCAGCTTGTAGTATCTCTGTCCCAATCTCAGGAAGAACCTGCCGCTAACTTCTCCACGTGCCTACAAGAACTTACAGTCTGGATGTCTAACAACTGCTTAAAGTTAAATGGCGGCAAGACCGAGGTCCTAATTGTGGGTAAGGCTTCCGCGTTATGGTCACCAAGATGGTGGCCGCAGACTCTGGGTACCACCCCCACCCCAAAGGAGCAGGTAAAGAACCTGGGGATGTGGCTAGACTCTAATCTCTCTTTTGATCACCACACCAGGACTGTGGCTGAAAAGTCCTTTTCATAATGAAAGGCCTTCGGAAGACCTTAGATGTGCTCCCGGTAGCTGCCAGAAAAACCCTAGTCCACGCACTTGTCACCTCTCGCCTGGACTATGGGAATGCACTCTACATAGGCGTCAGTAGCAAGAGCGTTCAAAGATTACAATACATTCAAAACGCAGCTGCCCGCTAGTCCTAATGCTTCCTAGGAGAGCCTCATACAAAAATGCCCAAACTACTTTACATTGGCTCCCAGTAAAGGAAAGAATTCTATTTAAGGCCCTATGCATCAGTCAACAGATCCTGATGAGGGAAGGTCCGAATTGCCTATACAACCTACTCCTACCAGGGCCTTACGTTCTTGGGGCTCGGGGCTGGTTCAAATCCCAGTTATAAAAAAAATTAGAATGGGGGTTCGATCTTTTCGCTACCTGGCCGCTAAACAGTGGAACGCGCTTCCCCTGGATCTTCGGAACAATCTGAAAACATTTTTCGGAAAAACCTGAAGACATAGAGCTTCTGTATGTTTCTGCCTGCCTTTTATCACATCTCATGTAGCATCTTCCACACTAGCTAGTGTAACCAGGCGCTTTACAAGCTCTTTTTATTATTATTATTATTATTATTATTATTATTATTATTAAATGTTAAGAAAATGAAAAAAGAAATTGGAAAATGTACAACATATAATAATATTTAAATGCAATTTACATATTTTATTTAATAAACTTATCTTAAGAAGTTTATTTGTAAGTAAAAATATATATATTTAAACATGTAATATTATACATTAAATTAACTTTAAAAATATAAATAAAAATAGAAATGTCTTGCTGCTGTGAAAAAATATAATTAATAATATTACTTATTACTACCATACCAATAATTACTTTTTTATTATTTTTTTAAACACCAACAAAAGTAATGAAATATCAAAACTTTCTGCAACACACAAATACAATTTAAACAAAGGATTTCACACTAAAATGATTACATTGAATAATCACACTGCTACGTAAACAACTTTGAAGAAAGCATTGAACACTAAAGGGGTGACATTTACTATTCCCACTCCAATTTCAATCAATTTGGAGAAGATGTTGGACAAGAAAGGGGTGACATTTAATTTTCCATTCCATTCTAAACCAATTTGTAGAAGGTGTTGGATACCAAAGGGGTGACATTTACTATTTGCACTTCAATCTAAATCAATTTGGGGAAGGTGTTGGGCACTAAAGGTCTGATTACAAGTCTGGCAGTCTGACCGCCCGAGAACCACATCTGCATCGTCTATGACACCTCAACACCAGCGATCTACCGCCCACAGTATTACGAGTTGTGCCTGTCTGCAATGTTGGTGGTATATCCACCGACGCTGCCAGGTCTGCAGATCACCCGCCGAGCAAATTATGACTACACAGTGATACTCGTGGTATCCCAGTGGTGTTCAACAAACAGCGGTTACCCAACAACGGTTGACCGCCTCAGTACGTGCCAAAACAAAACAACACAACAGTGACCATTGGATGGATTTAAAAACTACACACCTGATGTGCTTTGTTAAGTGGGCATGCCTGCAAATCGCATAATAAAACATACCCCATCCCTGACAAGCATCCTTTGCTTCCAAACTGCAGCCACAAGACAAGCACCAACATTTTCTACATTTTTAGATAAAGCACCCCTTTTTCAGTTTTCCTTTAGCACTCTCCGCCACCTGAAATTTTTGTTTTGCACCTTTTTACCCCATCACTTGTTTGTTTTTCATTCACATACTCACTCATATTTTATTTTTTCACCATATCTGGAATAAAAAAAACAAGCTTGACTGAGCAAGAGTTGATAGTCATGGTAGATGAAATCATTAGAGTAGAGCCACACAGCTCTACTCTAGCTGACTCCTCTCAGTAGGAAAAATGAAATATGGGACAGGACAGTCAATAGAGTGAATGTTGTTGGTACCACCACCATGCGCACACAGGGCAACATTAGGAAGAGGTGGAATGACCTCAGGTTAAGGGTGCGTACCAAGCACAATGGTCACCACGAGGAGGCTAAGAGCACTGGCTGTGGCCCTCCTAGCACACCATTACAACTCTTTCCTTGGGGGGAGAAGGTCTTGGCCATCCTGTATACTGAGTGCTTGACAGGCTTAGAGGGGGGAGTGGACTCTAGTAAGTTACACTTCAACAACTGACATAATATCACAATGTCCTGTTTGCTCTTAACTTTGCTTTTGCTATTGTATTCTCCATCTACTTTCCTAACATGCAATTCTCAAAGTATCTGAGATGGTTGCTTGCCTGTGTGGCAATGTGTATTGCTTCATATAAGGGCACATGTATTCAATTCCGTGACATGCCACATGTTGCAATACTGTCTGTAAGTGCATTACCATCAAAATATCAATCCAGGACCAATGATATGTGTTAAAATGTAAATGTATGGTCCATCCACAAGGCCCTATTACCGCACAGTTGTTGTATATGCGGTCAGATCTTGAATCAGGTCAAGGCTTTTAGTATGGGAAAGAATCCCCCTAGGGACGTAGCAAACTAGTGCAACGATAAAATCAGTGCGTGCCTCATCAATTGTAGATCATTGGCCAAGCATGTAGAAGATGTTTGGTCAATATTAACAGAGGCTATTTGGGATGTTTTGTTCTTAACGGAAACTTGGCTAAACTCGGATGCGGTGACATCAATCGCACTAGCTATCCCCCCAGGTTTCAAAATGTGTTATGCCAATCGAGAAGGCGGGAAAAGGAGGGGTGGGGTGGCTATTATATTTAAAGATTTGTGGGAGCTAGTTGCTCCTCCCCTCTCAATGTACAAGGAATTGAAGGTCTCAATTTCTGTATACAACTCAACCCCCCATCCGCCCTCACGGGCATTCTCATTTATAGACCACCAGACTGTGCAGAGACTGCGTCGCAGACCCTGTGCAATTTTATTGCCCAAAAATCGATAGGGTACACCAATTTTATGGCCCTGGGAGATTTTAATTTGCATGTGAATGACCCGTAGTGTGCACAAGCAGCACAGTTGGTCTCGGCCTTAGCAGGTGCCAATCTCAGACAATGAGTGTCTTCCCCGACGCACATAGCGGGGCACACCTGGGATTTAGGTTTCTCTAATATTACTGCCATCGATATGGGGACTCCGTATCCTGTGGTTTGGTCAGATCATATTTTGATCCCTTTTTCGATTACTCTGTTCAAATCAGGTCAAGTGAAGGGCACTCGATCCATTTTAAAAAGAAATTGGAAAAACCTGACCGAAGTCTCATTAAGCCCTATTCTCCAGAACAATTACCCTCGTTTATCCTCTGACCCCAATACAGATGCAGCAGCCTAACATCAATGGATTGCCACGACTGTGGAGTCAGTCGCGCCGGTCAGAATAGTGAAATCTATTAGATCATCTCCCTCTGCTCCCTGGTTCTCTAATGCCCTCAAAAAAACAAAAAGTAGGTGCAAAAAATTGGAACGCCAGTGGAGGCTGGGTTATTGCGCTCTAGCTAAGGGAACTTACAAAGAAGCATTACAAGATTTTCATAAGGCTCTAAAAGCAGCTAGGCGGGACTATATTGTGTTGCGCATCCATAACGCAGACCACTCCAGTAGAGAGGTTTTCAAAGTAGTCCAAACTTTTTTCAGACCCAAGGCGATAGAGACGGAAGTGAAACCGTCCCTAGCTTTGTGTGAAAAAAATCGCCAGTTACTTTGATAATAAAATCTTAAAGGTCTACGACTCCCTCTCGACTCCTGAGGCAACTGAGAAAGCGGATAGGTCCATGGTCACGAGGGAAGTTCATCCGCTGACTAACTTCACACCGATCTCGCCTCAGGATGCTTTAGCTGAAATCCAAAAATACCGTTCAGGCGCCCTAGGTGATCCTTGCCCTCCCAAACTGTGGAAAATGCTATCCCGCTCCCTGATGGATGGGCTACTTCACATATGGAAAACCTCTCTGGACACGGGCATCTTTCCTGACAAATGGAAACATGCAACACTTCTCCCCTTGAGAAAGAAACCAAATGGGGACCCAGGAGACCTTAGCAACCTTAGACCTATTTCTCTGCTTCCCGCACCAGGAAAAATGCTGGAGAAGTTTGTCCAGCGCCAACTGACTGCTTTTATTGAGCAGAATAGCGCTTTGCACGACATACAATCTGGTTTCCGGGCGGGATTCAGCACAGAGACCGCTCTCCTTGAAGTAGCAGAGTCGGTTAGATGGTCGCTGGATTCAGGAGCATCAGCATTACTGGTGCTCCTGGATCTGTCCGCCTCATTTGACACTGTCGACCATACCATTCTGGTCCGGAGACTACAAGGCGTGGGCTTTGGTGGGAAAGTGCTGACCTGGCTGACATCCTATCTAAGTGGTCGTACTCAGAGAGTTGCCCTTCAACCTTTTGAACTTAAACCAAAACAGCTATGGTGTGGTGTCCCCCAGGGCTCATTGTTGAGCCCATTACTCTTTAATCTCTACCTAGCTCCACTGTTTTCCCTGATTGCCAACTGGGGTGTGAAAGCGATTTCCTACACTGATGACACTCAGTTGTTTTTTCCATTTAAGGAGCGGACAGTTGATGCCTTAAAAAATTTCAAAAGTTGTATGCGTGACATAGCGCAGTGGATGAACTCTAATAAATTAAAACTTAACGCTGGGAAGACAGAGGTTTTGTTCTTCGGCAAGGGCCCAGTGCCAGATTCAGCTCTATGGTAGCCACCAGAAATAGGTCCACCACCATCTCCTGCTACATGCATCCGAAATTTAGGGGTGAGATGGGAGGCAGACCTCTCTCTTTCTGCCCAAATACAGCAGGTCTCTGCAACTTGCTTTAGTAAATTAAAAAATCTCCGGTAAATTTTACATTTCTTACCACAAGATTGCCGCAGCTCAGTAGTACATGCCACAGTTACATCTAGGCTAGATTACGCAAATGACCTATATTTGGGCCTTCCCAAATACGCCATTTGCCGCCTACAGATGATACAGAATGCGATGGGAGACTGGTCTGTCGTATACCATTCCGACGCCATGTCTCTCCGCATCTGCAGGAGCTCCACTGGCTCCCAGTGGAGAAAAGAATTAAATTTAAGGCCTTACAGGCACACTGCAAGTTGGGGGGGCTTTGTAAGCTGCAGCAGGGGTGCAGGGTGGGGGGGGTTTCCGGGATTTTGGGTTTGTTGTTGGGGGGTTTGTTTCCGCAAGGCATAGTGATTATTTCCAGGACTGTTCCATGGTGGCTCTTCGGGTGTGGGGTGGGCCTCTTTCCGTTTGGGGATGGGGGGTAGGGGTTTAAGTGTTATAAGCTGGAATGTTAATGGTTTGGGGGATCGCATTAAGCGTGGGATTGTTTTGCAATTCTTGAAACGGTCATTGCCGGATGTTGCCCTGCTGCAGGAGACGCATCTTATAGGTAATACGTGCTATGCCCTGAATAGGAAGGGTTATAAATTCATAGCTCATTCGGGATTCTCCTCTGGGTCCAGGGGTGTGGGCATCCTAGTCAGAGCCTCGCTACCATTTGAGGTGGACTCCACCATTGTTGATGATAGGGGGAGGTTTGTGGCGGTGGCGGGGCGGTGGGAAGGAAGAACTTTGGTTTTAGTTTCGGTTTATGTCCCGCCGGCCCTGCAGGCCTCCACGTTCACAGATCTGGGTAGGGCCTTGCTGGATCTCCCGGAGGGTATGCTTGTGGTGGGAGGGGATTTCAACGCTGTTGGCTCCGGTCTGCTGGATAGATACCCGCCCAGAGACACAGGGGGGGCTCAGAAGTGGCTTCCAGACTTTCTAGACACGCTTGGCCTGATAGATTGCTGGAGGCTCCGGCACCCCACACAGAGTCAATACACTTTCCACTCCGGGGCGCATGGTAGCCTTTCCAGGATTGATTACCTACTCACTCTGGCTGCGCATGCCTCATTGGTCTCCGAGGCCAGGCACATGGCGCGTGGTATATCTGACCATTCGCCAGTGTGGGTCAGGCTGGATCTGGGTCGGGAGGGAGGGGGAAGGGTGGCCCCTATCAACCCTTGGTATTTCCGAGACCCCAAGATGCGCAGCGCGCTGGTAAAGACAGTAGATAATTTTTTCAAGGACAATCAGGGATCCGTGGACTCGGGGATGTCGCTGTGGGAAGCATTTAAGACCGTGCTGCGAGGGGAAGCCCTCTCCCTTGTAGTGGCTGCCAAGCGGCGGAGAGATGGCGAGGTTTTGCATGTTGAGGAGGAGATCGCGGCTTTGGAGGGAGCGCTGGAGGAGGAGGTTACAGAGGCCTCACTGCATGAGCTGTGCTTGAAGCAATCCGAGTATAAGGACCTGGTGACGAATGCCGCTAAGACCCTCAGTAGGGAACAGCAGGGCCGTCTGTATGATGTTGGTGACAAGGCCGGGAAACTCCTGGCTTGGCTGGACAAAAAAGAACGGGTCAATAGAGTAGTGCCGGAGTTGACGGGAGAGGGGGGAGAGGTGATTGTGGAACCTGAGAGGATTGTACAGTGTTTCTCGGACTATTTCCGTATGGTTTACGCCTCAGTGTCGGACAGGCCGCCCGAGGACTCGCGTGACCTCCTGCGTGATATCGCATTGCCCTGTCTCTCCGATATAGATAGGGACGATCTAGATGGAGACATAACGGTCGATGAGGTGGCGGGGGCTATCCGCGCGTTGAACTCGGGCAAGGCCTCGGGTCCGAACGGCTTGCCGGTCGACCTGTACAAGCTCTTTCCGGATGGGGTCGCCCCTCACCTGCGCGCCATGTTTGTGGAGGCGCGGGGGAGTGGGGCCCTCCCGTTGGATCAGCGACTGGCGACGATAGTGGTTATACACAAAGAGGGCAAACCCCGAGATAAGTGCGCCTCGTATAGGCCTATCTCACTCCTTAATGCAGAGCCGAAGATTCTGGCTAAAATCCTGGCGGCCCGATTGATTAGGGTACTCGGTGACTTGGTCCACCCGGATCAATCCGGATTCATCCCGCACCGTAACACAGCGTTAAATCTTCGGTGCCTTCATGGTGTTATCGCCAGGGCGGGCACGCTGCGTGAACCAGCTATTGTGGCGTCTCTCGATGCCACGATGGCCTTTGACACGGTGGAATGGGCATATTTGTGGGCCGTGTTGACCAAGTTCGGCTTTGGCCACGGTTTTGTGAGCTGGGTGAGGTTGCTGTATGAGGGCCCTCTTGCGAGTGTGGTGGTAAATGGCCGGGCGTCGACTCCGTTTCAGCTTGGGAGGGGTACTCGGCAAGGTTGTCCCCTGTCGCCATTGTTGTTCGCCCTCGCCCTTGAGCCGCTGGCTGCGTGGATACGCTGGCACCCGGATATACGGGGACTTAGGTGGTCGCCTGAACACGAGGACCGTATATCGCTCTATGCTGATGACATCCTGTTGTATCTTGCCTCACCCAAGAAATCACTTATAGTGGTCTGTGACGTACTCACATCTTTCGGTAGGAACTCGGGTCTCGTTATCAACTGGAGTAAATCGTATTTATATGTTCTTAGTGGCGAGGTTCCACCGATCCCTCGAACTTGTTCGATCCAGGTCGCTCAGCAGGGCTTCGTGTATTTGGGGATCTTTATCTCCATGGACTCTGCTGTGCGATATGAGAGGAACCTCCCCCCCCCCCTAGCGCGCCTGAGGCGGGATGTGGAGGGCTGGCGGAGGCTGCCGCTCTCCCTCGTTGGGCGCGCGGCCCTGTTCAAAATGATGTCTCTTCCCCGGTTCCTCTACGCGCTGCAGAATACTTTGGATTGTGTACCGGCCAACTACTTTCGGGAGGTCGAAGGCCTCCAACGAACGTTGCTGTGGGATGGGCGGCCGCGAATAGCTATTGCAAAGTTGACGCTTCCATGGTTTGACGGGGGTATTGCGCTTCCAGACATCCGACGGTACTATTGGGCCACCCAGCTGAGTGCGATTAATCATGGGTTTTATGGCCCTGCCCTCAACCCGGGGTATGCCATGGACAGGTGGTTACTGCGTGGTGGTAATTATTACAGGGCGTTGTACTCGCGGTCCCTGGACTCGTCCCTCACGGGGCCCACTGGTGTGGCGGTGCATGTGTGGAAGGTGGCAACTGACTCGCTGGGCTGGAAGGATAGGCTCACCCTCGCTACCCCGCTGTTTGAATCTGAGAGACTGGGTAGGCTTTGGCACACAAAGGGATTTGACAAATGGGACTTGATCGGCATCTCCAGGGTCGGTGATGTGCTGATTAAGGGGAGGGTGAAGTCCTTTGAAGAGTTGCAGAAGGAGTATGAGCTGGGGCCATCTGAGTTTTTCCGCTATATTCAGGTGCGTCACGCCCTCCGATCAGTCCTCATAGAGGGTGAGAAGGTGCCTGAGTCCTCTCCTTTGGAGGACCGGGTCCTTGATGGCCATATGCCCGAGAGCACGATCTCGCTCATCTATAAGAAGCTGATCAACGTCCGGGCGGATATGCTTCTGGGGCTGAGGGACCAGTGGACTAGGGATGGCCTCGAGTTGGATGACGAGGATTGGCAGTCTGCTGTTTCCTCTCCTAAGGAGGTTGCGATCCCGTCGCGTCTGAGGCTGGTGCAGCTTAAAATACTGCATCGAGTGTATTTGACGGGGCCAAGGCTGGTTCACATGGGATTCTCGGAGGACGGCCTATGCAGGAGGGGATGTGGTATGGTGGGTACTTTCCTGCATATCATTTGGGAATGTGGTGTCATTACGGATTTCTGGAGGAGAGTCCATGCAGTGATGGGGGAGGTGACGGGCATTGCTATGCAGCCGGAAGCGCGGTGTTGCCTCCTGAATGTCTGGGGGCCCACTGACCACGATGAGGCACAGACCCAATGGGTGACTCTGGGTAACATGGTCGCTAAGAGAGATATCGCGCGACTGTGGGGCTCCGCGGGACACCCCACATTGACCGCGTGGAAAGAAAATATGGACTGGAGTATGCTAAGGGAGAAGACGGTATATTGCGCTAGAGGCCGCCCTCGGAAGTGGCACGCCATCTGGGGGCGGTGGAATCAATACAGGGGGGGAATTTGTCTTGCCCCTGACTTGGATCCCCCCGAGGAACAGCTTTCCTCCTAACCTTCTTTCCAGCTCAGTATGGTTAATGGACTTCTTTGGCCTCTGCTGTCCCCCTTCTTCCTCTTTTCACAGTACTGTAACTGGTAGATGATTGGGGTCCTGCCTCCCCTGGGGGGCTATCACCATGGGCATTTAGTGTTCTTGCCTTGCTGGGGGTTGTTGTGTGTTTTGTGTTTATTTAAAAATGGAATCTTTGCACTCCTCCTTCACTGTACTGTGGACGCGTCTCTGTTCCTCTTTCTCGAAGCTGCCGAACCTCCGGGTTGTCGGCTGAATAGCTGTGTCCAGACTTTTGAAAATAAAGGTTTCTTTATAAAAAAAAAAAAAAAAAAAAAAAATTTAAGGCCTTGACTTTGGCTTATAGGTCTCTTAATGGAAAATGCCCTGGTTATCTGAAGGAAAGACTGTGTCCCTGTAAGCAAAATCGTGCACTGCGATCAAATTCTTATAATCTGCTGCGCACCATACGCTTTGCGAAAACACGCCTGGGCGGCAGAACTTTCACAGTTAGAACAGCTTTACTGTGGAATGCCTTACCAGGGTCCCTGCGGCAGGCTAAGTCAGAAACCTGTTTTAGAAAGGCCTTGAAGACGTGGCTCTTTAGAGCTGACTAATATTGGTTGTTATACCGGTGCTCGTTTCTGGACGCAAATTGCCTGCTGCTTCAGCGCCGGGACACCCCTGACTGGGGTAGCTGTCGTGCTTTATAAGCTTCAGTATTATTATTATTATTATTATTATTATTATTATTATGTTGCCAACAGCTATGGTACACTAACCATTCATCAAGTGTTGTTAAAGTGAGATTGAAGTGACTATAACTACCAGGCCAGGTCTAAACTGGGGTGGCATGGTGAACAAAAGAATGATTGATTTAACCCAGCTCTCTTGACTGGGGGTGAATGTTTTGATTTGTTCTGCATTCCTTCCATCAATTGGGTGTCTTTTGCTTTCTTGCCCAAAGTGCGCTAGGTATTCCCAGACATGGGTCCCGGGCTCACTGTGCCACTGGAATCAGGCTATCTTGGCTGATATGGGGTGAAACCCCGAAACTGGTCCTAGGATGCTTGTTTCCGGTCCAGGGAGGACCTGGCTTGGCAGTTCGGGCTGGACTGTTCCCATGAGGCACAGAGTCAACACTGATTTGCATATGGCCAGGTCTAAACTGGGGTGGCCTTGTGAGCAAAAGAGTGATGGATTTAACCCAGATCTCTGACTTGACTGGGGGTGAATGTTTTGATTTGTTCTGCATTCCGTCTATCAATTGTGTGTCTTTTGCTTTCTCTCCCTAAGTGCACCGGGTATGCCCAGACGTGGGTCTCGGGCTCACTGTGCCACTGGAATCAGGCTATCTTGGCTGATGAGGGGTGAAACCCCAAATCTGCTCCTAGGATGCTTGTTTCCGGTCCAGGAAGGACTTGGCATGGCAGTTCGGGCTGGACTGTTCTCATAAGGCACAGGGTCAAGACTGATTTGCATATGGCCAGGTCTAAACTGGGGTGGCATGGTGAGCAAAAGAATGATGGATCTAACCCAGATCTCTTGACTGGGGGCGAATATTTTGATTTGTTCTGCATTCCGTCCATTAATTGTGTGTCTTTTACAACTACCATGAGGCCTTGTGACTGGAACTCAAACCAAGATGCTAGACTCCTTTTGCCCCTTCTCACTTGTCTGTCATGTCACTACTGATCTACACTCATTACCATTTCTCAAGTGTTGGTAAGTAGAGATAGAAAAGCTACCGCTACCACCATGAGGCCCTGTCACTCCAACTCTAATCAAGATGCTACACTCCTATTGCCCCTTCCCACTTGTCTGTCATGTTACAACCGATCTACACTCATCATGGACTGTGCAACGTACAGCCAAAGCTCCACTCAAATATATGTCGGAATTCTTTGCTTGATCGTGTCCTGGACCCTTAAACTCAATCTATTGATGGCATGAGTGACACCATACCAACAGTGTACCCCTAATATATGTCAGCCATGAAGGAAACTCAGCTGGTTAGCAGTACCGGGTGACCCCTTGACTCTGCACTTCTCACATGATGAACAATGCTAAATATACAACCATGCTGGGTTTTTGCCTGTATTAGACACAATTAGGCCTTAGAATGGACAAATACACGTTATGACTACATTGTGTTTGTAGCAGAGTTTTGAAGATGTCATATCTATCCCTAAAGCCAAAATGTCACGTATCTGCACATTTAATGAGCTGATGAAATATAATAGATCTATTGAATGTCAACAAATGTCCAGTAACCAACTTCAACTCAAAGCAAATCAAATAGATCAATCTACTTGGATTTATTCTAGATCCCCATTTACCTTGACACAAACAACGTGGATGTAGATATCTCATTTCCACCATTAACAATGTTCTCTATCTCTCAGTAGGTCGATCCACCACTGCACCTGCAAAGAGGGTGGAAACTGAACAGCGATCCTCTCCACACCAGGATAAAGCCCTCAGTGATAACAATGCTCCTGAACAGGTGAATACACCCAGAAGGATGTCATGCTTCATCATTGGACCTGCTCCTCGTCAGGCTGGCGCTGCAATGCCTGACGGGCACCCGCGAAGGGGCTCTTTGGCGGGGCCTGAAGCGAGGGTAGGATTGAAGCAAGTTGCGCTGTAGACCTGCCATCAGAGCAACGAGGTGCTCTGCCATCCCTGTCAGCCATGAGCCCTACATTGTTGGGGTCTTTCTCCTCCGGATCCTTTGAACCGGGGTCCTTAACTGCATCTGGTTACCATCAGGTAATTACTGAACCAGTATTACGGTAGTTCCAGAGTACCTTTATATCATTCCTTGGTCCTGATGAAGTGCCACCAGACCCGTTAGGGGCTAACTGGGCACGAAAAATGTCGACCTCATGCACCACACTAGCCCTATAGTGTTGTGTGCAGATTTAGATTACGTACATAGGTTTCCCGATTTATGCCCTTATATAGGTACAATTCACATTGCCCTGATTTGGACATAGAAATCCGGCCCTTATTTAGACATTGTCCATACAAGCTAAATACAGGCATGGCCACCTACATCCGTCCATCCACGTCACAACGATTTCTTGGAAAACTAGACCCTTAAGCCTTTAGGAATTTCCCTCAGCTTGAATATTGATTTCTCCAAGAACTCATTAAGTATGCATGAACATTTATTCCTTAGGGGTTCATTCATGACGTTCCTCTGCCCGACTTTTACGTCAATACTGGCATTCCTAGACACCTTCAAGGTATAAATATACCAGCACTTGCCCTGACAAATTGCAGGTCCCCGGAGGATTCGATCCAACCCAGACTACGTGGTTCGCCACGGCAAGTTCGGAAGGAGATCGAATTCCAGCCTGATGCACTGACCTGACGCTGCCATCCTCCTCGCAGAGAATCCAGCTGCAGTGCTCTTTGACTTCCCTTGTGGGGGGGTTAGACTATCGAGTCCAGAAAAGAGATTCCAACCTCTCTCATTCTAAGGTATGGAGCTGACTAGAACTTAGAGAAACTTCTGGCAACTCTTGGCTAAACTAAAATATAGGTAGCTATACTTTAGAAATGGCCCCTACTTCAAACCTCGTACTGCACTTAGGTTAGGTACACTGAGGTAGAACAATTTAGAAGCATCAGATGAGTATCACATTTTAGCTTATATTATTTATGTATGTATTTTGATTAATATATGTCATAGCTACAAACCATGCTATTGCAGTAATATTTTATCTTACTGCTCACCTCGTACATATTGTACTTCGCAGTCTGTCTTACGATTGTAGCAATTCATATCTCTTGCATGAGAAATAAGACTGTTCAATAAACCCTTTTATTGAAACGCCCGTCTCTCTATTTCTGTGCAACTCTGTAGAAATGAAGCATGCACGATTGACTGAGTGAAACTGTTATCTATTGTTTCCACGATTCTGAGGCTGTTCCGGTTATAAAAGGAAACAAAGTTGTCATGTTTATGCGGTTGTCAGAGACTAATCCCTTCTTGTATATTCGAGAAGTTTCTAGTGACCTCTGAGTTAGCTGGCACACACAAGTAATTAAGTTTAATATACTCGATAGAGACATACAGACCTTAGTCCTATGTCAAATCTATAGTGTATGTTATTCCAATGCGCAGAGCCTATCAGGGATATAGGAATACACTACATGGCACCCAACGGTTTGGTAAGGCACTAATTTAACGCTAGATACTGAAGTAACTCAGTCGTGCTTTTCTCAGAGACCTTCTACTCATAAAACTCCATAAGACGTCTGGAGTGGGTAGGGATAATATCCGCCATAGCTAAGTAGGACGAAAGTCCTATGTATTAGCTGTTTGGTTTTATTCAACGTTGAAGGATACAGTGTTCCAAAAGATTGTGCACCTTACCTTTGTTTTCTTGAAACTTGCTCTGCAACTTTCATTAAACAATGTCGGAGAACGATGATCTTATCGTCAACAACGGTCAATCTGCGGCTGACCTTACAGGTCTTAATGAAGACGAGGTGGGTGTTATACACATCCCACCAAATTTAAGGAGAGCCATCACTCTAAAACTTATAAAACGTGGTCTGACACCAAGAGGTGGTAGAGCAGTTTTCGTGATAGAGGCACATGAATATCACCAGACAGTGGTATTCTATTCATGGATAGTATTCCCAGAATCAAATCTAGTAACACATGTGTTTCACTTCTACAAAGAAGATGAACCACCTGAGGAATATATTCCTTTCGAGGATATTGAAATTCCACTCACATACCAGTATGGTTTAAAGGCGCCCTAAAACATTACAATCACATTACCAGGCTAGGTCCACTAGGTAGACCAGGAGCAACATGGCCGATTTTAGCCGGCTATACACCTCATCCTGACATTGAACCTATGTCAGACGTAGATTTACTTGCTCAACTCAAGGAGTTAATCAAGATTTATAGACAATTGGTTCAATATGTCATGCGGACTTTCACAGTCCAACAACCATTAACAATTCAAAATCCAGCGCCTCATCAGGTGAATACGTTAAAAATTACTCCACAGACTTTACACTCAGTCATGGGTAAATTACCCGCAAAACGCGAACAAATTCCATTCTGGTTAGCTCAAAAAATTACTCAAATCGAAGCAGTATTTCCTAATACTACCCCTTTTGAAAAACACAGAATTTTAACAATTTTTTTACCAATGGGGATCACACCACATCTGGAAGACTGCACCTCTTGGGGCACAGTCTTTGCTGCTATCTACACAAAAACACACGGTGTTCCGTCAATGGCGGTAATACCTGATGTCCTGAAACAGATTCAAAATGAATACGGGGCAGAGCCTGCTCTGAATTTAGGTATGAAGTTACTTAAAAATTTCGACCAGGTGTCAGCAATAATATTATCTAATATTAAAGGAGAAGCAGCATCAGTGACGATCCGCCAGAAACTAAGGGAATTTGATGTAACAGAACAACCTCAAGAACTAGCCAGAATAATTGAAAAATCCTATGAGGAATTAGGCAGAGACAGTCTGGGAGGGAAACCAGTAAAACCACAACTGTCTGAAAGTCCGGATAAGGTATTTCCTAAAAACACTCCTACCTCTTCTAAAACGAAGTGGGAAAATAGCAAACAGAATTCCAAAGAGAAGTGTTCTCATTCCCGAGGCAGGTCTCCTCCACAGAAGGAGCCCTCTGAAAGGAGGTACAACCTCAGGAATAGGGATGATTTGAGAAAACCTGCCAGATATCAAGATAATGATACACGTCCCTCTCGTACCTTTCAGATATCGTCACAGACATCCGAAAGAAGAGGACGGTCAGAAAACAAGGAAGAACGCGTGAAGTCCAAAGACGATCAACACATTCAGAGAAATAAAGCAAAATCTCAATTCTCCAAGAAAAAGTTAGCAGGTCTGAAGATCAGACATGCCGAGAATACTGAGAACCCAATTCAAGAATGGAGAATGGGCCCAGACCATGCTGGACAGTGCATCAGAAGTTACAATAGCTCGCTAGAACCTGAAGGGACTTCTGGAGACATTGGACTTGAATGAAAACATACAAGTTGAGACTGTAGACACCAGGGTTAGTTCTCCACATAGTTTATATGAAATAACACTCCGGATGGAGGGAGACATACCAAGAAAAGTGAAAGCACTCTTTTGGGAGCATCTTTCAAAGTGTTATGATATACTTCTAGCAGAACAGGACTGGCCACCAGAGTTTAACCGGGAGTGCCCGCATGGCGAGGGACATCATTATGCCTGCCTTCTCCAACCATGTTCCAGTTCATTTAAAATAAACATTAGCCAGGAAATGAGCTGTAGCCCAAGCCCCAGCACTGTATCAAAATCATGTAGGATGGGATGAGGACTCACCTCACCATAAAATCCAGTTAAAAAATCAACCGACTGCACAAAGGTAGTACCCAGTTAAGCAAGAAGTTAAAAAACAGGTCAGGGAGATTTTAGATCAACTTGAATATCAGGGGGTCATTGAAACATGCACCTCATCAATGAACAATCCTTTGTTTCCTGTCTCCAAACCAGACAATACATATCGTCTAGTTTTGGATTACAGACACTTACATTCTTGTTGCAAAACATTTGCAGTGCAAAATGCACATGGTACAGCATTAATGAATAACATTGTGTGTAAAAAATATAAAACCACATTAGACATTTCAAATGGTTTCTTTTGTCAAAATATTGCACCAGAAAGCAGATATTTGACTGCTTTCTCAATAATGGGGACTCAGCATCAATTTTGTCGACTGCCCCAGGGATTCAAAAACAGCCCAGGGTTATTCTCAGCAAGGGTTACAGAGATACTACAAACTTATGATGATGAGGCATTGTCATATGTCGATGATATATATCTGACAGACGATGACCTGGATAGGCACTTGAACAGGGTGAGCATCATAATACTGGGCTTCGCCTCAGAGGGTTACAAATTCAAACTTTAAAAAGTCAAGAATTGCCCACCTCAACGTTCTTTTCCTAGGATATGAACTATCAAGTGAAGGCAAAAGCCTGGCAACCAACTTTTTAGAAAAGTGTGCGCTGCTCCAACCGCCAAAAACGCTGAAAAATTTACAGTCGATTCTAGGTTTCCTGAATTTTGGAAGAACTTACATTTTAAATTACGCAGAAAGGGTTAAACCTCTCTAAGAATTAATAAAACCTGATTTTAAAATCACACATTGGACACAAAAACACACAGAAATTTTGCGTTCACTCCAAACAGACTTGTTAGCAACGAAATACTTGCAAACACGCGTAAACGTAGGCAACTTAGTGATCTAAATAATTCCGGGTCAATGCGGATTCACCTACTTAACTTTTAACGAAGGTGAAAAAGTACCAATTGCATACAAATCCCACTTGTAAACACAAGCAGAAATGTAATTCACTTCTACAGAAAAAATTCTGACAGCAGTTCAAACCGCTGTAGCAAAAGAAAGAGCCCTAGCACAGGGGAAACGCATTATGGTTGTGACTCCTGTACCAGCCCTAGAGGCAGTTACAAAGGCTAGCATTCCAAATGCAAAAGCTTTACATCCGAGATGGATACAATGGGTTAACTCTCTTGCTGCAACTGATGTTGAATACTTTTTTGACCCATATTTAAAAACCACAAGCATTCCTGCAATATGAACACGAATGCCCTCTGCCTACTGAAATTCTCCCTCTTGACCAGTACGAATTTATAATTTATACTGACGGATCTGCACAGCCTGCTACGGGGAGTAAACAAGTTTACAGCGTAGCGTGTGCTATTGTTAAAGGTCGCATGCGAGAAGGCAAATTCAGACCAATGGTCACAAAAACCCAATCTCTAGGAGATTATACAGCTCAGCGAGCTGAACTACAAGCATTTAAGATGGCACTTGAAAATACAGATCGCGAATTACCCACACTGATAGTTTGCGATTCTTTTTACTGTGTTCAATCTTACAATGAATATTTACAGAATTGGATTCAAAATGGTTTCAAAGATGCAAAAGGTGGCACAATCAAGCACAAATTGCTTTGGGAATAAGTAGCTCAGTTGCGAAACGGACTACAGAACACTCACGTGATACATACGCTGAGTCACCAACGTGATGGCATTCACGTTGAAGAGAATTCCTTGGCTGATGAAGCCGCGAAAGGGGCTGTGCAAACGGCTGCCGTAGCTGCAATCACTCGTTCAAAAATGAAAATAGACAGCGAAATAATGCTGGCTGTCAATGCATCAAGCAAAGGCAGCGGTGCGGCATTACCTAAAAAGTTTCCACCCAAATACTCATATATAATTGATGCGGATGGTGTTCCGTTTGCTCGAATCCCTGGAGTGGGGGATAGAGTAATTCCAAACAGGGAATGTAGAGCAGCTTTGATTTATGAAGCGCATCTGGGAGAGGGTCTGATATATCAGGGGATCTCAAAGACAATTTTAGAGTTATAAGAGCTGTACTGGTGGCCAGGGATGAATACTCTCATTCACAACTTCATTAATAACTGTATAGCATGCAATAGAGATCGCAGTACAGAACGCCACCAGACACCTGACTACAATGTAGCCAGCCCAGTTCAGACACCATTGTTAGATAGCATCAGACTAACGATATACATGTGTTCTCATGGACGAATGCAATCCCAGAAACACTAAGTCTAGGTTCCTATGGATGTGGCCTCAGCGCTCGGCTGACGCTCGAACTGTTATAAAAGATTTGCGAGTCTTTATCGGCACATATGCAATAGGCACACTACAATCTGACCAGGGTCCTGCGTTTAGCTCTAGGGCTTACAAAGAAGCCAAGGCCAGTCTGGGCGTAGCATAGCGGTATTCTTCTCCATTCCATCCTGAGGGAAATTCTGTTGTGGAAAGAAAAAACCGGGACATAAAGCAGTCTATAACAGCTAGGGTATTAGGTTTGGGTGATGGGTGGGTCAAACATTTATATGGGGTCCAGCACGCAATAAACAACTTGCCAAGAAGTTCTCTAGGGGGTGTCACTCCATATGAGGTCCTGTTTCGGCCTAGAATGTTGGTTCCGGACTTAGATATGAAAGGCACCGTGGTGGAAAACAAACAATTTGATATCAAAGATCGTTTGGCTGTTTTTCAGGACTTAAATGAACTAAGAACGCAACAAAGCAACGTGGTCCTGAAGCCAACCACCACTGAGAAAAATCCGGCCGTCCCAGCAAGGCCTGTCTGGATCCCAAAGCTTGGGGATCTAGTCAGAGAAAAGATTGCGGATAAGAAGGAATTTGGGCCTTCATACAGACATTCAGTACCTGTCCTAGCAATCCACGGATCAAGAACAGTACTTTGGCGCCCCTTGCTGGTAAAAAGGAGAAAAGATTTGTGTTCATCGACCTGATCAAACCACACTATGTGGCCGATACTGAACAGTAGGCCAAGTGGACTCCGCAAATGTAGCAGACGCACTCCTCTAGCTACAATCCAAGAGGTTCAAACTGAGAGACTCATCACCTTTGAATATTCGACAGTAAGAAATAGAGGACTAAGCAACAATGCTAAGGACCTTGTACCTCTTGAGACCCAAATAACAGTTCGTCCAGATACACCTGTTTACAAAGAAGCAACAAGTGATCAACTGGTTCCACCAATTACATCAAATGTGGATGCAATTCCAACCATTGACAGAACTGCTTCTGGTTATTTCATGAACTTTGATACGTTTTCTGAGGATCCCAGCGAGCCTGAAACGACGCCAGTACAAAGAACTTTCAAAGAACAAGCAACAGACTTTTTTCATCTACTGGAAAAAACTTATCTGGTTTCACCATGGATTGAAGTATGGATTGTTTTGGGAATATTCTTCTTTCTACTTTGGTTAGCTCTGGTAATAACTCTGAGTATGCTGATTAATGGAAGATATATTCAAATGGACACAGCAAGTAAAAGAGTGAACTTACTTCTCCAGCCACACTAATCATCCCATCGTGAAGCAAGAGACTTGTCAGCAGTGAACATCACAGCGATTCCTATACCTGATGGTATAGTTTGGGACAAAACCGAATATGACATTTTTGGCCCGTCGGAGCTTTTGAAGATTCCACATTTATTTAAAATTTCATTAAGTGACTTTATTACCTCCAGTACCTTTTCTGATGATTGGGACTTCGAGACTGTTAATAATATGATGTCTGATCTAGAGATGTCAACTGCATTCGCTAATAATGAATATTTACAAGGTTCATCAGACTATGAACAACTGTATTGTTATAACCACTATGGTCTTCATTTCTTGCGTAAATCTGCAACACCTAGAAATGTATTTATGTATAACCAATGGGAACATTGTCCTACACCACCAAAGGGTAGCTCGAAAACATTTGCAATGAAATTTCCATATTTTTCAGGGTTTAATATCTCGAAGAAAGTCAACAAGACAGGAATGAAAAATATGTTAACGAATGCCAAACAGATTTATTCTACAGCCTTTATTGCCCAACTGTCTAGGCAGGGTTACGACTTTTGGAAAGACAACATTGAGACAAAAACTGTCTGGGGTACTAAAGATTGGCAAGTACAGGGAATAGGAGCTTTGTTTAGAGCCTGTATCATCCCTGATCGAATTATGTTTTTGAACGACACTGTCCAACAAACATCATGCCTTGGAATAGCCAAGATAAAAGACATGAACACTCCGTCTATACCTGCACCTACAAGTGAAAGCACTACACAGGGGGAGGTCGACATACATACTATTTTGAATAATAACAGATCAGATCCTGAATGGAAAAAATGGTTGCTCTGGCCCTTAGACACAAACAACTGTCAAGATAGATTCCTGAACAAAACACAAGGTTTTACCTTTCATAGGCCAGACCCACGTTATGTCCAAAGACAGCATCCGGGGGTAGTAACAACTTACAGTGTAGGGAAACTTTGCCTTGATTGGCTACAGAAAGCTACACTAGAGGATGTAAAACAACACTTAACTTAACTTCAAGAAAGCGCAGACTTTAGGGAATTCTTGCTAGGACCAAGAAAACCGCGTCAAAAACGTTTCATATATGCCAGTATCTACGCTGCTTATAATGAAGCATGGAAGGTCACCCAAGCAGTGACTGCAGAACAAATACGAGAAATTGATCGTATTTATTTAGAGAAATCTCTCTCTGTAGTAGACAATGGGTTAACGACTCTGTCATCCAGGATATATTCTTTGGACAGCATTGTATCCTCTGTCATGGATATCATGGAACAAGACTTGGTCATGTTGCAACATGGTCAGTCACAGCTACGTTCTATCATGCTATTAGGCTGGACGCTTCAAAACCTGCGTTCTGGCTATGTGTCTTGGCGTTTAATCAATACTACGTCACTGTTTGCAGAATTCAATCTAACTAATAGACAGATCAAACTGGCACAAAGGGGAGCAGACTATACGGTGCTGAGCATTGAAAAACTGGAGAAATTACCATTCACAGTGGCAGAAAAAACAGCTACTGAGTGGATCATACATGGTAAGATTACTCTGCCTGTTCCAACTTTCCATTTTCAGTATTGCCTAAAAAATATACCAGCAGGCAAATATGAAAGGTTGGGTAAAGAATACATCAAGACATCCTGGGATTTACCTTACACACACAGATGTTGCAGTGGGGGACGTGAAGGGTTTCTTAGCGGTGAAAACTGTGAACACGCACTAAGCGGTCCTCTCCTTTGTCAGGGTATTAACTTACATGGGGCCTGTGACGGTTCCACTACAAACTTATCCTGCCACCTGCACGGTTCACCGGCAGCAGTGATTAATCCAATATTTGGTCAACTTTCAAATGGGAGTTACATTATGTTGAATGATCACAGCTGCTGTGGCATGTTGCCCGGTATTCCATATCTAGTAACGGTTACATCCAGGGTCACTTGCTGCATGCAGGTCTTGTTTCCCCCAAATAGACATAGTCAGGGAGTCGCCTTTATGGCCTTCACTGAATATCTCTTCTATACGAGTTGATACTCTAAGCAGAATGAAAGCAATTCTTTTACAAAAAACTGTGCCTTTGACCTCTGCCAAAGAAACCTATGATCTCCAAGTCGCAAGGACTTCTACAGAGATACATACCCTTTTGTATACAAACTGCCCTGTGCATGTCTCAGAAATGTTAGGTCATATCTTAAACATGTCTGATATGAGGAGTATTGAACATGTATTTAAGAATGTGTGTGCAGGACTGTTAGCACCTTTTCAAGCAGTCCTCGGAATTTTTCCAAACTTCGTGCACTATGTGTTTGGCGGACTGCCGCTCCTTTTATCACTCGTGGCAGGGATACTATTTTTGCTCCTACTGCTACGATATGGCAAGCCAAATCACCAGCGACACCCAGTTCACCCTGGAAAGAACTCTATTGGAGATGAAGTGTCGTGAGCGCATCGTCCACATTCTGGGTTTGCCTCGTCTACGAGAATTAAACACCACTTGGTTTCTGTCATTCAGACCAATCTGGCAAGATTGCATCTTACCTGTTCTACGCTGCCTACTATGCGGTGAAGAATGCGTGCTGGACATTTTTCTGACACTCCCATCAGTCATGCCTACGGATATCGATACTCTGCTGGACCCGATAACGGCCCATGCTGTGTGTTGTCCCCAGCAGCTACCAATCCTAATGGCGGCATTCATTGAGATCTCACAGACGCAACATGCTACTGCTGAGGTACGAGAGGAAATACCAGGCGTGCAGGTAACATCCAATCCGGACATTGCTGATGCTTCCCATGCTGAAGGCGATAGTTTGCATCTATGTGCTGTTGATCTTCTACACGAGGTATTCCAACTCTCACCCACAACGGTAGACGACTTGTTGTCTACAGGATTAGAACATTTTATGTTTTCTCCATCCCCACTCACTGACTTTTGATTCAAGCACACAGTGTTCCGGAGAGACTCTGAATTTGGCCTTCATTTTTTTTCAATCGTGATACTGACTTTGGAACTTTTTCTATGATTATATATATTTTTTTTCTCCCCGTCCCAAAATTGTATTTTTCATTTTTTGGCACAGTGATCTGCTTATAGTAGAACTATTCATAGAGAACAGAATTCTTTGATAACACTTCCAGGGACAGTATGCCACCTTGTCATGAATAACAATTTGACTGTGTAACCTGATATGAAATGGTTTCGGCCTCTTTTTCTTCTGTATTTACGAGCCATTTCATCACATGTATATATTTTGGTTCATTTATTAAGCATTGCAATGTGATCCTATGCTTAGAATGGAACATTGCCTTTAATATGTACAACACTTTATGTATAGCAATGGTTTTGTAATGTATTTTTAGGACATATGTTTTAGATATTTTTTTAGCTTATTTTAACAAACCCATGCGATACTCTGTTTTAAGATATGTTTAGAACGTTTAGGATTTAGTAACATCGTTCATACGAAACTGGAATGGGTGTTGTGTGCAGATTTAGATTCCGTATATAGGTGTCCCGATTTATGCCCTTATATAGGTACAATTCACATTGCCCTTATTTGGACATAGAAATCCGGCCCTTATTTAGACATTGTTCGTACAAACCAAATACAGGCATGGCCACCTACATCCGTCCATCCATGTCACAACAAATTCTTGGAAAACCAGACCCTTAAGCCTTTAGGAATTTCCCTCAGCTTGAATATTGATTTCTCCAAGAGCTCATTAAGTATGCATGAACATCTATTCCTTAGGGGCTCATTCATGACGTTCCTCTGCCCGACTTTTACGTCATCATCAAAAGACTTTATTCGGTTATAAAACAATGATAACCATAAAAGTACATAGAACATATTATAACACATTTCAGACGATTTCAAGTATATAGAATAAATATAAATTTTAAAAGCACATAAGCTCAAAGCATTAAAACATAATCGATTTTCTTAGGTGAAAAACATTTCTAAGAAATACAGGGACAGATGCCACCGTAAAAATATCTTCAAGTTTCCTAATAATCAGAAAAGCAGGTCGGCATTGTCTAAGTTTCAAATACTTTAAAATTGGCTTAATCCACCTTTCCCTAGGTATAGAATAATATTTGCAGAAAAATAAAATATGAATATCCGATTGGGTGGATATGTTGTCGCAGGGGCATTTGCTTATTTCAGCTGACCAATCATTATTAACAGGAAGACTCACAGACCTAAAAAGAAACCCAAGTCTAAAACGTATCAGTAGAAACTTTTCATGCTCCGTCAACCGCAGAGTTAAATATGGTTGAATAGCCTGCGAGATTAGGGTCAGTTGATGGGACATCACTGTTTTTTTTGACAGTTCAGTATTTTCTCTTAATTTCACAAGGTACATAATGCATAGCCTTTTCAAATCTTTTCTTGTGATCTTCACCATAGACTCAGGGTCATCATAAAATTCTGGATGATCAATAAGGCCACAGAAACTTTGAATGTACCTCAGCCATTTCACTCGATACACACCCTCCAATTTTAAAGCATCCCTCAATATAAGACGGTTCAAATGGCACTCATTTACGGTCCATACCCTGTACCACAAGAGGACAGGCTGAATTCTAATGATGTCCTCAATATATAACATACCAAGCTCAGCATGGATGTTATAAGTGGAAGTGCTCTCTGGCGTAGTTAAGAGAAATTTCAGAAAACTATTCTCTGTCAACTGTAAACTAGTTACATTTGAGATGCCCCAAATTCCCGCACCATAAGTTGCCACAGCCACACAGCTAGATTTGTAAATACGCAGTAGCTCATTAACTGGTTTCTTGCCCATCCTTTTGCTAAAAAGTTTAAGGGCCATTATGGACTTAGTAAATAACATGTTCCTCCCCTTAACTGCAGGATTCCACTGACCTGAGCATTCAAACAGAATTCCTAAATAAGGGAAGGTAAAAATATAGTCTAATGGTTTGGAATCTATGAACATAACTTTTTTTCTCTGTTTTGTTTTGGTGCCGCAATTCATGGAAAAGGTTTTAGAGCAATTCACCTTCAGATCCAAACTGGCCATGAAGGTGCAAAAGGAAGTAATCATGGTGTGCATAGCAACAGGGGTCCTTGCCATCAAAACGGCATCATCGGCATAGATTAGTGTCGGAATATGGCGTTGTGATGCCGTAGGCATGTCTATGCAATCCCTCAACAGGATATCCTCAAGTTCGTTAAAATAGATTAGAAATAAAAACAGGGCAAGGACACAACCTTGTCTTACTCCCCTCGCAATATTGAACATTCTCGTGCATTCACCTTTTAAACCATATCTGATTGTAGCCCTAGCCCCATTATACAACTCCCTTAAAAAACTAATAATGTTGTCCTCAACTCCCAATCGTGTTAAAATTAACCATAGTTTACTGTGATTTACACAGTCGAAAGCGGAAGTTAAGTCCACAAAAGTTAAAAACCATCTCCCACCCTTAGCCTTGGTATACTTTTCCAATAAAATGGATAAGTTGAGTCCTTGATCTACAGTCCCTACACCTTCTCTAAAACCATATTGCAGGTCGCTAATAATCTTATGCTCATCTGCCCATGACTGCAACCTATCTAGAATAACCCTACCCACGATTTTAACAGTTGAATCGAGTAGGGATATAGGGCGATAACATTTACAACTTGCCCTATCACCCTTTTTATTAATAGGTACTATTATTGATTCGTACCAGGTATTAGGAAGGCCGAACTTACAGGCAGCATTTAAGAATCTAGTTAGTAGGGGAGCCCATAATGTTAAGTTATTTTTAAAAACATCAACCGGTACACTGTCTGGACCCGGTGCCTTACCCCCCTGGCTCGAGCTAATACCCTTCAGTACCCCACACAGAGTAAAAGAAAGATTCAAACTCTTAAAGTTTGTGGTTGTCTTGGGCATATCCTGCTTGTTGAGTTCGCTTGAAGGGGCAACAGGACTATAAAGGGACTCAAAATAACTCACCCATTCATCCTCATCAATGGCAATCTCAATCCGCGCCTTGGTGTCTTCATTAAAATATGGTGCATTAACTGCCCTCCAGAAGGCTGTCATATCTCTCCGCTCAGAAGCACCTAATAAATCCTCCCATGCTTTCATCTTTATTCTGGCCCTCCTATTCTTAATTGCCAATTTATAAGATTTCCGAAGTTCCGTGATCTGCTTCTTATCTCTAACATGCCCATTCAGTGCCAATTTAAGTTTGGAGTGTGCCTTAGTACACTCTTGGTCAAACCATCCCTTCTTTTCGCTTTTACTATTATTATGCTTTTTCAAACTGACCCACAGATTTTCCTTGATATATGTTATAATAGTTCTAAAGTTATTAAATACTTCAAGATCCCTGGACGCAATGTCCAAACAAGTATTAAAACATGAATTGCAAGTCTTGATTAGATTCGAAAGAAAGTCGGCGGGTACAATCTCAGACCACTTCAGGGCATATCCATTCTGTCTAGAGATAGTGATGTCTCTAGATTGCAACCTAGGGACACTATCAGGAATGGCACGGGGGTTGATGATTTCCACCCTAATAGGTAAATGATCACTGAGTGATATTTCTAGTACTTCATATTTTCCAACACTTCCCCTAAAGCACGAGGAGATCAAAACATAGTCAATTACGGAGGAAAGTCCCCTGCCACAAAAGGTAGCAGAGAATGAAACCTCAGGTTGACATAAAGTGTTTGCAAACCCTAAATCGTTCACAAAAAGGATCTCATTTAGGGCATCGCCCTTTCCATTGTGTTCAAAGTGTGTTAATGTGGACTCCTTGTCCAAGGTTAAACCGCAGTTTCCTTTTCCGGCTCTATTACAGATTGTACAATTAAAGTCACCCCCCCATATGGCGACAAACTCCTTTACTTTGTTACAAAGAATAGAGTTAATTTCAGAACTAAGCTTTTTAAATACTAATGCTGTGTCTGCCGGGGCAACATTATTGTATAGATTAATAACCAGAATACAGGAATTTTTGTTCATGTGTAGGCCAACAATATGATAATAGGTGGTATTATAAAAAACCTCAATGGTTTTACAAATAAAACGGTTAGAAACATATGTGCAGAGCCCACCCTT
Source organism: Triturus cristatus (assembly GCF_964204655.1). NCBI lineage: Eukaryota > Metazoa > Chordata > Amphibia > Caudata > Salamandridae > Triturus > Triturus cristatus. The sequence continues at coordinate 511,429,179 of NC_140580.1, read as the reverse complement.
AGCTCTGCCATGTGGTGAGCCTAATGCCGGAGTAAAAATTGTTCTAAAACCATTCAAATGAAACACATCCTTCGCCCACGTTTCTTGTAAGCATATAACATCGTGGCATTCAGTTAATTTAAGCCATAGCGGATTTTCCAGCTTGGCCCTGAGTCCGGCAATATTTCAAAAAATGATAGTCCAATTTCCCTTAATCCTATCATGCGTGACATGTCTTTGGTTAATATTATTAATCTATATTTTTATCTAAATGTCCCTTTTTCTTATCTTGGGCCCCCATTTGTACAACGTCCGCCCTTTCAGTGGATACGGATTCGATACCAACCGGGTTCTGTGCTGCTTCATCTTGCAAAACCCCCATTCCCTGACTATCCTTTATTGGAACGGGGTTGAAAGTTACCACACAGGTATCAAATACTTGTTCCCGTGCTGGTCAGTCCACCCCCCCCAGACCTGATAAAGAATCAAATCTGTTGTAAATTGGGACATTAAATAAATCCCCTGTCTGTTGATAATAATGGGGGTTGTGCGGCATAAAGCCACCATACATCGTAGACACCCTATGAACATTTTGTTGATTTCCGATGTTTGGGGGCCTATCTTAATAACGTATTTTGTGTGGTCTCTGTCTAGCAACAGCAACAAAGGGGGCCGGTGGGTAGAAATAACTTAAGTCGAAAGACAAAATTCCACCAGGGTTTCCGTAATTTGGAAAACCACTAATAAATTGCACAACTCATGGGTCTCTAAAGTTTACAATAATGCAGTCTCCGCTAATTTCTTTAACTGTAGGCCCCAGCCAATTTACTCGGCGGACGTTAATAATTTCTTCCCGCAAGTCAGGTCTAAGAGGTCTATTTTTCCCTAACCAATACATAACCTTATTTTTTAGTTCAGACGTGGTTTCATCCCTATTTTGACCCCTGCAAGTACAATTACATAAGGGTAGGAGTCCGGTGGAAGATCAATTCTCTTTTTATGTTCTTTGATTTTAGTATCCAATGTTTTATCCAGATTGGATGCAATATTATCTGAAACCTTATTTATACATATTTTAAGGCTATCTGTGTTAGTTTCTTTACTGGCATTGTCATTCTGCTTGGAGTTATGAATTGCCATCATTCCACCTTCCTGAAATAGCGGGTTTTTAATATCTTGTCCAGATTTAGCACTCACTGATAATTTTTGTATATTTTTAGGTGGTGCAGATGAATTATTTGTTATAATTTTTATATCCCCTAATTTTTTCAGCAAGGCTGAATTCTCTCTCGTAATTTTCTCCAATGTTTCTATCTGGGTACCTAACCGTCTAGTGCGTTCTAACAGTGGGAAAATTGAAGACCTAACTAAATGCTCAATGTTATCCAGTGAGCATACGGTATTTCTACCAGTTGCAGGCGGGCTTTTTGTTATATCGACAATATTGCTTGTATGAATAAGATCAGCATTATCTGCAATATACCTATATGTAACCCCCTTATCCTGGCGCATAGATAGAGTACATTTACTCTTCTTATTACGCGCACCTTTGTGCTGCTTTCCACCACGTTTACGTTTTAAGTTAGAAACATTACCCTCTGCTGAATCAGAGTGGATACAATCAGCTGGTAGCTCACTATTACATGGTAGGAGGCTTTGCCGCCGGCCTGGTTCCACAATTGGATAGGCCATAAAAGAATCTAAGCTTGCATCAAAGCCACTTATATCCAATACAGTTGAAAGTTCTTGTTGTAGGCATGGTGTTTGGGTATTCTGGATCAATAATGAATCAGGTGATGGTACGGTAGCAAATTTCCCCAAAGATGACTTTCTCATAAACACGGGGTCAAGAGATAGTCGTCGTTCTGTTAATGCTATCTCTTTCTCCAAAGCAGTGACTGCCTTTGTAAAGAAGGCATCTATAGTGCCCACTAGACCGGTTCCTACACCTACACAATGCGGTTTAGTTTTCGATACCATATTAAAGAGACCACTCTCAGGTACCAAAATTCAATGAATAACTATACAATCACAGACGAAAGGGTTTCAAACTTACAATGACAATATTACATATATGTACATGATCATGAAATCTTACTGAAAATAAAACGGAGGAGGGGAGGCCCAGTCCAGTCTCCTCTGGTCTTTGACGGGCTTAGACGGGCCCGCCCTTGGCCCGGGCTTTGCCCGGCGCGTCCCACGCGCGATCCCGCGATGCGAGAATCGCAAGGTTATTTTAAGTCCGGTGCGGGAGGGAGGGAGGGGCCGCTGGTGGTCACTCTGCCCCCAAGCCTCCTGGAACCTGCAGTCCTTCAGCAAACAAACAGACACTCCCGTGAAGTCTCTCCTGGCGCTGCGCGTCCCACGAAGCGGGAGGCGCGAGGTTATTTTAAGTCCGGTGCGGGAGGGAGGGAGGGGCCGCTGGTGGTCACTCTGCCCCCAAGCCTCTTGGAACCTGTAGTCCTTCGGCAAACAAACAGACACTCCCGTGAAGTCTCTCCTGGCGCTGCGCGTCTCGCGAAGCGGGAGGCGCGAGGTTATTTTAAGTCCGGTGTGGGAGGGAGGGGCCGCTGGTGGTCACTCTGCCCCCAAGCCTCCTGGAACCTGTAGTCCTTCGGCAAACAAACAGACACTCCCGTGAAGTCTCTTCTGGCGCTGCGCGTCCCGCGAAGTGGGAGGCACGAGGTTATTTTAAGTCCGGTGCGGGAGGGAGGGAGGGGCCGCTGGTGGTCACTCTGCCCCCAAGCCTCCTGGAACCTGTAGTCCTTCGGCAAACAAACAGACACTCCCGTGAAGTCTCTCCTGGCGCTGCGCGTCCCGCGAAGCGGGAGGCGCAAGGTTATTTTAAGTCCGGTACGGGAGGGAGGGGCCGCTGGTGGTCACTCTGCCCCCAAGCCTCCTGGAACCTGTAGTCCTTCGGCAAACAAACAGACACTCCCGTGAAGTCTCTCCTGGCGCTGCGCTTTTACGTCAATACTGGCATTCCTAGACACCTTCAAGGTATAAATATACCAGCACTTGCCCTGGCAAATTGCGGTACCCGGTGGATTCGATCAAACCCAGACTACGAGGTTCGCCACGGCAAGTTCGGAAGGAGATCGAGTTCCAGCCTGATGCACTGACCTGACGCTGCCATCCTCCTCGCAGAGAATCCAGCTCCAGTGCTCTCTGACTTCCCTTGCGGGGGGTTAGACTATCGAGTCCAGAAAAGAGATTCCAACCTCTCTCATTCTAAGGTATGGAGCTGACTAGAACTTAGAGAAACTTTTGGCAACTCTTGGCTAAACTAAAATCTAGATAGCTATACTTTAGAAATGGCACCTACTTCAAACCTCGTACTGCACTTAGGTTAGGTGCACTGGGGTAGAACAATTTAGAAGCATCAGATGAGTATCACATTTTAGCTTATGTTATTTATGTATGTATTTTGATTAATATATGTCATAGCTACAAACCATGCTTTTGCAGTATTATTTTATGCTCACCTCGTACATATTGTACTTCGCAGTCTGTCTTACGATTGTAGCAATTCATATCTCTTGCATGAGAAATAAGACTGTTCAATAAACCCTTTTATTGAAACGCCCGTCTCTCTATTTCTGTGCAACTCTGTAGAAACAAAGCATGCACAATTGACTGAGTGAAACTGTTATCTATTGTTTCCACGATTCTGAGGCTGTTCCGATTCTAAAAGGAAACAAATTTGTCATGTTTATGCGGTTGTCAGAGACTAATCCCTTCTTGTATATTCGAGAAGTTTCTAGTGACCTCTGAGTTAGCTGGCACACACAAGTAATTAAGTTTAATATACTCGATAGAGACATACTGACCTTAGTCCTATGTCAAATCTATAGTGTATGTTATTCCAATGCGCAGAGCCTATCAGGGATATAGGAACTACACTACAATAGGATCATTATATCCAACTAAGGCCCACTTTTTTAGTTAGGCTAGTGCCCCTTGAGAATAAATACAATAGTTAAGGTTGCCCTAGACCTATTTTATCCTTCACACTCATTGCATTACTTAGCCCACACACCCACACTCATCCTACGGCTTCATCATAAAAAGAACTTTGACAAAGAGCCCCTTGGCGGGTGCCTGTCAGACATTGCAAAACACGCAAGATGGATTTAGGCTCTGATCTCTGTACTAGGGTGAATGTATGACATTGTTCTGCATTCTGTCCATCAACAGTTCTTTTTGCATCTGTCCCCCCGAGTGGGACGGGTATGCTCAGACGTGAGTCCCGTGCTCTCCATGCCACTGGAATCAAGCTATCCTGGCTGAAGAGGGGTGAAATCCCGAAACCGGTCCTAGGATGCTTGTTTCCAGTTCAGGGAGGACCTGACCTGGCAGTTCGGGCTGGACTGTTCCCATGGGGAACAGGGTCAAGACTGATTTGCATATGCCTGGGTCCAAACTGGAATGGCATAGTGAGCAAAAAAACGATGGATTTAGGCCCAGATCTCTGTACTGGGGTAAATGTATGACATTGTTCTGCATTCTGTCCATCAACAGTTGTGTTTGCATTTGTCCCACCGAGTGGGACGGGTATGCTCAGACGTGAGTCCCGTGCTCTCCATGCTACTGGAATCAAGCTATCCTGGCTGAAGAGGGGTGAAATCCCGAAACCGGTCCTAGGATGCTTGTTTCCAGTTCAGGGAGGACCTGACCTGGCAGTTCGGGCTGGACTGTTCCCATGGGGAACAGGGTCAAGACTGATTTGCATATGGCTGGGTCCAAACTGGAATGGCATGGTGAGCAAAAAACAATGGATTTAGGCCCAGATCTCTGTACTGGGGTGAATGTATGACATTGTTCTGCATTCTGTCCATCAACAGTTCTTTTTGCATTTGTCAGACATTGCAGCACCGGCCTAATGAGGAGCAGGCCCAATGATGAAGCATGACATCCTTCGGGGGGTGTGAGGGCACTTTTTAGAAAAGACCTTCTTTCCCTCCCCACCCTTAGGAACTGCACACCCTCAAATATCCACTATAGGACAGTGAGGCTTTCAGTGTCATGGTTTTGGGTGCTGGAGTCTCCTTACCTAAGTGAGAGCAGCCATCTTTCATTTGCAGGCATAGATCCCACCCTTTCCCAACTATCCCACGTAGGAGTGGATGCAAGCATGTGTGTTTTCGTACCTTGACCTCTTGGTAATGGTAAGTGTTAGAATGCTAATCTTCTGTTATGCATGTTATTCTGAGACCCCTTGCCACCCTAACCTCCTCCACTGTATCCCCCCAGACCCTGGTTGCACGTCACTGACCCAGTTAGAATTGGAGCTGCTGCATTTGTTCCCCCATGAAATGGATCCAAAAGAAGAGCAGGCCAGGGTTCTTGTTCCTTTGTGAAGTTGATCCAAATATCCCCGTGAAGCGCAAAGCGAGCGATATGTGCTTAAACTAGATAGTTATCTACTGTATGACATTAAAACTGGCCTTATCTTCTTGCCCTTAACAACATTAATGCCAAAAACATGGATTGATTTCGAATAATGAGTGTTAAAAAAGTTAAGGCAATGCATGTCAGCGATTTAGTTCCTCTCTCATTTCAAGATTTACTTAATTTTACCTTCCTCAAGAGTTAGCTATTTAATCATGTTGTGTTTTGCCTGTCAGTGGGTTGGCCTCTCTGCAGAGCACACAGAACAATGGGCATGTATTCCAGTTGTAATTGCAATTTTGTGAAAATATATGTGAAGGGGGTGCACAGATGGCAAAATATTTACAGGGCAAAACCAAAAGTAAATACATTGCTTAGATGTGAATGAGTGCAGTGTGTGCTTGGAAGTGGTGAAGTGATGGAGATTCAAGAAAGTGCATTAGGGAAACCCTGAAAAGAGGGTGCTGGAGAGGAAAGAGAGGTGGTTGGAGATGTGCAGATCTTTTTACAATTTTTTTCTCAGGAGGAGGATCCAGCAAGGACCCCACGTTTGTCCATTAAGCTTTCACGCGCCACTCACTACATAAAAGTAATTCCAATTTTGACGCCTACCACTTTCAACTGTTACCAGCCACGTCTGCAGAGGAGGACACACCTGCATTTGCTCTCGTCTCAGCAGCTCCAGATCTCCCCTCTGTCAGAGGGAGGGTACGTCCACGAAAAATCCCAGAAGCTCAAAATGTGGGAAAGGTGTTGGACACTAAAGGGGTGACATTTACTATTCCCACTCCAATCTATACCAATTCTGGGAAGGTTTTGAACTCTAAAAGGTAACATTTACTATTCCCACTGCAATTCAAACCAATTTGGCAAGAAGTGTTGGACACTAAAGGGGTGAAATGTATTATTCACACTCCAATCTATACCAATTTGGAGAAGGTGTTGGACATTAAAAGGGTGACATTTACTATTCTCACTCCAATATAAACTAATTTGTTGAAATGGGCCATAACACTGATGAAGAATGTCACTATTATCTCTAATCCTTCAATACAAGGGGTGTAGCCTGACTAGTTATTCTGACGGTAACAACGCATACTCTGTATTGGATAGTGTGGCTGAACTGTCTTCACATGTGGGTTAAGGAACCTCCCATCAGATGAAGGTCAAAACATCCCCTATATGGTTATATTTACAGAGTCACTTTGTGGTCATTTTGGAATTGTGATAAACCCTGGCTGCAGAATTATGAATTTTGTGGAATATATTATTACATCACTCATGGTTAGTTAATGACTGCCAAATGCCATTTGCTGCATTAATATGAACTTTGTGGAATATACATTACATATAGGTTTGTTATAGCACCTACATGGTGTGGATTTATTGAAAAACAACTGGTCATTTTATGATTATTCATGCTTCTGGTCCAGTGATGCTAAAGGGTTGACACTTGGTGATACTCATTAATTACCATTCCTCTTACTTACTTTCTCTTTCTTGTTCTTGTTCTTTTTCTTTTTCATTCTTGCTTTTCATTTTTGATCCCGGACCGTTACTCATTATCATACACTTGATCTATGATCATTTCTTGTGCTGGATTTGTTTACTGGTTATGCACCATTATGAATTATATATACTTCTCATACTGTCCAGGGTCTTTATTAGGATTTGTGTTACTCAATGTATTTCTACAACAGAGTAATACTTGAGGTGATTTGGTCTGTCATGATGTGGTCCACAGATGACTGTGGGTGTTGTGTGTAAATGATGTTGTGAAATACTAGTGTTTGTGGATAGCAAAGTACTTTCTTAGCTGAATATATATATATCGACTCGGTCTATCCATAAACGGGATTTTTTTTATTTCTATATTTGTTTGCATTCTTATACCTTGTGACCCCATGATGTGAGCAGGATTGCTTATATTTAGTAGAGGTATGGATAGATGCATGTCCTTATGGTTTATTCTTGTTGGTTGAGTTATTTATTTTTTACTTATTTTTCAGTTTCATTAAAATTTTCTTTTTTAGTGTTTTTTTCCTTTGAAATGTGAATGTATGACGGGGTGGTGGTTTTATGGTCACATAATTGGACTCATTTTTGATTACTATGGAAGTGCAATTTCCATCTTTTCCATTATTTAGTATCTGCGTCTGCTAAAACAATGCCTCATCTTTTGCTTGTTGTGAGTTTGGTATTTTGGCTTGGCAGGATTGGTGGCATAGTATGAGTGTGATTTCTTTTTACTTTTATGTTCATTTGATTTGGGTCTGTTTATGGTAAAACAAATTGTGATACGTGAAACGGGCATGCGGGGTGCAGCAGTGGTATTGTTACTACACTATATCTATGAGGTATTGGGAATAATAGGCCCGGATGGACTATGACACATCACTTCAACATGGCTGGTCCATTCACTAAACCTGGGGTGGGTTATTCTCTCGGCCGCCACACGTGCAGAGATTTTGCTTAATGAATGGCTATTTAAACAGGGTCGGCCCAGCGGGTCAGCCTCATTTCTGCTGAGACTTGCGTGATATGAGTTACGGCTGGTGAGCGGTATCGGACATGGACTAAGGTGGGATAATGTTGACATTTAAATTGTCCTCCAGCACTGTGGTTATGTTGGGTGCTGGATTGCGGCCTGCGGGGTGTGTGTGAATTTGAATGGGGCAGATGCCTGGGATTCTTAAGTCACATATGACAGAGTGGATGCTGCCAGCAATGTAACTGACTCAGTTTTACACCTAAATATGGCATACTTTGCAGGACGGTGGGGATGTCCCCTGTGGTGCAGTTTAAATTTGTTTAAGCATTGTTGGTGAGTTGCTTGTTTGGGTCGGAGAGCTGAAGGTCATGCACCTGATATTATTGCGATTGACGGCGCTCGCGCCGGGTTTGATCTCATTGAGACTTTACAATACTGACAATTGACAATATGCTGAGCTTTCACCAATGTGTTGGTTTAAAACATCTTGGGACACATGGTATATCTTGGGGTGCATGTAGGATGATTTACAATGGTGTACATGGATGACACGCAGTAATGTTTAAAGATACAATGTTGCATGGCTAGAGGATGGCGGCATGTGGCTTTCACACCGCATTCTAATTAATTTTTCAGGGTGCAATATATATATATTTGGGAATATGTGATGTTTTTGTGGAGTATGTTTGGTGATGTATGATGATATGTCACGACTCCAGGGTGACCTTCTTGAGGCTTGGTTAAGATTAGAAATACACAACTATACCACTTATAGGCAACGACTGACCATGGAGAGGCATAGATCGGGAGCGCTCTTAGCACGGCTTACCGCACTGAGACGGTACACACTCCAGTGTTGAAGCTTCGCAACACCATGGGGAAGGAGGTATACACTCAGGGTGCGATTATACAGGAATTCGCTACACACTTACGTCAGACATGTTTAACTGTGGCACAGACTTGGCCGCAGACGCTGACGGATTTTTTGGGGGACATAACACTTCCTGTCCTAGAGGATGACGATGCCGAAACCTTAGGCGAGCCACTCACTAAAGAAGAAATACTGGTAGCAATCAAAAAGTTAAAATCAGAAAACTGTCCAGGAAGTGATGGTCTCCCCGCTGAATTTTATAAGCAGTTTGCTCCACAGTTGGTGCATCATTTACTGGTGGTATATAACGAGGCTCTAGATGGGGGTTTAGATTGGAGTGGGAATAGTAAATGTTACCCCTTTAGTGCTTTCATTTTATTTTAAATAATTCATGTTGGAGTGTGATAATTAAATTTTGAAAATTGTATTCTTACTACAAGTTCATAACCTTAGGTGATTTTAACACACATTAATGTCAGCTTGATTGTACTTCTGTAAAGGGCCATGCAGATATCTTACCGCTGGCTGCCCATTTTGAGCACTCAGAATCAGGCATCTCATTGTAGAGCTCCTCGCAGCTAATAATCTGCTTGCCTAGAACAGAACGGAGTGGATGCTCCTGTTCCCACTTACACAGGCAGCAGTTCCTCTAGCATGATCAATTTTATAATGCTCTTTGCCCCTCTAGCATCTGCAGTCCATAAACTAAGGGGACGATTACGATGCCGGACGGACCCGAGTCCGTCCATCATCGATCTGGAACTAGAACCGAATGGCCTCCACTCGTTGGTTCTATTCCATTCCTATGGGAGCATGCAATTCAAATGCAAAATCTTAAGGTGCAGTTCATCCCTGCACCCCGAGGCAGGCACCTCAAGGTCGGAGGCCTTGCACGCATTGAGGTCCTGCTGGGGGCAACACCATGGGGAATGAGGTATACACTCAGGCTGTGATTATACAGGAAGTTGCTACACACTTACATCAGACATGTTTAACTGTGGCACAGACTCGTCCGCAAACGCTGACGGATTTTTTGGGGGACATAACACTTCCTATCCTTGAGGATGACGATGCCGAAACCTTAGGCGAGCCACTCACTAAAGAAGAAATACTGGTAGCAATCAAAAAGTTAAAATCAGAAAAGTGTCCAGGAAGTGATAGTCTCCCTGCTGAATTTTATAAGCAGTTTGCTCCACAGTTGGTGGATCATTTACTGGAGGTATATAATGAGACTCTGAATGCGGGGGCCTTCCTGCCACCATGATGGAGGTGCTAGTCACCATGATTCTGTAACCGGAAAGGGATCCCCTCTCCCCAAGCTCTTACAGGCCCATCTCTGTATTGAATTTAGATGAAAAAATTCTGTGCGGCATGCTGGTGGCACGACTCCTGCCATATATAACCCACTTGGTCCATCCAGATCAGGCTGGGTTTGTCCCCGGTCACAAGACAACACATAACCTCCGCGGACTTCGGTATGTCTGGCACACGTCACACATGCGGGAGGAGGACTGGGCTTTGTGGCTCCTTGACATCCGACAGGCCTTTGACTCGGTCGAATGGGACTATATGTGGACTGTACTTGGGCGAATGGGGCTGGGAGACAGCTACTTGAGATGGCTCAAACTGTTGTATAGTAAGCCAATGGCCCGGATCCACCTTCGCAATTAGGTGTCAGAAAGTTTAGAGCTCCAAAGAGGCACTTGACAGGGTTGCCCTCTGTCACCGCTCCTTTTCACTTTCGCAATGGATCCCTTGGCGACCTCCGTTAGAGGCAGAATGGCGCACCGGGGGATCCGGCTTGGGGTGATGCTTCACGTGGAATCAATGTAAGCCGATGATACCTTGATATTTCTCAGGTGCCCAAAAGATGCGGTACCTGAGCTTCCCAGGGAAGCTAAGGTTTTTCCAATGGGGAGCCAGGTGGGCAAAGAGGAGACTGAGTTACCTAGGGTGGGGATGACCTGGATTAGGGACTTGATAAACTACCTTGGGATTAAGCTATCACACACACAGGAGACCTACCTGGTGCGTAATATGGGGAATTGTGTGGAAGGTATTCGTAAATTGATCGAATTCTGGAATAATCTACCCTTGTCCTTGATGGGGCGAGTAGCGCTTACAAAAATGGTGATTCTCCCGCGTTGTTTATATACTATGCAGAACTCCCTCTATCGCAACCCATGGATATACTTTCGGAAGCTTGATAACCTACTGGTGGATCTTTTATGGGGGTCCAAAAGGAAACGGGTTAAATTGGATACCCTGCAGAGGACATTGGAAAGGGGAGGGCTTGAGGTTCCCAGGCTGGGCTTTTATTACATGGCAACACAGCTGCTGCATGCCATTCAGTCGCTAGACGGGGATGACAATTAGGAGAAGCGGTTGTTGGAGGGCACGTACAGGGGGACCCCTTTACCGTACCTTCTCATGATGGGGTCTCGAGTGTCAGAACTCCTCCCATATGTAATACGACATGTGGCCACAATCTGGGAACTCGCAATTAAAAGATTGGTGAAAAGAGCACCCTATGATCCGGAGGCTCTACTATGGGCGGTGGTGCCGTTTAAACAAATAGGCCGAACCATGTCCATTCTTAGATGGACGGAAGGGGGCTGCTCTATGATGGGGGATCTTTATTTGGGACAATAGTTAATTACTAGAGAGGAGGCGGAAACCGAGTTTGACCTGGGTAGGGGGCAGTACCTTCATTATGCCAAGATTTTAGCGGTGGCACAAGAGGTGTGGCCTTCTTTCCCAGAGGAACCACCTACTACTGCTACGCTCCAGGCTCTCATGACATTGGAGGGGAGCCAAAGGCTGGTATCAGAAATCTATAAGGCACTGAGAGAGGACCGTAACACACACCCGCTCCCTATTCAGGCTAAATGGGATGCGGTGCTGGAGGAGCCCCTGACAGACCCAGAATGGCGAAAGGTGCACAAAGGGGTTAAAACCATAAGATCAAATACTAGATTTAAACTCACGCAATTTAATATAGTGCACCAAACTTACCTGACACCAAGTGTACTGCATAAAATATACCCGGATCGTCCTGCTGGATGTCCTAGGTGCGGGCACGATGATGCCCAGTTCCTCCATATGACATGGGATTGCTCAGAGTTGGGTCCTTTCTGGGGGCTAATACTGGAAACTCTTCGCCGACTGTCGGGGTGGATACAACCTCAATCTATTAAAGGGGTATTGTTAGGATTGCTCCCCAGACCCAAAGGGAAAAAGCTTACACGTAAATTTATCAAGTTGGGGTTTGTTTTGGCTAAAAGGAGGATAGCGATCAGTTGGATAAATTCGCATCACAATAGGCAATTGCGATTCTTTAATTGCGATTTTTAAAGAATCTCAAATAAAGAATCGCAATTGTCCATGCATGTAGGAATCGCAAAAATTTTGGGGATTCCTAAACATTCCTTAATTGCGAGTCGCAAATTGTGAGTCGCAATTAAGGAATTGCTACCCATTCATTCCTATGGGCCTAGAGGCCTATAGGAATCAATGGAAATTGCATGCGCAATTTGCGAGTACCAAATAGGTACTCGCAAATTGCGCATGCAATTTCAAGGGTGCAACGGTGCCATAGGGACACCCTGTTGCACCCCTGAAATTGCCATGTGACCACATGTTGCACACACACATGCGCCAAGGGCATGTGTGTGTGTGACATGTAACTTTGAAAAATGCACTTTAGTGCATTTTTTCAAAGTTTTCGCAAATTACCGTCCAGTTTCATTTGACGGTAATTTGCGACGACCCCTAATAGTGAAATCACTATTTCAATTTGCATAATGCATTGCATTTAAGGAAGTGCAATTTGCGATTCCTTAAATGCAATTGCAATTTAAGTGATCGCAAATTTTGTGATTACTTAAATTGCAAATTTTGCATGTGGGATGATGCATCCCAAATGCAAAAATACCAGTCGCAAAGGGGCAGATTCTGCGAGTCTGCCCGTTTGCCACCAGTTTTTGCCTTGATGCATCTGGCCCTAAGTGATTTGCCCAGAATCACAGGATGTTGCGCGTCCTTGCTGAGACTTGAACCCGGTTCCCCAGATTTGATGTCGACCGCTCTTGCGGTTAGGCCAACTCCTCTCCCCAAACATTTTTTGTTAGTAAACTATTATCCCAGAACATTGCCCAATCTTCCATTAGTCCCATTGTGATTTTGGATCATGACGCAGTAATTACCAATTTTCACCTCCTTCCAGTTCATCCTACTCCATATAGATGGAGATGTAACAATTATTTGCTATGAAACCTTGCATTCTCCTCTTCCTTTGTTACTTTTGTAGAGTAATTTTTTTAAATCCACAAAGATCATGATAATTCTCTTCAATTGCTATGGGAAACTTTGAAGGCTACTGCTCTTGGGGTCATTATTGATTGTGTCTCTAGAAAAAAAACAGTCTGCTGCACAACATGAATCTTTACTCTCACTATAAACATCTACAACATCAATATTATTCCTCTAAATCGGGCACTGACTTGAAAGAACTTATTTAAGCCAAATAAGACTTAAATACAACTTCTACAGATAATGATTAATCTATCTTGCTACCTAGTAGTGCTTGCTTTTATGGTGGTTGTAATCAAGTAGGAACAATTTTGACATATTATTTAAAGGACAGATGACAACATACTAATATTGAATTTATATACACACCCCATTGCAATAGTTTATTCAAAGATGACGATATTCTGGCTGAATTTGTTACTTTTTCAGACTCTATATATTCCTTATACTGTTCCTCAGTGTTCTCATATTGATTCCTACTTAAAATCTACCCACAGAATTACACCTATAGATCTTAATCTTTCCTCTTTTGACAAGGATATCTATCAGAAATTCTTCGTGCACTTTCCTTCCTTAAGAAGAGCAAAACCCAGATCCTGATGTTTTCCCTATAGATTTTTTTTCAGCATTTTTCTAACTTGTTGGTTCCTAATTTAGTAAATCTTTTTGTTATTTCTCCACTACCAGTGCCCCTGGTCGGTACTTTCCAAGAAGCCACAATTTGTCTTATTCACAAAGGAAGTAAAAGATTTGCCTCAGTGTAAATATTATACACCCATTTCTCTATTGTTGATTATAACAGTTTAGCCAAAATCCTAGCTCTGTTCCTTGATCCTCTTCTTCCGAAACCTATGGGCAAAGAACAATCGAGTTTTATTAAAGGTCGTCTAACTTTGGAAATTACTTGGCTGCGTTTTAACATATTGAATAAAACTACTTCCCTCCCCAATTCATTAGACGCCATCACTGCTGATGTGGAAAAACCATTTAATAGGCTGGATCAAATATTATCTCTCTTAATTCTCTGCTATATTATTCACCAAAGGTGTCTGTTTTGTTAATGGGAAAGTAAATCAATATTTTGATCTTCACCATGGTGTTCGTCAGTTATGTCCTTTATCTCAACTTTTATTTGTGTTAGCTCTTGAATCTTTTCTTTCCAGAATATGTGCCAATCCCTGGAATCCATTATGCTGACCGACAACTGAAGTTTTCAGTTTATGCTGACAATATCCTCTGATAATCTCAAGCCTGGACAGCTCCATTCCTTCTTTACTCAAAGATATCTCAGATTTTTTTCAGTATCTGGTCACAAACTTAACACTGAAAATATTAAAATTCTTCCTCTTAACAAATTCTGCCTCAAACATTCCTTGGATTCTGCCGGTTTTCAATAACCACATCTAAGAATAAATGCTTGGGTATCTGGTTTACAATTCCATCAAGAACTTTGTAGCACAGAATTTTAAAGTAGCCTTAAATAAAGTTGAACATCTTCTTTCCTCTTGGAATTCCTTTATCTCTTGGTGGTGCCGTCTTGATTGAATTAAAATGATGATTACTTAGGTTTTATTGAATATTTTATCCATGCTTCCAGTACATATGCCATATTCTTTTTTTTTATGATTCTCTACTGTCCAAATTTCTGTGGAACAGGAAAAATCAAGAATTTCTTTCTTACAACATAAGAACTTTAAGCAGTAGGGTTGTTTAAATGTTCCTCATTTTTGCCTTTATCATTAGGATTTCTGTTTAAAACAACCTTTGTTGCGGTTCTCCAAAATTCTCTTCTCACCCTGTAGCATTATGGCTTGATATTTAACATTCCTTGTTGGCTCCTTTCTCTACTTGGCAAGTAATTGTCTTTTCTTCAGAATCATTTGTTACAGCTTCACCATTGTTTCATCATACCTATCTCCTTTTAAAGTCCTTTTTTCATCATACATTATATTTTGTTCTCACTTTTACAGTCCCCTCTTTAGTACAATAATCATATTATAATTAATTATAAACCAATATTTTGGAAATACTAGAGACAAAAAGATATTATAAAAGTCGCACAATTATTTTCGGATGGTGTTCTAAGGTCTTTCCCTCAATTCCAGACAACATTTAATTGTGCTCAATCCTTCCTTTCTAGGTTTTCTCTTCTATTAAACATTATTTTAGATGTTCTTCACATGCTGCAAAATGTTACCACTCTTTCTCCCTCCAAATCAGGTATTTCTGGTATTTTGGCTTCTTCACCTAAAGCTTCTCTTATATATAAATATTTTCTCACTTCCAGACCTAAATCCAATGTGGAATGCCTCTGGGACTTTGATTTCAGCTGTTCTTGGTCTATTTCATTCTTGAAAAAGGTATAGTACAAAATACTAAATGGTCTCCAGAATGGCTACAACAACCCAAACATTATTTTTATTATTTCACAGGCTTTATTTCACTCACACTCAAATAACTAAGGGGCCGATTACGATGGCGGGCGGATTTGCATCTGCCCGCCATCGTAGCGGTATCGGGACCGCCTGCCTGTCAGGGGGCAGTCCCGCACCCCTAATTATGATGCGACTGCCACCGGGGCAGTCGCATATGGCAATTTAACATTGCAGCGGGTGCTGCTGGCTGCAGCACCCGCCTGAATGCTAAATGGCCATGTTGTGCATTTCCGTGCACGACGTGGCGGCACAGCACGGCACCTGCCACCTTGTGCATGGAAATGTAGGGGGTACCATGGGTACCCACCAGTGCACAACTGGCCCCCCCTGGAGGGGCCCCGTAATGGGCCCCTCGAAGCCAGCCTCCGCCAGCCTTTCCATGGCGGTTCAACTGACATAAAAAGGCTGGCTGACGCCAGCATTGTGATCGGCCGGGCGGTGCCTGCTAGGCATCGCCACCATATCCCCGGTCAGATCCGCTCTGCCAGGCAATTGCAATAATTGCCTGTGGCGGTAATGTGGCGGGCGCTCCTTGCGCCCGCCATGCTTGTGGCACGATTCCCCCGCCATCCTAATGTGGCAGGGGAAATGGGAGCCAGATGGCGGAGGGACCGCCTCCGCCGGCCCGGCGGTGGCGGTCTCTCTGCCATCGTGATGAGCCCCTAAGTTTTCTAAAGACACTAATGACAGTTAATGGTTCTGTGATCACCCCAAAGGAGATCTTATAAACATTCTATTCAAGTGTGCCTAACCTAGCTTTTTGGCAAAGGTTTGGTCCCAACTCAAAATAATTTTTCGGATCAGTTGT
Organism: Triturus cristatus; assembly: GCF_964204655.1. Taxonomy (NCBI): domain Eukaryota; kingdom Metazoa; phylum Chordata; class Amphibia; order Caudata; family Salamandridae; genus Triturus; species Triturus cristatus. The sequence goes on along the minus strand of NC_140580.1, from coordinate 511,412,893 downwards.
CCTTTTTCCCCTGCATCACTCTCTTTGGAAGTTTATTTGACGTTAACAATCTACTTCTTCACAATAATAAGTTGCTGGACCTATTGTTATCTTTAGCCTTTCAACAAATAATTGTCAACTAGAAAAGTTCCTCCTATAAAGCTTAGTGGTATAATGCAAGTCATTATCATAGATTAGACACTGCTTTTGCTTGTAATTTCTTTCCAAGTATGAATAGAGAATTATTTTGGTTGCCATTTTTTTACATATTTTATTGATTTTACATACTGAAAAGGAAACCAGGAGACATTAGCTGGTATTTTTACATGACTACATATTAAATCCCGTAAGGAACACAAATGTGAGCATATAGAAAAGCACTACCCCCCATAGGCAACAAAATCAACAATCGACATATAGCAAACTTGTAAAGTCCCATCAGTTCACGTCTGTCCTGTCATTGCACAGTAGGATTACATCTCAATTGACCACATAATGTTATATAGCCGAACATAAGAACAATCTTTGATAAACGTGTCTCTCCGATATTTTGGTTACCATTAACTAATTTTCTAGATAATAGTGTTATGAATACCTCACATGCTAATTGTATATTATCAGAAACGTTAGAACCTCCATGAATAAATGTATGCTCTGCAATTGTCCTTGTTTATTTTTAATTTTTAAATCGATTGCATGATTGTTGTATACACTACATTTCTCAATTTCTTATTCAGTCTACAGTTGTTTATTGCATGATTCCTTTTTTATCTCCCTATCCTTTCCCTCCCCTTTCTCTGACATTTTGAAAAATGTAAAATAAGCTTTGTTCATTGTCACTCCCTATTATATTTGTAGTTGATCAATAAAAGCGTTTCAAACCTAAAAATAATCTGCAAGTGAAATCACAAAGAGGAGGGTGGTCGATAAAAGAGCCATGGGGTGAAATGAAGGATCAGGGTATTTGACACTAGTAGTGCTTTGATTTACCACCAAGGACATGAAATAGCGCTAATCAGAAATTGCCCTCTGAAATCACTATGGCACCTTAGAAATAAATGTACATCGTCCCTAACAGATGTGGTGTTCTTTAAAAAAAAAAAGTCACGCAAGGACAATCCTATTTCACTTCAGCTGTCTCAGTTTTTTCATTTTATGTTTTTTTTTATTATTTAAGAGAAGCCTTAATATGGTTTTATTATTTGTTTAATAAGAGAAATGTGTTTTGTTTTCCCCTTCGCAGGGACCCAAACCTGCTCCAAACAATAACCAAAAGGAAATGAAAATTACAAAACAATACACAACCCATTAAAAATGTATGTGATTTATTCTTCACAATATGCCCATAATATAAATACTTAAAATGCAAAATATAAATGACTTGCATTCGAAAGGGTCCAAGAGAAGTCAATAGCAGGCACCATACACATTAGCACCAACACAAAGGCACATAAAGGGTTTATGTGCCAGTGCCAGGGATATATGTGGGTCACATCACTCCCCGAGGGTGCTGGTGTTGTTAGATGTTTGATTGATCACTAGGCTCAAATGATCGAAGAAGCATCAATAAGTTGATGCCGTTCCACTTCTGCGTTTGCCATTTTTCAATATCAGCGAATCGTGCAGCGTTCTGCAGCCCCTTTTCAAAACCCCAAGCCTGTATTTAATTTTTGTTAGCCAAAGAAACACATCACGCAAATATACAATAGATAAGCCACACGCTGAAGTGAACCCGCGGAATATTACTGCATCGGAATCCCTGTGTTTTCTCCTCTTGCTACCATTGTATTTCCCAGGGGATGTGTGTGAGGGTGCTGCCTGTTTTTTTTTTATCACATTCACGCGCTCTCTGTTTCCAACTTAATCAATGTGATACTTATATCAGCAGAAACGAACGAGAAGATTCTCATTACTGCATATTTTTCCACTTCAACTGTAAAGATACTCCCTTTGCATATTCGAGTTTCCGCTCCTGAATATTTTCTGCGGGAGAAATGCAGAATGAGGAGATTGTCAGATTGCCGCCACACTGTGCACTCTTCAGACTCATTTTTTAAAGTCATAGGAGCTGGCGCTGTACGCACGCGGTGATCCCAGTGTATTGATTGGGGAACTGGTCGATACCTGTATATTGATGAAAGTAATGCAAAGCTCGGAAGGGATCAATTCAGGTCAAAGATGACAGGCAAAATATGGCAGGCTTCATTTACAGCCGCGCTTAGGGGGTAATAAAATACAACGTTTTAGAGTGTTTACTGTAGCCTACTCGAGAAGCGTTCTCTTTGCTACACTACCCCATTTCTAAAAACACTTAAAATGCGCCCAGTGGTTGTCGATACCGCCTGGCATGGCTAAAATGGAAGGCATGTGGGCAAATGCCCTAATGCAGACAACTCACTACGACCGTCACCTTTATAGGGGTGGGCGGAATTTGCGTAATCGCGTTACGCAAATCTCCGCGAAACGGTAAAAAATCTCCGCGAACATGCAGAAATTCCGCGAACACGCAGAATTGCATGTTCGCGATGCTTTTTTCCTGTTCACAGTTGCTGTTTGCGTGCTCGGGGAGAAATATCTCGCGAACAGTAACACGCATTTTGAGAACGCGAACAAGAAAAAATTTCGCGAAGTCGCGGAAAGCAGAAATTTGGGCAATTTCGCGTTCTCCGTGGAACGCGAAATTACCGAAATTCCGCAAATTCCGCGAGCGGAACGGAATTTACCGCCCAGGCCTACACCTATACACCAAGGAATTAAGCTCATGCGTAGCCTCTGTGTGCAAAGTGGAAGGGTTTGCAGTGCACAGGTAGATACCATAGTCGCAATGCTCAAAAAGACATTGCAATGTACACATTTATTTTCAAAGTGAAATACTAACCTTATGGTTACTTGTGAGTTGCAATGACAAGTGCAACTGACGTGTCACCACCTCTTTTTGTGACTCCCACGGACATTTATGATTGATTTGACCAGCCGTGTGATTGCAAAGGTTTTTGGGGGATATTCTCAATGAAGTGGCGGTGAGAGGTGTTAGCCTCCTTGGCTTAACGCCTCTCACCGACACTTCGTAAACGAGAGGCTGCACCCTATTCTCAAGAATGTGGTGCAGCCCGGCGTTTCCCCTGCGATGGCGTTAAGTTTCACGACTCAGCGCCAACGCAGGCACCCTTGCACCAGATTGCAAGGGTGTCTGTGTGCAGTTGAGGGTTGTTCATGTACAGGAAGGTACCCCTTCCTGCACATGACCATTCCTAAAATGCCATTTTGCTTTTCCCATGCGTGCTGCACAAGGCAGCACACATGGAAAAACCAAAATGAAGCATTTCTCCTCGTTTCCCCAACTTAAGACCAGGATTTTTTGGTCCTTCAGTAGCAGGTGGCACGTCCTTGAATGACACAAAGTGGATGGCACACCCCACCCTCTTTGTTTGCCCAGCTCATTCCTCTTCCGGTTTGTTCCACCCTAAGTTAGCCATCTCCCCTCCCCTTCTCTTACCAGCCTCGAATGCTCTTTCTCCACATTCTCCACAAGCATCCATAGTTAATTCCATAGAGGGCTGATCTTGGAGGTTGTAATATCTAGATGAAAAATATCAAAATTCAAACCCGCTCTTTCCTAAGGTAGGAAAGCAGGCTGCCCGGGCACTACATGGTTAGTGGAATTCAGCAGGAAGAACTCTGGATAAAAGGAAAGGGACACATCTGTTCATATGTTTCTCTATCTCATTCTTATGCATCTGCATGTTGACACATATCTAAAAATATTTTCATAGAGATTTACAGAACAGCCAGATTGTTTGCAGAACACATAAATCCCTGATTACTTGACACAGTGCATTGAAACAATGAGTTTTTCAAACACTCCGACCACCCTGTGAAACCCACACAGAAACAATTGCGAATAACACTCTTTATTGCTAAGTATCTTTTTCTCACTGGACTGGTTTCAGCTTGATATGATGTACTTACTGCTTGAGGACAATAGGGTACCCATCAAGACCGATTTCATGTTTTAGTGAGTGTAATTTCAAATGCCTAAACAGGTCCAAAGGTGCAAAGAGAAAATGTTTGTCACATTTCTGAGAAGCAATCTGGTCATTAAAATGCATTGCTGACAGTGATTGAATGGAGAAAAAGCCAGGCAAGAGGAATCAAACAGCAGTGCAAAGGTCACAGGCATAATATCAGCCTTCTGTTGCTGCCCATAAGGCTGGCTGCTGATGGCACTGGCCGAAATGCAAGGATTTTGGTCTCATTTATGAAAAGTGTTGCATCGCTAGTTGAAAACAGTGATGCAACACTTTTCATCGCGCCCTACTTGTGACACCTTGAATGCGCCGTATTTACACTACGGCACTCCATGTCGCAATGATTGACCAGATACGCCAGGAATCCTGATGTATCTGGTGGCGCAGTAATGACGCATTGCTGGAGTGCATCGCAAAACAGACACAGTTCCAGCGATGTGTCATTACACATGGGTGAGTTCCATGTAAAAGGGCCTGCATCAGTCCTTACGCCTGCTGTGAAGCAGGTGTAAGGATTTGGTGCAGTGAACTAGTTGAAGGTGCGTAGTGAAACTCACAGATTTCACTGCACCACTTCTACAAGCCTTTTTTGTGGGGGAACGCACACCCTGTATACATTATACCTGATGTAGTACAATATAGGATAGGGGTTTACAAAGTGACGCATCTGCCATCACTTTGTAAATATGGTGCAGTGTGGTGAATTGTTTACACAGCTGTCGCGTCACAAAAAAGTGATGCAACAGCGGTGTAAGGCCTCATTAATAAGGCCCTTTGTGTTGTTAATTTTTGTTGACCTTTCATCCAAATAAACAGATGTTTCACAGATATAAATTATTAAAACATAGAGCATGAAAGCATAGCGGCCACAAAGGAGCAATTCATTTGTAAAAACGTGTTTTGTCCTAATTTTATTTAACTATTTTAAATCATCTAGGGCAGTGATACAGTAAAGCCCAGGGCCGCATGTGACCCTCCTGACCTTTACATGCAACCCCCCTTGTCAGCAGCAGCACTGGGCTGTTGTGAACTGGACTCAGGACTAACATTAAAAATATGCTAAATAAAAGGGAAAGCCTGTATTTAAATATTTATGGCAGTTAAAGAAAGGAAATAACTAGGGTGTACTGCACAGCTTAACTTTAGGAACACTTTCATTTACAAAGACATCTTGCAGCAAATGTGTAAAAACATGATAAAGTATTTCCTTAACATGCAGAACTGTTTCAACTTAGTACAACAGATTATAGGAATGCATTGAGAGGTATCGAGAAAGTGATAGTTTTCTAACATGAATTTAGAAGCATTCATACTCCCCCGACCCTGACAGCAATGCCATAGGTGAACTAAGAGGCAAATCAGTTATGTGCACTCTGTGGGTGGCCGGGGTTGCCATTCTACATGAACAGCATTATAACTTATTAAGTGAACCATCGGAGACGATTTTTTGCAGCACACCTCCTAAAGTCATGCATCTCGAGGTCCTCTTATATGTAATAATGAAGAAAAAGGAGGGAAAGTGCAATAAAGTGATTGCCTAGCAACGCACAATTTGGACAAGTAGGTAAGACGGTTTAGATCCCAGGTTTTCTGGTTTCACATTGTGCAATTCAATTCAGCCACTAAATGTACCTGCTTTGCCTCCCATACACCCACCTTACCCTCCATAAACTGCTAGCATCAGTGCGGCCCTCGGTTACACCACTGACCAAACTCTTTGGCCCCTGGGAAAATGTTTGTGAGTACCCATGATCTGTACCAAATGCCTGTATAAGGTTATAACTTAATACACATTCATTTCTGCCTACAAGTAGAATCCAATTGTTCATAGTGAAGGTAATTAGCAACACACAGATATATTACATGTTAGTTCAGTCTAGTGGGCAAGTAGAAAACAAAAGTACATGGAAGTGCATAAGTGAGAAGTTAGTGGCCTGGCAGCCATTTGCCGCTGCCAGACTCTCGTTTTCTTTATCAAAAAGAAGGGCGGAATGAGGATGGATTGGAAAATACCAAAGAGGAACAGGCAAACAGGGTGGAGGGAGGATGGGTGGAGCAAACAGACTTTGTGTAAGAGCCAGATTGAGGAGAGGCACTTCTTTGTGGATGTTCACAGCTGTAAAATGCCATAGGAAGATAACAGTGGTGGTGTATAGTCCTGTGAGCCAGTGCCTATAGTTACCTAAAACAGAATCGCTATAGGGGTTGTACAAAGACCCCTTTCAGTAGATGTATATGTAGGTTGTGTGTTGTGTGGTGACAAAAGCTCTCACCAGACAAAGCTATTTGAAACTAGACTTAATGAGATAGTTATACCTTGGATATGTAGGTTTACTACACTTTGAAAGATTGATACAGCAAAGGTACAAGGAGTCTCAGCATGCCAAGGGCAATTGAAATTTGCCAGCTGGCGTATTCCCCATAAAGTGAAAAAGCCCATTGCCAGGACTTTTTTCACTTACCAGGCACTAACATTAAGTTTTACGTTACATGACATCATGGAATCACCAGTTTAAGATACAATATTTGAAGTACATGAGGTCAGGGAGCAACCTTATTCTTCATTGGCGGGTGGGTATATGAAGACAGTCATGCTGAGGAATATCACTTTTTTACAGTTATTAATATTTATTTTTAATGAAGATTCACAAATATCCTGACTTTACACATGTGTATTGTAGGAAACACACTGCTCATATGTAAGATTTGAAAGGCAGGCTTTTGTCAATATTATTAGTGAATATCAATCACCTACATTAATCAATTTTCACCTGCAATGATTATGCATATTTAAATCAGGAACTCTTGTGAATGAGATACCTCTTTCTGGTCAACGAACGGGCATAAAGTCGAACTATAGGCCCATAAATGTAATACAGAACAGGGGCACTACTCATGAGGGTGAATCTACATTCAGAGTCCTCCTCCCACATACATTGTCTGGTACACTACTTATGCTAATAATGATCAGTTAAGTTTCAAAGGTGGGAAGGATTGTAAACATTGCATCTTGTTCCACAAAGAATATGCATTAATGACAAATTCTGATGAACGTAACATATTGTTTTAATAGGTTTCTCATATAGGACATATCCGCTTCCTGAGTATGAAATACTCGAAATGCACTGAGGTGCTAGAACAGACTGTTTGAATGATCTAATTGCAGCCACAGTAGACACAAGAAGCACATTGAAATAAAAGAATACTGAAGCCTCTTCCTATAATGACTAAAAAGCAGATATGATCTAGGAATAATACAAAGACTTAAGTTGACCACGTATTTATGTAGTACATATAAAGAACAAACCTAGTCAGAGGGAAGAAGATTGCTGTACAGCAGTACAACAAAAGACACAGTTAACTTGTGATTGGGAGTAACTGTTCTCTAATAGCGAAAGTAGAATGTTACTGCATCTTGACATAATGTTCTTTAAAGAAATGTGCCTTCAGCACTTTCCTAAATTATAACAGGGTTGGGGATGTCCTGATGGATAGGAGTATATTGTTTCAGATCCTGCATGCATAGTTGCAAAAGGCAAGTTTTCTTTTTCTTGCACTTCTTCATCTCCAGTCTGATGGTGTCCTGACTGCAGGTATTACGGGACCACCAGAAATGATGAGCTTGTCAGTCAAATTGGCATGGGTGCCAATCATAATTGCTTTGTGGATTATGCAGCTGGTTCTGAAGATGATGTTGGCCAGCAACAGGTACTACTACATTTCCATCATGGTGTGGTGATGCAGTCATATCTATATAAGACCTTGAAGAAGAATGTTGCTGCATGTATATTGTACTCAAGTGGTGCTAGTATTGAGTTTGAGAGGCTGTGGAGCCTTCATATAGGTGCAATTCACATACACACAGGGCGAAATTGCACCCATTAGTATGATTATGTGTCTACCCCTTATACGTGGGATTGAGGAAACGTACAACTGAAAAGTTGACTAGAAAGTTTCTATTAGTAAGCTTACAGGAATACTCTAGGTATATGTCAATAAGTTTAGTTCTATGTAGCATGCACAGAGGTGTCTCCCTACGCTACATAGAACTATGGGGCTTATTTAAAAGTCCCTTGCACCGCCAGTGCATCACGTATAATATGGGAAAAATTGACGTAGCGACGGCGCAAGGGGCTTGTAAATAAGCCGCTATGAATATAGGAAAATAAGGAAAAATTATCACCGAAGGAAATTCGCACACACGTGACTAACATTACAATTGGGAGCACATAAATACAGCACATACATTGGGTTTTGCCATCTTTCCCTTGTAATGAACGATTCTTTGGATGCCAGAGACCATCTACAGCCTCCTCACGAAGCCCTACATACTTAAGAGCAAGAGGAACATCCCTGAAAAGGTGACAGAGATTGTAGTAAACTTTGTAATGGATCACTACTAGTAGCTCTATAGTCTATCTCTACACATCCTCAGTGGATCGGAGAAGATGATCCTGTGGCAGGAGCTCTTAGAATGAGCTCTATAGCTTTACGCTACTCGACCCATTCAACGTGAGTGAACTTCTTAGGAAATCTTCACGTGCTGACACCTTTTTGGGAGCTTGCCTGGGGAATGCTAAGTAGGGATGTCACGATAGAAGTAGTGCAGGGACAGATAATGCTTTTGCTTATTACCCACCAATGAAGAAGGCCCTGGATGTAGTTTCTATAATCATTTGTTTCCTGATTTTGGAATTGATTATTCTGTGCATTTGCACGCTTACATTTTATTCATTCATAGGTTTGGTTTTGAATTAGTGCCCATGTATCTTTACACTCTCGTTTTGAGGTGTGTATATGTCCAACTGTTCTTGGCTTTATAATAAATATACAAAAATTTGGATTAGGAGTCTTTGTTCCTTTGGGGTCATGGGGAATGGGGAATGGTAAGGTATAATTAGCTAATGATTTTCCTCTCTAACACACTTGCAAGGCAGGCAACAAGACCATCGGCCAGAGGTTCCAGAGTAAGTCTAGAACGTGGAACTCAGCTCCATCAGGTGCATTATCTGCAATATCCCCTACTGGCAGGACCACAATCAGGACTGACATCTCAATGCATTTCTAGTACCTAGCTCAGCATGCCTCTCTGCTAACAATCAAAATCCAAACTTACAGTAAAACTCGGTGCAAAGCTGTGCCTTTCAAACAATTTGGTTATATTCTTCTGAATATGTACATATAGTGTTTATTATTTGTTTGATTGTCTGTTTATTTATTTAAAGACGACTCTAAAGCATTAGATGCCATAGGGGCTGCTTCAAAGTTCAAAAAAGAAGGGATGGAGGCTTGAGAGGGAAAGCAGAAGAAGGAGAAATAATAGGAACCACATCCAAAGCAAGGCAATGATGCAAGCTAGTCAGGGCAGTCTAAGTGGAACATTTCAGAATGAAATGAAAGAAGAAACAAAAGCCCTGACAATCAAAAGAAGATGTCCAAACGCTATAAAGGTGCAAGGGTGGGGAAGAGAACCAGTGCAAGAGAGACCTAGGACACTGAATGGGGATCTGGCTAGGTTGAATTCAATGGTTTTCCTGAATTTGAAGTGTCCTTGGGCTATATGTACGAAGCCAAATTGTGATTGCAAATGCTGAAATTCGCAGAATTTCTGCGTTTGTGATCGCAATTTAAGCAGTGTGCAATGTAGCACACAAAAACACACTCGCAAAATAAGGAATCGCAAAATTTGCGATTCCCTATTTTGCAAATGCATTTAAGGAATCGCAAATTGCGATTCCTTAAATGCAATGTAGGAAGTACCCAAGTTGTGCGATTTTGGCTTAAGGAATCGCAAATTACCACCAACTTCAGGTTGGTGGTAATTTGCGATTTCTTTGAAAAGTTCACTTTTTTGCATTTTTCAAAGTGGCATGTGGCGCACATACATGCCCTTAGGTCATGTATGCGCACCACATGTGCACACATGCTTATTTCAGAGGGGCAACAGGGTGTCCTATTGACGCCCTTGCACCCTAGAAATTGCATTCTCAATTTGCGATTCTCTAATTGGGAACTGCAAATTGAGAATGTCTTCCCATTCATTCCTATGGGCCTTCTAGCCCATAGAAATGAATGGGAAGGTATTCCTTATTTGCGAATCTCAATTTGCGATTCGCAAATAAGGAATATGTAGGATTCACAAAATATTTAGCAAATCCAACATACATTGCATTTTGCGATTCTCTAAGTGCAATTTCCTAAAAATCGCAATTTGAGAATTGCAAAACGCGTTTTTCATACATATGGCCCAATGTGAGAAATTGGGTTACTGGTTGAGGGGGTAAAACCCTACTCAAGTACCAACCACAGGGTGATTGCTCTGTAAAGAGCACTACCCTACTTTTTTACCACAGGAGCTGCTACCTTCTAACACACTAGTGGTCATCATAACCAAAAAATACAGTAAGCACTTAGGGCCATATGTATCATTCCAAATTGCGATCGCAAACGCCGAAATTCGCAATTTGGCTCAGTGATATGTATCAAAGAAAAACTGCCTCGCAAAAAAAAGGAATCGCAAAATTTGCGACTCCTTATTTTGCGATTGCATTTAAGGAATCGCAAATTGCTATTCCTTAAATGCAATGTAAGAAGCACAGAAATAGTGCAATTCAGCCTTAAGGAATCCCAAATTACCACCAACTTCAAGTTGGTGGTAATTTGCGATTTCTCTGCAAAATGCACTTTTTCGCATTTTTTAAAGTGCCATATGGCGCACATACATGCCCTTAGGGTTTGCTCAAGCCCACGCCACTTATAACGGCAGGCAACACTGCAGGGCAGCAAGCCCTCTATATCCACACTCATCCGGTAGACCCGTCAGTCGTTTGTTGTAATCCAACAAGAAAACACTGGTGCCGTGGCCACTATAAACAGCCGTGTTTATTCACAGTTTGCAACACAAATCCCGATGCGTTTTGGAGTAACAGCACTCATGTGAGAAAGGAGTGCAAACTGTGAATAAACACATCTGTTTATAGTGGCCACGGCGCCTGTGTTTTCTTGTTTGATTACAACAAACGACTGACGGGACTACCGGATGAGTGTGAATATATATTTATATATATTATTCCCACACCTCGTGGATGCCGGGACTCAACAGCAATGGTAGAAGTTCCAAGCTGAAAACCCAACGCATTAAGGCATTTGAACGCCTTGATCATGGGTAAAGGAAACAAATGTTTTCGGCACTTTTTCAATTCAAATTGCATGCAACGTAAAAACGTGAAAACAGTGACAATTGAGAACGGACTGCTGGAAGACATGCACAATTCATTGTGTGAGTCGGCCATTTTGTAGTAGCAATAAATGTCATTCTGCAATACATATTAATACAATGTGAAGAGAATATATATGCACATAATGATCATGATAATAATAAACATCTTAAATACCACTCATGAATATATACAGTTGCATCGGTTAAACAAAAAATGCATCTCAATGCAGTTTTGATAACAATAAGGCCATAGAGCAATGGACTGTTACCATACTCCTATACATCCAATATGTTCAGTGCATCGTCCCTAACGCAATGGTCTCAGTATCCAAATGTGCACTGGAATATACCTGCCAACATACTCACAATTGAAACTATTGAAGAGGTAATACCATATATATAGACTGCTAGCAAATTATAACGCGATCACTAGGTGATTATCTTTCAGCGTAGGGGTATGCATAATGCTCACAGACTGTCTGGCTCACAAAAATGCATATCAATTTGCGATATTCAGTAATATGCAAAATACTCAGAGAGACAATGTCTATAACACGATATGAAAAGATGTAAAAATATGTAAAAAAGATAATATCGAGAACAATACTGCCCAAGTGAGCTAAATCAATTCTCTCATCACATTTCTCACTGAAACTCCTGGAAAGTGCCAAAATAATATTAATTTAGGAGTTTTCAGAACCAATATGATCTGCATTAATTCAAAATAAATCTTAACCCCTTCAGTGCCACGCCCTTTCCCCGCCCTGTGCCAGCCGTTACATTAGCGGGCGGGGTTTATGACGAGCTGGACTCGTCATGGGCACAGCGCAACCGCGGCCCATGACGAGTCCAGCTCGTAATGGGCACTGAAGAGGTTAAAGTGGCAAATTTCATGATCTCAGAAAAATCTCAATAAGTGCTTTTGAAAAACATAGAGAATAACATATAATCACTATTGAGACCATCAGTCCAAGTGAAAGAAAAAGATGAAGATGACAAATTTCTCACAATATTTCAATAGAAATTACTATGTCAACATGATAAAAAATTATAAACTAAAAATGAAAATAATAAAATTGTTAAAAACCTAGCAGCAGAAGACTACTATTTCATCATATAGAAAGCCAGAAGTGCAGAAATACCAATCCAAGTGCATAGACCAGGGGGATACACCTACATGAACAAGTGCAAATCATTCCCCCAAATACCACACCAATTCCTCTTCAGAGTTAAGACCCTGAGGTACTCTAGTGTCAAATTAGATATATACTTGGATTCCAATGTCTCAATTTGCGGATCCGATCACCCCCTCTAATATTTTGAGGAACGTGATCTATTACATAGAAGCGCAAAAGGTTTCTATTGCTTTTATGCTCTTCTTCAAAATGGCCTGCCACTGGATAAACTTTATCTTTATTATTAATGGCACGCATGTGTGCCAGGATTCATTTTTTTGCAGGAAACATGGTGCTAACTACGTAACTTTTGGGACATGGGCATGTCAATACGTAAACGCAAAAATCTGATAAGCATGTTAAATGTTTTTCAATCTGTCTGTCAGTATTGGTGATCAGGTAAAATACTTTCTTAAAATTGGTGCTATACCTACATGCATTGCAAGACATGCAAGAATAAAACCCTTGTATGTTCGAGCCTATTTGTTTGGCAACTGATATTTCATTAACACACAATATATCCCTTAAGGAGTTCCCTTTCCTATAGGAGATATTGGGATAATCCGCTAACACTTCAGTCAACATGGGGTCAGTTTTTAAAATCCCCTAATGCTTTGTAAGACATTTTTTAAGTTCTTTCGAGGTGGTATTGTAAGTGGAAATATACCTGATGACATTTTCATTAGAAATAGCATCCTTCATTTTGCGAGCGAGCACACTCTCACGGCTAAGATTAATAGCCTTTAAGCGAGCCTTCTCAATGACACACTCTGTATAGCCACAATCTTTAAATCTGTCTGTCATCATGCGGTCACATTCCTCCTGGAAGTCTGGGTCAGAACTGCAGTTTCTCCGGGCCCGGAGAAACTCACCATACGAAATACTGTTTATCAGATTCTTGGGGTGGCTACTTTCTGCATGAAACAGTGTGTTGCCAGCAGTTTTCTTATGAAAAAATCTAGAGGTAACTTGATTGTTAACCACAGTAATCTGTGCATCCAGAAACTCTATACAGTTGTCGCTGATGTTCCCCTCAAATGTCAGATTTTACTCATTAATGTTAAGTAGGGAAATACAAGTGGTAGCCTGTTCCTGACAACCTTGCCATATAATAAAAAGGTCATCAATATAACGCAACCAAAGTTTTACATGGTCGCTATACTGTTTGAGGACCTTGGACACCTGCTGCTCCCACCACCCCATTGGAAGGTTGGCATAACTGGGAGCAAAGCAGGTGCCCATGGCAGTCCCTTGTTTCTGTCTAAAAAAATGTGTCATTGAAAATGAAAAAATTGTTCTCCAAGCAAAATCCAATCATAGATATTAACACATATGTATGCTGCAGAAAAGAAATGGAATGAGATTTTAAAAAACATCTGCAAACCTAATGCCATCCACATGTTTTATGGAGGTGTACAAACTGCACACATCCAAGGTTATCAGAAGAAAGTTGTCTTCCCAAGCTACACCCTTGATCTTGTTTAGAAAATCTGTACTGTCCTGTATGAAGGATGGTAACATCTGTACATAGAGACGTAAAAAATAATCAATATATTTAGCGGTGTGTTCCAACAATGACCCCATGGGAGACACAATGGGTCTCGCTGGTGGTCTCAGTGGATCCTTGTGGGGTTTTGGTAGAAGATATAATAGAGCTATTTTCGGAGATCTGTTCAAAAGATAGGCATACTCATCCCACTGTAGAAGACCCTTTTTGTGCCATATGTTCAACATTTCGAAATACAGTGTATTAGAACTCTCAATATTTTGTTTAGGAATTCTATCATAGCATTCCACGTTGTTTATTTGTCGTATACCCGCCTGTAAGTAGTCTTCAATGTTTAACCTCTTCAGTGCCCATGACGAGATAGTCTCGTCATGGAGCACGGTTGCGCTGTGCCCATGACGAGACTATCTCGTCATGAACCCCACCCACTAGTGCAACGCCCGGCACAGGAGGGGGAAAGGGCGTGGCACTGAAGGGGTTAATAACACGACATTCCCCCCTTTGTCCGATTGACGAATAACCACACTGTGATCAGATTGCAAGGTTTTCACGGCCAATCTTTCTTTCTTGGTCAAATTGTCATTCTTCCTATTCTTCCTTTCGGCCAAGTTTTTCAGGTCTTTTATCACCAATGTTTCAAATGTGTCAATGGCACAATGGGGGTAGAGAGGGATTAAAAGTTGATTTAGGTTTAAAATCATTGGGGCAACTCTCACCCACTTCAAAGCCCTTAGATAGTGCATCTGAAAGTGTATAGTCAGGATCTTCCGTATTCAGTTCATTCAATGCAATTAGAGTATCAACTTCCCTAATAGTTAGTATGTTTGGGCTAGGACGTGCAGAGGTAATGGGGGCTGTGGTCGACTTGGCTTTCAATTTATGCCACTTACGTAGTTTTAATTTTTGCACAAAGTGAAATAGATCAATTCTACCTTGTGAGTAGCCAAAGGGAGTTGTTGGACAAAAAGAGAGCCCATACTGTAAAACTTTCAATTCTACATTGTTTCGCAGATGTTTAGAAAGATTTACCACATTGTTGGTCTTCATTTTCCTCGTCGCTTCTGACCCCTTGCTTCCATTGCCACTGGGGTTTCTGCTGCTCTTGTTTTTCCTCTTCCTTTGCCTCTTCCACTTTGGGCCCTTCCTCTGCCCCGTCCTCGATCCTTCTGCCAGTTTTGTTGATTCTTGCTCGGATTCAACAGGCGAAATTCCTCCCCAAAATTTGTCGGATAGGACAAAACTTTGTCACCCACTGGCATACCATCCTCCGAAACATCACTCTCACTAGCATTGCTTTCAGGATCACACAATGCTGTGGGTTCTTCAGATGGTGTGACTCTCAAATTGTTACTTGCATTGTCATATCTGCGACTGAAAGTGAATACTCTTCCAACTTGATAATCAATTTGCTCTCTTGCGAATTTCCTATCCTTTTTTGCAATAACCTCCTCCTCATGTTTTTCAATTCTTTTGGTTATATCCTGTAATTTGTAGTGAATACATCCATATTTTCTTCTTTATTGATTTCCTCTTTTAATTCTTCAATTGTTTTTAAAAGGATCTCACGTTCCTTCCATGCAAATTTAATCAAAATAGACATCATACGGTTTGAGCAGTCCATCAGACTGGTTGCCCATTCCTTTGTTAGCTCAGGAGCCGGTTCCTCATATTAGGGAGCAATTAGAATCCTCAAGGCTCGCAGGACTCCTTCTTCTTCCAAATACTTTTCCAGAGTTATGGCCTCTCACTACTTAGATGTTTCCTTTTTCATTATTTTTTTCTAATTTATGATATTTGTGGTATAGTGAGGTGGGGAGGACCATCCCTTCTGAAATTTGTACTGGATTCCTGGCTCTATTGAACATAGTGTTGGCTCTTAGCCTTCGTCGTGCTACTGCATTTTCTTTCATATCAGCTGTGTCTGGATAGCTTAATTGTGAAATGTTAGCACTTAAAAATAACTATCCCCATAGTCTTATGACTAAAGAGTAATCCTAAATGGTGTGCCTCATAGTACGTGGAAGCCCAGAGAGAAAGTCTCTCAATTGTAGACTTAGACTTCCTTGGAGAGCTTGCGATAAACTGAGAAATGTGACCTTGCAAGGTACAGTTGAACAGATTGTGAAGAGAGCAGGGGGAACGCAACAAACAGACTTGGAATGTATAATAATCCACCCCATGCACCTAATGGATTGAGCCTCTCATTGAGCGTAAGGAGTGTGTGCATCGTAGCTTTGCTGCTGCTGAGTGAGTTGAATACATATATATATATATATATATATATATATATGTATAAATATATATTATCTACTGGCGGTCGCCAGTAGATAGTTATAGTTACAACCTAGTTTCCATAGGAAATCTCAAAATTCTATTTTGAATAACTTTGGCGCCGGTTGACGAATCCTCACGAAATTTTCAAAACTAATGGGGCGCTCCATTCAGCTCCTACCCTGAAAGTCTCGGGGTGATTCGTCAAGCGGGGGCCGAGAAAAAAGGGGGTCCCAAAACGCGTTTTCCCCATGCATTTTTCCTTAGGACCTTTAGACACAGCTACAGCCCGAATGGCTCAACAGAATTACTTGAAATTTGGCAGCGAAGTAGCCATAGGGTCAAGGAAGTGCCTTTTGCAGAGCTGGTGTAAATCTGTTCAGTATTTCCTGAGAAAATAGCATTTAAAAGCATATCAATATCTATACGCGCGCACCGTGCGCGCACTGTGCGCGCACCCTGCCGAGCGTGAGCGCAATTCTGATTGGTTGTTAGATGTCGGTAAACATTCGAATCGGTCGAAACCAGGAAGTGTCAGCCGCCATTTTGTCTCTTGCAGTCTGAAGGGGTGAAAATCAAAGGTGGAGAACGTGAAAAGGGGGCAGAGTGGACAGTTCCTGACCCCCTAGCCTTGGTCAGGGGGTCACAGAAGGACCCCCAAGGGAAAAAAAAAACAATTTTTAATTTTTTTTTAAATCGCGAGGTGCGCGCACCCTGCGCGCACTGCGAACCGTGGGTGCTCGGTGCGCGAAGCGCACCGAGTGCCCACAGAGCGCGCACGATGCGCGAAGCGCACCATGCCCGCACGATGCGCGCACGGTGTAAAACCTGAAAAAAATTAAAACATAATTTAGCATTTAAAAAAACGTACAAATTCACTGAAAAAACCATAGGTTTCACACACGTTATAGTTACGAATTAGCATTTAAAAAACCGTACAAATTCACTTAAAAAACCAAAGGTTTCACACATGTTATAGTTAGCTGGACATTTACTCGTAAAAAACCAATGAAATTCCCCCGTTATAGTTACTGCAGGCAACTATAACTCACGCGACCGCAATCCTCTGCTGATGACGTCAGATATTACATCACTGATGACATATGTGTCTTTCTGAAAAATAAAAATTTGTAATATATGTATAGCTAAAGATTAATGGAAGAAGACATGGGTAAATAAGTATCTAAATACAGTGATGTAATATCTGACGTCATCAGCAGAGGATTGCGGTCGCGTGAGTTATAGTTGCCTGCAGTAACTATAACGGGGGAATTTCATTGGTTTTTTACGAGTAAATGTCCAGCTAACTATAACATGTGTGAAACCTATGGTTTTTTAAGTGAATTACCTACTGGCGGTCGCCAGTAAGTAGTTATAGTTAGGACCGTGTTTCCATAGGAAATCCGCAACATTCTATTTTGAATAACTTTGGCGCCGATTGACGAATCCTGGCGAAATTTTCAAAATAGGTGGGGCGCTCCACTCCGCTCCTACCCTGAAAGTCTCGGGGGGATTCGTCAAGCGGGGGCTGAGAAAAAGGGGGGGCCCCAAAACGTGTTTTCCCCATGCATTTTTCCATAGGACCTTTAGTCCAAGCTACAGCCCGAACGGCTGAACAGAATTACTTGAACTTTGGCAGAGAGGTAGTCCTCAGTTCAGGGATGTGCCTTTTGTAGGTCTGGTGTAAATGTGTTCAGTATTTGCTGAGAAAATAGCATTTAAATCAATATATATATCTATAGGCGCGCTCCGAGCACGTACCGTAAGCTTACCGTACGCGCACGCCGCCGTGCGCGAGCGCGATTCTAATTGGTTGTTAGATCTTAGTAAACATTCGAATCGGTCGAAACCAGGAAGTGTCGGCCGCCATTTTGTCTCTCGCAGTCTGAGGGGGTGAAAAACAAAGGTGGAGAACGTGAAAAGGGGGCAGGGTGGACAGTTCCTGACCCCCTAGCCTTTGTCAGGGGGCCCCAGAAGGACCCCCAAGGGCAAGAATTAATTGTAATTTTTTTTCGAAAAATCGCGAAATGCGCGTAGTGTACGCGCACGGCGTAAACGGAAAAATTCCGCGAACTGCGCGTAACGATTCCGCGACTACGCGTACCGTGCGCGCACGGCAAAAAAATCAATAAAAAAAAAATTAAAAGTTTCAAGGGTTGGAGAAGATAATAACTGTGATGTACAACTGTATGTAAACATTAATTTTTAAAAAATGAACCATTCCATAATGCAGGATATAGTACATATATTATTTTATACATAGGTTGGATATTATTTTTTAACAAAAATCTCAAAAAAAATTTGCATTTAAAAAACCTTTGAAATTCACTAAAAAAACCATAGGTTTCACACACGTTATAGTTAGGAATTAGCATTTAAAAAACCTTGCAAATTCACTGAAAAAACCATAGGTTTCACACATGTTATAGTTAGCAGGACATTTCACTCGTGAAAAACCAATGAAATTCCCCCGTTATAGTTAGTGCAGGCAACTATAACTCATGCAACCGCAATCCTCTGCTGATGACGTCAGATATTACATCACTGATGACATATGTGTTTTTCTGAAAAAAAAATATTTGTAATATATGTATAGCTAAAAATTAATGGAAGAAGACATGGGTAAATAAGTGTCTAAATACAGTGAAGTAATATCTGACGTCATCAGCAGAGGATTGCGGTCGCGTGAGTTATAGTTGCCTGCACTAACTATAACGGGGGAATTTCATTGGTTTTTCACGAGGGAAATGTCCTGCTAACTATAACATGTGTGAAACCTATGGTTTTTTCAGTGAATATATATATATATATATATATATATATATATATATATATATATATTCACTCCAAACAATCTCACGTATCTTTGAGAAATACTCGGACTCCCAAGTTGAATGCAAAGGATTTATTTACAAGTGCAGAACGGCGCGTTTCGCCATTACGGCTTGTTCACGCTCGAACTCGCAGTAAAACACATCAAATTTAAATTACATGAATTAGAAGATGGACAAGTCACAACAACGTGAACATTTCATGTTACTATCGCGGCCATCTTTCAACGATGTATCGATCTCAACAACAAATGAAGTATTGACTCAAAAATAAGTCGTCAGTGAGAACATATATTGCACACTGTAATACCATATAGAATATATACATATATTGTTGTAATAAAGCAGAATTTGTAATATACATTGTCATATATGTAAAAACGGCAAAACCTCATGTCGAATTGTGTTTATGCAAAATTCAATAAAATTACCGACTTTAATATAGCCCAAGTGGGCATTAATCCATCACATATCCTAAAATAAAAGGTATGTTGCAACACATCGTGAGTCGTATCATAGATATTTGAATTCTAGACCGTATCGATAAACATATTCAACATAGGTATGGAGGCCAAAAAATAACCTTGTGTATACAAATAAATCGGCTAAAATAGCCCCAAAGTACCATTGGTTATTACGATAAGTCAAGGCGATGTTGTCGACAACTTCATGCCCAAGTGGGCAAAACACATTTGCTAACACCAGGTTTAATAGTAGCAGTGTAACGTTGCTTCTATGATCAGTAACATCTTCCTTCATAGATAATATTCCTGTTGTACAAGTTGTGACTCCATCTGGAATAAATACAAATTTTAAAATATGAAACTACTTAAACAACACTGCTGAAAAGCTATATTTACATGTTCATTGCAGGTGTACTGCAAGTTCCTCGCTCATATTTAACCCTTTAGGGACCATGCTCTCAAAATCCACTATATATCGGGATTCTAATTTCCTCAGGGATAGTTCTCTATTACCCCCTCTTAGTCCCAAGTCAACTGAGTCAATCACCACCATTCGAGCCTTAGTTTCATCTTGGAGATGTTGATCAAAGAAATGTCTAGCAATGGGGTATGTTCTGTTATTATTCTTAATAGCCCGTAGATGCTCAAGCACCCTTTTCTTCGCTGTGTGTTTGGTACTGCCTATGTACCATTTTGCACAGGGGCAGATAAGAACATACACACAGTATGTGGTGTTACAAGTAAGTTTTTTTCTTATGATAAATTCTCTTTTTGAATTGGGTACTTGCAGCTTATCACAATCTGTGCTGTGTCTACAGGCTTTACATCTTCGACAACACCTATACCCCCCATTGCCAGAATTGATGTTTAGACCCATCTCTGTGATGTAGTTGTGGCTGAGTTCATCCTTCAAGGAGCGCCCTTTTCTGAATGTAATTTGGGGATTCTTACCGAGAGCATTATTAAGATGCTCATCGGTAAGTAACACATGCCAGTGTTTTTTGAATATTTTTCGTACCTCCTGAGCTTGTTCTGAAAAGGTGGTAATGAATCTGATGTTTTCTTCTTTGATTACTTTGGGTTTGGGATAGATCAGGTCATTGCGGGATTTGATCTCAACTCTAGATTTGGCTTCCTTCACAATTTTAGCACTATAGCCTCTCTCTTTAAACCTCTCACACATAGTTATCTCTTCATTTTTGTACGCCTCTACTGTGCTACAGTTCCTTTTAGCGCGCAGCAGCTCACCATACGGGATGCTGCGCACTAAATTGCGTGGATGACTACTATTGGCGTTTAGGATGCTGTTACCCGCAGTTTCCTTGTGGAATAGTTTGGAAGTCAATTGGTTATTCTTGACTTCCACACGGACATCCAAAAAGTCAATTGTATTTTTGCTTATTTTCTCTGTAAACTGTAAATTATGTGTGTTAATGTTCAGTTTATCGATGAAGATTTTTGCTGATTCTTCATTGCCACACCAAATGAAAAAAATATCATCAATATACCTCAGCCACAGGGCAACGTTGGTAAATTCAGACATGTTGGCGACCACCTGCTCCTCCCACCAGCCCATGAACAAGTTCGCGTAGCTGGGGGCGAAGCAGGTTCCCATAGCAGTTCCCTGTGACTGTCGGTATATGATGTCATTAAAAATAAAAAAATTGTTCTTGAGGCAGATCTCAATCATCTCAAAAATCATTTGAGAATGGTGTAAGAGTGAGATAGATCTACTCTTGAAGAAGTGTAAAACACTTTGGAGACCCAAGTCATGTTGGATGCTGGTATATAAGCTGCTTACGTCCAGGGAGATTAGAACGTAATTAGCTTCCCAATGTATGCCATCGATGATGGTTAGAAAATGGGTGGTGTCTCTCAGATATGAGGGTAAGGCCACAACATAGGGCCTGAGAAAGTAATCTATGAATCTAGATGTATTCTCATACAATGACCCTATCGATGATACTATTGGTCGTCCCGGTGGATTCTGCATGTCTTTGTGTAGCTTGGGAAGCAGATACAAAATCGGTAATCTAGGGTGTGCACAGTATAGATAGTTAAATTCTTCTTGTTCAAGCAATCCTTTGTCTTTCCACCCTACTAGTCTTTCTCTATACATGATTTTAGATTTAGATACCTCCGCCATATCTGTCTTCACATAGCACTCCTGGTCATTAAGCTGTCTTAGACCTTCTAACAGATATTTTTGTTTATCTAGAACGACCACATTTCCGCCTTTGTCTGATTGGCGTATGACGATGTTCTGGTCTGCTTTTAAATTATCAATGGCCATAATTTGTTTCACTGTAAGATTCTTTCTATCACATGGTATCTTCTTGTGTCTCATTTTCTGTAAATCATATAAGACACCTTTTTCAAAAATTTCAATAGCTTCACATTGAACATTTGGGAGGAACACGGATTTGGGTTTAAACTTACTCCCAGGATTGACATCCACCTCTTCACCCCACATTTCCCATTCAGATACAGACTGACTAGTATCAACATTATCTGTACTGCTATGCAGAGCATGTAACATTTCAATGTCCATCAAATTTAGATTACTTTCTTTCGGCTTCACACTTACTTTGTCTTGATATGATGGTTTGGTATTGAACCATTTCTTCAGTTTCAATTTCCTCGAAAACAGGAATAAATCCATGCGTGTTTGCGCAAAATTCATATTGGATGACGGGCAGAAGGTAAGTCCAAGAGAGAGGGTCCCAATCTCTTCAATTGAGAGAGATCGTTGGGATAAATTGACAACCGTCATATTTTCTGTTGTCTTTTTCCCCTTGTCTCCATTCCCACTAGGATTTTGTCTGCGTTGCTTGCTCCTCTTCTTGGCTATATATATATATATTCACTGAAAAAACCATAGGTTTCTGGCATGTTATAGTTAGGAATTAGCATTTAAAAAACCTTAGAAATTCACTGAAAAAAACATAGGTTTCAGGGGCGTTATAGTTAGCTGGACATTTCCCTCATACAAAACCCTAGAAATTCCCCTGTTATAGTTAGTTCAGCTAACTATAACTCGCGCCCCCACAATGCACTGCTGATGACGTCACATATTACATCACTCATGACATGGTCAGTGACATCACTGATGACATCACTGATGACATCTCAAATGACATCACTGATGACGTCATCCAGTGAGTATGTGTTTCTGTAAAGTTTTAATATGTATACTGTATATAGGGAAAGGCCTGTTGAAGAATGAGTGGGTGTACAAGTGTGTGAATGGATGATTTTGTAGGTGTGTAACTGACTCTATAAGTGAGTCATTAAATGTATCTTACTACAGACTAGTGACTAAACTGTGTGAATGTCTGTATGTGTCTGTGTGTTGGTGTATAAGTGGCTGCATGGTTTTGTGAATAGCTATATGAGTGTCTATATGGGTTATTGATTGGTTGTCTGAGTATCTGTATGGGTGCCTGAGTGTTTGTGTGTGTAGGCTGTGTGTGACTCTGTGCATAGATGCGTGAGTGGGTGATTCTATGGGTGCATGGTTTTAAGAGTGCATCTGTGATGAACTGTATGGTTGAGTGAGTGTATGTATGGGTGTGTTAGGGATTGAATGTATATCTCAGTGGTACATTTGTGACTAACTACATACGTGAAAGGCAGTATATATGCGTGTAAGAGTATATAAGTGGGTATATGTGAGAGTGTGTGATTGTGAGAGTGGCTGCATGGATAAGTGTGTGCTTGTATCAATGATTGTATGAGAGTGTAAGAATGTGGTACTATTTTTATGAGTAAGTGAACTTGAGTGTGTATAACTGCATAGGTGAGTAACTGGGAGTGTAATTAATTATTTGCATGACTGACTAGGTGTGAGAGTACCTCTATGGATGATTGGTGGTGTGTGAGTGTCTATGTAGGTGTATAAATGCATATGATAGTTTTGTACGGAGTGACTGTAAGTATGAGTGACTGTACAGGTGAATGAGTGGAGGTGTATGTAGACCTAAGAGTTAATAAGTGGGTATGTAGTTATTGGTATTGGAGTATCTATGGTTTTGAGAATGGGCGTCTGAAATTTTGAGTCGGTGTATCAATGGTTAAATTAGGGTGTGAAAAGATGCAGTAATTTATCACATGGATGACGTCATCAGTGATGTCATCAGTGATGTCATTTGAGATGTCATCAGTGATGTCATCAGTGATGTCACTGACCATGTCATGAGTGATGTAATATGTGACGTCATCAGCAGTGCATTGCGGGGGCGCGAGTTATAGTTAGCTGAACTAACTATAATAGGGGAATTTCTAGGGTATTGTACGAGGGAAATGTCCAGCTAACTATAACGTCCCTGAAACCTATGGTTTTTTCAGTGAATTTCTAAGGTTTTTTAAATGCTAATTCCTAACTATACCGTGCCTGAAACCTATGTTTTTTTCAGTGAATATATATATATATATATATATATATATATATATATATATATATACAAACACCATCAGGTCCTTCCGGGAAGAAAACCCTTGCCAGGTGGTGCGTTGTCCGGCGAACCTGCGGCCGGATAATCCAACAAAGTTCAAGGAACAAGAAAAACGCACACTCGGAGGTTCCACTCGTAGAAGTACTACCATTTCCTGTGAATTACAAATTGTAAATGGTCGCCATTTTGGAACGGGTTTGAAGCTCAATCTCTCAACAGTATGCAAAGAAAGGACGCAGCACTAGTCGTGTAGGCATTCTGTAATTTTACATAGAGCCTGGGTATCTCCGCAATCGCTGGACATGCCCACTCGACACTTTTGTGGACGTTCGCTTCATGGCACTAGCCCGAGTAGAATCTGTACCTGCATGTATAGCTTTGGTCTGTCAGCATGGGTGATATCGATAAAGATTGGCAAATTCAATTATATTGAAGCTTTAGACCTTGAGACAATATTTTTTGGATATATGCAATTATGTATGTACCTTTACTTTGATACATTTTGTTTCATATCATGTTTTGTACAGATCTTTTGGTTGATGAACTCAATATCACGCATTTATCTAGTTATGAGATTGAGCTTCAAACCCGTTCCAAAATGGCGACCATTTACAATTTGTAATTCACAGGAAATGGTAGTACTTCTTCTATTTTTGTGTGCTTAAATGTTTGTTTGGAAACTTTGTTGATATCGTGTGACCAAGACACTGCGGTGTCGAAACGCGTAGCGATAACTCAGTAAAAAATACGAGTGGAACCTCCGAGTGTGCGTTTTTCTTGTTCCTTGAACTTTATATATATATATATATATATATATATATATTCCATACAAAAAAAGAACCCACAATTGGAGGCCCACTCTCAGCATGCACAGTACTTTATTCTCCCAGGCGATATGGTTCGTTCCTCGTTCACAAGACATGCAGTCAGCCTTACATCCCGACGCGTTTCGAGCAACACAGTGCTCTTGTTCACAAGAAGGCATATGCGGAACAGCAGAACGGCAGGTGAGTTTTTAAATTATAGTCCCGCCCACAGGGCATTTGTGGCGCAAAGCATGATGGTACTTGCAGTTTTTTCTGATAATCCTACAGGATAATCACAAGGAACTTTGGCAATGACTAAAACCTACTAAAGGATTATCAGAAAAAACTGCAAGTACCATCATGCTTTGCGCCACAAATGCCCTGTGGGCGGGACTATAATTTAAAAACTCACCTGCCGTTCTGCTGTTCCGCATATGCCTTCCTGTGATCAAGAGCACTGTGTTGCTCGAAACGCGTCGGGATGTAAGGCTGACTGCATGTCTTGTGAACGAGGAACGAACCATGTCGCCTGGCAGAATAAAGTACTGTGCACGCTGAGAGTGGGCCTCCAATTGTGGGTTCTTTTTTCGTATGGAATATATGCGGCCCTCCCATTTTAATTTTTTAAGAAGGGGGGCTGTGTGGTTCCCCTTCTTATTCTAATTTATTGGCCCTGATGACCCCATCCCCCAGGGCCTGTCTCCTAATTATATTTTTTTGACCCCAATCCCCACTGTTTTTTATTATTTTAAAAAAATATATATTTATAGACCCACCTAGGTCATGCTGGACAAACCGTACGTACCTATCACCATGACGATTTGCGTGATATTCATTAAAAGGCGACTATGCATACAATGAATCCACGTGGAATGTATTTACACCACTAGTGAAGCTCTGACATGTCTGATGCCCTACCGTGCCTAATCCCAGTAGACACCCTTGTCGTTTATTTATACAAACATGGGTAGCTATTGACGGGCACATTTAATACACATGCACACCAAGCCATTCAAAGGGGATTCGACAAAAATTCGACCAAAACTATGCAAGAAACCCCCCTCACGGTTAATAAAACACACATCCACTGCCGGATGTGTAATACTTTTTATTTTACTCTCTGGAAAGGGGACGAACATCACTTGAGAGTCACAGCGCGCTCCTGGCAGAGCCCAATGCTGTGTTACACCCACCATTGCCTTCTGAGTGCCACACACCTCTGTGTTGTATTCCACTAGCTAGTGCATATGCTATGACACTCTCTAGCCCATGTGCACTGTAACACCACCCCGTGAATATGTTATGCCACACTTGTCTTCGCACGGGTTATATTGCCCCATCTAACGTGCCTTCCTCGATGCCTATGTTATAACGCACAGTGCTATGCCATACAATCTGGGATCCATATCTTTGTCACAGTGCATATGCAACGTTACACTCCCCAGCACATATTTTATATTACAACTTTAGAGACTAGTTAGGTTACACAACACTGCCCTGTGCATATTACACTCCAAGGCGCATATCGCATAGCACGCGCTAGTGCCTGTGCTATCTCGCGCTCTCCAATGAATCTGTCATTGCGCACAATGTATTGCATATTATATTTCACGCCCGGTTCATCTTATATCACACTTTTTGGTGCATAGTTTATACCATACACTATACCTAGTTTTCATTTTCCATCGTGCTCTCAGGACTATGTTCTATATAACACTGTGTTCACCTACCCTTTTCACGGGCATTACATTTTGCGATAGGGGGTGGAGGGTCAGGGGGTGTTTCTGCCAAGTGAGCCCGGAGTCACAGTCACAAACGTCCTCTTCTTCCTGAATAAAAGTGAGATTATGCTGCATACTTGTTCATATTTTAAGTAGTTCGCACAGACACACGTTTTAAAAACAATAAAGTTCCTAATACCCGCCTTCTCTGAACAGTGAGCTTGCTGCCCCATCCCCCTCCTCCCTATCCTTTGTTGGGTGAATCCATGGACTAGCCTCCTCCCTCCTGCCATGCATGGTCTGATGTGCTGCCACTGCCCTCAATTTAGTATGATGTACCAGTCCACTCCTCCTGCCCTCCATTGCCCAATTCTATGCCCCATCATTGACCTCCTGCTTAAACTCTGTGCTTAGCTTGCTGCCCCTATTCTCCTTCCCCCTGCCCTCCGATGTCTTTGTGTATGCCCCTGCTCCATCCTTTTTGCCCACCATGTTCCATGGACCTGCCACTCCTATCTACTCTGAGTGTTCTGTTGAGCTGCCACTCCCCTCCCACCTGCCTAGCATTGTCAGATGACTGTAACCTCTCCCTGCCACCTCCACCCTGCCTGTCCACATGCCATGCCCCTATCCTCTTCCTCCTGTCCTACATGGTCCATTGTACTGCCACACCCTTCTGCCCTCCCTGGTCTGTTGTGCTGCAACTGCTCCTCCTGCCTGCCCCGTGCAGTCTGTTGTGAGGCCCCTTCCCCTGAACTTTCTTGTCTGTGCACAGGTCCTGACCCTCCATCGTCCTTTGTGCATGCCCCTGCACCTCCTTCTTGCCCATCATAGCCATTGTGCTACCACTAACCCTCCCACTTGCCATGCATGGTCTTCTGTGCTGCCATGGCCCCTCCCACCTTCCCTGTGTGGTCAGTTAGCTGCCCCTGAACCCCTCCCACCTTCCCTCCATGGTCTGTGTGTATGCCATCACAGTCTCACTGTTGCTCTTCATGGTGTGTCTTGCTTCTAGTGCCCATCCTGCCTGACCTCCATGGCTATCTTGCTGCTCCTGCCCTGCCTCCTTGCCCCCAGCCCTCTGTTTACATGTGCAGACCCCTACTCCCTCCCTCCTGGCTTGTCTGTTCCATTGTAATGCCCCTGATCCATCCCTCCTGCCCTTTATGGTCTGTTATGCTGCAGCTTTCTCTCCTGTCTGTCCATTATGGTCCTGCCTCTTGCCCCTCTGTTCTCTGTTGTCCATGTGCATGGTCCTGTCCCCTCCCTCTTGCTTTCTATGGATTGTTGTGCTGCACTCCCGTCCCGCATGCCCTGTGTGGTGTATTGTGCTGCTGCAAACCCTGATGCCTGCCCTGCAGGGTCAGTTTGGTGCACCTCTCCATGTCCCTCCTGTCCTCTGTTATCCAAGTCCATGTCGCTACCCCATTTCCTTCCAGGATCCAATGTACCATACTTGCGAACATTTTGAACTTGGTAAGAGGGATGTTTTGAAAAAAAACTGGGGTATTGATTTTCCCCTTTGAGTTACATTGAAAAAGAGGAGACTGTAGACAGGAGACAGATAAAATAAAGCCCATTTGAGCTTAAAAACATTGGACGTTTCCTGGCTGAATCGGGTCTGTTGGCATGTATGGTTGTACTACCATTGCCTCTTCCTTCTGCCCACAATGGTCTATTACATTGCCACAGCCTCTCTTGCAAGTCATGTATTGTTGGTTTGTTGCCCCGCCCCCCTTTCCACTGCCCTCCATAGTCTGTTGTGCTGCCACGGCCCTTCCTGCCTGCTCAGTGTGGTTAAATTGTTGCCTTTGCACCCTCCTACCTGCCTTCAATTTTCAGAGTCCGTGCCCCTCGCCTCTGCCTCTCAACAGTATCCTAATGAACAACTAGATTGCTAACATTCTATATTTATTACAAAAGTGTGAAACGCCTGACGTCATCTTGATGTAATCAAAACTGTAATACCTAGAGCATTTCCTTTAGAAATTACATATATATGAGAGGGTCTTATTGGCATCAAAATTATGGTTAGTGCTCTAAAAGACTAAAATAAGGACATATTTTCTGAGTTTTCAAATAGCGAGAAAGCACTTTTAAATTATTTGTTACCTTTATGTTTTTTTATCCAGTTGACCACTTGATTAAATGTTGCACTTAGGGGAGAGGATGTGGTGTTACTTCCAGAACTGCAGACTTTGCAACTGGGGAACCAGGTTGGAGTTTCTGCTTCAGCTCGACATTCTGTGATTCTGGTCAAATCACTTAGTCTCCCCATGTCTACAACCAAAATGAATTTGTTCTTGTGTGATGTAACCAATGCTCATGTAAAGCACTCCAATACCTGACAAGTCTGCACTATATAACCCTTCAAAAACTCAAAATAATAAGTGTTTTGCACACTTCTGTCATTGGGCTATATTTGGGCTACATCTGGGTGATTTTGGGCTACATATTGGCTCTTTTGTCTCCGGTGGCCATTTTGGGAGATTTATTTGTTATGAAGTTTCCTAATTTCCTCATGTACTGCAGTCTTCTCAGTAGGAAATGCTTTCAGTTTTTTACTTTGATTCCATCATGAAGGTATTCAGATATGTCACACATTTGCCATAAATTCTGAATGTTAGCACTCTAGTTGCTCATTAGATCACTGTAGTAGAACTACTGTTCACCATGGAAGTCTGCTCCTGGTATTAAAAGTGCATGTTTCAGTCTGCATGTCAGAATTTTTAAATGAAATAGAAGAGGATTTGAGAAGTCACTCAAAATGTGCCCTCATTTTCTTTCTTCAGCATTAATCATAATTTCTATGGCAAAATTAACCCCCTCATTGTGTTCCTTTTTAAATTAAATGTTTTAAGTGTTACCAGTTTATTCCAATCAAGATGGCTTCAGGTGTGCCATACTTTTGTCATAATGAAGACAGTAAGCACTCTAGTTGTGTTTAAGAACACTCTGGGACATTCTGTCATTGGGCTATACTTGGGCTACATCTGGGTGATATTTGGGCTACATTTGGGCTCTTTTGTCTCTGGTGGCCATCTTGGCAGACTTATTTGTTATGAAGTTTCCTAATTTTCTCATTTACTGCAGTCTCCTCAGTAGGAAACACTTTCAGTTTTTTACTTTGATTCCAAAGGCATTCAGATGTGTCACACATTTGCCATAAATTCAGAATGTTAGCACTCTTTTTGCTCATTAGATCACTGTAGTAAAGCTACTGCTCACCAGGGAAAACTGCTGCTGGTATTGAAAGTGCATGTTTCAGTCTGCATGTCAGAATTTTTTAATGAAATAGAAGAGGATTTGAGAAGTCACTCAAAATGTGCCCTAATTTTTCTTTCTGCAGCACTAATCATACTTTTTATGGAAAAATGAACCCCCTCATTTTGTTCCTTTTTAAATTAAATGTTTTAAGAGTTACCACTTTAATCCAAGCAAGATGGCTTCAGGTGTGCCATACGTTTATCATAAGTAGGACTGTTAGCGCTCTAGTTGTTCTTTGGAACACTCTGGGAAGCTGCAGTAGAACACAAAGGAATCAACTGACAGTCTCTGCCCTTGTTGGATGTACATGTTTTACTGAGAATGTCAGACTTCATTCTCACATGACTGAGAAAGATAATGTGAATTTACAGAAAATAAGCTCTCACTTTAGCTTATAGATCACCTTCCAAACCTCTGTGGGAAAAGCATGAGAAAATATTTTTCTCTCAATCATGATATCCCAGCAGAAGGCTTTTTCACATGGTGAAATCACCTTAGAACATACCACAATTCCTAAAATGAGTATGGTACCATCAACAAATGATTTATAATGTAACTAAAGTCTTAAAACCTTCTATTAACTGCAATCCTTTTTAATGAGGTGCTATCATGTATATTGGTCCCAAGATGGCTGCCAACACTTCTTGGATGAAGTGCTGACAGCCAATCAGATCTCAGGATGAGATGTGTGGTTAGGCTCCGCCCACATATATATATGATTTTACTTTTGATTTTCTTAGGAACTACTGAACAGATTGACACCAGACCTGCAAAAGGCACATCCCTGACCTGAGGACTACCTCTCTGCCAAATTTCAAGTAATTCTGTTCAGCCGTTTGGGCTGTACCTTGGACTAAAGGTCCCTATGGAAAATTGCATGGGGAAAACGCGTTTTGGGACCCCCCTTTTTTCTCAGCCCCCGCTTGATGAATCCCCCCGAGACTTTCAGGGTAGGAGCGGAGCCGAGAGCCCCACCTATTTTGAAAATTTTGCGAGGATTCGTCAACCGGCGCCAAAGTTATTCCAAATAGAATGTTGCGGATTTCCTATGGAAACACGGTCCTAACTATAACTATCTACTGGCGACCGCCAGTAGATAATATATATACATATATAAACATATAAATATAATCTGCATATCTATATAAATATAAATTCATGCAAACATATACATATACATATATGCATGCATATGCATGGTATGTATATGAAAGTTTGAAAAACTCTAATACAAGCAAAGCTAAAAAGCCACCTAATTACAAACAGAATTGCTTTAACTTAAACGAGGGCGCGACCTATTGCATTTTCAATGCTTGTTTACTTTGATTCCATCAAGAAGGCATTCAGATGTGTCACACATTTTCCATAAATTCTGAATGGTAGCACTCTAGTTGCTCATTAGATCACTGTAGTAGAGCTACTGCTCACCAGGGAAGTCTGCTGCTGGTATTGAAAGTGCATGTTTCAGTCTGCATGGCAGAATTTTTTAATGAAATAGAAGAGGATTTGAGAAGTCACTCAAAATGTGCCCTAATTTTTCTTTTTTCCTCACTAATCATAATTTCTATGGCAAAATGAACCTCCTCATTGTGTTCCTTTTAAATTAAACTACTCACTCTCTACTACTCACTCGCTACTACTTTCTACTACTCACTCTCTACTACTCATTTTCTACTACTCTCTAGTACTCTACTACTCTCTACTACTACTCTCTACTACTCACTCTCTACTACTCTCTACCACTCACTCTCTACTACTCTACTACCCACTCTCTACTACTCTCTACTACTCTCTCTCTACTACTCCCTCTCTACTACTCACTCTACTACTCTCTACTACTCACTCTCTACTACTCACTCTCTACTACTCTACTACTCTCTACTACTCTCTACTACTCACTCTCTACTACTCACTCTCAACTATTCACTCTACTACTCTCTCTACTACTCACTCTCTACTACTCTCCACTACTCACTCTACTACTCTCTACCACTCACTCTCTACTACTCTCTCTCTCTACTACTCACTATCTACTACTCACTCTACTACTCTCTACTACTCTCTCTGCTACTCACTCTCTACTACTCTCTACTACTCACTCTCTACTACTCACTCTCTACTACTCACTCTCTACTACTCTCTCTCTACTACACACTCTCTACTACTTGCTCTCTACTACTCACTCTACTACTCACTCTACTACTCACTCTCTTCTACTCCCTACTACTCACTCTAATACTCACTCTCTACTACTTTCTACTACTCACTCTCTACTACTCAACTACTCTCTACTAATCACTCTCTACTACTCACTCTGTACTACTCTCTACTACTCTCTCTCTACTACTCTCTACTACTCACTCTCTACTACTCTCTCTCTACTATTCACTCTCTACTACTCACTCTCTACTACTCTCTCTCTACTACTCTCTACTACTCTATACTACTCACTCTCTACTACTCTCTATTACTCACTCTCTACTACTCTCCCTACTACTCTCTACTACTCACTCTACTACTCATTCTCTACTACACATTCTCTACTACTCTCTCTGCTACTCAGTCTCCACTACTCACTCTCTACTACTCTCTACTACTCACTCTCTAATACTCACTCTCTACTACTCTCTACTACTCACTCTCTACTACTCTCTACTACTCCCTCTACTACTCACTCTCTACTACTCACTCTCTACTACACACTCTACTACTCTCTCCTACTCACTCTCTGCTACTCTCTCTACTACTCTCTACTACTCTCTCTCTACTCTCTATTACTCATCCTCTACTCTCTACCTCTCTACCTTTCTCTCTACTACTCTCTACCTCTCTACCTCTACCTCTCTACCTCTACGTCTCTACCTCTACACCTCTACCTCTCTACCTCTCTCTACACGCACACATATGCACATATATGCATATGCATTTATATATATGTATGTGTATATATATATATATATACATATATAAACATATATATAATCTGCATATCTATATAAATACAAATATAAATGCATGCATACATATATATATATGCATGTTATGTACATGAAATTTTGAAAAACACTAATAAAAGCAAAGCTAAAAAGCCACCTAATTACAAACAGAATTGCTTTAACTTAAACGAGGGCGAGACCTATTGCATTTTCAATGCTTGTTTACTTTGGTTCCATCAAGAAGGCATTCAGATGTGACACATTTGCCATAAATTCTGAATGGTAGCACTCTAGTTCCTCATTAGATCACTGTAGCAAAGCTACTGCTTACCAGGGAAGTCTGCTGCTGGTATTCAAAGTGCATGTTTCAGTCTGCATGTCAGATCTTTTTAATGAAATAGAAGAGGATTTGAGAAGTCAAAATGTGCCCTAAGTTTTCTTTCTGCAGCACTAATCATAATTTCTATGGAAAAATGAACCCCCTCATTTTGTTACTTTGCAAATTAAATGTTTTAAATGTTACCACTTTATTCCAATCAAGATGGCTTCAGGTGTGCCATACCTTTGTCATAAGTAAGACTGTTAGCGCTCTAGTTGTTCTTTAAAACACTCTGGGATTTCTGTCATTGGGCTATACTTGCGCCACATCTCGGTGATATTTGTGCT
Organism: Triturus cristatus; assembly: GCF_964204655.1. NCBI lineage: Eukaryota > Metazoa > Chordata > Amphibia > Caudata > Salamandridae > Triturus > Triturus cristatus. Next base: position 511,379,569 of record NC_140580.1, on the reverse strand, counting down.
ACATTTGGGCTCTTTTGTCTCTGGTGGCCACCTTGGGAGACTTGTTATGAAGTTTCCTAATTTCCTCATTTACTGCAGTCTCCTCAGTAGGCATACTGTCAGTTTTTTACTTTGATTCAATGAAGAAGGCATTCAGATGTGTCACACATTTGCCATAAATTCAGAATGTTAGCACTCTAGTTGCTCATTAGATCACTGTAGTAAAGCTACTGCTCACCAGGGAAGTCTGCTGCTGGTATTGAAAGTGCACGTTTCAGTCTGCATGTCAGAATTCTTTAATGAAATAGAAGAGGATTTGAGAAGTCACTCAAAATGTGCCCTAATTTTTCTTTCTGCAGCACTAATCATACATTCTATGGCAAAATGAACCCTCTCAATTTGTTCCTTTTTAAATTAAATGTTTTAAATGTTTCCACTTTATTCCAATCAAGATGGCTTCAGGTGTGCCATACCTTTGTCATAAGTAAGACTGTTAGCGCTCTAGCTGTTCTTTGGAACACTCTGGGAAGCTGCAGTAAAACACAAAGGAATCAACTGACAGTCTCTGCCCTTGTTGGATGTACATGTTTTACTGAGAATGTCAGACTTCATTCTCACATGACTGAGAAAGATAATGTGAATTTACAGAAAATATGCTCTCAGTTTAGCTTAAAGATCACCTTCCAAACCTCTGTGGGAAAAGCATGTGAAAATAGTTTTCTCTCAAAGATGATTCATGATATCCCAGCAGAAGGCTTTTTCACATGGTAAAATCACCTTAGAACATACCACAATTCCTAAAACGAGTATGGTACCATCAACAAATGATTTATAATGTAACTAAAGTCTTAAAACCTTCTATTAACTGCAATGCTTTTTAATGAGGTGCTATCATGTATATTGGTCCCAAGATGGCTGCCAACACTTCTTGGATGAAGTGCTGACAGCCAATCAGATCTCACAATGAGATGTGTGGTTAAGCTCCGCCCAGATATGTATATGATCTTACTTTTGATTTTCTCAGGAACTACTGAACGGATTTACACCATATATGCAAAAGGCACATGCCTGACCTGAGGACTACCTCTTTGCCAAATTTCAAGTAATTCTGTTCAGCCGTTCGGGCTGTACCTTCGACTAAAGGTCCTATGGGAAAATGCATGGGGAAAATGCGTTTTGGGACCCCCTTTTTTCTCAGCCCCCGCTTGACGAATCACCCCGAGACTTTCAGGGTAGGAGCTGAGCGGAGCGCCCCATTCACGAACATAAGTCAACCGGCGCCAAAGTTATTCAAAATAGAATTTTCAGATTTCCTATGGGAACTCGGTCCTAACTATAACTATCTACTGGCGAACGCCAGTAGATAATATAAATATATATATATATTATCTACTGCCGGTCGCCAGTAGATAGTTATAGTTAGGACCTATTTTCCATAGGAAATCCGCAACATTCTATTCCCAATAAGTCTGGCGCCGGTTGAGGAATATTCACGAAATTTTCCTAACTTTTGGCCAGCTCCGCTCCGCTCCTACCCTGTAATTTTTGTGCTGATTTGTCAAGTGGGGCCGAAAAAAAAGGGGGGCCCCAAAACGCTTTTTCCCCATGCAATTTCCCATAGGATCTGTTGTCGCAGCTACAGCCCGAACCGCTGAACGGAATGACACCAAATTTGGCAAAGAGGTAGTCCTCAGTTCAGACTCATTCCTTTTGCATAAATGGTGTGAATCCGTTCAGTAGTTCCTGAGAAAATTAGAGTTAAATGTACATAAATATCTATGGCCGGGGAGGATCCGCGGACCCTACCCGCACCATAAGCGCACCCTCCCCGAACCGAGCGCGCACCCTCCCGATCGCGCGCCGAATGCTAATTGGCTGTTGAGTGTCTGTCTACATTCAAAACCAGGAACTGTTGGCGGCCATTTTCTGCATCTGTAGAAGCGAGGTTGAAGAAGCACGGGGAATAAGTGTGTAAAACATATAAATGGGGCAGAGTGGAAATACTCAGACCCTCTAGACGTGCTCAGGGGGTCCCAGAAGGACCCCCTGGGCCCCCCTTTTTAAAATAAAAAAACGGCGAAATGTGCGCACAGTGCGCGAATCCTATCACGTTGGATGCACAGATTCTCTTGCGGTGGGTTCGCGGATCCAAGGAAAATTTTTTTTAATTGTTGGGAGATAAAGATTAAGGTTATGTGTTTTGTTCTTGAGTGGCTCTAAAAAGAGCCGTTGTGTTCATTCAGAGTTTTTTGGTACTTATAAGTAAGTACCTATACAGAGTCTAAAGTTGTTGAGGAAGACTCTGTTTCCTTCATCAGTAAAGTGTACTCCATCTCTCCTATACATCTCTTGCATATGAAAGCGCAGATTGTTATTGTAAATGGACCCCATTCTGTAGTCTCGGAGAAAAGCAGAAACAGATTTATTCACATGTTTCCTAGCTTTCTCAATCTGTGGACAAAAATGATCGGACCAGTTCCATTTCTACCTTTGGCATATGTTAGAATACACCAAGGCAGTTTTAGGGAAAAGTGAAATCAGTTCTGCAAAGGTGGCCTTCATAAGCATTTCCAGACCTACCCCAGTCAAAGTGCCTAGGTCATTGCCACCACAGTGCACTATTATGAGGTCAGGGTGTTGGAATTGCATGAAGGATTTGACCAATGGCATCAATTGGTGCCACTTTAACCCTCTCTGTCCAATCCATTTAATGTCTACATTTGGCAAACCTAGGTCTTTGTGAATGCCTTTGTTTTCTGCATACCTTTGGCTCCAGAAAATGTAGCTGTGTCCCACAAGCCACACTCTAAGCATCTTGTAAGGAGGTCTGGATGCACTCAGATGGTCTCTGTAAATGAAATGGCAGTTTGGAAAGTAAGATGTTTCTAAAATGGTGACTAAGATGCAGTTTTGAAAAAAGAAAATAAATGATTGGTTGTTTGACAACCTTCTACACTGAAAGGTAGGGTGTATATTTCTGTTTTTTAAACGCATGATTCTTATTGGTTAACAAAAACTGATTGTAAGGAACATTATATATGATAAGCTGATACGTTGAGAAGTCAAGCACACTTGCTGTCTTGATTAGCAACATTGTGTGTGCTGAACTTGTGACCTGTGTGCTCAGTACAGTGTTCAATGACCTGTTTCTATGGTAACGGGCAGAAGGCAGATTGGGGGAAGGGTTGAAGTTTATGTCATTTGGAATGGGTTGAAATGTTTAACCAATAGAAATGTGTGTTTGCTTTTGAATTTATGTGGGAAGGAATGTGATTTGATGTTTACATGTATATGTGTGGAAAATGAGAGAGAAACTTTGCCATTCTTTGGTTCAGCTGACAGGTGCACAGTGCAGAGATTCTGTATAAGAAAATCTGGTGTGTGACTGATATCTGGTGTGTGACTGATATACTTCTTAATCTACAAAACATCTTGAAAGGTGAGTTATTTAATTGTGAGGGGATGTATGTAGACTATTTTTATTTTAATCAGACTAATGTATTTCTTCTGCTAAAGTGTAGGGAGTACTTTTTTTCTCTACAATCTTATTGACAGTGTGTGTGCATGTAGAAACCATTCTGTGATAAGCATTTGTTTTTTTCATGTGTTTGTAGACAGATAACTATGCAGTTTTTATATTTTGGTGGAATTAGAAACCAGTCACTGTTTATGACTTTGTGAAATGAGTTATGTTTCTGCACTAAAATGTAGTACTCCTTGTAGATGAAGAAATGTGTTTTGGTATAGTGCAAGGGATAGTGTTGTTTGTCTAGAATCACACAGTGAGTCTGTGTGCATTTGGGAACCACTGTGAGAGAAGCATTTGGTAACATCGTGTATTTGCTGACAGATAACTCTTTTAAAACCTGTCATGTTGTCAAGCTTCAGTAGCATTAGAAGCCAGTCTTTGCTTATGTGTTGATTAAATGAGTGAGGCTTTGACACAAAAGTGCAGTCGTGAAATATGTAGATTGTGTGCAGTTCCCTTACCACTTCTACTGTAGTGAATGAGTTTTAGTAAACTCCTAGGGATAGTGGTGCTTGTCTAGAATCACACAGTGAGTCTGTTTGCATTTTGAAACCACTGTGAGAGAAGCATTTGGTAACATTGTGTATTTTCTGACAGATAACTCTTTTAAAACATGTCATGTTGTCAAGTTTTAGTAGCATTAGAAGGCAGTCTTTGCTTATGCGTTGATTAAATGAGTCAGGCTTTGATACTAAAGTGTAGTCTTGAAATATGTACATTGTGTGCAGTTCCTTTACCACTTCCATAGTAGCGAATGAGTTTTGGTAAACTCCTCGGCATAGTGTTGTTTGTCTAGAATCACACTGTGAGTCTGTGTGTATTTGGGAACCACTGTGAGAGAAGTGTTTGGTAACATCGTGTATTTGCTGACAGATAACTATTTTAAAACCTGTCATGTTGTCAAGTTTTAGTAGCATTAGAAGCCAGTCTTTGCTTATGCATTGATTAAATGAGTCAGGTATTGATACTAAAGTGTAGTCGTGAAATATGTAGATTGTGTACAGTTCCCTTACCACTTCCATTGTAGTGAATGAGTTTTGGTAAACTCCTAGGGATAGTGGTGCTTGTCGAGAATCACACTGTGAGTCTGTGTGCATTTGGGAACCACTGTGAGAGAAGTGTTTGGTAACATCGTGTATTTGCTGACAGATAACTGTTTTAAAACATGTCATGTTGTCAAGTTTTAGTAGCATTAGAAGCCAGTCTTTGCTTATGTGTTGATTAAATGAGTGAGGCTTTGACACAAAAGTGCAGTCGTGAAATATGTAGATTGTGTGCAGTTCCCTTACCACTTCTACTGTAGTGAATGAGTTTTAGTAAACTCCTAGGGATAGTGGTGCTTGTCTAGAATCACACAGTGAGTCTGTTTGCATTTTGAAACCACTGTGAGAGAAGCATTTGGTAACATTGTGTATTGTCTGACAGATAACTCTTTTAAAACGTGTCATGTTGTCAAGTTTTAGTAGCATTAGAAGGCAGTCTTTGCTTATGCGTTGATTAAATGAGTCAGGCTTTGATACTAAAGTGTAGTCTTGAAATATGTACATTGTGTGCAGTTCCTTTACCACTTCCATAGTAGCGAATGAGTTTTGGTAAACTCCTCGGGATAGTGTTGTTTGTCTAGAATCACACTGTGAGTCTGTGTGCATTTGGGAACCACTGTGAGAGAAGTGTTTGGTAACATCGTGTATTTGCTGACAGATAACTATTTTAAAACCTGTCATGTTGTCAAGTTTTAGTAGCATTGGAAGCCAGTCTTTGCTTATGCATTGATTAAATGAGTCAGGTATTGATACTAAAGTGTAGTCTTGAAATATGTAGATAGTGTACAGTTCCCTTACCACTTCCATTGTAGCGAATGAGTTTTGGTAAACTCCTCGGGATAGTGTTGTTTGTCTAGAATCACACTGTGAGTCTGTGTGCATTTGGGAACCACTGTGAGAGAAGTGTTTGGTAACATCGTGTATTTGCTGACAGATAACTGTTTTAAAACATGTCATGTTGTCAAGTTTTAGTAGCATTAGAAGACAGTTATGGCTTATGCTTTGATTAAACGAGTCAGGCATTGACACTAAAGTGTAGTCGTGAAATATGTAGATTGTGTGCAGTTCCCTTACCACTTCCACTGTAGTGAATGAGTTTTGGTGAACTCCTAGGGATAGTGGTGCTTGTCTAGAATCACACTGTGAGTGTGTGTGCATTTGGGAATCACTGTGAGAGAAGGATTGGGTAACATTGTGTATTTTCTGACAGATAAGTCTTTTAAAACCGGTCATGTTGACAAGTTTTAGTAGCATTAGAAGCCAGTCTTTGCTTATGCGTGGATTAAATGAGTCAGGTTTTGACACAAAAGTGCAGTCTTGAAATATGTACATTGTGTGCAGTTTCGTTAACACTTCCATAGTAGTGAATCAGTTTTGGTAAACTCCTAGGGAGAGTGGTTGTTGTCTAGAATCACACAGTGAGTCTGTGTGCATTTGGGAACCACTGTGAGAGAAGCATTTGGTAACATCGTGTATTTGGTGGCAGATAACTGTTTTAAAACCTGTCATGTTGTCAAGTTTTAGTAGCATTAGAAGCCGATTTTTGCTTATGCTTTGATTAAATGAGTCAGTCTTTGACACAAAAGTGCAGTCCTAAAATATTTAGATTGTGTGCAGTTCCCTTACCACTTCCACTGTAGTGAATGAGTTTTGGTAAACTCCTAGGGATAGTGGTGCTTGTCTAGAATCACACAGTGAGTATGTGTGCATTTGGGAATCACTGTGAGAGAAGGATTGGGTAAGATCGTGTATTTTCTGACAGATAACTCTTTTAAAACCGGTCATGTTGTCAAGTTTTAGTAACATTAGAAGCTAGTCTTTGCGTATGCATTGATAAAATGAGTCAGGGTTTGACAGTAAGGTGCAGTACCATGTACTATTCTCTTCACTGTGGCAGAAATGAAAATTTAAAAGTTTTACCCAGGCACTGTCCTAGCAGTAGTCTGATGATTTAGTCAGTTTCCAAGTACTTATGTTGTGAACCATTCATTATCAAATAGACTGCTTCAAATGTCTATGCAGTATGCATGTAGTGTTCTAACATACTATACACTTGTCTTTTACACCTTCAATTCCCTAGTCAGTATCCACACACTTCCAGGAAACACCCTGTCACTCCCTTTGCAGTCCTCTAGTGACCCATTCAGCACCATGTACTAATCCATTCACTGTGCCAAAACCCAAACACTTATAAATTCACCAAGACACTCTCTTTCCAGTACTCTAATGATTCAGTCACTGCCTAAGTATTCATGCACTGAGCCAGGCCTTAGCACATGGACTTCTTCAAACCCCTATCCACTATGCATTCAGTCTTCTAACCACCTAGACACTAGTCTTTCACATTTTCAATTCCCTAGTCAGTATCCATACAGTTCAGCAAACATCCTGTCACTCCCTTTGCACTCTTCTAGTGACCCATTCAATACCAAGTACTAATCCATTCCCTGTGCCAAAAGCCTACCACTTATAAATTCTCCCAGGCAGTCTTTTTGCTGTACTCTAATCATTCAGTCAGTACTCAAGTACTCATGCAGTGAGCCAGGCCTTATCACATAGACTGCTTCAAACGCCTATTCACTATGCATGTAGTCCTCTAATCACCTACACAGTTGTTTTTCACACCTTCAATTCCCTAGTCAGTATCCATACACTTCCAGGAAACACCCTGTCACTCCCTTTGCAGTCCTCCAGTGACCCATTCAGCACCATGTAGTATTCCATTCACTGTGCCAAAACCCAAACACTTATAAATTCACCAAGACACTCTCTTTGCAGTACTCTAATCATTCAGTCAGTGCCTAAGTATTCATGCACTGAGCCAGGCCTTAGCACATGAACTGTTTCAAACCCCTATCCACTATGCATGCACTCTTCTAACCACCTAGACACTTGTCTTTCACACTTTCAATTCCCTAGTCAGTATCCATACCGTCCAGCAAACATCCTGTGACTCCCTTTGCACTCCTCTAGTGACCCATTCAGTACCAAGTACTAATCCATTCCCTGCGCCAAAAGCCTACCACTTATAAATTCACCCAGGCACTCTCCTTGCTGTAGTCTAATCATTTAGTCAGTACCCAAGTACTCATGCAGTGAGCCAGGCCTTAGCACATGGACTGCTTTAAATGCATATCCAGTATGCATTCAGTCCTCTAATCAGCTACACAGTTGTCTTTCACACCTTCAATTCCCCAGTTAGTATTCATACACTTCTAGCAAACACCCTGTTACTCACCCAGTGTGTCTTCTTATAGTACTGTACTCATTCAGACAGTTAGCATGTAGTCTTTTAGTGAGGTAGGCTTTAGGGCATGAACTGCTTCAAAGTAGTATGCACTATGCATGAAGTGTTTTAACCATCGTCACACTTGTGGTTCAGGGCTATAGTTTCTTAGTCAGTTTTTATATAAAATGTGTTTGTACAGTAATGGAATAGTGTAAATTTGAAAGTTATTAATATACATTTATTTGTTATTCTTTTTTACAGATACTGTTTTTCAACGTTAAAATAGAGAAATTATGCCAGAAAAAAAAGAAAAAGAAAAGAACAGAGACAGGAGGATTATTTGAAGAAACATCAACCACAAGTATTGAATGAACAAGATAATGTGGCTAAAAGGAAAAAATCTTCTGGTAAGATCACAAAGCAATTTATTAAAAATGTTTGTAGGAGCAAACAGAATGTAGATAATGCTGGAACTTCTGAGAATTTTTCAAGTAAGAAAAAAAATTCAAAATAAGAGGAAAAGTAAAAACTAATGGCTAAAGAGTAATCCTAAATGGTGTGCCTCATAGTACGCGGAAGCCCAGAGAGAAAGTCTCTCAATTGCAGACTTAGACTTCCTCGGAGAGCTTGCGATAAACTGAGAAATGTGACCTTGCAAGTTACAGTTGAACAGATTGAGAAGAGAGGAGGGGGCACGCAACAAACAGACTTGGAATGTATAATAATCCACCCCATGCACCTAATGGATTGAGCCTCTCATTGAGCGTAAGGAGTTTGTGCATCGTAGCTTTGCTGCTGCTGAGTGAGTTGAATACATATATATGTATATATATATTTATATATATATTATATATATATATATATATATATATATATATATATATATATATTACCTACTGGCGGTCGCCAGTAGGTAGATATAGTTAGGACCCCGTTTCCATAGGAAATCCGCAACATTCTATTTGGAATAACTTTGGCGCCGGTCGACGAATCCTCGCGAAATTTTTAAAATAGGTGGGGCGCTACGCTCCGCTCCTACCCTGAAAGTCTCGGGGGGATTCGTCAAGCAGGGGCCGAGAAAAAAGGGGGGTCCCAAAACACGTTTTCCCCATGCATTTTTCCATAGGACCTTTAGACACAGCTACAGCCCGAACGGCTGAACAGAATTACTTGAAATTTGGCAGAGAGGTAGCCATAAGGTCAAGGAAGTGCCTTTTGCAGGTCTGGTGTAAATCTGTTCAGTATTTCCTGAGAAAATAGCATTTAAAAGCATATATATATATGTGGGCGGAGCCTAACCACACATCTCATCCTGAGATCTGATTGGCTGTCAGCACTTCATCCAAGAAGTGTTGGCAGCCATCTTGGGACCAATATACATGATAGCACCTCATTAAAAAGCATTTCAGTTAATAGAAGGTTTTAAGACTTTAGTTACATTATAAATCATTTGTTGATGGTACCATACTCATTTTAGGAATTGTGGTATGTTCTAAGGTGATTTCACCATGTGAAAAAGCCTTCTGCTGGGATATCATGATTGAGAGAAAAATATTTTCTCATGCTTTTACCACAGAGGTTTGGAAGGTGATCTATAGGCTAAACTGAGAGCTTATTTTCTGTAAATTCACATTATCTTTCTCAGTCATGTGAGAATGAAGTCTGACATTCTCAGTAAAACATGTACATCCAACAAGGGCAGAGACTGTCAGTTGATTCCTTTGTGTTCTACTGCAGCTTCCCAGAGTGTTCCAAAGAACTACTAGAGCGCTAACAGTCCTACTTATGATAAACGTATGGCACACCTTAAGCCATCTTGCTTGGATTAAAGTGGTAACTCTTAAAACATTTAATTTAAAAAGGAACAAAATGAGGGGGTTCATTTTTCCATAAAAAGTATGATTAGTGCTGCAGAAAGAAAAATTAGGGCACATTTTGAGTGACTTCTCAAATCCTCTTCTATTTCATTAAAAAATTCTGACATGCAGACTGAAACATGCACTTTCAATACCAGCAGCAGTTTTCCCTGGTGAGCAGTAGCTTTACTACAGTGATCTAATGAGCAAAAAGAGTGCTAACATTCTGAATTTATGGCAAATGTGTGACACATCTGAATGCCTTCTTGATGGAATCAAAGTAAAAAACTGAAAGTATTTCCTACTGAGGAGACTGCAGTAAATGAGGAAATTAGGAAACTTCATAACAAATAAGTCTCCCAAGATGGCCACCAGAGACAAAAGAGCCCAAATGTAGCCCAAATATCACCCAGATGTAGCCCAAGTATAGCCCAATGACAGAATGTCCCAGAATGTTCTTAAAAACAACTAGAGCGCTTACTGTCTTCATTATGACAAAAGTAAGGCACACCTGAAGCCATCTTGATTGGAATAAACTGGTAACACTTAAAACATTTAATTTAAAAAGGAACACAATGAGGAGGTTCATTTTGCCATAGAAATTATGATTAATGCTGAAGAAAGAAAATGAGGGCACATTTTGAGTGACTTCTCAAATCCTCTTCTATTTCATTAAAAAATTCTGACATGCAGACTGAAACATGCACTTTTAATACCAGGAGCAGACTTCCATGGTGCAGTAGTTTTACTACAGTGATCTAATGAGCAACTAGAGTGCTAACATTCAGAATTTATGGCAAATGTGTGACATATCTGAATACCTTCATGATGGAATCAAAGTAAAAAACTGAAAGCATTTCCTACTGAGGAGACTGCAGTACATGAGGAAATTAGGAAACTTCATAACAAATAAATCTCCCAAGATGGCCACCGGAGACAAAAGAGCCCAAATGTAGCCCAAAATCACCCAGATGTAGCCCAAATATAGCCCAATGACAGAAGTGTGCAAAACACTTATTATTTTGTGTTTTTGCAGTGTTATATAGTGCAGACTTGTCAGGTATTGGAGTGCTTTACATGAGCATTGGTTACATCACACAAGAACAAATTCATTTTGGTTGTAGACATGGGGAGACTAAGTGATTTGACCAGAATCACAGAATGTCGAGCTGAAGCAGAAACTTCAACCTGGTTCCCCAGTTGCAAAGTCTGCAGTTCTGGAAGTAACACCACATCCTCTCCCCTAAGTGCAACATTTAATCAAGTGGTCAACTGGATAAAAAAACATAAAGATAACAAATAATTTAAAAGTGCTTTGTCGCTATTTGAAAACTCAGAAAATATGTCCTTATTTTAGTCTTTTAGAGCACTAACCATAATTTTGATGCCAATAAGACCCTCTCATATATGTAATTTCTAAAGGAAATGCTCTAGGTATTACAGTTTTGATTACATCAAGATGATGTCAGGCGTTCCACACTTTTGTAATAAATATAGAATGTTAGCAATCTTGTTGTTCATTAGGATACTGTTGAGAGGCAGAGGCCAGGGGCACGGACTCTGAAAATTGAAGGCAGGTAGGAGGGTGCAAAGGCAACAATTTAACCACACTGAGCAGGCAGGAAGGGCCGTGGAAGCACAACAGACTATGGAGGGCAGTGGAAAGGGGGGCAGGGGCAACAAACCAACAATACAGGACTTGCAAGAGAGGCTGTTGGAGGGAAGATCTATTACGGGTCAAGGAAGCTAGGGGCGGTCCCCAGATCCCCGGGAGCCACCACAGAACTGAGCAGGAGAGTGAGTCAGGGACAAAAGGGGCACCTTAATTTGAGCCGGGGTGCCTAGGAACGCTTGCTCCAAAAATGAAGAAAACAGACATATGAGACATGGAATTGGAGGCAGAATACAATGGCAGTTTAATGAGAAGATGCAACTTCAAAGAAACCGCAGAATAGAGACATAAAGTACAAAATACAGAATCCAGATAATCATACAGCTGTCATAATATTCTCTGTATCTCAATTAATGTACTGACAGAGAGAGAGAGAAAACACATCTATAAATGCATCATGAGAAACAAGTTACACCAAGGAAAATGTTACCTAGGAACACTCACGTTTACTCTTAGAGCAAGCATTCCTGCAATTACAATACAAAATCTTTTAAATGCAAAAGTAAAGAGAACAATGGTTAAACATAACATGACATTTCATATAGGTAAAATAGAATAAGATACTTCAAGCAAAGCAGAGCAAGACATTTTAAGCAAAGGAAGACAAGAGCTCTCAGCTCTTGGGGAAAACCTGCACTGCCTGTTAACCTACATACAGACGGCGAGGTAGTCCGTCGATATCTGTGGGTGCTCCCTTTTTATATCATTTTGTGGGCTCCTTTGCACGCTACATCTACCTACGTATGCTACCCAAAAGCTTCGTCTGCAGATTTTACCAGACATTTCGTCATTTACCCACTTAATGCTGACAATGGACTGGGTGAAAAGGTCAGTCTCTCAGGCCAATCGCTTATCGTAAGTTCCATAGAGCAAGCAGAAAATAATGGGTATTGTACGGGAATTCAATATATTCATGTATAAAATCTCCTCAGTTCTCCTAACTTGACGCTCTGCGGTTGCCACTTCCTTAAAAGCGGGAAACCTGCCCAGGAAGCAAGTACCAGTCCAGGATGCAGCCTACTGTATGTCGACAGCTTCAGGGGGATGTTGAACTTTGATACCGAGCACGGAGCACTCGGGTAGGGTGGGGGCTACTAGTTTGGATCAGAAGGCCTCGCAGACCTGCCTTCAGACTGCTATACACTAAAATTGCAGAGCTATGGTCAATTTAACAAAGAGGCCTACATATTGAACAGAAGGGCCTACACAGGGGTTTTATGCTGGCTGAGTGGTAAGGATGTCTCAGGATAATTATATAGCAACACAGGACCCGCTGGTCAATTTAATACGGCCTACAAATGCAGCTGGCAGGGCAAGGACAAGGGTCTCATACTTCAGGTGTGGACAGAACGGGCCAGGGGCCCCCTGTGATACAAAATCTACCCTCCTTCAAGGCTGTAGCAATGTAATAGACCATTGTGGGCAGAAGGAAGAGGCAATGGTAGTACAACCATACATGCCAACAGACCCGATTCAGCCAGGAAACGTCCAATGTTTTTAAGCTCAAATGGGCTTTATTTGATCTGCCTCCTGTCTACAATATCCTCTTTTTCAATGTAACTCAAAGGGGAAAATCAATACCCCAGTTTTTTTTCAAAATCTCCCTCTTACCAAGTTCAAAATGTTCGCAAGTATGGTACATTGGATCATGGAAGGAAATGGGATAGGGACATGGACTTGGATAACAGAGGACAGGAGGGACATGGAGAGGTGCACCAAACTGACCCTGCAGGGCAGGCATCAGGGTTTGCGCAGCACAATACACCACACAGGGCATGCAGGACGGGAGTGCAGCACAACAATCCATAGAAAGCAAGAGGGAGGGGACAGGACCATGCACATGGACAACAGAGAACAGAGGGGCAAGAGGCAATGGTAGCTAGCTGACCATAATGGACAGACAGGAGAGAAAGCTGCAGTATAACAGACCATAAAGGGCAGGAGGGACGGATCAGGGGCATTACAATGGAACAGACAAGCCAGGAGGGAGGGAGTAGGGCTGGGGGCAAGGGGGCAGGGCAGGAGCAGCAAGATAGCCATGGAGGTCAGGCAGGATGGGCACTAGAAGCAAGACACACCATGAAGAGCAACAGTGAGACTGTGATGGCATACACACAGACCATGGAGGGAAGGTGGGAGGGGGTCAGGGGCAGCTAACTGACCACACAGGGAAGGTGGGAGGGGCCATGGCAGCACAGAAGACCATGCATGGCAAGTGGGAGGGTTAGTGGCAGCACAATGGCTATGATGGGCAAGAAGGAGGGTGGAGGGGCATGCACAAAGGACGATGGAGGATAGAAGGAAGGGTCAGGACCTGTGCACAGACAAGAAAGTTCAGGGGAAGGGACCTCACAACAGACCACACGGGGCAGGCAGGAGGAGCAGTTGCAGCACAACAGACCAGGGAGGGCAGAAGGGTGTGGCAGTACAATGGACCATGTAGGACAGGAGGAAGAGGATAGGGGCATGGCATGTGGACAGGCAGGGTGGAGGTGGCAGGGACAGGTTACAGTCATCTGACAATGCTAGGCAGGTGGGAGGGGAGTGGCAGCTCAACAGAACACTCAGAGTAGATAGGAGTGGCAGGTCCATGGGACATGGTGGGCAAAAAGGATGGAGCAGGGGCATGCACAAAGACATCGGAGGGCAGGGGGAAGGAGAATAGGGGCAGCAAGCTAAGCACAGAGTTTAAGCAGGAGGTCAATGATGGGGCATAGAATTGGGCAATGGAGGGCAGGAGGAGTGGACTGGTACATCATACTAAATTGAGGGCAGTGGCAGCACATCAGACCATGCATGGCAGGAGGGAGGAGGCTAGTCCATGGATTCACACAACAGAGGATAGGGAGGAAGGGGATGGGGCAGCAAGCTAACTGTTCAGAGAAGGCGGGTATTAGGAACTTTATTGTTTTTAAAACATTGTGTCTGTGCGAACTACTTAAAATATGAACAAGTATGCAGCATAATCTCACTTTTATTCAGGAAGAAGAGGACGTTTGTGACTGTGACTCCGGGCTCACTTGGCAGAAACACCCCCTGACCCTCCACCCCCTATCGCAAAATGTAATGCCCGTGAAAAGGGTAGGTGAACACAGTGTTATATAGAACATAGTCCTGAGAGCACGATTGAAAATGAAAACTAGATATAGTGTATGGTATAAACTATGCACCAAAAAGTGTGATATAAGATGAACCGGGCGTGAAATATAATATGCAATACATTGTGCGCAATGACAGATTCATGGGAGAGCGCGAGATAGCACAGGCACTAGCGCGTGCTATGCGATATGCGCCTTGGAGTGTAATATGCACAGGGCAGTGTTGTGTAACCTAACTAGTCTCTAAAGTTGTAATATAAAATATGTGCTGGGGAGTGTAACGTTGCATATGCACTGTGACAAAGATATGGATCCCAGATTGTAATATGTATGGCATAGCACTGTGCGTTATAACATAGGCATCGAGAAAGGCACGTTAGATGGGGCAATATAACCCGTGCGAAGACAAGTGTGGCATGACATATTCACGGGGTGGTGTTACAGTGCACATGGGCTAGAGAGTGTCATAGCATATGCACTAGCTAGTGGAATACAACACAGAGGTGTGTGGCACTCGGCAGGCAATGGTGGGTGTAACACAGCATTGGGCTCTGTCAGGAGCACGCTGTGACTCTCAAGTGATGTTCGTCCCCTTTCCAGAGAGTAAAATAAAAAGTATTACACATCCGGCAGTGGATGTGTGTTTTATTAACCGTGAGGGGGGTTTCTTGCATAGTTTTGGTCGAATTTTTGTCGAATCCCCTTTGAATGGCTTGGTGTGCATGTGTATTAAATGTGCCCGTCAATAGCTACCCATGTTTGTATAAATAAACGACAAGGGTGTCTACCAGGATTAGGCACGGTAGGGCATCAGACATGTCAGAGCTTCACTAGTGGTGTAAATACATTCCACGTGGATTCATTGCATGCATAGTCGCCTTTTAATGAATATCACGCAAATCGTCATGGTGATAGGTACGTACGGTTTGTCCAGCATGTCCTAGGTGTGTCTATAAATATATATTTTTTTAAAATAATAAAAAACAGTGGGCGGCCCTGGGGATTGGGGTCAAAAAAATATAATTAGGAGACTGGCCCTGGGGGATGGGGTCATCAGGGCCAATAAATTAGAATAAGAAGGGGAACCAAACAGCCCCCCTTCTTAAAAAACTAAAATAAATAAAAGACTGGCATCGTGCCGGAGGCCATGCCCCCTCCGTGCAGCACTCTGCAAACGCGCCCCCAACAGGCATCTCCAGTATGCGCCAGGGAGCTGCGCTGCAGCCAGGTGTTCTGAGGCCAAGCCCCTTTTTACACCTCTCTGCAACGCAGCTCTGTGGCGCTTACTGGAGGTACCTAGTGGTCTAGTTTGACCCTAGGGACCCTTAGGATTCAGGGGGACTTAATCTCTCAACTTAGAACAGCCACAGGGCGCGTTTACACAGTGGTGAAGGGAGGGGACGGGGCCTGAGGTGACGTGTGCAAACACGCACTATAGCACGTTTTAAATTGGGGATATAATTTCCCTTCAATACTGAGGGCCCCTGGGGGCTAACTAGCCCACCAAGTGCTTCCAGTAAGCGCCACTGAGCTGCATTGCAGAGAGGTGGTCCAGGCCGTGCCACTTTTTACACCTCTCTGCAACGCAGCTCTGTGGCACTTACTGGAGGTACCTAGTGGGCTAGTTGGACCCTAGGGACCCTCAGGATTCAAATGAACTTATTCTCCCAACTAAAAATGGACACAGGGCGTGTTTACACAGTGGTGAAGGGAGGGGACGAGGCCTGAGTTAACGTGTGCAAAAACGCCCTGTGGCCTGTTTTAAGAGGTAGTTTTAATCCCCATGCCCTATTATACACTAGGGGCTTACAGAGGAGGTCATGCTAATCACAGGGGGACCCCAACGCATAATGTTCCCTAGTGTATGTAGGTGTTTTCACTGTATTCTAAGTGTCTTTTAACATAGCACTGGCTCTAGGACTGGTTAGTCAGACTCAGTTACCACCAGTATCCGTCTGAAAAAGTTGAGGGTACAGGATGATTTTGCAACAAGGCTTCTTTCTGCTCTTCTTTTTGTTCTTTCTGCACGTTATCCTTCTTCCTGCACTTATCTTCGTATTTGAGGACTTCTGTTGCTTCTTTCTGCACTTCTTTTATTTCTTTCTGTGCATTTTTTCTTCTTTCTTCACATGTCCTATCTCTGTAGGCATAGTTAGAAATTAGCATTTAAAAAACCTTTGAAATTCACAGAAAAAACCATAGGTTTCAGGCACGTTATAGTTAGGAATTAGCATTTAAAAAACCTCAGAAATTCACTGAAAAAACCATAGGTTTCAGGGGTGTTATAGTTAGCTGGACTTTTCACTTGTACAAAACCATTGAAATTCCCCCGTTATAGTTAGTTCAGCTAACTATAACTCGCGCGCCCGCAATGCACTGCTGATGACGTCACATATTACATCACTCATGACATGGTCAGTGACATCACTCATGACATCACTGATGACATCTCAAATGACATCACTGATGACATCACTGATGACATCATCCTTGTGATAGAGTGGCAGACCTCCTCTTCCCCTAATATAACCTTTGATACACACATTCAAAAATAGAAATTAAAATTTTAAAAACAATGGACATACCAATACCAGTTACAACAACCTATACAGTAATTCTAAGATCCACATACACATCCACTCATTCACCAACAGTCCTATACAGTCACTCATACATGTACTCACTCATCATATGTACTCATACACCTATACATCCTGTTACACAATGCCACTCATCCATAGAGGTACTCACACACATAGTCACTCATGCTAATAAAGAATCAAACATACATTTACTTGCATATACAGTTATACACACACCACCACACTTACTTCTACGGAAACTTACACATACTTAGTCTTTTAAACAATCACTTATAGAAACACATACTTATTCATATAGGAACTCTTTCAATCTCTCACTGTCACATATACTCGCTTATATACACCAATAGTCACATATACTAGTTTAAAACATATATAGTTACTCATAAAGACACTATTGAGACAGTCATTCACTCACTAACACACCCATACACTCACTCATCCACCCATAGAGTCCTGCACACATGCTGTCTTCAACACATACAAAGAGTGAGTCATTCATTCATGCACCTATGCACTACGTAATACCCCCACCGAACCATGCAGACACTCAGACTGATACTCATAAAACCAACTAATAACCTATATAAACACCCATGTAGCTACTCACCAACCCATGCAGCCACTTATACACAAAGTGAGAGACTGATACAGATATTTACATATTTAAACATTACTCACTAAGCCATGTATTCACTATGAAACACTTAATCAGTCAGTTACACAATCAATTTTTCAAAAACAAATCATCCATTTAGACACTTATATACCCATTTATTCTTCCATCGCACTTGAGATATACATATATAAAACATATTTAATTTTCAGAAACACACACATTCACTGGATGATGTCATCAGTGATGTCATTTGAGATGTCATCAGTGATGTCATGAGTGATGTCACTGACCATGTCATGAGTGATGTAATATGTGACGTCATCAGCAGTGCATTGCGGGCGCGCGAGTTATAGTTAGCTGAACTAACTATAACGGGGGAATTTCAATGGTTTTGTACAAGTGAAAAGTCCAGCTAACTATAACACCCCTGAAACCTATGGTTTTTTCAGTGAATATATATATATATATATATATATATATATATATATACATATATGTATATATATATATATATTATCTACTGGCGGTCGCCAGTAGATAGTTATAGTTAGGAACGTGTTTCCATAGGAAATCCGCAACATTCTATTTGGAATAACTTTGGCGCCGATTGACGAATCCTGGCGAAATTTTCAAAATAGGTGGGGCGCTCCTTCCCTGAAAGTCTCGGGGGGATTCGTCAAGCGGGGGCTGAGAAAAAGGGGGGGTCCCAAAACGCGTTTTCCCCATGCATTTTTCCATAGGACCTTTAGTCCAAGCTACAGCCCGAACGGCTGAACAGAATTATTTGTAATTTGGCAGAGAGGTAGTCCTCAGGTCAGGAATGTGCCTTTTGCAGGTCTGGTGTAAATCTGTTCAGTATTTCCTGAGAAAATAGCATTTAAAAGCATATATATATCTATAAGCGCGCTCCGTGCGCGTACGGTAAAACTTACCGTACGCGCACGCTGCCGTGCGCGAGCACGATTCTGATTGGTTGTTAGATCTTAGTAAACATTCGAATCGGTCGAAACCAGGAAGTGTCGGCCGCCATTTTGTCTCTCGCAGTCTGAGGAGGTGAAAAACAAAGGTGGAGAACGTGAAAAGGGGGCAGGGTGGACAGTTCCTGACCCCCTAGCCTTTTTCAGTGGGTCCCAGAAGGACCCCCAAGGGCCAAAATTTCCTTTAAGTTTTTTTGCGAAAAATCACAGAGTACGCGTAGCGTGCGCGTACGGTAGAAACGGAAAAATTCCGCGAACTGCAAAACGTGGGCGTGCGGTGCGTGCAGCGCACCGTGCGTGTACGGTACGCGCACGGTGAAAAACCTTAAAAAAAAAAAATACATAACTTAGCATTTAAAAAACCGTACAAATTCACTGAAAAAACCATAGGTTTCACACACGTTATAGTTAGGAATTAGCATTTAAAAAACCTTGCAAATTCACTGAAAAAACCATAGGTTTCACACATGTTATAGTTAGCTGGACATTTCACTCGTGAAAAACCATTGAAATTCCCCCGTTATAGTTAGTGCAGGCAACTATAACTCACGCGACCGCAATCCTCTGCTGATGACGTCAGATATTACATCACTGATGACATATGTGTCTTTCTGAAAAAAAAATATTTGTAATATATGTATAGCTAAAAATTAATGGAAGAAGACATGGGTAAATAAGTGTCTAAATACAGTGATGTAATATCTGATGTCATCAGCAGAGGATTGCGGTCGCGTGAGTTATAGTTGCCTGCACTAACTATAACGGGGGAATTTCAATGGTTTTTCACGAGTGAAATGTTCAGCTAACTATAACATGTGTGAAACCTATGGTTTTTAAAGTGAATATATATATATATATATATATATATATATATATATATTATCTACTGGCGATCGCAAGTAGATAGTTTTAGTTAGGACCTATTTTCCATAGGAAATCCGCAACATTCTATTCCCAATAAGTCTGGCGCAGGTTGAGGAATATTCACGAAATTTTCCTAACTTTGGCCAGCTCCGCTCCGCTCCTACCCTGAAAGTTTTGTGCTGATTCGTCAAGCAGGGGCCGAGAAAAAAGGGGGGCCCCAAAACGAGTTTTCCCCATGCAATTTCCCATAGGATCTGTTGTCGCAGCTACAGCCCGAACCGCTGAATGGAATGACACCAAATTTGGCAAAGAGGTAGTCCTCAGGTCAGACTCATGCCTTTTGCATAAATGGTGTGAATCCGTTCAGTAGTTCCTGAGAAAGTTAGAGTTAAAAGTACATAAATATCTATGGCCGGGGAGGATCCGCGGACCCTACCCGCACCATAAGCGCACCCTCCCCGAACCGAGTGCGCACCCTCCAGATCGCGCGCTGAATGCTAATTGGCTGTCGAGTGTCGGCCTACATTCGAAACCAGGAACTGTTGCTGCCCATTTTCTGCCTCGGTAGAAGCGAGGCTGAAGAAGCATGGGGAATAAGTGAGTAAAACATATAAAGGGGGCAGAGTGGAAATACTCTGACCCTCTAGAGGTGCTTACCCCTTGGGCCCCCCTTTTTTTTTTTTTAAAAAGTGCGAAATGCGCACACAATGCGTGCATCCTATCGCGTTGGATGCACGGATTCTCTTGCGGTGGGTTCGCGGATTCAAGGAAAAAAAAAGTTACATTGTTGGGAGATAAAGATTAAGGTTAAGTGTTTTGTTCTTGAGTGGCTCTAAAAAGAGCCGTTGTGTTCATTCAGAGTTTTTGGTACTTATAAGTAACTACCTATACAGAGTCTAAAGTTGTTGAGGAAGACTCTGTTTCCTTCATCAGTAAAGTGTACTCCATCTCTCCTATACATCTCTTGCATATGAGAGCGCAGATTGTTATTGTAAATGGACCCCATTCTGTAGTCTCGGAGAAAAGCAGAAACAGATTTATTCACATGTTTCCTAGCTTTCTCAATCTGTGGACAAAAATGATCGGACCAGTTCCATTTCTGCCTTTGGCATATGTTAGAATACACCAAGGCAGTTTTAGGGAAAAGTCAAATCAGTTCTGCAAAGGTGTCCTTCATAAGCATTTCCAGACCTACCCCAGTCAAAGTGCCTAGGTCATTGCCACCACAGTGCACTATTATGAGGTCAGGGTGTTGGATTTGCATGAAGGATTTCACCAATGGCATCAATTGGTGCCACTTTAATCCTCTCTGTCCAATCCATTTAATGTCTACATTTGGCAAACCTAGGTCTTTGTGAATGCCTTTGTTTTCTGCATACCTTTGGCTCCAGAAAATGTAGCTGTGTCCCACAAGCCACACTCTAAGCATATTGTAAGGAGGTCTGGATGCACCCAGGTGGTCTCTGTAAATAAAATGGCAGTTCTGGAAAGTAAGATGTTTCTAAAATGGTGACTAAGATGCAGTTTTGAAAAAAGAAAAGAAATTATTGGTTGTTTGACAACCTTCTACACTGAAAGGTAGGGTGTATTTTTCTGTTTTTTAAACGCATGATTCTTATTGGTTAACAAAAACTGATTGTAAGGAACATTATATATGATAAGCTGATATGTTGAGAAGTCAAGCACACTTGCTGTCTTGATTAGCAACATTGTATGTGCTGAACTTGTGACCTGTGTGCTCAGTACAGTGTTCCATGACCTGTTTCTATGGTAACGGGCAGAAGGCAGATTGGGGGAAGGGTTGAAGTTTATGTCGTTTGGAAAGGGTTGAATTGTTTAACCAATAGAAATGTGTGTTTGCTTTTGAATTTATGTGGGAAGGAATGTGATTTGATGTTTACATGTATATGTGTGGAAAATGAGAGGGAAACTTTGCCATTCTTTGGTTCTGCTGACAGGTGCACAGTGCAGAGATTCTGTATAAGAAAATCTGGTGTGTGACTGATATCTGGTGTGTGACTGATATACTTCTTAATCTACAAAACATCTTGAAAGGTGAGTTATTTAATTGTGAGGGGATGTATGTAGACTATTTTTATTTTAATCAGACTAATGTATTTCTTCTGCTAAAGTGTAGGGAGTACTTTTTTTCTCTACAATCTTATTGACAGTGTGTGTGCATGTAGAAACCATTCTGTGATAAGCATTTGTTTTTTTCATGTGTTTGTAGACAGATAACTATGCAGTTTTTATATTTTGGTGGAATTAGAAACCAGTCTCTGTTTATGACTTTGTGAAATGAGTTATGTTTCTGCACTAAAATGTAGTACTCCTTGTAGATGAAGAAATGTGTTTTGGTATAGTGCAAGGGATAGTGTTGTTTGTCTAGAATCACACAGTGAGTCTGTGTGCATTTGGGAACCACTGTGAGAGAAGCATTTGATAACATTGTGTATTTGCTGACAGATAACTCTTTTAAAACCTGTCATGTTGTCAAGTTTTAGTAGCATTAGAAGCCAGTCTTTGCTTATGTGTTGATTAAATGAGTGAGGCTTTGACACAAAAGTGCAGTCGTGAAATATGTAGATTGTGTGCAGTTCCCTTACCACTTCCACTGTAGTGAATGGGTTTTAGTAAACTCCTAGGGATAGTGGTGCTTGTCTAGAATCACACTGTGAGTCTGTGTGCATTTTGAAACCACTGTGAGAGAAGCATTTGGTAACATTGTGTATTTTCTGACAGATAACTCTTTTAAAACGTGTAATGTTGTCAAGTTTTAGTAGCATTAGAAGGCAGTCTTTGCTTATGCGTTGATTAAATGAGTCAGGCTTTGATACTAAAGTGTAGTCTTGAAATATGTACATTGTGTGCAGTTCCTTTACCACTTCCATAGTAGCGAATGAGTTTTGGTAAACTCCTAGGGATAGTGTTGTTTGTCTAGAATCACACTGTGAGTCTGTGTGCATTTGGGAACCACTGTGAGAGAAGTGTTTGGTAACATTGTGTTTTTGCTGACAGATAACTATTTTAAAACCTGTCATGTTCTCAAGTTTTAGTAGCATTAGAAGCCAGTCTTTGCTTATGCATTGATTAAATGAGTCAGGTATTGATACTAAAGTGTAGTCGTGAAATATGTAGATTGTGTGCAGTTCCCTTACCACTTCCATTGTAGTGAATGAGTTTTGGTAAACTCCTAGGGATAGTGGTGCTTGTCTAGAATCACACTGTGAGTCTGTGTGCATTTGGGAACCACTGTGAGAGAAGTGTTTGGTAACATCGTGTATTTGCTGACAGATAACTGTTTTAAAACATGTCATGTTGTCAAGTTTTGGTAGCATTAGAAGACAGTTATGGCTTATGCTTTGATTAAACGAGTCAGGCATTGACACTAAAGTGTAGTTGTGAAATATGTAGATTGTGTGCAGTTCCCTTACCACTTCCACTGTAGTGAATGAGTTTTGGTAAATTCCTAGGGATAGTGGTGCTTGTCTAGAATCACACTGTGAGTGTGTGTGCATTTGGGAACCACTGTGAGAGAAGGATTGGGTAACATCGTGTATTTTCTGACAGATAACTCTTTTAAAACTGGTCATGTTGTCAAGTTTTAGTAGCATTAGAAGCCAGTCTTTGCTTATGCGTTGATTAAATGAAGCAGGTTTTGACACAAAAGTGCGGTCTTGAAATATGTACATTGTGTGCAGTTTCGTTAACACTTCCATAGTAGTGAATCAGTTTTGGTAAACTCCTAGGGATAGTGGTTGTTGTCTAGAATCACACAGTGAGTCTGTGTGCATTTGGGAACCACTGTGAGAGAAGCATTTGGTAACATTGTGTATTTGGTGGCAGATAACTGTTTTAAAACCTGTCATATTGTCAAGTTTTAGTAGCATTAGAAGCCTGTTTTTGCTTATGATTTGATTAAATGAGTCAGTCTTTGACACAAAAGTGCAGTCCTGAAATATGTAGATTGTGTGCAGTTCCCTTACCACTTCCACAGTAGTGAATGAGTTTTGGTAAACTTCTAGGGATAGTGGTAGTTGTCTAGAATCACACAGTGAGTCTGTGTGCATTTGGGAACCACTGTGAGAGAAGCATTTGGTAAGATCGTGTATTTGGTGGCAGATAACTGTTTTAAAATCTGTCATGTTGTCAAGTTTTAGTAGCATTAGAAGGCAGTCTTTGCTTATGCGTTGATTAAATGAGTTAGGCTTTGACACAAAAGTGCAGTCTTGAAATATGTACATTGTGTGCAGTTTCGTTAACACTTCCATAGTAGTGAATCAGTTTTGGTAAACTCCTAGGGATAGATGTTGTTGTCTAGAATCACACAGTGAGTCTGTGTGCATTTGGGAACCACTATGAGAGAAGGATTGGGTAACATCGTGTATTTTCTGACAGATAACTCTTTTAAAACCGGTCATGTTGTCAAGTTTTAGTAACATTAGAAGCTAGTCTTTGCATATGCATTGATAAAATGAGTCAGGGTTTGACAGTAAGGTGCAATACCATGTACTATTCTCTTCACTGTGGCAGAACTGAAAATTTAAAAGTTTTACCCAGGCACTGTCCTAGCAGTAGGCTGATGATTTAGTCAGTTTCCAAGTACTTATGTTGTGAACCATTCATTATCAAATAGACTGCTTCAAATGTCTATGCAGTATGCATGTAGTGTTCTAACATGCTATACACTTGTCTTTTACACCTTCAATTCCCTAGTCAGTATCCACACACTTCCAGGAAACACCCTGTCACTTCCTTTGCGGTCCTCTAGTGACCCATTCAGCACTAGGGGTGGGCGGAATTTGCGTAATCGCGTTACACAAATCTCCGCGAAACGGTAAAAAATCTCCGCGAACACGTAGAAATTCCTCGAACACGCGGAACTGCTTGTTCGCGATACTTTTTTCCTGTTCGCGATCGCTGTTTGCGTGCTCGGGGTGAAATATCTCGCAAACACGCATATTGAGAACGCGAACAAGCAAAAAATTTCGCGAAGTCGCGGAACGCAGATTTTTGGGCAATTTCGCGTTCTCTGCGGAACGCGAAATTACCCAAATTCCGCAAATTCCGCGAACGGAACGGAATTTACCGCCCAGGCCTAGCATGTACTAATCCATTCACTGTGACAAAGCCCAAACACTTATAAATTCACCAAGACACTCTCTTTCCAGTACTCTAATGATTCAGTCACTGCCTAAGTATTCATGCACTGAGCCAGGCCTTAGCACATGGACTTCTTCAAACCCCTATCCACTATGCATTCACTCTTCTAACCACCTAGACACTTGTCTTTCACACTTTCAATTCCCTAGTCAGTATCCATACAGTTCAGCAAACATCCTGTCACTCCCTTTGCACTCTTCTAGTGACCCATTCAATACCAAGTACTAATCCATTCCCTGTGCCAAAAGCCTACCACTTATAAATTCTCCCAGGCAGTCTTTTTGCTGTACTCTAATCATTCAGTCAGTACTCAAGTACTCATGCAGTGAGCCAGGCCTTATCACATAGACTGCTTCAAACGCCTATTCACTATGCATGTAGTCCTCTAACCACCTACACAGTAGTTTTTCACACCTTCAGTTCCCTAGTCAGTATCCATACACTTCCAGGAAACACCCTGTCACTCCCTTTGCAGTCCTCTAGTGACCCATTCAGCACCATGTAGTAATCCATTCACTGTGCCAAAACCCAAACACTTATAAATTCACCAAGACACTCTCTTTGCAGTACTCTAATCATTCAGTCAGTGCCTAAGTATTCATGCACTGAGCCAGGCCTTAGCACATGGACTGTTTCAAACCCCTATCCACTATGCATGCACTCTTCTAACCACCTAGACACTTGTCTTTCACACTTTCAATTCCCTAGTCAGTATCCATACCGTCCAGCAAACATCCTGTGACTCCCTTTGCACTCCTCTAGTGACCCATTCAGTAGCAAGTACTAATCCATTCCCTGCGCCAAAAGCCTACCACTTATAAATTCACCCAGGCACTCTCCTTGCTGTAGTCTAATCATTCAGTCAGTACCCAAGTACTCATGCAGTGAGCCAGGCCTTAGCACATGGACTGCTTTAAATGCATATCAAGTATGCATTCAGTCCTCTAATCAGCTACACAGTTGTCTTTCACACCTTCAATTCCCCAGTTAGTATTCATACACTTCTAGCAAACACCCTGTTACTCACCCAGTGTGTCTCCTTATAGTACTGTACTCATTCAGTCAGTTAGCATATAGTCTTTTAGTGAGGTAGGCTTTAGGGCATGAACTGCTTCAAAGTAGTATGCACTTTGCATGTAGTGTTTTAAACATCGTTACATTTGTGGTTCAGGGCTATAGTTTCTTAGTCAGTTTTTATATAAAATGTGTTTGTACAGTAATGGAATAGTGTACATTTGAAAGTTATTAATATACATTTATTTGTGATTCTTTTTTACAGATACTGTTTTTCAACGTTAAAATAGAGAAATTATGCCAGAAAAAAAAGAAAAAGAAAAGAACAGAGACAGGAGGATTATTTGAAGAAACATCAACCACAAGTATTGAATGAACAAGATAATGTGGCTAAAAGGAAAAAATCTTCTGGTAAGATCACAAAGCAATTTATTAAAAATGTTTGTAGGAGCAAACAGAATGTAGATAATGCTGGAACTTCTGAGAATTTTTCAAGTAAGAAAAAAAATTCAAAATAAGAGGAAAAGTAAAAAACTAATGACTAAAGAGTAATCCTAAATGGTGTGCCTCATAGTACGCGGAAGCCCAGAGAGAAAGTCTCTCAATTGCAGACTTAGACTTCCTCGGAGAGTTTGCGATAAACTGAGAAATGTGACCTTGCAAGTTACAGTTGAACAGATTGAGAAGAGAGGAGGGGGCACGCAACAAACAGACTTGGAATGTATAATAATCCACCCCAAGCACCTAATGGATTGAGCCTCCCATTGAGCGTAAGGAGTGTGTGCATCGTAGCTTTGCTGCTGCTGAGTGAGTTGAATACATATATATATTTATATATATTTATATATATATATATATATATATATATATATATATATTTTTTTTTTTGACGGCTGAAACGCGTAATGGCGGACAAGGAGAAATAAAATTTTGAATTATACAACGAGGTCCACGTTCGTTCTTGTTTCTCTTGGAAGAAACGTGTGAGCGAAGCAAAGCTCATATATATATATATATATATATATATATATATTTATATATATATATATACATATATATATATATGTATATATATATTATCTACTGGCGGTCGCCAGTAGATAGTTATAGTTAGGATCGTGTTTCCATAGGAAATCCGCAACATTCTATTTGGAAAACTTTGGCGCCGATTGACGAATCCTCGCAAAATTTTCAAAATAGGTGGGGTGCTCCGCTCCGCTCCTTCCCTGAAAGTCTCGGGGGGATTCGTCAAGCGGGGGCTGAGAAAAAGGGGGGGTCCCAAAACGCGTTTTCCCCATGCATTTTTCCATAGGACCTTTAGTCCAAGCTACAGCCCGAACGGCTGAACAGAATTACTTGAAATTTGGCAGAGAGGTGTAAATCTGTTCAGTATTTCCTGAGAAAATAGCATTTAAAAGCATATATATATCTATAAGCGCGCTCCGTGAGCGTACGGTAAAACTTATCGTAGGCGCACGCTGCCGTTCGCGAGCACGATTCTGATTGGTTGTTAGATCTTAGTAAACATTCGAATCGGTCGAAACCAGGAAGTGTCGGCCGCCATTTTGTCTCTCGCAGTCTCGCAGAAAAAAAAAGAAAAAGAAAAGAATAGAGACAGTAGGATTATTTGAAGAAACATCAACCACGAGTATTGAATGAACAAGATAATGTGGCTAAAAGGAAAAAATCCTCTTGTAAGATCACGAAGCAATTTATTAAAAATGTTTGTAGGAGCAAACAGAATGTAGATAATGCTGGAACTTCTGAGAATTTTTCAAGTAAGAAAAAAATTCAAAATAAGAGGAAAAGTAGAAAAGCAAATGTTGAGTCAAAGGTATGGTAAAAGAAGGCAAAATCAGTATAAGGAATTACGCAAAAAACTATTTTACAAGAGAGTAGTGCATAGTTTGCTGAAAGATTTGAAGAAATATTAAAAGAGAGTTTTATTTTATAAAAAGAAGAAGCATATTGAAAGCATTGTGGAAAAGGCTTTTGAAGTAAAAAGGAAACTGTTTATTTTAGTGTTAAACAGAATTCGATCACTAGATAAACCAATATATGCAATGAAGGCCAAAAGTAGGAGGAAAAGAGTTATTAATAAAAAAAATGTTTGTGATATTTTTTTGGGAGAATGGAAACACAGTTCTAGTTCAGAGCCTTTTTTTAATGAAGAGAGTTATTCACTGAGTGAAAAATTATTGTATGCAGTTGACACCAGTGGTAGAGGTTATGAGGTTAGTGACGGTTGTCCAATGGAGAAAGAGAAAATGGTTGAAAGAAATGCAGAAGAAGTGATAGCTGATGAAGTTTTAGGGAGACGTGCTAAAAACCCTGTGTACACTTGGGATTGCAGTAGTGTTTGCAGTGTACGACAGGAATCTATTGAAAAATTAGGTAGTTTTTTACGAGCCTCTACTAAAAAAAGTGTAAAACAAAAGATTAAGCTGTTGCAAGGACTAGACCCTTGCAGAGTGAGAAAACATAGTGGTTTGCAAGGTCATTCTCTGGCTTGTCTTTCTAGGAAAGTTTGTCAAAGTGTTTTTCACCATTTCAGAATGCTGGCAGTACATCATACTCAAATGCGGAAGTTAGTGAGAAGGTTGTATTATGCGAAAAGTCCAGCACTAAAGTTAAGTGAGTTGAACAGTGCTTTTGCGTGGGTCAGTATCAGATGTGAAGCAGGTCTGTGAGGATATTGAGTTTTGTTACTTTGGGCCTCAGCAAGAGAGTGAAGAAACTGACACATTAGTAGAACAAAATGTTGAAGACAATGTAGAACCCGTAATTACAGAAAAATTTGAGGATGAAATCACAAAGTTTAAGGTAATTTCAGGTGAAAGACCAAATGTTTCTTGTATTTGTTGTCGGCGAAATCACTATAAAAATCAG
The DNA here is from genome assembly GCF_964204655.1 of Triturus cristatus. Lineage (NCBI taxonomy): Eukaryota > Metazoa > Chordata > Amphibia > Caudata > Salamandridae > Triturus > Triturus cristatus. The sequence goes on along the minus strand of NC_140580.1, from coordinate 511,351,034 downwards.
ACTAGGGGTGTATTTTAAAAGTGAAATAGAAGATAATGATAAGTGGATGGAATTTGCAACTTATTTGTTGGTAGAGGATTGTTTTGATTTGGGATGTGAGCAACGTATTTGCAAATATTGTTATAACAAATTAGATGAGAATAAAATGCCTGCTAGAGCTGTTCATAATAATCTAGAGTTGGTTGCTATTCCTCCAGAGCTGATAGATTTAAATACGTATGAGTCTATTCTCATACAATGTGTTCACCCGTTTCAGACTATTGTTCGTATGGAGCCCAAAACAAGTAAATTACCTCCATCAGAGTTGCAAAGAGGATTGAAAGGAAGAGTTGTGTATTTACCATTAGATTTAAGGAAAAATATTGAAACTATTGGTGTAGATCATGCAGAAAATGAGCCACTAGTCATTCTAGTTAATGGTGTTCCTACTAAGAATAAGAAAATCTGGCAAGAGTTAGTGGATGATAGAAAAGTGCAAAAGGCATCATTGTATCTGTTAAAAAATAATGAGTACTATAGAAATGTGTTTGTTGGAGAAGAAGAAATAGATTTAGCAGAAGATACAGAAACATTAAGTGGACAAATTGAAAAAGTGGGCATGTCCAGATGTGAAGAGATCTATGAACATTACAGTGTACATCCACTTCATTCCAAAGAGGTGATGGGGAATACGATTGAGTTGTTTCATATGAAAAAAGCAACAGGAAGTCCCATGAGTGTATGGGAAGAGAGCTTGGAAGCTTGTTGTTTCCCGCAGTTGTTTCCAACAGGAAAAGGTGGACGATATGATGAACGCCCTGTGCAGATTCCTGCATCTGAATATCGGACAACAAGATTATATGCAGAAGGTCCAAGATTTCGTCAATGTATCCCTTATATGTTTCATCTCTTGTTTGAAAGTGACTTGTCTGGACTTTCATATGCAGTAAATCACATTTTAAAAACTGGAATACATCTTCAAAATGTAACTGCAAAGGATATTATGGATAAAGTGCATCAGAGAGATGATTATTTAGAATCTCAGTTGATTAATCGGATGGCATGTCAGCGTGGGACTAACGCATATTGGTACCGTCGACATGGAGAACTGAAATGTATGCTACGGAACTTGGGAACTCTTACATGGTTTGTTACACTAAGCGGTGCTGAGTATGCTTGGGATGATTTACTTGAATTTCTTCGAGAGGCAAATTCCAATATAAAAAATATTGAATACAAGACACCTTGAGAATTGTGCTCTTTGGATCCTGTCAATGTATGCAGATATTTCAATCATAGATTTGAAGCTATGATGTCTTTCATCTGCAATAAAAAGACTCCTCCTCTTGGAGAAGTTGTGGATTTCTTTTGGAGAAAGGAGTATCAAGCAAGAGGTGCTCCTCACATACATATGTTGTTATGGGTCAAGAATGCCCCCAAATTTGGAACAGATTCAGATGAAACTGTTTTGTCTTTCATTGAAGATTATGCTACATCTGCTCTTCCCAATAGCAGAGAAGACAAAAACTTAAAACAGCAAGTCTTACGATTTCAAAGCCACAGGTGTGGAAAATACTGTCGACGAAAGTACAAGTCAAAGGATAAGTTCTATACCAAATGTCGTTTTAAATTTCCACGTCCTGTATTATCCAAAGGAAGATTGAACAGTTTTATGTCAGCTGTACGACATACCATCACAAGAATGTCTCAGAAAAACACCTACAACTTAAGAAGAAGCGAAGAATCAAAATACATAAATGACTACAATCCAGTTATTTTATCCATGTGGAACGCTAACATGGATATTCAGCATGTTGCGGACAATTCCATTGCTGTTGCTCGATATGTAACGTCTTACATTACTAAATCAGAAAAGACTAAATTGAAAGAAATGTGGGAAGAGATTTCTCATGAGAAGACTCTAAGTAAGAAATTATACAGTTTCAGTTTGAAGATGTTATCGCATCGTGAAATTGGAGCATATGAATGTTCAGATAGGTTATCATCTGCAAGTCTATATTCCAAAAGTAGAAGAATCATTTGGGTGAGTCTAGGTCTTGCAGGAATGTGAAATCGGGTAATTAGATCTGTTCAAGAAATTGAGGGGCCGATTCCGATCCTGGAAAAACCGGGTACGAATCGTCGGACGGAGCGTTTTCTCCGTCCGACTCGTACCCGGGAAAAAGACCTTACAAACATGCAAGTACGATTCGTACGGAAACACCATTTCCGTACGAATTGTAAAAAACTTCGACCGGCAAAAAAATACATACAAATCGGATCCGGGACACCGCGTACGCGACATTCGCATGGAGTCAGGCAGCGTTTTACGGATCAGCAAATACGAATCGTACCCACAGCACTTTTTTACGGGACCCAAAAAGTGCCGGAAAAGCTAAGTACGCCATGATGCACGACGAAAAGGGGGCCCGGTACGCACCGTACCCCCATCCCTACACGTCTGCACCGTACCCCCAGCCCCCCGTATGTCCGGAGCGTACCCCCAGCCCACCCCCGTAGGTACGCGCTGTACCCCCGGCCCACCCCCGTAGGTACGGAGCGTACCCCCACCCCCGTAGGTACAGTGTGGACCCCCCCGTAGGTACGGAGCGTACCCTCACCCCCGTAGGTACGGTGCAGACCCCCACCCCCGTAGGTACGGTGCGGACCCTCACCCCCATAGGTACGGAGCATACCCCCACCTCCGTAGGTATGGTGCCGTACCTACGGGGGTGGGGGTACGCTCCGTACCTACGGGGGTGGGGGTCCGCACCGTACCTACGGGGGTGGGGGTCCACACCATACCTACGGGGGTGGGGGTCCGCACCGTACCTACGGGGGTGGGGGTACTCTCCATACCTACGGAGGTGGGGGTCCGCACCGTACCTACGGGGGTGGGGGTCTGCACCGTACCTACGGGGGTGGGGGTACGCTCCGTACCTACGGGGGTGGGGGTCCACACCGTACCTACGGGGGTGGGCTGGGGGTACGGCGCGTACCTATGGGGGTGGGCTGGGGGTACGGCACGTACCTACGGGGTGGGCTGGGGGTACAGCGCGTACCTACGGGGGTGGGATGGGGGTACAGCGCATACCTACGGGGGTGGGCTGGGGGTACGGCGCGTACCTACGGGGGTGGGCTGGGGGTAAGGCGCATATGCGGACACATGATTGGACGTCTCCATGGTTGCTATGGGGGTTCGCACCGTACGGTGTTTTTTCCATACGGATGTGCATTCGGACGGACGGGACGGATCGTACTTGCGCGCTCGGACTTCAGTTTCCCGATTCGTACGTAAAACTGGCCGGGGACGTGTCGGACACTTTTTCCGTCCCGAGGACGTGTCGGGGAATTTTCCCAATGTGATTCGTATGGATTTTTTTACATACGAATCGTACTTGCCAGTTTGTACGGGACTTGTACGATTCGTACGTAAAAAAATCCGGATACGATTCGTACGGGGAATATTTTTAACGGATCGGAATTGGCACCTGAATATTTGGCAGAAAATGACCCTGAAAGTACAGATATTTTGAAAACCAATATGTGGGATACATACTATCCAAATAGAAGTCATCGTCTTGAGAACATGTGTCTCTATGAAGTGCTGCAAAACTACACTTTTAAACGGAATACTACAGAGAACATCAACGATGGAAAATATGCAGTGATTGGTTCCGAAGGATGTCTGGTGAAACAAAGGAAAGGAAATTTAATTAATCACAGAAAACTGAGTTGCGACACTGCTGACAAAAGGGAACTTTACTATTTAGCCCTGTTCAAACCATGGCGTTCAGAACTGGAATTACTTGGAGATTTTCCCAGCTATGAAGATGCATTTAATGCTTCTAAAGATAGCATACAATGTAGTGCTTTCGCAAATTATGTCAAAATGTTGAATGATGAAATTGATCAAGAAGCTATAATTGCAGCTGAGATTGCTAGAGACAGTTCTCAAGACAGTCAAAGTTCTGCTGCACTGAGTCAAGATCCACTAGGACAACCAATTGTTGAAAATGAAGTCGCGATTGCAATGAATGAGGTGGAAACAGCAATGTATCAAGCACAAGAAGATGCAATATTTATTTTATTTATTTATTTTTAATATTTGTAAAGCGCTGCATATACCCGTAGGCGTCTTGGCGCTAAAAACCAATATTGACTAAGGAAATGTGAGGGGGTAAACCAGTTAATTGAACAGATGTGAGGGAAGAAAAGACAAAGAGGTTAATGAGAGAACAGCCAGGTTTTCAAGAGTTTGCGGAACTGAAGCAGTGTAACACTTTGTCTGATGTTAAGGGGCAAGGTGTTCCAGAGTCTGGGGGCCGCCACCAAAAAGCGTCGGTCACCCCAGGTAACTGTTTTGGTGCGAGGGACGACCAGTTGGCTAAGAGTGGCTGATCGTAAAGCTCTTGTGGGTTTGTAAGATTGTAATTGGTCTCTTAGAAAATGTGGTCCTTGATTATTGATTGTTTTAAATACTATGCAGAGTGATTTGAAATGAATTCTTTTTTGCACAGTAAGCCAATGAAGATCTTTTATGTTTTTGGAAATGGGTTCAAACTTTGTTTTGCCGGTAAGAAGGCGAGCTGCCGCATTTTGTATTGTTTGAAGTTTTGCAATTACTCTGGTTTGAGCATTGAGGAATAGCCCATTGCAATAGTCCAGGGATGAGAGGACCAGGGCAGAAACCAGTGTCTTAATGGCAGAGTCAGGGAGAAAAGGGCGTATTTTCCGGATCATTTTTAACTTCAAGTGTGCTGTTGATACTGTTTTGTTGGCGTGGTTCATGAAATTTAGTCCATCATCAAAGATGACACCAAGGTTCCTAACCTTCGAGGTGGGCGTAGGAGGAGTACCGAAGGTCTCTGGCCACCAACAGGTGGACCAGGCTGGAGAGAGTGGACCGAAGATGAGTACCTCGGTTTTTTCCGAGTTTAGCTTCAGGCAGTTTGTAGCCATCCAGTCTCCTATATCTAGGAGCCCTTTCTTAAATTCAGCTACTTGCTCTCCGTCGCCTTTAATCGCCAACACTAGTTGGGTGTCGTCGGCGTAAGAGGTTAGGCTCATCCCATGTGCTTTGATGGTCTTAGCAAGGTCCGACACATAGATGTTGAAAAGTGTCGGACTCAGGGATGAGCCTTGAGGAACTCCGCAGGGAGCAGAGAGTTGAGCTGATTGAAAGGGTCCCAGAATGACAGCCTGCGTTCTTTTGGCTAGGAAGGACGCTATTAGGTTTTTGGCAGTGTGGCAGATGCCAAGTCCTTGGACACGGTCGACCAAGGTGTTGTGGTCGACCGTGTCGAAAGCCGCTGATAAATCTAGCAGAACCAGTATGGCAGTGCCACCCTGGTCCCTGATGACCCTGATATCATCAGCGGCTTTGATCAAGGCTGTCTCTGTCCCGTGATGTTTTCTAAACCCAAACTGCGTGTTGTCGAGAAGCTGATGTTTTTCAATAAACTCGGAAATCTGGGTATTCATGATTTTTTCAATCATCTTTGCCATGAAGGGTAGACTAGCAATTGGTCGATAGTTTTTTAACTCACTTTTGTCCAGTGAGGGTTTTTTTAGCAGAGGTTTTAGTAAAGTGTTTTTGAGAGGGTCCGGATAATTGCCCGACAGCAATATTAAATTGCAAACCTGCGTGAGTGCCGGTATAATGGCATCGATTACTGGTCTAAGTACAGATAAAGGGCAGGGGTCCAGGGGTGAACCTGATTTAATGGTAGATAATGTATTTTTTATTTGGTCCGGGGTGACTGGTTGGAAGCAAGGGAACGTGTTAGCTGGGGGGAGAGTGGTAGATGAGATTGAACCCGGAGGTGATTTGGAAGAGAACGCCTGGTAGATATCATCTACTTTAGTGTAGAAAAAAGAGGCAAGAGAGTCACACAAAAATTGTGACGGGGGGGGAGTGAGGTCTGGGGAATTGCCTGATAATGCTTTGGTGATTAAGAATAGTTGTTTGCTGGAGTTCTTAGCTTTCTCAATTTGATCACTGTAGTATTCTTTTTTTGCTTCCGCTATCATGTTTTTGTATAGTGCTAAGGATTCCTTATAGACAGATTTACTACTAGTATCATAGTCTTTTCTCCAAGTTCTTTCCTTGCTACGATTTATCTGTTTTTGTGTCCTTAGTTTGTCATTGTACCAAGGTGCGGTGGGTTTAGCTCTATTACTAGAGTGTTCTTTAGAAGGGGCTGATTGGTGTGTTGCCTGGCCCATCCAGTCGTATAATTGCTGGAGCGCTAAATTGGGGTCTGAAGCGAACACTGGGTGGGTTTGTTCTAGTATGAGCTTCAAATCTTCTTGATTTATATTTTTCCAATCTTTAAAAGATTGTTTAGGTATAGGTTGAGGATTATTATTACAGTGATTATTGGTGGCTATATGTGCAAAAATTGCAGAGTGGTCGGTCCAAGGCATAGGCAAAATATTGGTGATTTGCAGTCCTTCTAGGTTAGAAAAGATGGGGTCTAAAATGTGGCCTGCTTGATGGGTAGAGGATGTGACAAGTTGTTTTAGCCCTAGGGTACCTAGATCAGAGATGAGGGCGGCAGAATCGGTAAGGTGACCTAGATCTAAGAGAAAGTTCAGGTCACCTAGAACCGTGAAGCTACTTTCTGTGGCTACAGATTCCATCATGGTGTTTATGTTGGACAGGAAGGTCGTCTTTGATCCTGGAGGACGATATATTAGTATACCCTTGAAATTAAACAGGGGGGAAATGTTGATAGCAAATTGCATGGCCTCACAGGAAGTGGATGGAATAGATGTCGTTCTGACAGGATATGAATCTCTGGCAATTATGGCCAGCCCACCCCCTCTTTGTTTAGGCCTGTCCTGACAGTAGGCTTTAAATCCCTCTGGAACGGCGATGACCAAGTCTGGCTGTGAAGTATCATCTGTCCATGTTTCGGTGATAAACAGTATATCGAGTTTAAAATCAGTTATCAGATCAAATATTTCCTGCCTATGCTTACCGAGTGAGCGAGCATTTATAAGGGCTATGGAAGTGACAGCACCTACATCATGTTTGGTTGAAGAGCCGTTAGTTTGGGGAAGTGTTAATGGGATAGTGTCATAACAGTGAGGGCAAATGATGGCAGTATCCTTATGGATCTCTGAGGGTTTGATTTTTGAACATTTGGCCATATTGAGTGGTCGAAGCGCATGTAGGTTATGGCTGGTGTATGTTTTAAAGTCTCCTGATACCTTTTGGGCAGGGGTTGTGGCCTTGGGCCCGGTCCCGGCGCGGACGGGCGCAGACGGGCTTGCCTCTGGCGCGCCTCCGGCGCGCCGCCGGCGCGCCCGCTGCGCCCTCCCGCTGCGCGGACGGGAAGTGCCTATACTTTTATACATCGAGGGGGCGGGAAGGGGGGGAGTGCTGGATAGACTGGAGCGCAGCCCTTCCCTCCTCAAGATGGCGGGTGAGGTAGGAGAAGCCACGTGACCGCGACCGAGAGGGCAGCGCCGTTGGGGATGAAAGCTGCAGTCGCGCTTTGCAGCGCGCGATGATTTATAGAAGGTAAGCGCCAAGGTTTAGCCACCCAAAATGTATTTAAAAATACATCGAACTAATCATTGCCCTATGCACGGACAATATCAGCTGGTACAAGTGCAGGTACAAGTTTTAAAAATAAAGGATAGAGAGAGAATCCCCCGGCTTCCGCCTCAGGGGAGAGCAATATTAAAATAAAGGTTTTTGCCGGTGGTAGAAGAAACGCCCCTTAAGTAGTCTAAGAGGGCGGGAGCGCTGGATAGACTGGAGCGCAGCCCTTCCCTCCTCAAGATGGCGGGTGAGGTAGGAGAAGTCACGTGACCGCGACCGAGAGGGCAGCGCTGTTGGGGATGAAAGCTGCAGTCGCGCTTTGCAGCGCGCGATGATTTATAGAAGGTAAGCGCCAAGGTTTAGCCACCCAAAATGTATTTAAAAATACATTGAACTAATCATTGCCCTATGCACGGACAATATCAGCTGGTACAAGTGCAGGTACAAGTTTTAAAAATAAAGGATAGAGAGAAAATCCCCCGGCTTCCGCCTCAGGGGAGAGCAATATTAAAATAAAGTTAGGAAACTTGGAAGAGCAACTAAATGTTGAACAGAAACAAATATATCAGCAAGTAAAAGAGCAGATTGACCATGGATTACTTCATGAAAAGAGAGGGTGCTCATGTGCATAATTTCAACCTATCCGAATGTATGTGAGTGGTCAAGCTGGAACAGGAAAAAGTTTCTTAATTACAGTAATTACAAGTTATCTGCAAAAAACAGCTGAGTCGCATTTGTCTTGTGTTGTCACTGCTCCAACTGGGTTGGCAGCACATAACATTAAAGGAATTACTTTACATCGTTTACTAATGCTACCAGTAGAGCATGAGAACAAATTGGAATACCACAAGCTATCTGGAGAAGCTTGTTGTGAAGTTTCAAGAGTCCTGAAGAAAATGAAACTTCTCATTATTGATGAGGTGAGCATGGTTTCAAACTTGATGCTTGCCTTTGTGCTTTTAAGAATGCAGCAAATTCTTAAAACAGAGTATGACGTGTTATTTGGAGGAAAACACGTCATAGTTTTTGGAGATCTACTGCAACTGACTCCGGTATTTAAAACACTTGCTCATGAAGATACCAGAAAGTATCTTGGCAGTGTTGGTAATGCGAACATTTGGAGTAATTTTGAATACAAAGAACTGACAACAAATATGCGACAGGCAAATGATGCTGAATATGGAAGTGTTCTTCAAGATATAAGAATTGGAATTCTTTCAAAAAAAGGGAAAGAAGCTTTGGAGAGTCGATTACTTTGCAATGTCTTTCCAAATGAAAATGCAGTTCCTGCAAAAGTGTACGTGGAAATTGCTAAAAATAAGTCAGTGATTTGCTTAATGCCAACACTGCATGAGTGTTCAATATTCAACGAAGAATTATTAAAACTGGAAAATGAAGAAATTGTAAAAATGGAAGCCATTGATAAAATACTGCATGAAGGAATCACTATTTTTTTGACGGGTAAGTTGAGATCAAAACTGGATTGTTTAGAAAAAAAATATCTAAAACTGCTGGTTTAGAAAAGACACTATATGCGTGTGTAAATTGTCGGGTAATTTTAAGGCGTAATTTGGATGTAGAGAAAGGTTTAGTTAATGGTGCAATGGGAAAAAAGAAGAAATTGAATTTTTAAATATTACATTTGATCAGATTGAAGAAGTTAAAGAAATTGGTCGTTGTTCAGTTCGTTTTTTGCTTGTTAAAGATTTATATGTCCGTAGGAAACAATTTCCATTTTCTCTGGCATATGCAGTGACTATTCATAAATCTCAAGGATTAAGTGTAGACAGTGCATTGGTGAACATTGGATCTACCATATTTAAAGAGGGTATGGCATATGTTGCTTTGCCGCAAGTCAGAACATTATCTGGTTTGTTTTTGATTGATTTTGATGAGACAAAGGTTACTGCAGATGCAAACTGTGTAAAAGAGTATAATAGGTTAAGAAGGGTGTATGCTCCAAATTTGGTCAATAGCCTGTATTTAAAAAGCGTGTGGTTGGTTGAAAAAGAAGGTTAGAGAATATCTGTTCTGAAGGTGTCAAGAAAAGAAAAGAACAAGATAATGTTGTGATTGCAGGTAAAAATAAATTGGACACTGCTGGAGAGATTGTTGGTTATCAGTTTGAAAATAGTTCTGGTGTCAACTGCTATGCTGATGTAGTGGTCAATGTTGTTTTTTATCTTGAAGGTTTGCAAGAACAAATTATGGAGAATCGGCAAAAAAGATTTTGTTCTCTGTTGCATTCTGTTTATGAAAAATTGACAACAGATAGAAGTAAAATACATCTGTTTCAGATGTTCGTAGTCTTTTGGATGTATGTTCTGGTTCTACACAATTTACACAAAATATCCAACAAGATGCTAAGGAATTTTTAATGTATATGCTTACCATTTTTGAAAATGAAGGTGTGGAAATAGAAAATATGTTTGGCCTTTCTTACAAATGGGAACATTATTGTGAAAATTGCATGTATACATGTAACACGAATGTAGACACTGAGAGATTTCTGTATTTAACATTACCTGACTGTAAATCAGTGCCTTTCAATAAATTAGTGAAAGGTGCAATTCAAAACATGGAGTGTAGCCAATGTAAATCAGAAATGTTATCCACATTATTCTTAACAAAATATGGAAAATGCAAATTTTTTATGATGCAACGTTGTACAGCTGACGGAAGAAAATTGGATACTTTAATAAAACAATTTGTAGCAGCACAACTATCAATATCAGGAAGGACTTTTGTAGCAATTTCAATAATTTTCCATGATGGTCCTTCCACCACATCTGGACATTACACTGCCTATCTAAAATGTGACAAAGGGTGGACACTTTGTAATGATGCCCAGTTGGTTTTCAAACGTTTGCCTAGTGAATTACCAAATTCCTACCTAATATTTTTAAAGCCAAAGTTTTAGGAAGATAATTCACTCTCTGAGGAATTTAATATTATAATTTAATAGGACTACCATTGGACAATTTACAGAAAGAAGAAGTGTTAAAATACCATTTGGCCTCAAGGAAAGGTATATTTTTGAATTATGGACATTTTGGTGGTCATTTATTCGGTGATTATTTTAATGCGGCAACATTTAAATTTTATAATTTATAACATTTTGTAATCTGTAAGCATTTCATATATGTGTGATTTGTATTTTCTGGTATTTTACTGAGAATAGTATGTTGTTTTTTTTTTGTTTTTTTTTTATTTTATTTTTCTCGATTCAGCAGCACAATTCATAATTTACAGACCATTATTTGTAACAGAGAAATAACCGACCAACGAACAAAACCCATACATAAAAACAGAAAAAACAAAGCAATCAAAACAATAATGCATTACTGAATATATCATTGCTGTATCCAAATTCTGATCGGTTCCCAAATAGCCACCCCCAACTTTTTCTTTGTAATCCCTTTCAATTTATATAATGCCCATTCCATATTATATATAGCAATACGTTTTGCCCTCCAACTTGTGAAGGCAGGAGGCTCAGAATCCAACCACTGTGATGTTATACAAGACCTCAAAACTGACATACAGATAAATTTAAATCCTCTATCGGATGACGACTGCCTACCCATATCTGTGCTGAATTCTATTCCAAACAGAACCAAAGAGGCCGTAATAGATATTGGTATTCCCAGAGATTGTGACAGGAACCGTTGAATATCTAACAGGAGTGGCTGTAAGGCCGGACAGGAGAAAAACATGTGCAGTGCATCTGCTGCATAAAGTCCACACCTTGAGCAGCTGGTCCCCTTACCAGCCTTCCACTTTGCTATCCTTCCTGGCGTATAATATAAATTAAACGTGGCCATGTATAATTGGCTTCTTAGGCTACCAGAAAGCAAGATAGAACTAGCCGTTCGCATTACCAATTGTAAATCTAAATTAACTATCGCCACTTTCTCCTCCCATATTGCCTTCTGCCTTCCTAAGTCATCAGCCTGTATTAGCATAAACTCTGCATATAGTTGCCCCATTTTACATTTTCCTTTTATTAAATCCAAGACACGGATCTGCAAGGGGTGACACTTTCCCCCCACAATTGTGGGCTGTAGGGCACTTCTTAATTGCAAATACTTAAAGAAATCCGCCTTTCCAATCCCGAATCTACTTTGTAGAGTTGAGAAAGATACGATCTCGCCCTGCTCCAGCAAATCACCTACTAACCTAATCCCAAGCTGTGACCACCTACGCATAATGGAATCTTGAAACACCACATAGGGTAAGACTGCCGAATCTAATGGTGTACACCATATAATGCAGGGAATAGAGAATAATTTGCGAAGCCTCTTCCAAACTGCATAGGCCGCCTGAATAATTTTAAACCTAGTCTTTTTGTAGTAACTTGGCTCTAATACTTTCAACAGTAACCCTTGTGCTGAATTTCCCAAGCACCACTCATAAATAGATGGAGAGAAAGCAGGATCCGACACCGTCATCCTACCCCAAATCAGAACACCCATTAATTGGAACAGCGAGGCTGTGTAATACAAATAGAAATTTGGGAGAGCCAGACCGCCACGTTCTGATGGCAAGTAAAGCCATTTAATTGCCCTTCTGGAGCGATGGTATCCCCAAAGAAATCGTGAACACATCCGTTCTATTCTATCAAATAATTCTTTTGGAAAGAGGATAGGGATAGCCCGAAACAAATACAGCAATTTAGGAAAGATAGACATTTTCAAGACATTAGCCCTTCCATATAGGGAGAGATGCAGCCGATTAATTCGCTCCAAAGTTTTATTTGAAGAAGCAAGTATCGGCTCTACATTAATCCTCGGGATGTTTTGAATTTTAGATGAAACAATTATACCCAAGTACATAGCCTCTGTGGCCACACCCACCCCTAAATCCACTGGAGACCCAACTTCTGAGTGCAATACTTGGGTCTTCCCCAAATTTAATTTATAGCCAGATACTATTCCGAAATTTCCAGTGATAATCTCAATTCTAGGCATAGCACTGCTCATATCTGATGACAATACCGCAAGATCATCAGCATATGCCAGGACTTTAGCTGAATATGGACTCGAGGTTACCGGTAGAATGGCTGGGTCCGACTCTAGCATTGCAATAAGAGGATCAATAAACAGAGCAAACAAAAGGGGCGAGCAGGGGCACCCCTGACGTGTGCCCCTACTAATAAAAAAAAACTGTGTCTCCTCCCCTCCCAGTCGAACCCTTGCTCTCGGAGTTAGATACATTGACTGTATTGCCCGTATATATCTGCTAGGAAACGACTTCCATCTCATTACGGCCCATAAAAACTCCCAGGAGACCCTGTCGAATGCTTTTTCAGCATCCAACAGGGCCACCCCAACAGGGACATTCATTGCCTAAGCCCAGTCGAATATCGTGATGAGTCGCCTGATATGGTCCGTGGTCCCCCTCCCAGCTATAAACCCATGTTGTTGCAATGAGACAAGGGGGCTGATCACATCTCCCAGTCTCGTTGCCAAACACTTTGAATAGATCTTATTATCAACATTAATTAACGAGATCGGTCTATATGAGGAGAGCTCATGAGGATCCTTCCCCTTTTTTTTGAAAACTACTATTATAGTTTGAGACCAAGAGGCCGGTGGTATCCCAGCAAATGCTGATTGAAAAACTAAGATCATTATCCTCTCAAGTTCCCTCTTAAATTTGACATAGAACTCCAGAGGGATCGAGTCTGATCCCATAGCCTTCCCCACTGCTAGTGACATCATTGCCTTTTCGATCTCCTCTGGAGAAAGCTCCTCCGTTAGAGCCCCTTTATCCTGTTCCCTTACCCCAACGCAGGCCACTTCTGCTAAATACCCCTCGGCACTTGCGACTAACTCAGATGTATATAATTTTTCATAGTATTTTCTAAAAGCCTCCTGGATCAGGGAAGGAGTCTCCACCATATTTCCCTCAAGATCTTTTATCTTATCTATCCTAGAATCCACCTCCCTTTGACGTAATCTATTGGCAAGGACCTTACCAACCTTTTCGCCATACTCATAGAGCTCTCTCCTATGTATTTGGTAACTGGCAGCCGCCCCATCTGCATAGCCTTGATATATTTTCCCCCGACAGGCTGCCACCTCCGCTTGAGCATCCTTTACCCTCCCGCCAATCTTTATCTCTCGCACCAGTTTCTGCTCCAGCTGAGAAAGAGTCCCTAAATCATCTAAAACCTTTAGGCGGTCTATCTTACGCTTCCTTGCAGCAAACCTTAATGTCTCACCTCTTATCCCCGCCTTCAGCGCATCCCAGACGATATCTATCCTTGCTGTTCCTATATTCGTCTGGACAAATTCGGGGATCCATTTTGCCATCCACTTACAATAATCCTCACTAAGCAGGAGCTTTCTATCAAATGTCCATTTTTTGGACCTGACCGTTAAGTTTGAAAAGTCGACCTCCAGGACTACCGGGTTGTGATCTGATATAATTTTGGGAAGTATCCTAATTGAAGCCCTCGATAAAACATCGCCTGATACCAAAAAATAATCTAGCCGTGCCATTTTCGCGTGTGGGGCAGAGAAATACGTAAATCCATCCTGGCCAGCATTAAGTTCTGCCCATACATCATATAACCCTTGATCCTGAACCAATGTCTGCAGACTCCTAAATCCTCGCGGCTTCCTGCCAATGTACACCTCGGCTTTCCTTAGATTTACCTGTGACTGAAGATGTATATTTAAATCGCCACAAACAATCATAGGATGTGGAAAAAATGACATTTCTGTATTAATTGATTGAAAGACGTCTGGGTCATCCGTGTTTGGGGCATATACAGAACATAATGTAATAACTTGCTGTGACACCAGCGCCTCTATCATTACCCAGCGTCCCAAATTATCAGCTTTATACTTCTTGACTTTAATTAATCCCTTTTTAGTAAGAACCGCAACACCCTTGACATTAACTGTCTGCGTAGTACAGGCCACTAGCTCAAGCCCTAAAGAGCCGAGCCATACCCTATTTGCCCATGCAATATGCGTCTCCTGCAGAAATAAAAGATCCCATGAACTTGAGTATATGATTCTGGACAAAACTCTTCTTTTCCCCGGGTCATTCAGCCCACAAATATTAAGTGAGCAGCAAATTAATTTCCTCATCCTGCATCCTTAACCGTTTTGATGCCAAAGACCTACCATTATACAATCTGCCCCATCGAACATCGGATTTTTTTTGTTTTCCACAGCTTCTTACATGGTATCTTGCATGGCTTTTGATGTCTAATACATCCCGCATGATTAATACAATTGATACAGCAAATTCCCTTTTACACAGTAAAACTGTTTTTAATCTTGACACCTGTAAATCTGTATATTTGACTGAGACGATCTGAAAAAGACTACACAAAGTAAAAATTGTGCTTTCTGCTGAACCCATTAACCCCTGCACCCTCCATCCCCCTCCCCCCCTCCCAACATCACGAACCCCCCCTCCATCCCCCCTCCACCCATCCCCCCCACACCACCCATGTGGAGCATTGGGAATTCCTTCCCTTAGTGATGACAAAGCCTAATGCCCTACCTCCACCTCCCAACAGCTACCTTCATCCTGAAGAAGAACAAGCTATTGTCCAACCAACCACCAGATCCCTATAACCCAAAAATAACATGTAGCTCAATATCCCACCTCCTTCGACCTACTCTGCTCTATTCGCTGGCCCTCAAAACTAGCCTATAACCCCTCTGTGCTACACTGTACTACACCGATGGCCCTAAACATAATACCTCGAACAGAAACCTAATATCGTGCCTGGCATCATACCTAATAGCACACTGCCACATCATAACCTATGAGGCAGCTACTGTAGGCTAAAAACTAATGTAGGCCATCCACCAAAGAGGGTTACCCCCCTCATCTCCTTATCCAATTTTCTCAGATAGACTGAAGGTACTCTTTTGCTTTTATCTCTGAGATAAAAAACTGACTCCGACCGGCCTTCACAACCTTCAGTTTAGCCGGGTTCTGCAAGAAAACCTGAGCCCCCTTAGCCTGAAACTCCGGTATAAGCTGCCTGAGCCTCCATCGCTGCCCAACCGTGTCCTGACAGAAATCTGGACGGACAAAAAACTCACATCCCTTAGCACTTCTCCTTTTGTTTGGCCGTGCTAAATCATAGATCTCCTCTCTCGCCCTGAAATTACACAATGATATCAAAATAGCCCTAGGAAATTCTGAGCTCTGTCCCCTCTTTTGCACAAATGGAAATCTATGTGCCCTTTGAACTTCCCTTTGCCAGTCCCAGTGCCCCAGCTCCGGAAATGCCTCTGAAAAGAGTTCCACCATAAACCGTAACGGGTCAGCCCCCTCTTTCCCCTCCGGAACACCCAAAACTCTTAGGTTGTTTCGTCTGGACCTATTTTCAAGATCAGTTATTTTCCAATGGAGCTCATCCCTATAAGTCTTAAGGGATCCTATTGTCTCCTTCTGTGTGCATAGTTCGTCTTCCAATGTAGAGATCCTTGTTTCAGCCTCATCCACCCTTGTAACCACCTCTGAGCAATTTTTAGCCACTCGTCTCACAGCGTTCTGCAATCGCTTACATGCATTTTGAGTACGTAAAAGTCCAGCCTGTGTCTCCGCTCTGTGGGTCATTATCAAGTCGTAGATAGTAGCCAGCGTGATCTCCTCTGGAGCTGGTGCTAGTACTGGTGCTGGTTCTAAGATGGAGCTTCTTCGCACTAATTGATCATGTAGGGTAATTCCACCCGATGCGGCAGAGGCGGCATAATTAGGGGAGTTCTGTTCATCCCAGGCGGAGGAAGTTACTGACCGCCCCCCTGTCCCTCCCCTAGGTGCATGATCGCCTTGACCTGAAGCGCCCATAGACAGTTCCAGGTGATCCAGGTGTTCCACCTCTCCACCCATACTGCCCCCCTCTAGCCAGTCCTGTACCACACTGTCTACCGAAGACCTATCAGACAGTGAGAAAAAATCCTCAACTATCGAAGCCTTATCTGGCAGATCATGCACCTCTCTTATTGCCTCTGCACTTTTTGCCTCTGCACTCCCAGATTTAGCATTAAGTTCTAGAGTAGAGAGACTGGCACCGGGCTGATCCAGAGCGACTGCACCCCCCTCAGTGTCCTCAGTGTCCTGCACCTGATGCTGTCGTTGTTGCAGAGTATATTCATCTACCAGTTTAAATTGCACCAAACCTCCGTCAACTACATCACCCAGAATCCCCTTCTCCAGATTTGGCAAACCAAGGCTTACCGGAGTTTCCTGTGTGACTTGTGTTCTGTCCTGTACCAGATTCCGGGGGACCTCCTCCCCAGTATTACTTGATATACTGGCAGAAATCCCCTCATCTCGTGGTTTATGGATTTTAAACATTGCTGGGATCGCCGGCATACTATGAACTACATCCCTCTCCGACACCGCGGGAACAGTGATTCCAGGCTGGGCAGACTGCGAAGGCTGTAGCGACTGCCGCACGTTAGCTTCATCGTGCCGATTAAATTTAATAATCTTGTCAGCTACCTTCTCCGCCGGCATCTGCCTCGTTCTCTGGAAACCCGCAGAGTGACCAGTCCCTCTGCCACGGCCAGCTCTTGACGTAGTGCTCTTTCCCGGCATACTTTCTCCTAGGGCAGCACTGTCAGCGCCGCTATCGCCAAAGTCTGCGAGATAGCACCGTAATGGAAGCCGGAGGAGTTTGAAGTGCCGCTTTCTCCACACCAATGCAGCCGCAAGAAGTCTGAAAACCATCGAGGGATGTGAGGCCGATATAAGACCGATATGAGACCAGAACCTCCGAAGCAGGGATCGAGTGGTTAGTTAAACGCCGACATAGACCCAGTAACCGCTGTAGAGGTGGAAGGCACTAGCTTAACCGGCCACAGTTGCGGCCGCCATCTTGCCCCCTCCATGTTGTTTTTTTTTAAACAATCTTTCTGATTGTTGTTTTTTTCCCCGCTGTTAAGTGATGAGTACGATTGAAATCACTATTTTTAGTGAAATTCAATATATTCTGAGAACAGCGAAAAAGGCAAACAAATTACTTTGTGGAAATTATGCTGTGTTATAAAAAATGTATTTATACATGTTATAATCTTTTTTTTCTTTTCTTTCACAGATCCACATTTTTAAAACAAGCAATTTATATGAGTTTATATTGCAATGAATATATAAAAAAAATGTATACCATTTTTTATTCCTATTATTGTGAAGGTAAGTTTAACTAAGTCTCAATTGCAGAATGACGAGGTCTACAAGAAGCTACAAAGTTGAAACATGTTTCTAAAAACACTCTGTTTATACCTATGTCGTTTTCAAATCTGACCATAATCAGATATCATGTGACCTGCAAAAAAAGAGATTTGAGGGGTTCATAATATTTCCCATTGTACCTATTGAAGGACCGCAATCATTTCAATCATTCTTCTTTGAACATCTTTGGGGACAAAACTCTGTGCTTACCTTCTATCATTCGCAAGGAATTTTGAAACCGGAAATATGTCACTTTTTGTAACATAGTTATTGCGCAAGACACTTTCATATTTACAAAGAGAGGAAAAGGCACTTTTTATACTCCATGTAAATACAACCTCATCATACACACCACTTTGCGTTGAAAGGGTGTTCTATAAGTGTTGTTGTGCATGATTGAACTGAATACTCATAGAACAAGACACATGTCTAGATTTATCAGAAATCATGAATCTCGATATGTGTGTGAATGGTGCACCATTCTAAAATTGGTGTAGGAAAGCACAAGAAAGAGAATTGTTTTAATTTCTCCACAATTTTATATCTTCAATGCATGCTAAAATGTTCAGCATACATTGAAGGAGAAAAATGTGTTTTCTGATTGTTTTTGTGCATGAAGGTGTGTCTTCCTGCGCAAAAACAAACAGCACATGACACAGATATCCTTGCACTATGGTGCAAGGGTGCCTGTGTCACCACATGGCTGCAGTTTAAGCAGCCGTGCAGAGAGAAGCATAGATTTGCAACATATTTATGTACATACGTTGCATTTCTGTGCTTCGGAAGTACTACAGCACACTGCAGTTAAAGAGGTTACTGTGTGATGCTGCAGCACTTCCTCATAGTTCTGCACTTATACATTCACCATACGCTACTAATGCATTAATTCAGTCAATTACGTACTACACATACATTCATCTTTACTTTCACACATTAACAAAGAAATGTAGCTCTTTTTTAAACCAGGAAAGTTAGTTCTTACAAGAACATTTTTTTTTCTTCTTTCTTCTTTTATAATTTTTTTTGAGTTTTCTGAACAATTCTTTTTTTTTTGGGGATTTTCTGCAAAAAAAACAAAGAAAACAGGAGAAACCAAACAATGAACTTCAGGGAACAATAAAAAAAAAAACCTAGCAAATGTGACTTTCTTGCCGGCGGCAGATCAGATCGATCGACTGCTCACCATAGCACAAAGTCGCATTGCACTTAGTGCAGAGTACTTTTAAAAATTGAAATTGAGGATGGATGTCAAAGATTTGGGCTGATAGATGCACTCTTGATGTGCTCGGCTGCGATGAGGTGGATGGCGCAGGAGCAGGAGTGTTTCTCATCCGTCTGCACTCTTCTCGTGCAAGATTGTTTGGATGAAGGGTCCTCATGTGCTTCATCATACTTGCCGTGCCGCAAGAGTATTTCTTGTTAGGATCCCCTCGCGACAGGACTCTTTTGCAAATCTTGCACGTGACCAAGGTGGCATTGGTCTTATTCTGCCCCTCGGGAAAAGTAAAAAATGTCCACACCACTGAAGAAAAACGTTCTTTGGGTGGTGCCTCTGCCAAAAATTCATCCTCAGAAGTATGAGGTGATGCAGGTGATGCCTGCTGCCCTGAAGCCATTTTTGGTTGAAAAAAGTTAGAGCTAAGTGTAAACTTAGTCTAAAAAATCTTCTCTCCAAAGAGATGGTGCTCTAAAGAAGGTCAAAGAAGAATGATTGAAATAGGTGGGGTCTTTCAATAGTTGGAAGAGGAAGTGTAATGAATCAATCAAATCTCTATTTTTGCAGGTCACATGGGATCCGCGCACCCTGCGCTTACGCAGCACGCACCCAGCGTGCATCCGCGAAATTGAATTAAAAAAAATTATAGGACTAGATGTAAAAATATATTAGTTTTAAGACTAGTTTAGAGTTTGTCTTCAATTAATATTCACATGAAATACATAAATATATGTTTTTTAAAATTTTTAATATTTCGCTGGATCCGCGTACCTACCGCGTCATAGACGCAGATGCCGCATCGCGGAAGTGCGTAAACGTCACGGTAAGTACATCGAACGTGTCGCGTATAGGCTGGGAGTCGCGTACCGGTAGCAGTGCAATCGCGCACTAAACACGTACCCAACGCATACCATGCATGGATGCTATCGCGTAGGGATCGAGAACGGTGCGCGTAGTGTGCGTGGATCCAAAAACAGTGAAAAAATATATATAAAATAAAGTTTTAAACATATAGTTAAAAAAATATGTTTGAAAAAACGATTAAGTTCAAATAATATTTTTTAATTTTTAAAAGAATTAATTGAAAAAATAAGTTTAAAAAATGGTGATAAAAAGTATTTAAAAAAAATAATAATTAATGAAATTGACACACTGAATTTGAAAAATATAGAAATCCAAACAAAATTATTAAACATGAGATCTTCAAAGATAAGTTAAAGATAGGAATTAGCATTTAAAAAACCTTTGAAATTCACTGAAAAAACATAGGTTTCATGCACGTTATAGTTAGGAATTGGCATTTACAAAACCTTTGAAATTCACTGAAAAAACCAAAGGTTTCAGGGGCGTTATACTTAGGAATTGGCATTTAAAAAACCTTTGAAATTCACTGAAAAAACCACAGGTTTCAGGGGTGTTATAGTTAGCTGGACATTTCCATCGTACAAAACCCTAGAAATTCCCCTGTTATAGTTAGTTCAGCTAACTATAACTCGCGCCCCCGCAATGCACTGCTGATGACGTCACATATTACATCACTCATGACATGGTCAGTGACATCACTGATGACATCACTGATGACATCTCAAATGACATCAGTGAATATATATATATATATATATTACCTACTGGCGGTCGCCAGTAGGTAGTTATAGTTAGGACCACGTTTCCATAGGAAATCCGCAACATTCTATTTTGAATAACTTTGGCGCCGGTCGACGAATCCTCGCGAATTTTTCAAAATAGGTGGGGCGCTACGCTCCGCTCCTACCCTGAAAGTCTCGGGGGGATTCGTCAAGCGGGGGCTGAGATAAAAGGGGGGTTCCAAAACGCGTTTTTCCCATGCATTTTTCCATAGGACCTTTAGACACAGCTACAGCCCGAACGGCTGAACAGAATTACTTGAAATTTGGCAGAGAGGTAGCCATAAGGTCAAGAAAGTGCCTTTTGCAGGTCTGGTGTAAATCTGTTCAGTATTTCCGGAGAAAATAGCATTTAAAAGCATATATATATCTATATGCGCGCAGGGTGCGCGCACCGTGCGAGCACCGTGCGAGCACCCTAACGTGCGCGAGCGTAATTCTGATTGGTGGTTACATGTTAGTCAACGTTCGAATCGGTCGAAATCAGGAAGTGTAGGCCGCCATTTTGTTTGTTTTCAGTGCGAGAGTGAAAAAGGAAGGTGGCGAACGTGAAAAGGGGGCAGGGTAGAGAGTTCCTGACCCCCTAGCCTTTGTCAGGGGGTCCCTGAAGGACCCCGAAGGCAAAAACATTTTTTTTTTTTTTTTTTAAATTGCGGGGGTGCGCGCACAGTGCGCGCACCCTGAAAAACACACAAAAAAATTTTTTTTTTTACAAAAAAAAAATAATAATTCGCAGGGTGAAAACCAAAAAAAAAAAAAAATAATAATTTTTAATACGTAGTTTATTGTAAAATAAATATATAAAAAAAATAATACATAAATAAATTAGCATTTAAAAAAACATACAAATTCACTGAAAAAACCATAGGTTTCACACACGTTATAGTTAGGAATTAGCATTTAAAAAACCTTGCAAATTCACTTAAAAAACCATCGGTTTCACACATGTTATAGTTAGCTGGACATTTCACTCATAAAAAACCAATGAAATTCCCCCGTTATAGTTACTGCAGGCAACTATAACTCACGCGACCGCAATCCTCTGCTGATGACGTCAGATATTACATCACTGATGACATATGTGTCTTTCTGAAAAATAAATATTTGTAATATATGTATAGCTAAAGATTAATGGAAGAAGACATGGGTAAATAAGTGTCTAAATACAGTGATGTAATATCTGACGTCATCAGCAGAGGATTGCGGTCGCGTGAGTTATAGTTGCCTGCAGTAACTATAACGGGGGAATTTCATTGGTTTTTTATGAGTGAAATGTCCAGCTAACTATAACATGTGTGAAACCTATGGTTTTTTAAGTGAATATATATATATATATATATATATATATATATATATATATATATATATATATGTAACCAGTAGGTAGATATAGTTAGGACCTATTTTCCATAGGAAATCCGCAACAGTCTATTTGGAATAACGTTGGCGCCGATTGACGAATCGTCGAGAAATTTTCCAAACTTTTGGCCAGCTCCGGTCCGCCCTATCCTGAAAATGTCACGATTTGTCAAGCGGGGGCCGAGAAAAAAGGAGGGTCCCAAAACACGTTTTCCCTATGCATTTTCCCATAGGACCTGTTGACGCAGCTACAGCCCGAACTGCTGAACGGAATTACACCACATTTGGTAAAGAGGTAGTCCTCAGTTCGGACTCGTGCCTTTTGCTTAAATGGTATAAAGCCGTTCAGTAGTTCCTGAGAAAATTTAGAGTTAAAAGTACATATATATCTATGGCCTTGGAGGATCCGCGCACCCTCCCCGCACCCTCCCGAGCACGAGCTGTATGCTAATTGGCTGTCAACACTCTGAATCAGGAAGTGTTGGCAGCCATCTTGTGCCTCGGTAGAAACGAGGCACAAGAAAACCAAACTAAAAAGACGCAAAATGCGACAAGGGGGCAGGGTAGAAACACCCTGACCCCCTAGGCCTGCTCAGGGGGTCCCACAAGGGCCCCCAAGGCCCAAAAGTATAAAAAAAAAATCAGGATCCGCGCATCCCGCTGCCGAAAACAAATGAAGCGCGGACTCCCGTGCTTCGTTTTATTTAGCCCCCGGGGGGGCCAAGTCCCGGGGTCAATATATATATTATAATGGGGGCCCAGAGGGGCCCCCCAGCCCCGGGGAGTGCCACCCTCCGGGTCTTTTTATTATGCATGGGTGCGGGGGCTCAAAGGGCCCCCCAAGCCCCAGGGACCGCTTTTATTTTTCCAGTTTGTTGGACATGTACCATTGAGACATATATTTGCTCATCACCACACCCATAAAGATATTCACGCACCCAAACAACTGTTATAACATGTAGTTTTAACTTCATATACCTACTGAATCAACTATTCACACATCTTTGGGCAGTCACACACCCTCCACCGAACCGCACACACATTCACTCTCCCATACAAATACTCAGTTAACTAATCAATAAATAATATAGACTTTCACGTAGCTAGTAACCAACTAGTGCAGCAGTTTACACAACAACTGACAAAGTGATACAGATATTCACACAGTTTAGTCACTATCCAATATATTTAGTGAGACACTATAAATTAGTCAAGTAAACAGTCAATAACACTGCTACTAAATCCTCCATCCAGATATTTATATTTATATATCCACTCATTCTTCAATGCAAATTGTTATATAAATAATACATATTTAAATAACAAACCAAACCACATTCACTGGATGATGTCATCAGTGATGTCATCAGTGATGTCATTTGAGATGTCATCAGTGATGTCACTGACCATGTCATGAATGATGTAATATGTGACATCATCAGCAGTGGATTGCGGGCGTGCGAGATTGTACTTAGTACAGCTAACTATATTGGAGGAATTTGAATGGTTTTGTTCGAGTGAAATGTCCAGCTAACTATGACACCCCTAAAACCTATCGTTTTTTCAGTGAATTTCTAAGGTTTTTTAAATGCTAATTCCTAACTATATCAGGCCTGAAACCTATGGTTTTTTCAGTGAATATATATATATAGTTAGGACCTATTTTCCATAGGAAACCCGCAACACATTCTATTTGGAATAACGTTGGCTCCGATTGACGAATCTTCGCAAAATTTTCCAAACTTTTGGCCAGCTCCGGTCCGCTCCTATCCTGAAAATTTCACGGTGATTCGTCAAGCGGGGGCCGGGAAAAAAGGGGATCCCAAACCGTGTTTTCCCCATGCATTTTCCCATAGAACCTGTTGACGCAGGTACAGCCCGAACTGCTGAACGGAATTGCATCAAATTTGGCAAAGAGGTAGTCCTCAGTTCATACTCATGCCTTTTGCTTAAATGGTGTAAATCCGTTCAGTAGTTCCTGAGCAAATCAAAAGTAAAATCCTAGATGTATCTATGGCCTCGGAGGATCCGCGCACCCTCCCCGCACCCAGTGCGCACCCTGCCGTGCACGAGCTGTATTCTAATTGGCTGTCAACACTCCAGATCAGGAAGTGTTGGCAGCCATCTTGTGCCTCGGTAGAGAAACACCCTGACCCCCTAGGCCTGCTCAGGGGGTCCACACAAGGACCCCCAGGGCCAAAAAAAGCATTTTTTTTAAAAATAAATCGGCGAGATTCGCGCACCCAGTGCGAATTTCGGCCGAAAATAAAAAAAAAAGAAGCACGGGGCACCCGCGCTTCTTTGGTAAATTCCGGGGGCAGAATTATAAACGAGGCCGAGGGTTACTGCAGTGAGTCAGTGAGGCACGGGAGGAGTGCTACTTTTGAATCCATGAGTGAGACTCGAAAATATTGTAGGACATCTGTGGGAGGATGGCAGATGTGCTATCAGGAAACCGGAGGGTGTCACTCTGTAGTTCAGCCAGGCATGAGACTCCGCAGTGGTTCGGATGCCACACTGCAACACTCTGGAAGGCGTCACCCAGCAAGATAGAGGAAAGCTGCATCTTGTCAATGAGCGGCTCTCCAGTGTGACTCAGTGAGTGAAAGAGCTGCAACCAGAAAGTCAAGGTTGGTTACTATGAACCAGTCACTATCAGTGTGTCGTGAGACCTAGAGCAAGGAAGGAAATGGGCCCGCCGGTGCCTGTTTGAGCTGTGCAAAGCAGCAAACCCCAGGATTCAAGGGCTCCCGGTGCCACTGCACCTGCTGCCCCAATGGAAGCTATGACGTCACGCGAGCTGCCGCTGCACTGCAGAGATGCCCTTTTTGCACAGTCGCAATGTATTCACTCACATGAGTCACTGACTCAGAGAAAACGGATGTCATGCCTGTTTGCACGCTTCGTTCTCTGGAATAATGTTCCCCACCTGTCTCACACCCAGTGAAATTGCAGATGTCCTTAGCAATTAGAGAAACACGTGCGGCAGGGAGGAGGCTGCAGGGGCTGTTCTGAAGACCGATGACACCATTTTACGAAACAAATTCCGGCTAAAACATATTTCAAAGTTCCCATGATCTAGAGGCACAAATCTTAACCTCTTCTGTGCCCATGACGAGATAGTCTCGTCATGGAGCACAGTCGCGCTGTGCCCATGACGAGACTATCTCGTCATGACACCCACCCACGAGGGAAACGCCAGGCACAAGAGGGGGAAAAGGCCTGGCAGCGAAAGGGTTAAACAAGCCTTGGATTTTTCAAAGTTTATGATCCGAGCGCTCATGCAACCAAGCTATCCCTCGCGTTACACCGGCAGTACGTGGTACAGCTCAGATCTTTTCTACCTCCTTGCACAGTTTTCATTCCCTGGCAGCTGAATAGTCCCTCTGAAAAACAAACCTTACAAACGAAGGCTTTTGACAGCAGAGATATCCCTCCGGTTAGGTACATCATAAAGGCTAAGGATTCACACGACAGTGTCATCCCCGCGGATACATTTAACATACAGCTGAAAGTTTCATAAAGCTGAGCTACCCCTCAATTTAAATAGATCGTTGTGGCTCGGGGCCTCCAACAGACCACCCATGCCACAATATATGCAGTGCTACTGGGTTGTACTGGGAACAGACACAGCAGATTTATTTTCCCTGTAAAGCGGATGAAACAGACGGACAGCAGAACTATCCCTCAGGTTACTTTAATCTTAAAGGTCACAGACAGGGTCCGACCTTTTGACCGGAGAGGTGTTTATCGTGTACCTACCTTTCCTCGCAGCTGGCCTGGCCTTGCTCCAAATATCACGTTCCCGGATCCGATCGGTTCCTAGCGCGCTGCCGCAATCTCATACAGTGTCTCGGAACCGATGCTAGGCGCCTTCTTGCTCTCTCGAGATTGACGGAGCCGGCTGTCTCGGAAAACACCATCCACGTCATTGACCTCGTGCTTGCTGCTAACTTTCCCGTGACTATCCCCCCTCCCCACTCCAACAAGGGCTTAATATTCGTAAAGGGTGTAAAAACACCTCGGGGCATTAAGGCGGGGGATGGTGAGTGGAGGGAGCAGACGTGCTTCTTAGGAAGTTCTTGGAAGGTGACCCCCCACCCTCAAATACCTTGCCTCCTCCACGCCATTTTTTCTAATTTTGACAGGTCGGTGCTGGCATACGCATGCAATACCTTTGTAAAACGCAAGGGGTGAAGAATGGGGGGAGGCACGATGTTTTAACCCGTTTCTCACATTTTCTATTTTCTACTTCCTCTTTAGTTCCAGTTTCCAGATTACTTTGCTGTTGCCACATTTTCATCGCCTAGAGGATCACTTGACATCAAACACCGCTACAGAAAGACGATGTAATACCGTATCATGTGGCGTTTACTGTTATTTCCCCACTTGGAACAGCTGCGTTGCCTCAAGTCAGCCAGAGTCTAAGAAAGCACGCTTGAGCAACAAAAGTCGAACACTTTGTATTTCAATTCAGTTCAGGAAACTTAGGTCTGACGAAGAAAAGATATGGGGATCATATTGCATTCTTGTTCTCTCCCAGTAAGATCTACTTGTTCTTAAATATCATACAACTTATAGATAGATATAGATCCGTTCAAACCTATTGGCCCTACAAACACCCTGATTACAAACAGGGATGCAGCTTCAGGGCCGCAAAAGGGGTGGGGATGCGGTGGGGTTGGGGTATTAGGAGTGTGACACCCTCCCCTCCCCAAAATAAATGCACTCTTGGCTTCAGAGTTTAGTCTGGAGGCATGAATAGAATTTGCAATGTCTTTGTTAGTTTTTCTTGTCTTCAGTGTTGAGTAAAATTTTACTTGTTTATTTTTTGATCAGGAGCTTAAAACACACACACACGTGCACGCGCGCGTGCAAAAAGCGGGACCCAACTCTTCCTAGTAAAGAAACCCCCAGCGCTCCGGTGCAGTTGTTAGATATTTATTTTCTCCAGGTTAGAAGCACTAATGCCAATGCGTTTCAGTGCTAACTCGCGAGTTGTTGATTGTTTCTTTACTACAAAGAGTTGGGGACAGCTTTTTGCATTTATAACAGCATGCAGTGAATTGGCAGCCAGAAGAAAACTCGCTGAAACCAGGATATACATATATATGTGTATACATATATATAAGTATATGTATATATAGTCACTGAAAAAGCAAAGGTTAAAGGGATGTTCTAGTTAAAAATGCCACTTAAAACATACAGTGTTTAAACAAACAAAACCAGTTCAATTCACCAGTTAGTTATCTGAAGTAACTATAACTTGTGTCTTAAAGTATCTATAATTTGTACTCCTGCCATGCACAATGGTGTCATCAATGAAGTCACTTCAAATTTTGCATTCATGTTATCAAAGATGTCATAGAACTTGTCATGAGTGATGTACTATGATTGGTAATTAGCAGTGCACGGGGAGGGTGTGAGTAATTTCTGAAACTGTTACTTTAAGGAGCCCACATGCCAATTCTCAAATCATTTTCAGTGACTGATCATACAGGCAGAAGGGTCCAGAGGTGAGATTTTCGAGCAGGAAAAGCTCTTGCAGGTGGGTTGCAGGGGCACTTTTGAACTCCAGTACATCCTAATCACACCTGCCCTAAGGAGATTTTATTTAGAGCCCTGCTGTGCAGAAAATTCACAAATGAGCTGCAAATATATTCTGTGCATTGGTTATAAGCTCACCCTAATGATAATGGCTCTTTAACCAGGTCACAGTGTGAAAAGTGAAGAAATCTTGTCATAGTTCATGGTGTAAGTTGGCAACCAGGAAGCCAGTTCACAAAACTTTCCTTACGCGCAAATGTGTGTTATTCTGGCCGTAAGTGTGAACTACACCTGACATTTGAGGCCTGATTCGCAAAAAGTAGTAAGTCTGCACTTATTGATGCGCCTATGATCAGGCATAGGTTCACTATTTTTTTGCAATTGACAAACATTGCCATTGGTACATCTGGAAAACGACACCAGCCACAGGTTTTTAGTCTTACCGCTGGCAATGTCATGTAACATTTTCAGCAACGGTTTTAGCCAGGGCCTTTTTACAATAAAAATATATATACTATGAATACTTACTTAAAAGAATTTTCAGCCAGCCCTTATTATCCATTGATCTGCTGTAGCATCAATCACATAATACTTCTGCATATAATACAGCACAGGGCGTAGGGTCAGCACACTTCAGCCATTTTCTTACTTGTCTATGTGTGAGTGACAACATTCTTGAACAATGTGAACATCCGCACAATAAATAATCCAGTTTAGTGTCAGGGACATTAATTAAACATATATATATTCACTGAAAAAACCATAGGTTTCACACATGTTATAGTTAGCTGGACATTTTACTGATAAAAAACCAATGAAATTCCCCCGTTATAGTTACTGTAGGCAACTATAACTCACGCGACCGCAATCCTCTGCTGATGCGAATACTGTATTTAGACACTTATTTGCCCATGTCTTCTTCCATTAAATTTTAGCTATACATATATTACAAATATTTTTTTTTCATAAAGACACATATGTCATCAGCAGAGGATTACGGTCACGTGAGTTATAGTTGCCTACAGTAACTATAACGGGGGAATTTCATTGGTTTTTTATCAGTAAAATGTCCAGCTAACTATAACATGTGTGAAACCTATGGTTTTTTCAGTGAATTTGCAAGGTTTTTTAAATGCTAATTCCTAACTATAACGTGTGTGAAACCTATGGTTTTTTCAGTGAATTTGTACGTTTTTTTAAATGCTAAGTTACTTTACGCCATTTGTGGCGTGCGCGCCCACTTAACGCAGTTCGTTCCGTGCGCGCACGGTGCGTTACGCTAGATGGGCCATGAACGCACGATGCGCTTCGCGCACCGTGCGCACATGGAGGTCATATGATGAGCATCGTTGTGACAGGTAAAATATAGGTTTTGTTTATCTCTGATGAGCCATGCACACAAGGTGCCCTTCGGGCACCTTTTGCACACGGGGTGGGGAGAATGTGGATATTTTTTTATTTTTTTATTATTTCTTACCGTCCGCGTACGGTAAGCGTAAACGGCGAAATTTTCGAAAAAACTAAAATTGCCTTTTTTCACTTGGGGGATCGTTGGGGACTCCCTCGACATGGCTAGGTGCTTGGGAGCTGTGTAAACAGCCCCTTTACATGATTTGCACTTTGTTTTTCAACCCCCTGTCAGAGTGCGAGAGAGAAAATGGCGGCCGCCGCTTCCTGGTTTCGACTGATTCGAATGTTTACTAAGATCTAAGGGCCAATCAGAATCGCGCTCGCGCACGCCACCGTACGCGTACGGTAAGCGCACCGTAAGCGCACCGTAAGCTGGCTCAGATATATATATTGATTTAAAGGCTATTTTCTCAGAATCTACTGAACAGATTTACACCAAACCTACAAAAGGCACTTCCTTGACCTGAGGACTACCTCTCTGCCAAATTTCAAGTAATTCTGTTCAGCCGTTCGGGCTGTAGCTGTGTCTAAAGGTCCTATGGAAAAATGCATGGGAAAAACGCGTTTTGGGACCCCCCTTTTATCTCAGCCCCCGCTTGACGAATCCCCCCGAGACTTTCAGGGTAGGAGCGGAGCGTAGCGCCCCACCTATTTTGAAAAATTCGCGAGGATTCGTCAACCGGCGCCAAAGTTATTCAAAATAGAATGTTGCGGATTTCCTATGGAAACGTGGTCCTAACTATAACTACCTACTGGCGACCGCCAGTAGGTAATATATGTATATATATATATATATATATATATATATATATATATATATATATATATATATATATATATATATATATTCACTGAAAAAACCATAGGTTTCAGGGGTGTTATAGTTAGCTGGACTTTTCACTTGTACAAAACCATTGAAATTCCCCCGTTAGAGTTAGTTCAGCTAACTATAACTCGCGCGCCCGCAATGCACTGCTGATGACGTCACATATTACATCACTCATGACATGGTCAGTGACATCACTCATGACATCACTGATGACATCTCAAATGACATCACTTAAGACATCACTGATGACATCATCCAGTGAATGTGTGTTTTTCTGAAAATTAAATATGTTTTATATATATATATCTCAAGGTCGATGGAAGAATAAATGGGTATATAAGTGTCTAAATGGATGATTTGTTTTTGAAAAATTGATTGTGTAACTGACTGATTAAGTGTATCATAGTGAATACATGGCTTAGTGAGTAATGTTTAAATATGTAAATATCTGTATCAGTCGCTCACTTTGTGTATAAGTGGCTGCATGGGTTGGTGAGTAGCTACATGGGTGTCTATATAGGTTATTAGTTGGTTTTTTGAGTATCAGTCTGAGTGTCAGCATGGTTCGGTGGGGGGTATTACATAGTGCATAGTTGCATGAATGAGTGACTCACTGTTTTCATGTGTTGAAGACAGCATGTGTGCAGGACTGTATGGGTGGATGAGTGTGTGTATGGGTGTGTTAGTGAGTGAATGACTGTCTCAATAGTGTCTTTATGAGTAACTACATATGTTTTAAACTAGTATATGTGACTATTGGTGTATATAAGTGAGTATATGTGAGAGTGAGAGATTGAAAGAGTTCCTGTATGAATAAGTATGTGTTTCTATAAGTGATTGTTTAAAAGACTAAGTATGTGTAAGTTTCTGTAGAAGTAAGTGTGGTGGTGTGTGTATAACTGTATATGCAAGTAAATGTATGTTTGATTCTTTATTAGCATGAGTGACTATGTGTGTGAGTAACTCTATGGATGAGTGGCATTGTGTAACAGGATGTATAGGTGTATGAGTACATATGATGAGTGAGTACATGTATGAGTGACTGTATAGGACTGTTGGTGAATGAGTGGATGTGTATGTGGATCTTAGAATTACTGAAGAGGTTGTTGTAACTGGTATTGGTATGTCCATTGTTTTGAAAATTGAAGTCTCTATTTTTGAATGTGTGTATCAAAGGTTATAATAGGGTGAGAGGAGGTCTGCCACTCTATCACAAGGATGATGTCATCAGTGATGTCATCCGTGATGTCATTTGAGATGTCATCAGTGATGTCATGAGTGATGTCACTGACCATGTCATGAGTGATGTAATATGTGACGTCATCAGCAGTGCATTGCGGGCGCGCGAGTTATAGTTAGCTGAACTAACTATAACGGGGGAATTTCTATGGTTTTGTACAAGTGAAAAGTCCAGCTAACTATAACACCCCTGAAACCTATAGTTTTTTCAGTGAATTTCTGAGGTTTTTTAAATGCTAATTCCTAACTATAACGTGCCTGAAACCTATGGGTTTTTCTGTGAATTTCAAAGGTTTTTTAAATGCTAATTTTTAACTATGCCTACAGAGATAGGACATGTGAAGAAAGAAGAAAAAATGCACAGAAAGAAAAAAAAGAAGTGCAGAAAGAAGCAACAGAAGTCCTCAAAGACAAAGAAAAGTGCAGGAAGAAGGATAACGTGCAGAAAGAACAAAAAGAAGAGCAGAAAGAAGCCTTGTTGCAAAATCATCCTGTACCCTCAACTTTTTCAGTCAGACGGATACTGGTGGTAACTGAGTCTGACTAACCAGTCCTAGAGCCAGTGCTATGTTAAAAGACACTTAGAATACAGTGAAAACACCTACATCCACTAGGGAACATTATGCGTTGGGGTCCCCCTGTGATTAGCATGACCTCCTCTGTAAGCCCCTAGTATATAATGGGGCAGGGGGATTAAAACTACCTCTTAAAACAGGCCACAGGGCGTTTTTGCACACATTAACTCAGGCCCCGTCCCCTCCCTTCACCACTGTGTAAACATGCCCTGTGTCCGTTTTTAGTTGGGAGATTAAGTTAATTTGAATCCTGAGGGTCCCTAGGGTCCAACTAGCCCACTAGGTACCTCCAGTAAGTGCCACAGAGCTGCGTTGCAGAGAGGTGTAAAAAGTGGCACGGCCTGGACCACCTCTCTGCAATGCAGCTCAGTGGTGCTTACTGGAAGCACTTGGTGGGCTAGTTAGCCCCCAGGGGCCCTCAGTATTGAAGGGAAATTATATCCCCAATTTAAAACGTGCCATAGTGCGTGTTTGCACACGTCACATCAGGCCCCGTCCCCTCCCTTCACCACTGTTTAAACGCGCCCTGTGGCTGTTCTAAGTTGAGAGATTAAGTCCCCTTGAATCCTAAGGGTCCCTAGGGTCAAACTAGACCACTAGGTACCTCCAGTAAGCGCCACAGAGCTGCGTTGCAGAGAGGTGTAAAAAGGGGCTTGGCCTCAGAACACCTGTCTGCAGCGCAGCTCCCTGGTGCATACTGGAGATGCCTGTTGGGCTAGTTGGCCCTCAGGGACCCTCAGTATTGAAGAGGAATTAATTCCCCAACTTACAACTCGCCAGGGGGCGCGTTTGCAGAGTGCTGCAAGGAAGGGGCGTCGCCTCCGGCACGATGCCAGTCTTTTATTTATTTTAATTTTTTAAGAAGGGGGGCTTTGTGGTTCCCCTTCTTATTCTAATTTATTGGCCCTGATGACCCCATCCCCCAGGGCCTGTCTCCTAATTATATTTTTTTGACCCCAATCCCCAGGGCCGGCCACTGTTTTTTATTATTTTAAAAAAATATATATTTATAGACACACCTAGGACATGCTGGACAAACCGTACGTACCTTCACCATGACGATTTGTGTGATATTCATTAAAAGGCGACTATGCATACAATGAATCCACGTGGAATGTATTTACACCACTAGTGAAGCTCTGACATGTCTGATGCCCTACCGTGCCTAATCCGGGTAGACACCCTTGTCGTTTATATATACAAACATGGGTATCTATTGACGGGCACATTTAATACACATGCACACCAAGCCATTCAAAGGGGATTCGACAAAAATTCGACCAAAACTATGCAAGAAACCCCCCTCACGATTAATAAAACACACATCCACTGCCGGATGTGTAATACTTTTTATTTTACTCTCTGGAAAGGGGACGAACATCACTTGAGAGTCACAGCGTGCTCCTGGCAGAGCCCAATGCTGTGTTACACCCACCATTGCCTGCTGAGTGCCACACACCTCTGTGTTGTATTCCACTAGCTAGTGCATATGCTATGACACTCTCTAGCCCATGTGCACTGTAACACCACCCCGTGAATATGTCATGCCACACTTGTCTTCGCAGGGGTTATATTGCCCCATCTAACGTGCCTTCCTCGATGCCTATGTTATAACGCACAGTGCTATGCCATACAAATTGCAATCTGGGATCCATATCTTTGTCACAGTGCATATGCAACGTTACCCTCCCCAGCACATATTTTATATTACAACTTTAGAGACTAGTTAGGTTACACAACACTGCCCTGTGCATATTACACTCCAAGGCGCATATCGCATAG
Organism: Triturus cristatus; assembly: GCF_964204655.1. Lineage (NCBI taxonomy): Eukaryota > Metazoa > Chordata > Amphibia > Caudata > Salamandridae > Triturus > Triturus cristatus. The sequence continues at coordinate 511,317,688 of NC_140580.1, read as the reverse complement.
CACGCGCTAGTGCCTGTACTATCTCGCGCTCTCCAATTAATCTGTCATTGCGCACAATGTATTGCATATTATATTTCACGCCCGGTTCATCTTATATCACACTTTTTGGTGCATAGTTTATACCATACACTATGTCTAGTTTTCATTTTCAATCGTGCTCTCAGGACTATGTTCTATATAACACTGTGTTCACCTACCCTTTTCACGGGCATTACATTTTGCGATAGGGGCTGGAGGGTCAGGGGGTGTTTCTGCCAAGTGAGCCCGGAGTCACAGTCACAAACGTCCTCTTCTTCCTGAATAAAAGTGAGATTATGCTGCATACTTGTTTATATTTTAAGTAGTTCGCAAAGACACACGTTTTAAAAACAATAAAGTTCCTAATACCCGCCTTCTCTGAACAGCTAGCTTGCTGTCCCATCCCCCTCCTCCCTATCTTCTGTTGTGTGAATCCATGGACTAGCCTCCTCCCTCCTGCCATGCATGGTCTGATGTGCTGCCACTGCCCTCAATTTAGTATGATGTACGAGTCCACTCCTCCTGCCCTCCATTGCCCAATTCTATGTCCCATCATTGACCTCCTGCTTAAACTCTGTGCTTAGCTTGCTGCCCCTATTCTCCTTCCCCCTGCCCTCCGATGTCTTTGTGCATGCCCCTGCTCCATCCTTTTTGCCCACCATGTTCCATGGACCTGCCACTCCTATCAACTCTGAGTGTTCTGTTGAGCTGCCACTCCCCTCCCACCTGCCTAGCATTGTCAGATGACTGTAACCTGTCCCTGCCACCTCCACCCTGCCTGCCCACATGCCATGCCCCTATCCTCTTCCTCCTGTCCACATGGTCCATTGTACTGCCACACTCTTCTGCCCTCCCTGGTCTGTTGTGCTGCAACTGCTCCTCCTGCCTGCCCCGTGCGGTCTCTTGTGAGGCCCCTTCCCCTGAACTTTCTTGTCTGTGCACAGGTCCTGACCCTCCCTTCTATCCTCTATCGTCCTTTGTGCATGCCCCTGCACCCTCCTTCTTGCCCATCATAGCCATTGTGCTGCCACTAACCCTCCCACTTGCCATGCATGGTCTTCTGTGCTGCCATGGCCCATCCCACCTTCCCTGTGTGGTCAGTTAGCTGCCCCTGACCCCCTCCCACCTTCCCTCCATGGTCTGTGTGTATGCCATCACAGTCTCACTGTTGCTCTTCATGGTGTGTCTTGCTTCTAGTGCCCATCCTGCCTGACCTCCAAGGCTATCTTGCTGCTCCTGCCCTGCCCCCTTGCCCCCAGCCCTCTGTTTACATGTGCAGACCACTACTCCCTCCCTCCTGGCTTGTCTGTTCCATTGTACTGCCCCTGATCCGTCCCTCCTGCCCTTTATGGTCTGTTATGCTGCAGCTTTCTCTCCTGTCTGTCCATTATGGTCAGCTAGCTACCATTGCCTCTTGCCCCTCTGTTCTCTGTTGTCCATGTGCATGGTCCTGTCCCCTCCCTCTTGCTTTCTATGGATTGTTGTGCTGCACTCCCGTCCCGCATGCCCTGTGTGGTGTATTGTGCTGCTGCAAACCCTGATGCCTGCCCTGCAGGGTCAGTTTGGTGCACCTCTCCATGTCCCTCCTGTCCTCTGTTATCCAAGTCCATGTCCCTACCCCATTTCCTTCCATGATCCAATGTACCATACTTGCGAACATTTTGAACTTGGTAAGAGGGAGATTTTGAAAAAAAGCTGGGGTATTGATTTTCCCCTTTGAGTTACATTGAAAAAGAGGAGATTGTAGACAGGAGACAGATCAAATAAAGCCCATTTGAGCTTAAAAACATTGGACGTTTCCTGGCTGAATCGGGTCTGTTGGCATGTATGGTTGTACTACCATTGCCTCTTCCTTCTGCCCACAATGGTCTATTACATTGCCACAGCCTCTCTTGCAAGTCCTGTATTGTTGGTTTGTTGCCCCAGCCCCCCTTTCCACTGCCCTCCATAGTCTGTTGTGCTGCCACGGCCCTTCCTGCCTGCTCAGTGTGGTTAAATTGTTGCCTTTGCACCCTCCTACCTGCCTTCAATTTTCAGAGTCCGTGCCCCTGGCCTCTGCCTCTCAACAGTATCCTAATGAACAACTAGATTGCTAACATTCTATATTTATTACAAAAGTGTGGAACGCCTGACGTCATCTTGATGTAATCAAAACTGTAATACCTAGAGCATTTCCTTTAGAAATTACATATATGAGAGGGTCTTATTGGCATTAAAATTATGGTTAGTGCTCTAAAAGACTAAAATAAGGACATATTTTCTGAGTTTTCAAATAGCGACAAAGCACTTTTAAATTATTTGTTATCTTTATGTTTTTTTATCCAGTTGACCAATTGATTAAATGTTGCACTTAGGGGAGAGGATGTGGTGTTACTTCCAGAACTGCAGACTTTGCAACTGGGGACGAGGTTGGAGTTTCTGCTTCAGCTCGACATTCTGTGATTCTGGTCAAATCACTTAGTCTCCCCATGTCTACAACCAAAATGAATTTTTTCTTGTGTGATGTAACCAATGCTCATGTAAAGCACTCCAATACCTGACAAGTCTGCACTATATAACACTGCAAAAACACAAAATAATAAGTGTTTTGCACACTTCTGTCATTGGGCTATATTTGGGCTACATCTGGGTGATTTTGGGCTACATTTGGGCTCTTTTGTCTCCGGTGGCCATTTTGGGAGATTTATTTGTTATGAAGTTTCCTAATTTCCTCATGTACTGCAGTCTCCTCAGTAGGAAATGCTTTCAGTTTTTTACTTTGATTCCATCATGAAGGTATTCAGATATGTCACACATTTGCCATAAATTCTGAATGTTAGCACTCTAGTTGCTCATTAGATCACTGTAGTAAAACTACTGTTCACCATGGAAGTCTGGTCCTGGTATTAAAAGTGCATGTTTCAGTCTGCATGTCAGAATTTTTTAATGAAATAGAAGAGGATTTGAGAAGTCGCTCAAAATGTGCCCTCATTTTCTTTCTTCAGCATTAATCATAATTTCTATGGCAAAATGAACCCCCTCATTGTGTTCCTTTTTAAATTAAATGTTTTAAGTGTTACCAGTTTATTCCAATCAAGATGGCTTCAGGTGTGCCATACTTTTGTCATACTGAAGACAGTAAGCGCTCTAGTTGTTTTTAAGAACACTCTGGGACATTCTGTCATTGGGCTATACTTGGGCTACATCTGGGTGATATTTGGGCTACATTTGGGCTCTTTTGTCTCTGGTGGCCATCTTGGGAGACTTATTTGTTATGAAGTTTCCTAATTTCCTCATTTACTGCAGTCTCCTCAGTAGGAAACACTTTCAGTTTTTTACTTTGATTCCATCAAGAAGGCATTCAGATGTGTCACACATTTGCCATAAATTCAGAATGATAGCACTCTTTTTGCTCATTAGATTACTGTAGTAAAGCTACTGCTCACCAGGGAAAACTGCTGCTGGTATTGAAAGTGCATGTTTCAGTCTGCATGTCAGAATTGTTTAATGAAATAGAAGAGGATTTGAGAAGTCACTCAAAATGTGCCCTAATTTTTCTTTCTGCAGTACTAATCATACTTTTTACGGAAAAATGAACCCCCTCATTTTGTTCCTTTTTAAATTAAATGTTTTAAGAGTTACCACTTTAATCCAAGCAAGATGGCTTCAGGTGTGCCATACGTTTATCATAAGTAGGACTGTTAGCGCTCTAGTTGTTCTTTGGAACACTCTGGAAGCTGCAGTAGAACACAAAGGAATCAACTGACAGTCTCTGCCCTTGTTGGATGTACATGTTTTACTGAGAATGTCAGACTTCATTCTCACATGACTGAGAAAGATAATGTGAATTTACAGAAAATATGCTCTCAGTTTAGCTTATAGATCACCTTCCAAACCTCTGTGGGAAAAGCATGAAAAAATATTTTTCTCTCAATCATGATATCCCAGCAGAAGGCTTTTTCACATGGTGAAATCTCCTTAGAACATACCACAACTCCTAAAATGAGTATGGTACCATCAACAAATGATTTATAATGTAACTAAAGTCTTAAAACCTTCTATTAACTGCAATGATTTTTAATGAGGTGCTATCATGTATATTGGTCCCAAGATGGCTGCCAACACTTCTTGGATGAAGTGCTGACAGCCAATCAGATCTCAGGATGAGATGTGTGGTTAGGCTCCGCCCACATATATATATGATTTTACTTTAGATTTTCTCAGGAACTACGGAACAGATTGACACCAGACCTGCAAAAGGTACTTCCCTGACCTGAGGACTACCTCTCTGCCAAATTTAAAGTAATTCTGTTCAGCCGTTCGGGCTGTACCTTGGACTAAAGGTCCCTACGGAAAAATGCATGGGGAAAATGTGTTTTGGGACCCCCCTTTTTTCTCGGCCCCCGCTTGACAAATCACCCCGAGACTTTTAGGGTAGGAGCGGAGCAGAGCGCCCCACCTATTTTGAAAAGTTTGCGAGGATTCGTCAACCGGCGCCAAAGTTATTCCAAATAGAATGTTGCGGATTTCCTATGGAAACACGGTCCTAACTATAACTATCTACTGGCGACCGCCAGTAGATAATATATATATATATATATATATATATATTCACTGAAAAAACCATAGGTTTCAGGCCTGATATTGTTAGGAATTAGCATTTAAAAAATCTTAGAAATTCACTGAAAAAACAATAGGTTTTAGGGGTGTTATAGCTAGCTGGACATTTCACTCGAACAAAACCATTGAAATTCCTCCGATATAGTTAGTTGTACTAACTACATCTCGCGCGCCCGCAATCCACTGCTGATGATGTCAATTACATCATTCATGACATGGTCAGTGACATCACTGATGACATCTCAAATTACATCACTGATGACATCATCCAGTGAATGTGGTTTGGTTTGTTATTTAAATATGTATTATATATATAGCAATTTGCATTGAAAAACGAGCGGATATATAAAAATAAATATCTGGATGGAGGATTTAGTAGCAGTGTGATTGACTGTTTACTTGACTAATTTATAGTGTCTCACTAAATATATTGGATAGTGACTAAACTTTGTGAATATCTGTATCACTTTGTCAGTTGTGTAAACTGCTGCACTAGTTAGTTACTAGCTACGTGAAAGTCTATATTATTTATTGATTAGTTAACTGAGTATTTGTATGGGAGAGTGAATGTGTGTGCGGTTAGGTGGGGGGGGTGTGATTGCCCAAAGATGTGTGAATAGTTGATTCAGTAGGTGTGGCGATGAGCAAATATATGTCTCAATGGTACATGTGCAACAAACTAGAAAAATAAAAGCCAGTGTATGTGTCAGTTGTTGTATATTATACATAAGACTCAGTGATTGTATGAGTGACTGTATGGATAACTGTATACTTGTAATAGTGTTTTTATAACACACTAAGTATGAGTTATTATCTATATGAAGTGGTGTTTTTATAAGTGTATAGCTAAGTAAAAGTAAGTATGATCCATTGTTTGCATAAGTGAGTAGGATGACTTCATAAGTGATTAGGATGTGTGCTGGTGTGTAATGTCGATGTAGGTGTATAAGTATATTTGATAGTGTTCTATTGATCATTGACAGCATGTATGAGTGAATCTATAGGTAAGTGATTACATGTGTGTATATATCTAGGAATCACTGAGTGGGTGTTTAGAAACTTGTATTGGTGTGTCAATGGTTTTAAATCTGGCACTCTGTATTTTACCGTGAGTGATGAAAGGTTATACTAGTGTATGATGAGGTGTATCTGATTGTCATGTGGATGATGTCATCAGTGATGTCATTTGAGATGTCATCAGTGATGTCACTGACCATGTCATGAATGATGTAATATGTGACATCATCAGCATTGGATTGCGGATTTTTCAGTGAATTTCTAAAGTGTTTTAAATGCTAATTCCTAACTATATCAGGCCTGAAACCTATGGTTTTTTCAGTGAATATATATATATATATATATATATATATATATATATATATATATATATATATATATATATATAAATATAGGACGGCTTTGCTGGAACTCTTGCATTGTTATATCATTTCAATAATAATACTAACAAACATCTTAGATCATCACAGTTCTACAATCTTCCAGACTTTAAAAAAACCTCCTAACTATCCCAATAGCAACAAAGACTATTTCATTATAGAGCAAGAAATGTGTTATAGTGTATGGAATAACTGAGCTGTTCAAGTAGAGGTAGTAGAAAAGCTTAACAGATGATCTTTATTACCATTTAACCGCATTTGTTCTGAACTAGTTTGGCGTATAATAAAGATCTTTAATACACTAAAAAAAGAATGCATAGGAAACAAGGAAAGCCTCTATAAATGGATATAAACCATAAAAATACCCATAGGTGCTTTGGTTCACCCCACTTAAACAACTGGCCTGTTTAACTGTCACTTACATTTTATCTACGCCCACCACTGCATACGCTATGGGGAAATTGGTCAGCCTACTATTCTGTCTCTTGAAGTGGGAATGGCGGCATTTATCCACATCACATGCACATCTGCTGAAAAAGAAGCGCATTTTAAGGTCTCAACTGAAAGATCAATACTTAACATTTCATTTTATATCTTTTTCAGTATTGGTCTTTGAGACAGATTTAGATGTCTCATCAGACTATTGTTTTTTCCAAACATGCACATGCAATATACCTACATTGCGAGGCTTTTAATCAGAGGGCTTCGACCATTGGACTTTCACATTGTCATTCACAGTATGCTTTCATCTATCACAGTATACAGCATGGTGCAATAAGTCAGCGCACTTTACCCATTAGCTTCGTTCAACTTGAGTGGCTTCACACAGCCTGTGCATATTTTCCACATCCATCTAAACTTAACTCATTTCTCTTCAGTGAAAAAGCTGATTTAAAGTGTGCTTTTTATTTTAATGTTTTATATTAACATATACTACAGGTTATTTATTTTGCCGGTGTTTTGTGAGCCAGTTTCATGATTTGTTTTCTGTCTTCATTTTAAAAGTATGAAGTGTTTAAGTAACATTGTAGCTGCCTGCAAGTTCAGTGCTTGGTTAGGTAGTGATTTATTCTTGTCTCCTTCACAATTACTATGAAATCAAAGTTAACTTTGTTCGGTTTTAACTATAAAAAACCATAAAAGCAGATACAGAAAACAATATGTCAGATAAAAAACATATTCAATAAATACAGATAAAAATGAAGTATAAAATATAAGGCATACTTAAAAACTCTGCTGATTGCGCAAACACAGCTAATATAGAGCATGTTATGGGGCATAATTGACTCAAGTCTCGTGAGGTACCTAATCGATCCTGTTCCTCAAACATATAGCAATTTTTTTAAAAACAGAGTACAGTAAAATTATATCCCGACAACATTTGTAAAAACATAAAAGCTGACTGACTTAGGAAAAGTTTTTCTGTTTTAAAATAGGAATAATATGCACCTTCCGGGGTTTTTCATTAAACTACAAAACATTGTGAAATGCAGGGTATCTTGCGGGGACCTACTGTTACAACTGTATTTTGTAAGTTTGTGGCCACTGTTACTGCCCTGAGAATAAGCTAACAAGAAGGGCAGTAAATCGAATCGGAACCTAGTTAGCAAAAAACTGTCTCTGTAGTTGACACCGTATTTAACATAAAATGACATTGTGCACAGGGTTTTGCTAATGGAAGCCCTTCTCTATCAATGACCCTCTGCCTAAAAAAGTGGTTTTTCACCCATTTAAAATCTGCTTTGCATATCCCATCTGGCATGCTGTATAAGTATCCCCTCCCCAGGATCTGTAAAGAGACACTAAGGTACTCAAGCCAAGGAATGTGCAGTGCATGATCGAGAGCTAAACAAACTTTTAAAATCTCCTTGACTAGTTTGATTCTGGACCTTGGCCAAATACTGAACCAAAGAGCAAGAGGATGGAAAGCATGGTGTCCAATAAGTTGCCTACTTCTAATTCCTCATGTACTGAAAAGATGGGGAAGCTTTGTGGAACACATAGGACCCGCCTCAAAAACTTATTTTACACTGTCTGCAGCTAAACCTGGGTAACGTATCCCCAAATTTCACTCCTATAGATCACTTAAGATATACATTTGGCACTGTGAACTTGTAGTAGGGCACCCTTTGGTCTACTGCCCAGTCTTGAAGCAAAACTAAAAACTGCAGCATTTGCACATGTAAAATCCCAAGTAAGAGAACACCTTGGACTTGGGAAGAGTACAAGATCCTAGATTGAACTTTTTTGAGTTGGTGAGGCGTGGGCTAGCGACCATCACAACATTTTTCTTCTCATTGACCGATTACCTGGCCAGTCAAAAAATTAGCAAAGGATTTGTTCAGCAAGGACTGCAAGCACTTGGCGGTTTTGCCCATAACAACCATGTCATCCGTGCAAAGTAACACCGGTAGGCTACATGAACCCACTTGCAGACAATTGGCCTTCTCTAGGCTGATAACATATAGATTAAATAGAAAAGGGTGCCAAAATTCAAACCTGTTATATTCCTCTTTTAATACTAAAGCGATGTAAACATATCAATAAATCTTAGGTGTATGGAGCCGGGGAGTGCTACTGTGTATTTACCTAAGACAAGGTACAGATTCAAACACTGGTCTAGAGTTGACCTAACTGCCCGGAAACTGTACTAAACTTCGGATAACACTTTGTTTTCATGAGCCCATGTGGAAAGTCTGTCCAGAAGAATGCCCCCCATGAATTTTACTGCTGAGTCAAGTAGGGAGATAGACCTATAGCAGTGAGGGCTATCTTTAGCCCCCTTTTTAAATATGGGCACAATAATAGACAGATCCCATGACTGTGGTGGTCCTGCCCTCACTGCTGTCAGTTACGGGCTGTCAGAATGGGGGCCTAAACCCCGACATCATTTGCATAAACATCGGGCGGTATCCTGTCAGGTCTTGGGGTTTTATTTTTTGATCAGCCCATAATGCCCTTTTTTACTTCCTCACGAGAAAAAGTCAGGGTGGCTGATTCTTCTAACTCACACTCCCTTTCCCCAGCATCCAAGGGGGCTATATTGTAGGTTTCCTCAATATAGGCTATCCATGAGTCTTCAGTAATGTGTGCCTCTATAGATGCCGCCACCTCCGGGCCAACAAGAGGACCGTTAATAATACCCCAATATTTTGAACTGCTTTTAAGGGTACTCACCCTGGGCAGATAAAACGAGACCACCTACCTTAGGTCATTACTACACCAGGCCTGTTCCTGTTTGTACAGATTGCTATGGGTTTTGACTTGGGCCGAGTCCCTGAGCTTAATATTTAAAGCTTTCTTGAGAGCCCTCAACACTTTGGAACAACCAGACTGAAGCCATCCAGGTGACTTGTTGTTCTTCCGGGACACAGGTATTAGTAATAAGCTAGATACAGTATTTGAGATCTCTATAAAGGCCCCCAAGATATCACACGTTTTATATGCCTTCGATGTACAGATAGCCAACTCCCTTTCTCATCAGGAGTACAAAGACTTATAGAAGTCATCAGGTCTAACCTGGGACCACGTATTGCTTTAGTTGCTCTAATAGCATGTACCCTGGAGTTTTTGATCAGTGGAGACCAACAAATTGAGATACACACTGGATCTAAGCCAAAAGTGAAAAACTTAGGAATCTGGTTTGACTCAAAACTTTCCTTTGACAATCAAATTACGAGTCTCCAGAGGGAAAGCGTTGAACTAATAAAGACCTTTAAAAAAAGTCTTGTCTTTCTGCCAGAAACAGCCAGAAAGACTGTGGTCCAGTCCCTAATCATGTCAAGACTGGACTACTGCAATGTTCTGTATCTCGGGGTGCCACAGGCACGTTTAGGAAGACTGAAGCAGGTGAAGACTATGGCGGCTCGGCTGCTATTAAATCTCCCTAGATGCTCACCATCAGCCCCAGCTCTAATGTTGCACTGGCTCCCGTTAAAGCATCATGTGTCTCTCAAAGCCATGTGCTTTGCGACAAGATCCTCAACCATTTAGGCCCTGAATATCTTCACCCTCTGATCACTTGTTATCTTCCCAAAAGAAATCTGAAATCAGCCGAAGCATCTTTTTTATGCATTCCCAGAGTGAACAGAGCTCGTATTGGAAGGCGTTCCTTCAACTACCTGGCAGCCAAGATGTGGAACTCCTTACCACTTGGGCTCAGGCATGAAGAATCTAAAATATTCCTCCTCAAAAATTTAAAAACATGACTTTTCAGGTTAATTTAGAGTATGATTCTAACATTCGTGCTCCGGTTATAGGACTGATACCCTAGCACTGGGACATGTCCGCTAATGTAGCTATGCGCTTTATAAATCTCATTATCATTATTATTATTAATATTATTTTCCCTGAAAATGCACATTAGTATCCCAAAATCAGAAATGTGGGAGAAATAATAACACAATCTATGAAAGACTCACAACCTTTACCTACAAAATGTCTGGTTAATGTAATTTCTGATCAGGGACATCTTATCTATTGTATGAACCAAATTAAATTCATTTAGAAATGCGTTTAGGCTTGTGCCCTATTTGCTGTGGTCTAGATGGATACCAGACATTATAGGGCAACCAACATTTTGATTCCAATTTACCCTCAAATCCCCACACAGGTGAACGTTAAAATCCCCTGCCACCACGATATATGCAGTTGACACATTAACACCTATTAAGTTCCTAACAAATGAGCCCAGACTTTGAATGTTACAGGCCTCCCACAGGACAGATTTGGCTTTATAAAAATTCACCAATAACAAATTGTTTGAACCTAAGGAAAATGTTATAGCCTGCAGAGTGGGAATATCAGAGGATAACACTGTTCCAGCATTCAGGAACTGACAAATTTTATCATATGGACCCAATTCAATAACCCTAGAATCCCTTGTACGCTGGGTGAGTTTAAAGCAAACTTACCAATTTGTTCATTCTATTTATCTTCTTGCTTAGTGATGAATCTTTAAATAGTTAATTAGGGATTGGCAAAATAACATCAGAATTTACAATAGAATAATCTTTTCATATAAATAATTAAATGGCACTAACAATGCCAAACTCTTTGAAAGTTTAAAATGCTTTATCTAAATAAATGTGAATTGCTCATCAAGTACAAATACAGCTCGAATCATAGGTCATCACACAAGGAAACATTAGCAAATAAACATCAATAGTACATCTCAAATGTCAGCGGAATGAGTGAGTGGATAGGCAAAGAGACAAAAGATTAAAGACATTTGCAGGTAGATTTTATGCAAATTCAGAATATTATACTAACCAATCATATGAGGTTCTAGAAATCTGAAAAGCTACCCTCTGGCCATGAGAGTAAGCTAGGCCCCTCAAGAAGAGTTAAGGAGCAAAGTCAACGAGTCAAGATCATCAGAACAGCCAGCCCATAAAACGGCTCTCTCATCTCTCAAAGTAAGAGAAAATACCCTCTAACCCCACCCACTTACTACTACTAGTTATAGTCTAAATTCACTAAATATCCAACCCTCATTGTGTAATCTCACATGGTTTCATACTTTTTGATTGGTCCAAAACAAGGGGTAGTCAATCACACCACTCTCGATGTGCCTAACTTTCAAACGTCTTATTGTTCTTAATTCGCACACTGTAATCACTTCCAAAAGAGGAAACTCTACTATCAGGCTTCCGTGTTTTGCTCGTCTCTCCATCTCACTCATGTATCAATCTGTAGTGCAAATGTCCTCATGCTCCGCTCGGCAAGGAAGTTCCATTCTTTTTATCAATTTCCTCTCTGTGCAACCTTGGCCATCATCAGGAACTTGCGAAGGACACATCACATTTTCTTTCTCCCGTCTACATTTCTAATATCCCATGTTAATTCTAAAATGACTCTCGGGCCTTTTCTGCAGTACACTTCTAGAGAAAACAGATACAAGTGTTATTTATCATTTTATAAAACTCCACTATTAAAAGCTCTTTGAAAGCTTCCGCTTGCTCCCTCTTCTTACATGCTACTTATTATTTTCTAGTTGTTAGTGAAAAATAAACTCTCGACTTTTATCTTATTTTCTAAATTATGCACATTTGCGGCCTACTGTAACACTCCCAGCAAGCGATTTCACTGTTTTTATTTTGCCCCTTTCAGTCTTGCGTGGTTAATTTCACAACATTTGGTTAATGAGTCACACGTTGAGGAGTTCAATCCGAGCACGTTTTTTTTCGCGAAAACCCTGCTCCATCAATCCCCCCCTTTGATGGCGACTTGACCCATCATAAAAACACAACCCAAAAATCTGATTGTCATCATTTGTACTACTAGCAGAACTTCTCTTTTGTGTAAACGTAACTCCATCTATATCCTTTACTATTTCATAGTAATTTCCTCTTCTATTATCCATTTCTAGCTCTTCTCTTTTTTTACTTGCTCTTCGTTTAGTATCCAGTGTTCGTTGCTTGCATTTACAATACTTATATGTTAATACCAGCAACTATAGGTGTTAGTATTTTCCATAGCAAGCTATTACCAAAAGTAGAAAACCAATTACCCACTGAGTAGAAATCCTTACCAAGTCTCTCCCAAGCCCCATCAGCCTTCAGTTCAGTTAAATCGTCCCGTAAACGTTTTATATTTTTAATATATCCCTCTAGGCTCTTACTTTTGTCAGGGATATAAGTACAGCACTGTTGAATTTTCAACATACTACAGACTCCGCCCTCTTTTGCCAATAATACATCAAGAGCAAGTCTATTCTGTAAGACCATAGATTTTATAGCAACTATTTCTGGATCAGTCATTAAAAACCCACCAGCAGTGCCAGTTGATAATCGATCAACCACAGTGGACAATTTTCAAAGTTTGTGTGAGTTTAAAATTACCCCAACTGACGGTATCAATGCTCCAAAAATATCACCCACATTTTCTGCATCACAAATTCCCCTTTTATTTAGTTTGAATCCACTCTTCTTTTCATTGATTCCATGACTTTTGTCTAAATGATAAACTTTGGGAAAAACTATCCCCATATAACAACTCCCATACCAATGTGCAGGCAACCTATAGTAAGCATTTTTACCACACACATAAGATATTCCAGGGAAAACAGGATCCGTACCACCTCTCATTCCCCAACCTCCCCTAATTAGGAAAACATGATCACATTCACTAGAACCAATGCAATAATTATTAAAATCAGTTTTTAGTCTAAATAAGCAAAGTTTCCGCTATGAAGCCAATCCAAAATCATTGCAGTATATGTCACACCCTTTTTATAATCACCTTCTCTAAAAGCCCAAGGAGGTACAAAGGACTTTTGCTCAGGAGCTTTTTCCTTAAAATTCTGTCTTCTATCTTCTGCCAAATTCATAAACTCAATATCCTCCTAACGCAAACTACATGTTAAATTATTATGATGTGCATATACAGTATCTATTGTTTTAGTCGTATGAAAAAATTCACTCATATATTCAGCATTCTTTGCAGTATTTACCCTGTTAATATTCTTTCTAATCGGCCCTTCAAAAAACACTTAATCATAATGTGTGTAATAATACTGCAAATTTCCTTTTTCATTGAATAAACTTGTTAGAACACTACACAAAACTCCATAAGTTAAAGGAAGGTGATGATAAGTCACCTCCTCAGACACAGGCGAAGGTCATTGCATGCACACATAACAATCTCTCGCATCCATAGTATCAACGTATTCATACAATAGTTTGGTAAAAACATTTAACGAAAAATCATAATGGAGTTATCCTGGTTATATATATTATCACTTGTTATTTTCTCAATTAGTTTGTTGTTTTTCTTTAAGATTTCCCAAATCTACTTTTTCACTCAACACATTATTAGTAATATTATTTGTAGTAGTGTACATAAAATAAGGCACAACAACAATCAGTGTTAACCAAACAAACGTTAGTAGTAAAACAGTTACAAAGCAAGCATAATACATCTCTTTTTAAAACTTTTGTTTTGATATCCAGTCTTTAGTAAATTTGCCTTTGCTATTTTCTAGAAAAATCAAAAATTAAGCCTTCTTGCTTCAAGCCTGTCTTTTATTATTTTTTTTTAATAATAACTTCACAGCCTTTAACTCAATTCCAGCTTAATTTTCCACACTCTTCTGAGCGATCTTTTCAATCTTCGGCACCCCAATTTTTGACACAGTTCATTTAGGGTGGCTCATAACAGTTCTTGTGACTCGACTCTGCAACAGTCTTTTCCCACACTGATCTGTTTTTCCAACCGTTTCAGTCACACGCATGTCCATTCAAGTCCTGTGTACTTCTTGTTCTGAACTCTTGCCCTTTTTTTTTCTCCGAACTGTATCTTCTTCAGAGTCACTTTGTTCTGTTTGGCTCGATATTTCAATTATTGCATTTGGAACTTTTTCTTTCAGAGTGTATTTCAGTCTTTTCACTCCCTTCTCTCGCCTTTTCCACTTGTACAGTTTCACCACATTCAAGACTATGTTCACAATTTCTTTTGTTTACTTTTCTTCTTCTTTGCACTTCTTCTTGAATCAAATTTTCTCCATCATTGGCATTGACAACAGTCTCACGAGTAGCTGGTGCCCACTTTATTCGACTTTGTTCATGTTCAGGCTCTCCTTGACTCTCAGCCAGTTCTCACTCTTCTTCTTCATTCATTTCTGGTCTTTCAAGTGGACTTGGGACTCTTCTTGTGTGACTTTCGTGTATCCTATACAGTAAGCCACCACACTTCAAAGCTGTTGTTGTTACTAGTATTACTTGGTATGGCCCATGCCAACCTTGTTCCAAACACAACTTTCTCACATGTTTCTTCACCTGAACCCACTCTCCTGGACTAAGGTCATGTGCTTGTTCTTGCTGTGTTGTGGTTGCAACTTATCCAACCTGATGAGACACAGAATGCACTACATCAGCCAATCCTTTGCAATAATCGAGCACTAGGTCATCATTTATATTCATCAGTTGATTTGCTGGAACTATTGGCTGCCTTATTGCTCTCCCAATAATCACTTCATGGGGCGATAATCCAGTCTTTTTTCTCAGGAATACTCCTTAGACTCATCAAAACTAAAGGTAAAGAATCTGGCCATTCAGTGCTGTAGACGCACATACTTTTGAGAGTCTTGAATTAATAGTCCCATTAACTTGCCCGACCACACCTGAAGCTTCTGGTCGATAGGCACCATGTAGTTTTTGCTCAATTTTCAACACCACACAAATCATCCTAATTATTCCATTATTGAAATAAGTTCCTCTATCTTTTTCTAAAGAGACTGGAAATCCAAACTGTGGAATTAACTCTCTTAGTAGCAATTTAGCAACTGTTAGACTATCATTTCTTCTTGTTGGATAAAATTCTACCCAACGAGAGAACAAACAAACTACAACCAACACATATTTCAAACCATTACATGGAGGCACCTCTATGAAATCTGCTTGCAGTCGGGTAAATGGTCCTGCTGCTTTTCCAATTTGTCCCCAACTGATAATTGTCTTTCTTCCTATATTTTGCTGCTGGCAGGTTCTACACCTCTTACAAAGACTTTCTGCAATGACCCTGAAAATTAGGTTAAACCATGATTGCCTAAAAAGCCTGATCATTGCATCTCTCCCTACATGTGCTAAGCCATGATAGATCTTGTCCATCTGTGACAGCAGGCTGTCTGGAATTATTGGTCTCCCATCTGTATACATCCACACTTCATCTTCAGCCCATCGTGTACAGCCTGTTTTGACCCAAATTTATTTTTCCTCAACACGATCTTCTTCCTGTAATTGTCTAACCTCTTCCCATGTCTCCACAAAAGAGAACATTAGATGACAATCTGTTTCAAATTTTTGCGTTTCTTTGCTCATCTAAATTGAATTTTGAGCACAAAAACATTCAACCTGATCGGCATATCTGTTACCTTTAGTCACATAATCATTTCCAGATTTGTGTGCCGAACACTTCACCACCACAATCTCTTTGGGCAATTGTAATGCAGCCAGTAAATCCTTCACGTTATTACTTTTTCGAATTAGTGAACCTAATGATGTCAAAAACCCACGTTGTATCCAGAATTGTCCAAAGTCATGCACAACCCCAAAACCATATTGACTATCAGTGAATTTGGTTATTCTCAGATTTTTGCCAATTATATATTCTCTGGTCAATGCCTCAAACTCAGAAATTTATGCGGAACTTATTCCTGTCAAGCATGAAGCTTCAAGAACTATAGCCACTGTACAGACTGCATAGGAAGCACAAAGAGTGCTCTTTTCATCTGTCAAGCAAGATCCATCCACAAACATCATACAATCAGATTCAGGCAATGGAGTGTAATTTATATCTGGCCTTGGTTTTGTACACAATTCAGTCATGCCCAGACAATCCTGATCTGCTTCATCCACCACTTCTTCACAACGTGGACTTGGTAGCAATGTAGCTGGATTCAAATTTGTACATCTTGTCACAGTCACATTCTCTGTTCCCAGTATCACTCTCTCATACCTTGTTAATCGACTACTCGTAATTTGCTGTGTTCGGGTTTGTGTCAGCAAAATCTCAAATTAATGTGGCTCATACACTCTTAATGGATGTCCCATCACAATTGATTCACTTTGCTCCAAACTCACAAAAGTAGCAGCTACTGCTTTTAAACAGCCTGGAAACGCTGCAGCCACTGAATCCAGGGTAGCAGAGAAATATGTACGGCGCGCAATTCCATGCATTTGTGTTAGGACTGAAAGTTCACAACTATCTTTTTCACAACAGAATAGTGCAAAGTCTTTACTGTAGTCTGGCATTCCTAATGTAGGTCCCTGACAAAGGCTGTCTCACAACTCTGCAAATGCACTCATACATTCTTCATCCAATTCAATTGGATCGACCACATCCTATGTGTCAATCTCTGTAATGGCTTGGCTGTCAGTGAAAAAACACTGATCTATTGTCTGCAGTATCCAACCATACCCAAGAACATTCAAACTTCTTTCTGTGTTCTGGGAGGACCCATTTGCAAGATCACAGTTATTCGATTTTGTGATACTTTCCTGACTCCTTTTTCAATATTGTGTCCAAAATATTGAACTTCTTTTTGACAAAATTGCAATTTAGCAGGTGACACTTTATGCCCACCTACTGCCAAATGTTTCAGTAGAGCAATTGTATCTGTCACACATGCTTCCCTCATCTTTGATGCAACAAGTAAATCGTCAATGTATTGCACCATTACTGAGTCTTTTGGCATCACCAATGATTCCAAACATTTTTTTTAATTCTGATAAAAAATTGAGGGACTATCGGTATACCCTTAAGGAACTCAGCACTATGCCAAGACACGGTCTCCAAACCAGAATGCAAAAAGATATTGACTATCCAGATGAAAGCGTATCGAGAAAAATGCTTGGCACAAATCAATCACAGTGAACCACTTTGCCTCACAAGGAATTTGGTAAAGAATCACTGATGGGTTTGGCACTATTGGACAACAAGGTATCACAATTTAATAAATTTTCTTCAGGGCCTGAACTATCCTATATTTCCCACTCTGGTTCTTAATCCCCATAATAGGTGAATTACAAGGACTCCCTATTATCTCTCTCAAAATGCCTTATTCAATCATTTGTTCAATTACATTATTTTCGAGGAAAACCTTACACTCGCGTTTCCAATGTCCCAACTTGCCGCATGCATGACAAGGACATTTCTTATTCATTTCATCTTTGTTACCTCTACCTCTACCTTTTCCTTGGGTAGAAACACCTCCATTCACCATGACACCTCCCATGTTAGAAATCTGACCATTTTGAATATTCTGATTCTGACCTTTTCCTAGAAAACCTGTTTGAGAATAATCCACTAAATTACCACCTTTCGGTGCTGGCTTCGTGGCCACAATAATATCTCTTTCAACTTCTTGTGTCTCGATTCAATATTATCACTACAATATTTTGCATTACCATAGTATCTCATCTACAGTTTTATTCTGCCAACAAATCAAATGTTGAATCATGTTACTAATTTCCGGCTTCAAACCAAACACAAATTTGTATACACAATGTCCCATATCTTTGACAGTTATGCTTTCAAAACCACTATACTGTCTGAACACCTGTAAAAGCCTCTCATAATGAGCATGTACTGATTCTTTTGTCTCCTGAGTCGTCCTATCAATATTTACCCAATCTGTCTTTTGGTGTAATCTTTCCCTTCAAATAGGTAAATACTTGATTATATTTTTTCATTACTTCATCTGACTTGGTCCGGTCTTTGCATCTCTAGGATATTCCTTTTTTGGCCAATCTATTGCAATTTTACACTCAGTCCATACATCTGCTGGAACCACAATATCAAACAACCCATCCAAATCTTTCAACAAAACTTTTGAAACTTTTACAAATCTCTCTATTTGTTTGTACTATTCGACTGTTTTTTTCTCTCAAACTGGGAAACTCATTTGTATATCCTGTCTTGACCATGGAATGTGAACATCTCATTGGATATATCATTTTAGTTGTTATTGTCCCTGTCCCTGTCTCACTCACAGGATACATAGATGATGCTCCTTTATTTGTAAGCATTTATTCTTTCTTTTTAGCCCATCTACATTTCCAAAGTTCCAATTCACCCCATCGTTTCAAAGTATTAATCAACTCTTGGGGAACATGGTGGCTGCATGTGTGAGAACTTCCAGGTCTGCGCCCTGCCTGCTCTCAGAACGGCGGTGCAGCCGCAGAGCAGTGTGTGGGCAGAGGTTGCAGCTCGGCTCGACAGGGGCCGGCGCACTACCACCAGGATCAGCTTCAGGGGCAGCGGAAGCAGCAGAATGGCTGCCTGCTCTCAGGAGTGTGTTTTCTGAACTGGCAAAGACCTACACTTCCATGGTGAGGGAGAGACTACAAAGGCAGAACCAGAGGATGTCATCGAAAAGCCTCTGATGACTCAGGTAAGGAGGGAAAATGGGGAACCAGCATCAAGACAACCTAGGCAGTGTTTCCAAACTGTTTGGTGCTTCCTCAATAGAGGGTGAGGGTTTGAGTGAAACTCTTGCCTGTTTCGCAAATAGGTAAACCCTGTGAAGCAGGGACATATGGGGGAAAGGTCAAAACACTCTAGGGCCTTCAGTTAAAAAGAACTCTTTTTTAGCCCCCCAGAATAACTCAGACAAAGGGGTTTCTTGCACCTCCCTGCATGCCACTTCAGCTTTTACAACTATAAGGCCACCCTCAGACAAGTCCCTATTGGGAACATGGAAATGGCAGCCGAAAAGGAAACCTGAATGTATAAAAGGTACGCCTTCACTTTGTTCCTACTTTAAAGTCTAATCTCAGACAGTGCAGCTTGTCCCCACCTCTACACCTACATGTCCAGAGTCTATATATAACTCTGAATTCTGCGGACCTCCGTGCACCATGGAGGGTATAGTTAATATAGAAAGTACAAAAAACACTTTAAGCCTGGAAAATAGGTTTAGTTCCTTAGAAGCAGCAGAGAATGAGATAGCAGATCAGAGAGACCCTGGATCCTCGAACACCTCGAACCAACCACTCATACAAAGAGAATCACCTTAATGCATTGGTTGGCCAGTTCGATCAAACTGGAAAGGAGAAACTGTTATCCACCCTGTTAATGGAAGTCAGGGAAATGTATGCTGTCTCTGAGCAAAACCAGCAAAAGATTGAGGGCACATGTGAGGTATTGAAAGTAGGATCAATAACTTGATGGACAGAATCGGGGCAATGGAGGACTCTATTGAGGACCTCTCAAAAAAGGTTGACTCTAATAAAAACGAGATTGCAAAACTGAAGGATAGTGATAAAGAACTCCGGGACAAACTAGAAGTTCTCGAAAACAATGACAGGAGAAATAACATCAGGATCCTGAATGTCACCGGAGGGTCTCGAGGGGAGGACATCAGGGGTTTTACAATCAGGCTCCTAAAAGAGTATAATATGGATATTGAGGAGCACACCCTAGAGGATGACATTCAGAGAGTCCACTGGGACCCCAAGAGACCAGGGAATAAAATACCGAGGAGAATCCTGGTAAATTTTAAGTCATACTCCATTAAGGAGAGAATTCTCACTGGGGACCTCAAAGCAGGAACATATAAGAAAGGCGAATGGTCCTTCCGCATCAGATCAGACATCTGACGTACCACAGAAGATCGACAATGGGAGTTAGGGAAATTCATCCAAGAGCTGAGAGGGTTGGGGGCCACTGCTAACCTTTGCTTCTCCGCCTCCCTAAAGGTAATGTGGAGTTATAAAATGAACAACATTAGAGACCACAATAAAGTCAGCAACCTGATAGAACAGATTAAAGCACACCCAAAATAATTTGCTAGTGCCATGTTGAAGCGAGAGAGTTCAAATTAGAGGTAGTCATTCAGATCACCGCTGTTTTTTTTTTAGGGTACCCCTGGGTGGGAAGGGTGGGATGGTGGGGACACTGACAAAAAGAAAACACACAAAAAAATATTTTTTCTCTCCTCACCGGGTGGGGGAGCATGTGGGTTAAAGAAAAGAAAAAAATCCTCATTTGTTAATTTAGTTCAAATGGACCGTGGTACAGCCTTGGGCTCCCAGGCAGGCACAGCCGACCCAGGTAAACTAGGCAATTTAGGTTATTGTATATATACCTATCCTCCCTATGACAAATCCAGATAGGCCTCTGCAACTGAAAATTTTATCCTAGAATATCAACGGCCTTAGAGTTGTCCCTAGCAGGAAAAACATCTTAGAGTACTTGAGACTTTCAGACAGTGAGGTGTTTTTAATACAGTCCCATTTATCAAAAGAGGATTGGGCTGAGATACTTAAAGCACAAAAGTGGGTCGACCATTGTGTGCGTACCACCCAAGCATGTCCATCGAAGGGAGTCGCACTTCTTTTTGAAAAAACTATCCAAGCTACCTTAGGAGATTGTGTGGTTGACCCCCTCGGTAGATGGGCAATAGCCAGAGCCAACATTTATGGATCCTGGCTGACTTTTGTGGGATATTATGGCCCTAATTTGGATGATTCCACTCCTTTACGTACTCTACTCCTCCATCTGGTGGATGGTAATAACCCTATAATATTAGGTGGGGATTTTAATGTAGTCATAAATCCAACTCAAGACACAGCCTCTAAGAGTGCAGCTGCCATGACCCTCAATATTAGAACTACCTTGAAACAACTGATGGTGGACATTGGCCTTGTAGACATTTGGAGGTTGATGGGAGACAAGGCAGGGACGGCAGGGGGAAAGTTTACCTTTAAATCGCTCTCTGCTTTTAGAGCCTCAGGTAGTGGAGAAACTGAAAACCGCCACAAACAATTTTTTTTTCAATCGGGATTCAGCTCCCCTCCATATTGTATGGGGTATATATAAGGCCTTTTTAAGAGGCATTCTAACCGGCCTGTCTGGTGCACAAAACAGGAAAGTCAGGGATGATATTAAAGAACATAATTGCCAGCTAGAACTTGAACAAAACCCCGGAGGCCCAAATGTGCCACAAACTAAGAAAAAGTTGCCGATTATTTTGAAGCAATTATTAGGAGAAAATGGGAGTCCAGCAGGCTGTCGCTCCCCGAATATGGAGAGGAGTGCGGCAAACTGCTTGCTTGGAAGACCAAGGCCAATCAAACAAGAAATCAGATGAAAGATCTTAGATACCAAAACTCAGGAGGTATAATCTCCGATGATGGTGAGATTGAGAATGGGTTTGCCCAGTTTTTCCAAGACCTTTATACAGAGGATGTGAGGGTGGGTGATGAACAAATTGAGGATTTTCTTTAGGACTTAAAGCAGGGTATGGAGAAAGACAATCTAAATAGCCCCATTAGTCTTGAGGAAACTCTTCAAATTATTAGGGGGCTAAAAAAGGGAAAGTTGCTGACCTAGATTCCCTCCCAAACTAGATTTATACCAAACTGAGGGACGAGCTTGCCCTGATACTATCACAACTCTTTAACTCTGCTTTTATCTGCAGGCAAAATCTCCCATTGTCTTGGGATGTAGCCACCATAACTATACTTCTAAAACCAAATAACAATCAGAGGTCCTGTGAATCATACAGATCATCTCCCTCCCTAACAGTGACTATAAAATATATACTGAGATCTTAACAAAATTACGGGACAAGTGGTGGGAACTTTAATTCACACTGACCAAAAAGGCTTTATGAAGGGGAGACAACTTCATGAGTTAACTCAGGAATTAATGGGTACTATTGACCTGGCGAGAGAATATGGGAACCCTTTGACAGTGATGACCCTAGATGCTGCCAAGGCCATCGATAGGGTTAGTTGGCCATTCATGTATAAGACGATCGAATGTTTTAACATAGTGGACGTTTTATTGGCAGCAATTAAAGCACATTATAAAAATCCATCGGCAAAGGTCTTGGTCAATGGGAACCTCACTAAACTAATAAATATTGAAAGGGGGACCAGACAGGAATGCCCCCTCTTCCCCTTCCTGTTGAACATCTATATTGAGCCTTTGGCCTGCAAATTAAGGGAAGTCGTAACATCTATCCCTTTGCTTACAATGGCTGGTCAAAAGAAATTGGGTTGTACGCCGACGATCTGATGAGTTTTACTGGAGACTTACCCAACTCTCTTTCGACAATTCTGGGACAATTTGGAAAGGTGTCTGGGTACTCCATTAACCAACAAAAAACAGAGTTGATGCAATGGAACACCCATTATAGGAGCAAGTTAGTAAGACAAGAAATAAAATATCTTGGAGTCAAAATAGTACATAACCTGGAGCAGCTAGCTCAGGTGAACTTCGATAAGTTAGTTATAGCGGTTAAAAAACAACTGAAGGCCTGGGGAGCACTTCCACTGTCATTCCTAGGTAGATCTAACCTTTTAAAAATGTCGATCCTTCCGAAGTTCACTTTTTTGTTTAACACTATCCAACTAGAATTTAAGAATGTTTGGTTCAAGAGAGTGCAAGGGGAGTTTATTAGCTTTATCTGGGGGAAAACAGCCCTGGAATTTCCTGGAAGAAGCTACGAAGAAAGAAAGAACATAGCGGTATTGCCACCCCAGATCTTTATCAATACTACTGTGACTTTCACCTTAAGAACTTCTGTCAGCTTCTATTGGGTAGCGCCTGTTTGTCCCCGCTCTTTAGGGCTCTTATTTCAGACACCCCAGTCCACACAGAATCTTTCCTTCTCAAATTCGGTCACCCCAAATAAAAAAAAAAGTTAGGTTAAAGATTTTCTTAGGCACAGCTAAGATGTGGCATCAAGTAAGACTTTCTTTGCAAATACCATATTATGGCAACTCTGCCCCCATCTGGGATACCCCTGGTACCCCCGACTGCCATCTGGATTCACTAGCAACCCCTTTGCGAGAGTGCGGTACCTATCACTGGGGACAGCTTTTAGAAGATACCAAGCTAATCTCGTGGCAGCGACTGTCAGAGATCACTAGAGACACTGTCTTCAAATTTAAATATTACCAACTGGCAAGCTGGGCAAACACCCTGGGCAAAGATGGTAGAGGGAACCCGAAATTGGAGGCGAGGATACGCTCACGACCCCTTGTGCGGAAAGACGTCCCAGAATGGTATTGGATGTTAATCTAGGCTGAGGAAGAAGTACAAAATGTGCCGATGGAGACTGTAAAAGAAGGAACTGCCAGACCAGGATCTTGAATCATTATGGCAAGTATCTATGTCTTACTTACGGTCATACGTGAAATCTGTTCCGCTGAGGTAGAACCATTTTTTACTGTCCATAAGGCCTACTAGACGCCACAGACATTATCGAAGATGGGAAATCGGGCAGTGAAGAAGTGTCCCAAGTGTGGAGAAGTAAAGGCGAACAATGTTCATATGCTCTGGCAGCGTCCCTCGATCCAGATCTTTTGGCACAAAGTGGGTAAGACCATTTCGGGAGTCCTGGATCGAGAACTTAAGGTGAGCTTGGCTTTGGTCTATTTTGGGGTGGTTTTGGGAGGGGAGGAAAATGCGTGCCTTCTTAAATGTCACAAAGACAGAATTTTTGTTTTAATTCTCCATGCACGCAGGGAGTTGTGCATTAAGTGGATCCTCCCCTACCCCCGATAGAGGCAGAATGGATGCAATCAATACAAAAAATAGTAACTCTTGATCGGGCTACTAAGCTGGTTAAGAGAATAACATTTTGGCAACTGTGGGATGACTGGTTTAAGGCACACGTTATCGATCCAACCCCCCAGTTTTGAAATATTCCCCCTGCACTACTTTTAAATTGGGTGAGAGAATAAAATATCTGTTTTTTACTTTTTTTTCTCCTGTTTTTCCTCTTCTCCTCTTTTTCTTGTCTCCTTCTGTTTTCATCCGAGAAACCCACGGTCCAATGATTAGCAATATGCTATAAAAGTTGCATTGTTTTTTCTGGGGTCAACTACATGCACATGTTCAGAGGAGTCAGTTCTTTTGACTGGGCGGGAGGTTCTTTGGCTAGCGCGGGATGATCCCCTCCTTCTGGAGAGACTGGATACTCCTTGTAATAGTCAAAAAGAACTTCTTTGACATCCTAGCATACACTGACAAATGAGGGCAAAAAAAAAATCAACTCTTAAATCTGCAACCGTTTACCAGAAGCATTAAAACTCTCCAAATCTTTATCACTTAAATCCAATCTATATGTCTTTTGCAAAGCCTTTGATTTCTCAATGTCAACTCCATAAGTTTGTGCAACTTCAGCAAACCTCTCATGATGACTCTTCGCCCTCATTGTAATACTTTTACACAAAAACAACAACTCTTCTTCCTGGTATTTGCTAAGTCTCTCTGGACTAATCGTACCTAAAATCATTTCCTCCAAATCTGCTTTTAATCTGCTTACATCCATGCTCGTATTCACTTTATTAGACACCATCCCTCTAATCCATTCATCTAACTCTTCTGGTGATGATCCTACTGACCCCCTAAAGTAGGTGTCACTTCTATCACATTCTGTGCCAGTCTTCTAGGTTCCATCTGTACATTTTCGCTTTGGGGTTTCCATTGATCTCTCTGTAATATCAATCAATGTTTCTATCTCGCTCGTTTCAGCACCACTATTAACCCTCCCATTGTTAAAAGGTACTGAAATATTTGACCCTCACTATAGATGGAACTAGGGGACAAATTATCACTGGAACTGATAAAGCTTCTGCATTTAAATTTAATTGAGTGATCCTTTGAGTCAAATCACCTTTAGCCTTACTCATTACATTTTTACTTTTCACTTGCGAAGGCTGAGCAACCTCGACTTGAATCAATGTAGTATTTGGAGTAGTTCTTTCCTGCTCTTCTGATATGGTGGAGGTTTGTTTGACAATAATTTATCTAGTAACTCATCATCAATTTCATTTGGATCTGGTTCCGTACATTTTACATTTTCTACATTTTTCTTTTTCTCCTTGAATTTTCCTCCAGCCTGATCCTCTACTACAACAACCGTATATAAACCCTCACCTCTTGCAATCACATCTCTTCTCCGTCTTTTCATCTGAGCATCCCAGTTTGCCTCTGAATATCTACTCACAGTATTCCTATGTTTATTTGCAGACCTGTCTCTTTCTCTCTTATACGCTTCATGTTCCCATTCTTCAAGTGCCTCGTACTGCATAGGTCTAGGATTTGGTCTCAATTGGTTCATTTGATATCTCAGGTTCTCTAACATCCTCACATTAAAAGTACCATGTTTTGGAAATGCCATATTCCCATGTCCTTCCGTGTACTTCACACAATTCTCCAACCATGTACACGTATGATATCCTTGTTCTAATGACATAAAAAGGCAGGTGTACCATCAGGTGGTACAGGAATTCCCTCTCTAATAGGTATAGGCTCATCCTTTCTAACTAAAGTCCTCATCATTTTCAATAACCTCATTCTAATTCTTCTACTACTCTATAACTCAAACAAATCAAGTAAACCTCTTCCGTATTTCTACACATGCGATTCGTTCATGCTGCCCAATACCAGCGCAACTCACACCAACCAACCAATGGTAACGCAACACCCTTTCGTGATGATTCAGACTGGCTGACCAATGTCAGCGCGGCTCTCTGTGATGTCAGTATAACTCCTACTACTGACCCTCCCTTTACAAAATATTTCGGCAGTAGATTACAAACCCTTTTCAAAGAAAACAAAATTAGAAACGATATAAAACAAACCTGCTTTGCCTGCCTCACTAATATAAAGATTGATTCAATCAAACAAAGAAATCTTTCGCCACTAGCGGAATATCGACTAGTGTTACTCCACTCTCAATCAAGTGAAACATTTTCGGGACTTCTTCAGCTGCGCTTTCTAAAGGTACCCAAATAAATCTCCACTATACTAACTTCAGAGTTCCCTATACAACATAAACAACCTAATTTATTTGCTTAATATCACACCAGCAGACAACGTAATACTTAGTGTATGCCACACTAAACCCTGCCCATTAGGCTAATTTCATCCCAATATCTTAGGCCCCTCCGGACCTGTCTTTTCTTAAGGTCAACGACGGACCACTACATATAACAATAGTACGATATGTTAATAACCAAAATCATTAATTCTGATCTATTAATTTGCTAAATTAATTATTAAACCATCATGTCTGCTATCAATAAACTGATCCAGCGTTCAAGAACTGACAAATGTTTTCAACTTGACCCAATTCAATAACCCTAGAGTTCCTTGTACGCTGGGTGAGTTTAAACCAAATGTAACAATTTGTTCATTCTATTTATCTTCTTGCTGAGCTATGAATCTTTCCATAGTTAATTAGGGATTGGCAAAATTACATCAGAATTTACCATACAATAATCTTTTCATATAACTAAATCAATGGCACTAATAAATACAAACTCTTTGAAAGTTTAAAATGCTTTATCTAAATAAATGTGAATTGCTCATCCAGTACAAATACAGCTCAAATCATAGGTCATAACACAAGGAAACATTAGCAAATAAACATCAATAGTTCATCTCAAATGTCAGCGCAATGAGTGAGTGAGTGGATAGGCATAGAGACAAAAGATTAAAGAGTATTTTCAATGAAAGAGGGGTGAAATGGTCCCAATCCCTTACTAGCCGTATTGGTGAGTTAGATACAAGTAGGGCGTTTGTCCTTAACAGTGGGAGACCCCTACCCCACTAACAACAAGAGAATTTCAAGAGAGTGTCAGGACAAACTTTAAAAAATCTTGGTTCAGCACGGAATTTGTCCTGACACTCTCTTGGAAAAGGTTAAAGAGGTTTTCAAGTAGACTTTATGCAAATTCAGAATATCATACTAACCAATCATATGAGGTTCTAGAAATCTGAAAAGCTACCCTCTGGCAATGAGAATAAGCTAGGCCCCTCGAGAAGAGTTAAGGAGCAAAGTCAAAGAGTCAGGATCAGCAGAACAAAAGCCAGCTTATAGAATTAGGAAACAGCAACACAGCTCTCTCCTCTCTCAAAGTAAGGGAAAACGAGCTCTAACCCCGCCCATTAACTACTACTAGTTATACTCTAAATTCACTAAAGGTCCAACCCTCATTGTGTCATCTCACATTGTTTCTTGCTTTTTGATTGCTCCAAAACAAGGGGGGTTCAATCACACCACTCTCGATGTGCCTAACTTTCAAACGTCTTATTTTTCTAACTTCGCACACTATAATCACTTTCAACAGAGGAAACTCTAGTATTAGACTTCTGGGTTTTGTTCATCTCTCCATCTCACTCATGTATCAATTTGTGGTACAATTGTCCTCATGCTCCGCTCTGCAAGGAAGTTCCATTCTTTTTATCAATTTACTCTCTGCGCAACCTTGGCCATCATCAGGTACTTGCGAAGGACATATCACATTTTCTTTCTCCCTTCTACATTTCTAATATGCCACGTTAATTCTGAAATGACTCTCAGGACTCTTCTGCAGGGCAGTAAGTACACTTCTAGAGAAAACAAATACAAGTGTTATTTATCATTTTATAAAACTCCACCATTAAACGCTCTTTGAAAGCTTTCGCTTGCTCCCGTTTCTTACATGCTGCTTATTATTTTCTAGTTGTTAGTGAAAAATAAACTTTTGACTTTTGTCTTATTTCCTACAATAGTCATGTGCATTTGCGGGCTACTCTAACACTCTCAGCACGCCCTTGCGCTGTTTTAATTTTTCCCCTTTCAGTCTCGCGCAGTTCATTTCACAACATTTGGTTAATGGGTCACACGTTGAGGAGTTCAATCCGAGCAGGTTTTATTTCGCGAAATCCCTGCTCCATCAACACTTTGAACCTTCACTTTATTGCCAGCGAAAAAACAATGATCAACCTCCCTCTTTGGCCTACCCACACTAGATTCTAACGCTGGAAGAAAAAGAGGGTTATATCCCTCTAAAAAGTAGCTGCTCACAGTAGCCTAAGTCTCCTGGATGCAAATTACTGCATATCCTTTCATAAAAGTCAACCACTTTAGGTCATTAAACTTCCACGCAATACCGGCAATATTCTAGCTGGCGAATGTGCAGCCCTTCCCATTACTGGTTTCCATCAAAACTTCATTTGTCTGAGGCAAGGGAACCATTCCCACTTCCTCCCACTGAGTTTTCCAATGTGCTCCCCCCCTAGTCAATTGCATGCATCCAATAGGGATAAAGGGGTAAATATATTTGAAAAGACCAGTTCCGGTGGAGTATTGTTCAGACCAGCGCTAGCTTTCATGTGAACTGCTGATTTA
The DNA here is from genome assembly GCF_964204655.1 of Triturus cristatus. NCBI lineage: Eukaryota > Metazoa > Chordata > Amphibia > Caudata > Salamandridae > Triturus > Triturus cristatus. The sequence continues at coordinate 511,289,038 of NC_140580.1, read as the reverse complement.
TAGAAAAAGCCCAATAAGATTGAGACGATAGAAGAAACAGGGTCATTCTAGGGGCGGCTCCTCATAGAGGCTCAAATCCTCCCTGCAACATGTGCTCTGTTTAAAAATTAATGATCACACAATCGCCACCTAGGGATTTTTATCTATCCAAGCCAGTCAGCCCGGCATACGATATTGATATAGCCTCCCACTTGAGTCCAATAAGTAGTGTTCATGTCCAACCAGGGCCCAACTTTGTTCTTTTGTTGAAAAAAGCTCTCAATGTATCAGCCACAGGAATCGGCACATTGCCCAGTATCAATATGTAAGTCATGGCTTCAGGGGGCATGTTGGGTGATATCGATTTTGAAGAACGGTGTCTCTCTTTCTGTATACAAGGTGTGGCTTCATGGCCCCTTGGGGTAGTAGGTCGGGGGACGGGCAAAGATTTGCTCTAAGGCTCACAAGGCAGAGTGGATACGGGAGACCAGGATAACCTTAGAGTGGCCAACTCGATTTCCTTATCGATAATGCCTGCTGCCATTTTCAAGAAGGCGTCATAGTGGTGACCACATTGGTGTGGGAATTGGAGACAGTGGCATGGTGCTTACTTTTTGACTCATTTCACACCAGAAAGTTAGCACCAACTTTCCTCAAAGGAACAGTGGTGATACAAGAACTCCCACTATGCCCAATAATGAAAAATTCACTTTGTGCAAAACCCCAATCACCTCTGTCTTGGGCAGCGCAATTGGACAGAGCGGGAAGATCCATTGACCCATGATAATGACTTGCCACAGATTACCTGAATCAATCAATCACTAAAAGATAAACAGGATGAATACGTACCAACCAAGACAGGAAAGATGTCAATAGTAAAGGCAAGTTTCCTATTGGACCTCTTTATGTCGACTGAGGCAGACAAAACACAGCCCTCTCCTCCATTCAGTTAGTAGGGGATATAGGCAGCCGAGCAACTCATGACAAAGTCATCTCCTCCAGTACTCCAAAACCAAATTGGTGGGCAAAGTCAAGCCTCCTCCGGGGTATGATGGTCTTGGCCCAGGGTTTGCCCAGGCATGGCCCAAGCTGCAGTAGGGGAGGACGCTTTTCAGCGCATAGCGTGGGGAAATTGGCGGTGCCCCTCCTTCCAGTAGCAATGGGTTGTGGGTCTGAGGATCCCAGGCAGCAGCAAACCCGCAGTAACACCGGGGCAAAATACCAGCAGACCAAACATCTGCTATTAGTAATTTTAATATTAATATTAATGTTAGTATGTATATCAATATCAATATCAATAATAATAATAATAATTATAATAATAAAAATAATAATAAAATGCATGGCAGAACTGAGAGACTTTTTTATTAAAAAAATAAATAAAAGCACTGGTAAAACAGCCAAATCAGTGTCTTTTCTAAACTTTACAATTTTAACTCAGGGATATGGTAGCTACATTCCAGCTTTCTTTTTATCCTCCTGTGTGTAGCAAATGCTTAAAAAAACAAATACATTAACCATCTGACTGCCTGTGAAGGCCAGGCCTATCGATTTACCAATGCTTGTTTGAGTTTGTAAACACCATTTTCCAATACAAAATTGTATGCACAGTACAATTTCACATTAGAAAATGCAAGTGCTCATGTGAAAGTGTATTTCTTTTTCTTTCTTTTTTCAAAGAGATTTTTTTTCCCTGTGAAGCAACTCCTTCCCCCAGAGCCCAATCAAGATTGGTGATGTTCCATTACCTTTGTCACAGTGAAAGGAGGTTTACCCTAGCCCTTTATGGTAGTAAAGTGACCATTTACAAGGGGGGGGGAAAGCCAGAGTGCAGTTTGCGAACGCCCAAAGTCTGACGTTTGTTAGAATTCACATACACACAGGGCAACCCACCTTGTAAAATGCCCAGTTCCTGCCCCTTGCATAGTATCTACACTTGGGTAATTGTACCCAGCTATACTATACAACCATGCTTTTAATTTGCAAGGTTTTATTTCATCGGCCCAACTTTACTTCTTTGCGCACGGCCATGCAACAAATCATAGGGACAGATATAGTTTACAAAATAGTGCGCTTTGCAATATTTATATTTAAAACAGGAACAAATGAGTTTGCAAAATAAGGTGGAAGTTTCTGGTTTTGCTGTTGGTGGAGATGTCTTGTAGTCGACATCATTCCAGTCAGTGGATATGCTTATTTGTATACCGCGGTTCCTAATTGATCCTTTGAATTGTCACTCCTTACCAGAAGTGCTCTCTGCATGCTTCAGCAAGGATGAGCAAGGCAATTCACATCTCCATTAGGAAAGCAGTTCGCCCTGAAGCTGCACTATAAACATGATCCATCAATTCCCTCTGCCTCCAAGGAGGATGCTTTGCCAAAAACGCAAAGTTTTCTTGCCAGGATGATCGGTGTTTTTGCTGTTGTAATTAGCTCAGATTTTCCATTTACAGTCATGTGGATCAGAATTTCATATCGTTTTAGTAAAACCTCACATCACTTACATTGGACAATCGCTGTTTCTCTCAGAGGCCCATTGAAACTCATTTAGAATAAGTAGGCCTTGCATCTTACCCTACATGTCCTTTTGCAGTTGCCACACGTTTTCTGTCTTTAGGTGCTGCGACGGCTTGAACAAACTATCAAATGTCAGTGCTGCGTTAATAGGTCTGAAAAAAAGACTACTTAATTAGTTCAATATGTTTGAAGAGATGCAGCCTTTGGCAGTTCGTTGTGACAAGCAATTTAAAGGATTAACTGTATATAACACTAAACAAGCATTTGCAATGCAATCAGTCTCACATTTGTGAAAGTTAGAAATCTTGGTGTTGAAAATTACATTGTTTTTTACTTTTGTTTTTTGTATGCAGTGTAATGATGATATCTGCATAGCTCTATTACCATTCTTATGACCTCGCAGTGCTGGAGAACCAGAAAATAGGAACTAGGTTATGAGGGAGGGCAGACGAGTGTAAAATACTGGCAAAAAGAAAGATTTAACAACATCCTGGAAAAAGCAAACACTCATACAGAATGCAAGATTAAGTAAACCACGTGAAATGTAAGCAGGAACAACATGGTTATCGTAATACTTTTGCACTCATTATTCAGAAATCAATGAATTTTAATTGGCTGAAAAGGTAAGGACATGACTACAGGGCCCGGAAGGGACCCATTTTAATGTCCATTGCTTATAGCCTTTCAAAACATAAGCAGTATGGTTTAAAAAGACCACATCCATGAACATAACCGTGGTACACATTTTATAAACTATAATAAGGAAAACAGCTGAATAGGATCACATTAAACATGTTCCACCGTATGCATCAAAAATGATCCACTTCCTCACCCAACCAATGTTGTTCAAAGAAACACGAGAAAACGATAGTAGTGCTTCACTGGCAAACTCTGAAAAGGGACACTACTTCCTTACTTGTCAATACAGACCCTGTTTCCAGACCTAACCATCATGTAATCTGTTATGATCTACTGTTTGCCTTTCCCCTTTGCCGATGTATTTCTTCCCTACTGCTCAGCCAGAATGAAAGTCAGTGTGCTTGGAGATGTCTGGAATGTTGGATGATTGATGATTTCGTGGAATGCATGGGTGTCTGGTGAGGTTGTGAGTGTCAGTTGGAGTGAACAGGCTGAGCAGCAGGGAGGCTGCTCCTGGTGGGCATCACCTGGACTATACATCTTCCAGTAACTTATCTGAAGCTGTACTTATAAATAAACCTACAACGTACTTATACATGACTTGGCTACAGGATTATCCTTTATTTACAACATAATCATTTTATACGTTTTGGAAGTTGCAGCCTTCATTTGCTTCAATTAAACTAATTAAACTAACATGTCAAGGAATAATGAATTGTAGGTGAAAGGTTCAGGACTGGTGCTTGTGTCTTTAATGACCTTGAGTGAGGTGGTCACCCTAATACTGGGTGAAAACATCAAAAGGATTCAGAATGCCAATCTGGGTTACTTGGAATAAAAGGAGGAAAGTTGAAAACATCCTAATATCTGAGGCAAGTAACAGTGAAGTCCTCACATACAACAGCACATGTAACAACACAAGACAGATGCTGGAGGTTAGTTACCAGGAGAGAAAATTCTAACAGGGAAAAGGATAAGACAATGAACAGTGCTGTGATAGAATGAGGAGAATGAGGAGTATATGAAGCAGTGAAAATATTGAGTAAAATTGTACCAGAACCATTTTCAATGTTTGTGTGTGTGGGGGGGGGGAGGGTGGGGGAGTGGGTTGAGGTGGAACAGTGTTGTGTTACGGATGTGCAGGCAAAACAAAAGTCCACTGGTTGCTGCAGAGGTGATTGTAGATAATACAGATGAAGATCTGAATGTGTACAGGAGGACTGTGCAAGATTAACAGCAGATGAAGGTTTGGAAGCATCAACCAAATTGGGAAAACAAGATCTGTGCCACTTATACAGAAGAGGGTACACCTGCAGGTGTTCTTTTAGAATAGTGATTAGACAATGAAGACTAGCAACAAACCCTATTTTTGAAACAGTGCGTGTTTATGCAATGTCACTGTTCAGAACAGATGTTAATATTTCCCACCTCAAGAATTCTCAATTTATCACCTCAGAAAGACTCAGGGCCTGATTCTGATGCTGTTTGGAAAGCTTCCCAACTGAATGGGTTTGGGAATGGTTTCCAACCGAATCGGATAGGGAGATTCCAAGAAACCGAGTATGATGCCTCCGGATTCTTCCAAATACGATTTGGTTGGACCCCCACTGACTTCAGTGGGAACCTTTGTTCCTATCGAATGTATAGGCTCCCATTGAAGAAAGGGGTGGATGGGGAAAATCGGGCAACCTGTGGCGGACACCCCTTGGTGCCTGCCACACTGTGCATTGCTGTTAAGGGTGGTTCCAATGGGCACTCCCACAGGCCTGATTGGGAAGGCTCCGGGTGCAGGGGGCCCACTACAAGCCCCCAAAGTCTGATTCTGACAGCGGATTCGCGTCGGACGGCATGTTTCGGAAAGGCTGTCTAAATCCAATATTGTACTCGGTCATTTGGAAACGTGGCCCGTAGAGACGTATGATTCTGCTCCGTGTGGCTCGTCATTCCAAATGTTGTTGTGTTTGTATTGGGATATTCCTAACGCCTAACTCGCATCATACTCGGTCGGTCCGAGACGGTCAAATAGACACGTTCCCGATCCGATTTGGATGGAGCAAATGCCATTTCAGTCCCTCAGCGTCAAAGCTGGTGTTAGTGATTATTGTCAGAGTTGGAAATTGAGAGTTCACGGATTATGAATGTGGTAAAGGCAGTGAGTGAACAAATATGAAAGGACAATTGAAGAGAATTAGAGCAATGTGTCTAATTCACTCGGATGGGAATGGAGAGCAGGCATCAAGTCTGAGCTCCTCAGCAAAGACATAGGTATTCAAGTTGAAGTTAGTGGTGGAGTGTAAAGCAGTTAAGAATACTATAGCACTGTGCCCATATAGTATTGGGGCCCTAGGGGACAAGCGATAAATGATCAATTTGTGATAACTACAGTGTAATGACCTCTGTTTGCCTAGCACCCCAGGACCCTTATTGAGTGCGCAAAATAACATGTTATGCATGCTAAATTGAACCCAAGCCGTACTACTATGACTTGCATGCAACCAAAATATTGAGGAGTAAACCTTAATCTTACTGTGGGAAATCACCAAGCTTCCAGCTCAGCCCCATTTACAAATATTAAGTCAGTTGAAAGCATTTTGATTGAAGTATGTGTCCTTAACTCCATGTGCACATCCCACTTGAATTTGCAGAGGTACTGTCCTGGGAGGCGATCTTTGATTTCTTGACTAGCTCCTGAAGGGACTTCTCCTATCTGTTTCACTTGTTGGCTTTCCTGGGGCACTAGTGTAACCTCGCTAAATAGGGTGCGGAATGGTGGCCCACACTTCCCCATGGTGAGTATTGGAATAATCCACTGAAGTGAGTTTGGAGAGGAGACACATAGTTGTAAGAATTCAACACACGGAGAGAGGAGCAGTATATGCAGCCTTATGGACTGTAACAGACGCAAAAGTGGGGCACACTGCTTTCGTTTCTGACTGAAGTTTCACCTAGAGCATGCACACAGCACTGGGTTTCCCAAAGCAGCCCGCATGGGCTTCGGGTCAAAGGGCATAAAGAGCAACAGTTGTTATACAGAAGCACAGTTGCACCAGTACGTGTCTTCTTCTGAAACAAAGATTGTGAAATAAAGATGGATTATCTTAATATAGACGAAAATTCCATTGTTGTAGCAGATTGTACATTTGTTAGAATTATTGAAACTTTAAGGGATATATAAAAGAGATCCTTGTCTATTCTTCCTTCGCTTGGCAGTCATCTTAGAATGGAAACACGTCTGGTGTGCTATGCCAAAGTGCTACCTAAAGAATTATACGTATTTAGAGGAGAAGTGTGTTAAAAGTCAATGTATCTTTAAATCTAGTTATGTTAACAAAGATCAAAAAACTGTTTGTAGTCAATTTATTTACATTTTGCAGATCTATTTTGTAATGCTGAAGAAAATTCTTAAAACTGTTTTCATCGCCCTGCTGCTTTAAGTGAAAGTTACTGTTAGACCTGGCACCTTGGCGTGAGTCTCCCTTCCACTTTTTGTCGCTGTGCCTCATGTGTTTTGCTGGTGTTAGCTGCTCAGAGCACTGTGCCACTGCCAACCCGTGCCACAGTGCAAGTGCTCCCTATTTAAAATGTATATGTTGGTTGGATTCCATGATTGGCTTATTTGGTTTACTGTCAGACCCCAGTAAAGTGCACCAGGAGTGCCAGGGCTTGTAAATACAAAATGCTGCTGGTGGGCTTGCAGCACTGGTTGTGCCACCCACAGAAGCGGCCTGGTAAAATGTATCTAAGGTCTGCCATTGCAGAACCTGCGTGCAGTCTGGTACTGTCATGCTGACTGGGTAAGTGCACACAGTTGCCAGTCCCTAAACCTTCCCTTAACTTCATATTAGTCACCCCTATGGTAGGCCCAAGGGCAGGGTGCATTGTAAGCATAAGGTAGGACAAGCCCGGATGTGTGTGGCATGTCCTAATAGTGAATTACAGCCATTTTAGTTTTTCACTATTGTAAGGCTACCTGTTCTCCATAGGCCAGAATGGGCTGTTAGAATTGTTACATTCTATGATCCTAACAGACCCAGGGAACATGGTAGAAATTCGAGTTTAGCATGCCTGAACTCAGAATAATAAAACACATCTTTTAGTAAAGTTTATTTTAATATTCTGTGTTTGCAAATACCACTTTTAGAAAGTTGGTATTTGCTTGCTTGACCATTTCAGCGTGCCTCTGCTATGATGTGTATCTGCCTGTCTGGTTGTGTGAGTGACAGGGCTGGGGAAACCCAGAGGGGCATGGCTAGGTAGCCTGGTGGTGAATAGGAAGATTGGCAGTCAGATGGGTGGGAGGAGTACACCTGGGCTCTGAATAGGGTTGTGCTCTGCTACCACAATGCTGGCTCCACCTCCTGCAGAGCAGCTCATGTCTCTGCCCTGCACCCTGAATAGAAAGGCAGAGTCATGTCAACAGAGTGCTCAAGAACTGGTTTGGACTGGGCAAAGGCCCTTCAACCCCAGAGGAACAAAGGAATTAGGGGTATAAGTATTGGGACCCTGCTCCCAAGAAAAGAGATCCTGCTGAAACAAGAAGAACCTCTGCCAGAAGAGAAGGAACTGGGAAAGCTGTAGGAGGAGTAACTGTCCCTGACCTGGGGGATTGGCCTGCAGTGGTTGCCTTGCTGCTGAAGGAGAGGAGAAAGACTGCTAAAGACTTTACTTCAACTTGTGCTTTAAAAAGATCTCCAAGGGCTTGAACTGAGCTTGCCCACTGAACGAAGTCCCAAGACCAGTGGACTTCACCCCCAGCTCCCCATAGTCTTTTGGAAGTGCCTGCTGCTGTTGTTGGGCCTTCTGAGGGACTGCGTGTCGCAAGGAGCTGGAAGCGCGGCGCAAAGAAGAGAAGCGTGCCGCCGTCGGAGCCGCTGTCGTCGCATCTCGCAAAGGGTGTCGCCGCTGCAGCATCGCATCGAACGGAAGCGTCTCGCATCATTCCGGAAGTGTCTCGTAACGCCGAAGAAGCGTATCGCCATCGCAGCCATCGTAGCTGTCGCATTGCACCACATCAAGAGAAGAGTCTCGCATCGAGGAGGCAGCGTGTCGCCATCGCAGCCATCGTAGTTGTCGCATTGCACCGCATCCAGAAAAGCACCTCGCATCCACGGAGAAGCGTGCCGCCGTCGGAGCCGCTGTCGTCGCATCTCGCAGAAGGGGTGTCGCCGCTGCAGCATCGCATTGAGCGGAAGCATCTCGCATTGTCGGAGAAGAGTGCCGCTGCCAAGGCCGCTGTCGTCGCATTTCATCAAGGGTGACGCCGCTGTAGCTGACGCATCGAGTCGAGTCTTCTCGCAACATCGGAGAAGTGTAACGCATCTGGAAGATCCCGTCTTTATTTCTTTTGCACCCAGAACTTCAACGCATCTGCATCGCTACAACACTTTAGTTTCCCTACGTGTCGTATCTAAGGTACATTGACTTAAAGTGTCGCATTTAAGAACTTAAGAGAAACTAAGCAATCTTCTTCCAACTAAGCAACCATATTATGTATTTTTAATCGTTTAATGGTCTTGTGATAATCCTATATAAAGAATCCTTATTTTTAATATAAATACCTGTGTGGTGTCCATTTGTAGTGTTGTCACTTGGTTACTGTATGTGTTCACAAATGCTTAACCTATAACGCTCTGAGATAAGCCTTGTCTGCTCGCGCCAAGCTACCTAAAGGGTGAGCAAGGGGTTGTTTTAGTAGTGTAACCCCTTACCCTGACTAGAGGAAAGGTTCCCTGCTTGTCACAAGTACCTACCTGTGCCAACCAGAGAACCCGGATTCTAACATTGGTGGTCAGCGGTGAGGATTCTGGACTTGCATTTGTGACTCATGTACAGTGATTGGTGAACACTACTTAGTGAGTGCAGACCTTAAACGCAACCAATACTTGTTGGTAGATTTCTTTTTGGGACTTTCTATTTTTGAGTACTGCCAAACTTAACCATGGTGGAGAAAGCAGCATCCGTAGTCTCTGTGAATACTAAATGGGAATGGGAAGAAGTAAAACTGGACAGCTACCCGTTGAAACAGCTAAAGTTCTTCTGCAGGAAATTTAAAGTTTCTGCAACTGGATGTAAAAGCAAGGCAGAGTTCTACAAGGCGCTGAGGGCCTGGGTAAAAGCAAGGAATGCCATTGATGATGATAATGCAGATGAGCAGCTGGATGGGCCAGTGGGCTCAAGAGGAAGGAGAACCCCTTTCCCTGCTGGTAGCAGTGTTTCTAACCTTAGTCTATCTCCAGAGGAGCTGGCAGATAGAAACGAGTGTAGGATGCATGAATTGGAGCTGGCCAAGCTCAAGTTAAGTGGGCAGTTAGAATTGGAAATGCAGAGTATAAAGTTAGCCCTGAAAGAAAAGAAGCTACAATATGAGCATAAAAAGGTTTTGAGGGAGATGGAGCTGAAAGCCCAGAGTGTAGAAAAGGCTCCCTCTGGTGGCAGCACACCGTCAGTTAGACAGAGTCAAGGGTGTACATACCCAAGGATGTGGTTAAGGAATTCTTCAAGAATGATGACATAGGGCAGTGGTTTAAGGCCTATGAGGTAGCCATGTCTTACCACCGGCTCCCTGAGAAAGTTTGGGGAGCGGGGTTGTGGGGACGGTTCCTTAGTGAGGGGTGGGATACACTGCTGGATTTGCCTTCAGATGATTATAATTCCTATCCCCATATGAAGGCTGCTTTGATGTCTAGGTATGGGTTGACCCCTGAGTTGTATAGGCAAAGGTTCAGGGGTTGCACCAAGATTCCAAACAGTACGTATGTTGAGTATGTGACTTTTTTGTGCAGAGCACTGGATGGTTGGGTGAAGGGTAGCAAAGTTAATGATTTTCAAGGGCTTCTTGATTTAATGGCATGGGAGCACTTGTCCAGTAATTGTTTTCCTGAGCTACGCCAGCACCTGATTCATAGTAGGCTGACTAACCCTAGGAAGCTTGCTGAGGAGGCGGACCGCTGGGTCAGTACCAGGGTCCACAAGGGTCAAGTGGGAGATTCCGCCAAAGATGGGCAGGGTCCCCAGCAGAAGAGTGGGGGGGACAAGGGTAAACAGAGGGAGTTCCAGAAGAGGCCCCAAAGTAGTCCCCAAGGTAACCAAAGGAAAGGTTCTCAGCCTCCCCACCACAGAAACCGACAGGGGCCCCGACAGGTACACCTGTTCAGAAGGGGCCCATTAGATGTTACAAGTGTGGTAACATGTGGCATTTTGCCTCGGATGTGAAGTGTCCATTGTTTGGTAAACCAGCACCCACTGGTGCTCCATCCCGGCAGGTGACTAGTGTAGCCCTGGGGGAGGAGATGGGTGTCCAAGGTGGGTGGGGTCCCACAGAGATGTCCCTTGTCTCATTAGGAGACCGTGAAGTGGTCCCCCAAACCCAGCTGCCTGAGAACACTAAAAAATACAGGCAGTGGGTGACCATAAATGGCCATAGGGTTGAAGCTCTCAGAGACACAGGAGCCAGTGTGACGGCTGTCAAGCGCCACCTGGTGTCTCAGGAGCAGGTTGTCCCAGGAGCATTCTATCCGGTTGTTGCCGCCGACAACACCGAGAGTCACTGCCCAGTGGCTCAGGTTCCCTTTCAGTGGGGGGGGGTCTCTGGTACTCTTCAGGTAGCTGTGAGGCCCGCCATGCCTGTAGACTGTCTGTTAGGGAACGATCTGGAGAGCTCACCCTGGGCTAAGGTGGAGCGGAGTGCTCACCTGGAGATATTGGGTATGCCGGATTGGGCGTGTGTCACCACACGGTCTGTGGCAGCCAGTAGAGGTACTCAAGAGGTTCTAGAGCCTGAGAGTGAGGCCCAGGGACCGGCCTTAAAGAGAAGGAGCAGGGGGCGCAGGAAGCCGGCCCCTGAAGTTCCCACTGTCCAGGAGGGAGCAGACCTTGAGGGGGATGCCCTGGAACCTACAGGGGAACAGATAGCTGAACTGGGGGACCTGCCTGAGCTGACCCATTGGCAGCAGGAAGGAGGACCCTCCAGGGAAGAGTTCTGCAGGGAGCAGAAGGAATGCCCTTCTCTTGTGGGTATGCGGCAGCAGGCTGCAGACCAGGCCAACGGTGATCAGTCCGGAACACATTTCATTTACTGGGAGAATGACCTCCTGTATTCTGAGCCTAAGGTTGCTGAGCCTGGGTCAGCCCGTGTGCTGGTGGTACCCCAGCGCTTCAGAGCCTTCCTACTGGGGCTGGCTCACGATGTACCCTTAGCAGGACATTTGGGGCAGGACTAGGGGTGGGCGGAATTTGCTTAAGTGACTTTCGCAAATTATCGCGAAAATGTTACAAATCTCCGCAAACACACGGAAATATCGCGAAGATGCGGAAGTTTTTTTCCCGCCCGTTCGTGGTATTTTCTGCATGGGCGCGGCTCACCAACTTACCCATGCGGTTGCTTGCGGGCGCGGCCATCTTGTTTTCACTCTTCTCGCGGTGCATGATCGCGAGAAGAAAGACGTGATCGCGCGACCAATGACATTACTGCGGGCGCGAACTGTCGCGAGACAGCGCAAATGGCTACCAACAATCCCACATCTTGTGGAGAACGCGACCGGATTGGGAAAACTTGTCGGCGAACGCGAGGATTCAGGTAAGGCGATCGCACGCGAGAATGTATTATTTTACAGCGCGAGCAAGAAACAAATTATCGCTAAGCTGCGGAATGCGGAAATTTTGACATTTTCGCGCTCTCCACGGAACGCGGAAATGTAAAATTATCGCAATTTCCACAAGCGGAACGGAAATTTAGCCCAGGCCTAGGCAGGACAAGACCTTTGAAAGCCTTTTCACCCACTTCTTTTGGCCCCAAATGCGCAGTAGTTCAGATACTCACTGCAGAACATGCCAAACTTGCCAGGCAAGTGGGAAGAGTGGAAGGAAGCAGAAGGCTCCACTCCAACCATTCCCTGTGGTCGGTACCCCATTCCAGCGAGTGGGGATTGACATTGTAGGGCCACTGGACCCCAGGACAGCGATGGGCAATAGGATCATCCTGGTCCTGGTGGACCATGCCGCCCGGTACCCGGAAGCCATCCCTCTGAGGACAGTGACGGCCCCCGTGGTGGGACGTGCGCTGATGGGAATTTTCTCCCGAGTGGGATCCCCTCTAGAGGTGGTGTCTGACCGAGATACCAATTTCATATCTAAATATATGAAATCCCTGTGGCAAGAGTCTGGTCAAGGAAGGCTGGGAGCAATCTCCCAGGAAACCTCCCCAGAATGTATATAGCTACATGCTGCCCTTCAGGAACCAGACTAGGCGTTTCAGGGAACTTGCTGAGGCAAACCTGGAAGCCAGCCAGGAGGAGATGAAGCGGTGGTACGACCAGAATGCCACTCCGGTAGAGCTTCAGCCTGGGCAGAAGGTATGGGTCTTGGCCCCCGTGGAGCCCTGTGCGCTCCATGATAAGTGGACCGGTCCCTTTGAGGTGGTGGAGCGCAAGAGTCCGGTTACCTATTTGGTGGACCTGAAGTCTCCTAGGAACCCCTTAAGGGTCCTACATGTCAACCGCCTCAAGCCCCACTTGGAGAGGTCCCAAGTGGGCATGCTCTTAGCGACAGATGCTGGGATGGAGGAGGAGACCGAGCCTCTTCCTGACCTCCTGTCAGTCAAGGAGCAAGATGGGTAAAAGGATGGTGTCATCGTCTCTTCCGCCGTGACCCCTGAGCAACAGAATGATAGTCGCCAGCTGCTGGGACAATTTTCTGACATGTTTTCCCTGATTCCCGGTGTCACTGATTGGTGCGTCCATGATGTGGACACTGGGGATAGTACACCTGTGAGGCACAAGGCCCACAGGGTGACTGACAGGGTAAGGGCCTGCATCAAGGAGGAGGTCTCCAAGATGTTTGCCCTTGGGGTAATTGAGTCCTCAAGCAGTCCTTGGGCCAGCCCAGTGGTCTTGGTCCCAAAGGCTGCAGCGCCGGGAGCCACACCCGAACTCTGGTTCTGTGTGGACTACAGAGGACTCAATTCGGTCACCAGGACTGATGCACACCCCATCCCCAGAGCTGATGAGCTCATAGATCGGCTAGGGGATGCCCACTACCTCAGCACGTTTGATCTAACGTCTGGGTATTGGCAGATCGCCTTGACCGATGGGGCCAAAGAGAGGTCAGCATTTTCCACCCCTGATGGGCATTACCAGTTCCGGGTTATGCCCTTTGGGATGAAATATGCCCCTGCCACCTTCCAGAGGTTGGTCAACCAGGTGTTGGTTGGGCTGGATTCGTTCAGTGCAGCCTACCTGGATGACATGGCAGTGTTCAGCTCCACGTGGGAGGAACACCTGCGCCACCTCTGGGAAGTGTTGATGGCGCTGCGGAGGGCAGGCCTCACGATCAAGGTGAGTAAGTGCCAGATTGGGCAGGGTTCAGTGGTGTACTTGGGGCACCAAGTTGGGAGTGGCCAGGTGGCACGCCTTCAACTCAAGATAGAAACCATCCTGAATTGGGAGTCGCCCAAAACCCAGACAGAGGTGAGAGCCTTCCTAGGTTTTACCGGGTACTACGGGAGGTTTTTCAAGGGGTATGGCAACATTGTTGCCCCCTTGACAGCGCTGACTTCAAGGAAGCAGCCCAGGAAGGTAATCTGGACTGACACCTGTCAGAAATCTTTTGAGGCCCTGAAAACTGCTATGTGAACGGCGCCCGTGCTTTTGGCTCCCAACTTCTCCAAAGAGTTTATCGTTTAGACAGACGCTTCAGAGCATGGTGTGTGGGCTGTTCTTTCACAGATTAATGAAGAGGGCCTAGATCAACCTGTAGCCTTTATTAGCAGGAGGTTACTTCCACGGGAACAGAGATGGAGTGCGATTGAGTGTGAGGCATTTGCTGTGGTCTGGGCGCTGAAGAAGCTAAGACCATACCTGTTTGGGTCTCACTTCTGGGTTCAGACAGACCACAGGCCCCTCAGATGGTTGATGCATATGAGGGGTGAGAATCCAAAGCTGCTGAGGTGGTCCATTTCCCTACAGGGTATGGATTTCACGGTGGAACATCGCCCTGGTACAGATCACGCCAATGCTGACGGTCTGTCCAGATTTTTCCGCCTTAGTGATGAAGAACTCCCTGGGTTAGGGTAGTTCTCCCCACTTTTCAGCTGGAGGGGACACGTGTTAGACCTGGCACCTTGGTGTGAGTCTCCCTTCCACTTTTTGTCGCTGTGCCTCATGTGTTTTGCTGGTGTTAGCTGCTCAGAGCACTGTGCCACTGCCAACCAGTGACACAGTGCAAGTGCTCCCTATTTAAAATGTATATGTTGGTTGGATTCCATGATTGGCTTATTTGGTTTACTGTCAGACCCCAGTAAAGTGCACCAGGAGTGCCAGGGCTTGTAAATACAAAATGCTGCTGGTGGGCTTGCAGCACTGGTTGTGCCACCCACAGAAGCGGCCTGGTAAAATGTATCTAAGGTCTGCCATTGCAGAACCTGTGTGCAGTCTGGTACTGTCATGCTGACTGGGTAAGTGCACACACTTGCCAGTCCCTAAACCTTCCCTTAACTTCATATTAGTCACCCCTATAGTAGGCCCAAGGGCAGGGTGCATTGTAAGCATAAGGTAGGACAAGCCCTGATGTGTGTGGCATGTTCTAATAGTGAATTACAGCCATTTTCGTTTTTCACTATTGTAAGGCTACCTGTTCTCCATAGGCCAGAATGGGCTGTTAGAATTGTTACATTCTATGATCCTAACAGACCCAGGGAACATGGTAGAAATTTGAGTTTAGTATGCCTGAACTTAGAATAATAAAATACATCTTTTAGTAAAGTTTATTTTAATATTCTGTGTTTGCAAATACCACTTTTAGAAAGTTGGTATTTGCTTGCTTGACCATTTCAGCGCGCCTCTGCTATGATGTGTATCTGCCTGTCTGGTTGTGTGAGTGACAGGGCTGGGGAAACCCAGAGGGGCAGGGCTAGGTAGCCTGGTGGTGAATAGGAAGATTGACAGTCAGATGGGTGGGAGGAGTACACCTGGGCTCTGAATAGGGTTGTGCTCTGCTAACACAATGCTGGCTCCACCTCCTGCGGAGCAGCTGATGTCTCTGCCGTGCACCCTGAATAGAAAGGCAGAGTCATGTCAACAGAGTGCTCAAGAACTAGTTTGGACTGGGCAAAGGCCCCTCAACCCCAGAGGAACAAAGGAATTAGGGGTATAAGTATTGGGACCCTGCTCCCAAGAAAAGAGATCCTGCTGAAACAAGAAGAACCTCTGCCAGAAGAGAAGGAACTGGGAAAGCTGTAGGAGGAGTAACTGTCCCTGACCTGGGGGATTGGCCTGCAGTGGTTGCCTTGCTGCTGAGGAGACTGCTAAAGACTTTACTTCAACTTGTGCTTTAAAAAGATCTCCAAGGGCTTGAACTGAGCTTGCCCCCTGAACGAAGTCCCAGGACCAGTGGACTTCACCCCCAGCTCCCCAGAGTCTTTTGGAAGTGTCTGCTGCTGTTGTTGGGCCTTCTGAGTGACTGCGTGTCGCAAGGAGCTGGAAGCGCGACGCAAGGAAGAGAAGCGTGCCGCCGTCGGAGCCGCTGTCGTCGCATCTCGCAAAGGGTGTCGCCGCTGCAGCATCGCATCGAGCGGAAGCGTCTCGCATCATTCCGGAAGTGTCTCGCAATGCCGAAGAAGCGTGTCGCCATCGCAGCCATCGTAGCTGTCGCATTGCACCGCATCGAGAGAAGAGTCTCGCATCGAGGAGGAAGCGTGTCGTCATCGCAGCCATCGTAGTTGTCGCATTGCACGGCATCCAGAAAAGCACCTCGCATCCACTGAGAAGAGTGCCGCCGTCGGAGCTGTTGTCATCGCATCTCGCAGAAGGGGTGTCGCCGCTGCAGCATCGCATCGAGCGGAAGCGTCTCGCAACGTCGGAGAAGAGTGCCGCTACCAAGGCCGCTGTCGTCGCATCTCGTCAAGGGTGACGCCGCTGTAGCTGACGCATCGAGTCGAGTCTTCTCGCAACATCTGAGAAGCGTAACGTATCTGGAAGATCCCGTCTTTATTTCTTTTGCACCAAGAACTTCAACGCATCTGCATCGCTGCGACACTTTTGTTGCCCTGCGTGTCCCATCTAAGGTACATTGACTTAAAGTGTCGCATTTAAGAACTTAAGAGAAACTAAGCAATCTTCTACCAACTAAGCAACCGTATTGTGTATTTTTAATCGTTTAATGGTCTTGTGATAATCCTACATAAAGAATCCTTATTTTTAATATAAATACCTGTGTGGTGTCCATTTGTAGTGTTGTCACTTGGTTACTGTATGTGTTCACAAATGCTTAACCTATAACACTCTGAGATAAGCCTTGTCTGCTCATGCCAAGCTACCTAGAGGGTGAGCAAAGGGTTGTTTTAGTAGTGTAACCCCTTACCCTGACTAGAGGAAAGGTTCCCTGCTTGTCACAAGTACCTACCTGTGCCAACCAGAGAACCCGGATTCTAACAGTTACAATAAGCAGTAAATTTTTCAACTAACGGGTGCCTGCAGCAGTGCCTCAAAAAGAAACAGGACACTTAGCACATTTCACAGCAAACAGTGTTGTGAGGGTTCAGTACCAAATGCTGTCACTAGGTGTCCCTTGGGACCTCTTTTGGCGACATACGCTACCGCACCCTGCAACATTGCTAGGCAAAGGATATGGTTCAGCGGGGAGAGCTGCAAACTGGTGAGCTGGGGATCCCTGTTCGAGTCTGGTGTTGGGTCAACATCCTGTGATAATGGCTTGATTGTTTAATTTCTGCCGAGCCCATGGCTAATCATGTGACATAAATAAAAGGGTTTAATGTAAATACATAAGAATTTAATGCAGCATTCTCGGAGGCAGGCAAACAGCGTCATGGGTAGACGGCAAAGGATATTAAACAGGGTACTGCACTGAAAATTATGAGTTAAGTAACCAAAAACAAAATAATAGCAAAACAGCAGTGGGGTAGAGCGGGCCTGTGAGCAGAGTTGTTGAAGGGGTGATCGAGAGGCACGGGGAGATTAAGGGACATAAGGCAACCAAAGCAGTGTTGTAGAAGGGGTGAGGGGGAGGCACTGGGAGATAGAGGGTTGGAAAGTAAATGAAGTGACAAAAGTTTCATTGCACAAGTAAACAGAAAAGTTAAAGAGCAAAGAGGCAGGCCAACTAAAAAAGGAATTCTCTCTAAGTATAAATAACCTGAACAGTAAGAACACATGTAAGAGAGGAGTCTATAAGGGAGGATACAAAAATTCCAAAAGGAGGGACTACTTTGTGTATTCTCCAAAGAAAGGCAACACTTCTAAAGGAAAGCAACAGGAACCAATGAAAAATATGGACATTTTTTCAATTCCATATCCTAGATACAAAAGGAACACTGTTAATGGATAGAATGCAGAGCAAATCAAACATTCACACTGAGTCAATAGATCTGGGTTAAATCCATCATTCTTTTGCTCACCATGTCACCCCAGTTTAGACCCAGCCATATGCAAATTAGTCTTGACCCTGTGCCTCATGGGAACAGTCCAGACCGAACTGCCAAGCCAGATCCTTCCTGCACCAGAAACAAGCATCCTGGGACATGTTTTGAGGCATCACCCCTCATCAGCCAGGCTAGCTTGAATACAGTGGCACAGTGAGCCCGCGACCAACGTCTAGGCATACCCTGTGCACTTAGGAGAAG
Source organism: Triturus cristatus (assembly GCF_964204655.1). Classification (NCBI taxonomy): domain Eukaryota; kingdom Metazoa; phylum Chordata; class Amphibia; order Caudata; family Salamandridae; genus Triturus; species Triturus cristatus. Next base: position 511,271,271 of record NC_140580.1, on the reverse strand, counting down.
AAAGTAAAAGACACACAGATGATGGACGGAATGCAGAGTAAATCAAAAATTCACCCCCAGTCAATAGATCTGGGTTCAATCCATCGTTTTTTTGCTCACCATGCCACCCCAGTTTAGACCCAGAAATATGCAAATCAGTCTGTCTCGACTCTGTGCCTCATGGGAACAGTCCAGACCGAACTGCCAAGCCAGGTCCTCCCTGGGCCGGAAAAAAGCATCCTGGGACCAATTTCGGGGCATCACCCCTCATCAGCCAAGCTAGCATGGATCCATTGGCACAGTGAGCCACGTCTGGGCATACCTGACACACTTAGGGCGAGAAAGCAAAAAACACACAGATGATGGACGGAATGCAGAGCAAATAAAACATTCACTCCCAGTCAATAGATCTGGATTAAATTGTTCTTCTGCTCACCATGCCACCCCATTGGGTCCCGTGGTCTCAATGCCACTGGAAACTGGGCCTAGGATGCTTGTTTTCAGTCCAGTGAGGACCTGGCCTGGCAGTTCAGGCTGAACTGTTCCCATTGGGTGCAGGGTCAAGACTGATTTGCATATGGGTGGGTTCAAACAGGAATGGCGTGGTGAGCAAAAAAACAATGGATTTAGGCCCAGATCTCTGTACTGAGGTGAATGTATCACATTGTTCTGCACTCTGTCCATCAATTGATCTTTCTGCATATATCTCCGTAGAGACAGCGCAATCGTTGCCTGGGCAATACCTAGATATAGAGCAGCAAAACACACAAGATGATGGATGGAATGTTGCACATTGTCAAAACATTCACCCCCAGTCACAGATCTGGGTTTAATCCATCGTTATTTTGCTCACCACGCCACCCCAGTTCAGACATGGCCATATGCAAATCAGTCTTGACCCTGTTCCTCACGGGAACAGTCCAGCCTGAACTGCCAAACTATGTCTTCCCTGGACCAGAATCAAGCATCCTAGGACCGGTTTCGGGGTTTCACCCCTCTTCAGCCAGGATAGCTTGACTCCAGTGGCGTAATTAGCACGGGACCCACATCTGGGCATACCCTTCCGACATAGGGCGAACAGCAAAACACACAAGATGATGGACGGAATGTTGCACATTGGCAAAACATTCACCCCCAGTCACAGATCTGGGTTTAATCTATCGTTATTTTGCTCACCACGCCACACCAGTTCAGACATGGCCATATGCAAATCAGTCTTGACCCTGTGCCTCACCGGAACAGTCCAGCCCAAACTGCCAAGCCATGTCTTCCCTGGACCAGAATCAAGCATCCTAGGACCGGTTCGGGGTTTCACCCCTCTTCAGCCAGGATAGCTTGACTCCAGTGACGTAATTAGCACGGGACCCACATCTGGGCATACCCTTCCCACATAGGGTGAACAGCAAAACACACAAGATGATGGCCGGAATGTTGCACATTGGCAAAACATTCACCCAAGTCACAGATCTAGGTTTAATCCATCGTTATTTTGCTCACCACGCCACCCCAGTTTATGTCTGAACTGGGGTGGCGGAGTGAGCTAAAGAACAATGATGGATTAAACCCAGATCAGTTGACTGGGGGTGAGTGCTTGCATTGTTCAACACTCCATCCATCATCCCCTTTGGTTTTGCTTTGTTCGCCCTAAGTTGGCAGGATAGGCCCAGACGTGGGTCCCTTGCTCACTTTGCCACTGGATTCAAGCTAGCCTGGCTGATGACAGCTGATTAGACAGAAACCGGTCCCAGGATGCTTGTTTCCGGTCCAGGGAAGACATGGCTTGGCAGTTCGGGCTGGACTGTTCCCATGAGGCACAGGGTCACCCTGATTTGCATATGGCCATGTCTGAACTGGGGTGGTAGAGTGAGCTAAAGAACGATGATGGATTAAACCCAGATCAGTTCACTGGGGGTGAATGCTTGCATTGTTCAACACTCCGTCCATCATCCCCTTTGGTTTTGCTTTGTTCACCCTAAGTTGGCAGGGTATGCCCAGACGTGGGTCCCTTGCTCACTTTGCCACTGGATTCAAGCTAGCCTGGCTGATGACGACTGATTAGCCAGAAACCGGTCCCAGGATGCTTGTTTCCGGTCCAGGGAAGACATGGCTTGGCAGTTCGGGCTGGACTGTTCCCATGAAGCACAGGGTCAGACTGATTTGCATATGGCCATGTCTGAACTGGGGTGGCGGAGTGAGCTAAAGAACGATGATGGATTAAACCCAGATCAGTTGACTGGGGGTGAGTGCTTGCATTGTTCAACAGTCCGTCCATCATCCCCTTTGGTTTTGCTTTGTTTGCCCTAAGTTGGCAGGGTATGCCCAGATGTGGGTCCCTTGCTCACTTTGCCACTGGATTCAAACTAGCCTGGCTGATGACGGCTAATTAGCCAGAAACCGGTCCCAGGATGCTTGTTTCCGGTCCAGGGAAGACATGGCTTGGCAGTTCGGGCTGGACTGTTCCCATGAGGCACAGGGTCAGACTGATTTGCATATGGCCATGTCTGAACTGTGGTGGCGGAGTGAGCTAAAGAACGATGATGGATTAGACCCCGATCAGTTGACTGGGGTTGAGTGCTTGCATTGTTCAACACTCCGTCCATCATCCCCTTTGGTTTTGCTAGATATAATGCACACATACTTTTCACCATCTGTACAAGCAAAGCTCAGATTTATTTTTATTTGATTGTGTAAAATCCTTATATTGCCTAACTGAGTTTTATCACACATAATTCTAAATTCAATCAGCAGTCCACCTCCTCTTTGAAACTGCAATATTCAAAAGTGTCTAAGATACTTTTTCTAGTAAGACACTAGGAAAAATAACTATGTTTAATGATATTGTCTTTAACTTCAAGGTCCATAATACTCACAATACTCAGGGGTACGGGTTTTGTTTTCACATTGAATGCAGCCAGTGAAGGCTCTGCGTTCAGTTAAAAATAACTATTGCAAAGTTTGATATTGGATAGATTGAAAGTGGATGACAGCAAGAATTAGTCTAACTTACTTAAAATCTTTATTTGATCACTTATTAGAGATCATAAAAGCACAAATTCATTACAGACATATTATGTATAAAATACGAGCAGTATTATGCATCAGATAGAAAACCTTCGGGACATAATAAAAACTGTTATATTAAAATATGCCCAATGTACCTCATTTTACACATAGTAAAATCAAGATTACAGAAATTAATAAATTAACTTCTCAAGCTGCCATAAATCTTTCTTTTTCTAAGGCAGGCCCACAGGAATGAGGCTACAGAAAAACAGACAAAAAGATCTGAGAGGGACTTTAGAAAGTACAATGCCACCCTACAGCAATTAAAATTATGACGCCGTAAAATTAGGAGAATGAAAGCCTCTCTTTCTCTAAGGTAAAGTTTACAAAAGAGTACCAGGTGGAGGTCTGACTGGGGGGACTGATTGTCACAAGGGCATGATGTCAGATCTGCATGCTTGTAATGGTTCTCCCGGAAACCTAGCATCAAAGGAATAAAGTTCATGCGAAAGCGGAGCAGGATAAATCTATGCTGTTTAAGTGGAATACTGCATAAATATGAAAATCCTTTCTCTGCTCTTTGTGGAATCAGATCATATGCAAGTGACGCTTTTGGGTGCCTGTTTTCTTTCCCTGTGCTTGAAATATGCCCTCTTCATGAACAGGTTAATTATTTTGTGCCTAGAGACCCTCCTACAAGATGCTGGTTCCCTAAATAAATCACCCTGTCCGATTACGCTCAAGCCAGCCTCCACAAATCTGAGCCATCCACGTCTGTTAGAGCGCTCCAATTTCATACAGTCGACGATTATGCTCTGCATTAAATCAACGGTCTTCATGCACCAGATTGAGATCCCTAGCAGGATTGGGGCCAGTCTCATTGAATCTACTATATAGGGTAAACTCAGTTTGCTATGTAATATATAGTTAGAAAAAGACTGAGGAAGCGACACCCTGTTTTTGAAAAATGTATCTTCTATTGCCTCCTACTCCCGACACATATGTTGCTGCGGATTTTGCTTTTACAAAGTAAATCTTTTTGATGGGATCCAATGGGCTTGCGCCCAACTTCTTACCAAAGCCCTTTATAGCTTGAAGGCTTCTTTCCAGATCTAGGGCTCTTGCGGTCACCAAATTCGACCAGGAGTGATTTTTATCGAAAAGTACCCCCAGGTATAGGTAGGATTCCACTATCTCGATTTTCTTTGTTCCCAGATGGAAATGAGGGGATTTTGAGCTTTTACCTGCTCCTTCTATAATGATGAAGGATTTGGATTCATTCACCCTTAAGTCTAATTCAGCCAAATAGCAAATAAGACGGCATCGGCGGCGTATACCAATACTGGGAGGGGGGTTCTTTCAAAGATAGGCACGATCCTGGGGGAGTCAGTCAGGGCTGCCCCCAACCCATTTATATAGATAGAGAAAAGAAACGGGGCTAGGACACAACCCAGTCTTACTCCCCTCTCGATCTTAAATGAGTGTGTACATTCCCCATTGGAACCATACCGGACACAGGCAGTTGCATTGGTATAAAGCTGCTGGATGAAATGAATTATTGATGGATCGATACCCATCCCCACCATCATCTTCCACAGCCTCAGATGGCATACACAATCAAAGGCCGCCGATAGGTCCATAAAGGCCATGTAGATCTTCCCGTCTTTGACTTTAGTGTATTTATCAATGCAGAGTGAAAGGTTAAGGCATTGGTCAACAGTCCCTTTTCCCCTCTGGAAACCATATTGGGCCTGCATCAAGATGCTATGTTCCTGGGCCCAGTCCTCCAATCTGGCTATTAGGATCCTGCCCATAAGCTTGGCCGTGGTATCCAGTAGGGAAATGGATATGTAATTCTTAAGACTGCCTCTATCTCCCTTCTTATGAATCGGGACTATTATACTCTGATTCCAAGACGGAGTGCCCTCTATCACTCTGCTGTTAAATACATTGGTTAATAAGGGGGGCCATAGATCATAATGATCCTGAAAAAGATCAATTGGAACCCCTTCTGGCCCTGGTGCCTTCCCTGGAATACAGGCCATCAGCCCTTCACTAACTGAGAATTTTAAAATACCTTGTAAGGAGTAAGTTGCGTTAGACTGCCAAGATGCGGAGTTGGTATCAGAGTCGAACATATCTTCATAATATCTGAACCCATGCATCCTCATTTACGTGAACATCCAGGGATGGGTCTTCAGGCTCTTTAAAATAAGGTGCATTTATAACTTTTCAGAACTCGCTGGAGCTGCCCAAGTCGGCAGCCTGCTGCAGGTAATTTCAAGCTTTCTCCCTGATGTGTTTTTCCCTTTCCTTTCTTAAGGTTTTATAATCTCTGCGTAACCTTTTTATCTGCTCAGACGCTCTCAGCTTGTACTTTAAGGCATCGACAAGGGCTCTTTTGGCTTTCGAACCGGCTGGGTCAAACCAGCCTCTTGACCTTGGTCCATTTCTGCACTTAGGGCGAGTTATTGCTTCCTTTAACTTCTCTCTCAGGACTGTGAACTGAGAAACTAGGAATGCTGGGGATGGCTCCAAAGACAGGCATGATAAAATATCATCCCTTGCTTGTACTATGGGTATATGGGCCATATTCTGTTTAACTACCTGGGTCCACTTCAATTGATACCCATTTTTCCTGGCTAAGGAAATATTCCCTGATAACACATGCTGTTTAGTCCACTTATAGGGGGTATGTAAGTGACTCATAATTATTCCTCCTGAATGTTTTCCCCATGATACCATCTTTTGTATTATTTAGTCTCCCCGGGTTTTTTATGTAAAGGAGTTTGTTGAGACTATCTCCATAGTCATTATGGAACAAAATGAAGAAGGGAATTACCCTGATGGTCTGTAAGCCCACACACTATATCATCTTTGTACTTACAGAGGTTGGCATTGAAATCCCCTACCCAAATAATATTTATGGTGCTCTTTTTCGTGGAACAATACACTTTATCCAACTTTCCATTTAAATCCTCTACCACTATCTTCCTATGACCCCCACTTCATTATTATGAAAGTTAATTAAAAGCTATGGTCTTTCCTCTATGCATAACAAATGGAAATGTCTATTCTGCGGCCCAACCATCCTTACTTGAAAAGGGAGAGTATTAGATATCAGAGTCAACAACCCGCCCTTCGCTCTACCTAGCACTGAGGCAACCGCTGGTGTATGGAAAGACCGATATTCCAAGACAAAGACAGGTTCCGTGGCCCAAGTTCCTTGGAAGCAAATAGCCTCCAAGGGGCGCCAGATTTCCTGCCATTGCTCATCGCCTAGTTTACAAGTGATTCCAGCCACATTCGAAGAGGCTAGCCGGATATTGCCAGTACTAACCGAACTTAGTATATGAATGCTCAATGCGCTTCCCTGGGTCGTGGGGCTTGAGTTCCTAAGGGGTTAGTGCTTTCGGCGGGAGAATAAGTGGCTGAAGGTAGTCAGTCACAAGTCTCCAGATCCAAAAGCACAGCAAATCTATTGTGAAGCCCCATCCCCATAATATTTCTATGGGCTATCCCCCTGGGATAATTGGTGACCTTGCTTTTGCCTTTGTCTCAATGGCTCTGTTAAGCCCTGCTTGTAGAAGTATTCCAAAGATAAGGGTATAATCTGACTACTTCCATTTGTCATACCATGACAGTGGCTCAAAAGGGCTTCAACCACTTGTGAGTTTTTAAAATTCATTACGACACAGTCACCATCAATAGATTTTGTGAAACTGCCCACCCAGCCCACTCTCCTGGCCATATTAATCTCACAAGACAGGGGATGGTTTGTCATCAGTGCAAAGATTTGTCCATTAGCTGTAGAGTAGATTCAGGCTGGTTCTCACGGAGTGGGGGTACATTGGCCAAAACTAGGACTAAGGTAGAAGGTGCAGGCGGGAGATGTAAAACATTTTGCGGTTCGTGTACATGTCTGTTCGTGCTTGCCCATGGCCTGGATGATTGATGAGTTTTCTGAGGGGTGCCACCCATAACCCCCGAGACTCTGGGGGCCTGATGTGCAAAGCCTGTATTGCCCAGTGCCGTGAAATTTGACTTTCCCTAGGTATATTATGGCAAGCTATGTCCATGGGAGTCAACCCACCAGGAAGTGTAGCAGTAGTTTGTACAGAGCGCGGCAAAGTCAGCACCGGCGTATCTGAATTACTGTGAGCCTGATAAGAAGACTTAGCCATAGTGACAGTTGCCAGCTCCAAAGGTTGAATGACCGAGGGACACTGGATCAAAGCATTTTGAGCCTCCAACCCTGATAGACGCTCTCCAATAGCTGACATTTTGGATAAAATAGGTTCCAGCAAGGCAGTCAGCAAATTGCTTACTCCGGTCGAGAATGCTTCATCTAACATTACGGATTGAGGTGCTATGCAGGATAGTAATGCCGAGGTCTCAGTGGACATCTTAGGATCTGCTCGCTTAGTTTTGGGTTGTTGGCTTGGGCTTAGGTTTCGTGATACCTCCATTTAGTGACGGGACCTAAGGCCTGGAAATAATGTCACGCCACACGTGTTGTTAGGTAGTGGCCAGTGTAATCCCTGGTCACGCCCCGCGCTCCAGGCTATTTATTACCATAACCGGCACGCCGTCCGTGGGGACGTCGGGCGTAGCCACTGTGTACACGCTCAGGGGGGAGTTTGGCTCAACACCACCTGGGACCCTCGTAACAATGGTCCAGTACAGCTTGGGGCAACAATACATTCCTCCTTTATCCGGAGATGCAAAAATCAAACAACACCGCTTATAGCGGCATAACATCTTAACAGTATTTGTGAGTCTCATGAATAAAACAACAGAACAGTCTTACTTGGTCTTGACGGAGGCGCAGCCCACTCTCACTTCAACGGTTGACAGTGGGCCACAAAGTCTCGGTATTTCTGGGATGGCTGCGGGCATGGGCGTAGATAGTACTTGCTCTGGCTGCGCCCGTCCGGTGGGGTTTGAAACCTGTCCTCGGAACCGTCTGCTTCAGCCGTGCCTGGGCGGCTTTGTGTCCCTTGTGGCACCTTCTCTCCGTGGGCTTGCGGGGTCGAGCCATTCCCTGTATTCTCTGTCGTGCGTGGATTCTCATCCTCTGTAGGTCCCCGAGGGCCTGTGGAGGATGTTGGGCGGTGGTCTCCTGGCTCCGGAAGATCTTCTCATGTGGGACCTTCTTAAAAAATGAACGTTTCTAGTGACCTCTTCTCCATCCCTGACTGCCGCGATCAGGGTACCGTTGACGTTTGTGACAGTCCAAGGGTCTAGCTCGAATGGTAGGCGGAATTTCCCACCCGGGTGGCGGTCTTTCACTAGTACCCAGTCACCAACTTGGATTGAGCTGTCAGCGGCTCTCCTCTTCCGGGACGCTTCACGATTGGTCTTTGTTCTGTTTTCCATGGATCGGTTGGGCGGGTGCGGTAACGACTCCCATGTGGGGTGGTGCGGGATAGTGTCCGTGATTGCTCTGCCAAAACAGAGGCGGCTAGGAGGAACCCCTGTGGTGCAGTGAGGCGTCAGCCTGTATTCGCACAGGAATTGGTAGAGGGCTAGTTCCAGGCCTTGGCCATCCGCTAGTGCGATCTGAATGGTCTTGTTCAGAGTCCTCATTAGCCTCTTTACTTCCCCGTTAGCTTGAGGCCACCTCGGGGTTATGCGTCGGTGATTGATGCGGTGGGACTGCAGGTACTCGGCCAACTCAGCACCGTTGAAAGGTGGACAATTGTCCGTGTGCAATTCGCCAATGAGGCCATGGGTGGCAATTATTTTCTCCAATTTGGGGATTACCTGGGTTGCGGCAGTTGAGGGCAGGATCTCTACCTCGGGGTACCGCGAGAAATCATCCACCACCACTAGCATGTATTTTCCCCCGGGTAGACTGCTGAAGTCTGCACTGGCTCGCACCCATGGAGACGTTGGGCCTTCCTTAGTGATCACTGGTGCCGGAGGGTTGGGTAGGCTGGTCGCCAAACACACAGGACATCGCTGGATCATGTTTTCTACTACCTTATCGAGGCCTGGGAACCAGAGCTTGCTCCTTAGGCGTTTTTTTGACTTGACGATGCCTTGGTGTGCGCCATGCGCCAGGAGTGCAGCCTGTTGGGTGAGACTGCTAGGTAGCACCAGGCGGGGGCCTCTCAGGAGGCATCCTTCCGGAGACACGGACAGTTCGTTCCTGACTTGGTGGATCGTCTTCAGTGTTGCTTGGGCATCAGGCGTGCGAAAAGACGACGGGCTTTGGAGTGGCTTCCAGTTTCCCGATGTGACGGCTTGGATGGCGATCTGCAGACAGTCATCGTCTTTGGTTGCTCGCGCCACTTCCTCCAGTGATATCGGTAGAGGTCTTGATCTTTCCACGATCATCCTGACGTATTCTTCCGTGGCCGCGGCTTCCGTGGCTTCCGAGTCGGTAGCCGGGCTTGATAGGAAGTCGGCTGGATTTCGGGCGCCTGGTTGATACTCTACGGTGAACTGGAATTCCTGGAGTTGGAGCACCCACTTTTCAATCCGGGGAGGAGGACGTGACGAGGAGCCTTGGAACAGCGGGACGAGGGGTTTGTGATCCATGATTACCACAAAAGGGTGTCCATACAGATAGATGTGGAAGTGCCGGCACCCCCAAGGGATGGTGATGGCCTCCCGTTCAATCTGCGAGTATCGCTGCTCTGTCGGTGTGAGGGTTCTGCTTGCATACGCGACGGGGGCCCATTCTCCGCACGTTTGTTGTTGTGCTAGCACGGCTCCTAGGCCTGTTGGGCTGGCGTCTACCACGAGTTGTGACTCGTTCCGGGGATCGAAGTAGGCTAGATTCATGTCAGCTGAGAGCGCCGCCTTGGTTTTCTGGAATGACTCCTGCTGTTCCGGACCCCACTCCCAGGTGGCAGAGGCTTTTGTGAGGTCGCGGAGGGGGCCAGTGAGGTCGGACAGGTCCTTGATAAACCTCCCGCAGTAGGTGACCATCCCGAGAAAACTGCGAACGGCCGTCACCGACGTAGGCGCGGGGGCTGCGTGGATGTCTTTGACTTTTTCTGGATCCGGGCCTATTCCCTGGTCGAATAATCTGTAGCCAAAAAAACTAATGTCCTTACGTAGGAAATCGCATTTTTCCCCGTGGAGGGTCAGTCCTCGCTCTTGAAGCCGGGTAAACACTGCCCGGAGGCGTCGGATGTGTTCGTCCAGGGTCGGGGCATGGAATAAAATGTCATCACTGACATTCAAGACGCCGTCCAGCCCTTGCAGGACGTTCTGAATAATGTTTTGAAACACCTCCGCTGAACTCGATATCCCAAAGTTTAGCCGGGTGTACCGCCAGAGGCGTGCGTGCGTGGAGAAGGTGGTAATTGGGCAGGAGTCCGGGTGTAGGGGAATTTGGTGATACCCCGATCTTAGGTCCATCTTCGAGAACCATTTTGAGCCAGACAACTCTCCGACTATGTCGTCTATGGTCGGTGTCAGGTGGCGCTCGCGCTTGATGGCGAGGTTGGGGATGCGCATGTCAACGCAAATCCGCACTTCGTCCGGCTGCTTTGCCTTCTTGGGTACCACGATGGGTGACTCCCATGGAGTGGGCCCGCTTACCCTTTCGATAATTCCAGCCCGCTTGAGTACCCGTAGTTCCGCTTCAACCTTGGGTCGTAGGTGGAACGCAATGCGTCGGTGCCGGAGGGCCACTGGGGCGACTGACTTGTCTATGTGGAGGTGAATGGCGGGTCCCTTCAGACATCCGATTCCATCAAATAGTGGCACGTGTTCCAGTACTAGATAGTCCAAGTTGCAGGTTTGGACTGTGAGTGCAAAGTGGATCAGCCCGAGGTCTTGGGCCGTTCGGCAACCAAGCAGGAACCCGGATCCTTCTTGCGACACGTAAATTTTGGTTTGCAGCCGTAATGGCGTCGTGGGACAGATCCGTCCTGAACATCCCGCACAGGCGTAGTGGGCGACTGGTGCCGTAGGCGTATACTTGCACCCTCGTTGGGTTGAGTGTCGGTGCGTTCTTCAGTGTCTGGTATACGCTGGCAGCCATCAGGTTGATTGACGCGCCGGTGTCGATCAAGGCCACTACGGCTTGGTCTTGTACATTGACTGTGCACATGGGTTCTGCGGACGGTGTAGCTGCAAGGGTGTTGAGCACCCACACGACAGGGATTGAGGCCACGTCCGCTTCATCATCGTCCATGTCACTGCTGGTAGAGGTGCTGGGTAGCGGTTCCAGCTGTCTTACCCTTCCGGGTGGGCCACTCTGCTTTTTCCTTGGTGTCGACAGGCACACGTTTGCAAAGTGGTTGGCCTTGCCGCATGCGCTGCAGATCTTGCCTTGTGCCAGGCATGCTCCTCTGTGGGGCGTCGCTCCTCCGCACCATGCGCAGGCGCAGCCGGGGGAGGGCTGAGCCGGTCTCGGATTTCTTTGCCGGGGTTGCTTCGTGCGGTTGTCAGAGGCCTCGGTTTTTAGGGTGCACACCGGCTCTGTCTTGATTGCGACCGCTGGCTTTGGCTCCATGTGCGCGGCTCTGGCCTTGGACAGTTCCTTCGATCGCCCCAGTGTGAGGATGTCGCACATAGGCATGTCGTCCGCCTCCAACACCCTCTCGCATAGTTTCGAGGACGCGCAGCCCTGGATGAATTGAGCTCGAATCTCGTTGTCCGCATCAGGGAGGGTGCATGTGCTGGCCAGCTTCTTCAACCTTGCGTAGAAAACGTCCACCGATTCATCTGGGAGCTGGCGGGCCTGGCGGAGCAGGAACCGTTCATAGTCAGCGCTAGCGAACAATTCAGAGTACGCCGTGATAGCGTCGCGCAATGTGTCGTATGTCCTGGGTGGGCCACCCTCAGCTACGTCCTTCGAGATGTCATGGATTGCCTCACCTCCTAGGTGTAGCAGCATGGCATGCCTCCGCTCAGCCGGGACGTCTGCCGCGACAAAGTAGTTCTCCAGCCGTTCCACCCACTTCTTCCACCGGGCGGCTTGCGACGGGGGAGTGCCGGTGACTGCGAACGGTTCCAGGGGGGGCACGTTGGCCATGGCCGCGGAGGATGGGCGCGGGCAGTGGGAGCCTCACTTGCACACTTCTGGGGATGTACACCAACCTTTCCCGGCATTGGTCGCGGGTACCCAGTGCAGTGCTGATAACCAGGGGCGCCTGGGAGATCAAGAAGGGCGACCTGGGGCCTCCAAACGTCGAATCGGCACCTCACACGAGATGCGTGAGAAATGGCAGGCTTGGGTCCCGCGTTGCACGCAAGATGCGTGAGAAACGGCAGGCTTGGGTCCTGCGTCGCACGCGTGAAGAGTGAGGGACGGCAGGCTTGTCCCGGTGCGCCGCGTGTGCAGGCTCCGCATAGACGGCAGGCATCCAGGCCGGTATAAAGCAGTCGCCGAGGCTGAATGGGCACGGCCCGACAGAGGAGGCAGCCAGGGAGGCCGGGCAGGGTGTCTATGGCTCCGAGGCAGCAGGGGCCACACGCGCTGGAGCAGCTCTGGAGAGGGGGCACACAGCCTCACTAATGACGGAGGCTGAAGGGCCGCAGTGTCTGCGTCGATCCGCTCCTTGGGCAAGAGCGTGAGAGGAGGGAATCAGTGCACGCGATGGGGGTGGCGAGACCACCCCGTCGCCAAAGTAGTGACGGGACCTAAGGCCTGGAAATAATGGCACGCCACACGTGTTGTTAGGTAGTGGCCAGTGTAATCCCTGGTCACACCTCGCACTCTGGGCTATTTATTACCATAACCGGCACGCCGTCCGTGGGGACATCGGGCGTAGCCACTGTGTACACGCTCAGGGGGGAGTTTGGCTCAACACCACCTGGGACCCTTGTAACAATGGTCCAGTCCAGCTTGGGGCAACACTACACTCCACCCCTGCGACGCTTGGCTGGTGGGTCATTGGGGAGGTCAGTCTGAGGTGAATGTGCAGTCCCCCTGCTAGACTCAATGTGCGCAGTCAGTGGGGGTGTCCGAGTTTCCACTCCTGTGTTTGGTTGATTAGGAGATGACAATAGTTGTAGGGACTGGGTATAGGGCACCTTCTCCTCCTAAGAGCTCACTATGGATAACCTTGATGGAGGGGGAAGGGGCTCTAGAGATAGACACCTCCGGGTCAATTCTATTTCATAGCTTAGTACACTTGCTGCTCTAGATAGCAAAGCATCTAATGTGGCCACGACCCTCCACCCGCCTTCTCAGTATGACGCTTCCTCCTCAACATTTTATGAGAGGGTTTAGAAAACAAAAAGAACAAAGTACCTTAGCTTGGAGGCTGAACGTTAGAGGGTTGGCCCAGCCCAGGCTTCTCTGGGCTCCAATGGGTGTGGACGGGCCCACCCTTGGCCTGGGCTTTGCCCAGGCACTTCCCCGCACGCTACCCGAGCCGCAGGACTCGCGGTGCGCTTATGAGCACGGCAGCGGTGTCAGAAGGAGATCCCCGGGGCAGCTGGGATTCTGAGTCCTCACAGCAGGCAGAGCAGATCAGGCTGTGGCTACACCTCCGTGGGACTCGCGGTGCGCTTATGAGTGTGGCAGTGGAGTCAGCGTCAGCAGGAGATCCCTAGGGCAGCTGGGATTCTGAGCCCCCAAAGCAGGCAGAGCAGAGCAAAGCAGGCTGTGGCTACACCAGAATTAGAATTAGTCAATCAGTGAATGGATGAGGGAGTACAGAAATGGGTGGATAAATGAGTGAGTTGCTGAGTAATTGATAACTCATGAGTGAGTGACTGAATGTATGAATAGTTGAATATCTATCATTTCATACTGCCGGGGCACCATCATGCCACAAATGCCCACAATATAAAAACAATTCCAACCATTTTCCAAATCATTACAGTAGAAGTGGGCATCAATGCCCAAACAGTGACTACATTATGTGGAAAATGTCGCCCAATTGTGGGAACCATTGTGTCACGAGAGCTACACTATATGAATTATCACCATTATCTCAGCTTAAATGTAATGCATGACTGGGCAGTGTTTTGTCAACTATGCCAACGAAACGTGATTAATTACTACCATAAGGCATGTTCAGATTTGTTCCATCACTCTGTAATCCTTATTGAAATTACAAATTTGCCTCATTATTAATTAATCTTGAATGTATTTTAGATTTGCAGAAATCAGGGATTGAGTTCCAAATTAGCAGCATCACTTAGTAGTCTTGAGTGCATGACCACATTTTCACCATCACTCATTTACCCTTAGTGTATGTTGAGATTTGCACCATTACTCAGTAATCCTTGTGCATCTTCAGAATTGACCGATCGGTACATACACAGATTTGCACAATCACTCAGTAATAATAGTGATTCTATTTGCACCAACACTCAGAAATTTTGAAAACATTTCCAGCTTTTCCTACCTTACAGCTCACCCAGAAGTACCGAACTACTTGAAGGACACCTACCATTAGCTCACTGTGACTGCTGCACCACCAGCAAAAATCTCAGATACCGGTCAAAGTGAGCCGTGAGAGGTGGTGCCAAAAGAACAATCGGTAAGAGCCTCTAATGGTGTACTGGGCTGTAAAAGATGTGTAAGGGCTGACCGTGGCTATGCCATGCTGCCCTCACTGCAGGGTAAACTGTAGGATGTCCTAAGAGAGCAGCTCCAGGTGAAGGAACAGCAGGACGGTACTGCCACTTGGCTCTCTTTCACAGCTTCCCTCCATCATCTTCGCAGTAACACAACAAGTAGCGTCCCCTGAATCATGAGACACAGCAAAAATTAGAGCAAGGCAGAGAGAGTTGATGCAAATAATGCGAGAATGTTTCCTGTCAGGGATATACTGCTGCAGTAGGCTCTCTGTTAAGGGTATAGACTAGCACTTGTGACTCCACTGTGCTAATTGTCCAGGAAGAGCTGTCCAATGCCACAACAACTTCCCTAGCACTTGCGTTTATTTAATGCACATGAACTTGAACACTACTTAAAAGCCTATTTGCAGAGGCATTTTGGGGGACTCCATTTGTACTTTTTATGTACTTTTACATGCCTTTTAGAAATGTGTCCCAAAACATCAAAAATGGTAACATTCAGGGAACATTCACCAACAGTTAGTACACAATTGAGTTGATAAAAATAAAAAGGACTGTGCCCCATTTGAAGTTTTATTATGAGGGTGTTGGATGTTTCGCAGCCACTTCACAAAGCATACAAGAGTGCATGAAAGGACACCCATGCCGTACAACATTGTGTACCCATAAAATGTTTTGTGAATGAGCCCCATAATTTTCGAAAGTATGAAACCAATACTGAAGAGTGAATTAATAAATGTAAGCAAACATTTCCTTGCTGGCTTTTTGTAATTTCAGACATTAGCAAATGTGATCGGCCCCAGCACAGGATAGGTCCGAATGACGCTTTAGTCTTGTACTTCACTGTCATTGTATCTCGAATACTAATGTGACGACCATTTAAAAGTGAAGGTTTTTCAAGGGCGCGTGTTACAATGGTCTTCAAAGGTTTTTAAACTGAGCTTCCCAATCACCTAATGCTTGCCTTTGTCTGATCCTTACATGGTGGGTGTAAGGGGGATCCTCTCCTCCTTCACCCATGCCCTGTTGTCAGTTCTGGCCACCTGAGGTCCTCCCACATTGGTCAGAGAAAGAGTAGCCTTTCTGTAGCTGCCCTGAAGATCCAATGGCTGTTTCCTCAGATATGATAAAAACAACCCCATTTGCCAATGGGCACTTGAGCTGTTCTCTGTGGGCTGATCTTAAATGTGACGAAAACTTTATTCAACCAATGGCTGAAAGGCACTGCCCAAAACAAGGAAGGGCTGAAGAGAGATGACTCAAAGCCCTTCTCTGTTCATTGCTCATCTCATAAACGTTCTGGTTATGAAATGCTTAAAAAGTACTGCTTTCAAGCATGTGATAATTTGGAGAGCTTGCACGTGTGCTGGACAAAGCGCAGAACAGATAACCAGTCATCTATGTTTCTTAGAAGGGAGCCTAGAACTCTTCAAAAGTCTCACAGTTAAAGATAGTACCTAAACTCATGGAGACCTCCAGACCTCCATTCAGTAGAAGTAGTATAGTCGAGCACAGAGGATTACACCCAAAAAATGCTTGCTTTGATCCCTGCATCAGGGCTCCCGGACTACACTTATTCCATCGCCGGGAGCCTTTATAAACTAAATGATGTTTAATCTTGGTCAGAGGCAGGCATGCAGGAGGCCTACTCACAGATAGTAATAACGTGGCCATGGAGCACTGCTAGTATGAGCACATAGGCACATGAGACTTTAGATAGGGGCCAGTAATGTATTTTGCTGTGGCTAGTTTCCCATTTCACCTCCTTGGGGGGGGGGGGAGTCCCTCAAGAGTTTTGCAACTTTTCTGTCCTCAAAAAGTGCCTGGAAGGGAGAGAGATGATAAGTGTTCACTGTCTCCTGGGTTACACACACTTAATCCTTCCATGCCCTTTTGAGCCAGGTATCTGTGTCTGTATTATGGCACAGGCAAGTGCCAGTGGCACTGCTTCATTCAAATGGGACTATGTGCGTTGATAAATAAGGAAGGGATCTGTCATTGTGTGGGAAATCAATTTGCGACCACCAATAGATATTAGAAAGTGGGTTATGCGTTTGTTGCAAATCTCTTCTATATAATCAAATTGCTTTTGATGCACACAACGGGTACAAATATCTACTGTGTCAGTGGGAAATTGTCCTTACATGGGGAAAGACATCACTCACCTAATATCAGGTATGTGGCATTTGGTTTTATTTGTACTGGTTATTCTGTCCATAACGGTTTCCATTGAAGGGATGATTCCTTCAATCAGCTTCAGTCAGATGGGTGTGTCTGGAATTGTTAGCTTGTCTATGCAACATTCAACCAAACAAATCAGTCTTGGCTGCGGGATGCAGCCAAGACTGATTTGTTTGGTTGAATGAGCATGTTACCGCTGAAGAACACAGCAAACTGAACCTAGTTTCTGCCCTGTTGGGTCATCCCTTGTGGGGCAGGGGGTTAAGACTGATTTCCATCCACGTGGTCCATGTTAGTAAAGGCACAAATCGGAGCTACAAAATGCTGGACCAGACTGTAAGATTATTTTCAACTATTCCATGTATCACTTTTTGTGCTGTCTCCTTAAATTGGAGGGATAAGCCCAGATTTGGGTTCTGAGCTCACAGTCCACAGTACTAAAGCAGTTCTTTACAAGTGATGCCCAATAAGGTCAAACTAGGGTTACTAGTATTCCCATTGACAACCCTAATAGTTTGGTCAGAACCAACCATTTTGTGGTAAGATGAAAATTGATTTGCATATGGTTGGTTCCTCTCTGTTAGTGGCAATGCAAGGAAAACAAAAAAACGGAATGCCTCCCAGATTGATTATCAGATTAATTCAAGTATTTCATTCCTCACTTGTTGGGCTGTCCAGGAACCCCTGTGCAGTGGCATTGTTGTCTCCAAAGGAAAACTGTTTCCCTATGGTGAAACCCCGTTGCCTCCAACTCTACGAACTAAAGGGGTGTTGCATTCTCTTTTTTCCACCCACTAAAGTACTTTACTAATAGTTGAATGTAGTAAATCCATTTCCAAGGTGGGAAGAAATCACAAACTATTGTGAATACACAAACTATGAAGGCAAACCATGCTTTGGAATTCCCACTCCATACCCTTGGACTTCATTCCTGCCTAAAATTACACCATCATGGTGTAGTATTTCTAGTGAGTAAAAGGCATGGTGACTGAAAATGGTATCATTTTGTGAATTCGTTACAGTTAGAAACCCAGCGATGTGTGTGAGTAATGAAAAGGAATATAGTGCCACTTCAGAAAAACCTTTGCATTTGCATTGCGGTACCTGATTCAGATGTGCCTATTAAAAAAATTATAGCAATTAAATTCTGAAATAAAATAATAAGTAAAATAAAGAAATTCAATACATTATTAACAGTACCAAAAATTACCTCTACCCATATTTCCCATTTAGAAGTGTATTTAGATTATATCCATTACCTAATCAAATTACAACCACTCTTATTGTGGCTAAAGAAATGGACCTAGAAGGAGACCCCCATCAACCAGTCAGTTCTAGCTGACTGTCTTAAATTTGAGAGTGGCATCAAAATCCCTTGGCTGTCATACATTTATAAAATTTGCAGGAGCCTGAATCTATTTGATCTGTTTGATAGACCAGAATATTTTTCCTCCAGTTTTTCAAAGTCTCTGAAGGCAACTTTTGTGACCAAGTGTAGCAATGCAAGACTGCATAGTCTTTTGGGGAAAACTACAGTATTAACTTATGATTTGATCTGCCGATATTGAACCCTATCTTATCTGGGTCTCAAACAAGGAGCATAGATTTCTGCTGGCCGGGCTGAGGTTGAACATTGTACACTTCTTGGCGCCCTACCCAGTGCAGGGCATTATTTTAAACATTTTCTCTTTTGTCCGTGTGACTGTTCTTCTGCATAAGGCATGTAGCACTTTATGCCATTTTGTAAATTTTATTCTACACTGAGAAAGCCTTTTATCTTGCCACTTTTAAGACATGTGCATTTTAGACAATGTAGGGCTGCCCTGGCTTTTTTCAAACTCTTTCATCACCTAACTTGTGTTGATCAGTTGCACACTTTATACAACATGCTATTCTTCAGAGGTCA
Organism: Triturus cristatus; assembly: GCF_964204655.1. Classification (NCBI taxonomy): domain Eukaryota; kingdom Metazoa; phylum Chordata; class Amphibia; order Caudata; family Salamandridae; genus Triturus; species Triturus cristatus. The sequence goes on along the minus strand of NC_140580.1, from coordinate 511,252,703 downwards.
GGATGTAGATGTTGAACCAGCATGAATTATTCTTTTTAGCTTTGTAATCATTTAAACGTTTTATTCTTTGTATTTAAAAATGTTTGAAATTTTTGATGGACTGTGAGAACTTATTGTTTTTTGTATCTTTTAAGGTCACTTGTTTTGATAGAATAAAGGATTATGAAAATGAAATGAAATTAAATGATTAGCAGTAACATAACACACACATTTTAAAACTTTAAAATTATTGTGTTTGCTAGAGAAAAAGAATAACTTTTGTATATGTTTCCAACAATACCTACTCGATTTAACAAAAGTTGAGAAAGAGTAGTACAAGTGTTTGCCTCCTTTAATATTGACCCTGGCTTCTTTAGGAGTCTCTAAATTCCTAAAGCAGATGTTGGAACTGATTAGTGGGTAGTTATGAAGAATGTTAATTACGTTTGGACTTTAAATAGCCTACTTGTGAATTGGATGATAATGCAACGTTCCCTGAGTTGTGCTTTTCGGGGAAATTGGCCACATGTCTGTTACAGAATTCTCTGGTGAAATTCCCTTGGTCAGCATCTCACTATGACCTATAATATTACACTGGAAAGTTATTCTCTGGCAATGGGTACATCAGGAGCCAAAACTATTTTTTTGTTATTCCTTATGGCCTGAGCACTACGATTCAATCTAGGCAAATCAAATGCCATTGCACGACCATAATGGGCACCCTGAACTGTTGAAACTTCCTCAGACTTTTCTACCTATGGGCACCCTTCACTAACTAGCATACATTTCACCAGGTACCACCTTTTATTCTCACAACTCTTCTACTAAACTCACACACAGCAATGAGAGGATGGAAACCCAATAACTTCCAACAAATACTTTCTCATTAAATTAAGCATAAACATTTCTTCAGACATATTTACCATCTTGGAGTCAATCACATTTTCTGGATATGTCCATTTATTCATTGAGGGTGTGGCTATCACTAAAGGTTTCTATGAACAAGGGATTCCTGTGGACTCATTTAGAATGACATTTAATGCATATATGGTAAGCAGTGAACCACTTAGGGGAGAAATGTCCCTTACCCTTATAAATGTCCCCCAAAAATACATGATTGCTAGATGCCTACTCTATCACAAATAAAATTATTTATAGATATAACAAAGAATTACTCATATCAATTAAAAGGTGCTAAAAAAGTGAGTGGTAGTGCAGTGCACATGTTGGTGATGGTGTATATATAATCACAAAACTACAACATGTATCCAAAACGTTTTGGCTGTACTCTCTGTATTGCATTTTGACATGTGTACTGTTCCTATCATATCATGTAAGTATATTAAAAAGGTTGCAGTCCAAAACTATTCAGCAGTTCACTTTTCAACCCCAAAGTCACAATCTTCTTGGATCTTCAACAAGACAGGGCATTAGAATGTGTAGCAGTATTCCATATGTTTATAGTATAGAACATCAATTCATTGAGTATCAATGAGGGCGTCCTCCTAGCAATATGACAGTAATTTACAAGAAGTACTAGTTGCATTATAAAAGCTGTAATTTGGAATGTAGAAAATACACAAAAGTTAAGACTGATGTTCCTCGTTTGCAAAGGCAAGGGATCTAAAATGCGACGTATTGATGATCAATTGGAAAAGCTGAAATGTTGCTTAATATTATCTATTTATAACCTGTGATTCCTAAAAGGAGAGTCTTCCAACCTTGTAAACCTATTAGCTGATACTGCCTTAAGGACTAAGGGCGTAATTATGAATTTGGCGGTCCAATGGACTGCCAAATCCATGGTGCCGGACACCCTGGCGTACCAACCACCATATTCTGAGTTGGGCTGTCAGACCACCAAAGGACTGCTGCAACCGCCGGGGATCTGTGATCCCTCGGTGGTGGCATGGCAGTCTGGGACAGCAATATGCTGGCAGTGCTGCTGCAGCCCTGCCAAGCATATTCCGAGTTTCTAGATCTCCACACTTTTCATGGCGGTGAGACCGCCATGAAAAGTGTGGCTTTAGGGAGACTAAGGGGACCCTACAAGGCCCCCTGCTGCCCTTGTGCATAGGGGTGCATGCAGGAGGGCACATTTTGTGCCCCCTGTCTGTATGCACCCCTGCTCTGGCACGGCATGGACTGCACAAGTCCATGCCATGCAAGAACCTGCTTTGGGGGTCCAACGTCGATGCCTTGCTAAGGCTCATATATGAACCTTAGCACAATCCACCATGGGACCGCCAAAGCACTGCCGGCCAGACCAGGAGAAAACTCCTAATCTGGTGAGCTGTCAGCAGTCGAGTTTGGCAGTGTTGGAGCGGGTTTAACTCATTTAATGTTGAGCTCACAATAATCTTTTTTAAGACTACTATTAAATTTACAATGTGAATTTATGGTATGCTGAGAATACCTGTTTCGAAACCAAATTGTAAACATGAACTCTGGACATCCAAACGTTATCTGGACCATATACCATTGATGAATTGTTTAGAGAAAAAGTGGTTTGTTTATGAAATGAGGATTATGTTTACTAACTCTGTTAAAAATCCATTGAGAAGTTATACTAAATATTCATTTAACCACAAATTCAGGAGTAAGAATTATGATAATCAGGAGTTGCTTAAAGACAAAGAGAATAAGTGATCTAATCATCAGCTTTTAACATTAATTGCTAACTGTCTTTCTGTGTGCTAAACACCTGTGCAAAAGTATTACATGCACACTGTGAATGACGTTAATGTGCTGGTATAATAATGTTTTAAATCAAAGGGTTGACATAATTCTTGGGTTAGACCAGTTTTTGATAATGCATTTGATTTACCTTTTTTTTTGTAGCCGACATAGTGCTGATTTCTATTCACTGAGCATGGTTTGTGATTTTAATGTCTTGAACATTCTGCACTAAACTTTGTAAATAAGATGCTAGAAGAAAGTATATATCATAGTGTTTATTACAATCTCTTATGGTTCCAATACAACTGTGAAACAAATTTGTGATTAGAACATTGGAATATTGAGAGCTCCATTGAAGACAATGGTGTGCTCCAGGCTTCTAATGGCTGGTAGAAACCTGGAGCATCAACATTCCAATGCTTTCCTTTCACAGCTGTTGAAGTGAACAAAGACCTCACTAATAAAAACATTGTACCTTCCAGGGGCGATTGTTCAAATAGCCTTATAGCCCTCTGTAGCGGCCTATGCAGGCTATCAAAGGCCCGCTCCCTTGTTAAAGGCCCTCGCCTTGGGCTTGGCCCTTTAGAGCTGGAGCAGGCATTTATTGGCCGGTATAGCCCGCTACAGCGGGCTATAAGGCTACATTAGAGTGTCTCTATCATTTTTGGCTTAGAAAACGTAATTGCAAACTGTCTCAGTGTAGTGAAAGGAAACAACTTGCTACTAGGCAGAAAGGAATGTGGCATCTGACCCCAAAACGGGGACCTGCGAGAAGAGAAACAAAGACATCAAAAAGAGAAAAAATAATGTAGGTGTAAATAAAGAACAGAGAAAGAGAGCAAGCCGGGAGAACAGGATGAAGCAAACACCATAGCAGGAAGACAGTAGGGCTAGAGGGACCACAGTTTTTAAAGGCAGAAATTGAGGAAAAACTGGCCTCGTTTTAGTAGCAATGGAATGCTCTGACCAATGGGAAGTCCAATGCTGGAGTGCAGGAAGGCGACATAACTCGTGTGACAGGCTTCATGAAGGATGTGGAGTGAGCAAAAGAGCTGCTTCACCAAGGAGAAGGGACAGACCTTTGGCAAGAACTGGATCTGAGCCTGAAGGAAGAAGCTGAGAGCGACCTACCAGTTGAGACTAAGGACACAGGGGGAGCTGATGCGGAGGAGGATTTGGGAGCAGGCTGGTGGCACCCAAGCGACCCATACTGGGTAAAACAACATACTCCTACTCCAACAACAGCTCGAGGTCCAGTCATAGTAGCCCATGTGCCAAAAACAGGTGTTGGAAGAGGAAACCAGAGACGGAGTTAACTCAGAAAAATAAGAGCTGTAACCAGTTTTTTATTAGAAAAGTCAGAATGCTTCGCAAGAACAGAAAACAAACAACCTCGCAAATTTAACAAGCGACTTTCCTAAACACACAAAGCATCCATGATCCCTTCATACATACACACATGGGAATCAGTGAGTGGAGAGTGTATTGATGTTCAGTATTGCTAACGTGAAAAATTCAGTTTTACTTCTAAGATGTTAACAAACAAAATACAGCTTTAAACAGATACTGAACGCTTTTCAATCATTTCACCATCAGTTACATTTGTGTTGACCTTTATCTGTTTAATGCTCTGAAACCTACAATTTTCCAGGTTATAGCATTTATATTACAATTCTTATTTCATTCGATAAATTATTGTCCAATCAGGGTGCCGATTCCGATCCTGTAAAACCCGGGTATGAATGGTCGTACGGAGCGTATTCTCCGTACGACTCGTACCCGGGAAATGCACCTTACAAACCAGCAAGTACGATTCGTACAGAAATACCATTTCCTTACGAATCGTAAAAAACTACATGCAACGAAAAAATACCCAGAATTCCAATCCGGGACATCGCGTACGTGACGTCCGGACGGAGTCAGGCAGCGTTCTACGGACAAGCAAGTACGATTCGTGCCTATGTCACTCCGCACGGATAATTTTTTACGGCAGCCAAAAACTCCCGGGAAATTGAGGACGAAGCGAAGAAGGAGCTGCGGGACACGACGGACAGCCATGGACCCCATCCTACGTGTCATCCCGGCCCCCCTAGCCTACGACCTGGTGCACCGAAACTGCTGCGCGCGCTGCAGAAGGTCTGCACAACACCCAGGGGCAAAGGGGGAGAGAGGGGCAGGAAACATAACCTCCACCAAATTTGTAAAATACCATATACTGTCCTTACATTACCTCCAGGGTCTGGTCACTTCGGGGGGCGTGTCCACCAATCCCCGCGTACGCGTACCCGTCACCACTATAATGGTGGTACGGGCCGTAACCATGCCCTCAGAGCGTGGGTACAGCCCGTACCACGCGTACCCCTACATCACCACTCCAATGGTGGTACGGGCCGTACCCACGCTCTGAGGGCGTGGGTACGGCCCGTACCACCATTGGAGTGGTGATGTAGGGGTATGCGTGGTACGTGCCGTACCCACGCCCTCAGAGCGTGGGTACGGGCCGTACCACCATTGGAGTGGTGAAGTAGGGGTACGCGTGGGACGCGCCGTACCCACGCCCTCAGAGCATGGGTACGGCCCGTACTACCATTGGAGTGGTGAAGTAGGGGTATGCGTGGTACGGGCCATACCCACGCTCTGAGGGCGTGGGTACGGCCCATACCACCATTGGAGTGGTGATGTAGGGGAACGCGTGGTACGGGCCGTACCCACGCTCTGAGGGCATGGGTACGGCCCGTACCACCATTGGAGTGGTGATGTAGGGGTATGCGTGGTACGTGCCGTACCCACGCCCTCAGAGCGTGGGTACGGGCCGTACCACCATTGGAGTGGTGAAGTAGGGGTACGCGTGGGACGCGCCGTACCCACGCCCTCAGAGCATGGGTACGGCCCGTACTACCATTGGAGTGGTGAAGTAGGGGTATGCGTGGTACGGGCCATACCCACGCTCTGAGGGCGTGGGTACGGCCCATACCACCATTGGAGTGGTGATGTAGGGGAACGCGTGGTACGGGCCGTACCCACGCTCTGAGGGCGTGGGTACGGCCCGTACCACCATTGGAGTGGTGATGTAGGGGTACGCGCCGTACCCACGCCCTCAGAGCGTGTGTACGGCCCGTACCACCATTGGAGTTGTGATGTAGGGGTACGCGTGGTACAGACTGTACCCACGCTCTAAGGGCGTGGGTACGGCACGTACCCCTAAATCACCACTCCAATGGTGGTACGGGCCGTACACACGCTCTGAGGGTGTGGGTACGGCCCATACCACCATTGGAGTGGTGATGTAGGGGTACGTGTGATACGGGCCGTACACACGCTCTGAGGGTGTGGGTACGGCGCGTACCCCTACATCACCACTCCAATGGTGGTACGGGCTGTACCCACGCTCTGAGGGCGTGGGTACGGCCCGTACCACCATTGGAGTGGTGATGTAGAGGTATGCGTGGTACGGGCCGCACCCACGCTCTGAGGGCGTGGGTACGGCCCGTACCACCATTGGAGTGATGATGTAGGGGTACGCGCCGTACCCACGCCCTCAGAGCGTGTGTACAGCCCGTACCACGCATACCCCTACATCACCACTCCAATGGTGGTATAGGCCGTACCCACGCTCTGAGGGCGTGGGTACGGCACGTACCCCTACATCACCACTCCAATGGTGGTACGGGCCGTACCCACGCCCTCAGAGCGTGGGTACGGCCCATACCACCATTGGAGTGGTGATGTAGGGGTACGCGTGGTATGGGCCGTACACACGCTCTGAGGGCGTGGGCACGGCGCGTACCCCTACATCTCCACTCCAATGGTGGTACGGGCTGTACCCACGCTCTGAGGGCGTGGGTACGGCCCGTACCACCATTGGAGTGGTGATGTAGGGGTACGCGTGGTATGGGCCGTACCCACGCTCTGAGGGCGTGGGTACGGCCCGTACCACCATTGGAGTGGTGATGTAGGGGTACGCGTGGTACGGGCCGTACCCACGCTCTGAGGGCATGGGTACGGCACGTACCACACGTACCCCTACATCACCACTCCAATCGTGGTATGGGCCGTAGCCACGCTCTGAGGGCGTGGGTACGGCGCGTACACCTACATCACCACTACAATGGTGGTACGGGCCGTACCCACGCCCTCAGAGCGGGGGTACGGACCGCATCACCCGTACCTCTAGGGCACCAGTACATTAGTGATACAAGGTGTACACACGCCACGAATGTTGGCTTAGGGCCTGGTGCAGCATATAACCAGTATATTGGGGTGTGTACATGGCCAGGACGGTGATGGATCAAACCCAGATCTGTTGACTGGGTGTGAGTGTTTGATTGGTTCTGATGCTCCGTCCATCACCACCCCCTTTTGTACCGCTTTGTTCGCCATAAGTTGGCAGGGTATGCTCAGACGTGAGTCCCTTGCTCACTGTGCCACTGGATTCAAGCAAGCCTGGCTGAAGACGGCTGAAATGCCAGAAACCGGTCCTAGGAGGCTTGTTTCCGGTCCAGGGAAGGCATGGCTTGGCAGTTCGGGCTGGACTGTTCCCATGAGGCACAGGGTCAGACTGATTTGCATATGGCCGGCCATGTCTGAACTGGGGTGGCAGAGTGGGCTAAAAAACGGTGATGGATCAAACCCAGATCTGTTGACTGGGTGTGAGTGTTTGATTGGTTCTGATGCTCCGTCCATCACCACCCCCTTTTGTACATGGCCAGGACAGCAGTGTACAGCACCAAGGGTGCGGGTGGGTGGGTGTGTGTCTGCCAAGGAGTCCCAGCAGTGGACATAGACATGTGAGGGGTGGGTGCATATCACTCCCAGCAGTGGACATAGACATGTGAGGGGTGGGTGCATATCACTCCCAGCAGTGGACTGAGACATGTGAGGGGTGTGTGCCTATCACTCCCAGCAGTGGACAGAGACATGTGAGGGGTGGGTGCAGAGGACTCCCAGCAGTGGACAGAGACATGTGAGGGGTGGGTGCAGAGGACTCCCAGCAGTGGACAGACATATGAAGGGTGGGTGCCTATCACTCCCAGCAGTGGACAGAGACATGTGAGGGGTGGGTGCAGAGGACTCCCAGCAGTGGACAGAGACATGTGAGGGGTGGGTGCAGAGGACTCCCAGCAGTGGCCAGAGACATGTGAGGGGTGGGTGCAGATCACTCCCAGCAGTGGACAGAGACATGTGAGGGGTGGGTGCAGAGGACTCCCAGCAGTGCCCAGACATATGAGGGGTGGGTGAATATCACTCCCAGCAGTGGACAGACATGTGAGGGGTGGGTGTATATGACTCCCAGCAGTGGCCAGAGACATGTGAGGGGTGGGTGCAGAGGACTCCCAGCAGTGGACAGAGACATGTGAGGGGTGGGTGCAGAGGACTCCCAGCAGTGGACAGACATATGAGGGGTGGGTGCCTATCACTCCCAGCAGTGGACAGAGACATGTGAGGGGTGGGTGCAGAGGACTCCCAGCAGTGGACAGAGACATGTGAGGGGTGGGTGCAGATCACTCCCAGCAGTGGACAGACATGTGAGGGGTGGGTGTATATGACTCCCAGCAGTGGCCAGACATATGTGTGTGGGTGCATATCACTCCCAGCAGTGGACAGAGACATGTGAGGGGTGGGTGCAGAGGACTCCCAGCAGTGGCCAGAGACATGTGAGGGGTGGGTGCATATCCCTCACAGCAGTGGACAGACATGTGAGGGGTGGGTGCATATGACTCCCAGCAGTGGACAGAGTCATGGGTGTGTGTACATCATGATCAGATGAGCACAACTCTATGGGTGTATGTACGCTTCCCTAATGTTCGACCATGTTGATAGTTTCATAACAACACATCACTGACAGCAGTGTCCCACTCCCATGAGGATGGATGTCCTTCCCCCACTGCATGACACAACACATGCGGGTGTGAGGACAAATGACACATGCATACCCACCCCTGGCGGATGCAGCACAATACACACACAGAGATCATGCCACAAGACAGTATACTCATGTCAATGCTCACTACACTAAGAGAGCCAAAGGGAACACACACTGTCACGCACATCCCAGGACTGATAGGAATGTACAGGTGCCGGGACAGCCACCAAGATGTTGCCTCTCATGGAAGGAATAGGGTGGACTTCCCACAGATACAATGCCCACAATTGTCAGTCAGGTGCTCAAATACCCTGCAGAACAAGTACCAAATGTGTGCTAGGCTGGGCTAACACACATGCATAGTGCGGAAAATGCTGATTGTCGCCATTAAGGCATGACAACATACTCAATACACAAGTACAGTGACTAGCAAGGATGGCACAGAGGATGCAGCCGGAGACATTGCTGAGCAGGCATGGCCATAGTTGAAGGGATCCGTCACCAACTAAGGAAATGTAGACACAGGTCAGCACTACAAAAGTGCAACTCCCTGCAGGGCAGATGTCAGGTGCCACCGAGGAAGGAACAGTCCTTGGGACAATGTCTCCAAACACAAATAGCACACACGACCAAATATACTTTGCAGAGACATTGTGATGGCAGGCAGATACCATGGTCCACCCCATTAGCATCAGACGACAACTTTCTCCTGACAAATAACACATTACCACCACCCTAACTCCGGGACCATCAGCACCCACATCAATACCTGAAATGCAAATGTGTTCAAACGGAAAATAAAATGCTTAATTCAGCATTAAATGAAAAAGTAGTTAACGACACTATTAACAAAGGCACATGGCCAGTCCAGATCTGAAGTCCTTGGGGGGGACACATGGCCAAGCGTCTCCCCTAGCTTGCCTGCACATTAGAACCCTCAGGTTCCTCGACTGGGGGGGCGCATCATGTGGGGAAGGACCAGGCACCGCAGGGACAGGGGGTGGAAGAGTAGGTGTGGTGGGTGCAGGGACGGATGCCTCCACCACAGGGGGTGGGGCAGCGCCAAAGGTGGAGGTCAGCTCGGCGCTGCACACTGCTGCCCGGTCGTCAAGCGTCTCCCCTTCACCCGAAGACAACACAGCCTCAAAGGAGGGGGGGGGTCAGAGTGATGGGGTGTAGCGCTACTGGGGGAGAGGGGGGCAGGGGGGGCTTAACTACCCTACCCGTGGAGTGCCGTTCCCGTTTGCGGGCTGGAGAGACAGAGGGGCTGAGGCCCAGCACAGCCAAGTAGGCCTCTTTCTCTGGATGTGTGGTAGGGGAGTCGAGGGGAGTGCCTTTGGTGGGACTGGTTAGTGCGCCATGCGGCCTCGGACTGTGGCTGCGTGTATGCCTGTGTGCCCCAGACCCAGTGGGTGTGCCCTCATCCCCCTGAGTGTGCGTGCCAGGAGGAGTGTGCTTGCCCTTACGTGGTGGTGTGCTGGCTGTGTCTGGTGGGGTGCGTGCTTGTGAATGTCTGTGTGTGCTTGGGACAGGTATGGGAGTGGGAAGTGTGGATGTTGCAGGGGTAGGGGAGGGTCAGAGCGCTGCAGGAGACTCACTGCTGCCGTCAGTGAAGAGTCCATGGACCTCAGCAACATCCGTTGGTCAGACATCGCTGATGACATGCCCTCCATGTACGACACCATCTGTGTCATCATTCGGGTCTGGCCATAGAGGACATTCAGCAGCGATGTCTGTCCAACCTGCAACTGACGCAGAATGTCTACAGACTCTGCAGTGAGGGCAGCAGGGGGGACAGGGGCAGGGGGTGCGGTGCCTGGCACGAAGGAGACACGGTGTTGCCTAGCACGGACAGAAGGGACCGGAGCAACTGGGAGGGCGGTGATGGGAATGGAGGGGGCGGTGACAGATGTAGTGCTGCTGCCAGGTGTCGTAGCAGCCTCCGCCCCCTTGAGGAGTTCAGCATCGGACCCGTCTGCGTCGTAGTCAGTGTTGTCACTAGACAGGTCCTCCGCCTGACTCCCCTCGCCCTCCGTGCCACTTGCTCCCACAGACTCCGCAGCAGTGGTGGCAGCGGTGCTGGATACCTCCTCCACGTCCGTGCAGGTGTCTCCCTCGGTGTCCTCCGATGATGCTGTGGGCAAGGTGAAGAGACAGAAAATAATCAGTCACCTGTATACAACAGACACATGAGTCCCAATTAAAATGTCACAGTGCATATCAGGAAATGCATCATGAGTAACATCTAGAATAGTCCGCACATATGTAACCCGGCACTCCCCAGTTGGTTGACCCACCATGACACTTGGAAACAATGGAGATCATGACACAACAGCAAATAACTTGATATCGAATTATACTGAGAAGCTAGTGTCTGGGGACAGTTGAGCACAGCAAGAATATGAATCCATGCCACCTCTTGTTCACTGTGAACGAAAAAGTATTGGTGCACCCAAGGCCAAATAACACACCTCAATACTGAATGTGTCCCCACACTCTGAGACCTGTGAGTATTTAGGAAACCATAGCCCAAAACATTGCAATCCCTTGGGACTCACAACACTTTCCACAATGTACATGTTTAGAATGTGTGAATGTGCCACTTTGTGAACAGGAGACACATCTGCCTGCATGACAGAAGTCACACAATGATGTGCACACAAAAATACTTTTACACAGTCATTGTATGAGTTGGCAGCCGAATTCAAAAAAGCCACTGTAAATAAGAAATGGGGTATCAGTAAGTACATATACATGGCACCACGGTGGTCTGGATGACTTGACACTCGTAAGTTCGTAACAGCAACAACCAAGGACTTACTCACATACAAACACACTGTGTGAACATGGATATGTATATTCAGAAGACAAGTGGTAATCAAACTGTGCCTTCCAGTAAAATGTGCCTGCGTGTCCACGGAAAGTGTAAAAGTACTTTGTTTTGCACAGGAAAAATTGAGACATGTTGACAAGTGTAGTGAGTGCCAAGGTACAATACTTATTGACTGAAAACTTGAATCATGCCACCTGTCACATGGCCATCCGTACCATGATGACACAGTTGGCAACACATCTCACCCACTGCCTGTCATGTGGAGTGGCACACATGTCCAAACACAGGACAATGCATTAGCTAATGGGCCTGCAATGTGTCTGGATAAGGAGCACCTGCATTGAGGAGACACCCTCATGGCAAGAAAGAATGTCCACACAGATGTCAGCACACACACACAAAACTACGTAGCATCTCGCCCACACACTGGTGGCAAAAATGGATGAGCATGAGCCATGTATTTCCATTTTTGACACATGCTGCAAAGCACAAACATTAAACCCAGCAAAACCTGACTGGGTCACTGCATGTTGAGTGTCTGTCCAGACAATTATCACACACAGGTCAGACACGGCAAGGAGACATAAGGTTTGGACATGTAGGCCTTGCCCGCACAAACCCCCCATACCTGAAAAAATTTGATTGAGACAGATCAAGAAGTGACACCTCTTAATCTGGGTTTACTCCAATGTGCATCACAAATTCCTAAATGTACTCCACATCACCTCGTGAGGCTGCCAACACATATTTGTGACCAACAACCATCAACAGATAGTTGTACATAGACACATAGGCACTGCCCAGTGTGAGGATGCACAAGCTAAATGGGGTCAGCATGTACAATGGGCACATGTAGCACACTTCAGAGAAATACAAATGAGGGCAGGGAACTATGCCACAGAGGCCAAACTATGCTGAACTCACAGAGAATGGGAACAGTGTTGGATGACACACATGATTCAGAGGCAAGGGTGTCTTAGGGGACTGTAGTGGGAACACAGCTCCATTGTCCTGGAATTATCTGACTGTAACTTGAGCTACCGTCCCTGCACTATGCATATCTCCCACTCATGCACATCATGTCTGAGGCCACAACATTGTTTTAAGGCATGCTGCAAGTCTGTTCATTTGAAAACTCACACTCCTATGTTGAGACTCAGCATCAGTGCCAACTAACATGGACACCCAAATGACTGTACAGGACAGGGCACAGGCAAGGTAACAACACATGTCTCAGACCGCCCCCCCACATGATGCAGAAAGCAATGTGCACTTGGATTAACTGGCAGCCTAGATGACCATGTGCAATAGTGATTACACACAGACCAGGGAACACATGTCATTTAGGGGAAGGGAGGAGGAACAGCCTCGTTTGACTTTGGGGAACATGATATGCACTGCACAAATTAACCCTCGCTGTGTATCCAGGCAACTGAGCACTTACAAAAGCTGGTGACACACAACAAACACACATGTACCTACCCCCTTCCTGCTGCTGCAACTCCTGTAACCGCCTATCCAACTCAGGGAAGACCACCGCCAGGACACGCTTCATCTGTTGGGTCAGTCGTCGGCCCCCGCCGTGCTTGTGTGGAGGTGAGTCTTTGAGCCGCCACCGGGCGATCCTCCGGGTCCAGCACCGGATGTCCTGGCAGTATTTCCTCACCTGGGCGAGGCGCCGACTGCGACCCTCCACAGATCTCACGGCCCTGACGGCCTGCTTCCATATCTCCCCCTTGGTGTAGGCGGTTACCTGTGAGGATGACAAAGTGAGACAACATCACTACACCTGCTCCATGTCACAGAGACACACATTTGAACATCTTTGATATTTATAACAGGGCATATTATGCTGGCAACCAATTGCACCTTTCTCATAGGGACATTAGCCTATGTGGAAGCCCCAAAGCAGTACATGGCATTGAAAGTACACAGGTGGCATGAGGGGTGCAACACACTCCATGATCATGGCACACGCTGTGCATCACATGCAACACCAGACTGATGGACAGCACCTCCAAGCAGTCACATGCCCCAGGCAACTGACGCAACCTCAGCAGAGTACACAGGCACAGATCAATCACCTGCCATTGGCAACATCGGATACAAACCTCACTCTGCACATGTGCCACTTGCCTGTGGGGTATCACAGGTGTGGTGCTAGCTCAGCAAGTTAGACACTCTGCACGGCTTACTTAAACCCCTCAGATGGGCGGAGCTGTTGCCTCCTCCATGCAGCTGGGGTGCAACACTCCACATAGACACTCACCCACATGACAAGGAACATTCACACACATCAATGTCCAGGGAGCGTTAACATCATTTGGACACTCTCACCACAGCTCCACTCAACTCACACACATCTGTGGGTACAGTCACCTGTCACACCGGGGGGGCCAGGGAATCACCTCTGGACAATAGGACAAAAATCGGCGTAAGGATTGGGTAGGCTGAATGTGCCATGCACTATGCAGTGAATGTCGCAGTAAGCACAATGCAAGTGAGGAGTGCACACAGGAACTACATCATGCTCTGCATGGGAGACATAAGCCATTCCCCCCCGGGACCCACGCTAAACAACAACATTACATGTCTGTCACACCTGGACACAATGCCAGAAGTGACAGTCACAAAAAAGGGGCACAGTCAAAGCTAATGGAGTCAGCACTCACCTGCTCCCCTGTCTCAGGCTGGGGTACTGTGGGAGGATTACATCAAGCAATGCCTCCTTCTCCTCATGGCTGAAAGGCTGGGCCCTCTCCACAGTCCTTGACATGGTGCCAAAGGAATCACAAGCAGCAGCAGTGGTGTCGAGTGTAAGGTAGTGCAGGCAAGTGCCCTCTCATGGGTTCTGGCTGACTTATATCTGCCTAGCTGGCCTATCTCAGTAACAGGAGTGCAGATTGATTGGTCAGTCTTATTTGCATCTTACGTTTCTTCCAATCCCTTTAAACATACCCCAGTGAGGGCCTTTGCATGGTTCAAAATTTGAGCATGTTGTGAAGTCAACAACCACTTTCCAACATTGTATTTAGTTGCCAACTGCCTATTCCAGGCCACATGATAGAAAATGTGAACTTGAAAATCGGTATCCATGACAACCAGCATGCATTTAGGCCCCAATACTTGTCCCTCATGTGTCCCTATGTAATTTAGCTATCCACACACAGGTACGGTGCGTTTCACACGTACTCCTACCGCACTAGTTGCACATTGCGTTAGCCACGTACGTGTACGACCAGTGTGTACACGTATGTGGATTACCAGGGCGTACACGTACGTGGACTACCAGTGTGAACACGTATGTGGACTACCAGGGCGCACACGTACGTGGACTACCAGTGTGTACACGTACAAGGACTACCAGGTTGTACACGTACGTGGACTACCAGTGTGAACATGTACGTGGCCTACCAGGGCGTACACGTACGTGTACGACCAGTGTGTACACGTACGTGTACACACTGGTCGTACACGTACATGGACTAACAGGGCGTACACGTACGTGAACTACCAGTGTGTACACATACGTGGACTACCAGGGCGTACACGTACGTGGACTACCAGTGTGAACAAGTACGTGGACTACCAGGGCCTACACGTACGTGTATGACCAGTGTGTACACATAGGTGTACACACTGGTCGTACACGTACGTATTCATACTGGTAGTCCACGTACGTGTACGCCCTGGTAGTCCACATACGTGTACACACTGGTAGTCCACATACGTGTACGCCCTGGTAGTCCACGTACGTGTACGCACTGGTAGTCCATGTAGGTGTACACAGTGGTCGTACACGTAGGTGTACACACTGGTCGTACACGTACGTATACATACTGGTAGTCCACGTATGTGTACACACTGGCCGTACATGTAGGTGTACACACTGGTCCACGTACGTGTACACACTGGTCGTACACGTAGGTGTACACACTGGTCGTACATGTACGTATACATACTGGTAGTCCACGTACGTGTACACACTGGTCGTACACGTAGGTGTACACACTGGTCGTACACGTACGTATACATACTGGTAGTCCACGTACGTGTACGCCCTGGTAGTCCACGTCCGTGTTCACACTGGTAGTCCACGTAGGTGTACGCCCTGGTAGTCCACGTACGGGTACACACTGGTCGTACACGTAGGTGTACACACTGGTCGTACACGTACATATACATACTGGTAGTCCACGTACGTGTAAACACTGGTCGTACACGTACGTGTACACACTGGTCGTACACGTACATGTGTACGGTCCGTACACACACCCGTACTCCGGCGGGAACAACAGTGAGATGATACGGACCGTTCACACGCCCTCAGAGCGTGTGTACGGTGTGCTTCACAGCTTACACAGGTAATAGGAGGTGCACACGAATGGAATGGAGGTGTCAGACTCGTGCACGGCTGTACATCAAGTCATAGTCATTCCAGTCCTACATGTGCAGGGCCTAGGTGTGTCAGGCAGTGATGTGGCACATGTCTCCTCATGTTTTATCACAATAGATATGTGATGACCTGTGTACACGTCATGTGTGATGGGGCAGTATGTGGCACACTTCCCCTTCCCACAATGCACATGTGTGCATGTAGTACAAACGTGTCAAGCACTGCATCACGGTATGGCACAGTCACCAACACCCGCAAATGTCACCTGATGCCAGGGACAGGGACACTAACACCTGACATCTAAGTAACAGCGTGCCCTGAGGTGAACATGTCCTGTGTGTGTCATGTGTTCCCATGAGCTTGCTGGTGTTGTTCCGTCAACTGCATCTGCTGTTGCTGCATCCAACATGTGTCTGTGTGTAGATGGGCATTGCACACATATACGCACACCATGCCACATGTGGATTCACACGTTACGTGTGTCTGGTGCTTCAAAGATGATTTTATGACATGAGGACATATCTGCGCCGTATCCATGTCTGTGTTTTCGTTTTTCACGTGTACCCCTTCATCGCTATGTGTATGATCTGTACATTTCCAATGACATGTGACCTGTGCGTCTAGCTTGCCGCCAGCAGTCTGTATGAGATGACATCCTTCCAATGCAGATTTGTGGATGTATGTCACTCCTGTGATGTCTCTGGCTGTTCACTTACACTGGCCCACAGCTAGTTCCGGGCCATGTCATGTAGAACGTGACTAACAACGGGTGGAGCTGGCTTGTCGTAGGAGTATCACCTGGCTGCCATACGTGTCCTGGATGTGTAGCACAGACCCGACTCTGTATTTAGCTGATGTGTAGTAGCAGTTGAGCATGTGCTCAGTTCATTGATATTGATGTTAGGTACTCACTCTTCGTTCTTCCTTCCAATTATCTGCAGGGCACCGCCTCTCCCCCGACCAATGCCAAACTTGGGTGCCATGAGGGAACGTGACTGCATAAGATGTTACCGCTTCTCGCAACAGTTGATTGAGGACTTGACCGCAAAGCTTGAACAACACCTCCAACCGCGACACAGGTATCCTACTGCGCTGACCCCCAAGATGAAGGTAATGGCAGCCCTACATTTTTTTGCCACCGGTACGTTTCAATTCACCATAGCTGATGTGGGTGGCATGTCACAGACCATGTTCAGCCGTGTCCTGCATGATTTTTTAGAAGCCATGTTGGAGCACTTGGATGAATTCATCCATTTTCCAACTCGTGAGCAGTTGACAGGTGTCAAGGGTGAGTTCTATGCCCTGGGAGGGATGCCCCAAGTAATTGGGTCTATTGATGGGACACATGTGGCTTTGGTACCACCACAGGCACAGGAGGTGGCCTATCACAACCGTAAACATTACCACTCTATAAATGCCCTTGTGGTGTGTCTTGCTAACATGCTGATTTCCCATGTCTGTGCACGTTTTCCATGGTCAGCACATGATGCCTACATCATGAGGCGTAGCAGGGTGCCAGAAATGATACTGGGGCTGCACAACGAACAAGCATGTCTTGTTGGTGGGTATACTTTGTTTGTCCTCTGTTTAGCGCTATTTTATTATCTTACGGCATCTCCTGACCCACTTCTTTACATGATGTTTCCATGAAGGGGACTCTGGCTATCCCAACATGCCATGGCTGATGACGCCCCTCCGCAACCCCAGAACAGCTGCAGATCACCGTTACAACAACGCACATGGGCAGACCAGGCGTGTGATTGAGAGGACGTTTGGCCTCCTGAAGAGCAGATTCCGGTGCCTTCACAAGACAGGCGGGTCCCTCCCATATGCACCGGTGAAGGCCTGCAAGATCTTCCTCGTGTGCTGCATGCTGCACAACATGGCAGTGGAGAAGACTTTGCCACTCATCCTGGATCCTGATGAGCAGGAACATTCACCCGTGGAGGATGAAGGGCTTGGTCACGAGGCAAGTGAGGATGAGGAGGAGGAGGACGACGACATCCGGAGTCAGCTCATACACAACTTCTTCTCATAATGGTGAGTCCATGGGTCTGAGTGTGCACGGCTGGAGCCTTGTGTGGCATGTGTTGCAATGTGTGTGTCCAGCTGACTGTATGCTAAGTGACTTAGATGTGTGTTCAGATGTGTCACTCGAGTGATGATGTCCTTCCACACATTTTAGCTTAGACACTCAATTGTAATATAGCATGGTAACAGACTTATTCCTGTAGAGTAAATTACCATGCATGCGGATTACAATCTCTTCCCTGACTTCTTGTGTGTCTGTCCCCAGGTTGTTTGGCATGCTGCCTGCTCGTGTCATCGTTGGGCTCCCGCTATTCCTCATGAGTATTGCAACGTGTGCTGAATCAGCGTCCCATGTACGGACATGGGGAAAAGTCTATTTGGTTAAGGATTGCTGCACGGCATTTTGGTGTTGGTAGGTGTTTGTAATGTGTGGGCACTGCTCCTGTGCATGTTGTGTTACTATACATACATGTCGACTCACCATGGGGCACATGACATGTTGCATGACTCCCATGTATTGATAGTCACCCTTCGTAGCAGTCATCTGTGATGGGACAGTGTATTCTGATGAAGGCATCAATGTGTGCACAACTTCCCTCTGAAACATACAGGATGCTACGGGTGGACATAGTGTGGGACATCCCCATGAGAGAATAAATGGGGAATTGAAGCCCCTCCGTGTGCAGCAGACGGTGTTTGGCTCACACACTTCACTTGTGTGCCCGTTCAATGGATTTACAGCATCTGTGTTGTGAAGGGGGTGTCCAGTGTAGGTCCCACATGTTCTGCCAAATGACCTGTGAGTCTGTTCCTATTGATGCATTTCCCTAGGTGTGAACCTGAGTAATAAAGGTGTACCTCACCCTCCAAGGTGCCTCATCTCTGTCAATGCTGGTCTCTTGCCACTTTGCATGCGGCATCTCTGGCATAGTTGTCAAAGATTGGGCATATGAGTCTATGTGTAGTTTAGCAACATGCATGCAGTTCTTCAGGGATTAGAATATCCATTGTGCATGATGTCCATGATTGTGTATGTATTTGGGCATGTTGGTTGCCACAACAGACCGTCAACACCTGCTGAGGGTGTGTATCCTATGCGTAGCTCATCCTTCAGTTTAATGATCCGGTGTCAGTCATCTTTGGGGATTGTGCGTCCATTGTCTCTGGGTGTGCCATGGGGAACCGGACACTCCTCCTTTACATACGCCTGTTGCAGTAGTCCTTTCTGACATCCTTGTCTTTGTGTGCAACTAGTGGCATAGGTTCCATGTCATGCCGCCTGCTGCTGCAGCCCCTGCAGCAAGAACACTGAGAGTTTACAGATTCAGCAACACACACACCTCAAAGATGCTCCTCCCTTCCTCCCTCCACCCATTCATTTGTCTGGCATCGGCTTGTCTGTGTCACTGTTGCACCCACACGTGCCAAAGGCTGGACCTTAAGCACATGCAACATGCACATTGCATGAACCTCATGTCCTTACATGACCCACATCACACTACAGTCTGATGTTGCAGCCACCCTCCAATCATTGTCCATCCAAGGAGCTACCGCCCGCTCTCAGCCATACCCTAGACGCACACACAACACCTTTGCATGATGATTGTGCAACTCCAAATGCCTACACAGTGCTGCCCCGCCTTCCAGGCCCTGTCACAGCAACCAGGTAATGTCCCTCCTACTCCCCACCGGCTCCGTACACCAGCAAGGCCTTGGGAGTGGGACTCATGCCTTCAGCATGTAGTATAGTGGCATAATCTGGCACATGGCCCAGGTATCATCTCTCAGCGTGTCACTCCTCAATGTGTCCAGGTCTCCCTCACCGGCATCACATGCACACAGCACCTCTTCATCAGCTCGTATGCCATTGACAGCCAGGTGCTCCTCACCCTCACCAAAGACGCAGCCATTGACAGTTCCAACATTAAAGAAGGCATGAGATCCATTGATGGATGGCTGAACAGCAGCCACCTGAGGCTGAACTTGTACAGGACTGAGGTAATCATCTGAGGATTGTCCCCTTACAGGTGGCTCAACTGCTTGTGTCCCACCCGCAAGAGCCCTGCACATGCACCCAGTGGCCACGCACACAAGATGGTGTGCATCATGGAATTGTCACTCACATTTACCATGCTAATCACCAGCATCTGTACCTCAGGGTGCAACACCCTCTGCATGATGCACATGATCCACAGATAGAACCACTCCAGGGAAAGACTGACCATGCCACAGGAGCACAACACCAGCCGTGTCAACTACTGCCCCGCCCTCTACGGAGCAAGTACATCCTAACACCCGGGAAACCAGTCCACATCCAGGCAGCATGTGCACACCTCAGCTTCAACATCATGCGCCCCAGCCACCTCACCGTCCACCAGAGATAGCTGCAATGTATCACTGTGTGCTGCAGGATGACCTTCAGACTCCTCACCCACACTCAGGAGGCAGGACACAACCCCAGCCCCACACCAATCTTGTCCGTCTGTCATACAAGACCCCGTTGTGCCCACTCCGTGCATCCAACCTTGCCCTGGCCACCATTCTTCACATCCACCGTACTCCAGCATGCTGTACATAGTTCTCCCACCTGGCAAGACATACCTGCTACTCCCTCCCCAGCAACATCCGCATGAGCCATGACCTCTACGCCTTCAGGATACTCTTCCCAATTGGTCTGTCCGCACAGTAATGCATGCCCCCCCTCAGCATCTTGAGGCCATCACGGGTGAGTATTGTGCTGCATGTCTGTATAGTATGATACATTGTGACCCATGTGTGTCCTGTCCCAGACTCAGATTCCAGGGTATGGATGGCTGGAGTTAGTTCAACACTCATGCCTAGTTTGACATTTCCCCACACGTAGGTTGTGTACTCATGCAAAATGAATGCAACATGTAATTGTAGAAAAAGAGATTTATTCTCGGCGGAGGGCCTGTTTAGTGTGGACAAATAGGTGCTATACAGTGTGCATGGAATCCAAAGTTCACAGGGGGAGATGGCATCCTTGCAAGTTGGAGTCATCAGAGTCCAGACCACAGTGTTGGTCATCATTGGTCAGACTGTGAGCAGCAAGTCCATGTGGCAGAGAATGTCATTGGATGAGGTGCTGCTGTTGCGCCAGAGGGCCAGGTGCCAGGCCAGGTGACCTGGGAGATGTGGATGGTCCGCTGCCTCTCACGGTCTTTTCCATGGACAACCCACCTTCCTCGGGGGACCCTCAGATGCAGGCCTTGACGATGCTTGGGACTCTCTGTCGGATGAATCCTCCTCCTCCTCCCTCCCTGCGGCTGGTGCTGGTCTTCGCCTGGTGGCACAGGGAGGGTTGCCCATGTTGTCGGCGATCCAACGGAGTGAACGGCTTATGTTCGTTTGCACTGCCAGGAGCTCAGCCAGTCCTTGGTGTTGTTGTTGACTGGCGTGTTGCTCGGCCTGCTGGTTCTTTATCTTGTTGAGGGTCCCCACTACCTGGCTGATGCTGAGCCACAATATCCTTCATGATCCCCTGTACTGATTCTGAGAGGGTTTTGACTTCTAGTTCCAGAGACCCAGTGCGTATACAGATGTCGTCCAGCTTAGACTCTAGCGCTTCACATTTCTCACCAATCCCCCTCTGATTTGCCTCAATTGCAAATTTAGACAGCAAATCACCTCTTAAAGCCTGAAGGAAAGATCCCAAATGTAGCTCATCTCCATCTGTTCCTCCTTTCCCAGGAGTAAATACTATAGGGCCTCCATATTCAGACTCTGAGCACAACCCGTCCAAGAGACCACCTTCCACAGGTTCTAAATTTTTATTCTGTAGATTTACCTGAGTAGGCGGTAATATGGACACTTGGGAAATAGTAGCCAGGTCCCCATCTAGGTTGGGGGCATTCAACAAACTAGTGGGGCTCACTATGACAGTTCCTGGTCCTTTTCCACTTTCCAGGATCCCAGCCAACGGGGAAGCATGACTCTCTGAATGAGCAGAGGAGGAGACGCCTCTCAGGACTGGAACAGGGGTAGAGACCGTGGACACGACTGACTCCTTTGACACCACAGCTTGCTCCATTATTTTGAAGTAAGTCTTAAGAGAAGGGGTGGCCTTCACAGAGGGGCAAGTAACCTTAGGGCCTCTAGATCTCACCGTGTCCCTAGGCTTAGCGTTTTTCCTTTTACGGGGGGTCGTAGGTACAACACCTTTTAAGCCCTCTAAGGGAGCCAGAGTGTCCCTGATCTTAGACCCAAACTGGGTCTGGGACCGCAACTGATATTTATTTTTTAGAAAAACGGTATCAGATAGTAATGCCTCTTTTTCTTTTCCTCACTTACTCAGAGGGTACCATTCTCCAGAGGTATTAACCCCCCCGGCCAAGCCTAAAACAGGTTCAACTCCCTGGCGCGACAGTGATGCAGAACCTGAGGCTGAATTCAGAAAAATAAAAGCCATACATTTCTGCCCCGCGTCCTCTGCAGACAAACTGCTTGCCAAACGCACAGCGTAACCTGGGGAGCACCGTGAAGTCTGGCTGCCTGAAGTCGTGCAGAAGGCTCTTCCACCATTCCACCCTCGATAATAGGTTAATGCCGCTGCTGCACGTATCCGCGTCCACCATCTTGATCGATGGCCGCCAAACCCGCAGTAGGTAACAGGCCCTCCCTCAGGCTCCACCTCCAGTACCTGAATCATCCGAGTCTCCCGGGTCCTAATGCCAGCCGCAGCCACCAGCTCCTCCGCGCCGCTCCTCCACCACCGGCATCGCCGCAGACATCACTGCCGCCGCCCACGATCCCGGAAGGAAAAAAAAGACAAAAAGAAGAAGACCGCATCAAACAGAGCGCGCCATACACTACCCGCGCTACCACCACATTCCTACCGGGTAAGTTTCATTAATCCGAGCGTGTAATGATCCGTAAGGACGCTGTGCTGCTCCCGGGGCTCCCGCGACTGGCGCCAGCCCACCGCCATGTTCCTCCAGCAGAGGATGGTATTGATCCCACCACCCCTGGCTTTGACTTCACCTGGTATTGCTCCCCCACGGCTCCCTCTGCTCTCGGCGTGATTTAGATCTTGGTAGACCGGTTACTCCATCACAATGGTGACAGATATCCCATCCACTGAAATATAAATCCCATAGGATATAAGAGATTTATATTTTGACAGACAGGATATCTGTCACCATTGTGAAGGAGTAACCTGTCCACCAAGATCTAAATCAAGCACTATGTGTCTGACAATATGGCTTATTCACATATTTGGAAGAATCTATTTGGGTGGAAAGAGGAAAGTCATTTTAGTGCAGTTCCTGTGATGTCTGCCTTTTAATTAGTGTGGGGTGGGAGATGGTGTCAAACATCGTGATCAAATAAGATCGGGGTTGCGGATCCACCGTGATTAAAAATCACCCTCAGTTCCACCATGGCTGCAAGTGGGACCATTTTTGTGATGCTACCTGGTCTAAAACCTGTCTGAGATGGATGTAAGATTGCATTCTTCTCTACGTATAGTGATAGAGTTTTATTTACAATCTTTTCCAGGATTTCAGGATGGTACTTGGCAAATCTGATTGGAGCCACTCCATATGCAGTAATAAATTCGATTCAGTTTATAATATTGTATCTAAGTCCAAATTGGTAGTAAAAAAACTTGTTGTAAAATTAATTACTCACAAAATATGTAGTTTAACAATGTAAATCCTACCACTTATCACATGTTTGGGCCTTAAAACTTTATTCCATGACTATAAACTGTAACATCGTTTTGCCTAGATGAATTGAGCAATTGATAGTTAAAACACTCTAATCTGTTAAGTGAGTTCCATGCAAAGAAGAAAGCAAAAACCCCATGCTCACACAGTCAAGTAAATTACCCTAGTGAAAGGAGGCTAAAATATAAATCTTCAAAATCGACAGCCCACCATTACCTGCCCCTAATTGTATGTCCAAGTGTTTATTCTGACCACGGTAAATAAACATTTGGGTGCCGATTCCAATCCGGTAAAAATGTTTCCCGTAAGACTCGTATCCGTATTTTTTTACGTACGAGTCGTACAAGTCCCGTACAAATGGGCAAGTACGATTCGTACTGTCAAATTACATACAAATTGCCTTGGAAAAAGTCTACGAGACGTCCCCGGACAGATTTATGTACAAGTCGTAAAACTGAAGTCCGAGCGCACAAGTCAGATCCGTACCGGCGTTCCGAATCCCTAAGCGTATGGAAAACGTCCCGTACGGAGCGAACTTTGTATGACCACTACCCCGGTACACTTGGGCACGTGGTACGAGTCATACGGACCCCCCTCCCCACCCGCGCATGTACGCGCCGTACCCCAGCACCCGCGTATGTATGCGCCATACCCCCACCCCAGCACCCGCGTATGTACGCGCCGTACCACCCCACCCCAGCACCCGCGCATGTACGCGCAGTACCCCCCACCCAGCACCCGCGTATGTACGCGCCATACCCCCACCCCAGCACCCACACATGTACGTGCCGTACCCCCACCCCAGCACCCACGCATGTACGTGCCGTACCCCAGCACCTGCGTATGGTCGCGCTGTACCCCCCCACCCCAGCACACGCATATGTAAGCGCCGTACCTCCCACCCCAGCCCTGTACTCGGACGCACCGTACCCCAACACCGTACCCCAGCATCCCCCCATGTACGCGTCGTACCCCAGTACACGCGTATGTAAGCTCCTTACCCCCCCACCCCAGCCCCGTACTCGGACGCACCTTACCCCAACACCATAACCCAGCATCCCCCATGTACGTGCCGTACCCCAGCACACGCATATGTAAGCGCCATAACCCCCACCCCAGCACCTGCGTATGTACGCCCCATCACCCCACCCCAGCCCCGTACTTAGACGCACCGTACCCCAACACCGTACGCTAGCATCGCGTATGTACGAGTCGTACAACACCATTGCACATGTGAACACTGAACAACAACATAGCCATGGACGCACCTTACCTACACGAAAAAGACTCGTACTGAACCAGGACACTGTAAAACAGCACAACACCACAAAATACATCTACAGGACAAAAAACTACTAAAAGACTGACCTGGCACATCTAAACAGTCAAACAGAGGCCAGAAATCACAATCACCTCTTATAACACACCCACCAAAAGTTCAAACACAGCCACACACACAAATGGACCAATACTAATAAAAAGGGCCCACAAACACACACCATGAGCCTTTGCAACAGACTCACTGCTGACAGACATCACACACAAACAACTGCACCCATACACCTTAACTCACACACCTTCACACAACCTCCTTCACACAGACCCCCTCTACACCTTCACACACACCTACACCTTCACACCCACACACCCACAACCATCCACACCCACACCCCAAACCATGCCCAGAGACATGAATCCAAAGTTCACAACGGAGGAGCTGGACATCCTTGTCAACGAAATCATCAGAGTCGAGCCACAGCTGTTTGGAACATTGGTCAGTCAGACCAGCATATCCCAAAAAACTAGCCTGTGGCAGAGGATCGTCGATCGGGTGAATGCTGTTGCGCCCATCAGAAGGACCAGGAAGGAATGTCAAGCCAGGTGGTACGATCTGCGCAAGGCAGTCAAGCGCAAAATGAACAAGGAATACGCCCAGAGTAACATCACAGGAGGTGGGCTGCCCCGCAGACCGGTACATTACCATCCCTGCTCTGCAAGCTGATCTCCAAGCCAGGACCGATAAAACTGTGAAGGATAAATGGGATGCCAGTAAATTACAGCATTTCGCTTATGGCGAAAAATGTGGCTCTCTGCTGGCCTGGAAATCCAGAATAGATAGGGTTAGGAATAATATTAAGAGTTTGGTCCAAAGAGGGTCTGGAGTCTTGTTACAGGAAGAGGAAGAGATTAGGGAGGAGGCTAGATCCTTTAGGCAGGATCGATATAAGGAAGACATGGATCATAGACCGGAGGATGTTAAAATATGGTTGGATCAGAACGATCTAGCCTGCCTCTCTGAAATAGATAAGTTGTACTTATCTACTTGTATCTCAGAAGGAGAAATCAGAGATCAACTTAAAAAAATGAGTAGGGGTAAAGCCGCGGGCCGGATGGGGTCCCGGCTGAGATATATTTGGTCTTACTAGATAGGGTAGTGCCGGTTTTAAAAACTCTTTTTTATAAAATATTCCTACATGGAGAAGCGATCCCCTCCTCATGGTTGGAAGCAACAGTCTCCCTGATCCTAAAGCAAGATAAGGACCCTCAAACAATTGAGGCATATAGGCCTATTTCGTTACTCAATTTAGACCCTAAGATCTTTTCTGGGATTTTGGCCACCAGGATGGCAAAAATTATTAAAACTATTGTACACTCAGATCAGAGGGGTTTTATACCTGGTAGGCAGCTCAATGAGCTTACCTTTCAAGCTATAGGGGCATTAGACTTTGCAATGGAAAGTAAGTTGCCATTAACTCTTGTTGCAATCAATGCCGCTAAGGCGTTCGATCAGGTTAGATGGATTTATCTCTGGGAGAACATGCGTAGTTTTGGCTTGCCCATGAATTTTATTGGAGCTGTTAAATCTCTCTATTCAGCTCCACGAGCAAAAGTTCTAGTTAATGGCATCTTATCGGAATGGTTCAATATTTCAAGAGGCACTAGACAGGGTTATCCCCTGTCACCCTTATTGTTTAATTTATATATTGAACCTTTGTTTGCTCCCTTAGAAAAGATTCTCCTATTTTGCCTTTTAGGATTGCCGACCTAGAACTTAAGGTGGCTCTATATGCAGATGACCTCTTAATGTATACTTCTGATCATGTGAAAGCATTACCTAGTCTATTTGAATTAGCCGAGGAATTTGGTAAGATCCCTGGTTATAAAATCAACATAGAAAAAACTGAGATAATGAGTTGGAATTGTGTAAACTCAATACCAGGAGTTAGGGGTCGGATGAGATATTTGGGGATCCATCTAGCGCAGAAGCTGATAGATACATCTAAGATCAGCTGGGAGAAGGTCGCTAAGGAGGTGGGCAGTTTATTATCACGTTGGGCGAGTTTACCATTGAATATATATGGGAGGGTGAACCTCGTAAAAATGATAATTTTGCCTAAGGTAACTTTCTTGTTTAATTCAATTCCTCTCCCTTTTAACTCTAGAGATCTCGCCACCCTTCAAGGGAAAATTGGGTCATTTATTTGGGCCACAAAAACTCCGAGAATAGCGTGGAAAAAGCTCAGAAGAGGGTTGAAGAGAGGAGGTCTGGCCCTTCCCGATCTACTTTCTTACTGCCATGCTTTTCATTTTAAAAATTTTAGAATGTTAGCAAATAAGACGGATTCTTCATCTATGGGCCGTTTGTTTCAGGCACTGTTTCGTGATGTTCCGCAGGGACAGGAGTTTTTTCTCTATAAATTTGGGGACCCTAAGTTCTACAAAAAAGTTTGACTCAAGATTTTATTAGCTGCACTAAAAAATTGGGGTTTGTTAGGAATATATTGCGAATACCATATTACACAATTCAGGCCCCAATTTGGGATTCCCCCGGTACCCCCGTATGCCTCCAGGACCAACTGTCACAACCACTTAGACTAGCAGGTATCAGGCTATGGGGTGATCTTCAGAAAGACTTACAACTGATCAGCTGGGACTCTATGTCTAATATAACTAGCGGAACATTAACGAGATTTAAATTCTATCAATTGTCTGCTTGGTGGGCAACCCAGCAATGGTGCATTGAAGATCCGGGCACAATTATTGAATCTATCTCGAGAATAGGACCATGGAAACAGGAAGTGTCGTTCTGGTACGGGGCTTTCATAGACACAAGAGATTGTCTCGATCTAGAGGTGGAGAGACGGTGGGGTGGTGCTCTACCTGAAAACGGGGACGATTTACGGAAGCTCTGGTGTGACTCTTTTTTTATGTTACAGTCTGCGGTTAAACCAGCTAATCTAAGGAGAAACCATCTATACACCACCTACAGAGTTTACTGGACTCCGGGTAACCTATCTAAGATGTCTACAACAATCTATTACTGCCCTAGATGTAAGTACCCAGCTGCCGATGATCTTCATATGTTTATGGATTGCCCAAAAATTGGCCCTTTTTGGACGGAGGTATGTGGTTTCTTGGAGGATGTGTTGCAAATGCAGATTGAAGCGAATGTTGGGTTTATCTTTTTTGGTCTTTTGCCGGACTAAGGTTTGAATGCCCTTTCGTCAAAGTTTGCATTTTATGTAGCAATTATTGCTAGGAGGGAAATTTGCAAATCTTGGAAGCTGGAGGTACCCCCCTCCTTTGCTGTCTGCCTAAAGAACATCATTATGGTTAGTCAATCTGATATGGCCTGTGACAATTCTAGTGCTAATAAAATCTGGGCTGCATTAGAGGTCTGGAGAGGGAAGTAACATCTGTCCTATGATTATGCCGGAGGTTTGTGGGTCCGGTCCTCCCCAGTAACGGTGTTTAGGTGCTGTGAACGGGAGTGGGACCAGGACACAGCCGCACCTCTGGGAAGATTTTGCCCCCGCCTTCAGGCCCTCTACTAGGGCGGCTTCCAATAAGGGCTTGTCGGTAGGGTGTGGAAATATCCCTTCTAGAGTGGTTCTTTTGATGGCATGTATGAGGACAAAAAAAAAAAAGCAGAAAAAAAAAAGATCAAAATCAGGCCTTTACACCCTTAAGTGTGGAGTGCCTCAGGGCTCCTCATTGAGCCCTACGTTATTCAACCTTTACATCCTCCCATTGAAAGGGATCATAAATACTTATGGTTTCTCCATAATATCCTACGCCGATGACATGCAAATCGTCATCTTCAACAGAAGGAGAGTCACCCCTCTTAAACAAATTATTATCAGCCTTTCCCATCAAACTGAAAGGACATCCACCCTCCTCAATACCTGCCTTAGGCACATTGTGGACTTGATGGCAACAAGCAGTCTTAATTTAAATGAGGAAAAGACAGAGGTACTGGTGATGTGAGAAAACCCCTCCAGGTGGATAGAGATGAACTGGCAAGACTTTCTTGGCAGTCACCCCACCCCTAAACCAGGGGTAACGAGTCTAGGAGTGTTGCTCGACAACAAGCTCACAATGGAAACCCAAGCCAGGAAACTCGTAGCCACCTGCTTTGGCCTTCTCCACACTTTGAGGAAGCTATTGAGATGGCTGCCGGACTACACACGCAGCATGGTGGTAGAAGGTCAGATCATCTCATGACTTGAATATGGGAATTCCCTATATCCCAAGTTAGTCCTTAAAAGGCTCCAGGTAACATAAAATGCTGCAGCCCGAATATTGCAGAAATCCCAAAGCATCACTCGGCAACTACAGTCCAGAGAACCTTGAACTGGCTCCCAGTGCTTAAAAGAATACACTTCAAGACACTGTGCATCACTCATAGAACAATGTATATAAAAGGATCTAGGTTGATCCAGATACTGCTAATACCCTGTTGCGTACAAAAATATTAAGTTCTAACAACCAGCAATTCCTAACGGTCCCCAGGATAGAGAGGGCAAAAAGGGGTGGCTGCACCTTTGCTTTCCTTGTTCCTAAGCTCTGGAACGCTCTCCCACCACTAGTAAGGAAAACCAAATCAGAACCAAAATTTAGAAAACTGTTAAAAATTACTCTTTTCAGCTAATCGTGTTGGCCTGGCTGAAGCCCTGGTTGCTGTCCTTCCTTGGCTCTGGGAGGCCCTGCTGGGTAGCCATGCATTTTTTAAATCCATAGAATAGACTAGAATAGAATAGAATAGAAAATGTGCCACTTAAAAACCTTCTCCTCTAGTTCAGCTAATGTTCTTCTGGCTAATTCGTCGCAGATGTCTTGGGCTATCAAAACCGCACATCAATTTGATCTAGCTCCAAATCATATATTCAGCAAACGTTCTCTATTTTCTGTGCCCTAACTTTTTCATGTCACACAGCTGGGGCCGAAATCAATTACATAGCTGCCAATTATATACAGCGTTATTTCTAACATCATAACCGTTCTAATATTTTAAAAACTATCCTTTTTCCTTGAGACTCTGGGCTGCAATGTACAACCATCGGGAAAAACCTTTATATCTCTTTCACATGCTACAGACAAAAAAATCTTTGGAACCACTCATGATTTTTCCTTTCCTTTATTTTTGTTTATTCCCTCAATTTGATATCGTTATTAAAGGTAAGTAATCACCCTTGATGAATCATTAATAATAAAAAATACTAATATGAGCTACGAATCATCTCTGTATGAGGTTTGTCAATGAATTTCTAACTAACTCGGAAGCCTTATGTTACGAAGCCTTAATTTTTGGATGGTTTTACCCAATATAATCAAGAGTAGCTTAATAATAAAATAAAACAGACAAGTAATATTTGTGCACATCTTTCTAGAATGTCACTATTTTTCAGGCAGGAGCTTTAAATATAAAAGTTAGGAATACTCCTGAGTGCTACAGACATGTAGCAGGCATTTACAAAGTTACAGGTTAGATTATTTGACAGCAGGGGCGATCCTCCAAATGGATGGAGGAGAGTCGCCCCACTGATTTCTAGCAGTGCAAGAAGCAGAAACATAAAATGGTATTATGAATACCATTTATTGTTTCTGCTTCTCGCACTGTGAGAAAGCAGAAGGCAGGGTTTGTTGGGGGTGGGCAGGTGGGCGGTCCTGCTCCAGGCAGTAGAGGAGTGGCTAGCCCACTGTTGTGGGCGCTGACTGTTTGGTTGGCCCAAGGGCCTACATAGAGAAAAGGGCCTCCCCATGGATGCCTGTGGGGTTGGTGTCCTAGCTAATCACAAGGCTACCATTGCAGCATTGTGGTTGGCTTAGGGGAGGGGAGGGAGGCTGCCTGCTTCCTGTGTGGAGAGCAGAGAGGAGACGCGACGCGGGGCCGGAGGTGAAGGTAAGTTTAATTTTTTTAATTAAATTACCCCCCTCTCCCTGCGTGACCCCCTTCCCCCGCAACCCCCAGGCCTCCTCGCCTGCGAGTCATGCTGGCCGCGACTGTTTGACCATAACCTTTGCAGCATTCTGATTGAGAAGCATTACAAAATTTTCCTTTGCTCTTTTGTTCAAAATCTAGCAACAATATTGACTTGCATTGCGCGGTGGCTTTTATCAAGTGATATAAAGCATGATCATCCACCAGTAACATTGCCTTCTGTGGAAAAACCCCAAAACCACAAAAGTTGTCAGTGTTTGATTGCAAAATATGTGTGTGCAGTATCTAATGGAAGCCATGCTGCTCTTTTCTGCCTCTGGCAACCCCACCAGTGACAACATATATGAAAACATGAAAGCTAGTGGTAGATAAAGTGAAAAGGGGAATGGGGGAGAGGGAGAAGACAGAGATGCAGGTCCCTGCCCCTTCTGCTTCATCACATGGTTAGTCAATAAGGTCTGCAAGTGTAGAACATTCCTAAACTCTGTCTCTGTGTATTCAACTCTCTGTACCTTGGAATAGGATGGGTGATTCCTGAAAACACAAGTCAATCAATCAAAGCATTTATATAGCGCACTACTCACCCAGAGGGTCTCAAGGCGCTAGGGGAGGGGGGTCCGCTACTGCTCGAACAGCCAGGTCTTGAGTTGCTTCCTGAAGGCGAGGTGGTCCTGGGTCAGGCGGAGGTGGGTCGGGAGGGAGTTCCACGTCCTGGCGGCGAGGAAGGAGAAGGACCGTCCCCCTGTGGTGGCTCTTTGGATGCGGGGGGCGGTGGCGAGGGCGTGGCCGGTCGATTGAAGCTGCCGTTTGGGAGCGTAGAAGTTGAGGCGGCTGTTGAGGTATCCTGGGCCTTGGTCGTGCAGGGCTTTGTGTGCGTGGTGAGGAGACGGAAGGTGATTCTCTTGGTGACCGGGAGCCAGTGCAGGTCTCTCAGGTGTCCGGAGATGTGGCTGCGACGGGGGATGTCCAGGATGAGTCGTGCTGAGGCGTTCTGGATCCGCTGAAGTCTTTTCTGGAGTTTGGCGGTGGTTCCGGCGTAGAAGGAGTTGCCGTAGTCCAGACGGCTGGTGACGAGGGCCTGGGTGACCGTCTTCCTGGTCTCGGTGGGGATCCACCGGAAGATCTTTCGTAGCATGCGCAGGATGTTGAAGCACGACGAGGAGACTGCGTTGACTTGTCTGGTCATGGAGAGGGTGGAGTCCAGGATGAAGCCCAGGTTGCGTGCGTGGTCTGTTGGTTTGGGTGCGCTGCCTAGGGCGGGGGGCCACCAGGAGTCGTCCCAGGCGGAGGGTGAGGATCCCAGGATGAGGACTTCCGTCTTGTCCGAGTTCAGTTTCAGGCGGCTGTTCTTCATCCATTCGGCTACCTCTTTCATCCCTTCATGGAGGTTGGCTCTGGCGGTGGCGGGGGCAAGTGTTGTCACTACATACTCCTTTGAGGAAAATGAGTAATAGTGTTCTACGTGACCTCTGTAAAATCTATACATAATATTGTAGACATATATGAAGTGATTTACTTTAAGAGGAATATGCCTCCTTATCACGCATGCCTTCACTCTGCATGCAATTACAGCATGGTCGTTACAACAACTGCG
Organism: Triturus cristatus; assembly: GCF_964204655.1. Taxonomy (NCBI): domain Eukaryota; kingdom Metazoa; phylum Chordata; class Amphibia; order Caudata; family Salamandridae; genus Triturus; species Triturus cristatus. The sequence goes on along the minus strand of NC_140580.1, from coordinate 511,220,419 downwards.
TTGTAACAACACATAGCAGTACCACGCAAGTCGTAACAATGACATGCGGAGGAGGGCACTGGATGTTGGAATAGTACAATTTACTATTCCAACTCCAGTCTGTGCGGACAGTAGGGAAGGTGTTGGATTTTAAATCCAACACCTTCTTCCCCCTTTACAAGTCGTTGTTAGGACTTGCGGGGTAATGATATGTTTTGTTACAACGCAGTCATTGTAATGACTGTGTTGTAATTGCATGCCGGGTGATGGATTCGTTGTAAGGGCTGTTTACCCTTTAGGAGTCCTCCCTGTTTCTTCACATGTTACATTGGCTCAGGCTTTACAGTTCAAACACATTTGTTAATGGAATAGATCACCTTTTGTTTTCATCAACAAAACCTCCCCCAGAAACTTTTCTGCAATCTCCTAACACAATTTAAACACAGTCTTAAAAGTTCACACTAATGTTCAACAGAGGAGTTCAAAGTTTGTTTTCAGCAATAACACAACTTCTGATACTTCACTGTACTACTTAAACACCCTTCAAGAAGCAACACAACTCAGTAAGTAAAATCTGGAGTCCATGAAACTAATTCCTGGCTACAGCAACAGTGTAGCATTATTAGCTAGCAAAGGAAGATTTACACCATGAGGAAAGTTATATTCGATCATGTCTGCCATCTCCCTGGAAACACATGAGAGTTTGGGGTCTCGTTGGAATGATAGTTCACTGCTAGTACTCTCCCACATAGGGTCTCGACACATTTAGCTTCAGTGTGGACTGTCTATGATGACTGCCAGTATTTCCATTGCTCAAAGAAAACACTCATAAATGGATTTGGAGTACCATCTCCACACTCAAGGGCTTCACAAACTGGCAAGCAGTACATTCAGCCTCACGTTTTGACAGTCAGTGGCTGACACAGTACTCAAGATTTGAAGGAGTGGATGTTTTCATACGTGTCATGTGGTTAAATGTCGTCAAAACAAACCAGGGTTGTTAGACCTGGCACCATTGGCATGGGTCTCCCTTCCATTTTTTGCCTTTGCCTCCTGTGTTTTGCTGTGTGTTTGACTCCATTTTGCTGGCCTAGATGCTTTGGGCACTTTGCCACTGCTGTTCAGTGCCAAAGTGCAAGTGCTCCCTTTTGTAAATTGTTCTTATGGATTAGTGATTCCATTATTGGCTTATTTGATTTACTTGTCAGACCCTAGTACAGTGCACTGTGTGTGCCCAGGGCCTGTAAATTAAATGCTGCTAGTGGGCTGCAGCACTGATTGTGCCACCCACAGAAGCAACCTGTAAAATGTGACTCTGGCCTGCCATTGCAGAGCCTGTGTGCAGTCTGGGACTGCCATGTCCACTTGTCAAATGCACACTCTTGCCAGTCCCTAACCTTCCCTTTTCTTACATGTTAGTTGCCCTTAAGGTAGGCCCAAGGTATCCCTGTGGGCAGGGTGCATTGTATATGAAAGGAAGGACATGCCCTGATGTGTGGGGCATGTCCTGATAGTAAAATACTGCCAAATTTGTTTTTTACTATTGCAAGGCTATCTGTTCCCATAGGACAGAATGGGGAGTTTGTTTATAACATCTTATACACAAAATCGGGTCTGGAAACCAAGTAGAAAAATAAACTCAAAATGTTAAAATATGTCTTTTAGTGAGGGTGATTTTTACATTCTGTGTTTGAAAATACCACTTTTAGAAAGTAGGTATTGTCTTGCCTAACCATCCAGTGTGCCTCTGCTAGGTTTGTGTATTGCATGTCTGGCTTTTGGGTGACAGGGGCTGGAGAGGGGCAGTGGCTCCAGAAGTCTGATGAGTCAGGGCTAGGCTGAATAGATCTGGGCTGCATTTAGAGTAGGGGGAGGAGATTTTTTTTGCCTGCATTGGCCTGGTCTTCCTTCAACAATGCTGTCTCCACCTCCTGCCAGGAAGCTGCACCAGTGAAGTCAGAACGTGTTTTGGCTGGGTACAGACACTCTCTGCCTTCAGAGAAAAAAGGATTTTGTGGTATAAATATTGGGGACCAGACCGCAGAATTTTAGATCACTTCTGAGAAACCAAGAGGAACCTTTGCCAAGGAGAAGAGCCGGATAAGCTGAGGAGGAATGCTGCCCCTGGGCTGTTTGCTGTCTGGTGTTGGCCTGCAGTGGCTGTTTGCTGCCAAGGAAAGGAGAAAAAGGACTTTGCTGTTTGCTTTGCCACCTGCTTGAGGAAGAAGATCTCCAAGGGCTTGAAACTTAGCTTGCCTCCTGTTCTGAAGTCTCCGGGACACAAAAACTCCACCCCTTCTGTCTCCCTGCATCTGGAACTGCTGTTTCAGATGCTACAGAAGGAAAATGCAACACTGACGCGGCAAGCGACACCGTAACCTACACCGAAGCCGTGGGCACCACTAGTGAAGAGCATGATGCACCGCCCCAACTTGCACAGTAGGGCCGACGCCTGAAGACGCCGTGCAGCATCGACTCCAAAGCCGTCCATGAGGCCGCTGCCTGCACCAGAGCAGAGGACAACGCTCATGATGTCCAAGACGCACCGTTCCAACTCCCACAACGTAGCACCGACTTCACCGATGCCAGTGCTTCATCAACGCAGAGCCAATCTTCGACGTGGGTGACTCTCGAATCCATCGACATCGGACCATCGTAAGGAACCGACGCTTCGCCACAAGCCATGATGTCACCTCCACGACACAGTAAGGAACCGACGTCGCACCTCCCCTGTGCTGCAGTAGGGAACAATGGCATCACCTCCTTTGGGGTCGTAAGGAACCGACGCCGCAGGCACCAACGAAGAATCACTTCCCCGACGCCGTGCACCGTCTTTGCTTTTATCAATTCCAAGGTACTGTTCTTTGTGGGTCTGCTTGACTCCGTGACTTACTCCACACATCTCGCGGTCGGTGCCGTTCTTTGGGATTTTCTTCTGTCACAACGTCGTAATAACTCCAAGTGGAGTTATTTTTTGCTAGAAGATTGATTTGTGTGAATAACCTATTTTTAAGGATATGTTTGATACTTTATTGTGGATTTTTGTAGTTTGGTCTTGTTTTGGTTTAGATAAAGATGACTTATTTTTCTAAACTGGTGTGGTCTCCATTTGTGGTGTTTTAACTGTGTTACTGTAAGTGCTTTACACACTGCCTCCGAGATAAGCCAGCCTGCTTGTGCCAAGCTACCAAGGGGGTGAGCAGGGGTTATTCTAAGAGGATATCTCCCTTACCCTGACTAGAAGCAAGGGTCCCTATTTGGACAAAGGTATCTACCTCTGCCAACTAGAGACCCCCATTTCTAACTAGGGTCATTTTCAGGACAGAATAAAGGGACTTGATTGTAATTTCTGAAAGAGTGTGTCAGGATAAGCAGTGAGTTAGCATCTGAAAATTAGGGGGATACCTCTCACCACCTCTTACCCTCCTCTCTCCTCATGGCAGGGCTTATATTGTAGGGTAATCTCCTGCCAACCAGTTTAGCTGTCTATTAATGTTCTTAGATTAAATGTAAATAATCTTTACTGTGACCAGTAAGTGTTCTTAAAGATGGTCTCTCATAAGGCACAGTGGTCTAGGGCTTCTTGCAAAAGTTAATCCTGAAGTTTGGCAGTTTTGAGCCACCCTTTAGTAATTGGTGTACAAACCAGTATAAATTGCGCACCTTAATTTGTCTTCTTGCAGGCAAATAGTTGGTGTCCAAGTGCATTATTTTGTCCTGGAGGTCCATTTCACTTGACGTATGAGAACTACATTTTTGACATTTTTCATCGGACTCAAGTTGCAAAAGTATCTTTGAGATTTAATAATTGATCCTCTATTATCATTTATATGCATCTTATATATTGTTGCTCAACTGATGGTCATTCTCTCTGTCACATCTCTTGCATTTTACAATCCTGTTCTAATACCGGATTAAATGTATTCTTAATGTTTGTGTTGACCTCTTTACAAAAGTGTATCTTAAAAAAATATTATAACTCATGATTGATTAAATCTAATTGGTAGTTGTATGAATGTAATCTACATGTCAAAAATTGAGATGACTCACTCGGATTGAGTCAGTTTTATGGTCAGGAATAGGCCTGAGCAGTCTGGAGAACCCAAATTTGGAAGTTGGGTTCATACAAATACTAAACTGCACAACGGTTTAAAAGCCTATCCTCTCTTCCTGGGTGACCTGATCACTTCTGTGGTATTGGTATGATTGTGAGTATTTACATCCCTTCTACTATGAAGCAATCGCCTTGAAACATGGTACTTAGTTGCTGTGATTACCCACATTGCTTGTGTTTGCTTTTACTCTGTCCCTTGGTCTTTTGTTTTTGTTTTCTTGCATCATTGTATGTTCCTGCTTCATGTTTTGCTCCTTAGCTGAAGAGATGGCTGTCTTCTGGGGTTCTACCAGGTATCCTAGTCTCAATGGAGCTTGCTGCTGCATATTTCACCTTCACATTGGTAAGCCATTTGCTCTCATTCTGCTTATTAGTGATGGCTTACTGTATTCATTATACTCTATATGTCTCTTCCTTAACAATAGCTGGGGCCCAATTTGTCAATGTTGTCTAGGCTTTTTAGTAAACAGCACCGAAAACAGAGACAAGTCTACTTAGATGGTTCATCCAGTTATCATTTTCTCCTACCTCTTTTCTTGTTCTACCCCTGGTTCGGCTGCCGTTTGTATCAGCAAACTGCAGGCATACGCCATGCAGGGATTTAGGGATGTCAGGGGTTTTTGGTGGATCTGAATTCTTGGAACCTGACACTGCGAAACATGTGCCTTCTGCATTATCAAAATTAACAAACAAAACATACCTTTGGTAATCATTTTGCTTGTTTAGTGCCCCTGTTTCATAACATCTGAATCCTTATTTCAAACTTTATTTATTGGTGATCGCAGACGGTACATTACACAATCATCTCACCATAACCCACAGAACAATGCAGTATATATCTATCATTTATGTAAGACCACTTGTTCCATGAGAGAAAGCTGATAAAGGATTTGCATGTTAGGAGAATGAAAGTCACAAGACTAGTTATTGATAGCCATAAGCACCTGACCAGGCACTTCAAAGATATATCAGCTATAGTCAAGCCCGTCTACAAACATTTCAACAAGTGACTTTAATGTAACTGTAAGCATGTGGTCTGGGGTCACCTGTCATTATTGTTTATGACTATTGTGTTCCTCCCGCCATTCTTACGTGTGTACATCTAAGTGGAGCTTGGAGGCTAAGTAACACCATCCCCTAGTCAGGCCTATCTGAACTACATTTCCCCACCCCAGTCCCAAAAAACACGGCCAGAATAGATGCCTAGTCATCTGCAATTAGTTGGCATTGCAGACCCCTATATTCCTCGCCCGTTAGTGCAGTTTCCTGTGCCATTACCCAGGGCTCGATCCCCTTCTTCCCCGGCATCTGCCATGAGTCCATTTAGCCATCTCAGTCTGCCCTCCTCAAATCAGTCACCGAATGTAAGTGGGTTTGCGGCAGTACAGGAGCAAAACCTGTGGGCTGTGGGATGGCTGCCTCGAGGTGTTGGGAGGCCTACTATTGGTAATGCTGGTGAGTATGGCTAAGAGGAACCTGAGAGCCTGATGTATTTCCCCCAACAGAGTAAGGAAATTCTAAGAATATTGGGAAGTGGACCCAGTGTGGGACACTCCTCCAAACGAAGGGGCGTCAAAGGCCCCCCTCAGGTGAAGTACTGTCACATCCCTGTTTTTCCCGGTTGAGGCTAGCAAACCATCGGGCCAGCCACTGCACCTGATCCACGACATGGCACAGCTCAATGTTCGGGACTCATTAACCTACTTTCCTGGTTGAACATTGGAGAGTGTGCAGGCTTGTCCTACACCTACCCCCATCCCATATCAGCTCACACACCAAGATGTTTAGGGATCTAAACCAGCATCTGGGCATCCAGAGTGGAAGGTTCACAAACATGTACAATACCCGGGGTAAGATGTTCACTTTGGTGAGCACTATTCTTGCCATTAGTGGAAGCTTCAACATGCGGCAGAAAGCCACACCACCTCTTAAACAGGGAAGAATCACATTTAGCTTATGCTCCCCGCTGTCTATGTCATTGTGATAGATTTTGACATCGACGTACTGAAACATCTGGTATTCCCATGGGATGTCCTGTTCCTGGACCACTCACGGGATTTCCTAATTACATTTGCACACCAGAATGGTACATGTCTTCTCCCAATTCATGCAGAGGCCTGTCCACTCACCCAATGGTGAAGCATAGAGGCCCCCACAGGGTATACCTGTTTCTGCATCATGTAGAAATAAGAGCATATTATCCGCATATATGGAAATGTTATGTTACCTGTCATGCAGCGGTATACCCCTACCCAGTCACTTTCTCTGATGATACAAGCAAAGGGCTCACTGACCAGTGCAAACAACAGGAGGGGGGACAAGGAGCATCCCTGCCTATTACTCATTTGAGCCCCAAAGGACTCATATATATTGAACTTAGTCTTCACTATCGCTGGTGAACTGCATCGCGGTTTGAATGTACTGCCAGTATAATGTATCGAAGGCCTTACGCAGGTCAGCTGAGATAATGATCTCATCGGGAAAAGCCTCTTTGGAGACCTCATGAAACACACGGTGAAGGCGTCTGATATTGAGGAACATAAACATTTTGTTCCACGTGTATCAGGAGGTGCACGTTGTAGGCAACTGGCCTGGATTTTGCTAAGTATCTTGTAGTCAAGACTCTCTGCAGGATGGGGAAGAAAGTCTGTTTCCCAGGTTGCTGTATACTGTTCCGATATATAGGGTGCAAGGAGAGGGGTGGAAATCTCATAAAACTCCACTGGGAGGTCACCAACTTCAGGAGAGCTTCCGGTCACCAGGTCTTTCATGGTCCCTCTAATTTATTTTACAGCAATTCGTTGTCAGAGCAGCTGTCGGACGTCATCTGGGAAGGGCTGCCTCCTCTAAGAATCTGCCAATTAAGTCATCTCTAACTGGATGGGACCCATTGTACACATACCTGTAATGTTGTATGAACACCCTATGAATATGTGTGCTTTATCGTACCATCAGTTGCATCAAACACCCGCTCTGTATGAGCTTGGTGTTCCGGAGTGATGAGCCAGACCAAAAGTCTTTCCACTCTGCCTCCCTCAGTATGTGATTTAGCTGGTATACTCTGTATGAGAAGCCGAGTTTCCTTACTGCTTCAGTGTGCTGCCTCTGCACCTCTAGGAGTTCACGTACTCTGCGCAGGGTACTGCAGTACCACATCCTCTAGGTCTTGCAGCATGGCCTCCAAGCGGGTGAGCAATGACTCCAAGGATCTGAGGCATCCTATCTGTTTGTCCAGGCAATGACCCTGGATCACTTCTTTAAATGCCTCCCAGACTGTGAATGTGGGTGCAGTGGACTAAATATGTTAGAAGTATTCCCTAATGGCACCTCCCAGTGAATCCCTAAAGAATGGTCATGCAACAGTTCCTGGTGGGGATCCAGGTGGGAATCAGGGCCATGCTCCTCCCCCAGCCCAAGCGCATTAGGAGCGGATTGTGGTCAGAGAATGTACGGACCAAATATTCTATCTGGGAAGTCATTCCTGCCACGCCTGGAAAGACTAGTATCTTTTCCAGCCTCACATGCAGGTCATGACCTGGGGAATAGATTGAGTACTCCAGCGCCTGTCCATATCTGTGTCTTTGGAGTCCCCAGTTTCCCACCCAGGTCTGGAAGTAGTTGGCGACCCTCTGATCCGAGGAGTCAAGTTGTGGAGGGGTGGATATGTCGAGTAGCATATCTGCAACACAGTTAAAGTCATTACCTACTATTCTGACCGGAGAAGGGTAGGTGCTAAGCTGTGTTGCAGGAGACTCCAAGAACAGGATCTGGTTATCATTATGGGCATATAGACTGCCTCATTCGAGGGACCTCCCAACAAGCATCCCCTGAATGAACACATACATATCTGCCATCATTATCCATGTTCTGTGATGTGCAGCTAAACAGGACACCTGCCTATATCGAGAAGAGTGTGCTCTTGGTGAAGGAGGAGGAGCTAGTCATGCAGACCTGTTCCCTGCATCTCCAATGTAAGTGAGTGGGTTCAGTCCCCACTAAGTGTGTTTCTTGGAGTATTGCAATATCCACACTTCTCCGTTTCTGGTAAGAGTGTTTCTGGTGGCATTTGTGGGTGGAGTGTATACCTTTACAATTCCAGGTCAGGATGGTACAAGAAGGTACTTGCGATGCCATTATGGTATTTGTTGTGTCAGTGGGATTCTGCCAGTTAGTCCCACGTGCCCTGGACCACAGCCAGTGTCAGTGTGAGAGTTGACATGGGGGCATACTATACATGTGTAGGTGACCCCCAGGTGTGTGGTTAATGTGAAATTCACATGACTTTTAAACATAAACAAACAATATGCAACTCCCACCACCAAGGGCACACAGTCTGGTGCCCAAAGTCAATCAAACCAACAACCTGAAGAAAACAGTGTGTCAATGGCAAAGGCACTTCAAGGAACTTCAATGAAGAGTGGCCTATCTCCATGCAGCCACATATGCGCAGATCACCTTTGCTCGCCGTCCCAGTACATGTTGCTACAAACTGTGCCCTACGCCTGTGTTTTCTGCTGTTGGTGCTATTAAATTGGTCAAGCTGGATTGTGGACTGGCCCCTCTCCTCTGGGCTACTTCTGGCAGTAACTAATGGCAAGGGGTGGGTCAGTGATTGTCGGCCGTATGCGGGGTCACGAGAGGAACCCAGATAGGCGCTTCCTTTTCCAAGTCAAAATCAGTGCCAGCACAGGTTAGCAGGAAGGGGTTCCCTTGATGGAGTGCAGGCCCAGACTGCAAAGGTGGCTCGCAACCACCAGGGCATCCATTTTGTCAAGTGCTAACTGCCTCCTGAATAAACGGCTCCTGTCAGAGTGTGCTGTACTGCATCGGTTATGCCTCTGTGGCCGGGACAGGTGACAAGAGGATTCACAGTCTAAACCAGCACAATGCCTCTTGATCCAGACCCCCATGTCTGCAGATGTTGAAAAGAAATGTGACTGGTCGCCCACCATGACCTTGAGGTGGGAAGAAAACAGCAGCATATACTGGAAGCCCAGCTTCCTGAGTGTACATTTTGCTTTAAAAAATTAGGTACTCTAATGCTGGACTGCCAGGGTGTACTCTGGGAAGTTGGTGATCTAGCTATTGCCAACTCACAGGGGGGCAGGTGATTGGGCTACTCACATTATGGTGTCTCTGTTCCTGTTTTTGAGTAGTCTGACTACTACAGGACGAGGCGGCGCTCCTGGCAGCAGAGGTTTCACCAGCACATGGTGTGCCCCCTTCAGGGCGAAGAAGTAGGAGAGACCCCCGAGGGCCATATCAGTGAGAAATCACTTTTTGAGATATGTCACCATATTTTTACCCTACACCCTTTCAGGGAGATCCACCACTATGACGTTATTGTATCTGATGTGGCCTTCCATATCTTCTGCTCTTTGATCAAGCAGTGTGATTTTTTAGGTGAGAAGCAACTGTCTTTGTAGCTTATCCATGAATGGGTGAACATTATGGAGGGCAGTTTCACTTTTGTCTGCAAGTTTGCAATGGTCTTCCCACAAGATGGGCATATCTATCATCATCTGTCTATATTGGCATCAAGGGTCTCCCTGGTGGCATTGATAGCATATAGGATGTGATCTAGCTTGCCCATGGCAGCACTCTGCACACAGGCTCCTTGTTGTCCAATTGTGTATCCTCCACTTTAGGTGGAGTGGTGTCAGGGCCAGATTGGGTGCCCCCCGTGTCCTTGGTCGATCTGGTGCAACCCATATTGCTGTAGGTCTAAGGCTAAGGGCAGCGGTGCACCCCAGATGAGTGTACCAATGGGTGGACTGGGGGACTGAGGGATCCATGTCACCCCTGATCACAATTGTCTGTGAGTCCGGAAGTATCCGGCGACCGACTGTGACGTCACTGGTGTGGCATGCAGAGTAAGGGAAAGTGGACCCGGCTTATTCTGCCAGGGGCCAGTGGAACAACCGGGTGGCTCTTCCGGTGTCAGTTTATATGGCCATCATTGTGGAGTGTAGCCAATGAATTGTGCCCAGTTACATTTGTTGTTGGGCCGTGGGTGTGGTGCTGCAGGGTTGGATGCCCCCCACATGCCGATGCACACAGTACCTGAAAGGGGCCAATGGATATCTGCTGAGGCAGGTGTGCCAACCAGCTTGTACCTTGGGTCCCAGCAGATAAGGGGAAATCAATGCACAGAGTCCCTCCCAGGCCCAGTTACTAAGCGTGGGCTGAAAGTACAGTAGCCCATGTTCACGGGGGTCACCGCCCACCGCATCACTGTGAGCAGTCTCAGCCAGGGACCCAGGTGCCCAAGGGACTGAATAGGCGGGGCCAGAGCAATGAACTGCTTAGCATTGCGCACTGGGGACCGCACCTGTCTTCCCAAGTCATTTGGCAGTCCACTGGTGGCCATATTGGCCTTGCTGTGAGGGTCCTACAGCCTGCAGTGCACACACCGCATCCCAGCTCCCCAAAGCTTTAAAGTCTGTCTCCTGGTCCACACACCTCAAGGCTTGACAAACCTGGACTGGAAGCAGTGGGTGGGTGCTTATTACTGCAGGATTTCTGGTGAATGTGTCAAAGGCAGATGGAGCACTTTAATGCGCATCCATTCCTCTGTTCGTCATGGCCACACATAACATCTGAATCTTGACCATCATAACTGCTAAGTAATGTCAGTAATCATCACATACATAGAGGGCAACACATATTCCATATGTTATAAACAGTTGTCATTGTGTTTGATGTTCACTAGCCCTCTAATCTCTCTCTTTGTTTCATACCTCAAAACACACGGCTCAGTACCATTACTCATTCTATTCTTTTATTCTTAAGTTTTGTGAAGATTCGTCGAACTGCGCAAAAAACATAGGCAAGTAAAAAAAAGCTTTTCCTTTGGAAACTAGATCCTAACTATAACTACCTATTTATGACCGCCAGTAGGTAGTATATCTATCTATCTAGCGGGTTGTCAAAAAAAGTGTGGGCCTCATTTATGGGTTTTTTGGCAGAAGGGCAGCGCAACAGGCCTTGCTGCTGCACCTTATTAATTTGCCAGTGGCACATTGCACCACCAGAACATCAGAAAAGTAATGTTCCGCCAGCGCTAAAGTGCCGGTAGGGCCTTATAAATGAGTCCCTGTGTTTACCATGTTAATTCTCATTGGGAATTGGAACATGACTACTGCCCAGAACCGCTGGACAGAGTTACACTAAATTTGAAAGAAAGCTAGATCTTGTTCCAGAAAAAGTGCTTTTTGTTATTTGCTGTAAATCTGTTCAGTAGTTTTAGAGATATTAAAATAAAATAAAATGTGTATATGTAGGGACGCAACCCCTCCACGAATCCTCTGGTTCTCTTGCAGAGATGTGATTGGCTACCAACATTTCAACCAGGAAGTGTTGGCAGCCATCTTTGGACTTGGGGTAAAAAAGAGAAGGGGCAGGGTAGGAATACGATCATCCCCCAGGCCTGGTACTAGGGTCCCCAATCGACTCCCCACAGGGCCAAAAAGTATTTTTTTAAATTTTTGCTGCAAAAATTGCAATGGATTTGCAAATTCACTGCAAAATCTTTTTAAAAAGTGTGGTCTCGCCCACTTGTTTCCAGTAAGGCCCCTGGGTGGGCCAGGTCCCGGGGGCATGTTGGAATACAAAACAAATGAAGGGTGGGCAAGGGCCCCCTCCGAAGGCTCTTTAGGGGCTTTCTTAATATGTTTGCATGCACCCTTTCACTCAATGGAATCATTTGAGCCCCAGGGACCACCACTTTCCTGGGGTTTGAAATCTAATATGAGGTGGCTGCGCAGACCCCCCTGCTGTGGCTCTTTAGAGCCCCAAGGACCACCACCTCTCCTGGGCTTAAATTATAAAGGCCCATCCCCTTTGTCCTTCACTCTGAAAATTCACCCCCTGACACACTACTCATTGGGTGATGAGGTACACTTGGATTCTGAGGGCCCTTGTCTGCCAAGAACCCCTCCTGTTACCACCAGTTAGTCCCACACCTCCTGGCTCACTACTCATTGAAGAAAGTCCCCATCTGTGATGTCATGAGTGATGTCACCGACCATATCCTGAGTGATGTAAATTGTGCGGTCCTAAGCAGTGCATTGCGGGGGCATAAGATGTAGTTAGCTAAGGTAACTATAACTACTGAATTTCTCTGGTTTTGTACGAGTGAAATCTGAGCCTAATTATTACCTCCCTGTAAACTTTGTTTTTTCAGGGAATTTCTAATGCTTTTAATTACTATTTCCTAACTATAACGTCCCTGTAACCTTTGTTTTTTTTCAGTGAATTTCAAAGGTTTTTCAAATTCCATCTCTAAAGAAATATGTCCACCTAATAATTCCTTTTTTAGTTCATTTGTGTGGTTTATTTTTAATACTAAGTATATTACAATTAAGGCTCCCTGTTTTCCGTTTTTCCTGATTTTTGCAGATAAATACAGACAAAAAAACCCATTTATTTTCTTGTCTGTATTTATTTTTAAATGTGGATAAAAACGGAAAATTGGTTGTTTTTTGAGCGATTCTAAACACACTTTGCCTTGACTGCTAGTCCAATAACTGTGTTTTTTTTGTAGGTAGGGGGGTTAAAAAAGGAATTTTAGGAAAGAGGCTTAAACAGCAGTAGATATGCACAAGGCTGATACTGAAATCTGCATATTTTCAAGTGCATTGATTTATCTTCTGCAGGTGTTCATATCACTGAAGCTTGGCAAGCATTCAAGAATGACTGCATATTTATTGGTTAAATAAATGTCGAAAAATACCCGTTTCAGCTTTATTTTTTCACAAAACCCATACTAAATATGGATAAATACAGATAAAAGTGACAAGTGAAAAAATATGGATAAATACAGACAGAAATGTCCCAAAAATAAATATTATAAAACCGGGAGCCCCAATTACAATGTATTTTTATTTTTCATTTTTTTTTTTTGCACTGTAGACATTCTTGTTTTTATTAACATACTTTTTATACATTTATTTAGTTAATGCAAAGTAAATTAAGTTTTATTAATAAAATTTAACAAATTGTTTAAAAAATATATATTTTTGGGTCCGTAGCTCCGCTGTCGGTAAACATAAACGTACTACTAATCTATGTTTTTTACTCCTGATCATGTGATTGGAATGAATCTGCGACTATGGATTCGCCAAAACTTTTCTAAATTACTGCGTTTATGTACACTCCTCCATTGTCATTATTGACATCAGTGTGAACATATTTACAAGTATATATAAACCACCTAATATCTGTTTTTCAAAAAACTTTACCCATTTTACGAATTTCGCGAATCCATGAAACAGTGTGTGCCTGGATGTGTCAGTATCTGTGTCAGTATGTGCCTGGGTGTGTTAGTGTATGTATCAGTATGTGAATGGGTGTGTTAGCATATGCATCAGTGGGAGCCTAGGTGTGTCAGTGTATGCCTCAGTATGTCCCTGGATGTGTTATTGGATGCATTACTGTTTGTCTGGGTGTGTCTGTGGCTTAATTGCTGTATGCCTGAGTGTGTCAGTGTCTTTATTGATATGTACCTGGGTGTGTCAGTCTATTCATCAGTGCATGCATTAGTGTTTGATGGGTGTGTCGGTGTTGGCATTGCTGTATGCGTGAGTGTATCAGTGTCTACATTGATAAGCCTCTGGGTGTCTCAATGTGTGCATCAGTGTGTCCTTGGGTGTGTTATATGATGCATTACTGTTTGGCTTGGTGTGTCAGTGTCTGCATTGCGGTATGCCTGCTCTATAACTAAAGCAAACTGTCCTTGGTGGTGCATCCTCAACCGATGGTGCCATTGATCCGCATAAAAAGAAAAAAAACAAAATATTTATTTGTTTCACAATCAAAAGAGTTACAAAAGTTACTCACAATTTCAACAATGCACACAGACGTAATTCTCGGTAATAACTAGACATTTCTCATATTGTAGTATGTATTAATATAAATAAGCATTTAATTTTCCTTTTTTTACTGTTCTCAGATTCTTTAATCATAAAGATTGCAGAAAAAAAGCAACACTGTATACTCTCTCATTGTAATGAAGGAACACTGTGATTGCACTCACTACAAATAAACATAACACAACTTATTTAACTATTTCACAAATTCAGTTTAGTGCACAATCACTTTAAACACATGCAGGCATATCTTTACACCAGAAAGCGCAAAAGAAAGTGATGTCTGCAAGCATTTTGCAATACCTTCTGGGGAAAATATTACAGATAAATATGTGCAATGTAATATTTACGACATTCAGTTATCCAGCAGCACTGCCAAGAAGTATTCACATAGAACAAGATCCAATTGGAAGCACTTGAAAACAATTCATGAAAGGGTGTACAACTGAATGATGCAGGAGATACTAGGTGCAGATTAATATTCCACCTCTACAACATCCATGAGAGAACCTTCATCAGCAGCAGTCATCATAATGCCAGCAGCCTGTGAAGATTTGAGTGAGATGGTTACTCACTGTGCAAAATGGCACATGTTTGTCATTGTAAAAATGTGTTCTGTGGGTCCATTTACTTTTCTACTGTTCTCAGGTTGTATACTCATACACCACAAATGATTTACTGTTGAAGTGATGATCATTGATCAGTTGGGAAAAAAACAACCGTAAAGATTGTAGTATAAAAAAAACTATGTATATGTAAGTAGATTTGGGTGTAAATAGGTCTGTCACTGAATGTATGGGTTTTTTGAGTGGGCATGTGTGGGTGTATCAGTACCTGTTTGAATGACTGTATATGTGTGTGAGTGCATGTATGAGTACCTGTATGGTTGAGTTTGTGACCCTTAAGTTAAATTAGCAATACATACAGTTATAACTTTACAAGTACATTTTATTAACATATTAGAATACAATTTAAACCGAACAATTAAAAAACAAACATAACTTATTTAAATATTTACAAATACAGAAACACACTGAAACTTGAACATTTGATTAACTACTGTAGGAACTCACCCATATACTTACATTGCTTCTGCCTATTTAATGTACCTCTCCAAATTTGTAACGGAGAAGGTGTAAGTCAGATTATAAGTAAAAAAAAGAAATACAAACAAGAATGTTTAGAAATAGAGTAATACAGAAATTGCTACAAAAAATTAGGGGCACTCAGACGAGAAGAGAAGCACTCAAACAAAAATAATATATTGAGAGAATGTAGTTGATAAAGTGTTTCCTCTGAAGTACAAACTATTTACTTAGATACTAAACAGAAAAGAAACACTAGATAAAACAGTATTCTCTATGAAGAGAAAAATCCCAAAAAGGCTTCTTAATAGGCTTATTAATAAAAGTTGCTACATTTTTAAAGGAGAATGGAAGCGTGCATCTACAACTGAGCTTTTCTTTAATGAAGAAAGCTACTTACAAGAGAATGAATTAATGTATGCAGTTGAAATAACTGGCAGATGAAATGAAGTAAAAGACAGAAGGCCCATTGCAAAAGAAGAGATGGTTTCTCTAAATGTAGAAAAAGAGATAGATGAAGAGGTACAAGGAAGGATTACACATGCTCCTGTGTAAAAATGGGAGTGCAGTAGTATTTGCAGTATTTGCCAGGAATAAATTGATACAGTAGGACCCCACCCATGTACTTGCAGTGCTGATGTCTATTTACATTACCTCTGTAAATATGGGGATGAATGAGTACTGGTGTTGTCATCATGTTGAGTTTAAGTGCATGTTGTGAAATTTAGAAACACCAACTTGGTTTCTAACCCTGAATTGTGCAGCATATCTACTTACTGTATTTCCTGAGGGAAGCAGACTCTAAAATTAAAGGTATCATCCACTGACCTTCAGAAAGGGCTTAAAGGTAGAGTTGTGTATTTACTTTCAGATGTTAAAAGCAATATTTAAACTGTGGGTGTAGAAAGAGATTTGGAAGAACTGCTTGTTGTTCTAGTGAATGGTGTTCCCACGAAACATAAAAGAAATCTGGCAGGAACTAGCGGATGTAAATAAGATAAAGAAACCTACATTATATCTTAAAAACAATAATGTGTACTATAAAGATGTACATATTGTCTAACATGGAAATGGGGGATTCCCTCATTCATCTGGAGACTTTACCTACTCATTTTACCACTCTTCTCCCTCGTTTTGAAACCCACTACCCTTTGGGGCCGTGATTCTGAGGTCAACTACAATCAGGGTTGTTCCTTTTCAAGAGTGCTGAAGTAGTCCTCTTCACACTCTTCTTGCTGTGCAGATTGCATTCTACAGATGTACCCCCACAATCCAAATGAGTACTCAAACTTGGATGTACACCTGAGTAAATGGGTGTGTGAATGCTCTATGGGTGTGTGAGCAAGTGTGGCAGCCACTGTCTGGCTATATGAGTGATGGGTACATAACAGCTTTTGTGAGATTGTAACTGGGTCTGTAAGTGCCTCCCTGACAGTTTGAATGTGTGCAAATTGCATGCTACTAAATTACATACTATAAGCAAACACCCACCTTTAATTTCAAATGCATTAATTCAGACTAGCATAATAAAATTAGTCTACTTCAGTACAGCAATTCTTTTTTCTTCTTTCCTGCTCACTGTATTTTTTAATTAATATTCTCATCTAAGCACCTGTCTATTTTCCCTTCTTGTATACTGTCCAGAGGATGCACATTTTTTTTCACCTTACATACACTTACTATTTTGCACTAAATATACTTTTATGTACTATGACTTAATTAACATAGTTGTAAACGCTCCTTGCTGTTCCCAGTTTTATTTTCATGTCTTGTAACATCTGTTTTCATTCGTAATCTCCAGTCAGAAAACCTCCTCCTCTCTCAGTAGAAAAGCAGGTAAAATGGCTATCCCTCAACAAGTGCTCTTAATTATGGTGCTCTAGTTAACAAATCACAGGGCTCCTTTAATCTTTCTTTTTTGTTATACCACTTCTAAATGGACAGTATTTATTTAACCCTGTCCATTTTTCCTGTGAAGAAGCCGAATTTGGTTGTTTTTGTAAATGAATCTGCAGCCCCACCGTGACGCTCAGCATGTCCTCCGACCCCTGTAACTTCATAGCAAGATTCACAGACCTACACTGGGGCCACGCTGAGCCCCACGATGGCTCTGTGGATCTCGTACCTATTAAACATGCTTTCACCTCGTTCATAACATACACAAGTGGTCAAGAAAGCTCTCACCTGACCCCTTCAATTAGTATGCAAGCAACTTTTCAGCCCCCGAGACCATTTCCCAAGTTATAAAATGGTGGCCGCAACTTTTCTGTCAAGTTGCGGCCAGCCAATCAGGAACTTGCTTTGGTTCAGGGAGCTGCAGATTCACAGTGGATGGATACACGGAGTGTCCGTATCCCTAAATATACGAATTTGGTTTTCAGTTAATATCTCTAAAACTACAGAAAGGATTTACACCAAATAACAAAAATCATGCTTTTTGGACCAAGGGCTAGCTTTCTGCCTAATTTGGTGTAATTCCATTCAGCAGTTAGGGCGTTAGTCGTGTTCAAAATCGATATGGGAAATTGCATGGGGAAAATGCGTTTTGGGACCCCCTTTTTTCTCAGCCCCCACTTGACAGACCACCCAAAACTTTCAACACCGAAGCTGAAGTGAGTGGCAAACTAGTTCTGAAAATTTTGAGAGGATTCGTCAAACAGCGCTAAAGTTACGCTTTTCCTATTGAAACCAGGTCCTAAGTGTAACTACATACTGCACTTTAATAGCTACCACATCCAAAAAGGACCCCAAATAGTTGGAAATGTACGCCTGCTAAGACCTTGAGTAAGTCTAACACCCCACTTGGCCAAACACTAGTACTGCAAAATCCTCCCATAGAAATTAATGGAGGGAGAGCCTTAAACTAGAACCCGATATATGTCATTCTTAGGGTGGTTGTTGGACTTTGCCCTTTTTGCAGGGTCATCCCTGAACTTTTTGCCTTCCTCCTGTATTTTGTCTGACCTGTTTTTGTTGTTTTTATGACTCTGGGCACTTTACCACTGCTGATCAGTGCTAAAGTGTATATGCTCTCCCTATGATAAATTGATGTATGGATTAGTGATTCCATGATTGGCTGGTTTGGTTTACCTGTCAGACCCTAGTACAGTGCACTGAGTGTTCCCAGGGCTTGTAAATCAAATGCTGCTAGTGTGCTTGCAGCACTGGTTTTGCCACCCACAGAAGCAGCCTGTAAAAGTGTGTCTAAGGCTTGCCATTGCAGAGCCTGGGTGCAGTCTGGTACTGCCAAGCTGACTGGGCAAGTGCACCCACTTGCCAGTCCCTTAACCTTCCCTTTTCTTCATATCAGACACCCCTATGGTAGGCCCAAGGGCAGGGTGCATTGTAAGTATAAGGTAGGACAAGCCCTGATGCGTGTGGCATGTCCTTATTTTGAACTGCAGCCATTTTCGTTTTTTACTATTGTAAGGCTACCTTTTCCCCATAGGCCAGACTGGGCAGTTTGATTATTACATCTTATAATCCTAACTGACTCAGGGAACATGGTGGAAATTCGAGTTTAGTATGCCTGAACTCAGAATGATAAAATACATCTTTTAGTGAAGTTGGTTTCAACATTCTGTGTTTGAAAATACCACTTGTAGAAAGTAGGTATTTTCTGGTCCAACCATCCAAATCTGCCTCTGCTAGGCTGTGTATTTCCTGTCTGGATTTTAAGTGACAGGGGCTGGGGGATTCCAGGAGACAGGGTGAGTCAGCACAGGGCTGAAGAGAGAGATCTAGATGGGTGGGAGGAGTTGCACCTGGGACCTGAATAGGGCTGTGCCTTCCCACAACAATGCTGGCTCCACCTCCTGTGGTGCGTCTGATGTCTCTGCCCTGCTCTCTGAAAGGAAAGAAGGAGTCATGTAAACAAAGTGCTCCAGGACTAACCAGGACTGGTTTGGACTAGGCAAAGGCCTCTCTGCCTTCAGAGAACAAAGAGAAACTTAGTATAAATATTGGGACCCAAACCCAAGAACTTTAAATTACTTTGGGAAACAAGAAGAAACCTTTGCTGAGGAGTTGAGCCAGAGAGACTGAGGAGAAACTATCCCTAAGCTTGAGGGATTGGCCTGCAGTGGTTGCCTGACTGCCAAAGAGAGGAGAAAAGGAACTTTGTGTACTTTATTCAACTTGTGAAGGATCTCCAAGGGCTTGAGAAAAGAGCGTGCCTCCTAATGAAGTCTCAGGGACAACAGCTCCCCAAGAGTTCTTTGGAAGTGCCTGCGGTTTTTGCAAGGCTTTCTGAGGGACTGCGTGTCGCAAGGAGATGGAAGCACGACTCACGAGCAAGAAGCATGTTGCTGCACTGCCGCAGCTGCTTCACAACATGAAGCACCTCGCATTGGTGGAGAAGAGGATCAACGTCACAACAGACGCCGCGGCATCACCGGGAAGCGTGTCGCAGAAGATTAGTTGAGTCATCGCAGGGCCACCGAAGCGCCTCGCATCGCCAGAGGAGAGGATCGACGTCTCAGCAGACGCCACCGCATAACTGGGAAGCGTGTCGCAGTGCCTGTCGCGGCTCGCACTGTGTGGAAACATCTCGCATCACCGGAGAAGAGGAACGACGTTGCCGCAGATGCCGCCGCATCACAGGGAAGCGTGTTACATCAAGAAGAAAACGCCATCTTTGTTTCTGTGCAGCAGATCTTCAACGCATCACCATCCTTGCAACACTTTCATTGTCTTGCGTTACGCATCTTAAGGTACATTGAACTCGCATTTACCATCTTAAGAGAACTAAGCTAATTCTACCATTCCAAGTAAAGTATTGAGGATTTTTGTCGTTTGTGGTCTTGTGATAAGTCTATATAAAGAATATTTATTTTTTATATAAAACTTGTGTGGTGTCCATCTGTAGTGTTGTCACTTGATTACTGTATGTGTTCACAAATGCTTTACACACTGCCTCTGAGATAAGCCTGTCTGCTCGTGCCAAGCTACCAAGGGGGGTGAGCAGGGGTTATTTTAGGAGTGTACCCCCTTACTCTGACTAGACGCAAGGGACCCTACTTGGACAAAGGTACCTACCTCTGCCAACTAGAGACCCCCAAATCTGACAGTGGTCTTCCGCTAGACTTTTTGCCTTTTGCCTCCACGTTTTGCTGATTCTTTTTGCTGGCCTTAGAGCTGTGAGCACTCTACCACGGCCAACCAGTGCTAAAGTGCATGTGCTTCTCCCCTAAACTTGATGACATTGGTGTATACCTGATTGGTATACTTGTTGTACTGGTAAGTCCTCTGTAAATTGGTATACTATATAGCCAGGGCCTGTACTTCAAACACTAACAGTAGGCTGCAGCACTAATTGTGCTACCCACAGAAGTAGTCTTTCAAATCTTTCTCAGGCCTGCAACTATAGTGCCTGTGTTTACTGCCACTTCGACTTGGAATTTAAAGTGCTTGCCAGGCCTTTAATTCTCCTTTTATTACATATATGTCACCCTATAGTTAGGCCCTAAGTAACCCTAAAGGCAGGGTGCCAGAATGTCCTGTTAGTGACAAACAGCCTTTTTCGTGTTTCACTACTGTTAGGCCTACACCTCTGATAGCCAGCATGAGGAGTTCCTTTATACACTCTTATGCTGCAATTCCTGATCAGAGAGTAGTAGCTTTTTCATATTTGGAATGGTAATGTTAAATCCTCCTTACAGGTGAAGATGAATTTTTACAGTACTATTTTAGAAATGCCGCTTTTAGAAAGTGCAATAAGAAATTACAGCTGGAATGCACTCAATGTATAAACTAGTTCAAACTAATTACTAAATTCTTCTATAGTTCAACAAAAACCCGTTTGCACCTGTTAAGAGGCTCTGTCTGTCTCCTAATTACATGTGTAAACAAGGAAGACCAAAATCAATATCCTGGGGCTCTGAGTGCACTATTACAAAGTCGCTTAATCCTAAGCGTACATAAGGTTCCGTATATCAGTTTTGTCAATAATCATCATTGAAAACCATCGTAAACGCATAATCAAATCAAATTCAAACATGTTACTCTAATCATTTCGAAATGATCGGACGTAGAGAGTAACCGGTAGTTGAATCTCTTTTAATTCATTCGGCTGCTGATGATCTTCAAAAATAAACACAATGGGTGCTTTGTACAAATCAATGAAAATTTCTTCCCCAATGCATTTCGGGCTGAAATATCCCCTTCGTCAGGGGAATCTAGAACAATCATAGAAATATCTTAATCATACAGACTCATGTGATGACATCAACTATTAGAGAGCTCAATAGAGTGTCAGGTCAAAGAAATAACAAAAGAAATAATGAGCATGTCTACTGAAAAAGAGGTAGTGAGCAGCAGATAGGTGGCCTTAGAAATGAAAAGAAGCCAAAATCCAACCATCACCCAATGTTAAGTGCTGTGATTCCATACAAGCCAATAAACCTACTGAAACCACGTTGCAGTAAAGCACAATGTGCAACCAAAGGAAAAACGCTTGAAAAACTGTAAAAAAACAGAAGAATAACGATGACATGTGCATTTTGCCCGTTACAGAGACCAGTGTCCATCAATCCATTATTGGTACATACCTCCAATATTAGTTGTGAATGCAAAACACGAGGTAAAAGAATCCTGTGAAATGAAAGCATAAAATAATAAACACGAAGCGTAAAGATTAGTCCAAAAGCTAAGAACAGGTACTAAAGCCTGATTTAACCGCTTACCAGCACAACATTAAGGACACCCGTAAAACCACAAAACCGATATCTCCAAAACAGAATCAGCGATAAGTAAATGCGTGTAGCTTAGTAGTTCTAAAACGAAAACCCTGTGGAGTGAAAATATAAAATAATCAACATGAAGCGTGGGGCTTAATGTAAAAGCTGAAATCAGGTTAAAAAAAAAAACTGATCTGACCGCTTACCAGCACAGCCTCAAGGACTCCCGTAAAGCCAGAAACCCGATATCACGAACACAGAATCGTCATTCAGTGAATCCGTGTTTCTCAGTGGTTTTGAATAAAAAAAACAACAATACTATGAGTCCAAGATATTGAAAGAAAAAAAGGACTAAACGATGGAAAACAAACAAAGAGGTGAAAAGCCCATGTGAAAATATCAATGAAATCAGAATGAAGAGAAACAGCGATACTATATCCCCATTGCAAAGGAGGAAACAATAGAAGGAGGACTGTGCCAGACGCCGGTAAAACAAAAAACGAAAAACGGACAACCAGATAGGAAGTGAGATGACCCAACACTAACATCAAGGTGAAAACAAAAAGATAATATGAGTAGAATAAATGAATGGAATGAGAAGGAAATAAAGTAAAAGAGTGAAGTAAAAGAAAGAAATGAGAAGAAAAGAAAGTGTCCTAAACATTATAAACTAAAACCACTAAATAAATGAACACATCTACCTATACAAAGCTATTATCTTAGAAACCTACCTATATAAAACTATCCTAAAAAAACAGGTGCAATAGTTCTTGATAACATACATTGAATAGACATAAAAGAAATAAAATAAATACCATATTTTCACATAGGCTCATAATTAAGATCTTAACAAACATAAAGGCATGATACAAAAACCAAATGCAGTGACAAAATATGTATCCAATACTGATTTAAAGGAAACACGACAATTCTAGCTTATCATTCAACCCTTTCAGATAAAGAGTTTCCAAGAACCATATCCGATGCATTTCGCACTGTAATAAAAGTCTAAACATGTCTTTTTCTGGTGACGGTTTATTCATTTCCAATACGCAAAATCTAAGTTGCGCTATAGTGTGATTATTATCAGACCTATGCTGTGACAATGGAGAAGGCTCTTATGCTCAGTGATCCTGGTCCATAGGGACCTCTCAGTTTTCCCAACGTATTACAAACCGCATGGACATTTTATAACATAAATGACATGCGAACTGTTGCGATTGCAGTGAAATTAAATACAATGTTCTTGCCTGATCGAAGATGTGAGATTTGTTTACCCACTATCACATTATTACAATGCGAAAAATGTAAACACCTTATCATGCCCTTGTGTCTACCCTTAGTAGTGGATATAGGTGATGTTAAAATCTATTTCAGGTTGCGTGAACACTTGTATGCAAACAAAGGGGGATTAGCAAATAACCCATGAAAATCAGATTCTGATTGAAGTAGTTCCCATCGATTTAATACTATCCTCTTGATCAAATGTGAATGTGATGAAAAGGTGGAAACAAACACTTCTCTAGGTGTGGTTGACTTATTAGTGGATTTCCTCAACAAAACACTTCTTTCAACCTTCTGTGCTTGTGCCTCAGCTTGATTCACTACATTAGGAGGATAACCCCTGTCCATAAATTGTTGTTTGTATTCTTGTATAGTCTTAGTACTTAAAACTGGGTCTGTCGTGATGCGTCTAATCCTGGTGAACTGGGAATACGGAAAGTGACGTTTGAGTGACCAAGGATGAAAACTCTGATACAACAGAGCATTGTTCCAATCAGTGCTCTTCCTAAATACCCTTGTAGTAATTTGAGAGTCATTGCGTTCTATACAGACATTCAAATAAGAAATAGTCTGAGAATTTATGGAAAAAAGTAAACTGAATTCTAGGATTCTTGTTATTTAATTCTGTCACCATGCTTTCCAAATCGCTACGTGTACCATGCCAAATAATTATAATGTCATCTATGTAGCGACAATATACAATCAAATGACTCTTCCAATTGGTGTTTAACAGTACATGTTCTGTTTCAAATTTCATCATGTAAATGTTGGCATAACTTGGAGCCCCCGAAAACCCCTTGGATGTTCTGTTGGATTGGAGATAAAAGCGATCTTTCCATTTGTAGTAACTATGGTATAGACAAAAATGCAAAACTTCAAGCAAAAAGATTTGATTTGCCCCAGCAACCTCATGTTACAATAAAGCCCACTAAATTGCTTCCATACCTTCCATGTGAGGGATCGAGGTGTACAAAGCCATCACGTCCACTGTACACAACCATATGTCATCAACATCTGGAATCTGAACCTCATTTAGAATCTGTAACAAATGAGTAGTGTCTTGAAGATAAGAGTAGCCCGATTGAACTTTGGGTTGAAGAAATGTATCTAAATACTGTCCTAAAGTTTCTTGCAAAGAACCACACCCAGATATAATGGGTCTAAGAGGGGGATTCATCAAGTCTTTATAAATCTACGGTAGCATGTATAACTGCGGTCTACGTGGGTATCTAGTCATCGGGAATTCTTTAGTTTTGTCAGTGGTCCATTGCATGTCTAAAGCATGAGACAGAATAGCAGAAAGCAAAGTCTTAAAAGATTTAGTGGGGTCCTCACTCATAGGTAGATAAGTAGATTCATCCTTCAAAATAGTTTAAATTTTATCCTTGTAAAACTTCTGATCCATCACAACAAAGGCACCCCCTTTATCTGCCTTGGTAACGTGTAGTTCTTCATTCTGCCTGTGAGCTTTGAAAGCGAGGCGTTCACTTCTAGACAAATTTTCGAACACAGTGGTCTTGACAGGCAGCTTTGATAAATCCTGTTTGACTAGGGTCTCAAAAGTATCAATAATCTTATGAGATATAGAAGAGATGAAAGTACTCTTGGGCTTAAATTCACGATATTCTAAGTTTTGTTCAACAGTAGGTTCAGAGTTGAAGGTGGAAAAAAAGTAGTGCAAGCGCAATTTCCTAGTAAATTTATAAAGAGCCACTTCTGCATCTAAAGGTTTGGAGTGGAAAGTAGGGACAAAAAAGCTACCCCTCCTGCCCGTTCGCGCTGCTGACACGCCCTATAGAACGAGTGCTTACTGATACGGCTCATCCTTGGCTGTTGGTTTTCTACCTTATTGGGTTTCAATTACTATGGTTTTCGCAATAGGACGCCCGCTTGGTTAAAATTCATTATTGAATATCGTGTATAGGATTGATATTGAACCTGTCTAATACATATAGTGGCAGAGCTGGACATTATCAAAGTGGGACTTATTTTATCTACTTTTTGAGTGATCGTCACCTCCTTTTAAAAAACGGCGTAACTACTAAATATAAAATTCTATTGGATGGGAAAAGCTTTCTTTAAGGGAATCCCAGAATTGAAATAAACCGTGTGGAGAGAGTTTGACTCCACCTATTTCTATTGCCCTGAAGAAGTCCCCCAAGGGGACGAAACGCATCGGCTGTTCTGTGATGAAATGAAAATGAAACATTAAAAGAGAAAGTTAAAAGAATGAATTCAAGAACTCTTTTTACTAGACATGGACGTTAAGATTGTCCTTTTTGATAAAGTTTTTTCCGAGTGGTGCACCTGTGCTTTAGTTTTGAATTGTTAAGTTCCTGTTGGAATAAGTACTGTGATGGTGGGTACTACTCAGTGTGCACACAGATCCCACATAATATAGAAGGGACACTGCGAAAGGAGTGTAAAAACAGGTTAGGTGCTGTTAGTTAGAAGGTTCCACTGTCAGATTTGTCTTTTTTATGTACCTTTTCCAAAAGTGCCAGTTGATTATCAGACAAGTCATGTGAAGAGATATTAATAACTAATGTTTCATTTGATGACCTGGTCTGCCTGGTTTCGCTGAATCTATGACCTCCGGCGGGTTTGGCCGTGTCTACGGTGGGTTGATTTGGGGGATTGTTCGCTGCTAGGCATGTCTCCAAAAAAGACACTTTTGTGCCACTCAGTGCAACAGTCGTAGAAACGTTACTGGACGTAGATGGAACAGGAGGGCGATTTAATTGAGTGTCACTAATAGAAACCAAACTTTCTTCAGAAGAGGTGATGCCAGTCATACTCCAATTACGTTTTTAGGCGTACACCTCCGCCCAAGTATACACTTTGTCCAGCTTATAGTCTATAGTGTCCCGAAGGAACTTTCTAATTTTTCCCTCATGAATCTCTTTTGCATAGACATCAAGTTTAGAACTGATGTCAACTAAAGTAGATTGCCAATTCTCAGCTTCCATGCGTAATGATAATGCTTGTTGTCGCTTTTTTATTTCCATCTACAAACCTACCAGAACCTGTGATAATTCTTCTACAATGAGTAGAATAAGATCTAAAGAACATTTGTTTAAGATAGCATACCATCTGTCCATGAATTTCTCATTAATCTTAAATAGCATCGGTTTTATGGCTAGACTTAACCCTTGGGGAATTCTACTGGCCTTATGATATTGAATCAAAGTAGTAGCGTGCAGACATTAATTTAATTCCCTACGCATGAAATATTCTAGCTGTCGTATTTGTTGTTGTATCAGACCTTGGGATGTGTCGAAAGAACTGACTTCTCTAATGAGCCCATAAATGTCACTAGCTTCAGAAGGAGTATAAGCTTTAGTTTTAGCTTTATTCTCTGTGAGGTGCAAAATTTCTTCAAAAGACATATTGGTGGAGCAAGGTTAGCTGTGAGACAGAAACAATTGCATAAACAATAACTAATTACAGCTTCAATGCACTCAATGTATAAACTAGTTCAAACTAATTACTCAATTCTTCTATTGTTCAACAAAAACCAGTGTGCACCTCGTAAGAGGCTCTGTCTGCCTCCTAATTACATGTGTAAACAATGAAGAGCAGGATCAATATCCTGGGGTTCCAACTGCACTACTACAAAGTCGCTTAATCCTAAGCTACATCAGGTTCCGTATATCAGTTTTAGTCAATAATCATAAATTAAAACCATCGTAAACGCATAATCAAGTCAAATTCAAACATGTTACTCTAATCATTTTGAAATGATCGGACGTAGAGAGTAACCTGTAGTTGAATCTCTTTTAATTCATTCGGCTGCTGATGATCTTCAAAAATAAACACGTTGGGTGCTTTGTACAAATCAACGAAAATTCCTTTCCCAATGCATTTCGGGCTGAAATATGCCCTTCGTCAGGGGAATCTAGAACAAGCAAATAAATGACTTAATCATACAGACTCATGCGATGAAATCAACTATTAGAGAGCTCAAAGGAGTGGCAGGTCAAAAAAATAACATTAAAAAAATGAGCATGTCTACTGAAAAAGAGGTAGTGAGCAGCAGATAGGTGGCCTTACAAATGAAAAGAAGCCAAAATCCAACCATCACCCAATGTGAAGTGCTGTGATTCCGTACAAGCCAATAAACCTACTGAAACAACGCCCCATGCCTGAATTCCAGCCCAGCTTATTCCTGTTTAACTCCTGCAAGGGATGATACCCTGCTTTCCACCAAGCTGAGCTCCATGATGGCACTTACCCACAGGTAACAGGGATGTTAGATCAACATACAGGGATTCTGGCAGATTCACCCACCCTATAAACACTAAGATATGTAGTGCTAGGTCAGAGTACAGCATATAACAGTATTTATACATAAGCATATATTCTATGTACCATTACAATGGGTGAATTGTATTTCTTCTTTACCATTCTCATAATGCTGATCCCCTGTTCTGTTTCCTTCTATTGATTACTGCAGCACAAGTATTTTACACAAAAATCATAATGCTTCAATAAATATTGAAACTTGTGTAGTGCATTTCTTGTGTATCTCTTTGGTTATGCATGAGTTACCAAATGAAAAGTTTCTAGACCTGTTTGCACAATTTCTTTGGAGAGTCAGGGTTGTCATGTTCTGAGGTTGCATATACCGCCTATTTGACTGCGGTTAGGGTACAGATGGTGCACTGTGAGCTAGGGCCAACATATCCTGAGGGTGCGCATAGAATCAGTGTTGCACAGTTTTGATGTTTATGTTGTCCAACAAACGCACAGTTTTACTGAGAAAGTATGAACCGTAGGACACTTTGTGACTAAGCCCCTGCATGATTCTGTTACTCCTCCTGCCTTTCAGCTGAATAATCAGGTGGCCAGATGTCAAAGTTCTTTTGTTGACGTGCTGGCCTCTAACGAAAAATTACACTGCGGGGTCTTCAAATCAATGTGCCAGTTAACAACACTACCCCAGCCCTGGGCGAGGAGCTAGTCATTTGTGCAAAATTTCTCTTCAAATCTTATACTGCACAATTAGTATCATCTGTCCTGGCTTGTACTCAGCCACGGCCCGTATAGGGCGTGCTCCCGGGTCAGTGACGTAGGGCAGGGGAGGGGTTGTAAAATGTGGCATACGGCCGATTTCAGGTAAGTAACAAAATAAATCATTAAACACTAACAGCTACATTCACGCATAATGTTATCTACTGTGGAAGGACTAATGGGAATTACATTTTATACTTACAAATTGGAGTGCATTATTACACTTTATGTTTAGGCAGCCATATAAACGACGACAGCAGACAGTTTTCCAAACCTCTGTGGTGTCAGAGAACCAGCCTCCGTCTGCCTTGCACAGCCCACTCACTTTATTCTCAGTTTGTTGTCATTGTAGGGGACCTTTTTCTCCCAAAGTATTCCTGTTTTTGGGGACATTCAGTGCTTTATTTGAGCAGGGCGTTTCCGGTGCTCCACACCAGCACTTAATTGTCAACACCAGCAATTCTGACAGTCTGCCACATGGTGGTGCTCTTTGTCTTAACTTGCGATGAGCACAACAACAGTTGTTTATTGATTCAACATACATTAAAAATTACTAATACCTGCCACTCAAGCCATTCTTACAGCTTTGGGGCCTGTAATAATCCAAATTGTTTGACTTGTAGGAGTCTGTGGTTAGTAATTGTGTTGATACTGCCTTTGATCGCAGGGGCAATGAATGGGTGGCGCAAGCTGCAGTGACCCCCTACGAGGTGCCTGGCACTTATGTTTGCTTCATATTAAGTAGTGGGGACATTGCTTCCATACTCTTGCGTGGGTTCCCTATTTCTCGCCCAGCAGTGATGTACAAAAAATGGAATGCCCGAAGACTCATCAGAATTAGGATGGGCAGTCTGACGTTCACACACCAGTGGCCTTGTCGCAGATGGACAGCCAGTCAAAAGCTTTCAATGGTGAAGCCAGCTGAGACTCCGCCGTTGGAAATCTGACAGCTCCCCCAACTGGAAATGACGTCGGGAACTGTGAGTTTGGCTGGGTCCGAGGGCAGCTTGTTTACAGCTGTTCCAACTCTCCACCAAACTCTAACTTTTCAATCTTTTAATGTTGAGGGAAGGTGTCTGCTGCTAAAATAATGCATACATTCACAAGTAAAACAGTATATGGGACGCAGATACTTCCTTTTGTCATCATCATTTATTTACCTATAGTCTTAATCCTAGGCACAGTATGGGTGGTATTCTCCGAATTTATCAGAAGGCCATTCGGGCTCTAATGAGAGGTTTGTTTCCCTGCGTTCATTTTACATTAGTTTGGTCAGTTGGTTACCAGCAATATAGAGTAAAACATTATTAGCTGCTAAATATTTTACTTTAAATGTGCTACCAGGCGTCTGTGGCACACAAATTTTATGTCTAGGTCTTCTGCTATGATAAAGAGGTGTTTTTCAAAGCCTGTAATTGAATTTCACACATAACTGCTTGCTCACCGAACCATGGCTGCAAGCAAGCACGCAGCTGTGTGAATGCATTCAAGATTTTGTTTTGTATTTTCTGCAGAGTTTGTCTATCTACTTACATGTGGATGGTGGACACTGCTATTCCTTCCTACATTTATATGATACATTCGTCGTTGTTTATGGCATTACTGTATCAAAATAGGAGTTGCATGGGCAATGTGAACTAAAAGTAAATCATCATCGGCAATTCGTTTCACGACGTGCTTCCTGTTAGCCAAAGCCCATAGGTTCATGATCTATCTGCCCTTGCCCAATCCCTTCTCTTCCTTGAAGAGCTTTAAAATGGCCCAAAACAGGCATTAGGCCTATGCAAAAAAAAGGTACCCTACTTTTTGTATCTTCTTACCTTGGTTTGCACTTTTGCTGTTATGAATGAGACAGTAAGGCCAGATTTTAAGTTGTGGGGTGTGGCAGGTGTACGTACAACGCCTAGAAAAGTACCCATACCGTGGTTTGTAGGATTTAATGCATACAGCAAATATCCGATTCCAATTTACTGTATAATTTAACCATGGTAAAATTGCAGGAGGGCGGTGGTAACCTCAATTCTCAAATGTCCGATGGCTGCACAAACATGGGTTTGCACAGGGAGATGAATTTGCAATAAAGAATATGTATGCAGTATATAGGGAGTTATTGCGACGGTGGCCCCAGTGACACCCTCCCCTAGTTTTACGTGTAAGGGAGAAACAGCACTTCTGTTGCCACTCCAGCACTGAGAAGAACATATATACAAACAGAAGCAGTGGAAGAGAGAGGAACGGAAGTAGTCCTTAAGCCATTTATACACTAGGTAGGTAGCATTTTGTAAATAAGGACCTGCCCTATGCCAGTGTGAGACTAGCAGCCCCCTGTGCATTCCCCAACACAGCCATTCCAGATTGTCCTTAAAAGCATCCAACGTGGTCCAATTAATAGGACAATGTGGTGGAAAAAATATACTCTGCCTAGGGTTGCAAAAAGACTTGCATCAACCCTGGTTTCCCAACTGATTGGTTACTGTAATTATCTGAATCCTATTGTCAATAATTACTGGAACAACCATTTTAGAAATTGCTCAAAAGCAAACACTGACAGGCCTCCTTCTGAGCTGACACCATTAAATAAGAGGAATGCATCAGCAGCAAACAAGGAAATCCCATGCTCTCATCCCTTACACTAATTGCTGTAAGCTTCAATACTTTCTCAGAGCCTTATTTATGAAAGCTTGCAATACTTTTACGCCGCCGCTTTGTCACTTTTTGTGACACAGCGGCGGCGTAAATAATGCGCCATGTTGCGCCATATTTACAAAGTAACGTATCTAAGCAGATGCATCACTTTGTAAATGCCTGCACTATCTTATACATGCGTCAGGTATAATGTATGCAGGGTGGGAGTTCCCACGTGAAAAAGCCGCGTAGATGTGGCATAGTGAAATCCATCAGATTTCACTGCGCCACTTCTTGGACTCTCCTGCGTCACATTACACTTGCCTTACAGCAGGTGTAAGGGTGACGCAGTGCAATGGGAATAGGCCCCCCCAAGCAATGCTGGAATTGTGTCATGCTTATAACACAACAATGGGTGGGTTTTGCGCTGACAGCTACATCAGGATTCCTAATGTATCTGTCATTTCTTGGCGACATGAAGATCCGTACCGTAAATATGGCGCATCCATTCTGTTGCCAGAAGTGTGAGACTGAAAAGTGTTGCATCACTGTTTTACCACAGCGACGCAACACGTTTCTTAAATGTGGCCCAAAGTATGTAAAGTATGTAACGCAAGCAATTGTGCTGCCAAACCAAATAACAATAAGGAAAGTTCACACCCATCACGAGTCTCAGTGTAATTGAAACCACAGAGAAATATGTGATTTTATAAACCTGAGTTTGCGGATTTCTGTACAATAAGCGAATCACTGAAAAAAGTGTAGGACCACGCCCCCTTAACTATTTAAAAACCCAGACAGATTCAGCTGAGAGGATCAAAGGCTTGGAAAAATCAACAGCATCTTTCCCCTCCTCTTTCTTTCTATCATTCATGCCTTGCCTACTTTTACAGGCAGTTTGTTCTATACGATGTGGAGCGACCTTGAATACATTTATTTTGGTCGTTATGGACCCGCCTGTTCATGTAAGCCTAGAGTCAATGACTTATCCTTAGGGACAAGAATCATGTTACCTATGTTGGCAAGGGACATTAATCCGATCATGGCGGTTGCTTGCACCGGGCTGGGGGGAGACACTTATTTGTACCAAATGATGAACAATAATTCAATTCAAATCAACTTTATTGCGGTTAGATTTACCATAAAAGCACATACAGAAAAAAGAAAATATAAAAAAAGAAACTCGACAATACAACGAGTCAAGCAATACATTTCAATATATTAATCTCAAAATTTTTGGTTGGTTGTTAGACATTTTTTTGTTTTTTAAAAATTTAACACATTCCTAAAAATTCTAAAATTGATAAAAGTCAGATCATTCATAGAAGATAAAATGTTTTTTTTTTTTTTGGTAGTCATGGACTTAGTGTTAAAGTGCTACAGCGTTGTTTATCAAATTCCTTCGGGTTATCCACTTGGAATGTAAATATTTTAGCTACTGCAGAGACAATCACTGCATCTGTGTCTGTTTTCAGAATCCTAAAAAAAGCCAAGTATTGCCTTATACCCAAGTTCTTGCATAGCTGAATTATCCATTTCTTTCTACTATAGGAGTAAGCTGGACAAAAGAGGATGACGTGCACAGAAGTTTCATCCTCTTGCGAGCAACCTGGGCAAGGACGCACAGGGCCCCCTTTCCACCTATCAATTTTTTGGAAAAGGGGCAAAGTGCCATATCTAAATTGCAAGTACAGTTTCTTTGCTAGTGTAGGTTGGATTATATCAATCACAGGCTCAAAACTATAAAAGTACTTTGTGTCCAAGAAAATATCGGTCAGGCTTGAGCCTTTTGTGGAGCTAAAAAGGCTCATTAAATTAATTTCTTTAACAGTACTTATCATAGTTTGATTAGATGTGGCTGGGCAGGCAACCTCGGGATTAAACCAGAGTTTCTCAAACCCAGTCGATGTGAGCGACTGTTTTACAAAAGCCAACCAAGGAATCTTGCCAGAGCCTAATGAAGCTAACACTACTTTAAGCTCCTCCTTATAGTGCACCAACTCAGGAGTGCTCCACAGGCGCTTCCAATACAGTAAGGGCCGGAGGGCAATAACTTCTGAAATTGGGCAAATGTTTAGGTCTAATCTTAGGGGAACCAAAGGAGTGCTTTGGGGTAAATCCAACAATTGTCTCATGAAATTATTTTCAGTTACTGATAGGTTACTAACTGATGTGTGTCCCCAAAGTTCCGCCCCATACAGGGAAGATGCCCTAGCTTGGACTTTAAATATTTCAAGGAGGGCACTTATTATTTTATGTGTGCAATTCTTCTGTACTTTCAAAATTCCACCTGCTGCTTGAGTTAGCCTTAGGTTAGCTTTCGCCACTTGTGGGCCCCATCCCATTTTGTCATTCAGAGTCAGACCCAGATATTCAAAGGTCGGAACCCTTTCAAGGGGTCTGGCGTCCATTGTTGGATGGGGACAATTGACAGTATTGGCATTAAAGACCATATATTTAGTCTTGTTTACGTTGACCACCAGGTTTCTTTTGGAGCAAAAACTAGAAAATTGGTTTAACACGCGCTGCATCCCCATTGGAGATTTTGAAAGCAGGAGCGTGTCGTCCGCAAACATTAAGGCGGGGAATCTCCGGCCACCCAATTTGGGGGAGTCGATGTCATTTGTAGCTAAGAGATCTTCGATTAGCCCGTTGAGAAACAGGGAAAATAAAGTCGGGGCAAGGACGCATCCCTGTCTGACGCCTTTCTCAATCGGGAACGGACCAGTTAGCTGTCCTAGTTTACCGAAGCGAACTCTCGCATAAGTGCCTTCATGTAAGTTCTTAAATTGTTGGCATAGATAAGGTGGCGCCCCCATTGATAATAAAATGGACCAAAGCTGGTTCCGATCCACCATATCAAATGCTGATTTTAGATCAACAAATGTTAGATAGAGACTACCCCCATCCAAAGTCACGTGCTTCCAATGGAGCACTTGCAACCGGAAAAGTTGGTCAGTTGTTGATATTTTTGCCCTGAACCCCGCCTGTAACGGCGTCAATATTTCATTATCACTAATCCAGGTCTCTAATCGTTGAAGCAGTAGCCTGGCGTAGATTTTTTGTGTGACGTCAATTAGGCTGATCGGCCTATAGTTAGAGGGCTGGAGTGGAGAGCCCTTTTTGTATATTGGGATAATCTCAGCCCCTAACCAGGTACTTGGCAGTGGTAGGCCCTGCAGAATCACA
Source organism: Triturus cristatus (assembly GCF_964204655.1). NCBI lineage: Eukaryota > Metazoa > Chordata > Amphibia > Caudata > Salamandridae > Triturus > Triturus cristatus. The sequence goes on along the minus strand of NC_140580.1, from coordinate 511,186,584 downwards.
TTGAATAAAACCAGAAGGTATGGGCCCCAAACTACTGGTTCTTCTCTAAATAGATCGCCGGGAATCTTGTCGAGTCCTGGCGCTTTGTTAGACTTAATACTTGAAACGGCCAACTTTACTTCCTCCAAGGAAAAAGATTGCGCTGGCCATGTAAGGTTCAGGGCTGGAGGACTAGGGGGAACTTGGTTTGCACAAAGAGGAGGAAGTGAGTAAAGATCTTTAAAGTAGGTGGCCCAGGCTTCTTCGGAGATATTAGGGGAGATCGTGGTCCTACCTTCTGGAATCCCAGTATGTACAAGATTCCAGAAGGTCCTTGAATCCTTTACCGCAAGTGTGGATGTAATGGCCACCCAACGATCCACCTCCCATTCTAATTTAGCATTTTTTATCAGTTTTTTATATTCTTTTCTGGCTACGATGACATTAGGCCTACTGCCTAGCCTTAAAGCCAGCAATAGCGCTTTTTTTGCATCCCTGCAGGATTTATTAAACCACGGATTGTTCTCATTACATTGTTTGGGTTTGGCAATGCTTTCTTTGTAAAAAGTGTCCTTTAGTAAGGCAACCATTCCACTGTGGATTTCGGTCATTGACTCGACTTCCACATTCAAAGAGTTGGTGAGGGTGGAATGTGCCCTTTCAAACAGGGGGATAGCATCGTGGTACAGTTTTGCCATAGTTTCAGTAGATGAAAGGACAGCCGCCCATCGAATTCTTCTCCCACCTTGCACTATTCTTAGATTATTACTTGGGGAGTTAACTGGGGCGCTATCCCCACTGATTAGCTGATAATCCAAATCAATTATCAAGGGGTTATGGTCGCTTTCTGTACGGGTAGGTACACTGAAATCTAGGATTTTTGGCCAAAGTGCCAAACTCACTAGAAAGTAATCGATGATAGATGTGTGCCCCAGAGCATTGTAAGTAAACTGGGCTGGAATGTCACTCTTGAAGCGTCCATTGCAGGCTCTAAGAGAAAACGTGTAAGTAAGGGAGGTCAGCTGGAGGGATAGGGCAGACCAATTTTTCACAGGATATGCATTGGATGGTGAGACTGCCCAAGTTTCATCCTCACCCGATGTGATTGGAGGGACCCCTTGCAGAGGTTCGAAATGACAATTGAAGTCCCCTCCAATCAACAGAACTACGTCGCCCCCAAGCGTGTGTAGCAGCGCAATTAAATTATCCAAGGTTGTAGAGGTTCTGCCAGATTGTACTGACCGGGAGTAGATGTTAATCAAAGCTATTTTTGGTGTTTTGTTATGAGTCATCAAAATACATAAGATGTCAGGGCTGTTTGTCTCTAGTTTTTTCAGCGTGAAACCTAAGTGGATGCCCACCCAGGTGCACAATCCCCCTGATGGTCTTCCTCTAGTGCCTTTAGATGCAGGTTCCGCAAAAGTGACAAACCCCAGTCTATGCGTTGGATCGACCGCCCACGTTTCCTGGAATAAACAGAACCCATGGGAGTCCACAAAGGTACACCAATCCGGGATGTCTAGGTTGGATGTAAGTCCCGCTATGTTCCATGATAGGATTTTAAAGGGCCCAGTTGGCAGTGCCTGCTTGGACCTTAGGCATACCTTACGAGTTGACCCATTTGATCAAGTGTCCCGGGGTCAACTAAGAGTAAAACTGGCTGCGCAGTGGCAGTCTGGGCTTGTGTATCCGAGGGACAGTGGTCAAACATGGGAGTAAGTAAATCAACCTCAAACTCCCCTGTGCTAGCTAAAGGCTTTTCATTGTACATCATTCTAGCTGCTATATGGTGCAAAGATTTATTAGCAATTTTGGCTACCTCCATAGGCTCCCTCCTAGTGGGCTCGAAAGCCCCTTTCGTGTGAATAGAATCTGAGTGGTAAATCAGTGTGGAACTGGGGGGTGCAGGGAGTCAGTCCACCTGATCAAGCAAACTATATCTATTGCTCAGCGGTATTCCAATTGCTTCTCCCCTACATTGAACACCCCTACTTCTATGTACGTAATGCCAAATGTCCTCCTGCTGTGGCGTCACAAGGTTCCTACCATAATCAGGGGGGGATAAACATGATCTGTTAGATAAAAATAGTCTAGCCTCAGAGATTTGATCATTGTATTGGGACTTATCTGTTGCCAACTACAAATGTGATCGACAGCCCTGTAATCCTCAAAATTGATAATTATACAATCCCCGTCCACATTTTTTGGTTTATGTCCCACCCACCCCACCCTTCTAACAAACAAAATCTTGCTTTGGATTAATCTGGGCAAGGGTCTGTGGGTGTTCAACCAATGGATTGTCTTATTTTTGAGTTCCTCATAGGATTCCTGTTTGGGACTCGTTAGCTCAGGGACCTCCGTAAGAATCACTACAAATGGGGCACAGTCCGGGGGTAAATTGATACAGGGTAGGTCACGATGGGTAAATTTCCCTCCACGGGGGTTTGAAGACTCCTTCCCTGGAATGGCGATACTGAGTGGATTATCAAATTGAGAGGAATTTACTTTTTCCACAGTAGAAGAGTTATTTTTTGGGCCATTTTGATTAGAGCTCAAGATTGGTCCCAATGTGGTGGGCAAGATAAGTTGGTCCTTTGCAATGTTATGTATTGGCTTGAGTTGTAACTGTGGGGCATTGACTGTTGTTACTAAATCCTCGACTTGGGTTTGGATTGCAAGAAGGTCCGTTCCAAGGTCCATATTTCCCCCAAGGAGAGACTCCAGTTTCCCCAGTCTTTGATCTAAGCAAGTCAATTTTTGCACCACAGGTGAATAAAAGAGGATAAGGCCAGGCTCAATTTCTCCACCAAAGAGTCAAAATAGGGAGGGCATATAATTTCGGGTTCTCCGCCAGCCTTAGGAGAGGTGTCTATTAAGAACTCAGGGGTGCATGGCTCTATGGGCTGGGGTGCCAAAGAACTATTGGGTATAACCTGTTTGGGTTTTCTGGCCCGAGGTGCAGTAGCAGCCTTCTTCTTTTTAGGAATTGCACCTTCCTTAGATCGTAAATTCTTCTGTTCATTTGGGCTCGTTACCGTTGAGGCAGGAAATGTGTTTGTGCCCTGGCCAGATAATGATTGGTTTAGTCGATTTGAGACATCAGCCTGGGCACCTAGATTGTTCTCAGTTTCATCTGCGGGGGGATCCAAAGTAGCTCTATTTGGCTGGATAGGGGCTGGTGAACATACATGAGCAATCGGGCCCAGAGAGGATCTCCTCGTGAAGATAGGGTCTTGGGACAGACGACGCTGCGTCAGCGCAATTTCTCTTTCAAAGACCGATGACGCTCTCGTTATGAATTGATCGAGAGTCCCTGCAACCATTCCAATGGGTGTCGGTTTGGCGCCCCTTCTAGCGGTCATAGTGTACAAATGGTTTATTTCGCGGTTGGTAATAGCGATACTCACAGTTTGATGTGGCAGTTAGGGGGCTGGCCCTGCCCGGCCCTCGTCGGCCCCGGACGGCCACAGACGGTCCCGCCCTTGTCCCGGGCTTCTCCCGGTGCTGCCCGCGCGCGTCCCGCGATGCGGGAGAGAGGCTGCAATTTATGGCTCCTCCTGGCGCGGTGTTGATGCTTCCGGGTTCCTGTCCCGGCATGCTTGGAACGCTGGGGGATGTAGTGCCTCCACTCTGCGGCCGCGTTTGATGGCGGTGCGGCGGCGGAAGGCAAGGCGACCCTCGGCTGGCACAGCAACACTCGTGTGGCAGCAAGCACCTCTGGGCCAATTACCAGCAGTTATTCGTCCCCCGCTCCCCCGGAGAGAGGCTGCAATTTATGGCGCCTCCTGGCGCGGTGTTGATGCTTCCGGGTTCCTGTCCCGGCGTGCTTGGAACGCTGGGGAATGTAGTGCCTCCACTCTGCGGCGGCGTTTGATGGCGGTGCGGCGGCGGAAGGCAAGGCGACCCTCGGCTGGCACAGCAACACTCGTGTGGCAGCAAGCACCTCTGGGCCAATTACCAGCAGTTATTCGTCCCCCAATAATATTATTTTGAATCCACAACAAACACATAGTCAAGGAGAAAGAGAATTAGAAAAGAGATGAGTGTAGAGACCACCAAGGATGGAGGAGGAGTATGTGGTACAGGAGGGAACTTGAGGAAAGGCCAGAAGTCAACAGAATTTTTGAGCTGCAATCTGTGGGATATACTGTGAGTTATGGCTTAGGTGACCCACTTAGTTAAAGCCAGTGGTCTATAATGAAATGAAATGAAAATGAAACTAATAGTGCCCACGCATACCCAGCGGTGTCTAGGCACTTGATAACATCTCTCAGTTGCACAGTCCTTCATCATCATAATGCCTTGTCTGGGCCAACATCCCATACAGTGCTTCTTGTTGATGTGTCTGCAATTACCTCAGCGCTGTGGTGGAGATGACAGAAAACGAGAGGGTTTGGAAATTAATAAAATAGAAATTACCTCTGTTTTCATTCTGCGCATAGGTGTCCAAGCAGAAGGAGGCACTGCTGTCAATGAACGCTCAATCTTGTGCACTCGAAATGCTCACCACCCTCTACCAGTTACACAACTACTACACTAACTTTCGTCACGCCCATTTATGGTCAGGAGTGTCTTTATGTAGCTTTTTTTTTTTTGCATTAAAAATAGTCTGTTCTTGGGCCTGGTGCCACAAGATTGCACAGGATTTTAGTTGCAACCTTGGATTTCACTAAGAGCCAGTAAAGCGCTTTGAAGTAGGATTTCAAGAGGCTGAATCTGAGTTAGCTCCATGGCTTTGCAGTTGATAGAGCACCACGTTATTCTGAAATTTGTAGGGGTGCACCATAATCACTGTTAGTCCGCACCCACATATTATTCGAATTAGTTTAGAGGTGACATAGAAATGTATTACTAGAATCGTTCAACATAGAGGTGATTAGACATGTAACCATGCTTTATGAAGAATTTACAGATGATACTTTCAGCGAAGAAGGTGCCTGGGACCCAAGGTCAAGCTAACCGTCGTTGGATGGAGTACAAGTTTCACTGGAAAAGTACTAGGAGAAGACCTGGCTGAAGAGGTGTGCCGAAGGGCGTGTTCTACGTTTTTGGGATTTTGTATTAGGGACAGTGCCCCGAGGGTTGAGCAGTTGAGGTTTAGATGGGAAGCTAGAAGGAGCATCTTAGAACGAGCTCTGACTAAGTGAATGTACTTCTAAGGAAGTCTTCACTTCTGACACCTTTTTGCTCTCTTACCTGGGAGGGAAATGCTAATTAGGGACATCACCTTAGAGATAGAGTAGGGATAGACTAACTGTTTTCTTTTAGGCTAATGATTCCTAATGTAGATATTGGACTAACCATTGCATGTCTTATGCTCCTGGAACTCGTTATTCTTTTTGTTCTGAGTCGTATGAGACTCTTACGTAGACTAGCGTTTGTTCTAGTGCCCATTTATCTTCTTCACCTTGTGCTAAGGTGTCTTTATGTGCAGTTATTTTTGGTTGTAATAAAATCTTACAAATTTTAGATTCGGAGTCAGTGGTCCTTTTAAAATGAGATTTGATTCTGGTGATTATTGAATTTCCTCCCCTCTACGCTATTTAGCAGAAAAAAAGATCCTGGCGTTCTGAGAGGATTCTTCAGGAGAATCAGGTAGGCAAGAATCCGGTCCTATCAGTTGGTAGCAGAGTAGGATGGTTATCTCTGATAGTGAAGGGAGATCTAGATTAAGATAAGAGATTTTAGAGGTCCATAGAAGTCAAGTGATGGTGACCCATCGGATGGTGAGCAGCGGCCGACGGCGGCTGATGGAGATTGATGGAGAGTAGCGGTGCGGCGGATAGCAGCAGTTCGTGGAGGACTGAGTATGAATAGGGTGAGATGTTTTGTAGATTGCGGTGTTGATTTGAATGTGTGATGTCTTGCTGAGTTGGAGTGAGTGTTGAGTGATTGTGAGATCAGGCTGTGAGCGCGCGCAGCCCGGGAAAATCTTAGGCCCGACGAGTAGCTTAAGTGATTGTGGTGTAGAAGACACCCGAGGTAGATTTTGTTGACCACCGAAAGGGGATCGTGAGATGTCATCGATTACCCAGACCGAGATAGGGGGAGCGAATGTGTGAGTGCGTGAGTAACCGACGCTGGCCGTGGGTTGTTGTATATGGAACTTTGAGTGATTGAAACCTATCAGTTGAGGCGATTGTCAGGTCGTTTCGCGGACAGACAGTTGCCAGTTGAGGTCGACAATTTCGAGAGACTGACTGAGACAGTCAGAGAAGTGATTGTCCGGTCGTTTCGTTGACAGATAATTACTTCAGCATGTGAATGGGACGGATACAAGGGTGAGACGCGAATTGTGAAGGAGGGGAACTGGTGCGAGTGGAGGAAGCGTGATGTTAGAAGGTGTCGCGCTGCGATAGGTCGGTTGGTGTGAGTCACGCTGCTATTGGTGGATTGACATGAGGAAGTGAACAAAAACATTGTGCGCAATAAAAAATGTGTTCATCATGAAATGTTTTAAGATTTTCCGAGAATTATGTAGAGGTGACAAGCATGTGGTTACTCGAGAGGGAGAAGAAGCCCCTCCGAGGATATTCTGGCGCATTACATGGCAAGAAATGTGGGATTGCATACTATAATTTGGCTTGAAAAATTGCATAAAATGACTCATGGTGAGGAGAACTGGCTTTCCCGCGATATGGTACCTTTAGGTTGGAGGTGTTGTATCAGCTGAAATCTGTAATGTCTTCGTTACGACCTTTGCCGAGACCACCTCAGTTTGAGGCATTGCAGGCATGGAATAGAGCAGCGCATGACAGGAAAAGAGATCGAAGTCAAGAAAGGGTAAAGAAGTCATTTAAGGCATTCCAGGATGCGAGGTGGGATGCACAAGAGAAGAGGTGAAGAGTAGAAACAATAGAGGGAGACAGGCTGTACCCGCTACTGGAAAAGACAGACAGCGCTAAGGCAAAGAGTGCGGATGATGATGACAGTGATACAGATGACAGTCTAGTAGAGAGGTTGTTATCTGAGAGACCACCTCCATACAATCCAGATTCTTATGAAGGGAAATCGGCTCAAGCGGAAGGGACTAGTGGATTACAGACTCAGTCAGAGAAGGAAAGATCTCGACAGGAACTGAGGGCACGAAAAATCAGTCCGTAATAAACACAGAGGTTGGGAGAGGTGTGAGATTACCGGATGCTCTAAAGGTACTGGTTACCATTGGACCCATTGTTTCAGTTTACGACCCAGATCAAGAGAGAATTGGTAGTCTAGCACAGTCAGTTGTAGGATCGAGGAGTGTGGTTGAGGGAAATGGATCAGTGAATGGGATGGAGCAGACTCCAAAACCTATAGAATGGAGCACGCCACTGCCAGCCACCTCAGACTCCTCCAGGGGACAGGTGGATGCGAGGTCAGTGAGACCGAGGTCTTTGGTTGAATCAAGATCAGATTTACGGATGTGGGCACTGCCGGTGAGGAATCAGAATCAGAGTGAGAGAACTGTAGAAAGTGAACAAGGCAATTTAGGAAATCGTTCCGGTTCTAGGAGTATGACAGAAGGGATTGGACCTCGAGAACAGGACTGCGAGTATGATGAACCGAATGGGGCAGCTTGTCGCGAAATACTGAAGGGAGCTCTGAAAGGGAGGATGCTAGATGTTGTAAGGTTGAAAGCGGAAGTAGACGAAATAATAAGTGGAAATGTGCCGCTTGAAAGGGTATACATGTATGAGCAAGATGAGTTACTTTTTGTAGCGAAAGATGTGACTTGTAAGGCAAGAACTGCGCATGAGAAATTGTCAGAATTGGCCAAAAGGTATGATGTGGGCCTGTCCAAAACAAAGTCATTGCAGGGAAGCCATAGGTTGCAGTATAGCGACCAAGCATTGGGAGAGATAGAGGTTCATGGGATTGAGGGCCCATATCAAGGATTTGATTATAGCAATGCATGCATGGATCATGCTTGACAAATGGGAAGAAAGGTGGTCTAAGAAGAAGAGTTCTAAAAGGACGATAGGAGAGACGCCACCTCCAGGTGGGGGATGGTGGATGTAGGGAATTTCCCTTTACGAGAGGAACAGAATGGAGGGTATGTGCATGTGCCATGGAGTAGGGGTGATTTGGCTGCATTTACAAATGATTTCCCCCGCTTGCGGGAGAAGCCCGTCGAGTGGTATAAGCAGGTTGATCGGTTTGTCAAGATTTCAAAAGTGTTGTGGATTGACTTGAATACTTTGTTTGACATTGTGGTTCCAGGTGATGTATGGTCCTCATGTAAAATTGCTGTTGAATGGCCAACTTCAGAGCCCGAAAGAGATCCTGTTTCGCATGGTCCATCACCCATAGTCATGAAGAAGTTTGAGCAAGTGATCACATGGCTAAAGTCAAAAATTTCACCTCAGGATATTGATTGGGTTAAGATAGATTGGACAGTGCAAGAACCAAAAGAGATAGTGCATGAGTATTATGAAAGGCTCTTGCAGGCCTTTAAACAGTACAGTGGATTGGATGCCTTAAAGACTAATGACATGGGACAGTTTGTTTCAAAGTTTGTGTTGGAGCTGAGACCAGAGGTTAGTCCTATGATTCAGCAACATCTGATTTGCTGGCAGAATAAGCCTGTAGATGAGATCTTACGGTATGCCAGGTACTGTAGTGATGAGATAGAATCGAAGCACAGGAAATTGAAGGATAAGTTGATGCCTGTCCGGATGCAAATGGTTCAAGCTCAGTCTAGTGGAGGGACGTTAGAAACGAAGCAGGGAAATAACCAATGAGGAAATCAGAATGCCCAGAATCAGGGAAGACCAAAGTCAGTTGATCCCAAGGCTGGGATGGATGTGGCGACATTGAAAAAGACCACCGCGTGTCATCTTTGTCACCAGTTTGGACATTGGAAATACAAGTGTCCCTTGAACCCAATAAATCAGGTGCAGCAAGAAGTAGAGAAAACTCAGGTACCTGTACCTGAAGTAGTTCCCACAGTGACTAGACCTAGGATGGTGAAAGGGGGAACTAGTTGTCCGCAGGTGCAAATTCCTCAGCCACCTAGGGTTCAAAATGTTCAGCAGGGAGTCCGAACTTATCAACAGATGCCTTAGTTTAAAGGGGGTGAGGAGTTTGGTCCAGACCCATTGGCATGATGGTGCCTGAGGGGGAGGAAGACTGCACACTTGGAGCAGTCTTGGAGGTAGACCAGAGGGGACCATTTGTAGAAGCAGATGTTGATGGTCACCCTACAACCTTTTTGGTTGACACTGGTGCTACCCGGTCTACTGTAAGATCAGCAGTAGTCCCCAACCAACCCCTCTCGGGACAATCGATCCAAGTTGTTGGCGTAGCAAATAAGAAATTGACCAGTCCATTGACAAAGCCAATTCCTGTGAGAATAGGAACATTCCGAGATCGACACTAGTTTGTGGTGTGCGACTCGAGTCCAGTTTGCCTGTTAGGGAGAGATCTGTTGTGCAAGTTGAATTGCACCATCTATTGCACACCAAAGGGAGTTGAAGTACAGACAAGAGATGATGACGCGACCTTTAAGGCTGCAAATCAGCATGTGTGCATAGAAATGTACCCAGTGCTGACAGTGGAGGAACTTCCACGTGACTTGAGGGATTCTGTGTCACTTGATGTGTGGGACTTCAGTGGAGAAGAGATCGGATTGGTCAAAGGTGTAGAGCCATTGAATATACAGGTCAAGCCGAACGTGGAATTTCTTAGGAAACCCCAGTATAATTTGTCACCTGAGACTATTGCAGGGATCAAGCCTGTAATTCAGTGTATGATTAAGCAGGGAATTCTGAAAGAGATCATGGGTAGCCCATGTAATTTACCTATCATGGGACTACAGAAACCAAGTGAGAAATTCAGGATCGTACAAGACCTGCGAAAGGTCAACACAATAGTTGTTCCATGTTGTCCGGTGGTACCGAATCCATCTGTGATACTGTTTCAAATTCCATGTGAAGCTGAGTGGTTTACCGTGATTTATTTGTGCCAAGCATTCTTCTCGATCCCACTCCATGAGGAAAGCCAATGTATTTTTGCTTTCCGGCTGGGGAACCCTGTGTTAACGTGGTGTCGTATCCCTCAGGGGTATTCAGAGAGTCCATCTATCTTTAATCATATCCTGAAGAAGAATCTTGAAGGCCTTGTGTTGCCGCAGAACTCTATCCTGGTGCAATACATTGATGACTTGCTCGTTGCTTTAGAAACAGAAGATGCTTGCAGAATTGATACCATTGCTTTACTGAATCATTTGGCTGAGAATGGACACAAGGTGTCCCCGAATAAATTGCAGTACTGTCTGAGTGAAGTGCAGTATTTGGGTCACAGAATTGAGAAGGGCAGGAGAAAGGTGTCACCAGATCGCATTGAGGCTATTATGAACATGCCTGTGCCCACCACTCAGAGAGAAGTCAGAATGTTTTTGGGGATGGTTGGTTACTGTCGCCAATGGATTCCCAACTTCTCCTTTGAAACGAAGCCTTTGCAATGGCTAACACACAAGGATGTGAGTGATCCGGTACCATGGCACAATGACTGTTTGATGTCATTTTTGAGGCTGAGAGAAGCCCTGTGTCGAGCTCCAGCTTTGGGGATGCTTGATTACAACAAGGCATTCACATTGTTCTGTTGCGAGAGCGAAGGTTTTGTATTGTCAGTTCTGACTCAGAATCATGGAGGTGTCCGTAGACCAGTTGCCTATTTTTCAGCTACATTAGATCCAGTAGCTTCTGCGTTGCCCGGACGTCTCAAATCCGTGGCTGCAACAGGTGTCAGTATCAAAAGATGCGAGAGTATTGTAATCGGACATCCACTTACAGTTTATGTGCCACATTCTGTTGAACTGCTGATGACGAGGACCAAAACACAGTACCTCACGAACAACAGGTTAACACGTTATGAGCAAGTTATACTTGCTGCAGAAAATGTGACTTTGAAGAGGTGTTCTGTTTTGAATCCCGCAACATTGATGCCTATTTCAAATGCAGATGGTGAAGATTGTGAGGATCATGATTGTCTCGATGTGACTGAACTATGCACCAAACCGAGACCAGATATTGTTGATGAACCGCTCCCTGACCCTGATGAAATTTTCTTTGAGGACTGTTCATGTCTAAGAGACAATGTTGGTCTATTAGGAGCAGCATTTGCTGTATGTACCATCACAGGAGTGGTTGAAGCTGCTTGTTTAGAGGGAGTACACTCCGCACAGGTAGCTGAAATCATTGCTTTGACCCGTGCCTGTTTGGCTACTGATCAGATTCGGATAACGATTTACACTGACAGTCAGTACGGGTTTGGTGTGGTTCACCACTTCGGGCAGTTATGGTCACAGAGAGGGTTCATGACATCTTCAGGTTCGCCCATTAGAAATGGGGAATATCTGAGACAGTTGTTGGAAGCATTACAATGTCCGAAGGAAATTGCATTGTCAAATGTTCAGCATACAGTAAAGGGAGTGATTTTGTTTCCCTGGGAAATAATTACACAGATGAAGTTGCCCGGTTCTGTGCAGAACAAGGATGCATATTTACAGGTGGGTACACTGGAGAAAGCCAAGAAAGAACCAAGCTCAGCATGATGTTAGCCATGGCCGATACTTGGGAGGAACTAAAACGATTGCAGGATGAGGTTCCTGATCAAGATTGAGATAGCTGGATACGAGCAGGATGTGAGAAGGGAGATGTGGATGTGTGGGTTTCGAGTGATGGACGAGCTGTGCTACCGGAAAATCTGTTGAACCCAATGGTGTTGCAGGGATTCTGCTGATACACAGAACTATGCGAAGAACCCCAGGACCTCAGTGAATTGTGGTGTACCAGAAACTCACCTCAGAACCCAGAACCCAGTATCCGGCTAGCATAAGTGTCCCATTCGTTATCCGAGATTTAGCTCGGCGGTCCCAATGAATAGACAACCCAGAACAAGCGACTCAGTACATACTCTCAGGAATGGTGGGAATCGGAAATACCTGTTCGTATATTATTCTCACATCAGTCCACAACAATAATCAACAGAGACACGTTGTAAATAAAAGGGGTTTATTTTTATAGACCACGTGTCCTAAGATGCAGTACTTTGGCTAATACAAGCAGACAAATGATTAATATCAAAACCAGCAACATAGTTACAATACCATAGAATATAAAAGGGGTGATCATATTATAATGACAGTGGATACTACCACCTTCCCTTTACTAAGAAGCTAATATTATTATTATGCTAATAGAAGGTCTCTTAGGCTTGAATAGGGGACCCCATACCTCAAAGATCAGCTTAGTGAAATCACATCACAGGAGCATCCGGAGTCTTCTCGCAGGAAGGCTCGTCTTCGGTCTGAATAATAAACATGATGTCTGTGATATTAAAAGCACCAACTTTCAGGTATGTGCAGCTGCGCGTGTGTTATGGCTAAATAGTGGGTCGATCAACCTAGAGTGGAAAACATGCATTGTGTAATAATCCAGACTGTTTGTCACACCATGTACAGACCAAGGTCGCTGCGCAGAGCCTGGGATGGTAACAACAGATTGCTCTTGTGTGAAGCAAGTCTCGAGTCAGCAGTTTGTTTTAAGAAATAACATGTAAACGCAGTGTCGTGTGCAAAAGCAAAAAGATGGCCTTCTAACATCCAACGTGGCTATGCTAACTTAACAATGCCTGTACGTATTCAGAGAGAACTCACTACACGCCCCCTTGATCGAAGCACTATTTAGTAGGCAAGAAAAGAGAGAACGCAGAGTTCAATTTCGACAGAGCAGAACAAGGCGTAACCAATCCAAAGGTTCAGAATGAGTTAAAGTCTGAAACGAAAAAATTGAAAAGCAAAAGGGGAAAACAGTGGTGTCCGAAAAAAAAATATAATTAATTAAAAAAAACTCAAAACAACCATCAGGGAGAAAGCAAAAAAGAAAAAGGTAAATGCCACGGCAGGGTGCTGTCCAGGAGCGTCAGGCGCCAAGGACGACAGTGCAGTCAATCCATGAATGTATAGGCAGCATATGTGGCAACCGCCTCCAACAAAAAATCATTTGCAGGGCCAGCGAAAGTCTCAGCCATCCAATCCATCAACGAAAAGGAGCACACGTGTTCTTCAATCAGCGGAGCTTCCAGCACGATCAGAGGGCACCCGGAATGTTCCTCCAAATAGCTCATAGCCAAGAAGTTGTAGGCAGCTGTAGAGATGTCCCAATTACCCAGGATCCCATGTGCTGCTCCACAAGCCATTATCCGGACACCAGAACAGGTCAACTCGTGAGACACTAAGGGCCTCATTAGTCGATCGAAATCCGGCACCGGAGACACCAGGCTGGTCAAGCACAAATCCAAAGGCCATTCAAAGGGGCAATCCAGGCAGTGAAGCACAGGCTGCACGCAGGTGAAGTAGCAATACCGGAAGGATAATCCATATGCCAGGCTTAATGTCGCCAATGGCAGAGTTCCATAAAAGTCAAGCATCCTATCCCGAAGAAGATGCAGGCGGGACAGGTGCACGTGTGGCACAGAAGGAGCAGCCATTCCGTAGTATGAAAAGGAAAAGCAGCACACCCGCCACTAGTGCCAGAAGCAGCGGAACACCTCCAAAGATGCTCGAGAAAAGTGAATGAAAAAATCCCGGAACCACACCAAAAATAGTTTGGAAAGAGGTCACGAGACCCGAGCCCACAAGTTTAAAAAAATGAGCCAGGCCGGTCGTGGACGAGGCATTGAAAATAGCTTGGATCAAAGAGCCGAAATGTAGGGGGAGGTCAGTATTCAGAAGCGCCTGTACCTCAGTGCGCGTATTAGCCACGTAAAGGTCGAATGTTTCACGAGATGAAGTCAAAGACACCTCTTTTTGGGACAATAGGGCTCTTATTCTGCTCAACTTGTTGAACTCTGCCTTCAAGGTTGGAATCGAAGGCCAGATGGAAGCATCCAGCCGCCCATGCGGGGGTGGAAAGAGAACATTATTGCAGCAGACCACTTTCTGCGAGACAGTTACTATATACGGGATTCCCACTAACATCCCACAGCAAGCTTCACTATTCAAAATCAAATAACTACCGTTAGCAAGCAGTGTGAAAGAAGGCGTAATCACAGGCACTGGGACACCTCGTAGGATGCAGGCTAAGTTCGGTGCTTGTACATTGCATGCGCCGTGTAATTGAATGTGCCTACATACCAAGGAATGGTCTGGTGACGTGGTACATTCCTCGCCTTTCAAATAAACCTCAGTCCCGTCCCTAGTACATCGATACGTAAAGGGGAGGGACCAAACCTCATGTATGAAAGCGGTGCCCAGCGGTTCATATCTACCCAAAGCATAATGTTTCATACAAGACGTAAACTTAAAAAGCGCGAAAGGTAGTGTTATCAATCCGTGTGCTAGCCACGTAGCCGAATTGATCTCTGCTACTGAGAAGGGCAACGGTTCTAACTTTTCAATATGCAACAATGAATACGTAGCGTCCTTCATGGACATAAATCGCTGCTTGTCAGTAAGGTTAAAGGGAAGGAATAACGATGTAGTGTTCAGATAGTCCCAAGGGACCTTCCCTGCCTTCAACGTCTGCAACGTCCACGCAAACTGCATAACAGAACGCAACTGGTTTTGACCATGATATAACACAGACATATCATCATGCACAATATCAACAACCGATGAAACAATATTATCTAATGTATAAATCCTAGAAGAGAGAGTGCTAATGCTATTATCTATAACGGCTAAAACCTTTTCCATGTTGGCTTGGTCAATAGCCCTCAATCTGGAAGCCGCCTCAATCTGTGACAACTTCCAGACTTCGTTGTAAATAGCATACGCCCACCTCTTGGTTCTGCCACCCACAGGACCCTTAACAAAATCATTCAAATCTATTTTGTCATGTAATTGTGATAAATGAACTTTGACAGACGCCAAAGTGGAATGTCGCAGCCAAGATTGACACAACTTGCCCACAGAGTATGTAGTTACAGTATGTGAAGACTCAAACCGAGGGTCTACGCGTTCCTGAGTATACCCCGGTTTCAGTCCCAGAAAACGTCGTTGACAGATATCTGAACTGCTTTGCCAAATTAACCAACCCTCACTATTAACTTTCGAAATATTGAAAGATGTATTTGAAACTAAGGAGCGCAAAGCAGCAAGGGACAGATTTGTGTGGTTATCCCAATTGGGATAAGCGCCCAGATCCGGCACAGAAGGTGACTTTAATTGTTTAGAAGTAGCCAATCCAAAACAGGTGGTTTGGAAGATGGATGAATTTAAAAATAAAATATGATTTGGTATAAGACAGGCACGATGTAAAGCCTCTGTACCCTGTACCTGCCACGGCTTGGAACCCCAAACCGACTTTAGATCAATAGTAGCCTTCCATACATCATAACCTTTGATTGACAACTCGTCCATAAAGGACTTGGAATAAAGTAGTTTTGTGTGTGTCAGTCTAACCTTTGCTGCAGACTCAGGCAGCACCTTAAAGTAAAACGCTGCCGGGTCGGAAACACTGAAATCAGTAAAATAAGAATACTTGTTAACTAGTGTTTGTGAACTTCCGAACTCGGGAGTAGGACAGTGTTCCCATTGGGTAAAATTTACAAAATTCCTAAATGTATTTGCTTTATGCAGGAAATGATTGCCATAATGTTGAAAACAATACTGTTCCGCATAATTAGCCGCATTTTCATATAAATCTTCAGCATCAAAAGCGGCATAATATTTCAAATCAGAAAACAGTGATTCAATGGCGTGTACATCCCAATCATCAGAACGTATGTTCTGCCTAACCACATCACCCATAGAAACACGAAATACATTAGGTACATTAATGACCTCTGTAGGCCCATGAATTTGGAATTTAACAGCATCCCATGCGATTCCATCCAAGACGGGCCAGGCAGTAATATTCACAAAAGTCTGGTCCCTCTTCATGACGTGGGACGAGGAGTGGGGGGCCAAAGTTCCATTGATAAGTCTAATTGTCGATCTCTCACTCAGATAGTGGCCATCCACAAGACGGAAAAAAACTATCACGAATCCAATGGACATAAACAAAAAAATACTGAAAAGCAACAGCCAAATGTATGTCCAAGGGGCAATCAAAAAATGTCTCTTAAACCAGCTGAAAAAAACAGCAATGTTCGATGGGGGGCTTAAGGGCAACGAGTTAGTGTCAAAGGAGAAACGGGACTGTCCAAGCGCCGTAGATTGTAAAACAGGCGAGGGACCACGTGTAGGATAAGCATACTCAGTCTCTTCGGGCAAACCACCAGCCGATGGTATCAACAAGGGATCAGTAACCGATTGCATCTCGATGGCAACATCAGGCAAGGTGTTAGAAGCAAGAGTCAACATTGAATTTCTCTGCATCGTCTGGCATGAAACTGCTGGAGTCATGCTAAGAAGTATCGGCCACTCGCTGATGTTTGACATTGTCAATAGAGATGTACCTGTTTTCTTTGCGACCAGGAAGTGGAGGTAAAATGACTGTTCTTGTACCCTGCACTCCAAGCACTGGAACTGGTGCACGATAAGAGGGGCCGAACTCCTTCTTGTTCTCCACCTTCTCACGGACCAGATCTCCAACTCGGGGTAGCCAGCCGACTACTGGAACCTGAACTTCAACTTCAGATGTGGAGGGCAAGTGTTCCTTCGATAGAGTGTCTCTGGCTTCTTGTAGAGTCTGTAAAACAGCACAGTGATCATCTACGTCAAAGGGTGCGGTCGACGCCGCCATGTCTAGACCATCAAGGTCTGGTACAAACATTCTGATTCCGAAGAGCATCATGTACGGGGTCCGCCCACCCAGAGACCTTCTAGGGAGATTATTAAGTGCACGTTGGACGTTATACAAATGGGCTAGCCAGTTCCGGCCTGTGCCTAAAACACGGGCTGTCAATGATTGCTTTAAGTCACGGTTCATTCGCTCCACCACACTATTACCCTCAGGTCGGTAGGGGGACGAAAATTTGACAAGGACCCCCAAATTTCTCATAGCCTCCTTGTAAGCCTTAGAGGCGAACGCAGGGCCCTGATCAGAATGGAAGGTACCACACGCAAAAGTTCCCACAAAGACACGCAAATCTCTGATGACAGTCCGCGAGTCAGCACTCCTTTGTGGCCATACCCACAGAAAACGTGTGCACGAATCCACTGCAACCAAGATGTACTTGTACGCAGTATCAGAAGAAAAAGGACCGCAGTGATCCAAATAAACACAACCAAATGGTTTATTGGATATGTACAACTGTGTTTGTGATGGGCGCGCAACAGTAGAAGGTTTGATCTGTTGGCAAATGTCACAATCAAGAACATAAGCGCGCGCTTGTTTATATAAACCAAACCACCAGTAACGTTGTTGTAGCAGGGAGATTGTGGCTGACACTCCGGCGTGGGCAGACGCCAACCCCTCATGAGCAGCCAGAATCAGTGCGGGTCTGCAGTCCGCGTTGGGAATAATTCTGTCTCCAACGTCGTTAATCCTCACTAATGGGACATTATCAGGACTTAAATGGTAAATGTAACGAGAAGGAAAACCCTTCGGGTAATCTCCTCCCTTCTCTGTAGCAGCAATAGCTGCCAAGATGTCATCATCAATCTTACTCTTTGATCTGGTAACTGCTGCCACTAAGTATGTAGCCACTGCTGTTTTTGCTGCCTCGTCAGCCAAGCTGTTGCCGACAGCATGGACACCAAGTCGCTGGTGACCAAGAGTGTGAATTACATTCACGAGAGGGAGACGTTCTTTAAAGTCTGCCACTCGAACCCAAAGCGTTTTATGCTTAATTGTGCCACCTTTTGTGTCTCGATAGTCATTCTGAGACCAGAAGTGTAAATTGTCATTGTAGGACTGGACACAGTAGAAGGAATCACTCACTATAAGAGTAGTGACCCGGGGATCAGCAAACTCCAGTGCAAGCACCAGAGCCCGAAGCTCCGCCAATTGCGCGGTACAATCACCCAATGACTGCGTATGCACTGCATCAGATTGGAATTCACCATTTACGAATGTACCTACGACAATTGCGCAAGCCGCTGAATAAGCGTGCTTCGATCCAATCGCGGGCTGCGCAGACCCGTCAGTGTATATGACACAATGGTATTCTTCGAGCGGGCGCAAAGACAGAGGTGCCGGATGAACGAATTCATACTGCAAGAACTCTTGAGTCTGTAATGAGGCATCAAAGATGTAAGTGACGTCTGGCGACGTCAGCGTTGTGGCCCATTGTATCCACCGAGGATGCAAAGCTTTAAAATTTGGTACACTTGCCTTTGTCACTGCTTCTAAGGCAGGATAGGGTGTTACAACCAGAATCTGTTTCCCATGCGACAGTGCGCGTTCTTTAAGGATCGCCATCTGTACAGCAGTCAGAACTTTTTCGACCGCAGAAAAACGTAATTCAGCAGAGGTGTACAAGTGGGATTTGTACGCAATGGGGACTGTATCTCCCTCATTAAACGTCAAATACGTGAAACCCACGGCGCCTGGCACTATTCTTATCACCAGGTTAGTGCGGTTATCACGTGTCAGCAAATATTGTGAAGCAAGAAGATCAGCCTGTAAAGACTGTAAAATTTTAGAATGTTCCAGCTGCCAGCTAGACTTCGAAAATGTGGGTTGTACCAAGGCGTAAAGCGGCTTGAAACGCTGGGCATAATCAGGAATGTACGTACGGCCGAAATTCAGAAAGCCCAGCAAAGATTGTAATTTCTTTAGTGTCGTAGGCGCACTCAAGCATGCGCACTTTTCCAGAAAGTGGGGAGCTAACCCCTTTCCTTCATTATTGAGCTCGTAGCCCAAAAACAACACCGTATATTCCGCGATGTGAGACTTCGCAAAATTGAATTTGTAGCCATAGTCAGCAAAACTCACTACAATATTGTCGACTCGAGACAGATGCGGCAACAGCTCGTCATCCGTGAGGTAGATATCGTCAACATAGGAGTATGCCTCGGGGTCTATTCTTTCTAAGAGAGAAACCACGCGAGCGGAAAAGACGCCAGGGCTATTTTTGTAGCCCATGGCTAATCTGGTAAACTGTTTTTGTTTTCCGCCCGAAGTAAACGCTGTCCACTGGCTACTCAGTGTGGACAGGTTATGGCTAAAAAAGCCATTGGAAATGTCAAGTGTCGTTTTAAATCGTTTACGCACGAGACTGTCGACTAGAGCCGAGCTATGTGTATTTTGTACCGCGCAGGTCCGGCAATGGGAGTTTAGGTGCCGGTAATCTAAAACTAAACGGTACGAGCCGTCAGGCTTCGTTACAGTGAATAAAGGGTTATTCATAGGGGACACACAAGTTTCAATTACACCCTGATATTCCAATTGTTCAAGGATCGCCGCGACGTGAGGTCTAGCTTCACGACGCATGGGATATTGGGGCTGAGGCTGGGGCATAGACCGCAGTGGAATCTCATGGCAGGGGGACAACCGGTCCCAACCCACTTGAGTACGATATACCGCTGGCGCAAGCGCCAGCGCCCATTCACCAGCGTACATTTCAGCTTGGTCCTTAGGCACAGTGTGCGCAAAGGACGGGAGGATTTTCTCCTCCCCTCTAGGAGCTTCCAAAATGAAGGCTGGGGGCCAATCTGCCTCCGCTAGGAGGATATCATAGGTGGTGGTCAGATTATCCCAAAAAATCCCTTTTATAGTACGTTGTATGTCACCCTCTATTAATAAGACTATTTCATAAAGTCTATCAGGGGGAGCCACTCTGGTGTCAGCTGTTTCAACAGTAACCAATACATCAGTTGCTGTCGCCGCCAGAAATGGACGCAGAGCTTGACGGACTATGGTAATTTCTGCCGCGCTGTCCAATAGCGTCAGCGCCCATGTCCGGTTCTGAAGCTGTGTCCGCACTATCTGAGGCATATTTTGCCGTCAGAGCCGCCACTTTCTTCTTCTGAAACGGGGGTCTTTGTCGAGCAAACTCGTCCTGCTTGCCTTTACCCTCAGTCTGTCGGGGTTGGTCACGCTGTTGTGGAGCACCCCGACCTTTGCCACCGCCTCCGCCACCAGACTGTGTAGCCGATGTTTCCTGTGAAGAACGAGGAGAGCGCGGTTCAGAAACCTGAAATCTATCAGGAGACTTAATAGTAGCACGATCTCGCAGATCATAAGTGCGTTCACTACTTGACTGTACGGGAGAGGCAGGCCGAGAGCCCTGTTTCTGCTGCTGCTTTCCCTGTTGCTTAGTCCGCCAAGGTTGTTTTGGAAAAATTGGCCGACCATCCTTACCAGAAGTTTCTGCCTTACCCTGCTGCTTAGAATCGGGATTTTTGATCACAGGCTTAACTCCTAAAGAGCTACGCCCCAAATCACGATATGCTTCTGAAATTATTTTAGCAAATTCCTGCGGCTTGTCCTCTTCAGCAACTTTCTTCAGTTCATTACGAACCTGAAAGTGCAACGCATCACCCTTAAGGTTTCCCATTATCATGGTAGCCACCAGGCCAAAATCTCCGAGGAGCCACATCCCCAATTCTATCGCAGACTCCGCTCCATGGTCCTCTTGAACCTGTTTAATTATGGAGGGCAGCTGTAACATAGACGGAGTGCCAAAGCACTGCGCGTACGTCGCAGCAAAAATCTTACCCCAGGATACACAATCATCTATATGGGGAACTAAGTCTTTAGGCAAACTAATGGTGAGGATCCTGTGTTTTTCCACAGGAGTTGTATGCGGATAAACCGCCTCTATTTGGTCAAATTTTTCAGCAAGCCAAAAAGGATAATCATCCCTTGTGAGGGGGCGCTTGCCCATAACAGAATTGACCATAACAGGACTAATGACCACCGCGTGACGATCACTAGGTTGTCCCGCACTAACAGGCGCCCCCGCCTGTACAGTGCGCGACACATACTGCACCAACGCCCTATATACTGATATAAGGGCAGTGTGTAGTACACGCAATTCAGCCACCGTCACCGTGAGGTAACGGGGATGAGGCGTAAATCCGGCTAGTACCGGCCAAGTGGCCCCTGCAATTGATAAAGGGCCCATTCTCGGCGGTATAACCACATGGGGGAGGGCGCCATTAAACCAAATCTGATGTTGCCAAGCAGATATTGGTATCTCCTGTGTCCTATACGGCGCATAGTTAGCAGGCACGGCAGTAGCAGTGTAAGAATGAAAGGTATCGTCATCCCCACTGACTGCCGGAATCGTCACCCAGGAATAGAACAACTCAAACGGGTGAGCCGCATCGGCTCCCACTACAAAGATGACGTCCATGCCCGTGTCCGGCACCCCATACTGCGTCAAATGACGTTTCAGAGCTGCACGGCTGTGCGCCGCAATGTCTACTGCCATAAGGACAAGCTACACTTCAAGTATTTAGTAGCACAAGGGTTCAATAACCTTTTTAATGATCAAGCTTGAAGGAACCTATATCAATAGAACTAGGTAGGTTTAAATCCGTCAGACTTGTTATCCGGAAACAAGAATGAGGGTGTTGTGGACTAAAATGTAAGCACTACTAAGGCGTTTCAACTCATAGACCAAACGTTAGGTGCGCCATGTTGCAGGGATTCTGCTGATACACAGAACTATGCGAAGAACCCCAGGACCTCAGTGAATTGTGGTGTACCAGAAACTCACCTCAGAACCCAGAACCCAGTATCCGGCTAGCATAAGTGTCCCATTCGTTATCCGAGATTTAGCTCGGCGGTCCCAATGAATAGACAACCCAGAACAAGCGACTCAGTACATACTCTCAGGAATGGTGGGAATCGGAAATACCTGTTCGTATATTATTCTCACATCAGTCCACAACAATAATCAACAGAGACACGTTGTAAATAAAAGGGGTTTATTTTTATAGACCACGTGTCCTAAGATGCAGTACTTTGGCTAATACAAGCAGACAAATGATTAATATCAAAACCAGCAACATAGTTACAATACCATAGAATATAAAAGGGGTGATCATATTATAATGACAGTGGATACTACCACCTTCCCTTTACTAAGAAGCTAATATTATTATTATGCTAATAGAAGGTCTCTTAGGCTTGAATAGGGGACCCCATACCTCAAAGATCAGCTTAGTGAAATCACATCACAGGAGCATCCGGAGTCTTCTCGCAGGAAGGCTCGTCTTCGGTCTGAATAATAAACATGATGTCTGTGATATTAAAAGCACCAACTTTCAGGTATGTGCAGCTGCGCGTGTGTTATGGCTAAATAGTGGGTCGATCAACCTAGAGTGGAAAACATGCATTGTGTAATAATCCAGACTGTTTGTCACACCATGTACAGACCAAGGTCGCTGCGCAGAGCCTGGGATGGTAACAACAGATTGCTCTTGTGTGAAGCAAGTCTCGAGTCAGCAGTTTGTTTTAAGAAATAACATGTAAACGCAGTGTCGTGTGCAAAAGCAAAAAGATGGCCTTCTAACATCCAACGTGGCTATGCTAACTTAACAATGCCTGTACGTATTCAGAGAGAACTCACTACAATGGCAAGATTGATACATGGTGCAGTACATCTTGGTAGAGACGTAATGGTGTGCGTGTTCAGACAAACATGGTACAATCCGAAGTTTCGTGCGGTTGCTGAAGCTGTGTGTCAGAGGTGTGTTACATGTCAGCAGATAAATGCAGGAAAGAAGACCGCTGTAACCTTGAGTCACATTGGGAGGTCAGGAGGGCCTTTCATTAGGATGCAGTTGGACTTTATCGAGATGCCGAAGTGTAATGGGTTGAGGTACATCTTAGATGTGGTATGTGTCTTTTCAAGATGGGTGGAGGCTTACCCAACACGCAGGTGCGACACACTCACTGTAGCTAAGCTGTTGTTGAGGGAACTTATCACTAGGTTTGGATTTCCGACCACTTTGGAGTCGGACAGAGGGACACACTTCCACAGTGAGATTATGAAATTGCTCTGTGCTGCCTTGAATGTGGATCAGAGATTGCATTGCAGTTATCGACCAGAGGCTTCTAGGATTGTGGAACAAGTTAATGGGACTTTGAAAGCGCGGATGGCCAAAGTGTGTTCTTCGACATCCCTGAAATTGCCTGACGCACTGCCTTTGGTCCTCATGAGCCTTCGCAGTGTTCCTGATAGGAGAACGGCGTTGTCACCTCACGAGATCCTGATGGGGAGGGCAATGCGATTACCAGTGATACCTGCTACTGCTTTGATTAACATCACAGATGATTTAATTCTCGACTACTGTAAGGGACTGGCTGACGTAGTCCGTTCTGTGTCCCAGCAGGTGCAAGCTGCAACTGTTCCAGCCGCAAGTGACCTGTGCCACGACCTGTGCCCGGGAGACTGGGTGCTTGTCCGCAAGCACATGAGGAAGAGTTGCCTGGATGGTCGTTGGCGTGGCCCGTACCAGGTAATACTGGTCACGTACACGGCAGTGAAGTGTGGGGGACTGCCGAACTGGGTGCATGCCTCCCATACCCACAGAGTTCCAGCACCCTTGGAAGATACAGCCTCTCTCGTGAATGAAAATCCAGCTGAGGTGGCAGGGCCATCTGAGAGGGCAAGCCAAGCTGTGAGGGTTGCTGATGCAGTTGGTTGTGCGCTAGATCGAGCTGAAAGGGGTTGTGCAAATCAAAGCCCCGAATTTGACTCAGACGGAGAAAGTATTGCTGTGGGTGGAGTAGAGTCAAATTCTGTCGAAGAAGGAAGTAGTGCACAGGGTACGCCAAGGGAGAGCAGAGGTGCCGCAGGAGCAGAAGAGGTTTGGCCCGTGAGTCAGAGATGGCTGAACTTGAGATTGGCACCTGAAAGAGATCTTTCCCCAGTTTCTGAAACATATGAATCTGAACAAAGCTACGAAGAGCAAGCTCGAGGTGGTTTGAGAAGGTCCAGTAGAAGAAGAGTGCCGTGTCAAAGGTACGCCTCACCAGAGTGGGCATACGCTGTGACTGATGCCAGGAGTGTTGAGCTCTGGGAGACTGAGGTCCTTGATGCTGGTCGGCGATTCTCCGAACCTGAAAGTGGATGAGCTGCTGCTGGTTCCAGGGGTGGAGATCGAAGGAATACTGACTCTCACTATTCTGAATCCACCACTTCTGAGCAAGATTCGTGAGCTGATCCTGGAGACGTTGGTTTTCCCAACCTTTGGTTATGTAGCACCGCATCAGGAATTAGTGCTGCTCCGTCTTGAACTTTTGTAGCGTGTTTTAGAGATCTTGGGAGCTGATCTTATTTTGGACTGAAGGTGAACTTTCTTGTACATAAAAGTCTAAAGAAGATAACCTAGGCCCGAGTGGAAGAAGAATAAACTTAGGGACTTTCCGCCGAGACGACGAAAGAGGGCTAGGGGAGCCTTTTTGTGGACTGTGTAAATAGGGAACTGAAAGTTGCAAGGGGATTTCCAGCTCTTGAAGTGTCGTTCAAACTGGTTGACAAGCGATATCTTGAGGAGAGAAGAGACTCTTAATTGTTGCTGAAACCAGGAACTTTGAGAACTTTGCAAAGATGGTAGATGCTGGAAATACTCACTGTAGTTCTAAATTAGTGATAGGTATACTCATAGGGTTGGTAATAGTTTCTATAGTCATAATAGTTATAGCCTCGTATATCGTTTCACATGAGCAGGAAGCGGAGGTACAGGGAACACATAGACCTGTCTAGAAGTGATTTCAAGCTTAATGTGTATGCAAAGTTGTTGTACAAGTATGTTGATGCGATGGATGCGAAAGACTGTTATGTGTGCATGCAGTTACCTTCTTCAGTAGAAGAGGGTATTAGATACCATCACCTTCCACTAACGTATGGAATTTCTTGTAGTTTGTTGCTTAGTATCTTTTATGAAAGAGGTCAATTTGAGTATTTCTTTTCCAATTACGATGCAGTACTTCCTGAGGTTCCAGCTTACAAGCATTTGAATAAATACGATTATTATAAATCAGAAGACAGACTCCGGAAGTATTTCATACCGTCTTTGGAACTGGATACGGCTTATGCTCACCTACATAATTTGACATGTTCATTGTTAGATACAGAGAAGAAGTTCATAGGTGAAGTAGAAGATAGATATAGAAAACTAACACAAACACGAAATACAGGGGATTGTCCAGTAGACTGGACCGATGAGGAAAGATTACACAGATCTAAGGGGAGTTATGGACCCATAGCATTAGACCAGGTGCAAAAGGGGAAGTTATGTATGAGACGTCCTCAGACCTATTATGAAAAGGTTTCGGTAGGACAAAGTATGTGTGACCATGTCTTCACGATGGAAGATTCAGCTAAGAACTTTTTGCAAGGCTCGGTGCAAGTGACACCAACTGTGTATTATGTGTGTGGAAGGAATGTTATTTGGCCATTATTTTTCCGAAAATATATCATGCAGAAGATTTGGAGCTTTTGGAGACTGGACATCATTCTAGAGTAAAGAGAGCTGTGAGTGCAGGAGCAGTGATTGGTGATGTCTTTGGAGCGATAATACCAAGTTTAGGTGTGGTTTTGAATGATGTGAAGATTTGAAGGCTGGCGACTGTGGTTGATGAGTTGTCAATTAATAGAGCAAAGTCTTTGATATTGGTGGATGGAGAGATGTTATCGATAAAGACGATGGTTTTGCAGAACTGCCTTGCTTTAGATGTATTACTAGCAAAAGAGGGCGGAGTCTGTCAATTATTGAAAGTTCAGGAATGTTGTACGTATATTCCAGACAATAGCAAGGATCTGGAGACATATATAGACAACATTACCACGATTCATCAAGAGATTAAGGATCTGACCGAAGAGGGTGTGTGGAAAAAGATTGGCAAAGGATTCGGTCATGTGGGAAATTGTTTTGCGAATTTGGGGAAAGGGTTTCTTGGGTTCGTGCTAAAACCTCTTATCATTCTTGTGGTTTGTGTGATCTGTTTGTGGGGATTCATCAGAGCTTATAAGTGGTACAGAGGAAATCGAATTGAAAGAGCTCTTAGAGCAAGTGAGATGCGAATGGCCAGACTGCAGGACAGTCAGTACCAGAATATTAAGAATATGGATAGATTCCGACGGGGGAGGATGGCGACAAGTACTGTTTAGGTCGGTTCTTTCTCCAAGGGAATTGATTGTGTGATGGTGTGATGACATTTGTCATCAAAGGGGGGGAACTGATAGAGCACCACGTTATTCTGAAATTTGTAGGGGTACACCATAATCACTGTTAGTCCGCACCCACACATTACTCGAATTAGTTTAGAGGTGACATAGAAATGTATTACTAGAATCGTTTAACATAGAGGTGGTTAGAAATGTAACCATGCTTTATGAAGAATAATGTCGTAGATCATTGCAAATATATTTAGTAAATGCATAATGTTTGATCTTTAATGTAATGCAATGTGTTAGGTTAAACGTGTGCCATGTTAAAGTTGCACGTGTAGTCTGCTTATTCACGCATAAAAAGAATAATGAACTAATGCTTAAAGTGTGATTTAGGAGTGTGTTTAACAGTGTAAAGGCCTGATCGCATATACGTTTAAAGAGGAAGGCCTGTTCATTTCTTATGTTAGCTAACGTTGTAGGCTGAAAATGATTTCCCTTGGTAAAGGCTTTGAGTTTCAGGAGAATTGGAAATCTTAGAGAAGTGAAAAGTTCTTCGTTCCCATGTTTCTGTTGCAGGTGCAAGGTCAAGCTAACCGTCGTTGGATGGAGTACAAGTTTCACTGGAAAAGTACTGGGAGAAGACCTGGCTGAAGAGGTGTGCCGAAGGGCGTGTTCTACGTTTTTGGGATTTTGTATTAGGGACAGTGCCCCGAGGGTTGAGCAGTTGAGGTTTAGATGGGAAGCTAGAAGGAGCATCTTAGAACGAGCTCTGACTAAGTGAATGTACTTCTAAGGAAGTCTTCACTTCTGACACCTTTTTACTCTCTTGCCTGGGTGGGAAATGCGAAGTAGGGACGTCACCTTAGAGATAGAGTAGAGATAGACTAACTGTTTTCTTTTAGGCTAATGATTCCTAATATAGATATTGGACTAACCATTGCATTTCTTATGCTCCTGGAACTCGTTATTCTTTTTGTTCTGAGTCGTATGAGACTCTTACGTAGACTAGCATTTGTTCTAGTGCCCATTTATCTTCTTCACCTTGTGCTAAGGTGTCTGTATGTGCAGTTATTTTTGGTTGTAATAAAATCTTACAAATTTTAGATTCTGAGTCAGTGGTCCTTTTAAAATGAGATTTGATTCTGGTGATTATGTATCGAAAATTGAATTTCCTCCCCTCTACACTATTTAGCAGATAAAAAGATCCTGGTGGTCTGAGAGGATTCTTGGAGAGAATCAGATAGGCAAGAATTCGGTCTTATCACAGTCTTGGCAACCAACCTGGTGATAAGCTGTTTCAGGAGCCAGGTGTAGATTGTGCGTTCATGTCTTTGCTATACCGATTTGTGCTGACCTAAAGTTCAAACTGCTGCCACCTATGGAGTACATGATGTGTGTGTGAATGAAGCTTGCAAATGTGTTGCCAGTGTTATGTCACTTCCCAAGAAATGGCACATGCTCTAGTGGTGTTTTTGCTATTGGTTCTTATTGCAAGGGTTGGAGTGACCTCTATGACTTCCTCTTAACTTCTATCTAAGCAGCAATCAAGTAAACGGTCATAGGTCATTAACTGAAAAGAATGAACAAACAGGAATTAGCTTGATTGGTGAATGTTCGTCACTACATTTAAAGTACACACTATCACTGGTTTTGCAAAGGTCGATCAGGCATTGACTCCATTATCAAAATCATCCTTGAGGTGAAACAGAGACCATAGGAAATGGAATTAAAGTCTGCCCAATTTACAGAGGCACCCTGAAGCCCACTGCCATCATGTCAGTCATGGTGGACACTGACAGCAATACTCTTGGAAATGGCCTACCCATGCTCCCATGAGGATGTAACATATTATTTTGGAAGATTGCTTGCCACGTGAGTTGCAGGTGTGTTGAGGGAAGATGTATCCCACACCAAGGAGTGAATTTTAAACGAGGTACTTAGTTTCAGGAGCTCAGCAGTTAACTGCTTCTCCTTAGACATTACCTTTTTTTTAAAACTGCTGTGGATGTGGTTGGATAAGAGGCAGGAGTAAGGCTGAGGTGCTTCCCCAGCGTGCCTTGCAGGCTCCCCACAAGATTTTGTTATGTTATATCATCCTTTGAGTTTGGTGTAAGATTTTCTCTCGTGGACCTCTTTACAGGCCTCTGCAAAGGCAACATTGTAGTAGGCAAGTCTTGAAGCCATAATCACACAAGGTAATACCTCTCTCTCTTCTTCTTTCAGTTCAGCTCATAGTTTAACTAGAAAATTGTTCTGAAACCCACACATTTTGGGAAAGCCAGGAGGCATAACCTCCATTGAAAGTGAGGTGTCACAGCTAAGGTCCAAATTGCTTCTCCGATACACATAACTCTAAAGATGTCTCCTTGTCTCATAAACCTCACTCCAGAACTCAAAAACATCACCTTTTCTTGTGTATGATTCACCTACCCCTTCTCTTGTTCAGTGTAACTCATAAAAATAAAATGCCATAATCGTGATAGTGATTGCCATGATGACACCTATTATTAATACCTTTTGTCCGTAGAAAATCTTTAAAATGGCTGGAGGCCATGTGCATGAATGCGTTCTTTGTTTTGCATTAGGAAAACATTGTCAATATAAAGAAGGATTGAAACTAAATTTCCATTTGCCATGGGGACAATGGATTCAGCTTGTATGAAAGTTACCTTAGAAAAATAATAATAATAATAATAATAATAATAATAATAGTGTTATTAACCCCTTCCCTGCGGGGGTAATTCCCCCGCTGTGCGGGGGGGAGCCGTGCCGCTGTGCTCAGCTTGTCATGACACACAGTGGAGCTGTGCTCCTGACCAGCTGAGCACGTCACGATCCCGCCCACTGATTAATTCTCCCGCACAGGCGGGGAATTAATCACGCGTAGGCGGGCCGCGGCCGTTATGACGAGCTCAGCTCGTCATAAGCACAGCTCCACTGTGACTCATGACGAGCTGAGCTCGCCATGAGCACGCAACGAGTTAACAATAATAATAATAATAATAATAATGAACAGGAGAGGGCCAGGAGCACAGCCTTCCTTAATTTCTCTGTTGACCAAAAACCCATTACTTTTAACCCTTTATCAGCTAGATCCGATACTCGCACCATTATCAACATAGGGAGGAAACAAATAGTCAAATGAGTGTCTAGATGTAAAAATAACACGGCACACACCAGTTTTATCCTGTTAATTGCACCAATGAAAGGTTGACATCGCTTAAAAAAAAGTTGACTTATATGTAATCTATAAATGGGGACAAATTGTCCTACTGTCCTCTTAACGGGACTGAAAGCCAAGGTGACAATCTACTCTAAAATCAGTATTTTCCAGACAATCCATCACACTTCTCTGAAGCATCTTTAGAAAGACCTTGGCATTAGTACTATCAAGAAGTGAGAATGACTGACCTCTGTTTTGGGCATATCTTCAGAATTCCAGATCATGTTGACATACGTCAGCTATTATAAAGGTCCCTCGAATTATGAGTTTTTTTTTTTTAAATCTTCTTTGTAGGAACGAGGCTCTGTGCTGCATGATTGAGGGGGCGACCAGACTCAACTGAATTTACCCACTGTGCACAAATCTTGTGAGGATGGCTGTGCAAGAGCGCAAAGTGGTTAACCCATGGTGGCGCATTTATCGTGCCTGGTGGCAGAGTGGACTTCAGTCCCTCCAAATTCTACAGATATCCAGAAACCTCAGAAATCATCAGTCTTCCTGAATTTAATGTCAGCATTCTGTGTCTTTTCTCTATACTCCCTTTTCTACTGTGCGATCATTTTTTTTACTCATTTCCCAATAGTACGACCCTTGATGCCACCATCTTGACTTTGTCCATTTTCTAGCATCACATATTTCGTTTCTGTCCCTCGCACGTGCCTCACAATCCAAATTTTCTTTGAAGCGGCGTAGACCGCCACTCTGGGTTTGGAGATAGAATTAAGCGAATGTTGAGCAATGTTTGGGAATGATACGCCGTTTCCGCAGTCATCTCCCCCATGGCAGCTCCAGCCCATCTGTGGGCCCCGCGCGCACAGCGCGGCTCACTGAGCAATTCTGCAGCGGTGAATATTTAATCCTTATCTGACTTTTGCTCTGACAAACCAAAACGCCATTTTCATTTGGTACAAATGTTTTTCTTGTATTGGTCGTTGAATGCAGGTATTATTTTTGCATTAGCGACTCAGCGTGAATGCCCAGACTGCCTGGACATGGTGCACAATTGCTCAGTCACTGATGCACTGCATGCACAACGCCTTTTGATTTTTATTCTACTATTTGGACGCTGGTAAAGGAATTTCAATGACTTTCCTCACACAAATGTACAAAATTAATACTCCATCTGCAACAAAGAGTCAGCTGGCTTCTTTAAAGCATGTTCATAGGTCTTCAGCGTCGGTCCCTTTGGTGGCGCAACCCAATGAAACATAATTATGACTTGCGCCTGAGTATTTCCCTCGGTGTATTACCGCTTCCCTGGGAAGGCAGGCGCGCTGTGAAATGCCGAATCAGAGGGACGCTATTTAGCAACAGCAATTACTCCTTCAAACATACAGCGCAACGCGCGTCCCAGCTACTTAAGGCGTGTGAACCGCATATCAATACAAGAATGAGTAAGACGTTTCCTGTTTGAAAACATGATTAATGTTGAAATACATCTTAATTCTGCGCGGCTGTGTCAACGCTTACCTTAAAGCATTTTAATGGTGTATGGAAAGGTAAACATGCTCACGAATGCCTATAAAAAGGATTGATAGCCTGCAACATAGTATGGATAAGAAAGCCGGCCAGTAATATAAATATTATTTCTATTCAATACATTTTCAATAACTTCCCCCAAAAGGAGTGCTTAATTTGAACTGAGGGTTTCCGGTACTTGGGCCTTAATTGACAACGCCTGCTCTTGTGCCAGTCTGCCACAAGGTGGCGGTGTCTGTCTAATTAAGAGATGACCACAACAACAGCTAATTATGCATTCAATAAACATAAAAAATGACTACTACCTCTCGCCCAAGCCATCCTTATAGGTATTTTGCCTGCAATAGTCCAAATTGATACACTTGCAGGAGTGTGATGGTTCGTAGTTGTGTTGTTGGCAGCATGGCAGGGGCAATGTGTGGTGGAAGCTGTAGTGGCCACTTGAGAAGAGCCCTGGCACTTATTATTTTTAAAAATTAAGCACTGCCAGAGAGTCACAAAGCAACTATTCACAACTGGTCCTGCCACTGACTGGTCTTCTTCCATTGCTTGTACTTTGCATCTTCTAACTAAACATTACTCTTCTTCCTTCACGTGTCCGCAGCTCCTCTTCCCTAATGTGATGCTTAACTGTCTTGCAACTCGCATCATCCTCTGGTGAGGACTATGGGACTGATTACGGTGGCAGGCGGACTTGATCCGCCTGCCACCGTAGCGGGGTTTGGGTCCGCCCGCCAGACACGCAGCGTTCCCACCACTGCGATTCCCGGGCCTTTAACATTGTGGGCAGTGCTGCTGGCTGCAGCACCATCTGCAATGTTAAAGGTGCTTGCACCGCATTTCCCTGCACCATGTGGCAGGCACCACGCGGTGCCTACCACTTGGTGCATGGAAATGCAGGGGGATACCATGGGTACCCCCAGTGCGGCGACACCCCCCACACCACACACAAGGGGGGCCCGCAACAGGCCCCCAAACCCCATCCCCGCAGCCTTTCCATGGCGGCATTACCGCCATGGAAAGGCCTCTTCAAACCCACATCCTAATATGGCAGATGGTGCCTGCTAGGCACCACCACCATATTAGTGGCCCTGCTCTGTCTGCCAGACAATGGGTGCGATACCCTTTGGCGGTGAAGCGGCGGACAGACTTTTTGTACGCTGTGGTACCTACCGCCATCCTAATTTGGCGGTGGGTAAATCACTATGTGATGGCAGAAGGACCGCCACTGCCGGCCCGGCGGTGGCGGTCCTTCCGCCATCATAATGAGCCCCTATGTTTTTTCAACTCTTTATAAGTGCTTTGGTCAGCTGCCTTTAACAGGATGCAAAGAGATAAAAAAAAAGTCATGAATAAAAATCGCAAAATATGTTCAAAAATGAAAAAGAAACAAAACTAAAACTTAAAACAGAAACAAGGCCCGAAAGCCTTTTCTTTTAACTTGTGGTACTTTTTGTGGTCACATCGGTTAATGTTAATTAGTACATCGTATTTGTGCGCAGTTATCCATCGTGTGGTCGGTCATACGTGGTTTTGGTATGTTTTACTCCCCTGAGAGTGACACCTTCCTGTCGTAGTCTGATCAAACTGCAGGGTCATAATGAGTTATATAGAAGTACCTGTTTATGGGTGCTCGTGAAGTCCAGACTTCAGTGTGCGGTTGTGGGCGCCCCTCTTCCTGTCAGGAGAGTCTTACAACTGTACTCAGGACTGTTAGAAATGTTTCCAGGTTCTCTGGCACTTGCTGCTACATATTGAAAAAAAAAAGATATCCTCCAGCGAAAGAGAAAACACCACAGCCCCAACATCTGGCGCCATCTAGTGGTCTAACCGCGTTTATCTGCCTCTTTAGTAGTAAACAGGAAGGCTTGTTTTTAAAATAATATGTTAATTTTCGGCAGGAGCCCGGGGCATAATGCCTCCTCTCCCATCCCCTTGTTACGGTTGTGAGCATGTTTTTATTTCTTTCGTTAGACAATGATTTCGCCTTATGTGCTTTTTTACTCTGGTAGGGAATAGATAACTCTCCGTGTTTGAAGGTTCTGATCTGACAAGCGCCGAGTATAGGCACTTTTTCATTTGAAAGGGAGAGTACTTGCACTTCTTTCATTTGAAAGGGAGAGTACCTGCACTTCTCAATAGGGCTGCACTCCCTGCCTGCTCTTCTGTATTTCCATTCCAAGCACTAGATCTGACAGTCAGTACAGAATCATTTCTTACTCTTGTGAGAATGTATTTCTATTCAACAATTTATGTTTTCTGGTTTTATTTTGTAAAATGGATAGTGGAGAATAATGTATTCAAATAGTTCTCTCATCTCCATTTGACAGCTGCATTTGTCACTCTCAGCAGAGTCCCACTTTTTTCCGTCTTTCCGCCATGTGAGAAAGTTGTTTTTGGCTCTCAAAAGTTATCCGGGATCTCGGTGTCAGCATAGACACTTCGTAATAAAAACAATCCTTTCCGGTGGATCCCTTTCAGTTCGCTTTGAGGCTCTTAAGACTTTTTCAGTTGGGAGCGTGGCTTGGTGCCCGAGACGCCCGAGACGTCCTAATGCGGACAGGATGACGCCTGCGAGCGTCCGAACACCTGCGGGTTGCTGCGCGGCCCTCTTCGTTTTCGTGTTTTAATGGAATGTGATGAATTTCATGAAGTCAGTTCCAGTGTAGCGGCGACGCGTTTTCGCGGCCCCCATTTTGTTTTTTTCTGACTTTGTGTGGAGGCTCTTCTCAAACGGTGGGCTTTATTTCTGAGCTGCCATTTATGCATAATGCGCCCAAGTAATGGTACCTTTACGTTCTCCTCCTTAACTCTCCTCTCCAAAGACTGTTCGTTTCAGTTATAACTACTTTTCAAGTTACCTGAGGAGAGGCATTCTTGGCAGCCATTTTGTAGTCTACCCTTTCTTTTTAAGCCTACATTGTAATTTTTTCTTCTTTTTTCATTTGGCGCCTCATCAATGACTTTGGCTATCATTTGCTTGCGCTGCTCTGTTACTTGCTGGATATATCGTTGTTATAGGCTGTTTGACCAGAGTTGTTCTATCTCTGGCTAGTGCCTGTTGTGGCCATGTCTACCCCTTTTTTGAACAGTTCTTCCGCTTGGAGTATACTCTATGGGTAGAATTAAAGGCACTGTCTCTAAGCAATCCTCGTCTAAGTATATTTTTTATCAAGAACTCAAACATTTTCACTGCTTTTTCTAACTTAGAGGAGTCTTTGTTGTCGCCAGCTCAAAACCTCACGGCGAATATGGATCCTTCTCCCCCATTAACATCCTCTGGGAAATCTGTCACCAAGCGACTTAAACAAAACCCTCCTTCTCCACCTAAAACAACTTCACCTGTTTCCATGGAGACATTGTTGGACGAGATTCGAGCCCTTCGACCTTTTTAGGAGGAAACGAACAATAAATTGCAAATTCTCACTGATACCTGGTCTCAACTTGACACGAGACTTACAGCAGTCGAGTATAACATGTCTTCTCTTAAAGAGACCACTACCATTGTAACTCAGCTCCAATCTCAAGTGTCTGTACTCCAACCCCAAGTTGAGGACCTTGAAAATCGCAATAGACGGAATAATCTGTGCATTTATGGTCTGGTGGAGGGATCAGAGGGCTCAGACCCCCCTGCCTTCTTTAAGACTTTTCTACCCAAGATTCTTCATATGCCAGAAGACACCTTTCTTAACATCCATCGAGCCCACAGATTAGGTCGTCCTCCCTCGACTACTTCAACTTCACAGAGACCAAGAGGTGTTATCCTGTACTTCTTGGAATTCACAGACTTGTTGAAGGTCTTGTCAGCGGTCAAATCATCTCAGCGCGTCACTTGGTCTGGCTCCACTCTGTTTTTTGCGCAAGATTATGCCAAGTCTACTGCTAACAGGCGTAAGGCCTTTCTTGCCATGAGACCTGCTCTTCGTTCCATGGGAGCGCGCTATGGGCTCTTTCACCCCTGCTTATTTAAGGTTACGTTCAACAACAAGATGACAACTTATGAGGACCCGCTGCAACTTCAAAGTTTCATAAACTTTAGCAAGACAGATGCCATGGATGCTTCTGGATCTTCGTCCTCTAACATTACTTGACTTTATGTTTTTTCTTATAGATTTCTCATCGAGTACTTTTTCTCTCTATCATCTATGTGCTATCTGTTATTTCTTTTGGTATTGATAGTACTGTAATTTTATTGTGTTACTCGCTTTATTTTATTTTATGTAATCATATTTTTTCATTATTTATTGTATTAACCGTTCTATCGTTTTTGTCCCATTTCACCTCCGCAGATACCTTCTCTTTTTGGTTTGTTGCCCCTCGTCCTCCGTCCGGTCAATCCTGGACTTGCCGTCTGTGTCATGTGGCCTCACCCCTTCCCCTTATTTCCTTGAATCATCCTCATGTGAGTATGTTCCCTGTTTATATGCTCTTTTCGTGTCTTTCTTTTTGCCATTTATTACTGTTCCTCTTTTTCTTGTTTCCCCTTTCCCTTCTCTATCTTTCTCTTATATTTTCTGTATTCTATTTTCTCTTTTCTCTTTTCTTTCTATCTGACTGCTCTCAAATTCATACCTTTTATTCACTGCTCTTTCCCCTTATTGACTTTATCACTCTTTCTGTTGTTAATTTTTTCCTCTCCTACCTTTTTGTTGGTATGTTTATGAGTTCTCATTCAACTATTGATTTTATTTTTATAGCTGTTTCTCGCATTGTATGTTCAGGTTTAGTGATTTGATTCACACTCAGTCAAGTTCAGAGTTACCACATGGAATGTTAAGGGATTGAATCATCCTATTAAAAGACAACGTGTTTTATCCCATTTAGCTAGATTAAAAACTGATGTTGCTCTCCTTCAAGAAACCCATTTATCCAACACTGAAGCATTTAAATTAAAGAAAAGTTGTGTTGGTAATGTGTTTTCTTCTCCAGCTTTGGGTAAGAAGAATGGTGTTCTCATTTTATCTCATAAAAAATTTACTGTCTCTGTTATTTCTCAAGAGATTGATTCTGATGGCCGTTGGGTTATTGTTAAGCTGCTTATTGATAAGATACCGTTGGTTTTCTTTAATGTCTATGCTTCAGTTTCTGTTGATACTACTTTTTGGTTGCAGATTTCTGATAAATTACTTTCACTTGATGAGGATTATATTGTTCTTGGAGGTGATTGTAATCAAATATGTGACCCCATTTTGGATAGGAATTCCCCTGTCAGATTTCTACATAATAAAATGCACTCACAATTTACTTCTACCATTCATCAAAAATCTTTAGTCGATATCTGGAGATTGTGTCATCCTGATTTACGAGAATACAGTTTCTTCTCCCCCCCACACAAATCACAATCTCGCATTGACTACCTCTTCTTAAGTAAATCTTTAACGCAACATGTTCTCCACTCTGAAATAGGTTCCATTTTAATTTCAGATCACGCCCCGGTTTTTGTTGATTTTGACCGAATTCCTTACACCTCATCTACTGGACGCTGGCGATTTAATAATTCATTGCTCATGGATTCTAATTTCTCTAGTCAATTCAGTTCTTTCGCTTCGGAATTCATCACCATAAATACACCTCCTGATTCCTCTCCTGCTATGATTTGGGATTCCTTCAAGGCAGCTGCAAGATGTTTCATTATCAATTTTGTTTCTCAGAAGAAAAAGAGTTCTGAAAAATGCTCGGCTCAGTTGCTTGCCCAAATCAAAAAAACTAGAATATGCCTATTATCATTCTTACTCTGAAACTTCCTTGAAAGATCTCCTCACTGCTAAGATTTCTTTTAATAAATTCTCCACGGAAGCTGCTTCCTCTTATCTACTGAAGAGTAGTGCTCGTTACTACGGGGGTCAAAACAAAATGGGGAAATTACTGGCTAACTATCTAAAAGCGCGGCGGGATCGAATTCGGATAGATTCTCTGACTAATTCTAATGGTGACACACTTCTCAAAGATGAAGATATCCTTTCTGAATTTATGTCCTTTTATAAAAATCTTTACAGTCCTCCCCCTTCACACCACATTGATTTTGACCCACTACAGATGGATGTCACATTGGTGGAAATTACCCATGCTCTGTCGGTTTTACGACGTGGTAAGACTCCTGGCCCCGACGGATTTACCATTGAATTTTATGATCATTTCTCGAAGCTTCTTCTCCCACAACTTCTTCTTTTATTCACCTTCTTTATTGAGAATGGATCGTCTTTAGGCACTTTTCAAGATGCTATGATTTGCTTAAATCCTAAGGAAGGCAAAGACCCTTCTTTTTGTAAAAGCTATCGCCCTATATCTTTAGTTAATACGGATTAAACGGATTACAACATTTTTGCTAAAATTCTTGCCTTGCGTATTGACCCTGTTTTGCCTGAGCTTCTTGGACCGGAGCAGTCAGGTTTCTTTAAGGGTCGTTTATCTTCTGATAATTCTAGAGTCATTTTCAATATCCTTAGCAAAGCTTCTTCCATAGACTACCCGCTTGCTGCCATAGCTCTGGACGCTGAGAAAGCCTTTGACAGGCTTGGTTGGGACTTCATGTTTTATGCTCTAAAATGGATAGGGTTCCCTCCTAAATTAATCTCCTTGATTTCTCTGTTGTACTCTGGTCCCAAAGCATCTATGGTAAGGTTTCTGATTATTTTTCTCTTTCTAGAGGTGTACATCAGGGCTGTCCCCTATCCCCCCTCCTATTCGTAGTCGCGTTAGAGCCATTTCTCACTAAAATTAGGCAAGATGTTCAAATTATGGGTTTCCAATTGGCCTCCCATCAAGTTAAAATGTCTGTTTATGCAGACGATATTCTTTTATATTGTTCCAAACCAGATACTTCTCTTCCCCCTTTCCTTTCTCAGGTAGATGCATTTTCAAAAATATCGGGATACCGCTTAAATCGAGATAAGTGTGAGGTTCTACCCCTTAATGGCTTGTGTCTTAAACACTTTTTTACTCAAACTGGCTTTTCCTGGCAACCCTCAAAAGTGAAATATTTGGGTTTATTGTTTTCCCCATCTATTTCAGAAACTTTTAAACAGAATTTTGATTACATCACTAGGAAACTAAGTGATTCAATTACTAAATGGCACCCTCTTTTTCTCTCTTGGTGGGGTAGACTAGATTCTATTAAGATGATGCTTGCTCCCATTATTTTATATTCTCTTTCAATGATTCCTCTACATATCCCGGGTTATTATTTTAAAAGAATAGACAGCATTTTACTAAAATATCTTTGGAAGGGCAAATCCTCTCGAATAGCTTTATCCACTCTTAAAAAAGATAAATCAAATGGTGGTCTTAAGTTTCCAGATTTTAAATCTTACCATTATGCGTTTTCTCTAAAACAAGCCTCTCACTGGCTTTCCTCTGCCTCTCCTACCTATCCCCCGATTTGGTTACGCATAGAAAGAAATTTCACTTCCCCCTTTGGCTTTCTAGAGTCCCTTGCCTTCACTGCTAACACCTCTTTTTTACGTTCTTCTGTCATCTCTCATACACATAAACTCTTAACCCCTCTTCTGCCATCTTCCTATCCTTCGCTTGTTTCACTTTCTCAACAACCTATCTGACATAATAAATTGTTACGTATTAAAAAACATGCTTTTTATTGGAAATCTTGGCATTCCAAAGGGCTGGTCTGGATTTCTCAACTCTTGTCTGATAATAAACCTTTATCTTTTTCAGATCTTAAATCTAACTTTACTCTTCCTAACTCTTTCAAGAAACAGTATGATCTTTTATTCCCTTCTCTCTGTCAATATCTCTCGTTGCTTCCACCTTCTATTGATCTCCCAATTGCGTGCTCTACATTATTTCTGTTATTAAACACCTCCCCTTCTGCATCTTCCCTTTACAAATGCCTGTTCTCTTCTCCGGCACGGTGTAAAACGAAGACTGAATTAGCATGGGAAAGGGATCTATCGCAATGCTGGTCTATCTCTCTATGGGATAAATTATGGTTAAAGATTCACAAAACCTCGTGGGCGGATAACACCACTCAAATTCTTTATTTTGTATATCAGCGTTCATTATACTCGCCTGCAACTTTAGCTTCTTTTTCCTCTAACACCTCATCATTATGCTGGTCCTGTTCTTGCTTAAAGGCTGATTTAAAACATATGTTGTTTGAATGCCCAAATATTGACAAATTTTGGCGTTTAGTTTGGTCTCAAATTAACAAAATATTTCACACAAAGGTTCCCTTCTCTCTCCTAAATATTTTTCTAGGTTCTTTATCCCCCTCTTGGCCTCACTCCCCATCACATTCTCACCTAATTGACTTGCTACTCGCTATTGCCTTACACTTAATCACCTCTAATTGGAAACAAGCAGACAAAGTTACTTATAGAGCCTGGTGGAACGCCCTCTGTTTCCATCATAGGCTTGATACTAATTATGTTACCCCTATATCATTAGCAATTAAAAGAGATTTGCTTTGGCTCCCTCTCACTACTTATTTATCTACCTCTGCTTCTTCAAATACTTTAATTACTACTATTGTGAGAACACCAGATGATGTCCGTAAACCGCCGTGATTTTGTTTCGTTGTCTTTTTTACTGCGAAATTTACTGCTGTTTTACATATCTTACTTACACAATTATATAATTATATCCTTTTACAGTTTTAGTTACATGCAATGCTTTATTTTATTGTTATATCTTGCTTTGAACTTTTTTTTTACACATGACATTTATAAGGTTTTCAATCCCCCTCCCCTCCTTTTGTCCCTTTTCTTTTTATTCTAGGATACAGTGTTTATTGTAGCCTGTATCTTTTTCATTCCTTATTATATATATTATGGTTATTTAGGCTCTCTTAATGTATTTTTGATTGTATATTGTAATATCTTTGTGGTTTCAATAAACTCAAACTTAAAAAAAAAAAGACTTTTCAGTTGGCAACCTGCACATGTTTTTTCACCGTGGTTTTTACTGTTGCCGTATGAAGTGGGATTTTATTTCTGAGTTGGACGATTCCTGCGATGTCAAAAATGATGGCTTTCTTATTTATTTTCGCTCTATCCTTCTGTAGAAGCTGACTTGTCAGTATGTGCTTCCAGGTCGTATCAACCACACTGTTGTTTGTACATGTTGCACCTTCGTGGTATAAATCAAAAGTCCAAAGCTTGTTTCATTTTTGAATGTATGTGTAGAATATGTTGGCGAGTAGGCTAGTCGAGGGTAAGCTCTAGGATGCCCAGAGGATTTGTTTTCACATCTTCCTATTGGCCTTCCTATATCACTAGCCCAGAAGACCACATCTCAGCTCCTACTTTGGCACTCATGGCTTATCCATAAAGGTTTCTGTGTTGTGACCCAAATGATTTGCAAAGCTTCTAATGCCATTGGCTATTTTACCACCTCTAAATACTTTGTCTAGGTCTTCAGACTATACACATTTTTGGATGATTTCCAGGCAGCGTTATGAATCGGCAGAGACAAGACCAATGTGTTCTTGTTCTGAAAGGTGTGTTCAGTTCTTTGTTTCATGAACCTCATCTTGATGATCACTTTAGGTGCAATGGTTATAGGTGGCCTTCAGGAGATCCATCGCTGAATTTGGTGTTGTGGTCAAGAATACGTAGTCAACTGCACACATCAGTATGGAGATTTCTCCGACCCCAGTCTTCAGGACACCCTCAGTTGTTTTAACCACAGCTTCATAGATGTCATTGATTGGAGAGGGCCTTGGAAAACTATCACCCTTATTATACACCACAGCTGCATCTTCAAGAACTTGACTTCACATAATTTACAGCAATCTAAACTCGAAGTGAGATGTTTGTGCACAAATGCGGTATTGTTTATCTCATAAATGGTCCAATTTTTCCAGTTTGGCGCATGAGATCTTGCAATTGATGATGCTAAAGGACCTGCACTAGTTCAGAATTTCCTGGTAAAACAGTATCTCGTTTTGTGCTGAATGTATTGACCAGATGAAGTAAGAATAACACATGGTTGTGTTATGTGCCCGAGTTAGGCCCACATAGCGAAGCGGCCGTTTTTTTACATTGTCCTCTTTTCTGCACAATAACATTATTTGCTGTGACCTTTGCACATATTAGTTTGCGTGACAATGTTGGATCCATTTCTCTGAAACTACTTTTGTTTACACATCTGGGTTCGAGCAACAATATCATGATACCTTGAACACTGAGTACAAGGCCTGATGTACAAATGCTGTTCTATCTTCACCCACGGGGCGACAGGGATATCTACATATCCACAACAATGCTAATCTGTATGTACAGCGCAAGGATGCTTGTTATTATAGAAAAAGAAGCATTTCCAGGGATTAGCAGAGGAGACACTTCCCTTGACAGAGAGGGTCCCTGCATGCTGAGGTTTCGTCAAGCAGTTGTCTGACATCTCAGTGAGGGGTTTCTAATTCGTGACCAGGACTGAGTCCTACATTCTCTCCCGCCAGGTAATGAAGTTGGATCATCTTTGGGGGGATTATTGGCTCTATGCCTACACACACTCTAGACACACATAGAGTAGGGATTGCATAGTAGGAGTACATCTGATTACTACCTTGTATTTTATGCATGCATATATACACTGTCTTAGAAAAATGGTGGAACTGTATTTACCATTTACTCTTTTGGTGCTTGTAATCACTATTATCTGCTTCCGTCAACTGATTATCACAGCACAAGTATTCTATATAGGAATAGCATTGGTTCAATAATTACATTGAAAATGTCCTATTGTGTATTCTCTGTATATTTCTCTCAGAGCAAGACTGCACAATTGACTGAGCAAAAAGGTCCTGATCTGCTACCACGATCCCTGAGGGGTCAGGGTTGTCATGTTCAGTGGTTGTCAGAAACACTTCTCAACCAGTTTAGTTTAGTGGGGCTAATGGTGGCACTGTGAATTAGCTGGTCTCTAGGCCAACATATACTACAGGGGTGCTCAGAATCAGTCTAGACACCTCACCCAAAGTTTATGTTGTCCACAAATGCGCAGGTCCTACAGATTAGTGGGAACTACATGAAAGTTGATTTTCATCAAGTCTTTCCTAAACCACCTTTGCACAGGGGTATGACTTCTCCTTCAGTCTAGCTTTCGGGAAGGGGCTAGATGCATTTGGAATGTATCAAATTGTTTACATCATGATGACTGATCAGGCAGTAAGAACATGCATTGATTTTTCCACCTTAGAGATTTGATGATTGTGCTCTTGGTCCAATGGGCTTGGGAATTTTTTTGTGCAGGTGAATGCCTTGAATGCAGTCCTTAGGATAGGTATTCACAAGTCTGACAGCTGGCTGAAACATTCAGGTAGAACCATTTTGCTCCGTGTGCTTTGTTGTCGTCCAGTGCTGAATGATGTATTAATGTTGGTTGATTTGATCTATCGCTCTAACGTTGCCTGTATCCCCGCTAACATTGTTTAAACTTGCTTTTGATGCTGTATCTCTTGCGGGTACAGAATTTTGTTGTTAGAGAAGACTATTTCATGGTAAATGACTCACCAGTATTCCCTTCTGTTTGAGTCAATATTTACCTGGATGTCTGCAACTCTTTTAACTATCAGATGTCTGTTCTTTTTGCTTTGTTCTTATCAAAATCTTTTAGCACAATACCCAATCAGGTATCCCTGTTACTTTTGCCATGTGTCTGAGCCACAGGATAAATCCCACACAGGTTTAAGGGATGAATCCTGATAAAAAAGTATAATCTACACGGTGACTGTGCTATTCTCCAAAGTGCTGGAGGTATGCATCACACAGGACTAAACCATCATAAGTGGTGATGTAGGAGTCTTTCCTCTTCTGCCATGTTGGTTTTACAACTCTGTACATACCCTTGGCCTCAGTGCCTAGATCTGTCAGTGTTCATATGCTCAAGCCTCCCCCACCATTGCCTCACCATAGTAGGAGACACTCCTCCGGTAAGCAGTTTCCCCATCAGTCATGTACCCAGGACATGCAAAGAAAACATGGATCAAGTCTGGAAGACACATTCACCCAATTGGTACTAGAACTCTGGCTAGTGGGGGCAAGCAGCAAAATCCAAAGTGAAGTGAAGCTGACTCAAAAAAAAACAAGACATCTTACGGTAGAAATGAGATACATGAGAGATTGGGAAACCACAGGTTTGTGATCAAGTAAAATCCCTTCAGCCGGTTTTTGTGTGAACTTTGAGAATTTTAGAAGGCCTCAAAGTGCTCTTGTGAAACGTTGACTTCCTGCAATTGTTCATTTTCTTGTGACAGGTCTGGTTGGCCATGTTTAACCATGTGTGGGCCAATATAATTCCATCCAGCACT
The DNA here is from genome assembly GCF_964204655.1 of Triturus cristatus. Classification (NCBI taxonomy): domain Eukaryota; kingdom Metazoa; phylum Chordata; class Amphibia; order Caudata; family Salamandridae; genus Triturus; species Triturus cristatus. Next base: position 511,143,691 of record NC_140580.1, on the reverse strand, counting down.
ACGATCAATCAACTGCATTTATATAGCACAGCACTATCACCCCTAGCGGTATCTGGACTCTGAGGGTGCTGTGTCTCTGTCAAAGAGCCAATTTTGAGCTTTCTTCCTGAAGTCCGCCAGGCAAGGTGTTGTTCGGAGGTGGAGAGGCAGGTCGGTCCAGGTCCTGACGGCGATGTAGGAGAACGAGTGACCCCCTCTGCGGCTGTGATGGATGCAGGGGTGTGCGCAAGTGCAAGAGAGGAGGAGTGCAGGTGTCTTGTGGGTAGATGGAAGCTCAGTCGATGGTTGATATAGGCTGGTCCTTGATCATGTAGAGTTTCAGTAGGCATGCATGAGGATCTTGAACTGGCATCTTTTCTGGTCGGGAGCCAGAGGAGGTTTCTGAGGTGGGAGTGATGTGTGTCCATTTGGGGAGTTCCAGGATGAGTCTGGCTGCAGCATTCTGTATGGTCTAGAGTTGTCCAAGGAGCTGGGTGGTGATGTTGGCATAGAGAGTGTTGCCATTTACAAGAGTCTGTGTGATAGTCTTTCAGGTGTTGATTGGGATCCAGATGAAGATTCTGCAGAGCATGCAGAGGGTGTGGAAGCAGGAGAAGGTGCCTGCGTTGACTTTTCGTTTCATGGTCAGTTCGCTGTCGAGGATGATGCCTAGAACTGCTCACCTCCAGTATCAACAAGACATGTGTTTGGGAATGTATGATCCTCCCACTCCTCTCAACCCCTCTTAGGTGCCCAGAAGTGAGTTATTTCTCAATAGTAAGTGAATTCCTGGAACTATATTATGCATAGGGTGTAATTACTGTGGAAATGCTCCTAGCATTTCTGGTGCGTCTGAAATAAAGTGGTCTGGGGGTGTAATAGACATGTGCTCCCACTCTCTGTACCCTTGGTGCTCTTTGGTATCATAGAAGAGGCCATACGTATGTGCACACTCATTTCTGTAATACACATTGTATCAGGGCATATATTTCATCAGCACAATTCTGAAGGGGTTTACCATCATTCACAGGGGTGTGGCCCCAAGTTAATGATGGAAACGCTTTGCCTCTGTGCCCATGCCTTATTATAGATGAGATGGGAGAGGCAAAGACCATCAGGGAGCTACACTGACTGTGCTCCACAAAAAGGTAGCACATAATCATTGTACGACCCAAGGGGGACCCCTGTAAGGGGGAAAAGGTGACCTATGGACCGCCCTGACATCCTTGTACCTGAAGATGAAGTCAACTGCTTGCAGGGTGGTCACTGCAGCCTTTTAAAAGGAGGTTGAGTGCCTCCTGCACTGTGAAAGATTGACCTGCTGCTTCAAACAGCCAGTCGGCTTTTCACAAATATGCTGCCTCCAAGGAGGTAATTGGACAAAATATCGTATTGTAAACATCGAGAGGCAGAAATATTGGAAAAAAGATATTGCGATACAAAAATATTGTGATGCGGTAATATTGCTGTCAAGAATATCATTTTTTTCAAATGAGTAATATCATTGTTAAGAATATCGTTGTTGTAAATATCCTTTTCAATAATATAGTTGTAAAGAATATCGTTTTTAATTATTTTAATGTGTTTTAGTTCATATATTAATTTTATGTGTCACTATTGTTGGTACAATTGTTAGCAATTTTTAAATATATAGTTTGCTATTTTAAGTGACTTAGAATTTTTTATTTAATTGCTAATAATAATGTATAATATTTTAGCGGGCAGTTGTGTTTGTAGGGGTTAATGTGGGAAGTTGACTAAGTAACAATTAATTTTCAATTAATTAATAATTTGTAAGTAAGTTTGTTGCTCATATTAATTATGTATTTTATTTATTACTGACTTATTTTACTTACATTTTAGGTGCAGATTGCTATGTTTGTAAGGGTATAGGATAAGTTAATTAGGTAATAATTATTTAACAATGAATCTATAATTTATTACTCATTATTTAATTGTGTGATAAACATATATTTAACTTATATTTTAGGTTCAGGCTGCTGGGTTGTAGGGGTATAGGGTGGGAAGGTAATGATTTAATAATTAATTAACAACAAATTATTCATTTAGTATTAATTATTGAATTGATGATTAATTATAAACATTATGTGATATTTATTTTATTTATATTTCAGTTGCAGGTTTCTAGGTTTGTAGGTGTATAGGGTGGGAAGTTGATTAAGTAATAATCAAAACTAATAATTATTAATGAACAATTAAATATGTAATTGATTAATAATTATGTACATTGTGTAATAATTGTATATTGTAGTTCTATTTTAGGTGTGGACTGCTGGGTTTGTAGGATAGGAAGGTAATTAAGCAATAATTGAAAAATAAAAATTATTCATGGCCAATTAAATATCTAATTGGTTAATATTTATGTTATTTGGTTAATCATTTTATATTTTAGTTTTATTTTAGGTGTGGACTACTGGGTCTGTTGGTTTGTAGGATGGGAATTTAATTAACATTAACAATTAAATCATAATTGTTCCTTATTTATGTAATTGATTATCAGTTATGTAAATTTTGTTATACCTATTTATTTTTGTTATTTTTTTTTTCAAACGTATGTTTATTGGCATTTTGTTAAGTAGACAACGTTTGCTTTACAACAACAGGGGTATCAGTATCACAAAGTACAATACAGAGGGGCCGATTCCAATCCTGGAAAAAGGCTGTACGAATCGTTATACGGAGCGTTTTCTCCGTACCCGGTAAACTTTCCGTACAACCTAGGAAGTACGATTCGTACAGAAAGCCTATTTCCGCACGTTTCGTACAAAAGACCGTACGGGTAAAAAAAAACAACGATGCTTATCCGGAACAGCTTGTACGCGATGTCCGGACGTATTCAAGCAGCGGTTTCCGGCCCAGCAAGTACGATTCGTCCCTACGTCACTCCGTACGGCTCATTTTTTACGGGAGCCAAACACAGCCGGAAAAGCAGAGTCCTACGCGAACCGCTATGCAACGGAGCCCCGGTACGTGACGTACATGCCATGAACCCCATCGTACGTGTCATCTCGGTCCTCCTAGCCTACGACCTGGTGCACCGGACCCGACGCACACACCGCAGAAGGTGAGAACAACACCCAGGGGCCAGGGTGGGGGTGAGGGGCAGGAAACATACCCCATACCCAAATCCAAACCTATAATATGGAGCCCATACATTACCACCAGGGTCTGGTCACTTGGGGGGCGTGGCCAGCAACCCCTGCGTACCGCAACAACGGAAGTGTACGTGTACGGTGCGTTGCACACGTACCCCTACGGCACCAGTACAATAGTGATACAGACCGTACACACGCAATGAATGCGTGAGTACGGTGCGTTTCACACATACTCCTACGGCACCAGCACAATAGTGATACGGACCGTACACACACAATGTGTGCGTGGGTATGGTGTGTTTCACACGTACCCCTACGGCACCAGGAGAACAGTGAGACGGACCGTACACACGCAATGAATGCGTGGGTACGGTGCGTTTCACACGTACCCCTACGGCACCAGTACAATAGTGATATGGACCGTACACATGCAATGAATGTGTGGGTATGGTGCGTTACACATGTACCCCTACGGCACCAGTAGAACAGTGATGCGGACCGTACACACGCAATGAAAGCGTGTGTACGGTGCGTTTCACACGTATCCCTACGGCACCAGTACAATAGTGATACGATGCGTACACACGCAATGAATGCAGGGGTACGGTGCATTTCACCCGTACCCCTACGGCACCAGTACATCTGGGATACGAGGCGTACACAAGCCACGAATGTGGGGTTACGGTCTGGCCCTGCATGTTACCTTCATATTGGTGTGTGTGTAGGTCCAGGCCAGCAGTGTACTGCTCCAAGGCGGTGGGTGGGTGGGTGCAGAGGATTCCCAGCAGTGGCCAGCCATATGGGGGTGGCTGCAGATCAATACCAGCAGTGTTCAGACATGTAGGGGTGGCTGTAGAGGACTCCCAGCAGTGGTCAGCCATATAGGGGTTGCTGTAGATGAATACCTGCAGTGTCCAGCCATATGGGGGTGGCTGAAGATGAATACCAGCAGTGGACAAACATATAGGGGTGGGTGCAGAGGACTCCCAGCAGTGGACAGAGACATGAGGGTGGGTGCATATGACAACCAGCAGTGGCCTGCAATCTGAGGGGTGGGTGCAGAGGACTCCCAGCAGTGGGCAGAGACATGGGGGTGGGTGCAGAGGACTCCCAGCAGTGGACAGAGATATGAGGGGTGGGTGCAGAGGACTCCCAGCAGTGGACAGAGACATGGGGGTGGGTTCAGAGGACTCCCAGCAGTGGCCTGCAATCTGAGGGGTGGGTGCAGAGGACTCCCAGCAGTGGACAGAGACATGGGGGTGGGTGCATATGACAACCAGCAGTGGCCTGCAATCTGAGGGGTGGGTGCAGAGGACTCCCAGCAGTGGACAGAGACATGGGGGTGGGTGCATATGACAACCAGCAGTGGCCTGCAATCTGAGGGGTGGGTGCAGAGGACTCCCAGCAGTGGACAGAGATATGGGGGTGGGTGCAGAGGACTCCCAGCAGTGGACAGAGACATGGGGGTGGGTGCATATGACAACCAGCAGTGGCCTGCAATCTGAGGGGTGGGTGCAGAGGACCCCCAGCAGTGGACAAAGACATGGGGAGGGTGCAGAGGACTCCCAGCAGTGGCCTGCAATCTGAGGGGTGGGTGCAGAGGACTCCCAGCAGTGGACAGAGACATGGGGGTGGGTGCATATGACAACCAGCAGTGGCCTGCAATCTGAGGGGTGGGTGCAGAGGACTCCCAGAAGTGGACAGAGATATGGGGGTGGGAGCAGAGGACTCCCAGCAGTGGCCTGCAATATGGGGGGTGGGTGCAGAGGACTCCCAGCAGTGGACAGAGACATGGAGGTGGGTGGAGAGGACTCCCAGCAGTGGCCTGCAATATGAGGGGTGGGTGCAGAGGACTCCCAGCAGTGGACAGAGATATGGGGGTGGGTGCAGAGGACTCCCAGCAGTGGACAGAGACATGGGGGTTGGTGCAGAGGTCTTCCAGCAATGGCCTGCAATATATGGGGGTGGGTGCAGAGGACTCCCAGCAGTGGACAGAGACATGGGGTTAGGTGCAGAGGACTCCCAGCAGTGGACAGAAATATGGGGGTTGGTGCATGTGACAACCAGCAGTGGCCTGCAATCTGAGGGGTGGGTGCAGAGGACTCCCAGCAGTGGACAGAGATATGGGGGTGGGTGCAGAGGACTACCAGCAGTGGACATAGACATGGGGGTGGGTGCAGAGGACTCCCAGCAGTGGCCTGCAATCTGAAGGGTGGGTGCAGAGGACTCCCAGCAGTGGACAGAGACATGGGGGTGGGTGCAGAGGACTCCCAGCAGTGGCCTGCAATATGAGGGGTGGGTGCAGAGGACTCCCAGCAGTGGACAGAGACATGGGCGTGGGTGCAGAGGACTCCCAGCAGTGGACAGAGATATGGGGGTGGGTGCATATAACAACCAGCAGTGGCCTGCAATCTGAGGGGTGGGTGCAGAGGACTCCAAGCAGTGGACAGAGATATTGGGGGAGTGTACATCATTATCAGATGACCACACCTACATGGTGGTATGTACGCATCCCTAACTTTGGACTATGATGACAGTGCTATAACAACACATCACTGACAGCAGTGTCCCACTCCCGGGAGGATGGATGTCTTTCACCCACTGCATGACACACCACATGTGGGTGTGAGGACAAATAACACATGCATACCCACCCATGGCGGATGCAGCACAATACACACCCTGATTTCATGCCACAAGACTGTATAGTCATGTAACTGCCTACAAAACTAAGATAGCCAAAGGGAACACACACTGTCACGCACATCCCAGGACTGATAGGAATGTCCAGGTGCTGGTCCAGCCACCAAGATGTTGTCTCTCATGGAAGGAAAGGGTGGAATTCCCCTAGATACAATGCCCACAATTGTGAGTCAGGTGCCCAAATACCCTGCATAACAAGTACCATTTGTGTGGTAGGCTGTGATTACACACATGCAAAGTGCTGAAAAGGGTGAATTTGTCCCTGAAGGCATTTCGACATACTCAAAACACAAGTACAGTGACTAGCAAGGATGGCACAGACGATTCAGTAGGAGACATCGGTGAGCAGGGATGGCCATTGTTGAAGGGATTCGTCACCAACAAAGGAAATGTTGACACAGGTCAGCACAACAATTGTGAAACTGTTTGCAGGGAAGATGTCAGGTGCCACAGAGGAAGGAACACTCCTTGGGACAATGTCTCAAAACAAAATGAACACACACTACCAATGATTCTTTGCTGAGACATTGTGATGGCACACAGATACCATGGTCCACCTCATGACCATCATACAAAAACATTTCTCAGAACCCTAACACATTACCAGAACACCAACTCCAGGAGCCTCATCACCAACATCAAGTACCTGAAATGCAATAGTGTTGAAAGTAAAAATAAAGGCTTTATTCAGCACAAAAAAAATGATTTAAAAAAAATAGACTATTTACAGAGGCCAATGGCCAGTCCATACGTAAAGTAAAGGGGGGCGTAGGGGACCGCGTCTACCCCTAGCTTGCCTGCACAAATGAACCTACAGGTTCATCGGCCGTGGGGGGCATCATCTGTAGCAGTACCAGGCACCACAGGGACAGGAGGGGGAAGGGTAGGTGTGGTGGGTGCAGGGGTGGACGTCTCCACCACAGGGGGTGGCGCAGCGCCGAAGGTGGAGGCGAGCTCGGCGCTGAACACCGCTGCCAGTACGTCCACCCAAACCCCTGCACCTGAGGATTCCCCAGGGTCAAGGGAGGGTGTGGTGGGCGAGGGATGGGGTGCAGCGCTCCTGGGGGAGGGGGTTGATGTGGTGGGGGACTCAACTCCCGTCCGCTTGTGGGGTGGTGGCTCAGCAGGGGCGAGGTCCAGCACACCCAGAAATATCTGCTTGGGTGAGCGTTTGGCAGGGGAACCAAGGGGAGTGGTTTTGGAGGGACAGGGTTGTGAGGACTGCGGACTGCGACTGGCTGCGTGTATGTCGTCTGTCCCCAGACCCTGTGGGTGCGCCTACATCCCCCTGAGTGTGCGTGCCAGGAGGTGTGTGCTTTGCCTTACTTGGGGGTGTGCTGCCTGTGTCTGGTGGGGTGCATGATCGTGACTGTCTGGGTGTGCGTTGGACAGGTATGGGAGAGGGAAGTGTGGATGGGTCTGGGGTAGGGGGGACGGAGCGCTGCAGGAGAGTAACTGCTACCATCAGGGAAGAGTCCATGGACCGCAGAATCCTGCGTTGGTCAGACATCGTTGCTGACATGCCCTCCATGAACGACACCATCTGTGTAAGCAGTTTAGTGTGGCCATGGAGCACATTCAGCACCGATGCCTGCCCAACCTGCAACTGCCGCAGTATGTCCACAGACTCTTCACTGAGGGCAGCAGGGGTGACAGGGGCAGGGGGTGCGGTGCCTGGGCCGAAGGAGACATGGTGGGCCTCTGCACGGACAGAAGGGACGGGAGCAACTGGGAGGGCGTAGATGGTAATGGAGGAGGCGGGGACAGATGTGGGGATGCTGCCAGGTGGTGTTGCAGCCTCCGCCTCCTCGAGGAGGTCAGCGTCGGACCCGTCGGCGTTGTTGCTGGTATCACCTCCAGACTGGTCCTCGGACTGACTCCCCTCGCCCTCCGTGCCACTGGCTCCTTCTCACTCTACAGCACTGGTGGCACTGTCGCTGGGTCCCTCCTCCAGGTCCATGCAGGTGTCTCCTTCGATTTCTGATGATGATGCTGTGGGCAAGGAGAAGAAACAGAAATGCATCAGTCACCTGTATACATCTGACACATGAGCACAAAAACAATAGGTCACAGTGCATATCAGGCAATGCATCATGAGTAACAGCTAGATTACTCTGCACATATGTAAGCCCTGTACTGCCCAGTTGGTAGACCCACTGTGCCACTTGGACACAAGGAAAAAAAGAACACACCAGGCCACAACTTGAATGAGAAATACACTGAGAAGCTAGTGTCTGTGAACAGGTGAGCACAGCAATATAATGAAGTCATGCCACCTCTTGTTTACCCTGAAAGAAACAGTAGTGGTGCACCCAAGGTAAACTAACACACCTCAATACTCAAGGTGTCACCACACTCAGAGACCTGTACGTACTTTGGAACACAAAACAGAACATTTTTGTTACCTTGGGACTCACAATACTTTACACAATCGACATGTATTGAATGTGGCAATTCGCCATTTCGTGAAAAGAACACTCATGTGCCTGCCTGAAAGATGTCTCCCAAGGAAGTGCACACAAAACTACATTTACACTGTCATTGAAGAAGCTGGCACAGTTTTCAAAGAAGCCACTGTTAGAAATAAATGGTGTTGCAGAAAGTACATATACTTGGGCCCACGGAGGTCTTGATGTCTTGACACACGTTAGTTTGTATCACCAACAACAAAGGAGTTTCACAAAATCAAGACCACTGTGGGAACATGTATACGGAGAATCTGCAACACAATTTAATTCTAACAGTGGCTTCTTTGAAAAGGGGCCAGTGTGTTCCATGAAAGTGGAAATGTCGTTTGGTGTGCACTTCCTTGGGAGACATCTTTCATACAGGCACATTAGTGTTCTTAACACAAATCTTCAAATTACCACATTTAAAACATGAAGAACTGTCGACAAGTGCTGTGAGTGCCAAGGTACAAACATTTTTGACTAACAACTTGAATCATGTCAGTTGTCACATGGCCATCCGTTACCTGATGACACAGTTGGCTGCACATATGACCCACTGCCTGTCAGGTAGAGTGGCACACATGTCCAAACCCTGGACAATACATAAACTAATGGGCCTGCAATTGTGTTGTAAAAAAACATAGCTGTACTGTGGAGACACCCTCATGGCAAGCTAGAATGTCCACACAGATGTCAGCACACAAAGACCAAACTGCTTTGCATCTGAACCACACACATGTGCCAAAAATGTATGAGCAGTAATCATGTTTTTACAAAAATGACACAGGCTGCAAAGCATGAACATTAAGCACTGGCCACCATCACAGGGGCACTGCACGGTGATTCTTTGTACAGCAAATTCTCACACACAGGTCAGACCTGGCAAGGAGAAATCAGGGGTGCCCATGTAGGCCTCTTCCGCACAACCCCCCCCCCATACCTGAGTCAATGTGATTGAGACAGATCAAGAAGTGACACCTCTTAATCAGGGTTTCAAAAACTGTGCAGCAACAATTGCTAAATTGACCCAACATCACCTTGTGGGGCTGGCAATACATATTTGTGACAAACAACCATCAACAGATTGTTGTGAATAGCCACACAGGCACTGCCCAGTGTGAGTATGCACAAGCCAAATGGTGTATCCCTGTCCAGTGGACACATGTAGCACACATTGGAAAAATACAAACTAGGCCAGGGAACAATGCCACGGAGGCAGACCTATGCAGAACCCACAGAGAGTGTGCACAGTGTTGGATGACACACATGATTAGGAGGCCAGGGTGTCTCAGGGGATTGTAGTGGGCACACTGCTCCGTGTTCCTGGAATGAGCTGACTGTACCATGAGCAACCGTCATGGCACTATGTATATCTCCCACTCATGCACATCATGTCTGAGGCCACAACATTGGTCATGCATGGTGCAAGGGTGTTCAGTTGAAACCTCACACTCCTATGTTGAGACTCATCATCAGTGCCAACAAATATGGACCCCCAACATAGTGAACAGGTCATGGCACAGGCAAGGTACCAACACATGTCACAGACCACCCTCCCACATGATGCGGAAAGCAATGTGCACTTTGATTTTCTGGCACCCTAGATGACCATGTGCAAATGTGATTACACACAGACCAGGGGACACATGTCAAGGAGGGGAAGGGATGAAAAAGAGCACCAGGTGACATTGGGGAACACAAAATGCACTGCACATATAAACTCTGGGAGTGTATTCCGGCTACAGAGCACTTCCAAAAGCTGGTGACACATAACACAACAAACAGCCATGTACCTACCCCCTCCTTGCTGCAGTCTCTCCTGTAACTGCCTATCGAGGTCAGGGAAGACCACCGCCAGGACACGGGTCATGTGGGAGGTCAGGCGTCGGCGCCCGCCGTGGGGGCGAGGAATGTCGAGCCCCAGCTCGACCCGGACGATCCGCCGGGTCCAGCACCAGATGTCCTGCCACCGTTTTCGGACCTGTGGTAGGCGCCGACTGCGATCCCCCGCCGATCTCACGGCCCTGACGATGTCCTGCCAGATCACCATCTTCTCGTAGGCAGTTACCTGTCAGGATGACAAAGTGAGACAACATCACTACACCTGCTCCATGTCCCAGAGACACACATTTGAACATCTTTGATATGTTGAACAGGGCATAGGATGCTGACAGGAATTGCATCATTCTCAATGAGAAATTGGCCTGTGTGCAAGCCCCAATGCACTACATGGCATTGAAAGTCAACAGGTGGCATAAGGGGTGCGACAAACTCACTGATCATGGCACACACTGTGCAGCACATGCAACAGCAGGCTGATGGACAGCACGTGCCAAGCAGTCACATGTCCCACTCAAATGACGCACCCTCAGAAGACTAGACAGACACACCCAGGCACATATCACTCGCCTGTCAGTGACAACAGCGGATACAACCCTCACTCTACACATGTGCCACTTGCCTGTGGGGTGTCACAGGTGACGCGCTAGCTCTGCAAGTCAGACACACAGCACGGCTTACTTGTCACATCAGATGGGTAGAGCTGTTGCCTCCTCCATGCAGCTGTGGTGCAACACTTCACATAGACACTCACCCACATTACAAGGAACATTCACACACATCAATGTCCATGAGGACGTAGACATCATTTGGACACTCTCACAACAGGTCCACTCAACTCATACACATCTGTGGGTACAGTCAAATTTCACACCGGGGGGACCTCTGAATCACCTCAGAACAATAGGAAAAAAAGCCACCAAGGATTTGCCAGGCTGAATGTGTCATGCACTATGCAGTGAATGTCACAGTAAGCACAATGCAAGTGAGGAGTGCACACAGGAACTACCCCATGCTCTGCATGAGAGACATAAGCATGTCCCCCCCCCCTAGGACCCACTCTAAACAACTGTGCATGTCTGTCACACCTGGACACAATACCAGAAGTGACAGTCACACACCACGTGCATAGGGAAAGGTAGTGGAGTCAGTACTCACCTGCTCCCCTGGTCTCCCATACAGCTTGGGGTACTGTGGGAGGAGGACATCCAGCAATGCCTCATTCTCTTCTAGGGTGAATGGCTGGGCCCTCTCCACAGTACGCGACATGGTCCAGAGGAAGCAGAGACAGCAGCAGTGTGGTCGACTGGAAAGTTGTGCAGGCAAGTGCCCTCTCATGGGTTCTGGCTGCCTTATATCTGTCTTGCTGAGGGGCATCCATTTAGAGGAGTACATAGTGATTGGTCAGATTCATTCGCCTCATACGTTTACTCCAATCCCTTTAAAGATACACCAATGACACACATTCGCATCGTTCAAATTTTGAGCATCATGTCAAGTCACCAACTACTTTGCAACATTGTATTATTTGGCCAACTGACTGCTCCAGGACACCTGATGGACACATTTCAAATGAAAACTCTGTATCCATGACAACCAGCATGCATTTTGGGCCTAATACTTGTCCCCTATGTGTCCCCTATGTAATTTTGAAATCCACACACATGAACGGTGCGTTTCACGTACCCGTAGGGCACCAGTAGAACAGTGATACGGACCATACACACGCAATGAATGTGGGTGTACGGTGCATTTCACACGTACCCCTACGGCACCAGTAGAATAGTGATACGGACCGTACACACGCAATGAATGCGGGTGTACTGTGCGTTTCACACGTACCCCTACGGCACCAGTAGAATAGTGATACGGACCGTACACACGCAATGAATGTGGGTGTACGGTGCGTTTCACACGTACCCCTACGGCACCAGTAGAATAGTGATATGGACCGTACACACGCAAGGAATGCGGGTGTACGGTGCGGCTCACACATACCCCTACGGCACCAGTAGAACAGTGATACGGATCGTATACACGCAATGAATGCGGGTGTACGGTGCGTTTCACACGTACCCCTACGGGCACCAGTAGAACAGTGATACGGACTGTACACACGCAATGAATGTGAGTGTACGGTGCATTTCACACGTGCCCCTACGGCACCAGTACAATAGTGATACGGACCGTACACACGCAATGAATGCGGGTGTATGGTGCGTTTCACACGTACCCGTACGGCACCAGTAGAATAGTGATACGGACCGTACACACACAAAGAATGCGGGTGTACGGTGCGTTTCACACGTACCCCTACGGCACCAGTAGAATAGTGATACGGACCGTACATACGCAATGAATGCAGGTGTACGGTGCATTTCACACGTACCCCTACGGCACCAGTATAGAGATACAGACCGTACACACGCAATTAATGCCAGACTTGGCTGCCATGAGGGAACGTGCCTGCATCCGACGTTACAGATTCACTCAACAGTTGATTGAGGACTTGACCGAAAAGCTGGCCCTACACCACCAACCACGACACAGGTATCCTACTGCGCTGACCCCCAAGATGAAGGTGATGGCAGCCCTACATTTTTTTGCCACAGGTATGTTTCAATTGACCATAGCTGATGTTGGTGGGATGTCACAGACAATGTTCAGCCGTGTCCTGCGTGATGTTTTGGAAGCCATGTCAGAGCACCTTGATGAATTCATCTAATTTCCTACTCCTGAGGAGTTGACAGATGTCAAGGGTGAGTTTTATGCCCTGGGAGGGATGCCCCATGTCATTGGGTCCATTGATGGGACACATGTGGCTTTGGTACCACCACAGGCACAGGAGCAAGCCTATCACAACCGTAAACATTACCACTCAATAAATGCCCTTGTGGTGTGTCTTGCTAACATGCTGATTTCCCATGTCTGTGCACGTTTTCCAGGATCAGCACACGATGCCTACATCATGAGGCGTAGCAGGGTGCCACAAATGAAGCTGCGGCTGCACAACGAACAAGCATGTCTTGTTGGTGGGTATACTTTGTTTGTCCTGTGTGTTGGATATCCCAACATGCCATGGCTAATGACACCTCTCCGCAACCCGAGAACAGCTGCAGATCACCGGTACAACAATGCACACGGGCAGACCAGGCGAGTGTTTGAGAGGACGTTTGGCCTCCTGAAGAGCCGATTCCGGTGCCTTGACAAGACAGGCGGGTCCCTCCCATATGCACCGGAGAAGGTGTGCAAAATGTTCATTGTGTGCTGCATGCTGCACAACATGGCCGTTGAAAAGGCAGTGCCACTCATCCTTGATCCTGATGAGCAGCAACATCCACCCGTGGAGGATCCAGGGCTTAGTCACGAGGCAAGTGATGAGGAGGATGATATCCAGAGTCAGCTCATACGCAACTTCTTCTCATAATGGTGAGTCACTGGGTATGAGTGTGCAAGCTTGTAGCATTGAGCGGCATGTGTTTCAATGTGTGTGTCCAGCTGACTGAATGCAAAGTGACTTTGATGTGTGTACTGATGTGTCACTCGAGTGATGATGTCATGCCACACAGTTTTGCGGAGAGACTTTCTTTGAAATTTGCATGTGTCCAACATTGTTCATGTTTCGTAACTGATGATGTGTGCGGTGATATTTGTTTTAGGTGACTTCTTGTGTGTCTGTCATTCCCAGGTTTTTGCGCCTGCTGTCTGCTCGTGTCATCTTTGTCCTCCTGCTATTCCTCATGAGGATTGCAACTTGTGCTGAATCAGCATTCCATGCACGGACATGTGGAAATGTCAGTTTGGGTAAGGATTGTAGCAAGGCTTTTTGTTGGTGGTATGGGTTGGGAATGTGTGGGAACTGCTTCTGTGCATGTTGTGGTACCATGCATACATGTCTTCTCACCATGGAGCATGTAGCATCACTCCCATGACATGATAGTCACCCTTCTTGACAGTCATCTGTAGTGGAGTGTAGAATCTGATGAAGGCATCAATGTGCATAAACCTTGCCTCTGAAACATTGTGGATGCTACGGGTGGACATAGTGTGGGACATCACAACAACAGCTCTATGGTGAATTGCAGCCTCTCCGTGTGCAGCAGGATGTGTTTGGCTCATCCCCTTAACTTGTGTGCCAGTTCATTGGGATTTACAACATCTGTGTTGTGAAGGGGGGGTCCAGCGTATGTCCCACATGTTCTGTCAACTGACCTGTGAGTCTGTTCGTATGGATGCATTTCCCTTTGTGTGAGTTTGTGCAATAAAGGTGTTCAGCACAATCCAAAGTGCCTCATCTCTGTCACTGCAGATCTCTTGCCAGTTTGCATGCGTCATCTATATCATAATTGTAAAAGATTGAGCATATGAGTGTATGTGTACTTCGGCAACATGCATGCTTTTATTCATGGCTAATAATTGTTATTGTGCATGAAGTACCTTGTTGTGTATGTATTTGTGCAGGTTGCTCCCCACAACGGGACGTCAACGCCTGCTGACGGTGTGTCTACTGTGCGCAGCTCCGCATTTTGTTGCCTGATCCTGTGGCCGTCATTTTTACATACACCTTTTGCACTGTGCCTTTCTCACCTCCTTGTCTCTGTGTGCTACTTTTTTGCCTAGTTTCTCACCTCTGCCGCCTGGTGTAGCCTCACCTGCGGCACCGCCCACCGAGTGCCCTGATTCAGCAACCCACACGCCTCCAAAATGCTCCTTCCTTCCCCCTCCACCCATTCTTAATGCAGCCAGCAGCTTGTCTGTGCCACTGTTGCGCCAATGCCGTTTCAAAGGCAGGACCGTCTGTGCCTGCAACGTGCACAGTGCACGGCCCTCTGGTCCTTGCATGACCCACATCACACAACAGACTCATGCTGCAGCCACCCTCCAAGCAATGTCCACCAGACAAGCAACCGCCTGCTATCAGGCAACCCCTAAGCGCACACACGACACCTTTGCATGCTGAGTGTGCAACTCCAACTGCCTACACAGCGCTGCCCCGCCTACAAGAGCCTGTCAGAACAACCAGATCAAGTGCCTCCTACTCCACACCCACTCCGTCCACCAGCACGCCATTGGAATCTGTTACCACCTCAACACAACAGCCCCACACATCACCTTCATGACAGTAACCTGGATAAAAGCATCCTCAGCACACAACTTCTTCATTGCCATCTCTGACGGATACAAGATCACCCGCAGGGACGGCACCAACAATCCCGGCGGATGACTTGCAATTTATTAACAAGTACACCCTCAGAGTCACAAATCCGGTTTCGCACCAACCCCCTGGCAACCCTCAGAGTAACTCTCATCTACAGATCTCCAGGCCTACATCCACAAATCCGCAAAGCCATCAACACATACATCTGCACGCACGCCCTCACCTCCACAGGCTACATGTGGCTGGGGGCCAGTAACTTTTTGCTGGAGGAGAACCACACCATCATCCATCATTGGTCCATCAACATTTGCATCCACGTCTCCAACAAGCAACACACTGCCCCACACACTGCTACCAATCCCCCAAAGATGCTTGATGTAAGTCACCACAGACAAGCTGTGTGGGACACTTGAACCAACACCCCCACCACACCCTGCAACCTCACACACTGGATCAGCAACTGATCCAACATTCTTGCCACATTGACGGACTTTCCTGTGAAGCACAACAACAGTTAAGCCACCTGGGACAAGGCAGACCTACTGGACTCATACAGATCTAGCCGGACTCTTGTGCAAACATTGCAACACAAAGAACCATCAGTTACCTTACAGCCCTGGAAAACGCCACACACAGCCATCACTATATCATCAGCAAGGACAAGTCGAGATCCTTCAGATAGGGCCGAGGCACCAAAACACACGACATAAAAGAGCTCATCAGCATTGTGAGTGGACTGACAGCAGCTCTCCATCCAAAAGACTCCCCACTCTTGCAAGGCAGATCAAATCCCTTGCAACTTTCTACCACTGCAAGCTCATGGACATTTACGACAGACTTCGCACGCGGAGGCAGACAGCACTATTATCCGCGGGACAAACCCCCCTCAGGTTCTGGACTCCCGTCAGCAGCAAATACACCACCTGGCTCATGTGCACCATCCACTCTGGCTCTCAATCAGGCCCCTTCCCACACAACATCTCAACCACATCATTCCCCATCCTTGAAGCCCACGTCCAGCACGTCATGAATGTCTCCTTTGAGTTTGCCACATTCCATGGGAGCTGGAGGCATGCAGAGACCCAGGCCATTCTTACACAACGGACAGCAGTATCGCAGGAACTCCTGGAACATCACCCTGCTTCCCTACCCAGCAAATATCATCAGGAAGACACTCAACGAGCAACTGACAAACTTCCTCCACGCAAACAGCTCCAGGCAACTGGCACCAGACCATCTTCCACAGTAATCACACCACTGCAACCGTCATAATTGCCACCAACGACAACTTTGCCCTGCTCAACAATGGTGAGACCACCCCCCTTGACCTCTCAATGGCATTCTACACCATGTGCTACCACACTGTCAGCTCACACATCTAAAACACTGGTATCCAGAGGAGGGCCTAGGATTAAATCAACAAGTAGATCACCAGCAAGGCCCAGGGAGTCGGCCTCCACCTTTCCGCATGTGGTACACTGGGGTCATCTGGCCCATGCCCCAGGGCTCATCTCTCAGCGTGGCGATCTTCAATGTCTCCAGGACCCCCCCCTCCACCATCACATGCGCACACGTCCTCATCATCATCTTGTATGCCATTGACACCCAGCTGCTCCACACCCTCACCAAAGACCCAGCCATTGCCAGATCCAACCTTCAAGAAGGCATGCGATTCGTTGACGAATGGCTGAACATCAGCCACCTGAGGCTGGATTTGGACAGGACTGAGGTCATCATCTGAGGATTGTCCCCTTATGGCTGGGTCAACTCCTTGTGTCCCACCGGCCTGGGCACCGCACCAGCACCCAGTGGCCACGCACGCAAGCTGGTGTTCATCATGGACTCATCACTCACAATTACCATGCAATTCAACTCCATCTGTACCTCATGCTGCAACACCCTCCGCATGCTGCAAATGATCCACAGATAGATCCACTCCAAGGCAAGACAGACCGTCCCCCAGGTCCACGACACCAGCCGGGTCATCTACAGCAACGCCCTCTACGGAGGGACGACAGCAAAACTGCAGGAGAACTTGTCCACATCCAGGGTGCATCCGCACACCTCATCTTCAACATCCCCCGCCCCAGCCACATCACCGTCTACCTGAGATAGCTACAATGGCTCACTGTCTGCTGCAGGATCACCTTCAGACTCCTCACCCACACTCAGGAGGCAGTCCACAAACCCAGACCCAAAACCGACCTTGGACGTCTGTCATCCAACACCCTGTTGGCTCAACTCCGTGCAGACAACCTTGCCCTGGCCACCATTCATCACATCCACAGAACAACTGCATGCATGAGATAGTTCTCCCACCTCGCCAAACAGACCTGGGACTCCTCCACGGGCACCTCCACATGACCCATGACCTCTACACCTTCATGATACTCTTCCAAATTGGTGTGTCTGAGCAGTATTGCAAGCCCCCCCTCAGCAGCTTGAGGCCATCACGGGTGAGTATTGGGCTCCATGTCTGTATTTGATGATACATTGTGACCCATGTGTGTCCTCGACCGGACTCAGATCCCAGTGTATGGATGGCTGGAGTTAGTTCCTCACTCAGGCATACTTTGACATATCCCCACACTTATGTTGTGGACTCATGCGAAATGACTGCAACATCATATTTATTAATTTTTTATTATAGGTCTGGGGCGTGATTTGTGCAAGAAAAAGGTGCAATACAGAGACCATAGAATCCAAAGTTCCCAGGGGGAGATGGGATCCTTGGCATTTGCAAGCAGCAGAGTCCAGACCACAGTGTTTGGCATCATTGGTCAGACTGTGACCAGCAAGTCCATGTGGCAGAGAATGTCAGTCAATTAGGTGATGCTGTTGCACGTGAAGGCCAGGTGCCAGGCCAGGTGACCTAGGAGATGTGGATGGGCCGCTGCCTCTCACGGGTCATTTCCATGGACGACCCACCTTCCTCGGGGGACCCTCAGATGCAGGCCTTGATGATGCTTGGGACGCTCCGTCGGACAAATCCTCCTCCTCCTCCCTCCCTGTGGCTGGTGGTGGTCTTCGCCTGGTGTCACAGGGAGGGTTGCCCATGTTGTCTGCGATCCGACAGAGTGAATGGCTTATGTCCCTTTGCACCTTCAGGAGCTTAGCCAGTCTTGCCTCCATCCGTCCTTGGTGTTATTGTTGACTGGCATGTTGCTCGGCCTGCTGGTTCTTCGTCTCTGAGATGGTCCCCTTTATCTCTGTGAGTGTCCCAACTACCTGGCTGATCTCCCTGGTGTCACGCCGGTATGCCTCCATGATGTTGTGTATGTGTGACATACCGGTCTCTTCAGCTGGCTGGTCAGGTTCTCGCCTCCGCCTGCCTCCACTCCCACCACCCCTGCCCACACGAGCCTGGCCTGCCGTTGTGGGCACATCGGGTCTCCGGGACCCCTGAGGGATGGCAGTGGTGGTGTTGTCTGCCTCCTCCTGGTTGCCCGGCGAACCTTGTCCCTCCTGGTCAGACTGGCTCTGTTGTTCACTGCGGGCAGGGCTCCTCGGTGTCTCCTGGGATGTGGCAGGAATGGGGGTGGTGGTTGGCACAGATGTTCCAGAACCAGGTGCTGCAGGGGATTGGACACCAGAGGGTCCAGGTCGGTCGGGGTCATCCGCGGAGTGTTGGGAGGCGTCGCTGCCGGTGGGATCAGGTTCCTCCCGAGCCTGGGACTGTGATTCTTCACCCCCATTGTTGGGGGGAGATTCCTCATGTTGCCCTGTGTGTGAGAGACAGACAATGTTAATGCTGTTTCATGCAACATCCATGTTTCATACACATGCTAGCTGGCACTGTTCCTCCAGGTAGTTGTATGTGCCTAGCATTCTCCTCAATGTTCATTTGTGGATGGGTATGTTGCGGGGGACAGATTGATATGTGTTCCTGAGTCTTTGACTTGTTGATTTTTGGCTTGGATGCTTCTTTGGCTATGTATTGGTCTTGTTGTGCTACATGTCCATTATGACAGTGGGTACATCCATTGCCTGTCCAGGGGGTGTCTGCTTGTGTAAGGGGTGTGTGTGACAGTGTCTGCTGGTGGGTGTAGTGTGATTTGGCACTGGGGCTCCCAGGTGATGTAGCTGTCCCCCCATGGAGCATGCTGCCATGACAGTGAGTGTGAGTTCCTGTCCTAGATATCTGACCTTGTTGTCTTGGTGTTTGTGTTTTCACTGGTCACAGGAGGGCCTTGTGCTGCCTACACCAGGGCCCAGTGTCAGCTATCTTGTCAGTACTTTCCCAGTCCCTGTGCGTTGAGCATGGTGCATGGGTATGTACCTGGGCCATATGGGATGAGGGCAATTGTGTCTGATTTGGAGTTCAACAATGCGTTTTGTGACACCCACCCTCCCAGCATACCGGACATCCATTCTTGGGTTATTGCTTCGTGTAGCATGCGACATAGCATGGCCTTGCTTTCTCAATGGGGCATACACATGTTAGTGGCATTAGCGTTGTTTTTTACTATGGTTCTGGCCAGTGAGTGTTTGGAGGTAGTTGCATGCATTTTGTGTAGTTGGGGTGTGGATGCCATTACCCCCATGTTACATAAGTTGTTTGTGTACTCACCAGGCTCTGGAACTCCTTGAAGCCCATGTACTCCCACCGGCAGAAGCAGGGCCATCACCTTCTCCTCCCAGGGATGGAAATGTACTGGTCTACGGGGCACGCCACCTCCAGTGATGTTGCTCTGGGCATAGTCGTCATTCATTTTTCGCTTGACCGCCCTCTGCAGATCGTACCACCTGGCTTGGCATTCAGTCCTGGTCCTTCTGATGGGTGCAACAGCATTCACCCTATCGACAATCCTCTACCACAGGCGTGATTTTTCAGCTATGCTGGTCTGTCTGACCAATGTTCCAAGCAGCTGTGGCTCGACTCTGATGACTTCATTGACAAGGATCTCCAGCTCCTCCCTTGTTAACTTTGGATTCTTGTCTGTGGGCATGGTGTGGGGTGAGGGTGTGGATGGTTGTGGGTGTGTGGGTCTGAATGTGAAGTTGTGTGTCTGAATGTGAAGAGGGGGTATGTGTGAAGGAGGTTGTGTGGAGGTGTATATGTTAAGGTGGATGGGTGCAGTTGTTGGTGTGTGCTCTCTAGCTGCAGTGAGTCTGTTGCAAAGACTCATGGTTTGTGTGTGTGGGCCCTTTTTATTGGTCCATTTGTGGGTGGGCCTCAGTTTGAATTTTTGGTGGGTGTGTTATAAGGGGTGGTTGTGAGTTTGGCCCGCTGTTTGCCTGTTTGGATGTGGCCAGGTCAGTCATTTCCATGTTTAGTGCACTGTAGACGTGTTTTGTGGTGTTGTGCGAGTCGAATAGACCCTCCTTGTGCTGTTTTACATTGCCTATATACGGTGCATACGCGATGTTGTTGTGGGGTGCGCACATACGCGATGTTGGGTTACGCAACGTACATACGCGATGATGTTGTTGTAAGGTGTGTACATACACGATGTTGGCATAGCACCGTACATGCGCGATGTTGTTGTAAAGTGCGTACATACACGATGTTGGCGTACGCACCGTATATACGCAATGTTGGGGTACGCACCGTACATACACGATGATGTTGTTGTAAGGTGTGTACAGACGCGATGTTGTTGTGAGGTGCATACATACGCGATGTTGAGGTACGCACCATACATATGCGATGATGTTGTTGTAAGGTGTGTACATACACGATGTTGGCATAGCACCGTACATGCACGATGTTGTTGTAAAGTGCGTACATACGAGATGTTGTTGTAAGGTGCGTACATACGCGATGTTGGGGTAGGCACCGTACATACGTGAAGTTTTTGTAAGGTGCGTACATATGCATGGGGGCCTGTACGACTCGCACCCCGGGAACTACTTTTCCCAGGATACAAGTCGTACAAAGTTTGCTTCGTAGCGGGTAAAGTCATTCCCCGTGTACGGGACATTTTCAGTACGAATCCTAAATCGAAAAGCCGGTCCGGATCGTACTTGTACGGTCGGACTGTATTTTTAGGATTCATATGGAAAAGTGTTCGGGTCCATCTCGTACAACTTTTCCCGATCCAATTTGTACGGATTGGGCAGATCCGTATGTATTTTTCCCGTACGAATCGTACTTCACGGGTGGGACGGGACTTGTACGATTCGTACGGGAAAAATTACGGATACGAGTTGTACGAAAAGAAAAAATACAGGATCGGAATCGACACTAGAATGTCACGAGAAAGAGTAAGGCTGAAGACGCAGGCTCAGACACTCTAAGCCTACCGCTAGGAAAAAACAATCTATAATGACCAGTACAGTTTCAGATAGTTTATAGGCATAGTATGTCCTTATCTCCCAGATGCGAGCTCACAGTCCATTGCGTCGTGACAGGGTTACACTCCAACCTTCCAACCGGGAAGGTACCCCAAAGAGGAAAGTAATTTCCAAAGCGAAAAAAAAACAAAAATTCTCCCGAACCCTTCCCCCTCCCAAAACAAGATATGTGGTGGTGACCCTACATTTGAAGGCTGAGTCAACAAATGGGTATAAGAGTAGTATGTTAGAATTGAAAGAGATGCATATCCCTAACTGACGGCGGGCACACCGCCAGTGGCAGACCTCGCGTAAGGAAGGCTGCCAATGGACCCCACTGATATTCAAAGCTTTTATAGTTGTCCCGGAATATGTCCGCCATTCTTGCTAGGCAGAGGAGTTTCCAAAGTTGCGCGTGCCACACTGAGCAGGTAGGAGCTTCCCTTCTCTTCCACGCTGCTGCGATTGTTACTTTTGTCACACATCCACATGATAGCTTTGTCAGCCCTGGTCTGGTGTTCGAGGGAGGGATCACGAATACCCAGGAGGACCCCTTCCATGGTGCTCTTTACTCAAGGACGGCGGTCACGGTATAGCCCGGACAAATCATCACCAGATAGAAGTTATCCCTATATTCAGATATCATTTTCTGAAGATCGGTACCAAGCCCTAACCTCCGGCCGTAGCCTCAGGACCATATCTTCTGGTGCGGCAGTCCCGACTGTGAGAAAGTGGCTCTGTATATACTGTTCCTTAATATGTACAGGGTGTGCAGAGTCAACAGTCCCCAAGGGTTTGACAGAGGCTAAAGTTAGATATAACCTTACTCTCTAAAGTGGTAGCTTGGTCGAGCAGTAAGGCAGTATCAGAGGACAGTGTAAAGCATTTGTTATCCACACTCAGTCAGCAAATGGTCTCACACACTCAATAACTGAACTCTAGGCCAATGGTTTATATATAAAAAATATATGCTTGTTTTATTTTAGAACCAACACTTGGCATTGAAATATACTTTCTCAGAATGAGATGCTTTATATAAATACTTTTGCAATATGCAATTGACTTTTGTAAACAGTTACAAGTGGTTGCAATAGGCATTTTAAACACAACAATGCATTGAGTTCCATGGAAATTTGAAGTTATTTGCAACAGATTACTTTTAGGATTACTTTTGGAATTCCAGGACTGGATCCTAGATTCAGTCCTGGGTCAGTACTTAGAATCAAGTGATGAAAGTCGACTTAATTACTGTGATGATTTTTTAACAATATTTAGCTATTTTAAAAGTTGACACAAAATATTTCAAAGAAAACAGTCAATGATTCCCTATGGAAGAAAATTCAAGTTGCAGGTACAGTATGTTCTCGTTACTTTTGTAATCCAGTACTGGGTACCTAGACTCAGTACTGGGACCTTTATCCAAAACAGGTAAGTAATTACGTTTTCAGATATTATAGGATTTTTAAAGACTATTTAAAGATTGCAGAAATGGACACTTAGAAGAAATTTCACAGAAAAACAGTCAATGATTTCATATGGGACAAAATTGGGTTACTGGTAAGTACAGTTGTAAGTATTTTTCAGAGTCAGTGCTGGGCACCAAGATCCAGCACTGGGAGCTCACCTAAGAGCAGGTGAGTATTTTCGTTTTCTTTTTTTTTTTTTTTTTTTATTGAAATTGAATGGTGTCATACATATACAGAATACAGAAAAACAAACCATAAAGTACTTTCGTTTTCGTTACTCGGCTGATTTTTGGTGAATATTTTAAGATTTGAAAAGTCCACACTTAGAAGAAATTTCAGGAAAAAGCCAGTCAATGTTACCCTATGAAGAAAATAGAGCTATCGGTTTAAAGGTAAGTACTCGACTGGCAGAGTTGAGGTTATGGGCATAGACCCAGGGGTCCCCCAGAGTCAGGTAGGTACAGTTGGTTCACCCTCAGCGACTCTAGGGTGGCCGGGTGCAGAGAGAGTTAGGCCCTATGTTATCCTATGAGGGAGGCCTTGGTTGGTGGCTACTGGCTAGCAAGCCACGCGGCTGTGGGAGCTGGGCTCCTGGTCACTTACTCAGGGCAAGTGGGGAAGTAGGTAGGTGTAGAGGTTGCACTGCCAGGGCCACTCGGGCGGCTGGGTGCAGGGTGCTTTTGAGCCTTCGGGCGCTCAATTGATTTTAATGGGAAATCTCTGGTTTAGAAAAAGACTGCAAGCTCGGGGACGAGGATTCTTCAGGTGCCACCACCACTTCGAAGAGGTAAGTTGGGTAGTACCCCGGGATTGGGCACAGGGGACTGTGGGGCGCCGCGTGCAGGGGTGCCTTTTGGTGTCGGGAAATCTTACCCTCTGTTGATCGCGGTAGGGGAGGCACCTTGTTCTGAGGCTGCAGGCTTCTTCAGGAGTGTCGAGGGAGGTCCTTGGGTGCCGGACTCGGGGTCACAGTCGCCGTGGGGTCGTTCTCGTGGTCTTTGTTCACTCCGGCACTGGCCAGGCTTGGCTGGTGCAGAGTGTGCTGGGTTCGCGGTTCCGGGCTGCTGCCAAGGATTAGAGGTAGGTTTTGAGTAGAGCCTCTACCCATGGGAGTCCCAGGGACTTAGAGCCAAAAGGTAGCCAGGTCCTCCGGGGTTTGTGAGGTTGCTGGCCACAAGAGATGCCGGGTTGGAGCAGAAGCAGGTTTGAGGTTCGACAGGCTGGTAGGGCTGGGGCCAAAGCAGTTGGTGTCTTCCTCTTCTTAGCAGCTGCAGGGAAGGTCTTCTTTCTTCTTGCTCTTCTTTGTATTTCGGAATCTGGAATCTGGGGAAGGAAGGTTCAGGGTGCCCCTAAATACTAGATTTAGGGGCGATACAGGTAGGTGAAGGGCAGGGACCAATGGGTCCCTCTCCTGGGGTGGGTACACCCCTATCCTGCCTCTCTCCTGTGGGAGGCGGGGCAGTAGCCTAGTCCTGATAGGGTAGGGCTTCCCATCTTCAAGATGGCAAGAGCCCGGAGATGTGCTTCACCTTTCCTCCCCCACCTGATGGGGTTGGCAGGCTGGCACATCCCCTGTCCTTATTTGGGGTTTCCGGCCAAGCTTCCCACCAGAGTGGGGGGTTGCAGTGGCCTGGGGAAGCTCACAGAGGCGGCATGCCTTTGAAGCTTCCCCCTGCCCATCCTGGGGGAGGAGATTTAGCACCTCGCCCAGGATGTGCATTGTGGCAGGCCCAGGAGAGCAGGGGCTCTCCCACCCAGGGGTCCAGCACTATGTCTGCTGTGTGGCAGCCTAGGTAGCCTCAGAGCAGACGTGGATTGTAGGTTAGGTCTAAGATGCCCTCTGAGGTGCTTGGTACATTAAATCCCACACTGGCATCAGTGTGGGTTTAATGTGCTGAGAAGTTTGATACCAAACTTCTCAGTCTTCAGTGTTGTCATTATGGTGCTGTGGAGTTCGTGTTTGACGAGCTCTCAGCACCATGTACTCTTACATGGCAGCACTGCATTTACAGTGCTCAGGAATGGACCTGGGTACTGCAGGGGCACAGGGCTCCTGCTCCTGTGCCCACACCATTGGCATAAGGCACCCAGCTAGAGGGGTGGCTGATGTATGCCATGGCAGTGTAGGTGAGGGGCATGGCACACAGGGATGTGTGCCATGTCGACTTTGTTTTGTCTTGCACCCAGACACCCAGCCTGCAAAGGCAGTGTGAGTGTGTAAGGGTACAGGGCCTCTAAGGGTGGCACAATGAGTGCTGCAGCCCTTGGAGGCCTTCCCTGATCACAAGGCCCTGGGTACCTAGGGTACCATTTACCAGGGGCTGACATGTGGCCAGGGGTTGCCAATTTGGGTTTGTTTTGTTTTAGGTAAGGAACACAGGCCCTGGGCACCTGATTGGCAGGAGTCCAGGGCACACTCAGTCAAAGTACATTCAGCAATTCAGCAAAAATTGGGGGCATACCATGCAAGAAAGATGGCACTTTCTCACACCAACTATCTCCTTTCCTTCGTGGACTTTTGCTGTATTCTATTACTGGTCAGGACCTAATCGGACCTTGTTTGATATACATTGAAGGCTACCCATCCATCCCGGAGCCTATGAAGTATTTGGATAAAATTTGTTTTTTCCCACGAGTTTTATCATCAGGTGTGTCTGTCCCACACCACTTGTCCATCCTCACCCTGATGAAGGTGTAGCCCCGGCTGGGGCTAGACACCGAAACGTGCGTTGGTGTTTTCATTGTTGCTGGGTAGTTGGATCATCCCTACCCACATTGTTTGGATGATAACTGTGGACCTGCCATCCAACCATCATGTGGCAGCTTTACCATCTTGATGTACATTGTTGATGTGGAAAAAACGTTTTTGTGTTGTAGAAATGATGATGTTATTTGGAATGTGTGATAGCATGACTGTGTTTTCTGAATGAGGTGTGTGGGACATGGCTATTGTATTTATCTGATTTTGAATATTCCTTTGCAATGTGTTTGTTCCGCATTTAATTGATAAAATGGTCTTGATAATATGAAAATAAAAATGATAATTTATTTTGATTAAATAATCACATTTTTGGATCATTCTAATATTTGTCTCTGTCTGCACCGGTGTGTGTTTTGTAAATATTAGCACCCTTCCTAAGGGCCTCCTTGAATAATTTTGGCAGGTAATCTTCTGTTGTTGGTATAGGATAACCCAACATGGTTTTGAGCTGTGCTAAGATTTCCTCCCACAACGGACATATGGTGGGACAATCCCACCAGGTGTGCTGGAAGTCCCCTAATAACCCACAACCCCTCCAGAATCTGTCTGACGTGTTCGGAAAAATTCGCTTGAGTTTGGCAGGGTGTAGGTACCCGTCCATTAGAGTTTTTAAGTGTGCTTCCCTAAGCTCTAGGGAGTGATTGAATTTCGATATATTGGACCAGAGTGCCATCCATTCCCTGTCGTGTATGTCACGCTGCAACACACCATCCCACATGAACATGTATCTCGGTTGAGCCGAATGTGTGGTGGAGAGCAGATAATTGTAGAGAAAAGAAATCACCCCCTTCATTGAACCCACTGTTCTCACATATTTCTCAAATCCCGTTTTCTCCCTTGTGGCATTATCACGTATGTGAGAGGTAAGTGCCCAGTGTATAAGTTGAAGGTAGTGGAAGTGTTCTTCTGGGGTTAAGTGGAATTCCCTTCTGCAACTATCAAAGGTGAGGATGACGTGGTTATGGAATAAGTGATCAAGCATAAGGCAGCCTCCCTCTCTCCAGGCATCAAAGGGGTCTTCCTGTAGGGCTGGCGGAAAGGCCAGGTTAAAGTAAATCGGAGTGTATGGGAAAGGGAATGTGGTCCATCCCTCACCTCCTAACACAGAGTCCCAGACTTTCAGTACGGTGCACATGGGGGTGTTAATGTACACATTTGGGGCTCGCTCTTTCGTGGGTTCCTGCCACTTCCCTGTCCACATGGAGCCAATGCTTTTCTGACATCCCTTTTCAACCACTCTGTCACTATCCGCATTTGAGTGGCTTTCTGATATAAACCTATATCTGGTAACCCCACCCCCCCCTTCGCACTGGGGCGCCGCTGTATGGAGAAAGACAATCGCCCACCTTGCCAAATGAACCGCGTGAGCAGAGATTTGATTTTAGGAAGAAAGTTTGTATCTAAATCAATGAGCAGGGCCTGAAAAAGATATAACAGTTTGGACAGCAGCGTCATCTTTACAGCGTGAATGCAGTCAAGCCAGGAAATGAATAGGGGTTTCCATCGCTTAAGGTCATTCTGAATTTGTAGGACAGCAGCCGGGTAGTTGGCTTTATAAAGCCCTTCTACTCGTGGTGTCAGCTGGACCCCCAGGTATTGGAAGGAGCGGCTGGACCACTGCAAGGAGGATTGGAATTGAATTGCGTGTGCCTCAGCATCTGGGAGTGTAAGAATAAGTACATAGGATTTGTCAAGATTTACCTTGAAGCCAGTTACGACTTCGAATTTGGCTAGTTCTAATTGCAGTGCAGAGAGTGACCGTGACGGGTCTGCGAGTGTCAAGAGCACTCGTCCGCAAAGAGCGATATTTTGTGAGTGTCCCCTCCGAAGGGTATCCCTTTAATCGCCAAATTATTTCAGATGGACATTGCGAATGGTTCAATACTCAGCGCAAATAACAGGGGTGACAAAGGACACCCCTGTCTGGTGCCTGTCATAAGGGAGAATGGGGCCGCTGGCATGCCATTGACCTGTACCCAGGAGCTGGGTTGTGTATAGTTGGCCTTAATCATGCTCATTAATTTGTCTGCGAAGCCAAAGGATGTAAGGACGCGAAAGAGGAATGCCCAGTCCACCCGATCAAAGGCCTTCTCGGCAAATAGACCCACCAGGACCGCTGGCATCACTCGTTTGATGGCTTTTTCAATAGATGGATTGTGCGTCTAATATTATTGTGGGTCTGCCGCCCCTTTATAAAGCGGTAGGAGGCGCAGAGCTGCAAATTATTCCCGGGCTTGGGAATGACCGTAATCACTGCCTCGGCCATCGAGGGGGTCACCTCTCCTGTCTCCGCCATCTGGTTAAAAAGTCATGTGAGGTGAGGTATGAGGTAGGGAGAAGAGGTTTTAATG
This sequence comes from Triturus cristatus, assembly GCF_964204655.1. Classification (NCBI taxonomy): domain Eukaryota; kingdom Metazoa; phylum Chordata; class Amphibia; order Caudata; family Salamandridae; genus Triturus; species Triturus cristatus. The sequence goes on along the minus strand of NC_140580.1, from coordinate 511,115,592 downwards.
AAGTGGGCTGTGAGGCCGTCAGGCCCGGGGGCCTTGTGAAGTTTGAGAGCTGCGATAGTCGCACCCACCTCTTCCGTAGTTATGGGACCGTAAGTTTGTCATTCGTGGCTTGTGAGACTGGAGGTAGCTATCCTACAAATCTGCCTCTCTTGGTTCCTCGGTGTAGAGTGCCCTGTAAAATGATCCAAAGAGGTCCGCCTTATCCCTATCTGCGTGGACTAGACCCTTATTCCCATTGTGTATGCCCCCAATGAATTCCCTCTCATGCTTCTGTCTGAGTTGCATGGCTAAGTGTTTGCCTATTTTGTTCCCCTGAGTATCGAAAATATGGCGTAGTTTTAAAAGCATGTATTCTGTCCTGTTGTTATAGATTACTTTCAGCTTACCGCGCAGTGCTGTAAGGGAGCGCAGGGTCACCCTGGTGGGATTGTTCTCGTGTGCCTGCTCCGCCCGTTCCAACTCCATCTCAATGGAAGTACCATTTGGGAGTAGTAGTTGGGGCAGATCCCCACTGCAAACAAATCGATAGCGGACAGTGGTCCGAGATGGAAAGGGGGAAAATCTTGGCCTCTCTAATAGTGCCCAGCAATCTTTGATTCATAAAGATATAGTCCATTCTCGAGTAAGTATGGTGTACTTGAGAGTAGAATGTATAGTCTCTAGTCTGGGGATACAGGTTGCGCCAGGCATCCCGCAGGCCGAAATCGTGCATTCTTTGCTTTATATCTGTAGTGAGGTAGACAGTTTCGGATCTGTGTGGGTGAGTGCTGTCTAAGTCGGGTTGCCAAGTGAGATTAAAGTCCCCCATTAAAATCATCAGCCTTTACGCAAAGTGCTCTATTTTATCTAGTAGGGCTGTTAGAAAGCTCGCTTGGCCCGTATTAGGCGCATACGCTGCAATAAAAGTGCATAAGGTGCCCCCAAGTGTGCCCTTAACCACGGCCATTCTTCCCTCCTTATCTGATTGGCTGTCCAGCGGCTGAAACTTCGGCGTTGTATGAAATAGGAGAGCCACTCCCCAGTGCTTAGTATGTGCTGATGATCTATAAATAGGGGGGTACAGGTTGTGTTTAAGCCTCAATTTGGCAGCTCTCCGGAGGTTTGTTTCCTGGAGTGCCACTATGTTGAAGTGGTGATCTGTAAGGGTAAGGTACTTCCAAACTTGTTGCCGCTTCTGCGGGGAGTTAAGGCCCTTAACGTTCCACGTGGTTAGAGTAATTACCATCTTTCCAGCTGAAGCCCTCTCCTGGACCCCCCACACCGCACCCTCTCAGTAGAAAGAATGAGAAGCCTATCCCCATAAGCTTGCCTTATTGGATATGCATCTGTCATAGCGCCCTCGTGTTGAGTATGTAAGTAATGCCACCACCAACCCCCAACCCACCCCCTCTCAGAAACTTAAAAGGAAAAAGAAAATACCCAACCCCCAACAATACCAACATGAACATGTGTTGAGTGGATGAAGGTTCCTCGACTGTAGGTGGGATCACCTACTCAGATGAGTTGGTGGATGGCGTGACCAGAATTCCCATCCGCGCCCATCTCGGGGGCTCCCAAGTAGCTAAGATTGCCGATTGCATCAGTCTCAGCTCTTGAGCGTCGCATGGGTTCTCCCAAACCTGGGATCATCCAATAGATGTACGCAGGCAGTGTCCTCACGCTGTGTTGATATGCCTGACCAGGAGTAGTGTCAGGGTCCATAGCTCGTGTGGGGTTGCGACCGATTGAAACTTGACATATTTCTCACTTGTGGTTCCCCCTCGAGGATGTGGACTATTTCGCTGAGGATAAGCCATTTCGGCCAGACCCTTGTGAGTTGCCAGCCACAGTTTCAGGCTCAGCCATAGGGAGACCCAATAGGTCCAGACCCTCCTTTAGGTCGGTTATGTGGCGTTGTCTGTCAATAAATTCAAAGCTCAGACCAAATGGATAAGTCCAGCGATATCTGATTTTATCGACCCGTAGCTTGTTTGTGATAGGTCGGAACTGCTGCAGCCTCACTAATATTGTGGGTGCCACGTCCTGATAGATGCTGCAGGTATGCCCCTGAAAGTAGACTGTGTTCTTTTTCCTAGCGGCTGATAAGACGGCCTCCTTCACCTCAAAGGAGTGACATTTCACAGGCACATCCCTCGTGCGTTTCCATTCGCCGGATGCTGGGCCTCCGACCCTGTGCGCCTGCTCAAGCATTATTTTAAGGGCTTGTGGACTCACAATTTCTGCAAAGAGGCCCTCCAGGAAAGCTTCCAGATCGGGTCCTTCTGCCCCCTCCTCCAGGTTGCGGACCCGCAGGTTGTATCTTCTTGCCCTGTTTTCAAGGTCTTCCGCCTTCAGTTGTGTTTGGTGTAGTTGATCCTGTAGGACGCGTACTGTGTCCTGCATGTTGGAGGTGCGTTTGTCCACCTCCTGGGTCTGCTCCTCCAATTCCACCACTCTGACACCTACGGAGTCCACATCCCATTGGAGGGTGCCATTCGGTCATTGAGGTCACTTTTCAGATGGTCGATGGAATCCTTAATGTCCTGGCTGAGCTCCTTCCGGAGCTCCACTTTGAACTCTTGCAGGGAGGCCATGAGGTCCTCTTTGGTGAAGGCCATGCTGTCGGAAGTGTCTTTGCGGTCCGCTGGTAGGTGTTTATCTACTGGAGAGAAGAAATGGGAGACTTTGCTCGTAGCCTTGGTCACCGTTTTCATAGGCGGCATAGAGGTGGGCCCAACAATAACCCCGCTGCTGTTTCTCAAGTGTTCCACCCCTGCTCCTGCTAGTTCCTCCATAGGTGGCCTCTATGTGATGCCGGCGGCCCTCAGCGCTTGTCCGCTCTTCGCTCCCCTGCAGACCACTAGATCTCCAGGCACTCTTCTCCTCGACGAGGGGTCCTGGTGCAGGCACAGCTCATTGGAACGTGCTCCTCAGACTCTCAACACAGGGTATATGGACCACATTCCCGTGCGTCACCCGTCCCCTCCATCATAGGGTGTGATCAGTGGGGTCCCCGACTTCACCGGGTGGGCTGCCAGCAATCCGGGCTCCGCCACATCTCTGCCACCCTCCCGTTCGTTGATGTCTATGGCAAAGGTGTGTGAGGATCAGAAGCCCCCCCGGGTGTGACCCAGTCTCCACGAAAGCAGTTGACCACCACAATCTCGTCGACAGGGGCTTGCGCCGCAATTCCCTGATGCTGAGCCAATGATCTCGCTAGAATGCCAGAGCGGTGCGTGGGTCCCAGAGGAAAGTCTCAGGTAATCCTCAGTGCATGCTATGTGGAGTCCCCAGCGTGCGTCTTGCTTGCCACCTTGAAGTCAGGCAGAGGTTATTATGCCTTCTCGGGCTCACCAGATTCTCGCCTTCCTTCATTCCTGTGTAAGATCGCCCTTGCTTGCTCCTCTCTATCTGCGTGGGGCGTCAGTCGCAGCTTCTACACAGGGCTCCTCACGCGCCTGGAAAGTGCAGTAATGCCTCATTCCTCGGGTGGTCGGCCACGTCGCTCAATCTTCCTCCACGCCCTGCGATGCGCTGTACCGGCTGATGGGGGCTTGTCTCCATGGGGGGGTCCCGTCCGGCAGTCACCGCAGCACGGATGGGCGCTTCTCCTGACGGGTGCCGATACAGCCCCCAAGATGGCGGCTGCTGATGTGAGCGGGTTTAGGGGCGCTCCAGTGCCGCTTCACAACTGCCCCATTTCAGGCTCCAGAGCATTGTTTTGGGGCTCTCCACACGCCCAAGATGTGGGGCCGGCGCTCGTTGCGCACTGCATCAGCTCCACTGCAGTAATTCAGCTATAATCTTCCCGAGTCAATGGAGCGGACCGGGAACTGAGACAGATTACATACGTTTGGCCATCTTGCCCGGCCACACCTCTATTTTAGTTATTTTTTAGGTGTGGTTGCTAGGTTTGTAGGCGTACAGGGTGGCAAGTTGATTAATTAAACATTAAATAATCATTATTTTTAAATGGAAAATTATTACATTGTTTATGACTTTTGTAAATTAGTTAATTGTTTGTTTTTGAATTTTAATATATATTATATTTTAAGTAATAATGTTTGTATTTAGAGTTTTATACTTTTTCCAAAGTAATAGGGGTATATAAAAATATAATATGTTAGAAGTCAAGTAGTTTTCCTACTGTTACTTAGACTGGAGTTGGAAAAGAAAATTTAACCCCTTTGAAGTCCAACACTTTCCCTACTGTTGCACAGTCTAACTGCTTTTTTTGTGTGCATTATGTGTAGTTACAGCTCAAATTGTATGTACTAAGAGTATATTAAATTAAACATTTTAAACTTCATGTCCCTGCTTCTTAGTGCTTCCTTTGAGTTTGTTATTCATGAAAGAAAGATTACTTGGATAGCCATTGTATCAGTGGTTAATTTGTAAAAAAGTTCCAGAGCCCTCGTCAGGAGGCCACTGTAGTTTGCACAACACAGTGCCCTGCCTGTGCTGCCTATGGCAGTACCATCACAATTTGTAATCACACTCCTACAAGTGTGACAATTCAGTCTATTGCAGGCTTCAAAAGCTATAAGAATGGCTTGGACACCAGTCAATAGTTATTGTTAATGTATATTGAATTAATAAACAACTGTTGTTGTGCTCATCTTTAAATTCGAAAGATAGCGCCACCATTTAGCAGATTGTTACAATCCGTTTTTGACAATTAAGTGCTGGTGCCAGGCACCAGAAACCACGGGCTCAAATTAAGCATTGCACTGTATCCCTGAACTCATCTAACAGGACTAATAACCACCGTAAAACACTGTATGAGCAGGATTCCTCAATGCTTAGAAATTCCTTTGACCTACCAGGAACACCAAATCGGTTTGGTGTTCAATTTCCACAGGCTCATCAAAAGCAGAGGTTGTAAGATTAGTAAATCAAATAGTATTTCTATACAGATGAGTAAGGCAGTACATACCACAGAATTTGATAGGAAGATCACTTCCTGCAGGACCTGCCCTACAGGGGCAGGTTGCCCCACAAGCAATCAGTCCACAAACTATAAATGCTATCATGGGCAAAGTGCCAGTTAAATGCAATGAAATTGCCTCTGGGTTGCCTGCAACACCAACTAGTTGGAAGCCGTTTATCCTCATACAACACCCCAAGACAAGTATAGAATACGGGATGTGATACGTCCACTACTACAAACGGTACACACTTTGGATTTAGGAATTAAATTCATTGGAAATGTTGAAGCTATAGCCTCAATCATTCAGAGTAACATGTGGAGAGAAGCAGCAGCTTTGGCCATATATCAGAGACTTGTAGCAGTTCCCATTGAAGAGCGAGAATGGAAATTACATAAAATAATCTCAAAACAAAAGGTGAAAATAAGGGCTCAGTTAAAGAAAAAACTACAACTGAAACTAAAAAAAATCAAATTGCAAAACAGAAAAACTAGACTGGATCTTTGTGAAATCAGGAGTTCCGCAAGGGTGCTTACACTTTGAGGGACAGCAACAAGATTAAGAAGCCGGATAATTATTCTCGTTTTCAGGAGTCTGACTGTAAATTGACAGATAGAAATGGACAGGCAGGGTACTGCAGAAAATAATAGAGCAAGCAGAAAAGTGAATCAGGAACTGAAACCAAGGTTTGTATTATAAAGAAAGAGAAAGATTCTGACTCCAAGATGCACTTCAAAAAGATGAAAGTAATTTGACTAGATATGAAACATGCCATGCAAACTACGGACACTTCTCAGAATGGGATTTGGGCAGCAGCGCTCCTAGATAGAGCAGCAGAAGTGGCACTAGACTTACTTGCCACATTATGGTGAGTTAAGCCCCTGTACCTCTTCATCTCTCCAACATTTTCTGAAAAACAATGGACTGACAAACACACACTTGTCTTGCATGGACTCCAAGCAAACAGGCTAGAGACACAATATTTACAGACTCGGGATTGCAAAACAAATTTAGTTATTAGGATTATTCCTAGCATTTTAGGTTACACTTACATTGTTTACAACGATGGGCAGACAGTGCCTGTTACTTACAAATCACATTTGTACTCAACAGATGAAGCATGGTTCAATTCCATAGAGAAAATTCTGTTGTGCGGTCAAGCATTGTAAAATAGCTTTTATTGATGCTGGGAAAACGTGTTATTTTATTTTTCGATTTTTTGGTAGCGTGAACTTGACCAGAGCACTTTACAGAGTTTACATAGCAAAGTTTACCAGGAATACATAGGTGAAGAATACAGGATAATAATATACAACAGAACAATAGATAATGTAGTGGATGGCCAAAATAGTTCAGAAGTAACGATGGTAGGTTGCTCCAGATGTAGGTGGAGTAATTGCATGGATATTTCTAGAGGTACAGATGTTGAAGGCTCTTTGAGGAGTAAGGGGGAAGGGTATCCAGGGACAATATTTTAGGAAGTAGGGTTCAAATATTTGTCAAGGAGAAGTAATTTGAGGTGTTTTCTTAAGTGTAGGAATGTTTGATTGTTATGTAAATTCTTTGGCAGAACATTCCAATCTGTGGGCACAGTCCCAGAGAACGAGCCGGGTGAGTGATTTTTCTTTTCTGAGCCTGGGCGGGATCAGGAGTAGGGTATTTGAGCTTTGCAAGGGCCTCCTTCGACCACCTTTCAATAGTTCGTTTTTGACGTAGATAGGTTTTCTGGTGTACAGAGCTTTGTGAGTTATGCAAGCCGCTTTGAATATATATCTTGCTTTGATTTGTAGGCAGTTGAGTTTTTTAAGTGTGGGAGTGATGTGATAATGGAGGCTCTGCTCAGAGAGGAGTCTAGCTGCTGCATTGAGTGTAGATTTCATAGGGATGAGGTGGATTTTCGGGGTACCGGTGATAGCTGCGCTTCCGTAGTCCAATTTGGAGAGGACTAAGTATTGCACTACAGTCTTTAAGTCTTCAAGGGTGATGAAGGATTTGATTTTGGTAAGTGTTTCAGCGTGTAGAAGGCCCTTCTTGTTGAGGCATTGATATGGTCTTTCATGTTCAGGTTTTTGTTAAGTGAGATCCCCAGTGACTTAGCAGAGTTGGAGATTAATAATTTACAGTTTAGAGAAGTTAGGTTGTCAGGCCAGTTATAGACAGAATATGGCTTTCCTTTTGGTTCGATGAGGAGGAGTTCCATTTTTTTGCAGTTAAGCTTTATGTGGTTGTTGGTGAGCCAGAGTGTTTAGGTGCTGGATGTCATTGGATGGTGAGATTTTAGTGTAGACTTTGGTGTCATCAGAACAGAGGTGGTATGCGATTCTGTCTTGCTTCAAGATCACTGCAAGGGGTTCTAGATAGAGGTTAAACAAGGCGGGGAACAGGATTGATCCTTGGGGAACACCTTGATTAGGTGCCATCATTAATTCAGGTATGACGCCAACAAGTGAAGAACAATACCAGTGATGCCTGCATGTTGTGAGAGGGTGTTTAGGAGTATTTAATGGTTGACTCTATCAAAGGCCACAGACAGGTCCAGAATAATTAAGAGGCAGGCCTGACTTTCATCTAGAGATCTGTGTAGGTCATCTGTGATGTTCAGGATTGTATTCTCTCTACTGGAGCCTTTCCTGAAACCAGATTGGAAGGTGTCGTGCAGGTTGAATTTTTCAATGTGGTTGTTAAGTTGCATGAGCACAAATTTTCCAATGGTTTTGGCAAGTAAAGGGAGTGTTTTTTTTAAATTTCTTTTTATTGGCATTTCAAAAATAAAACAATGCTACAAACATTTTAAACAACTAGCCAGTAGATGTTTATTACATAATCATTGTCAAGACTGCATACCTTGTACAATACAACTGTTGTACCATGCGTGCACCACCCACTATGACACCATGAATGTGAATGTATTCACCGTATTACAAAACCAGCTGTGGAGGTCCAGGTAGTCGTATCAGGAGTCTAGAGCAACCCCCCCATATATTATACATAACAGGTTAATCTGTTGGACAGTAGTATAACATCCCTGTCCCCATTTTTACCCCACATTCCCCTTATACATCGGTACATCCCCAACCTCCTCCTGTCCCTCACAGGCCCAATTGAGAAACGGTTCCCATATGTCTCTAGGTCTCGAGGTGGGAGGCATTAATTCCCAAAATGTGGTCAATTGTGAGTGCCCAGTTGTGAAGTCTTTGAGCCACCCCTTTGTGGAAGGCGTCCTCTCCCTCCCCCAATGCACGGCAACTTAGCATTTGGCAAAAAGAAAAGGCATTGCATGTAATTTGCAAACCTTAACTGGCGTGTCCTTCACGTAGCCCAATAGACCCAGCAGGGGTCTGGGATCTGTCGGTGTGGCTATGATCTGATGGATCACTGTGAATACAGTAGACCAGAATGATGCCAGCCATGGACAGCTCCATGCCATATGTAGAAACAATGCAGCAGTGAGACCACAACGCCAACAGTTGTCATCATCTCTTAGTCCCATACGGTGTAACCCTACTGGTGTCCTGTAGAAACGATGTAGAAACTTAAAATGTATCAGGCGGAGTTTATAGTTTGGAGATAAAGCAGTGAGTTGGCTACAACAGTATGTCCATTGGGCCTCGGTAAGCGGAATATCCAGTTCGTCATTCCACGCCTGGAACGCCCGTGGCTGTGTCAGTGGAGCCGAAGTTTGCATGTCTTTATAGATCCGTGTAATGAGTCTGAATTGTGTGGCTGACTTTAACACATTCTCCAATGCAAGCGGGGTAGGCGGGGGGCATGGGAAAGTCTCATGTAAAGATCGACAAACAGCGTGCAGTTTATAGTAGACAAATAGTTCTGTAAAGGGCACCAATTGACCGTCCACCGCGACCAGGGGCAATCTAAATGTATCTTCGGGGTAAAGGTCTGCAAAGGTGTACAGGTTCATCTTTTGTGCTATAGTCTTTCTTATGCCTTCCCCTATATTGGGTAGCATAGGGTGGTGCACCAGTGGTATGGATGGGGCATACAATATAGGAGTGCCAGCCCTCTTCCTCAACTCATTCCACGCCCACCGCAGAGTCTCCACCGTGTCTATGCCATCCCTGGGTCATCTGTAATTCTGATAGAGAGCCACCTGGAGCGGGTCAGGTGCTGCCGCATCTGTCTCCACAGCCACATGGGGTTGGAAAGGAGTCTGGTGCACCCAGTAGTGAAGAAACTGAGCTTGTGCACACCTGGCATACAAATGCATAGCTGGGGCTCCCAAACTGCCCTGACAAAGTGGGAGCGTCAGAAGGTCCCATGAGACCCAGGCCTGACCACCTGCCCAAACCAGCAAGACCAGAAGAGACCTGAGGGACTTAAAGAATGCTTGTGTTGAAGGAATTGGGATGTTTGCAAATAAATAGAGAAATTTCGGCAGTACCACCATCTTAACGAGTGCTATTTTCCCTCCTTGGGAGAGTGGGAGGTTTGCCCACGCTATGACCTTCTCTTCCAACCATGTTTTGGCACTGCCATAGCTCAAGGACCACATTTCTTGTGTATTTCTGCTGAGCCATATGCCCAGATACTTTACTGGTTCGTCTGCCCATTCTAGCGGGAACTCGGAGAGAACCGGGACAGTGGCGTTCGTCAATGGGAAAATTACTGATTTGGCCCAGTTGATTGAAATGCCTGAGAGGCCACCGAATTTGATAAATTCCCTGAGTAGGGGATCCAGATGTGTCGCTGGATCGATCACGTACAGTGTGACGTCATCGGTGTATAAGGAAATCAGGAGGCTTCGAGTGCTAAACCCAATTCCCCTGGCGGTGTGATGTTGCCTAATACATGCCGGAGGTCAGTTGCAGCTGAGCCGTTGACGGAACAAGTTGTCCATTCACGGACTTGAATACGTGGCGATTGTAGAGACAGCACCACTTTCCCTTCTAAATCAAATATCACCGTCTCACAGGAGTTGAATATTTTTTTCACATTTGATGTTGGCCATCTGCATTAGAGACAACAGGAATCCTTTTCCTCATAATTAAGTCGGTTCCCCAGGTCCCCAACCTCGCTTGTCCTGATGAAGACCCCCTTTGATGCATACTAATTGGCACAATTACTTCGGGTCGAAACGTCGACGTTACATGTCCTATGCGTCTCATGCAAATCCACTTATGCAGCAAGGAAATTGAACCCTAAAGTGGCTTATGTACCGTTAATAGGACCTTGTTTGTTGATTATGTTTATGTATTGTCCATTGTACATATTCGTTACATGTGATGTGTTTTGTGCAAATTATCACTGTTTCACCAATTGTTTCACTATGAATGTGTTTTTTGGTTGGTTTACCCTGTAAATATTTTGGTGCTCTCGATACATTAATTAATATCATTCTATCAAGTGACTTGGATTCTGTCCTGTTTCTTTGGTTTTGTGTGTGTCCTTGATAATTGAAAAAGTGTATTCAGCACCTATTAAGCTATTTCGTTCATTTTCCGACAGAACCATTGTTCTTGCATAGCCTAATACATGCCGCCAGCTGCTCCATTGCTATCGCGAAGAGCAGAGGGGACAAAAGGCAACCCTGCCTCCTACCCCTCGAGATACCAACGGGTTCCGACATGAGACCATTCACTCGTATCCGAGCCGTCGGCCGTGTGTAGAGCAGGCGAATCATGTTGATAAATAATGGGCTAAATCCCATGCGGCCCAGAATGATAGATAGGACCATTTGAGCGTGGCAAATGCTTTTGTAGCGTCAATAAAGACAGCAGCCGCTTGCAAATCTGGTTGTAGATAATGTAGTACCAAGAACAATGACCTACGGTTATGTGAGGTGGATCTCCCAGGGATAAACACTGACTGGTCTTGATGGGCGATCAAGGGGTGTAGGGGCTGCAGTCGGTTTGCAATCAGCTTCGCCAATAATTTAACATCCACATTTAATAATGACAGTGGTCTGTAGGAGTCTAGTTCGTATGCGGGCTTCAACAAAGTTATTATTATAGCTACGCGCATGGTCGGCAGCAAAATACCAGAGGCTTGGGCTTCGTCGAATATTGCTATTAGGCGGGGCACCAATTCCTCTACATAGGTTTTGTAAAAGGCGGTACTAAGGCCGTCAGACCTGGGGGCCTTGTCCAGCGGCAAACTCTCAATTACCTGGGTAACGTCCTCTACTGTGAAAGGGAAATCTAGATAATCCCTATGTCGTTGACTGAACCAAAGCAGTTCCAGTGAGTTAAAGAAGGGTATCAGGCCCTCCGGACTGGACTTCTGGGTGGCAATATATAGGTTAGAGTAGAATCAGGAGAATTCATCCAGAACTCCTGTTTGGCCTCTAATTACAGTCTGTTGTGCACCTATCAGCTCAGGTATGTAAGTGGTAGACTGTGGGGCACGGAGCATCGCCGCCAGAGTCTTCCCCGGCCTGTCACCCTCCCTGTATCTCCGCGCCTCAGCATGTTTCCCCAAGAACTTGACTTCGCGCTGCGCTTCCTCCTCAAAGGCAAACAATCTGTCCTTCAAGAGGGCCAGCGTCTCAGGATCGTTGGAGGGGTAGTATTTTGTTTCCAGCTCCCTGATCTGGGTCTCCAGGGATGCGAGTGAGCCCCAAATTGCCTTCAACACCCCAGCTTGTTGGGCAATGCATTTCCCCCTGATAACCGCCTTGAACGCCTCCCATAGAGACGCTTCCATGTCGACCGATCCGGAATGAAGAGCAAAATAGTCAGTGATGTCTACTTTTATTTCTTCTTTGAAGGCCTCATCTAAAAGGGCATTCCTTGGTAACTGCCAGGTGAATAGACGTGGAAGTGAGTGGGGGAGTGTTAATTGCAAAAGACAAGGTGCGTGGTCCGAGAGGGATCTGGGAAGATGCGATACCTCTTTAGTCCAAGTGACGACATCGCGCAATACCAACCAGAAATCTAACCTTGACCATGCTCTATGGTACTCAGAAATACAGGTCCCCTCTTTGATCGCAGGATGTCTACCTCTCCAAATGTTTACCAAGTTTCCATCTGAGATGATGCCATTCAATGCAGCAGTAGCCAGGGGGTGTAATGTGTGAGATGTACCTTTCCTGTCCAAGTCATCGTTTAAAATTGCATTGAAGTCTCCACCCCAGATAATGGTGTCACAGCGCATCGTCTTGACTCTGGGCCGTATATCTTGAAAAAAGCTTGGGAAGTCAATATTGGGGCCATATAGTGCAACTATCTCAACCGGGATCCCACTTAAAATGCTCAGTAAGGTAATGAACCTTCCCTCTGGGTCAGTGCGTAGTTCCCTTTCCTTCCAGCCCAGACCTCGAAGGATCAGAACCGCGACTCCTCGGGAATAGTTTGAATATATGGAAGAATACACTGAGCCCCACCTATTATGCTTCAACCTGGGGGAGGGTACAACATTCTGGGGGAGGGTACAACATTTAGATGTGTTTCTTGCAGTACACATATGTCCACATTATGCCTCAGCAGATAGGCATGTACAAATCTGGACTTTCTACCATCAATCAGCCCACAAAATGTTCCATGTTAAACAGTTCAGGCTCGCCATACAGTGATTAGGTTAGTGCAGTGTGGAATAACAGTGGGATCAGGGCAACGCATTATACTTATAGGCATCCAGTTGCGTTCCGATGAACTGTATGGTAACTGACTGGCTAAGGACAAACTGTTAAACTCCCCCCCAACCCCCCACCCACACCAACCCCCCAATCAGGTTGTAGAAAACCCACCCTCAACACCCTAAAAGAGCGGACAACCAAAGGGCGTAGAACCAGCGTACTCCCCTGCCAAGACAGGGTGGTGAAGAAAACTGCAGAGATCTGCCAATTACCCAAATCATTTAAAATATACCCCCACTTCGCAACAGTACATCAGGTGCAGGCACAGTTCGAGCAACCCAGTCCAGCCCGACATGCCTCAATTCAAACAAGCCTGTTTCAGCCCCCGCCAAGTCCGATCCATAGGCCTTTTGTCAGGACCAAAAGCACCCTAACAGATGGTGTGACACATCATTGTAGCATGACACACTCTTCCCAACACTGAAAAGTAACACACAGGCCCCCGCCCCCAAACATTGTGCAGTATAGCTTAAGTAAAGGAAATAGCTCGGTCTTCAGCTGAGGCTGCAGTCTTGGAGCCTTGTTTGGGCCTCCCCCCCCCCAATGTGTTTTGCAAGCTTAAGGGAGGTTTTGGCAAAGAAATGTGCAGCTCTATCGTGAGTGACTTTAAGTTTGGCGGGGTACAATAACGAATATGGGATGTGAGCTTGCAGCAGGAGACGCTTCGCAGGCAGGAACTCTTGCTGCGCCGACTGCTGCGCGGGCATGAAGTCCGGGTAGAATGAGATCTGATTGTCTTTGTGCGTGATCTTTCCCTTCTCACGTGCTAGGTGCAGAATAAGATCGCGGTCCTGATAATTCAAAATTCTGACCAAAATGGGTCGGGGTGGAGGCCCGATCGGTGGATTGTGGTCCAAGGCCCAGTGCACTCTCTCGACCGCGAATACCACAGACAAGTGGGTGTCAAAGAGATCATGGAGCAGATCAGCTACATAGGTCTCCATCCTGGTGATAGCCATTGTCTCTGATATGCCCGTAATATGCAGGTTATTACGGCGCGACCTCGCCTCCAAATCCTCATTCTTGGCACGGATGATTTCCAGCACCTTGTCCATATGGAAAAGCTGTTCTTTCGTTTCGACTTGAAACTCGTGAAAGTCTGAGGCACTGTTCTCAAGCACGTCAAGCCTGGTCTTGTGCGTTCTCACCTGTGATTCGACAGCATCTAATTGGGTAGTAAGCGCATCCAGCTTAGTGTCGATGTTCCGCAAACTGGACCTCTTCTCGAGCATCAGAGTGCGCAGGTCTTCTGCGCGATCTTCCATCTGTGACTCTGTAGGCCTCTCTGCCCGGCTTCTGGGTCTGATTCCATAAGCATCGTGGTCCTCCACTGGTCAAAGGGCAGCTTTGACTGTTTATTATCCTGCTTCCCCATGTCTCGATCTGGCGCGCCGGCTTGTCTAACAGGGCCTTTCAGCTGCTCGTGGCGTGGGTATTGCACGTGTGACAGGCACACCCTCGCAACCATGTGCCGACGACTCAACCACCTTCAATCTGTGAGACCGCGGGGGCCAGCGCTCATCCACAGCCCTCGAAGTTGACTAATGGATCCTACCGCCACCTCAGTCAGCCGCCATAAGTGTTATTAGGGTCAGGTTCGGGCTTCAGGGAGCAACCAACACCCCCGGGTGCGCCAGGCGGTCCAGGCCACAGCCGCGTCTTGTCTCGACCCACAGAGTGCCCTACGTGTGTGATCCACTCCACTTTGTCAGCCTAATGGGGCTCTCCGCCACTGGGCATCTCGTGTCTGTAGTACCGCTATGGCGCGTGGCAGCCCGGAGATTCAAAATGGCGCGCGCGCCCCACGCCCCACCACCGATCTTGCTCCCAGGCTCCAGGTCACACGAGGCAGTGGCGTACACCCCGTCACTGGCTCATCGGGGACACAGCGCTTCTCCAGCGATCTCTCTCACTGTCCAGAAGACAAGCCTCCTACTCACTCGGACCCCAGGTCGACGCCGCCTACTCCTGCACCACAGCGCCGCCCTGCAAGCCCAGCATCTCTCTGCCAGGGCCCAGCCAGCACGGCCCGGTGTTTTTGAGCGATCCCTCTCCTCACCACCACTGGTACGATGCACTCACTCAGTTCTCCGGATCGCAGAGGCTGCCAATCTGCGTCTGTGTTGATTGTGGCCCACGCCTCACAGCTCGCCGCAGGCTCGATTTTCGGTGTAGTCTGCACTCGCAGCAGCGGGGCGAGCTCGCGCGGTCTGCCCCCCTCCGACTTTGCTCGTATCTCGGCACAGGAGAGGAGATCAGGAACATGGGTCACTTCAATCTAGGCACCGCTTTATTGGTTTTCTTAGCAGAAGTGTACAGCTTGGCAATAGCTCTCTATGTGGCAGGATCACTGCAGGATATTTTTTCGGCTGGGGGAACTCGCTCAGAGAGTGGCCATTTCATAGCACAGCAGGCCACGCCCTGACCAAGTAAAGGGAGGTTAGTTAGAGGTCTGTAGTTATTCATGTCATTCGGATTGGCATCTAGCTTTTAGATGAGGGGAGTGACTTGACCAAGTTCAAGAGAGGATGGCACAGAGTTGCTGGATAAGGAGCAGTTAACTATTTTAGTCCATGGTGGGCAGATGATGTGTCTGAGATTTTTGATGAGAGAGGAGGAAAGAGGGTTGGGGAAATGCATTGTCAGCTTCACGCATGCAGGTATTTTGGTGACTTCTTAATCAGAAATAATTTAAAATTTGGTCCAGGATGCATTGTTTTTCAATTGCATATGATTATATTCAGTGTTCCGGATCATTGAACAGGTGAGTTTAGGTGGGACACCTATGGTTGGAAGTGTGGCAATGAGAGGATCTCCTTTGGTAGAGGGGAAATCTTTGGTGTGGGAAGAGGAGGTGGAGGAGTCCAGTGAGAGTTTGAAGCTTGTTATTTTATCAGAGAAGAATTTGGTGAGCTCCTAACACCGCTCAACAGAGCCAATAGTTGGCAGTTGCGGAAAAGCGAAGGTTTGCTTTTTTATGATGCTGAAAAGGTCTTTAGGTCTCAAGTCTCAAGTTGGGCTCGGAAGAAAGAAGATTTCTCTTTGTAGATATGTTTTTTGTCTATTAGGCATTCAGCTCAGAGGAGGGAGAGATAGGTCAGCGTGGGTTGTCTTCTCCAGGTTCTTTTGGCCAGTCTAAGTTGTTGTCTCTCCATATTAAGGTCTTTATTCAACCAAGATCTGGAGTGGATACTTCTTGATTTTTTTTAGTTTTAAGGGGCAACAGTGTTAAGAAGTTCTGCCATTTCTGTGTTACAGTGTGAGGTGAGGTCATCAATGGAAGTAAGGTCCGGGGAAGGTAGAATTTGGGAACCGATTAAGGATTCCAACCCGAATTGAGGAATTTGGTGCGTATTCTATGTCTAGAGCTTGGGACAACTAGTTTGGATGTGGAGCTTTGGTTGGTTGACATTGATATCAAATAGGATTAGGTGGTGGTCGGTTCAATTGGTGGGTAGGATGTCCCGGAGGGCTATGGGAATGAGATTGGAAATTATTGCGTCAAGGGTAGAGCCTTTGGTATAAGCTTGTTTTTTGCAGTTTTGAGTGAGATCTTTTGTTTCAAGGAGGGTGGATAAGGCTTGAACTGTTGTATCTTTGTTATCATCCAAGTGCAGGTTTAAGTTTCTTAGTATAATGCCTGTGGTGTAATTTAGGGAGTTTTGCGTTATTAGGTTTGTTAAGTCCTCTAAGAATTGTGTTTTTTCACCCAGAGGGTAGTAGATGATGTGGAATTTGAAAGGGTTGGAGTATTTTGCGGGGAAGTCAGCTCCTAGATATTCAAGGGTGGGTATTTGGCTGTATGGAAGGGTTTTACGCATATTTTGCATTTGGGAATGATAGCTAGTTTACCGTCGATACGATCCTTACAGTTGCAGCAAATGATTAAGAATCCCGGTGGGTTGAGCAGATCAATAATGGGGGTTGAGTGTTCATTTAGCCAGGTTTTGGTGAGAAATCAAATGTCAATATTATGTAGAAGGATGGTTTCTTGTATTTCGTTGTCATGTTTGAATGCTGACTGACAGTTTAATAGCATACAGTTGAACATTGGAGATGTTTTAGTCTCATATTGGTTAAGCTAGATGGTAGTCAGTTGGAGAGATGCCCTAGGAGGGCGATTGGAGGAAGGGATGTTATTAGAACCACAGATGGCAAGAATCTTCTGGTAGCAAGGTTGGGTGGAAGCATTGTCATAGATGTTGCTTGGCATTTCCACTTCTAAGTGAGACATTCCAGTGGTGCTACATCTAGATTTGAGGTGGTTATGAGTAAAGTGGATAGTTGGCCAGGGGGTAGAACATGCAGAGTCAAAGTGCATGTTTGTGGTAGGATTAGTGTTCGCCATAGTTGTGAGGTTAGGAAGTGAGTTGGAAGCAGGCTTTGTGTCTTCACAAAGTGAGGTAATTTCATCCAGTATGGTGTTGATTTTGTGTTCAAGATGGGTGATTATGGGTTCAGATGAGAGGCGTTGGAACTGTGGCAGATAATGTGGTAGAGTGGTGGTCGTCGTAGACTAGGGAGGGTGCTATGGTTGGATCTAGTCTGATGTGGTTCAAGGGCTGTGAGGATTCAGATGTAGAAGTTTGGTTTAGCTGTGCTGGAGAAGTTGGTCTTGAGGGAGTGGAAATAGATCATAGGGTTTAATCATAGCTTCATGGGGTTTAGGAATGAGAGAGGTGCGGGATAGTGTAGGTGGTGTTGGTGCAAGGGGGCTGGAGGGTGGAGAGTTATGGTGAGTGAGGAGGGAGTGTGGGGATCTGTTCTGTGTGGAAGGGGGAGAGTGGTGTTAAGAGTAAGTGGCATGTAGGTGTAGAGAGAGGGGAAGTGGCGGTCAAAAGTGGAGAGGTTCGGTTCAGATGCTTGGATGAGGATATTCCTGTTTCTGTATGTGGATATGATTAGTTCTGCAAATTGTTGTGAAGTGAATGAGGTGAGTTTGGATCCATATGGGATGATGATTGTGTTGGTTACATGTAGGTGTGTAGGAAGATTTCTCTCCATTGGGTGGGTTTCTTAGTGTAGTAGATGAAGTCAATTATAATGCCTCCGTGTATAGAGCTGTAGTATATGTTAGTTATTAGTGTTTCTGGGTGTTCTTGAGGAGTTTGTGCTTGAAGTTTTTGCAGAGCATGTTCGGAGAGATTTTGCAGATATGTTATGTGGTAGGAGTTGGGTCCATATTTTACCATGATGGTGGTATGCGGGCCATAGTTAGGTGTGAAGGGAGTGGTGTTAGGATAGTAAGGGGAGCGATTCGATGGGAAGGGGTAGTGGAGTAGGAAGGTGGTATTAAGTATGAGGAGGGTTAGTTGCAAGAGTTTCTAGTTGGGGGAACCTGGAACTTCCTATATGTGGGCACAGATTAGACCTTGTGTGCAGGTTTAATTTTTTTTTTTTACACAGTTTTGATGGGTAGGATAGGTGGTTGAATTTGGGGCTAAGGGGTGTCAAAGTAATGAGCAGGCATGGGAGGATTGGATACCTGCAGACGGTTTGAAGGTTAGTAATTTGGTGGCTCCAGAGAGTTGTCATTCACAGTTTGGTCACTAGGTGGAGTTCCAAGGCTGCATTTGGGGCATAGTCCTCTTTTTGTTGTCCTGAATGTTGGGCTCTGGGAATTTTTGAATTAGACAAAGTCAAGCCACCTCACACACTAAAACCATAGTTTATTGCACTGCACAACCCAGAAATGTATCCCTTGTTCTTGCGCTACAGAAGGCTGATCCAGCTGTTCCCACTATAATTGTGTTGGATTCATCCTACTGTGTGCAAGATTACAAGGTTGATTTAGCACATTGGCATCTGAACAGTTCCAGAGCTTCTAAAGGGAAACTAATACAAAATAAATAGCTGTGGGTAAAGCTGAAAGTCTTAAAAACAAGCTTCTGTTGGCCCATGTTCAACATATCATGGCTCATAAGGGTGTGGAAATTCATGCAAAAGGGCACTGTGCAGCCGACGTAGCCACAAAAGAAGTGGTTAATAGGTTTAAAATACAAGCTGTAACAAGATATCAAACGACGATCCACACATACATTTTGTCTGCAATACAAGCAACAGCTAAAGATGAAAAACAGTCAACACCCCGATGGTATCTTTACCTGTAGTGATAGATTTAATAATACCTAATGAATAGGATAGACTAGATCTAATTAAAGCAGCTCACAAGGGGTTACTGTCAGCCGATGTTGCCACGAGTGCTAGCATAGCAACACCCTAATGCAGATACTGGTCACCCTATCTACCTAAACATGCTAAAAACTATGTGTGGCATTGTAACATTTCAAGACCAACACAGACCGCCCTTACTACCTCCAATCATCTACTTGGTGTAAATTATCTTAATCATATACGATCAATTGTATCTGCTAATTGATATCAATATATATTGAAAGCAAGTGAGACATGCTCCCAATTCCTATGGGTTTGGCCACAAAAAATAATGCTGCTTGCTCTGTCATAAAAGACTTGCAGTGCTTAGTAGCCATGGGCACAGTTTATATATTCCATTCAGAGAACTATCCTGCATTTTCGGTAAAAGCATTCAGGGATGTTATGTCTGTTCTGGGAATATGTCCACAGTACCAGCATCCCTTTCGTACAGAGAGTAACTAGTTACTAGAGCATTTGCCTAGAGATACGCGATACTCTTTGGAGTACCTATGCATGTACCTTATCTAGATAATGCTGAAAAGGTAGCAGAAGCACAAAAGTTTGACCTGGATCACCATTTGACTGTCTTACAGAGTGTCCAAGAAGTTAGAGCCAAGTTGGCTAATTTAAATCCTTCCAACTAAGCTACTGGTGAAGGAGAGGCCTTCAAAGCCTCTGATAGGTAGATCCCCAAAAATAGACTCAAGGAAAGATCCCAAAAAACACGTACTTGGGCCATTCTATATGATACCCACGTTAAGAAACCTTATGTGGCCAGTTCTGTTAAGCATCCCACTCCTGACGCAGAGATGTCTTACTAGGAGATCCTCACAACCTCTCCCTACTCTGAAGAAACTACCCAAAAATTGTACAGCAATGCTGGTAACTTAAACCCGGGTCAGGGAACCCTCAAGCTTGCTATGTCTCCAGCTTTACTAAGTTCCAAATCCCTCAGAGGACCCTGGTGCGGCAATTTCAGCAATTCCAACAATCTCAACTGCTGCTATGGGTATGGGATGTTAACCCCCAACTGAGTCGACATCAATTGAAATTATGCCTTTGCAAGAAATAACACTATATGATAATAATTTTGACCTTGAAATAGATGACATACTCCACAACATACTTCACACTCACTCGATTAGATTCAACAACCTTTTTCGGCAGAATCATAATGGCCATAAAAGTAGCTGAAAAACAACATACAATAAACATCTAAAACCAATCTAGAGTATACACAGTCAAAATCGATACAGTTAGTAATCTGCTCTTTCATATTAGCTCTTCAAAATAATACTTTTCCTGAGTGCAGTACTAAGGCATATAAAGAGAGTGCACATATTGTAAAGCAGAATTATGGTGCCTAATATCCTGTGCCAGGAATATCGGTTTTAAGTAATATTTTCTTAGACTCTCATAAAAGTTAAAAAAACAAATAAAGTGTTGTGTGCCATGCTTCAAAATACCATTGCATGGACAAGAAGCCGTATCCATAGGCTGTTGCTTCATAGTATGCAAGGCTGATAAACAATGTGCAATGTCTAACTGCAGCCTGATCAAAGTAAATCGATGCTGGGTGTTAGTCACCCAAGACATGTATGGGTGAGATCTTTCCTGAGAAATATTTGAAATATAAGAACCAACCATAGATTTCTTTGAGTCCGCCAGGTTCTTTTCTCATATCTAGTGCTTAAAAAAAGAGGCCTTAATTGCACTCTTATCAATAAATAACATACTGTGTGGATCATGCGATACTGGCAAGTTAAACAGTAGTTTGATAATGTCATTAATACAGGAGAGGCAGGGGATTTTAAAAGCATGGTCTAATGCTAGACAATCTATAATTATTGATTTAGTCAAACGTGTTTAAGCTTTTGTCCAAAGGGAAAACCAAAGTAGTATAGGCTTCAGCAAGAGTGAGTCTTACTGGTAGGTTAGCCAAGCCTCCTTATGGACAATGAAAGCTGGTACAGAGGCCGGGGTACACAGCAGATGCCTAAGAAAGGTGCTCTCCTCAATCTAAAGGGGGCTGCTGGATGTGTAACCCCAAAGGCCTCTACCAAACGTGGCAGTCAACAGCTCTCT
Organism: Triturus cristatus; assembly: GCF_964204655.1. Classification (NCBI taxonomy): domain Eukaryota; kingdom Metazoa; phylum Chordata; class Amphibia; order Caudata; family Salamandridae; genus Triturus; species Triturus cristatus. The sequence continues at coordinate 511,094,853 of NC_140580.1, read as the reverse complement.
TGCCTTGTAGAAAGTAAAACTTTCTTTAACTGGATGTCCACCAAGTTTGTGGGTGAACCTAAAGTTTCCTTCACATACTCGGCTAATTTTTTAACAAGCATTTTGTATCTGTTGGACCCATGAACCTTTACTGGAAAATAAAATTCCCAGGTAACAAAATGAATTCACCCTCTTAAAGGGGAACCCCTCAATATAAAAGCTCTTGTACTTTTGCATTTTACCCCACATCATATATGTTTTTGATTTATTAATCTTCATTTTCATGGCCTTCATAAAGTAACCAAATGAGTCCATCAGTCTCTGCTGGCCGACAGAAGTCTTTGACAACAGCACAGCATTGTCGGCATACAAGAACACTGGAACCGAACAGCTGGCGATAATGGGTGCCTCTGCTTGCAGAGGCTGAAAGACATCAACCCCATAATTAAAAAAGAAAATAGAATGGTGCCAAAACACAACTCTGTCTAATTCCCCTCTTTAATTTTAAACGAAGGGGTGCATTGCCCATTGGGGCCGTAACAGACCTTGGCAGGCAGGTTCTAGTACAGCTGTGACAGAAAGGAAACTATATTCACCAGGGCACTGAGGGAGAACATGGTAGACCAAAGAATCGAGTGGCCGACCAAATCAAAGTTGCTGCTGAGGTCAGCAAACCATAAATAAAGAGACCCTGGCTTGGTTTTGGTGTTTTCCAATGAGCATATCAAGATTCGCAAGCTGCTCCACTATCCCCAACCCCCTCCTAAATCCATACTGGGCCTCCGACAGGATAGAGTTATCCGTTGCCCACTCTGCTAACCTCTGCAGAAAGACCCTGATCATTAATTTGGCCAAAGAATCCAGGAGAGAGATGGGGCAATAGCATTTTAGGTCAGATTTGTTCTCCTTCTTTAAAATGGGCATGATGATTGAGTCGGCCCAACTAGAAGAAATCGTGCCCTCAGCAGCCGTGTTAAACACTCGGGTCAAAATGGGTCCCAATAATTCTCCCATTACTCTAACTACATCAACCGGAACCCCATCAGGGCCGGGTTCTTACCCCAAGCACTATGTTCAAGGGCAAGGAGAAACTCATCCAAAGTAATATCCAGGGTACTACAACATGAGTAGTACACACTTTCTCCAACTGCCAGGGGAGCATTATCCTTAAGGGAAGCAAAGATACCTGAAAAATGATTAAGCCATACTTGCTAGGACACAAATGAAGTAAAACCTGGAACTGTATCACTTTTTAAGAATGAGGCATTAACTGTACTCCAAAATAGGGTGACAACCTTAATTTTGTCTGCCTGTACCAGATTTAACCAGGCATCCTCTCTAAGTACATTTTTCCTGGAAGCCAGTACCAGAATATATTGTTTTCTTAGTTGTTTAATAGATGAATGGTCCCTAGGGGAACTCTGCAAGGCAGCCTGTAGTATTTTAGATGCATGAGTACACTAATGATCAAACCAACCATGATTCTTTGTGGTTGTTGGTCTAGAGGGTCATGTAAGTAGTGCAGTGAGAGTCCTGGTGGTATAACCAAAAGCATACAGCAACCCGTCATGGTTTATCTCAGGACCCAGACAATAATTAAACTCATGTGGGCACCTAGATAATAGCTTCTGCAACACGCAGTGTGGCTCAACCCCTGCCCATTTAATATGGGTAGCATTGGGTCTAGCTGGGGAAACGTTGGTAACACAAGAGATTTCTATAGCACTTTCTGCCTGGAAAAACATAAATACAACTAATGGGTTGTGATCACTCACAGCAGTCGGGATGATTCAAAAATTGCGAACCGGCACTCAAGTAGTAGTAGAGATCAGGACATGATCAATAGTGGTGTGGGCATCGCTACCAATATAAGAAGGAATCAGTTAATTACACTCCATATAGCTACTCTTGAATAGTAAAAGATCATACCTAAAAGTTAAGGAGTTCAATGATCTCCCATGCACATTATATGGAAAATGTAGAATTCCTGCATCTGCTACATCACTCAGCCCACACACTTGCATCTTGCAGGAAGAGGGCATTTTTGTATGTTGAAATCTCCAGCCCACAAAACATCACTGTGGTAAGAATTAAACACGTTGATATAGCCACCACCAGATCAGATTCGCCTTAAATGAAAATCCCAAAAATTGATAATAAGGGGAAACAGACCTTCTAATAACAAGAGGTAGCAAATTCATTATTAAAATCTGTGAGCCCCCTTTGGCCTGACCTGCTAGAAACAGTACAGCTGCTGAGAAAAAAGAGGAAAACCCTTCGGCACGAATGGAATCCACATGCGAAGTTTCCTGGAGGCAAATAACATCTGAGACTAAAATAACATGGTGCTAATATGGGGAACTTAGTTTGCTTTGGAGCTCAAAAACATTCCAAGAAGTAAGATTACAGGTCCCTTCATAGCTCGATATTTTAATTGTGGAGATAGAACGAAGGGCTATATAAACCTAAATTGGCGAGCCTAGATGACACATGAGATATAGTAGGGGCTGGAGCAGTAGGTACAGTTGTAAGCATTGGGGTAAAACATAAAGACCAAGTGGCCTGGTGAGTCAAACTGTCCACACAACTAGAAATAGAAGAATCCTCCATGATGTGAAGTCAATCAATCTCCTACAATGTACTAAAGGCCTGTAGCCTGTTGGACAGGGAGATATGAGATGAACAGTTGACAGGAAATGCCTAATTGTTTAATGAAACAATGGACGTATTTGGGGTTGGTTGCAGATGGAAATAAAAAGCATAAAGAATTGTAATGTTCTTGCCAGTCGGTATAAGGGATGAAGACAAATACTCTCCTGCACATCTAGGTTGTTTAAAAGCAACAACAACACATTCCCCCTTTAAAGATTTCTAAGTTGGACCAATTCACCCAACCCTTCTTGTCAAAAGGATTTGGTCGGCTTTAGAAATCCGAAAAATAAACGTGGATTAGAACCAGTGGAGAGCTTTATTCCTTAACTGGATGGGTTATTCAATTGTACCAGGGAGCAGAGGAAGAACACTGCCCATTACTGCCACAAGCGGGGGGTAAGTTGACAGCCACTGGGTTAGAAAAATCCCCCTTATTATTTTGTCTCCTCATGTCTCCTGGGGCTTGGGAAGGGCCACTAAAAGAAGATTAACATGGTTACATAGCACCTAAATTTTTAGCCATATTATTGGACTCAATCAGTCGGGACTGGGTAGACCCAGTCAGCTCCAAGAGTGGAACAGAAGGGACTTCCCCACCATGGGGCCAGAAAATGATTTATTTTTGGCAGGATTGATGGGGTTCATGGTGCAATTCAGAAGTGTAGCTACCTAGGTGGTTATCGGTGGAACAGATAAGGGAAGGGTTTTAGTTAGTTGCAGACGTGTCGGAAACCAAGTATGGGACCCTTACATGCAAGGGTTGAGCCCCGTCCCTAACTGAACTAGCAGTTTACAAGGTCTTAATGCTTCATAAAAGATCTTCAATCTGCCCCATCTATTTAGTAATAGGTAGGAGTAAACTTTACAACAACTCCTTTACACCCCTTTACACTGACCAAATGCCCTGATTAAGAGGAGTCCAAGTAAGGTGGTACAGTAGAAGACGTCGGGCCAGAGGCAATAGTAGTGCTTGGTTGAGGGTCTAAGGATGGATGTAATTTCTTTGCCCCATGCTGTCTTTTGTGTTTACCCGTAGGTAAATTGTTTTGAGGTGTGGATGGAAGCAAACTGTTATCGTGGCCATGAGCGATAGAATCAATAGGATGCACAGAGTGTGGAGACTGTAGAACTGTCCCCAGCAACGAGAGGTAAGACAATTCTCAGTCTGGGGCACTTTCTCAGTGGGTTTCACCAACCCAGGGGCTGTTGCACAAGTGAAAGATAGATGACGCTCTGCATGTTCAAAGTCTTTACTTAGAGCACCCGTTGCCTTTCTAATATCAGAGTCTAGGGCAGATGGATGGCAATGGGGGCTTATTGCTTTGTCATCTTGGAAAAGACAGTAGGAGTTGCTCAAAGAAAATGAAGACAACAGTACATTAAAATCCTCAAAAGGACAAATCAAAGAGGGGTGGCCCATCACAACCTCCTCCTGGGCCTGCCTGTCCACTGGGCCTTGTCCAGGTGCATTCTACACTGCAGGAGTGCTGGCTGCACTATGAAGCGCTATGTGACTCCATCTACTGTATCAGCGATGGTGCCTCCTGGTGTGAGTATACCTAGGCCCTGGAGTCCAAAGTGCTTGTGCAGGTGCAAAAGACAGGCTCTCCCATGCTGCAATAGCCTTGGCGGCGCTGAAGTGCTTTGTGACTCCGCCCGCTGTGTCAGCGGTGGCACCTCCCAGGGCAGGTTTCCCTGGGCCCTGGAGTCCAAAGTACTGGTGTAGGTGCAACAGACAGTTACTCAACGTTACATAAATGCTTCTTGCCTATTATTGGTTTTTTTTACAGCTATCTAATACCACATGCTCCTACTACGAGATTGAAACAGTAATATTTATCCTTATAATGTGGCTCATCATGTTTATTATTGTTTTACTTTCGTAAAATGGACATTACGCACTTGCTAAAACTGTCCCTTTGCCTGTAGTTCAGGCACTAAAGTCACATTCTTCATCTAGCAGAGCCCGGCGGTATCATCATGCTGTGAACATGATTGTTGGACATGGCCCTTCTTAGGTGTTTTCCCTAAAACATTTAGCTTTTTCTCCTCCTGTTTTTTGCTGATTTTCTTTTCATGGTCTTAGGACTTTGGGCTCTTTCCTATTGTAATGCAATGTAAAAATGCGTGCGCCCTTCTAACCAATGGTAGGAAGTGGTGCTTACTTGACTGGCTCAGGTGTTGTACCCGTGAGAGCCTGGTAAAATATTACACCACATACCCAGGGCTGGTACTGCACTGGCTAATGTTTGGATGCATCACTGATTGCGCCACCTAACAAACATCAGACTTGTATCAAGCTTGCCATTGTAGGCCTGTGGGTGTGCAGTTGCGACTATGGTTGGGTTGGCCAGTCCAACTCATTAGCCAACCCTGAGTGTGCCATCCACTACCTCTAAAGCACCCCTATGGTAATCCTTGAGGGGTAGAGCAAGTAATAGGCAAAAGGCAGGTAAGGCAAACATGGGTGTTCCCTGCCCAGGTAGTGAAGAATCCCCATGTCGGTTTTCCCTATCTAGGAGGTCGGCTCTTCACATCGGACAACAACGGGGTTTGCTGATTCTTTTTCAGTGGCCTTGGGGCTCTGGGGCACTTTTCCACTGTACATGCAGTGTGAAAGTGCACGTGCCATTCTTACACTCGTTAGGAAGTGGTGCTTCCTTGATGTTTTTAAACATGCCTCAAGCTTGCCATTGCAGGCCTTTAGGTGCACCCTTGCACCTATGAGGTTTTTAAAAATGTGTCAAACCTGCCATTGCAGGCCTGTGTGTGGGCAATCTATTTCAGGTTGGCATTCCTAAACAACTGGCCAATCATGAGGGACCTTTCACTACCACCAGGGCAACCCTGTGGCAAGTCTCAAGGGGTGAAGCAAGTGGTAGGTAAATTTCAGGAAAGGTATGCATGTGTGTTACTTGCCCAGGTAGTGATGAATACCCATGTGTGTTTTCACTACCTTTGAGGTTTGCTTTTCATGTTTACCTTACCTGCATTTTGCCTATTACTTGCTCTACCCCTCAAGGATTACCATAGGGGTGCTTTAAAGGTAGTGGATGGCACACTCAGGGTTGGCTAATGAGTTGGACCGGCCAACCCAACCATAGTCGCAACTGCACACCCAGTTTGCTTTTCCCATTACTTCAAGCTGCAATAGTGACTTACAGTGGAGCAGCCTCATAATGTTTCCTATCATTGAATTCACAATGACAAACCCTCTCTTGTGGTAAAGAGGGATTTGTCATTAAAAGCTTAGAAATGTCACTTCTAGAAAGTGTCAACAAGGGATTTTACTAAACAAGCAATTATACATTTACAGATACTTAGGATGCTCTACTGTAGCATCATAAATTAATTTTAATACACGTATTAAATTTCAACAAATGGATGAATCTCAAAAGAGCCTGGTGTATTTCTTCTTTTTGTGTTTATAACCTTTCTTGGACCACAATTGGACAGAAAATGGGTTGATGCGTCAATGTTTTGTTCTATCTGGTAGTGAATCTATGTGACCATCATCAGGACAAAACAATAATTTGAAGGTAACGACTCTTTCGTGAGCAGATCAGCATACGAAAACCTGTAGATCTTGTCACAAATAGATAAATAAATCTGTAAATACCTTTCTCACTGCAGTATATTTTGGCACAAAATCTACCTGTGACACCATCTTAAGTGCCCACAACGTCTGCTGGATCCCAACTGGTAGCACAGGGTGAGTGTGGAGCTAAGTATTGTACCTGGAGACCGGATTGCCTGGTGCGGAGCCCCAAAAGTCCTGCCCACATCTAAGGAGTGTGGTCCCTGCATCATGGGGCCTGACATAAGTGTCTTGTTGGTGGTGAGCAGGTTCACCGGTTGCGGGACCCAGAGTAGCCCGCTTAATCAATCGTGCTGCATCTCTCCTGGGGTGGTGTGGTGAGCAAAAGAATGATGGATTAAACCCAGATCCTTGGTTTGCATTGTCCAGCATTGCGTCGATCAATTGTTTCTTTTGCATATGTCGTCCTAAGTGGGAAGGGTATGCCCAGACGTGGATCCGGTGCTCACTAAACCACTGGATTCAAGCTAGCCTGGCTGAAGAAGGGTCATGCCCTGAAACCGGTCCCAGGATGCTTGTTTCCGGTCCAGGGAGAACCTGGCTTGGCAGTTCGGGCTGGACTGTTCCCACTAGGAACAGGGTCAAGACTGATTTGGATAAGGCTGGGTCCAAACTGGGGTGGTGTGGTGAGGAAAAGAATGATGGATTAAACCCAAATCCTTGTGACTGGGGTGAATGTCTGTATTGTCCAGCATTCCATCCATCAATTGTTTTTTTTGCATATGTCACCCTAAGTGGGAAGGGTATGCCCACACGTGGGTCCGTGCTAACTACACCACTCGATTCAAGCTAGCCTGGTGGAAGAAGGGTGATGCCCGGAAACCGGTCCCAGGATGCTTATTTCCGGTCCAGGAAGGGCCTGGCTTGGCAGGTCAGGCTGGACTGTTCCCACAAGGAACAGGGTCAAGACTGATTTGCATATGGCTGGGTCCAAACTGGGGTGGTGTGGTGAGCAAAAATATGATGGACTAAACCCAGATCCTTGTGATTGGGGGTGAATTTTTGCATTGTCCAGCATCCCGTCCGTCAATTGTTTCTTTTGCATATGTCGCCCTAAGTGGGAAGGGTATGCCCAGACGTGGGTCTCATGCTCACTACACCACTGGATTCAAGCTAGCCTGGCTGAAGAAGGATGATGCCCTGAAACCGGTCCCAGGATGCTTGTTTCCAGTCCAGGGAGGACCTGGCTTGGCAGTTCGGGCTGGACTGTTCCCACAAGGAACATGGTCAAGACTGATTTGCATATGGCTGTGTCCAAACTGGGGTGGTGTGGTGAGCAAAAGAATGATGGATTAAACCCAGATCCTTGTGACTGGGGGTGAATGTTTGCATTGTCCATGATTCTGTCCATCCATTGTTTCTTTTGCATGCATCTCTCTTGTGTGACACGCTGACTGCATACTCATTGCATGCGGTGTCCGATTCACAGGTTGTGGCCCTACGGTGAGGTGAGGGCATACCCGAAGTAGTGCCTTGTTCTAAACTAGTACAGCACTGTTGAAATTGCGACTCTGTGTGTGACCAGAATTGTCTTGTGTAACTCCACTCAACATGCACCAGACGTTGTGCCTCATTTCCATGGAGGCCCAGAAATTGCAACTCTTCATTGTGTGTGACCGGAATTGTCTGGCACGACTCCACTCAATGTTCCCAGACGTTGTTCCTCATTTCCAAGGAGGAACGGAATTTGCAACTCTTTCTTGGGTGTGAGTGGAATTGTCTGGTACAAATCAGCTCAATGCACAGCAGATGTTGTGCCTCATTTGCAGGGGGGTACTGGGTTTGCGAATTTGCATTGAGTGTGACCAGATCTGTCTGGTGCGACTCATACCAATGCACACCAGACATTGTGCCTAATTTCCAGGGAGGCGCAGAAGAGTGGATTCATGTTTCGGGGTGCCCAGATTGCCTGGGCGCAACTTTGATCGACGTGTGTTTGATGGGGTGCCTCCTCCTTCTCAGAGGTTTCCCTGCTTCTTTGCCAATTCATCGATTGCTCCTTTTTGTGCTCCCAGTGTGGGGGACCAACTGCCCTCTCCTCACTTGGCACAGACGACTTTGTGTTGCCAGGTAGTATTGCCCGGCTTGGTCCTGGGTGGTTAGAGTAATTGATCGGGCAAAGGAACACTTCTGAGAGCGTGACCCCCCACCTGTGCTTTGCAGAACAGGGCTAGTGCCGGAAAGCACAGTTTGGAATCCTTTGATTGAACGACTATTGCCCTCAGCCTGCTTCTGCTCTATATACCGTGGGTGAAATTCCAGAGTAGTGGCCAAACCCCCATTTATCGACTGCCACCTAGTTAGTCCTTCTGCCTACCCCCACCTTCTTCCCTGGGACCCTGACTGAGTGTGACTTCCACAGAAATTGACCTAGTTTCAGGGGGAAGGTTTTCTTTATTACCAGCCCGTAGGTGGAGGGTAGTTGAGGTTAGCTGGAGGACGGTTTGGGGCCACGGGGTCTGCATGTGCATTATCAACTGACCTGCCGGTTATCTGTTGCACCACATTATGGTGCTGTGTGCATGTGTGTGTGAGCGTGCTCCATACAGACCTACCTGATATCCGTGGCAATGTATTTTGGTGCTGCGTGAGTGTGTGGGAGTGACTGCCTATGATTCAATTACACCGTAGGGCAGTGTTGCTTTACACATTGATTTCTTGCCAAAAGAATTCGATGTTTAACATTGATTTTTACCCATGTACCCTTGGCCCACGGTGCTGCTTAAAAAAGTATTGTAATTATCTCTGTGTACACATTTCTGTGATCATTGTGATTTGGGGTGCACACTATAACTGTGTGGTATGGAATTGTAATAATTGCTAGTGTGGGCCTCATTCTGACAACATCTCTCACAGCATAAGGGTGCTGGGAGGGGTAAAATAGGATCTTTCCCAAGTGTGCATATCACTGATGTTGTTTTAACATGGTTGGGCCTAGTACTGCTACTGATATTTACGAACGTGATTTATGTCCAGAACTACATGATGTTTATGTTGTGTTAGTTAATGTGTTTGTTCAATACAAACTTTATTTAGATACACCACATGTGAAGTCTCTTTTGTGACGCTCAGTGTATTGTGTGAGAGTGCTGTGCCAATGCTTTACACATTGCCTCTGTGATAAGCCTGACTACTCAGTGCCAAGCTACCCACGGGTGGGCGCGGGTTAGAAAGTGAGTGTAATCACCCACCCCGAATGGGCGTGGTAGGTTCTGCCTAGCTAGAGCCTCGCCTCAGCCAACCAGAAGGTGCATGTTACAACAATCACCACACATCCTGTGCTGTATGGCATGGTTTGGGATAAGGTTAAATAACAAACAATGGGACCCACTGAACTATTGCAAATGTCTTATGTTCTAAAGATTACAGTAGACAATATAATAATACTGGTTCCCTTTCAAATAAATAGAATATTAAAATGGTTAAACACATTTGGTAGATTTACAGGGTAACACTGCTCTTCATAATGAGGATCCCTATTCAAATCCTAATAATTATAGGGAAATGTATTGCTATGACCAATTTGGCTATTACTACACACATTGAACGAGTTATCCCCAAGAGATATATACAACATCACACAGGAGGAACACTGCCAGGCACTGCCTTTAAATAGTCACCCAAATTTCTTGATTGAATTCCCCTACTTGAACGGTGCTGAGAGGACCGATCCTCTAGCTTTTTATTTTTCACAAAAAAACTAAATGGTTGCAAAAGAACCTTATTACCAATAACAAACAGAGCCAATCTAGTGAATGTATTTAAAATATTGCTACATGTTCCTATGGGAATTTGAACGAAAACATTTATGAGAAAGATATTTCGGAAAAAATGCCAAATTCAAGATAAAGAAACTCTATTTAGAGCCTGTATAATACCCTGAGAAATAATGTTCCTGAAATAAACATCCATCAGAGCAGTAGGAGAGGATTTACCTATCACATTGCTCCTTAATGGAGTAATATCCCTTCTCATTACAACTTTCCACTTATATGAGTGCCAAATATATCACCCCTTTGTTAATATGAAAAAACACTTTTCTCCAATACATGTGGGAGCTACCATTTGAATTCTCCTGCTTCATTCAAGGCAATTCCACATTCATAAGGACATCTGGATGCACAAATCCTCTAGCTTATTAATTGCTATGTGATTCCATCACTTTGCATGTCGTTTTTAATCCTTTGAAGCCAGGTCGGAGCTGTGTATTATCATTTGCACCTGTTTCGCTCATCCCAACCCATCATATACTCCTGAACAATGATTCCTATTTAATATTGACCGGCAAAAGCTGCTGTGGAATGACCCAAGGGCAACCATATTTGCTAACTGTATCAGAGATAACAGAATGTTGTGGAATAACCTTGTATCTCCCTCTTCGAAGGGTACTTGAAAACATCCCCTGACCTTGAACAGATAGAGATAATTTTGATGAAGAGGCTCCTTTAATCTCAGAAGCAGAAATATTTGACCTACAGTTGGCCCGTTCTTTGTCAAAGATTCGAAGGCTCCCGCAGACCCTACCCATTTTGCAGACATTGTGCACACTATTTTCAACTCATCAAGCACCACTGACATAGTACACTTTTTGCAAAATTACTGGATCTGGCATATTAACTCCTTTTAACACTGTTTTCAGACTGATTTCTTCATTCTTTCATTGTCAAGTCTGTTTGACAGATTCTCTTAAATCCTTTTGTTCATTGGCTGTAAAATTCTGATTTTTCTTGTAGTACAGAAATAAACCAGTCCAACCAACAACATGGAGAGTACTAGAATAAACATTTTGAACTACATGTCCCCATTTCCTAGTGCTATCTTTGAGTCTGTTATTCATAAATGAAACATTGCTCAGATTGTCACTGTGTCCCTGAAGTTGTCCAATGGGACTGCTAGTAACCAGAAAGCACTGTTTGTACAGGATTACTCAGTGGGGTCTGTCATGTCAATGTTGATGCACTGAACGAAGTCCTTGCATCAGAAGTTTAGAAGTTTAGAAATCAAACCTGTGCAGCTCTGTGTACTCCCTAGATTTTACATCAGGCTGATGGCTCACTGTCCATCATGATGGAGGAAGGAACATTGACTGTCCTTCAGTACTTCAGTCCCCTGATTCTCCGTCATCAAACTCCACTCCATCAATGTTGGAATGGCAGATACTCAGGTATCGTATTTAGAGCTGCCCGCTGTGAGAGTGGGATGATTGGACCTTCACAACAGAGGATAGCAATTGTGGACAGTGTTTCAGGTGGGGGGAACATCTGTAAATGTTGACATCACACATCTGTGCTAAATCAACTCACATAGAATACCTGTAGCTCGCACTAAAGACATTCCTCAAACCAAACAAACCAATTCCCACTCACAACACGAAGGAGCAGAGTATGTAAGTGAACACAACCTATATTCTCAGAAAATTAGCTAACTGTGATGATAGATGAGATAATAAGTATTGAGCCCCAGTTATTTAGAGTATGGGTCCAGAAAACAACCATAAACCAGTGAAAGGAAAAGTGGACACCATCATGGATAAGGTGAATGCTGTCTGCGACATCAGACGTTGACAGGAGGAGATCCACAAGCAGTGGAATGACCTGAGGTGTCACGTGGTCAGGATAGGTCCACTTAGAACCGCTACTATTTACATACTCAGGTTTCTAAATTTGTCTTTTTCTTTTAAACACAGTGACTTTTGACATACAATTGTGTGCGTGACAATGCAGGATAACATTCTCTGAATCTGCATTGCTTAAATTTTCCCTTCGTAGGCACACTATCACGACACCTTGAACATTCAGTACAATTGTTGTCTGGAATTATTTAACTAGAATAAACAATTGTGGCCTGACAGGAGTGCGACATGGCCACATGGGTGCTAGGTCACTAAGTGCTGGAAGTCCAGCTCAGCTGATTCCTGCGTACCAACACGAGGCATGTCCAGCTCTACACCAAGATGGGCAACTTGATGACACTTACCTGCAGGTAATGGGGAGTTAGGCCACCTGGGCAGAGATTTGGCAGAATACCCACCCAGGCATACTAGGTTATGGAGTGCTAGGTAGGAGTACACTATACAAAGTACATATATGCTTTCACATATTCACGGTCTTAGCACAATGGTTGAAATGTTAATCTATTTCACTTTTCTTGTAACGCTAATTACTCTAATCTGTTTCTTTCTATGTATTATCACAGCTCACATATTTTATACAAGAATCATAATGCTTCAAAAAATATTGAAATGACTTGCTTAGTATTTCTTATATATTTCTCTGGGTACGCATGAGCAGCCAAGTGAATGTGTTCTAGATCTGTTACCATGATTTCCTTGGGGGATCTGGGCTGTCATGGTCTGAGCTGCACACACATTTGTTACCCTGTAGGATTAGAGGTGCAGATGAGGCCCTCTGGGCTATCAGGGAGACAGGCCAACATATCCTGAGGGAGTGTTTGGAATCAGACTGGCACAATCGTGACGTTTATGTTGTCCAACAAATGCACAGCTTTACTGATGAGGTACAAGCCATACAATAGGGAGGGAGAGTCACTTCTCTCACCTCGAGGGCACAACAAGCAATCCTGACAACTGGTGGTGGGTCTCCCAGATCCCACAACTTCATGCTCGGGGAGGAGAAGGTGTTGTTTCTGCTCCACACTGAAGACATTGTGGGAATTCCAGGCAAGAGGCATAATGAAAACTGGTCAATCAATCAATGAAGCAGGGGTTGCTAAAGCGCAACTACGCACCCCTGAGGGTCTCAAGGCACTGGGGGGAAGGAGGGTGGCTCAGTTGAGTGCTGGGTCACCATTTGTCTTAAAAATCACGAGCGGAGAGCTCCTGGACATACCTCTTTGCCGCTACTCCTCGCCGGACCCGCTTCGCGGGTCCCGCTTCGCTGCCTTTGCCTTCTGGACTCCTGCTGGGCTTCTCTGATTGCTGCTGGGCTTGCCTGCCTCCTGTGCCTCTCACGAATAAACAGCGGTGCAGCTGGCGCGATTGTGTGCGCGTAAACGGGACCACAGGGCTGCGAGCTGAACCGCAGGGACTCAGTGTACCAGGAGTCCCTGCGTGAGGTCCAGACCCGCAACACCTGGGTCGCTCTCCCTGCCTGCCCCGCCCACGCTACAGTTTATTGCGGGATATTGTCCCCGCTGCGCGGGAGCGCGCGGGAGCGCGCGGGAGCGCCCGGGGCTAAGCCCGGGCAAAGGGCGGGCCGTCTAAGGCCGTCCAAGGACGTACAGGGACGGGCCGGGCCCTTTCTCTTACATTCGGGATTCGAGGACTCATAGTATGTTTGAGTTATGAATGTGATGAGATATTTAATGTAGTTATAGTGTGTAATTGAAGTTTTAAATTTTTATCTAATTTATATTGTAAATTGTACACATTATTTCTTATTTTTTAGTCTTATGATGTCCTCATCACTAAGAAAGGGTAGGCGGGTCACAGTAAAGTCAAGTAGTGTTAAAGCCACTGGAACCCTAGATGATTTTATTACCCGTGCCACGGGGATATTAGATAAAGAAATTGCTCTTACTGAAAAGCGTTTGTCTCTGGATTTAGTTACGGGGAAACGTTCATCTCTGGGACGGTTTGCATCTGTGGTCACTCCCGAAAAGAGCATAGTAAACGACTTGGAAGTCAGCCCAAATCCAGCCGTTACTCCAGATAATCAAGAAATATCTATGGGCGATGTAGTGAACGGTCCAATAGAAGATTGTTCTGTATTGAGTAATATTGGGGATGGGATCCAACACCCTAATTTGACCCTGTTGGGCCCCATTTCCTTACAACCCAAAGTTTTGGCTCCTGTTCAAGAAGCAACAAAAATTAGTAAACGTAAAAGAGGGGGAGGTCACTTGAAGGGAAGGGTAACACGAATGGGAGACCCCGGTCATCTGACTCATTGCTGCCAAAACAACAATAACAAAGATTTGTTAATACATATTGAGAAGCTGGTAAAAAGTCTTTTGACGCCCCTTATAGAGAGAACACAAATTGTTAACCTAAAATTGGACCAATTAGAGCATTTAATATCAGTTAACACACATTCGCTGGAAATTTTGGCTAATAATAGCAAACTCCCTCAGGCCCTGGGGAATTGTATCGAAATAAAGAAGGGGGCTCACAAAACCTTTACTCAAAATCCAAGTAATCCACCCCAGCCTATTGCATCTGCTGATTCCCAGCGAACCCCTGTACAATCAGTCCCAACTAGACCTGCGTTGGTGGCTGACGGGGACTCTCAGTCAATGTCGATTATGGCTATAGCAGCAGCACCGAGCTCAATTACATCTAAGCCAGTAGCCTCATCTGAAGTTAAACTAACTCCACTGAGCGGCCCATTAGTTCTGGATGAAATGGCACCTCCAAGCAAACTAATATGTGTGAATATACCCCCCGAATCTGCACCTTTTATGGCCATCCTGACAGGTGTCCCGGTGGTCGCACCAAATAAACATGAATCAAATCAGGACCTATCAAATAAAGTTATATTTTGGCTTAACAACAATAGACCACTCCCCCCAGCCTCTGTTACAAAAATATTAAATGTACGAAGGGTCCCTTGGGTTGGTCCAAGCAAGAAGGATTTAGAGGGGGACTGTATCCTAATTAATTTTAGGGACAGGTGGGTCAAGGACTTAATCTGTAACAAAGCAAGGTTTGCTAGAATGGGGGATATTCAATGTATAGGTCTTGAATATTTTTATCCCAACCTGCATCATGTTCCCCTTAACCCTCGCTTCCCTGGGTCGAGATTGCAGGGTAATCGTTACTCTGGATGGACACAGATTAATACTATATCTCGACCCTCTCAAAATCATCCTGGTTTGTGGCACCAGGGTGATGGATCTCTCATGGGGCCAACAAGTTTCAAAAATTTTGGGCAAATCCCCTATGACCAATCAAGAAGGAGATTTCAGGGGGAGGAATACCTAGGGTGGATGCCAAATAACAATATTCCATTAAGAAACCGATTTGACCCACTGGTGGGAATGGAGGGTTTAGATTGACCATTAGACAAGAAAAAGGAAAGCATTCTATTTACCACAGATTTGGCCATGGGGGAAAACGGGGGGACAAGGCAGAAGGATAACCAGGTGGTGGATGCATTCGACCACAATGCACAACCTAATATGCTTTCGGACACTCAGACTGTCAGTAACTTAGCCTGTGAGCTAAACCCACCAATTACTGGGCCTGACCTGGCAACTCCAAAAAAGTCTGTGGACGATAGCCTAGGGGAACCTAGGCTGTGTCTAATCTCATGGAATATTGCAGGTCTTGCGGGTAGAATGGAGGACGAAGCTTGGCTGGAGCATGTGGGTGGTCAGGATATCCTGTGCCTTCAGGAGACATGGAGCAGAGCGGGTGGGGAAATTGATGGTTTTCAATCTTTTAATGTTTTGGCGGTCCCATCACCAGCTGGGAGGGCAAGGGGTGGGATAATGACAGCTCTCTCCATCAAACTAAAGAACTTGATAACCTCAAAAATAGTGGATACTCCCTGGTACCAGTTGCTCTTGTTGGAAAATCTGTTCCCAGAGCCTTTGTTATTAATTAATTGGTACCATAATGTTTTTGATAGAAATGATGTATCTACAATTCAGAGTTTGGAGGAAGCAATATGTAAGGCTCGTAGTGATCGACCTTTATTAGTAGTTATTTGGGTTGGCGATTTTAATTGTACACTGTGCAAATTTGGTGGCTCCAATGTTTGTGGCATCGATGACCTAAACGAACAGCCCTTGATGCATTTTAAACACACGCCCCAGGGGGACGCCTTAAATAATATCATTGTTCTAAATGATTTATGCATGGTAGAGCCCTGGGCTGCCCCAAACATATCGCCAATACCAACCTTTCAGGGAACAAGATGTGCAATGAGTACTATCGATTTTGTATTTGTGTCCAGTAACTTTCTTCATTATGTTAATAGGCTTGAGGTAATAGCAAGTGCCGTAAGCGATCATAACCCTTTAATGTTATCTTTGTGTGCTCCTGCTAGTAGAAAACATTTGGTTTGGGAGCAACCCATAACATATAATAAAAATCAGGGAGTCACTATGAAGTGGGGGAAAATAAATGCTGTAGGCCTTGAGGCAGAGATTCTGAATGTTTGTAAAACTGAGATCGAATCATGCCTGTCGCTGACGTCTGACTCAGACAAGGTCATTGGGAGTTTTGAAAAATTATGTGGGCACGTGGCTGAGCACCTTAAAAAAACGGTGGGGAAAAAGAATTTAAGGTGTTTTAAATGGTTTGACTCCGCATGCTCCGCCTCACATAAATCCTTAAAAGCGGCCCTTATACAAAAACCAAGAAATAAAGAACTGATAAGATCGACCAGAAGGGCTTATAAAGAGGCCATCACAAAGAGGAAGCAGGAGTTGAAAAATCGTGCCTGGGACGATCTAGAGAAGGCCTCTGAGTTAAAAGATAGTAGGCTCTTCTGGGAAGTAGTAAATCGTCCCCTGTTTAAAAGTGACACCAAGGAAAGTATAGTGACGCAGATTACTGGTGAATCTTGGGAAGCTCACTTTGGTAAAATTTTTAATCCCAAAGCATTATTACTTTCAGATTTGTTGGATGATGTAGGGGATTTGGTGGTACCATCTTCAGCTTCGCTTCTTAGCTCTTCACTTACACTGGAAGAGGTTGAAGAAGCTTTGAGGAAAGGCATATCATTAAAAGCCCCGGGCCCTGATGCTGTCCCTTTGGACTTTTTTAAACATAATATTGAAGCTTGGGCACCATTATTACTGAATGTTTTTAGGACTGTTGTTCTTGGTCGTATCCCTGTATCGTGGAAGGAGGCAGTGGTGGTGCCGATTTTTAAGAAGGGCGATAGGTGTGACCCCCGATGCTATCGCCCTATATCCTTGATTGATGCATCATGTAAGTTATTGGGGAGGGTTATTTTGGCCAGATTAGAAACATGGGCTGACTCTGTTGGTCTAATTGTGAATTCCCAGTATGGATTCAGAAGTGGGAAGGGGACAGTTGAGCAGTGTCTGAATTTGGCGCTAATTATTGGCAAGTACATGAAGGCAAGGAGTTCTGCAATTTACCTTGCCTTCATGGACTTGTCAAGCGCCTTTGACACTGTTTGTAGAAGTAGGCTGTGGCAGATGATGGACGATATGGGTTTCGAAGAACCCCTGGTGACACTTCTCCGCAGACTACACGCAGCAACGTCCGTGGCTATAAGATTCGGACCTGGGGGTGAAACAACAAAACCTATTCCCTCAACTGAGGGGGTGCGTCAAGGCTGCATTTTGGCGCCTTTCTTGTTCCTAGTATACACAAATGGACTAGAGAAGTACTTGTTGGACCACTGTTGTGATTTTCCAAAGGTAAACGGTAGGAGTATTCCTATACTCTCATATGCAGACGACACTGTTTTAATGACCCTCACTGGAAACAGTTTGCAGGTGTGCCTAGATGCCTTTAACACCTTCATGCTGGATCTTGACCTGAAGGTAAATTTTGGAAAATCTTTTGCAATGGTCTGTGGTCCAAAAGGGACAAAACCAAGAAAATTTGTGGTGAATCACTCTACTATTGAAAAGGTGGAAAATTTTAATTACCTTGGAAATCTTTTCAATAGCAAATTAAGTTGGGTCCCATTAATGAAGGCTCGAGTCCAGAGTGCTACCCGCTCCATAGAAGGTCTTTTTCGTTTTTGTGGTAAGCTGGGTCAAAAACCTGTTGCGCACCTTAAAACCCTTTACATATCTAAATGTTTATCTGTGGCCACCTACGGGGCAGGAGTATGGGGGACCGAAAACCCCTCAGTGATACAAGTGATGGAAAATAAATTCCTAAAACGGGTATTACTGATCCCATCGGGTTCATCAAATAGCTTCTGTCATAATGAAATGGGAATGACCAAAGTGACTGACATTATTCGTCTGTCGCCCCTATTATTATGGGGCAAAATATGGTTATCTGACGATCTGCAGCTCTCGAGAGAAATTCTCTCAGACTGCATGAGCCTGGATAATGCAAAAAAGATCCCCTGGTTGTCATACGTCAGTGACATGTTGAACAAGATAGGCTTGGGTTATGTTTATGAAAATCCTGCAAATATCCAGGGAAACATAAAAACCCAAATTAAGTCAAATTACTGGAAATTTTTAGGTTCACCTTGTCTGGGAGGCCCAACTAGCTATGTACCTAAGTTACAGCACCAATTTTATCTAACTTTTACAACTAATGTCCAATGGCGGTTTTACCTCACGAGGTTTAGGCTAAATATCCTTCATTTTCTTTTTGCCTTTCCTAAACAAGGGGGTTGGTGTGAGCGGCTACCCCCTTGTCCCTGTAATGACAGAGTTAGCCAAAGTACTATACATGTTGTCCTGTTTTGCTCCTTATATCAAGAACCAAGGATTAGATTTATTAAGCCTATCCTGAAGGGGCGGCAACCATGCACCTATAAAGAAGGCTACGATTATTTGCTGTCATTATCTTCTGTTGATACTTGCTGTGCCATGTTAAATTTTATACGAGTTTCACTTCAGATTAGGAAACGCTATGGATAATTTAGCTGTAGAACTGTGTTTTGCCATCGGATTTGTATTTATGCTGTATGATGGATTTTTCGAATTGTAATCTTTGTTTTACAGATGGATCACCTTAATTGTGTATTATGTTTTTTAACTTTGTGCTTTTATGATTCATTGTATGAATCGAATAAAGATTTTGAACCGAACCGAGTGCTGGGTCATCCGAAGAGCCAGGTATTGCAGTCCTTCCTAAGCTGGAGCAGTGTGGCAACTTGCCAGAGGTGGAGGGGGAGGTTGTTAGAGGCCATGGCTGCGAGGTAGGAGGACTTTCATCCCATTCTGGTCTTGTTGATGTGTGGAACAGTGACCAGAGAGAGGTCAGCTGATCAGAGGTGTCTTTTGGGTGCATGGAAGAAGAGGCAGTTGATCAGGTATGTTGGTCAGGTGTTGTGGAGAGCCTTGCATTGGCGGCCGGCACAGGTAAACGTGGTTAGAGGGGGTAGGGCGTGACAGGGGAGAAGCCAACAGATGACAGAATAGGTGTTATTTATTTATTTAACTATACCTATTCCATCGTCCGTCGAGTTCCCTCAGATCATACCCTGCCCCGCCCTGCTCTGCCTTACCGCCCACCACATTTACCTGTGCTGGCCACCGCTGGAGCCTTGAATACATGAGTGAGGAGTTTTAAGGTTATTCTTCTTTCGATAAGGAGCCAGTGGAGGTCGCCGAAGTGTTGGGCGATGTGGCTGTGACGGGGGATGTCTAGGATCAGTTTGGCTGCAGCATTCTGGACGGTCTGGAGTTTGTGAAGTAGTTACTTGTTGATTCCGGCTTAGAGAGTGTTGCTGTAATCCAGTATGCTACTGATGAGAGCGTGCAGTACAGTTTTTCTGGATTCGGATGGGATCCATCAGAACGTTTTTCGGAGTATGCCGAGGGTGTTAAAGCAGGCCGAGGATATGGCATTGATCTGGCGGTTCATTGTGAGCTATGAGTCTAGTATGATGCCGAGGTTTTGTGCGTGGTCCGTCGGGGTGGAGGGGTTTCTGAGGGTGGGGGGCCACCAGAAGTCGTCCCATGTGGAGGAGGTGGAGCCAAGGATGAGGACTTCTGTTTTCTCAGAGTTGCTTTTCAGGCAGCTCTTCTTCATCCAGGTGGCGACGGCTTTCATCGCTTCTTGGAAGTTTTGTCTGGTGATTTTGGGTTTGTTGGTGAGGGAAAGGACAAGCAGGGTGTCATTGGCGTAGCAGACAATGTTGAGCCCATGGTTTCTAACAGTGGTTGCTAGAGGAGGCATGTAGATATTGAAGAGGGTAGGACTGAGGGAGGATCCCTGGGGCACTCCACAGTTGGTCTCTGTTAGTTTCCGAGAGGTAGGGGGAAGTCTGACTCACTGAGTTCGGCAGTGAGAAATGAGGATATCCAGTTTGGGGCCTTTCTGAGGATGCCAGTGTCGTGGAGCCTGGTGGCTAGTGTGCGGTGGAAGATGGTGTCTAAGGCAGTGTGGAGGTCCAGGAGGATGAGGGCTGCCATTTGGCCCTGGTTGAGGAGGGAGCAGGGGTCGTCGGTTGCGGCAAGGAAGGCGGTCCCGGTGCTCAGGTTGATGCAGAATCCGGGTAGGGAGATGTCCAGGACGTTGTTCACTTTGATAAAGTTTGCTAGCTGGATGTTGATGGCCTTTTTGATGGCCTTGGCTGCGAATGGAAGCAGGGAGATCCTTCTGCAGAGGGTTTCTTCAGGAGGGGTTTGACTTTGGTGTGTTTCCAGTAATCGGGGAATGTGGCGGTCTCTAGGGAGCAGTTGATCATCCGGCGTAGTTCGGGTGCAATGGCCATGATGGTTCTGTGGAAGATGTGGGGTGGGCAGGTGTCTAAGGATGCTCCGCAGTGGATGCTCTACGTAGTCTCTAAGGTGTGTTCT
This sequence comes from Triturus cristatus, assembly GCF_964204655.1. NCBI lineage: Eukaryota > Metazoa > Chordata > Amphibia > Caudata > Salamandridae > Triturus > Triturus cristatus. Next base: position 511,074,188 of record NC_140580.1, on the reverse strand, counting down.
GTCGTGAGTGGAGTTCAATTGAGCAGGGTCTGTTGTGTGGCGTCACTAGGGGGGAGCTTGAGCGGAGGTCTTGGTTGTAGAAGTTGTTGTAGATCACCTTAATCTGTGAGGAAGGCAATGTCGGGCACGTAGGTGTTGATGAGGTCCCAGATTTCTATTGTGTGCTCGTGTATGGAGTGCACATTGAGGAGGATTTATTTCAGTGGTTTGTGAGCAGTGAAGTTCAGAAGCCTAGGGGCTGCTGCTGAGGTATAGAGGTGGGTGAAGATGCAGTTGCAGTGTAGATAGGACATCGGGCCTTGGGTGTTGCTTGGCAATGAAAGCTGGCAGTTGTTGCTGCCTCCAGGGTTGAGAGTGTGGTGAGTGCTGTAGTTGTAGCGGAGGCGGGTTGTAGGACCAGGGTCTCTGGCACTGGTCGCAGTGGGTCATGGACAGGTGCAGATGGGATTGCCTTTGGTGCACCAGTAGTGCACTCGATGCACGCGGCCACCATTAAGTAGGGATCCTGGGAGGGCAGGTCAGCTGGGAGGCGAGAAGGACACACTGGATGGGGGCAGAAGGGGCAACAGCAGCAGGGGAAAAGCACAGAGAAAAAACAGCACTGGAAAGAGGAAAAAGAGGAAACAGAAAGAAAAGGAAACAGGAAGAGAAGGAATATGAAAATAAAAAGAGAAAAAGAGGCAAGAGGGGCAGAAGAGCAGAGTGCTCTCCTACTGGACCACCAGGGATGCGGCGTGGGCAGGAGCCTGCGGGTGGAGGAGGGCCTCCAACACCCTGAAAGAGCGAGCTCAGGACATAGTGGGCAATGCTCAGTGGTGGAGCTGCGTGGGGGGAGAGCATTTACACTGACCAGCTAAGTGGCCTTGACTGGTAAGTACTAACACAATCTGTCTCACACTAGCAAATTCACATTCTCTGCATTCTGGCATTCTTAATCGCCATTACACATCTCTGCACTCTGCACTAATGGAAATCTATTCACACAAGTATGCTACTTAATATTGTTCACAATGCACCACATTCCAAATTTAATCACAATATACAATTTTCTCACTCTGTCACACCATTCCCATTTACTCAACCCATATTGGAAACAAAATCAAACAGTGTGATGTTATATTTTCTCTGCAGATCACATACTCCCCTGTGTTACAACATCTACCAAGTTACTCATCTCTCTCTAGGCTCTACTCACTCTTCTCATATAACTCTTTATAGTTACTGCAATGTCATATAAAAAATAAGCACTAGTACAAGGCTGACCAGATGAAGCCATGTCACCGGGACAAAACTGTTCCAGTTATGGGCTTTGAACATATCACACTATCGTGGGAGTTTATTATTCTACTGTTGTATCTTGCCTATTGGATTAAAACCTATGTTTCTAATGGCCCATGAAAAAAAATCAAGAAATGTAAAAGTGGTGCAACAGTGACCTTGATCCATCTCGTCAACTAAGTAACACATTAGTATGGCATTTATTATCCTGACCCACATCATTGATCCAGGTTAGAAAATTGCAAGGACTGCTAGGTTTTAGTTAAAAAACACCGCTTATTCCTCTCAGTGAGCAGTTCGTGAGAAAAGCAGACACGGACCCAGATTGATGTGCTTTATAAGTATATTTCAATGCCGGCCATTACGCGTTTCAGTCTTTGACATACCTTGATCACATATATATCTATATATATATATATATTCACTTAAAAACCATAGGTTTCACACAAGTTATAGTTAGCTGTACATTTCACTCGTAAAAAACCAATGAAATTCCACGTTATAGTTAGATCAGGTAACTATAACTCGCGCGCCCACAATAAACTGCTGATGACGTCACATATTACATCACTTATGACATGGTCAGTGACATCACTCATGACATCAATGATGACATCTGAAATGACACATTGTGCATTGCGGTCGCGCAAGTTATAGTTACCTGATCTAACTATAACGTGGAATTTCATTGTTTTTTTACGAGTGAAATGTACAGCTAACTATAACTTGTGTGAAACCTATGGTTTTTTAAGTGAATTTGCAAGGTTTTTTAAATGCTAATTCCTAACTATAACATGTGTGAAACCTATGGTTTTTTCAGTGAATTTGTACGTTTTTTTAAATGCTAAGTTATGTATTTATGTTTAATTTTTGCGCGCACGGTGCACTTCGCACACCGTGCGCGCGCTGTGGGCACTCGGTGCGCTTCGCGCACCGAGCGGCCACGTTGCGCATTTTGTACCGTGCACGCCTCGCCATTTTTTACAAAATAACAATTGTTTTTTTCTCCCTTGGGGGTCCTTAGATTTATATATTAAATGTGATTGTTAATTCTTTGTATTTTTTTTATTTTTTTTTACCGTACGCGTACGGTAAGCTTACCGTACGCGCACTCCGCGATTTTTTTTAAAAATTATTAAATTTATTTTTCATACTTTTTGGTCCTTCGTGAACCCCCTGACGAACGCTAGGGGGTCTGCAACTCTCTTCGTTGCCCCCTTTTCATGTTATCAACCTTTGTTTTTCAGTGCGAGAGACAGAAAATGGCGGCCGATACTTTCTGATTTTGACCGATTCGAATGTTTACAGTCATGTAACCACCAATCAGAATTGAGCTCGCGCACGGCACCGTACGCGTACGGTAAGCTTACCGTAAGCGCACGGAGCGCGCTTACAGATATATATATTGATTTAAATGCTATTTTCTCAGGACCTACTGAACAGATTTACACCAGACCTGCAAAAGGCACATCCCTGACCTGAGGACTACCTCTCTGCCCAATTTCAAGTAATTCTGTTCAGCCGTTCGGGCTGTAGCTCGGACTTAAGGTCCTATGGGAAAATGCATGGGGAAAACGCGTTTTGGGACCCCCCTTTTTTCTCAGCCCCCGCTTGACGAATCCCCCCGAGACTTTCAGGGTAGGAGCCGAGCGTAGCGCCCCATTAGTTTTGAAAAATTTGCGAGGATTCGTCAACCGGCGCCAAAGTTATTCCAAATAGAATGTTGCGGATTTCCTATGGAAACACGGTCCTAACTATAACTATCTACTGGCGACCGCCAGTAGATAATATATATTCACTGAAAAAAACCATAGGTTTTAGGGAAAGTTATAGTTAGTTGGACATTTAACTCGTACAAAACCATAGAAATTCCCCCGTTATAGTTAGTTCAGCTAACTATAACTCGCGCCCCCGCAATGCACTGCTGATGACGTCACATATTACATCACTCATGACATGGTCAGTGACATCACTGATGACATCACTGATGACATCTCAAATGACTTCACTGATGACATCATCCAGTGACTGTGTGTTTCTGTAAAGTTTAGATATGTTTAATATATATAGGGAAAGGCGTATTGAAGAATGAGTGGGTGTATAAGTGTCTGAATGGATGATTTAGTAGGTGCGTGACTGACTCTATAAGTGAGTGATTAAACTTATCTTATTGAATGCATGGGTTAGTGAGTAAACTGTGTGAATGTCTGTATCCGTCTGTCTGTTGGTGTGTAAACGCCTGCATGGTTTTGCGAATAGCTACATGAGTGTCTATATGGGTTATTGATTGGTTGTCTGAGTATCTGTATGGGTGCCTGAGTGTTTGTGTGGGTGGGGTGTGTGTGACTCTGTACATAGATGTGTGAGTGGGTGATTCTTTGGGTGCATGGTTTCAAGAGTGCATCTGTGATGGACTGTATGGGTAGGTGAGTGTGTGTATGGGTGTGTTACTGAGTGAATGTATATCTCAATTGTATATGTGTTAGTAACTATATATGTGAAAGGCAGTATGTATGTGTGTTGGAGTATATAAATGGCTATAAGTGAGAGTGTGCGATTGTGAGAGTGGCTGTATGGATGAGTCTGTGCTTGTATCAGTGATTGTATAAGAGCGTAAGTATGTGCTAGTTTTTGTATGAGTAAGTGAGCTGGTGTGTGTATAACTGTATAGGTGAGTAAATGGCATTGTGATTAATTATTTGCATGACTGACTAGGTGTGTGAGTACCCCTATGGATGAGTGGCGGTGTGTGAGTTTCTGTATAGGTGTATGAGTGCATATGATAGTCCTGTACTGAGTGACCCTACGTATGAGTGACTGTACGAGTGGATGTGTTTGTAAACCTAAGAGTCAGTGAGTGGGTATGTAGTTATTGGTATTGGAGTGTGTATGGTTTTGAGAATGGCAGTCTGTAATTTAGAGTGGGTGTATCAAAGGTTATATAAGGGTGTGAGAAGATGCATCAATTCATCACATGGATGATGTCATCAGTGATGTCATCAGTGATGTCATTTGAGATGTCATCAGGGATGTCATCAGGGATGTCATCAGGGATGTCATCAGTGATGTCACTGACCTTGTCATGAGTGATGTAATATGTTAAGTCATTAGCAGTGCATTGCGGGGGCGCAAGTTATAGTTAGCTGAACTAACTATAACGGGGGAATTTCTATGGTTTTGTACGAGTGAAATGTCCAACTAACTATAACTTCCCTAAAACCTATGTTTTTTTCAGTGAATTTCTAAGGTTTGTTAAATGCTAATTTCTAACTATAACGTGCCTGAAACCTATGGTTTTTTCAGTGAAATTTAAAGTTTTTTTAAAGGCTAATTTCTATCTATAACGTGCCTGAAACCTATGGTTTTTTCAGTGAATTTCAAAGGTTTTTTAAATGCTAGTTTTTAACTATGTCTACAGAGGTAGGACATGTGAAGAAAGAAGAAAAAACGCATAGAAAAAGCAAAAGAAATGCAGAAAGAGGCAACAGAAGTCCACAAAGACGAAGAAAATTGCAGGAAGAAGCAAGATGTGCAGAATGAACCAACAGAGGAGCAGAAAGAGGCCTTGTTGCAAAATCATCCTGTGCCCACAACTTTTTCAGATGGGTACTGGTGGTAACTGGCTCTGACTAACCTGGCCTAGAGCCAGTGCTATGCTAAAAGACACTTGGAATACAGTGAAAACACCTACATACACTAGGGAACACTATGCGTTGGGGTACCCCTGTGATTAGCATGACCTCCTCTGTAAGGCCCTAGTACAGAATAGTGCAGGGGGATTAAAACTACCTCTTAAAATGCGCCACGAGGTGCGTTTGCACAGTGGTGAAGGGGGCGGCCTGAGGTGACATGTGTGCGAACACACCCCATGGCACGTTTTAAGTTGGGGGATTAAGTCCCCTCGAATCCTGAGGATTGCTGGGGTCCAACTAGCCCACCAGGTACCTCCAGTAAGCGCCACAGAGCTGCGTTGCAGAGAGGTGTAAAAAGGGGTTTTGCCTGGACCACCTCTCTGCAACACAGGTCTGTGGCGCTTACTGGAGGTACCTGGTGGGGTAGTTGGCCCCCAGGGGCTGTCAGGATTGAAGGGGAATTAATTCCCCAACTGAAAACGTGCCACAGGGTGTGTTTGCACATGTCACCTCAGGCCCCGCCCCCTCCCTTCACCACTGTGTAAACACGCCCCATGGCACGTTTTAAGTTGGGGGATTAAGTCCCCTCAAAACCTGAGGGTCTCTGTGGTCCAACTAGCCCACCAGGTACCTCCAGTAAGCGCCACAGAGCTGAGTTGCAGAGAGGTGTAAAAAGGGGCTTTGCCTGGACCACCTCTCTGCCATGCAGGTCTGTGGGGCTTACTGGAGGTACCTGGTGGGCTAGTTGGCCACCAGGGGCCCTCAAGATTGAATGGGAATTAATTCCCCAACTTAAATGCGCCATCGGCGTGTTTGCACACATGTCACCTAGGGCCCTGCCCCCTCCATTCACCACTGTCAAACGCGCCCCATTGAGCATTTTAAGTTGGGAGATTAAGTCCCCTTGAATCCTGAGGGTCCCTGGGGTCCAACTAGCCCACAAGGTACCTCCAGTAAGCGTCACAGAGCTGGGTTGCAGATAGGTGTAAAAAGGTGCATGACCTGGACCACCTCTCTGCAAAGTTTGTAGAGTGTTGGTGGGAGGGGGCGGGGCCTCTGCGATGCCGGTCTTTTTTTTCTTTATTTTAATTTTTAAGAAGGAGAGCTTTGTGTCCCCCCCTTCCTTTTCTATTTTATGGGCCCTGGGGACCCCATCCCCCAGGGCCTGACCCCTATGTTTTTTTAAATTGGAAGGGGGCCCCTTGGCCCCCCTCCCAGGCCATATTTGGCCCCAGGGACCCCATCCCCCAGGGCATGGCCAGTGTTTATTTTTTTTAAATGTATTTATTTGGAGGGGGGCTGCGTGGCGCCCCTCCTCAGGCCATTTATGGCCCCAGGGCCGGCCTTTGCGTAATTTAAAAAGAAATAATAATAATTTTATTATGGGGGAGGGGTGCCGCGTGGCCCTGGGGACCCCATCCCTGGGGGCCTGGCCACCTCATTGCGGGAGCCGGCATTGCTTTTCCACATGGGGAGCTGCTGACATGCAGCTCCCCGTGTGAAAAAGCAATCTGGTTTGGATTTTGGAAGAGAGAGCAGGTTTCCTGCTCTCTCTTCCAAAATCCAAACCAGTGTTTGCTATGACAGGGCGGGGCCCCCTCCCAAACAATATACAGGAGGTGGTGGTCCCGGGGCTCGGGGGTCTGCATCGGACCCCCAAATTTGCATATTAGTGCCCCGGGGAGGTGGCGGTCCCCAGGGTGTGTGGGGGTCCTGAGCCCCCTCACACAGGTATTTTTTTTTTAAAAGAAGCTCCGGGGGTGACACTTCCTGGTTTGGAGTTTTGACAGCCAATTAGAATACAGCTCGTGGTCGGGAGGGTGCGCGGATCCTCCGTGCCTCTAAATATAGAAACTTTTATTTTTGCTTTTCTCAGCAAGTACTGAACGTATTTACACCATTTAAAAAAAAAAGGATGCTTTTGGAAGCAAGCACTACCTTTTTGCCAAATTTGGTGTCATTCCGTTCAGCAGTTCCAGCTGTAGCCGTGTCTAAAGTTTCCTATGGGAAATTGATTTTCCGACCTCTATTTTTTTAATTTCTCAGGAACTACTGAACCTATTTACACCATTGAAAAAAAAGGTCTCTTTCTGAATCAAGGGCTACCTTTTTGCCAAATTTGGTGTAATTCCGTTCAGCAGTTCGGGCTGTAGTCTTATCTAAAGTTTCCTATGGGAAATAACATGGAGAAAACATGTTTTGGGACACCCCTTTTTTCTCGGCCCCCGCTTAGCGAATTACCCCGAAACTTTCAGCATAGAAGCTGACCAGAGCAGACCATAAGTTTTGAAAATTTCGCGAAGATTCGTCAACCGGCACTAAAGTGTTTGGGAAAACAAAAAACGAGTTTCCTATGGAAACTAGGTCCTAACTATAACTACCTACTGGTGACTGCCAGTAGGTAAAATATATATATATCTGACAACCTCCCGTTACCAACTAATATCCGCAGTACCAACAATGCAGACTTCGATACAAGGGACAGTTCGTTAAAAGAAAAGTACAAAATGTTAGAAAAAAAGTTACGGAGTGAGCAGAGCAAGTGGTGGGAATCTAAGTCCCTCCAACGATATATTGATGTCAACGAAATTCCACGGGGGTTACGAATACTCATGGCCCCAAGCTATGAGAACCCCAACCCAGAGCTTATGCGTGAATGGGCGGAAAGTAATTTGGAATCATCACGGAGACTGGTGTTGATTCTAATTGAATATGCAGATATTGATAGAGCGCAACTTCTGAAGGAAATAGCTGAAATCAATGAGGAATTGGACAAAATAGAGACCACAGATGAAAAAACAAAACTAATCAATGACATGAATACAAGGCTTAAGAAGGAGGAAGCAAAAATCATGGAAAGGAAGGCATTTAAATTCCAGAGAGATCGAAATGATTACCAACTCGGCCAGATTTTTACTTTTGTCAAGAAATATGATGTATTGCGAGTTCCCGAGTTCCGAATTGAGCTCAGCAGGGGGCAGCGATTCAGAGTCAGAGTTACGCAATGGGCTGGCAACAGGCCAGATTTCTAAACCGTCCCCGGGAGAAGAAATACATTTTTTATGTGCAGAAAGGAGACAAACCTTACGTCCAAGACCAACAGTAAAGAATTTCAACAAAAACACGCCAATTATAGGCGCAGGCAGAGGTGCAGGGCGAGGAAGAGGAGCCCCAAGTAAAAAAAAAAAGGCGGGGGAGAGGCCACTGGATGAAGAAATAAATCCTAAGGACACAAGTAACAATACTATAGTCAATTTGACCCCACTAACCCTCACGGAGGATGAAAAGGCTATTCTCAAACTCGGGCTTTCCTTCTCACCCCAAGTTAATTTTGACTATGCCGCCACAAGACTAGACGTATATAAAACGGTGAGAAAATTAAAACTAAAAAAATCCTTTGCATTAAAAAACATCAAACAATGCAACACCATAGCTACTCCCTCATCTGAGGTCCCATTATTAGAGGCTATGCAAGAGTTATGGGACACGGAGGGAACTGGTAGCATCATCAATACAATGGGAACTGAAGGTATTAACCAATTCACTCCGACAACTCCTTTTAGACTCCCCTCTACATTCAATCCCATTATGCCACGAGATTCTCTTGACATTTTTCATGAAAATGTGACAGCTGAAATTAAAAAACTGCACATTGAGACCCAGAAAAAACAACGTCGATACACCTACCAAAACTCAGCAGTATGAGAATCTTATGCGCAAACTCAAGCAGGAAAAGAATGTAATTGTTCGCCAAAGTGATAAAGGAGGCAATATTGTATTTATGACAAGGGATGACTATGACCGTGAAGCTTTTTTACAACTCAATGATAGAGACGGTTATGTCCGAACCACTTCAGCAGCCATTAATGCATCAAATAAGGATTTTAATATCAAATTGGCGTGTTGGAGAAGGCATAGATTGATTTCGGAAGCTGAGTATAACTTTATGAGAAAGGACAAACCTGTCATCCCTACCATATATTTCATCCCGAAGATACATAAAAATCGGGACAATCCACCAGGTAGACCTATTATCTCAGCCCGGAATGGGATGTATGAAAAAACCTTTCATTATATTGATTTTTTTCTGCAGGATTTTGTTAAATCATTAGATTCTTATGTTCAAGACACTGGGGATTTTTTACGCAAAATCATGAATGTGGCCTGGAAATCAGAGTATTGGATGTTGGCATTCGATGTAACATCTTTATATACGAGTATTAGGCACAAAGATGGTATCCAGGCCACTCATTATTACCTTTCTCAAACATCACCGCAGTTTAAGTATCACAATGATATGAAGGTTAAGATGCTGGAACATTGCCTTATGAACGATAATTTCATGTATAGCAATCTTCTTTATCGCCAGTTGTGAGGCGTAGTTATGGGGGCTAGTTTTTCCCCTAGCTACGCCTGCCTGCACATGGGTTACTGGGAGGAACTTGTGCTTCAAACAAACATGCTAGGAATTTTGAAGAGAAGGTGATTGTTTGGCTACGTTATATCGATGATCTTTTTATGATATGGAATGGTACTAATGAGGGAGCTGCTAATTTTATCATTGAGTTGAATGAGAATGATCTTAACCTTCATTTCACTGCCTCTTTTAGTGAAACCAGTATTAAATTTCTCGATACAGAGGTTTATATACACAATGGCAACATCTAAACTAGGCTATATCGTAAGGCAACTGCAGGTAACTCTACATTGCACGCAACTAGTGCACACTCACTCCACCTTATCAGCAGCATTCCATATGGGGAAATGCTGCGCCTGAGAAGGATTTGCAGTAATAAAGATGATCTTATATTGGCACAATCTCTGAGCAAACAGAGATTCAGGGAAAGAGGGTATTCCAATAATATGATAGACAGTGCCATCACCAAATCCATGATCATGAGTAGAGAGGAGTTACTGGGCCGCAATACCATCACGGCCAAGTTACCGAAGCAACAGGATGCTACAGTAGCAGGAGCCAAAGGGATTACAACTGACCCCTTTAGGATTATTATGGACTATAGTCAACAACACTCTAGCCTTCACAAAATCATCAATAGGAATTGGCCCATTATCCTTAGTGACCTGTTATTGGCCCCATGCTTCCATTGAGGGTTTCGATCACACACAGCAGGGCACCGTCAATGAGGGATTGCTTGGTTAACACCAACCCGGAGGTGATCGATAAGACCACTTGGTTACAAACCAATAGTGGGTTTTACAAATGTAAGACTTGCGTGTCTCCATGGCATTAATACTAAGACCTATGTTGACCCTTTTAGTTGTAGGGAACATAAGATTAATAAACTGCTTACCTGTAAGACAGAGTTTGCTGTTTACGTGCTCATATGCCCTTGCGGCCTCAGATATGTAGGTAGCACTAAGTTAGCCGCACACAAACGCATATTGCAGCATCTCCGTGCAATCTCTAACCAGAATAATACTTATCCAGTTGCTAGACACTTTAGAGAAGCACATAACAGTGACAACAGTGGGCTTAAGTTTTTTATCATCGATGCCATTGCACCAAGTAGCAGGGGGGGTGACAGGGAGGCTAACTTGCATAGATTAGAGACCCGATATATTCTCCAATTGGACTCTAAGTTCCCAGTGGGTTTGAATATTATAGAGGACCTCCATACATGTTTAGGCTGATCTTCTGAAATTGCAATGTGGTATTCATAATACTCTGAATATGGTTTATGTAACTCTCCATCCCCCACATAATGGCTAGAACCCTTTAAGATAATGTGACAAAACGATCTAGGTATCTTATAGGGTAAAGATTGCAATGAAGATATGATATTTAATATTGAAGTAAGATATTTTTAAAGGGAGGGTCATTGGTTTTAACTCCCTCAGACTAATTGGAAGCATGCAATATTTCATTGATGTGTTCTTATACCTATTTATTCTGTTATTGATGGATATTTATTCTATATTTATATCATATTTTATTTCTAATATTAGTACTGTATGCGGATTTTTGCACATGGAGGCATGATCATTGATCCTTTCTTTGCACACATTTTCAGCCATTACTCCTTTGGTAATGTGGTCAAAAAAATATCTGCTTGTATTTGTGATAACTCTATTTCCCCATTTTTCCCCTTGCTTTGCTCTGTTTCCAATTATCTGTACAATTGATGCGGGACCTCATTTTTTGACATTTGAATCATTTAAGCGATACAAATTTTTTTTAAAGATTTGATTTGTTTTGTATATATTTTTTTATGCACTTTAGCACTTTAAATTCATTTACGGTTGGGAAAGGTCGCCTGATGGCACAGTACAGTATATTTACTTAGGATCTGGTATCTACTAACAGTCCGTAGAGCTGTATTTTTGTGAATTGAATCATTTATTTTTGAGATGAAGCATTTAAGCATTGATTGTAAATCACGCAGCTCACTCTGCATTTATTTTTGCATATTATTCATGACCTACTACAATTCGATATCTTTACCAATCTGGTGTACAACTGTAGGTTATTTGATGGCTGAGTACCATAGGGTCCTAGATATATTTAGCAGTATATTTTTTGTGTCTATGGCTGGGTTTCCCACGTGATGTTGTATCAACTGATCCTGTCACCTCAAAAGCTGCACTCATTGGTGGGTACGTTGTCATGTGAGCAAGGCTCGGAGGAGCCGAAACGTTATGGCTGTTGCTTTTTGCAATAAAGTATAATTTGCACTTAAAGAGGTCCGTGTACCTGTTTGTTGATGTCCGGATGATTGCCGAATTCACGACGCGTTAACAAGAATATATATATATATATATATATATCAGTCAAGAGCACTGCAAAGTAACCTGTATCTGCGACAAAGAGTGGTTCCGCTGTCTCACTCAATTTGGAACAAGATATCTCTGTTAACCACAGGTAGGTAGATGGGACCCCATTGCCTGCTGATGGTTAGATTTATTTGGCAGCCTGTAGAAAAAATACAGTCAAAGATAATAAGTACGAACTGAGCTACAGGCTGCACTTGCACTTTGTTTGTTGCTAATAGACTCAGCTCTGCCAAAAGGGTGGGTTCTGGTACCTGGAATCAGCAACCCTAGATGTCTTTACCTAACATCTGCACATTGCCTATCTGAAAATGTGTGTATGTTTATGATTAAAAATAGCTTAGTTCTTTTTCAATTGAAACAGTACCATAATGTTCAATTTTAATGCTGCACTCTAGCCTGCATGTTGTGATCTGAGTATGCTGCATGCTCAAACTAACATCCCTGAGAAACCTGTGATTGGTCACCATTGCTAATACTAATAGTTAAGAGCTTGAGATATTATACTTCGCACAGTGTTTCTAAGACACAGTAGGATGGTCCAGGGACAGGAAACCCAAACAACACTAGGTTCCACAGCCGTGGCTCAGTAGGCCAGCCATGACCCGTGGACCACAAAACCTCTTCACGTCACTCTTAATCACTGAATATTTCTTACGTATATAACTTAAATTTAAAATAAAATCCCTCAATTTCACAATTCCATCGGTAGGGCGAGCAGATTTTGTGAGGAACTGTCTAACATTACAAAAATCAATGAAGGGCAAATGTTAAATAGCAAACCATAGCAATTTATACAGTAACAACTATCATTTCCGAAATGTGTCATCATTTTTTATATTTTTCTCAAGGTGATGCAGCAAGATCACAGTCCTTATCCTTGACTATGTTGTCCATTCCGCCTGACAATAAGAGATCCCAAGCCTACAAGGATGATCTTAAAGTCCAACCTGGCCCATCAGGTTTGTGTGGCCAGCACTCTAGCCCCTTCCTCTTCCTGAGGACACAAGATCAAACGCATCCTTCAGAGACTATCCCCATTACCAACATCAGTGCCCCCCCAAACCTCTGAGGGCACAACAATTTCAGCACTACCCAGGCTCCTGTGACAGCAAGAGCCATATCATCTGCTGTACAGTCAGGACACACTACACCTGTGGCTACCATGGCAGGGTCACAGGGCAATTTGGAAAAGGCATTGTCTGATTTAGTTGCTGCAAGTACCACCTGCTGCCAGCTCGGTCCCAGAAACATCTACAGCTAGCATGTACTTGGAAAGTAAGACACTTTTGCCCACAGAGCAACTGAGCACCACCTCCTATTGAAACTCAGACTGCTTCACTGGCCTTAAGGAGGGGACAATTCAACTGGCCTAATTGACGGCAAAACCAAAGAACTTACCCCCAAGAGAAGCAAAATTTGATCTCATGTGAGCATGTTAGATATTTATATTATCCTCCTGATAACCCACATTCAGTCACTCATGGTCTGTTGTCTAAAAAAGGACTCTCTTTCAAAAAATTCTACTGGGTGTTTTCTAATCTACCTAAAATAGTTTGATTATAAATAAATTCATCAATGAGTAATAATAATGTGTGTAAGGACCTCCTTTTCATAACTATTTCTGGAACAATGTATTTAGCTCCGATCTGAAAATCTAAATATACCAATTGTGAAGATATAAATCAGTGTTACAGGCCTGTGACAACTGGCCTTCTAAATGGTAGTCTTCGGCAACACATTACACTGTCCTCATATTTTCCACAGACATTATGTTCAGGTGCAGCTTTAAGCTACACCAAATTTCTAGTGATCGGCTACAGCTGATAAAATCAAGTCTGAGTTCTGGGCTTTGGCACACAAAACATATGTCATGCAACTTTGATGAAACTCATTTACAGGGCATCACTCCATGACTGAGAGGAAGTGTACAGCTAAATGGAAAGAACAATTCCACAAATGATCTGGCAAATATCAGTGCAGGTCTTTCCAAACCCAGTATCTGTGCATCAATCCAAAGTATTCTCCAATGACTTGCTAATGCTCCAGCAGATGACAGAATGACATGACATGACCTAAGAAATATTAAGAAGATAAATTCATGTGTATTTGTAGGAAGCTGGCTCTGTATATACTACACCAAGGTGATGTATAGTGTGCACAGAGTACAGTGGATCCGCAAAGGTAGGCAGAGGTAAAGTTAGATAGCACCTCACTCTCTATTTGTGGTAGTGTGGTCGAGCAGTAAGGCAGTATCAGAGGACAGTGTTAAGCATTTGTTGTACACACTTAGTCAGCAAATTAATTCACACACTCAAAGACTGAACTTCAGACCAATTGTTTTTGTATGAAAATATTCTTTTAGTTCTTTTATTTTCTAGAACCAAGCAAGCCTGGCACGGGTAAGTGATAAGTGCTTTGCAGTAAATATACAGTTGTAATATAGTTTGGATTTGTAATAGAATATACATTTTGTTTTGACTTACAGTATGGTTTCAGAGAAATGCAATACTGTGTAAATACTGTACAGAGACTTGAATGGGCTTTTCAGTAAAATTTTACAGGTAAGCTACTTTTGAGATTACTCTGGGACATTTCCTGCAAACAGGTAAGTAAAATCGTCAATTGTATCCTATGGAGGAAAATAATGTTATCGGTTTAATGTAAGTATTTGGTAGTGGCAGTTGAGGTTCTGGGTGTAAACTCAGGGGTCCCCCAGGGTCAAGGATGCACTCTTGTTACACTCTCAGAGGCACTAGGGCAGCCGGGTTGCAGAGTGCTGAGGTTCAATGTTATCCAATGGGGGTTAGGAGGCCTCCGGTTGGTGGCTGCGGACGAGCAGGCCACTGGGTTGTGAGAGCAAAGCTCTTGGACTTAAACTCAGGGCAAATGGGGGTTTAGGCCAGCACAAAAGCTGCACCCTCAGTGGCACTGGGGCAGCTGAGTGCAGAGTGCTGTTTTGGCATCAGAAGCCCTGTAGCTTTCAATGGGGAATATCCAGTTTGCAAAAGCACAACAGGCTCGGGGACGAAGGTCTTCTGGGTGCGACCACCACTTCGAGAGGTAAGTTGTGAAGTTAGGGGTTGGTTAGGCACCATTGGTTTGGCCAACCAAGGCCATGGGGTGTCAGGTGCAGGGGTGCATTTTGGGGTCAGATCTTCTTACCAGCTCCTGGTCGCGGTTGGGGGGACCTTCTGAATTTAGGCTGCAGGCGTCGACTGGCTTGAGGCATGTCAAGGGTCACCGGATCGTGGGTTAGGATCGGCAGGGGAACCTCCTCTTGGTGTTTGCTCACTCGAGCTCAGGCCATGGACAGCGGGTGCAGCGTGGTGAGGATTCACGGTTTCCGGCCGGGGCCAGAGGTGCAGATGAACAAATCCTGTGTTCATATGAGACAAAGACTTTGGGGTTGAAGGCAGGCAGGTCCTCCATGGTGTTTGAGGTTGCTGGCTACAGGACAGACTGGGATTTCTCAGGAGCAGGTTCGAGGTGGAGACAGGCCAGTAGGGCTGGGGCCAAGTCAGTTGGCATCTTCCTCTTGTTAGCTTCTGCACAGCTGTTCGGTCCTTCTTCTTCTCCTTGTCGTTTCTTCTTGCCTGAGGAAGCAAGGTTCAGGGGTGCCCCTAAATACTAGATTTAGGGGTGTTACAGGTAGGTGAGAGGTAAAAGGTAGGGACCAATGGGTCCCTTCCCTGGTGTGGGTACACCCCCTATTATGCCACCCTCCAGTGGGAGGGGGGCATGAGCCTGTCCCTGGTTGGCTGAGTCCCCATCTTGAAGATGGCGTGGACTGAGAGTTGTGCTTCACCTCACCTCCCCCACCTGAGGGGTGGGGTTGGCAGAGGTGAGGTGGGCACACCTCTCTTCCTCACTTGTTTTCCCCGCTGGTTCTCCCGCCCAAGGTGGGTGTCAGAACCCTGAGAGCAGCAAGTGGCCTGGGGACGCTCACAAAGGCAGCAGCCTTTGAAGCTTCCCCTTCGTGAACCCTGCCCATCCTGGGGGAGGAGGCTTGGCACCTCGTCCCAGGATGTGCATTGTTTCAGGCCCCAGAGAACAGCAGGCTCTCGAACCAGGGGTCCAGCAACATATCTAGTGGTGGCAGCTGAAAGCAGCCACTCAGCCTGTACACTAGTGGTAGGTTAGTTTTCAGGAGGCATGACTGAGCACACTTTACAAAAGCATTAAAAAAGGCTACTCTCAAAAATGTATCTGCTTAAATAAAAGGACTGCACTGCCCATGAGTGCTCTGAGCCCGTTTCTTTGAAACTTACTGTTCATGTTTGCGTGAGTCCACTCTCACGATCGGAGGCACCCGCCTGCGAGGTCGGCACATACTTGGTGGACACTGTGTTGGATATTAAATGGATAGTGCCTGAACCACCAGCATTGGGAACAAAAGAGGCACTTGGCAGCCAATAAGGATCGCAAATTATGTAATTCGGGGTTCGAGGACATCGGGCCAGCACCCACTGCGAGGAGGTACAATGACTTTGATACATGCTGGCAATGCAAGGTAGGTATCCTATGTATCTTATCTTTGGATGTACAAAAATGTGACGCTGGGGGTTTATGGCAGCCCATTGGGGCAGACATATTGCAGGGGGACACAATTAGATGTGCCTATTTGAATAGGAGGATATGATTGAATATTTGTGGTGTTTAAAGATCTGGATTATAAGTGCAAATTACCTTGCAAATATGGCGGCTGAAAATCAAGTATCTTGCCAGATTTGCCTCAATTCATGTTGTATGTTTGACAGTAGTATAGGCAAATGGACAGCAATTGCTGTTCGGGCCTCTAACATACTGGTGCATGCATATAGATTTGTTTTATCTTCCTCATTTTGAGGCATAGATGCAAGCCAAGTACATAACATTTAATATGAAACTGAACCATGCCTTAACCCACCATTCTCACTGTTTGAACAATAGGATTGTATCACCTAGCACTACCAGGCCATGTGTAATCAGTTTGCCTTGAGATGGCTTCTCTGACATGAGACCAGTCTTTCAGGGCATATCGCATGCAGAACAGCAGATATCTAATCTTCTCTATGTCAGAATCTATGATGAAATAGTTACAAAGTGGACCTGCCTGATAGTTTCTCAGCAGTTAAGCATGTCACTACTCTCCTATTAACTCAGTCTCGCAATCCAGATCCCAGTAGGCCTTACCTGCTGGTGGAGGCTGCAGGCAATTTGCCTTCAGAGCTCTGCAGAGCAATGATAACTTCTCTCAGGCCCATTTGTCCATTCATTTGGGTAGCTAGTGAAGATGCCGCCATGGGCTTCCTCTGAGCCCTGCGCCCCCCATATCAACCTTGCTGCCTTGACCAATTGAGTTTACTGCAGAAAATGCCCTTCTCTCATGTTAGACCTGTGTTGTGCTACATCAAATGCCAAAAAACACACTGTTTTCATTCAGCTGCTCGACCATGAGAGAACCTGCCTGAACCTATCTCAAAACAGTAGCTACTCTTTTCATTGTAATGAAAAATGGAGTGCCCCACAGTGGTGCCCCTCCATTCCCAGTAAGACGCCACTTCACTGATCTCTGCCTATACTACTGTCAAACATACAACATGAATTGAGGCATCTAAGAAAGTCCTCATCCCAGCATAAATAGGTAGCTTAGCCCGTCAGGCATATATGTACCTGCTAATAGTTGCTTTTTACATTCACGCTGTCCCCATCTAGTTATCCACGTTTTGCAGCTGTGACTGACAAACGTATTTAACGTAATAGATGCATTCTCCACACTCTTTGGTTATAAAATGAACAAAATCAAAGGCATTTTAATTAATGCTCAGGTGTCTAATTTAATCAAAACAGGTGAAAAGAATAGTACATCTTAGGCTGTTTGTGAGATTCAGGTAAAAGGGAAGACCTCAGTAATTTGTCACCTAACTTTTGGGGGCCTCTTGTCAGAAATAAAGAAGGATTTTGCATCCTGGTGCAATATTTGTCTTTGTTTAGTTTAGTTTCAATGTCTTCCATATTGGCTTGAAAAACCTTTCATTGTGATATGTAATCGAAAAGCAATCTCTTTTGTTTGGTCCAAAGAAACTTCCTGAGTTGCAAAAGGTAAGTTAATTGGCACATTTGAAGGAGGGAGGCTGAATTTAAATGTTATTATCTAAGACCCATTGCTCAGCTTCTTTAGCAAGTTAATATCCTGAATATCATGACTAAAGAAGAAGGTATAAATGTATACCCAATACAAATTCATAGTCCCATTTTTTCAAATAGGTTACATTCTATTCTATTCTGGGGAATTTCTAAAGTAGGCCTCCCAGGCCCAAAGTCCATTGCACATCAAAAGATGATCTAAAAAAGAAAATATGATAGATGCGGTGGATGGTTGATAGACTTTCCTTTAACTGCCTTATATTAAACAGGATGGATAGACTTTCATGGCAGCAGACGGTTGAAAGGTGTTTTTTGACTACCTATCTGCTCTGCCAAACTCTAACTCTGGCCCTAAGATTTGAAAGTGATGAATTCTTTGGTTAACAGCACAATAAGAATCTTCACACCTTTTGAACTATGGTGATGAGTATGTGCAAAATTAACAGCATTTAAACATAAAGAAATACTGTAAATGTAAAACTAACTGGACATAGTGTATGTGTACCCCAGGAACAAACAGTATCTGTTTGTATCTTTAGTTGTACTTTCAGGCACCTTTGTCAGGTGAGAGATACCATGCCATGGAAAGGTGATAAGCAGACATGCTTGGCAATCTATTGGGTGGCAGTGGGAAACTAGTAAGTGTACATAATTTACTATCAGAAGTACTGTGCAGCAAATGGTAAAGAGACAAAGTTTAAACCTCACCTTCATAATATATGACCTACATCAATACACTTTTTCTACCAATACAAGAAGAACA
This sequence comes from Triturus cristatus, assembly GCF_964204655.1. Taxonomy (NCBI): domain Eukaryota; kingdom Metazoa; phylum Chordata; class Amphibia; order Caudata; family Salamandridae; genus Triturus; species Triturus cristatus. The sequence goes on along the minus strand of NC_140580.1, from coordinate 511,055,597 downwards.
AATGTGGAGCATCTAAACAGTGCAGCACTTTCTGTACAGTCTTCAATTCAGAATGTTAAGAACACCTGTGCCAATTGCCGTATTAAAGCCACAGATGAAGGTAAGATTGGATAAATCCATGGCTCCATCTTTCTTTGACAACATGTGTGAGAATATTATACAGAAGCTGTAATAAGCCATGCCTAAAGTAAAAAAAAATATGGGTCAACACACCGGGTCCAAAATATATATGACAAGACTATGTAAACATGTACTTTTTACTTATATGAACCTGTATGAGTTAAAACCACGGCACTCCATGGGTGATTTACTATTTGTGTGGCAGAATCTTTTTTCAAATAGTTAGTTCTGGTCCCTCGATATACCTTCCTAAAAAAAAATGTTGTCCAGAGATTTTCATTTTTGATTTGTGTTTTTGTATAATCAGAGAAGTAATTTAGCTTGGGTAGGTATTAAAAATGGCGGATGTGTTGCAGTGATGATGTAATATTTCAGGAACCATGAAACCCATATACTTTATTTTGGTGTCAAAACATAATTTTTGGGGATCAAATAGTCTTATAGAGACAGAAAACAACTTCTCAGGGCAACCCTTCCGCCATTTGCCAACATTGCAGCTATATAATGATGAATTTTAACCATCATATTGGTAATTAATTTTAATATTGCTTTTGTTTCAGGTTTTCCGTTGATCTAAATTTGTAAACATGAGTGAAGCAGGTGGTAGCAGAGGATCTTTTCCTTCTGACAAGTGTTACTAACTATAAATATTGAGGACTCCTTCAGCAAACAAATGTGTCATATGCCAAACTGATCCAAAAGAAAAGCAAGCATGAACTGCGGCTGCACAAAATAGAGTTTGAGATGCTGCACAAATACAGCAAGATGAAGTTAACAAAAGATTGAAACTGATGGGTGAAGAGGGTTAAATATGTTATCATTGTCACAACAAGTGCTACAAGTTGCTAACAATGGAAAGAAAAGCCTGCATTTTTTTTTCAAAAAATGGAAGAAACTAGTGAATCACAACAAGAATCAGAGTCCTCTGGCAAACAACCAAACCCAATGCCCATCCACTTAGAAGATCGATGGTTACCCCTTGTCCACCTACAACAACTGATCAAAAAGCAGAGGATCTTCAATGTGTTAACGGTGGTTTAGCCAGTACAAGGGCCAAAGGATTGATGAAAGAACAAAGTACAGAGTATGTGTGTCTCAAAAGGCAAAAATGTTTTTATATGCAGCTAGTTTCTTCCAACATGAAGGGGGCGATTACGATGTCGTAGGACTGACATAGACGTGCTGTCGTCCGTCCCACCGACATCTATATCTGCGGTCAGACCCCGTATTATGATGCGGTTGGTCAGGCCGCATTGCTCCAGGGATTTATCGACAGCTACCGGCAGACTCAAAGAGCCGGTTGGGTGGTTGGTCAGATCACACCTCACAATAGAGGTGGTGCCTTCTTAGGCACCACCGTGGGGATTACCATCCACCTCTTCACAAGCTATTTCATGTCAGTTCTTCTGACGTGAAAAGGCTGGCAGAAAGGCTGCATTGGGGCCCCTAGCAGGGCCTCTGTCCCCAGTGACCCTCCACTTTGGGCCCTGGGGGCACCTGTGGTGCCTCCCAAAACATTCCTGCATCCTGTGGCAGGCACCGCATGGTGCCTGCCACAGGGTTCAGGGATGTTTAAAGACATTCCTTTTGGCATTGGGACTTGTGCTGCAGCCCTTTTCCAGACTGGTCCCTTTACTGCAACAATGCCAGTCGGATGCTCGTCCTACTGGCATTGTATTCGGGCTCGATGTTTTCAGTCGAGTAGCTGATCTAAACAGCGAGGTGAATGTATTTTCAGCAGATCTGTATGCGCACCCGAACTGCATGCGTTCATACATTCGAAAAAATTAATGTACAATGAGCTGAAAAATCGAATGAAGTTTTAAAGCCACTCGAGTGTTGTCTACAGGTTCACACTCAGTGAAATCTGAGAAATAATGGTCAACATTGATGCAACTGTATTGATCCAATATAATGAAATTAAGATTTTTCTGGTGAGAATGTACAATGACAGAATTCGTTTTTGTCAGTCTAACACATAGAATGAGCCGTTTATGGTGTTCTTAGCTGATTCAACTCCTGAAGTTCATGCTGCTAAAATAAAATCACAGGATGCTGTAAAATCTGCAGGAACCATTTTAAGAAACATTCTGAATGATTTTGATTTTGGACTTAATGACAAATCTTATCATGCCCCAGAGCTCCGCAAATCATGGGAGTCAACAAGAATGTCTGATGTACTTTTAACATTTTTTACATTCTTGTTTAATATCAGAAAAACGAAAGTTCTTGAGTTCGGCGGAACAGACGCTGACAACATTGATGATGACTTTGAAGATCTAAGTGAAGAAGTGGAAAACAATCCAATGATCTGACAGGCTAATGCTGTGCAAATGTTATGTCCAAATCCAGTTTTTATGAATTACATCATGGCAAAAAGAAAACTCTTCTACACATGATTACTGCCCACGCAATCTATTACAAGTGAGAAAGTTGCGAGCTAATCACTTGATGAATAGGATTGGTGTATCAACAAGTAATAATGACATAGTACAGAGTAGGAACATGTTAGCAGCTCGTACTGTAAAATCACATGAATCTGACAGCACATCACTTCCAAGTCACTTTACTAGGAAAGGATTTACAATTGCTGCTCTTGATAATTTTGATTTTAAAGACATATTTTCCTTGTCTGGAACATCCAGCACATATGATACTGCCATGGAGCTTTTTTAAAACTGTACCAATGAAGTAGCTGCTGGAAAACAATCTGTGTCAGCTGTAGGCATAACCTATAACCCAACTGCCATGCCAATGTGTGCAAAATCACTACAAGCCATTAGCAGGTCCCAGTCTACCAGAAAGTTTCAAAGTGGCTGATGACATTGATTTTCTTCTACCTGATGTTGCAGTCCACAAAGCTGAATTTATCATATTGCTTATTCGGTGCAAACTGAAGTATGAAGAAAAGCCAGTTCTTCCATGGGGTGAAATTCATGCTCTGATCTGCCAGAATACTGTACCACTGAAGAAGGTTAAGTTTTTACCAGTAATATATTATCTCCAGTCACAAACTATGCAACAAGATACACAGCTCTAAAAAAATTCCAAAATGTGTGCGCTCAGCTTGAAGACCAGCCCATCCTGCCAATTGTCTGCGATGAAGGTATTTTCCATATTGTAGCTGACATTTTTATGAGCAATCCAGTAGAATTTGATGATCTTTATCCAATGATGGGCGTTGTCTACATGACAAAAGTTGTGTTGCAGTGTGCAGGAAGTTATCTCAGTGTATGTGGCACAGATAATAGACATCTTTGGAAGAAAACTGTCCCATCAGTATTGAACGGAACTCATTATATTAGTTTGCTACAAGGTAAGTTCATCATATCTGAGGCTATAGAAACATTAAGGTGCCAATTCCGATCCGGTAAAAAAATTCCCCGTCCGACTCGTATCCGGATTTTTTTCCGTCCGAATCGTCAAAGTAGCGTACAAACTGCCAAGTACGATTCGAACGGAAAAAAGTCCATACGAATCGCATTGGGAAGATTTCCCCACACGTCCTCGGGTCGGGAAAAGTCACCGACACGTCCCCGGGCGAGAAACCCACCGTGCGGAAAAATAAAGTCCGACTGCGCAAGTACGATCCCTCCCGTCCTCCCCATTTCACAACCGTACGCAAAAAACACCGTCCGAACCGAACTCCCATAGCAACCATGGAGACATGTGCCCGCATACGCGCCGAACACCCCACCACCCCCCGCCCGCGTATGTACGCCCCGAACCCCCACCCGTGTATGTACGCACCGAACCACCAGCCGTGTATGTACGCACCAAACCCCCCCCCCAGCCCTGTATGTACGCACCGAACCACCAGCCGTGTATGTACGCCCCCGAACCCCCCCCAGCCGTGTATGTACGGACCGAACCACCAGCCGTGTATGTACGCACCAAACACCCACCCGTGTATGTACGCCCCCGAACCCCCCCCAGCCGTGTATGTACGCACCGAACCACCAGCCGTGTATGTACGCACCAAACACCCACCCGTGTATGTACGCCCCCGAACCCCCCCCCAGCCGTGTATGTACGCACCGAACCACCAGCCGTGTATGTACGCCCCCGAACCCCCCCCAGCCGTGTATGTACGCACCGAACCACCAGCCGTGTATGTACGCACCAAACCCCCACCCCAGCCGTGTATGTACGCACCGAACCACCAGCCGTGTATGTACGCACCAAACACCCACCCATGTATGTACGCCCCCGAACCCCCCCCCCAGCCGTGTATGTACGCACCGAACCACCAGCCGTGTATGTACGCCCCCGAACCCCCCCCCAGCCGTGTATGTACGCACCGAACCACCAGCCGTGTATGTACGCACCAAACCCCCACCCCAGCCGTGTATGTACGCACCGAACCACCAGCCGTGTATGTACGCACCAAACACCCACCCGTGTATGTACGCCCCCGAACCCCCCCCCAGCCGTGTATGTACGCACCGAACCACCAGCCGTGTATGTACGCCCCCGAACCCCCCCCAGCCGTGTATGTACGCACCGAACCACCAGCCGTGTATGTACGCCCCCGAACCCCCCCCAGCCGTGTATGTACGCACCGAACCACCAGCCGTGTATGTACGCACCAAACCCCCACCCCAGCCGTGTATGTACGCACCGAACCACCAGCCGTGTATGTACGCACCAAACACCCACCCGTGTATGTACGCCCCCGAACCCCCCCCCAGCCGTGTATGTACGCACCGAACCACCAGCCGTGTATGTACGCACCAAACACCCACCCGTGTATGTACGCCCCCGAACCCCCCCCAGCCGTGTATGTACGCACCGAACCACCAGCCGTGTATGTACGCCCCCGAACCCCCCCCCAGCCGTGTATGTACGCACCGAACCACCAGCCGTGTATGTACGCACCAAACACCCACCCGTGTATGTACGCCCCCGAACCCCCCCCCAGCCGTGTATGTACGCACCGAACCACCAGCCGTGTATGTACGCCCCCGAACCCCCCCCAGCCGTGTATGTACGCACCGAACCACCAGCCGTGTATGTACGCACCAAACCCCCCCCCCAGCCGTGTATGTACGCACCGAACCACCAGCCGTGTATGTACGCACCAAACACCCACCCGTGTATGTACGCCCCCGAACCCCCCCCAGCCGTGTATGTACGCACCGAACCACCAGCCGTGTATGTACGCCCCCGAACCCCCCCCCAGCCGTGTATGTACGCACCGAACCACCAGCCGTGTATGTACGCACCAAACACCCACCCGTGTATGTACGCCCCCGAACCCCCCCCCAGCCGTGTATGTACGCACCGAACCACCAGCCGTGTATGTACGCCCCCGAACCCCCCCCAGCCGTGTATGTACGCACCGAACCACCAGCCGTGTATGTACGCACCAAACCCCCACCCCAGCCGTGTATGTACGCACCGAACCACCAGCCGTGTATGTACGCACCAAACACCCACCCGTGTATGTACGCCCCCGAACCCCCCCCCAGCCGTGTATGTACGCACCGAACCACCAGCCGTGTATGTACGCACCAAACACCCACCCGTGTATGTACGCCCCCGAACCCCCCCCCAGCCGTGTATGTACGCACCGAACCACCAGCCGTGTATGTACGCCCCCGAACCCCCCCCAGCCGTGTATGTACGCACCGAACCACCAGCCGTGTATGTACGCACCAAACCCCCACCCCAGCCGTGTATGTACGCACCTAACCACCACCCCACCAGGGAATGTACGGACCGCACCCCCACCAGTGCATGTACGGACCGTACTGACGCCAAAAAAACACGTACTGAACCCGGACAAACCATATTTACACAAGGAGAGTCAAGTAGAGTTTCCCCACACCACCAAACAGGCCCAACAACCCCACAAACATCACATACACTCACCTGCAACTGCCAAACTGCCAAACAGAGGCCCAAAACTCAATCACTCCTCATAACACACCCACACAAATTTCAAACACAGCCACACCCACAAATGGACCAATAAAAATGGACCACACACACAAACCATGAGCCTTTGCAACAGACCCACTGCTGCCAGAGCCCACAGACGACCCACACCACCATACTTGAACCTCACACTTGCATACCTTCACACAACCACCTACACAAACACCCCCTCATCACATTCACACACACACCTCCACTACCACACCCACACACCCACAGCCATCCACACCCACACCCCCACAACCACACCCCACGCCATGTCCACCACCAAGAATCCAAAGTTCACAAAGGAGGAGCTGGAGATCCTTGTCGACGAAATCCTCAGAGTCGAGCCACAGCTCTTTGGGACATTGGTCAGACAGACCAGCATATCCGAAAAAACCGCCATGTGGCAGAGGATCGTCGATTCTGTGAATGCTGTTGGGACAACCAGAAGGACCAGGCACGAGTGCCAATCCAGGTGGTACGATCTGCGGAGGACGGTCAAGAGGAAGATGACTGACAATCACAACCAGGGGAACATCACTGGAGGAGGGCCGCCCCCCAGACCGGTACAATACCATCCCTGGGAGGAGAAGGTGATGTCCACGCTGGCGGTGGAGGGACTACACGGACTGCCAGGACTCCCAGACCCTGGTGAGTACACAAACAACTCACCTCACATGGGGGGGATGCCATACACAATCAATCATGCATGCCACCCCCCCCAAGCCACCACCGGACACAACAACACTCCACAAACACACACATGCCACTGGCACCTCCATGCCCCATGCATCAATCAGGGCCATGCCAAGTCACAGGCCACACAATACACCAACACAACACAGGATGTGGTCGATGCTGGGAGTGGGGGCAGCAAAACTAACATTGAGCAACTCACAAGCACACAACAATGCCCTCAGCCCATATGGCCCAGGGCACAGCCATACAAACTGTGTGTACCCACACAGTACTGTCTTGCCTGCAAATGATGGCTGCCATGCAGGATGCCATGGGTCTGAAGGCACAATTTGCACATAACAGCAGACAATGAAGATGCATCGCTCTGATAGAGTCTCAGCACACACCGCCACAGCAGCAGCCTACACTCAGACACACTGCCCAATGGGTGCCCGGAGAACAGGGACTAACTCACATGAACAAGCCAATGGCCATTCAAAGACCGGCTAACTGTGTGTGCCCAGGAAGCTGGCCTGAGGTGACAGAGAGTGACAAAGAGAGGGAGGGAGAGGGGGAATGAGAGGGAAGGAGACAGAGGGGGGACACAGGGAGACAGACAGAGGGAGGGAGTAGGGTGACAGAGGGAGACCGACAGAGGGAGGGAGGAGGGTGACAGAGGGAGGGAGGAAGGGAGACACAGGGAGACTAAATCACCCTTGGGTGGTGTGGCCATGTCCACTCGTCAGCCGGTGGACTGTGTGCATGCAGACCAGGTCTGGCAGTGCCTCAACCCCCCCTTCCGTAGATGAAGACCGGTCCATGTGTCAATCTGTGCACGAGTCCATCCGTGCTGCAGGCACAGACCTAACCACACACCCAGTATACCCACCCACCGTGTCGGTAAGAACCCTGTCACAAATGCTTCAGTCCCCTACCTGCAACATCAAATTGCCTTGCCAAAACACCATTTGGCCACGTACAGTGCAACACGTAAGGCGCCTCTGCATGGCTCGCTACGCCCGCACACCACACTGCTGACTGTGTACCCAAATAGATGCATCAACTAAGATTGTGTCTCACACATGCGTAAAGCCCTGACAGCTGTGGCCAAGGGACATAGCCATGCACAAGTGCACTGTGAGAGGAATGCAGGACAGATCCAACTACCCAGAGGAAGAGTGCCAAATCAGAAATGCATGCAACATGGATGCCACATGTGACACTGTCAACATTGTCTCTCTCACACACAGGTCAACGTCGACGAACACCCCCCAACACTGGGGGGGAAGTCACACAGGACCAGGCTCCGCGGGATGATGACCCCACCGCCAGCGATGACTCTCACCACTCCGTGGATGACCCAGACCAACCTGGCCCCTCTGGTGTCCAACCACCTGCAGCACCTGCGTCAGGTACAACTGTGCCAACCACCACCCCCATTCCTGCCACATCCCAGGAGACGTCCAGGAGCCCTGCCCGCACACGACCACCCAGCCAGTCTGCCCAGGAGGGACACGGTCCTCCGGGCACCCAGGAGGAGGCAGGCGGCAACGCAGATGCCATCCCTCAGGGGTCCCGGAGACCCGATGCACCCACAACGGCAGGCCAGGTGCACGTGGGCAGGGGTGGCGGGAGTGGAGGACGGCGGAGGCGCGAACCTGACCAGGCAGCTCAGGACCCGGTAGTGTCCCAGGTCAGCAACATCCTGGATACATACCGGCGTGACACCAGGGGCATGGACCAGATTGCGTCCACCCTCAATGACATCAAGGGGACCCTCCAGGAGATGAAGACCCTGCAGTCCCAGCAACATGCCTGTCAACTGCAACACCAAGGAAGGATGGAGGATAGACAGGCTGAGCTCGTGGCGGTGCAAACCCAAATGACCGGTGTACTCCGTCGGATTGCCGACAACATGGGCAACCCTCCCTGTGGCACCAGGCGAAGGCCATTACCAGACACAGGGAGGGATCAGGAGGAGGAGGATTCATCCGACGGAGCGTCACAGACATCGTCACGGACTGCTTCCGAGGGTCCCCGCAGGAAGGTGGGTCGTCCACGAAAAAGACTGTGAGAGTCAGCAGAACATCACCATCTCCCAGGTCACCTGGCCTGGCACCTGGCCCTCTGGCCCAATAGCAGCACATGACATTGTCTGCCACATGGACTTGCTGGTCACTGTCTGACCTATGTTGACGAAGACTGTGGCATGGACTCTGACATTTTGCTACGACAAGGATACCAACTCCCCCAGTGAACTTTGGATTCTACACTCCCGCTGTGCACCTCTTGTCATCCCCACAAACCCGTACCCCACCACAAATAAATTAATCACACTTACAAGATGATGCCGTGATTCTACATTATTACAATACATGTGTGTGTCGTACAGTCAAAGCATGCCTGATCTCAGAATTAACTCCAACCATCCAAACCGTGGGGTCGCAGTCTTGCCCAGGACACACATGGGTCCCAATGTCTCATCTGATACAGACATGGAGTACCAAACTCACCTGTGCTGGGCCCAACCAGCTGAGTGGTTCCCGCACAACTGTGGCTACAGACACATTCAGGGGAGCAACAGTCATGCGCAGAGGTCAGGGATCATGTGGAGTGACCTGGCTTGCCGCTCCCAGGTATGTCTAGACATGTGTCCCTACAATGTGCAGCATGCTTGCGTCAGGCGGATGTTGAGAATGGTGGCTAGGCCAAGGTTGGATGCATGGAGATGCCAGAATGCAGTTTAGGATCACTGTGCCACATGGTTGTGTTGGGGTTGTGGGCTGCATCATGAGTGTGGGCGTGGATCTAGAAGGTCATCCTGCAGCTGGCTGTGAAACATTCCCCCCATCCCGTTAGGACGTTGATGTGGCCTGGTTGCCCGACGCAGTAGCAGAGCTGTGCAGATGCACTCCGGATATGGACAAGTACCATGGGAGTCGTGAGGCACATGTCCGTAGACTGCAGGGTAGGATTCTACACAGATGTTGTAGTTTCCCTGGGGGATGGTCTCTCTTGCCTTGAGGTGGATGGAACTGTGCATCTTGTGCATAATACAGTTCCCACTCCCTGACAAACCCCTAGCATCTTGTCACTCTACACATAGACACATATGCACCACCTATGAAAACTATGCCAGACCTGCGGCACGCACAGTGGCAACAGGGCACCATTGACAGGGAAGAGGCACCTTGGAGACAGAGGGACAAATTTATTAGTCATGTGTGTTGGAATGACAATGATACTCTGTCAACACATACACAGGTCATGTGGATGTACATGTGGGAGCAACACTGGCACCCCCCATTGCAACACAGATGCTGGCATCCCATTGACCTGGCACACAAGTGACGGATAACAGCTAAACACCCCCTGCTGCCACGGAGAGGCCGCTATACACCATTGAGGCCCTGATGGGGCAATCACACACCATGTCAACCCGGTGCAACCTGTATGTTTCCGAGGCCAGTGTTACACACAATGATGGCCTCATCACAATCCCCAATCCCCTGCCACATGACAGTCACCAAGTCTGAGCATGGCTCCAGGTGAAGCCTGCCCCATGTCATGTTCCCCATGTAGGATCACCATGTATGCAAATGGAACACACATGAACCGGAGAAGTGCACACAGACTACAAACAATTCACACACCCAAAACGACGTGAGGCATCCCTTACCCTGAGGAGATTTCAACACTTGCCCGTGCATGTGACGCTGAATCAGCACATGTCGCTGTGTTCATGAGGAGTAGCAGGAGCACAACAATGCCACCAGCAGACAGCATGCACATGGACCTGTGGAAGAGAGACACACAAGGATTCAGCACAAAGGAGCACATCCGCAAGCATGTACTTAACACGTATCATGTTGTTAACATGACAGGTGACAATGATGACCCTCAGACAACATCCTTCCATTGCGCCATCACTTGAGTGACACTTCAATACACACCACTGACTCACTTGGCAGACATGCAGATGGACACACACATTGCAACACATGCCACACACGGCCCAATGCGTGCACACTCAGACACTGGAACTCACCACTAAGCAAAGAAGTTGCGTATGAGCCGACTCCGCATGTCCTCCACAGCCTCCTCCTCCTCCACATCACTTGCCCCGTCACCAAGCCCTTCATCCTCCACGGGTGGATGGTCCTGGTCATCTTGATCCAGTATGAGTGGAACAGCTTCCTCCACTGCCATGTTGTGCAGCATGCAGCAGACGATGATGATCTTGCACACCTTCACCGGGGCATATGGGAGTGCTCCGCCGGTCTTGTGGAGGCACCGGAATCGGCTCTTCAGAAGTCCAAACGTCCTCTCAATGACTCTCCTGGTCCGCCCATGTGCGTTGTTGTAGAGGTGCTCGGCAGCCGTGCTGGGGTTGCGGACAGGCGTCATCAGCCATGGCATGTTGGGATAGCCAGCGTCCCCTACAAGGAAACATCATGGACAGAAGTGTGTCAGCACAGGCAGTGAGATTGGAAGATGACGCCAAACACTGAACTGCCAGAGTCTACCCACCAACAATACATGCTCGCTCGTTCCGCAGCTGCAGCATCATTTCTGGCACCCTGCTACGCCTCATGATGAAGGCATCGTGTGCTGATCCTGGAAAGCGAACACAGACATGTGAAATCACCATGTTGGACAGACACACCACAAGGGCATTAATGGAGTGATAATGTTTGCGATTCCTATACACCACCTCCTGTGCCTGTGGTGGTACCAACGCAACATGTGTCCCATCTATGGACCCAATGACATGGGGCATCCCTCCCAGGGCATAGAACTCACGCTTGACATCTGTCAACTGCTCACGATTTGGGAATTTAATGTACTCATCCAGGTGAACCAACATGGCCTCTAAGAAATCATGCAGAACACGGCTGAACATCGTCTGGGACATGCCCCCGACATCAGCAATGGTATGTTGGAACGTACCCGTGGCAAGGAAATGTAGGGCTGCCATCACCTTCAACTTGGGTGTCAGTGCACTTGGATACCTGTGGCGCGGGAGGAGTTGTGCTTCCAGCCGGCCAGTCAACTCATCAATCAACCGTTGGCTGAATCTGTAGCGGCGTATACAGTCCCGTTCATGCAGGGCAGCAATGTCTGGCATACGTCGAGGGAGAGGCGGAGCCCTGCAGTGAAATGGAAGGAACACCTAAGAGTGAGCACTGTACAACAACATCGTCAATGCACTGAGCACATGTTACACAGCCAATACACATATGCCACGTTGTGAGTCAGGTCTGTGCCACAGTTCCTGGACACGAACGCCAGTCAGGTTACACTCCTACCAAGGGACAGCCACTAACGGAGGGGGGCAAGATCACGATGACATGGCATGAGACTAGCTGTGGGCCAGTGTAAGTGAACATGCACACGCATCACAGGATTCACAGACATCCACACATGTGCAGAGGTAGTATGCGTATGGTACAGACAGGTAGTTGGATGCGATATGCACTGGTCACATGTCATAGGAATAGGACAGGCCACACACATTGCCTTTGAGGAGTACATGTCGAGACAGAACATACATAGGGAGCATGTGGATATGTACTTGTGTTGATACTCCGTGTAGTTGGATACATACACACCTCATGGCAAATCACATATGTGGGCTGGTGTGCGGAACAGTGTGCCATGCCCATCGACACACAGACACATGTTGGCAGCAGCAACTGCTGACACATTGAATCACACACCTACAGCAAAATCATGGAAAGACATGCCACACACATGACATGGTTGCAGCATGCAACGCAGCCATACACGTGTCATATGTAATATTCCGTGTACCTGGCATCAGGGGACAGGTGCGGGTGTCCGTGACTGGGACATGCAAGTGACTCATGGCTCCACTAGTGTGTACGACATGCACACATGTCAAAGGAGTGCAGGGGATGTGTGGTACAATGCGCACCATCACACACGACATGTGTACACAGCTCATCGTACATGTGCTTTGCCCACACCTCAGGGGTAAAGTGCCACATCACATCCTGACACACCTGTGTCACACACAGGTGGTATTGCACAGACAATGCATTGGTGTCCACCCTTGGCAATACCTGTCCGCTCCATTCCTGTCTGTGTGCCGCCTGTCACCACTGACAGTTGTTATACGCACCGTACATACGCTCGGAGCGCGTGTATAGGGTCCCTGGGCCAATATTGCCGCTGGCGTATGCGTACGCCACAGTAGTACGGACTGTACACGCGCTTGTACGGTCCGGATCACAATATGGGCGCTGGCGTATGCGTACGCCACAGTAGTACGGACTGTACACGCGCTTGTACGGTCCGGATCACAATATGGGCGCTGGCGTATGCGTACGCCACAGTAGTACGGACTGTACACGCGCTTGTACGGTCCGTACTACTGTGGCGTACGCATACGCCAGCGCCCATATTGTGATCCGGACCGTACAAGCGCGTGTACAGTCCGTACTACTGTGGCGTACGCATACGCCAGCGCCCATATTGTGATCCGGACCGTACAAGCGCGTGTACAGTCCGTACTACTGTGGCGTACGCATACGCCAGCGCCCATATTGTGATCCGGACCGTACAAGCGCGTGTACAGTCCGTACTACTGTGGCGTACGCATACGCCAGCGCCCATATTGTGATCCGGACCGTACAAGCGCATGTACGGTCGGTATCACTGCTTGTGGGGTGCCCTAGGGCGTGGAACGCACCGTACCTGTGTGTAAATGTATGAAAACACATAGGGGACACATGAGGGACAAGTATAAGGGCCTAAATGCCTGATGGTTGCCATGGAGACTGAGTTAAATTTTTGAATTTGAGCACCAGGTGCACAGCAGAAGTCAGTTTGAAAGAATCTACATTGTTGCAATGTGGATGTTGACTTGACATCATTATCAAAACTGAAACCATGCAAAGCCACACACTGGGGTAGGTTTGAAGGGATTGGATGAAACGTAGGATGCTAATGTGACTGACCAATCAATCTGTACTCCTATACATGAACAGGCCAGCCAGGCATATATAAGGCAGCCAGGTCCCATGAGAGAGCACTTGCCTGCACATCCATTCATCCATGACCACTGCTGCTGATAGTGATTCCTCTGGCACCATGTCCAGGACTGTGGAGAGGTCACAGCCATTCACCCAGGAGGAGAACCTTGCCCTGATAGATGTGATCCTCCCACAGTTCCAGAGCCTGTATGGTCGACCAGGGGTTCAGGTGAGTGCAGACTCCACTAGCTTAGACTGTGCCCCTTTTGTGTGACAGTGACTTCTGGCATTGTGTCCATGTGTGACAGACATGCACTGTTGTTTGGAGTGGGTCCCAGGGTGTGGAAGGCCTCATGTCACCCATGCAGAGCATGCTGTGTTTCCTGTGTGCACTCCTCACTTGCATAGTGCCTACTGTGACAATGAATGCAAGGTGCATGCCACATTCTGCCTGCATACTCCTCCTGGGGATGTTGTTTCCACAGTCCTGATGTGATCCTGTGTTCCCCCCAGTGTGACAGGTGTCAGTACCCATGGATGTGTGTTTGTTCAGTGTACCTGTGCTGTGAGTGTCCAAAGGCCGTGTTCGTCCCCTGCACATTGGTGTGTGTGTTAGTCCCCTGTCATGTGGGTGAGTGCATATGGGGAGTGTTGCACACAAGCAGCATGAGGGATGGATATGGCCTGGCCATCGGATGTGAGCAGGGAGCAGTGCTGTGTGCATGCCGTGCTGAGCCAGCCCCACACCTGTGACACCCACGTCTACTGGCACATGGGCAGAGTGAGGTGTGTACCCGCAGTTGGCAATGCCATGTGATTGTCCTGTACCTGTGTGTGTCTGTGTACTCTGCTGAGGTAGCATCAGTGTGCTGGGGCAGGTGACTGCTGTGAGGTGCTGTACATAATCCTGGTGTAGCCTGTGAGGCACAGTGTGATCCCTGGTCAGTGAGTGTGTGGTACCCCTCATGCCACCCGTGTGCTTCCACTGGCACGTAGTGCATTTGGCCTTCCACAGTGGATAATGTCCCTATGACAAAGGTGCAATTAGTTGCATGCATACCATGGCCTGTTCATAATGAGGATTGTTCTATATGTGTGTCTCTGTGTCTTTGCTCATGTGGATTAATGTATTCTCTCTTTTGCATCCTCACAGGTAGGCGCCATTGCCAAGGGGGAGATCTGGAGGGAAGCCGTCAGTGCCGTGAGGGGTACAGAGGGTCGGAGGCGGAGCCTGTCTCAGGTGAGGAAACGCTGGCAGGACATCCGGTGCTGGACGAGGAGGATTGCACGGCTCCTGCTGGGGGACTCACCTGAGAGCCGTAAGAACCGTGGCCGCCGTCGTCTGACCCACATCCAGAAGCGTGTGCTGGCGGTGGTCTTCCCCGATATGGACAGGCGCCTACAGGAGAGGCAGCAGCAGGAAGGGGGTAGGTACATGTGTGTCAGTTGTGTGTCCCCAGCCAATGTAAGTGTGCAGTTGCATGGATACACTGCCAGGGTTTGATTGTGCAGTGCGTCAACTTCTCCACAAAGTAGCACAGTGCTGTTCTCACTCCCTCCCTTCCCCTCCTTGCAATGTGTTCCCTGGTCTGTCGCCACTCTTGCACAAGGTTATTTATGCAGGCAGTTCATGCAGGTGCCCTATGCTATCAGCATCATGTGTGGGGGTGATGTGCCACAGGTATGGGGACCTTGCGTGTGCCATGGCCAATTTCAGTCATTGTGGTGTCCATGTCACTTGGCACTGATTGTGAATCACGACATAGGGGTGTGTCTCCAAAATGTACAGCCTTCCAGCATGCATGTCCAATTGTGTGCCCTCTGACATGATGTGCCTGAGTGGGAGGCCTGCTAAGTGCAGGGACGGTTGCTTAATTTGCAGTCATGTCCATCCTGGACCATGGAGGAGTGTGGGCACTACTGTGCCCTGGGGCACCTCTTCCTAGGTATCATGTGCGTCATCCAACAATATGGCCATTCACTGTGTCTTTGCCATGGGTTGCGTAGGGTGGCATTGTACCCTGGGCTCAACTGTTAGGACCTACAGGTTGCTACATGTGTCCACTGTACAGGGGGACCCATTTTGCTTGTGCATACTCACAGTGGGCATTACCTGTGTGTGTTGTTGAGACAATCTGATGATGTTTGCCTGTCAATGATGTGTGGACATGGCCACCAGGGGCTGTGTGTTTACAGTCATGAATTAGTGGAGGCCATGTGTTTCCATCCCAGAGTAAGAGGTGTACATACTTTCTCCGTCTCAATGAGATTGTCTCAGGTGTGGGTGGTTTGTGCGTACAAGGCCTACATGTCAGAAGCTTCATCCTCCTTGCTGGGTTTAGCCTGTGTGTGATGTTTGACTGGACATACGCTCAAGGTGCAGTGACCCTGTCATGTGTGGCCTGGTTTCATGTATTGCCTTTGCAGCATGCGGCAAGAGTAAATGGATATGATTCATGCTCATCCCTTTTTGACGACGCAGTGTGGTGCAGGTGCTGTGCACATTTGTCCCCAGAGGCTGACTCCTCTCTAAAATTTCAGGTGCAGTGATTTGCTGTTGTGTCATGATCTCCATTGTGTCTCAGTGGCATGGTGGGTAGAAAAACTGTGTGTTCCATGGCCTACATGTGTACATTGTTTTGTAGGTGTTACTCCTGTTGCTTTTCAGGCTATGCAATGTGACCTATGTATATTTGACT
The DNA here is from genome assembly GCF_964204655.1 of Triturus cristatus. Taxonomy (NCBI): domain Eukaryota; kingdom Metazoa; phylum Chordata; class Amphibia; order Caudata; family Salamandridae; genus Triturus; species Triturus cristatus. Next base: position 511,039,177 of record NC_140580.1, on the reverse strand, counting down.
CATGTGACATAAGTGTACAGGTGTCTGATTTTCTCCTGTCTCTTCACCTTGCCCACAGCATCGCCGGGGGACACGGAAGGAGACACTAGCACGGACCGGGAGGAGAGATTGAGCACCAGTACCAGCAGTGCTGTCCTGTCTGGCACATGGAGTGGCACGGAGGCCGAAGGGAGTGAGGCGGAGGACCTGTTGACTGCCAACACAGACTATGACGCAGACGGGTCCGAGGCTGAGCTCCCAGAGGTGGCGGAGTCTGCCCCCCCAGCTGATGGCAGCCCTCCACATCCCCCCGCCACCTCAGGTTCCATCACCGGCCTCCCACATGCTCGTGGCCCTTCCCTCCGTGCTCGGTCCCCACATGTCTCCTTCCTGCCAGGCACCGCACCCCCTGCCCCTGTCACCACTGCTGCGGTGAGTGCGGAGTCTGTGGACATCCTGAGGCAGTTGCAGGTTGGTCAGACTGCGATGCTAAATGTCCTCCATGCCCACACCCAGGTGCTGACCCAGATGGAGGCATACATGGAGGGCATGTCGGCTGCGCAGTCTGACCAACGGCAGTTGCTGAGGTCCATAGACTCCACACTGACTGCAGCACTGGATCTCCTGCAGCGCTGCGTAACACCCCCTACCCCTGCCCCATCCACAATTCCCACTCCCGTGCCTGTCCCACGCACATCCAGACGTCAGCGTGCACGCACCCCAACAGACACAGGCACCACACCACCAGGGAAGTCGAAGCGCACACCTCCTGTCACGCACACACAGGGTGAGGAAGGCACACCCACTGGGTCGGGGGGGAAACGTAGAACACGCAGCCACAGTGGGAGTCCGCATTCCACACAACCCACTCCCTCCAAATCCACTCCCCTTAGCTCTCCTGGCCAACAGTCAGTGACAGCATCATCCACTGCGAGTGTGCCCCCCAGCCCCAGGATGACACCACCCCGCAAGCGGTGGAGGCGGGACCCGGCCAGGGGAGTTGAGTCCCCCACCCTGTCCACACCCTCCCCCAGTGGCGCTGCGACCCATCCCTTTGCCCCCCCCCCCTCCTTGGGGCCTGTGGTTGGATTGGGTACGGGGGAGTCGCTGGGGGAACTTGCCGACGTGTGCAGCGCCATTCTGTCCTCCACCTTTGGCGCTGGCACCCCCCCTGTGGCAGATTCATCCCTCCCTGCACCCACAACACCTACCCTTTCCCCTCCTGTCCCTGCGGTGCCTGTTTCCACCCTCCCCCCTGATGCCCCCTCTTCTGTGGATGAAATGGACTTGTGAACTGTGCAGGCAAGCTAGGGGACACACGTCCCGATGTGTACCCCCCCCCCGGACATTGCTGCTGGGCTGGCCCATGGCCCTTGTACATAGTGGACATTTTCTCTGATATATTTTCCTGCTGAATAAAGCCTTTTCTTTTTGTTTTGCACACTGATGCTTTCCTGGACTTGCTGTTGGTGCTGGTGCTCCCTGCGTTGGGGTGGTGATAATGTGTTAGGGGTCTGTGAAATGTTGGAGTGTGCTGCTCATGGGGTGTACCCTGCCATCTGCGTGCCATCACAAAGGTCTCTGCAAATGGTATTTGGTCATGTTTGCTCTCACTGTATGGTGACATTGTCCCAAGGTGTGTTCCGTCCTCTGTGGCCCAGGCCATTTTTCCTGCAGGGTGTCTCCCAAATGCTGTGCTGTGCTGTGTCTACATTTCCTGGATGTGTGAGGGTTGCCTTTCAATATAGCCATGCTGGCTCAGCGATGGCTCCGCCTGCATCTGGGGTATCACCCTTGTAGGTCACTGAACTTGTTGATGGGGTATATTGTCCGATGTCTGGGCACTGCTGGGAGTGATAGGTACACACCCCTCCTGTGTCTGGGCACTGCTGGGAGTGATAGGCACACACCCCTCCTGTGTCTGGGCACTGCTGGGAGGACCCTGCACCCACCCCTCCTGTGTCTGGGCACTGCTGGGGGTGTTTTGCACACCCCATTCTTATAGCAGGTTCGGTGCGTACATGCACGGGTGGGGGTTTGGTGCGTACATACACGGGTGGGGGTTCGGTCCGTACATACACGGGTGGGGGTTCGGGGCGTACATACTCTGCTGGGGTGGGGGTTCGGTGCGTACATACACGGGTGGTGGTTCGGTGCGTACATACACGGCTGGGGTGGGGGTTTGGTGCGTACATACACGGCTGGTGTGGTGGTTTGGTGCGTACATACACGGGTGGGGGTTCGGTCCGTACATACACGGGTGGGGGTTCGGGGCGTACATACTCTGCTGGGGTGGGGGTTCGGTGCGTACATACACGGGTGGTGGTTCGGTGCGTACATACACGGCTGGGGTGGGGGTTTGGTGCGTACATACACGGCTGGTGTGGTGGTTTGGTGCGTACATACACGGGTGGGCGTTTGGTGCGTACATACACGGGTGGTGGTTTGGTGCGTACATACACGGCTGGGGTGGTGGTTTGGTGCGTACATACACGGGTGGGGGTTTGGTGCGTACATACACGGCTGGGGTGGGGGTTCGGTCCGTACATACACGGGTGGGGGTTCGGGGCGTACATACTCTGCTGGGGTGGGGGTTCGGTCCGTACATACACGGGTGGTGGTTCGGTGCGTACATACACGGCTGGGGTGGGTGTTAGGTGCGTACATACACGGGTGGGGGTTTGGTGCGTACATACACGGCTGGGGGGGGTTCGGGGGCGTACATACACGGGTGGTGGTTCGGTGCGTACATACACGGGTGGTGGTTCGGTGCGTACATACACGGCTGGGGTGGGGGTTTGGTGCGTACATACACGGCTGGTGGTTCGGTGCGTACATACACGGCTGGGGTGGGGGTTTGGTGCGTACATACACGGCTGGTGGTTCGGTGCGTACATACACGGCTGGGGGGGGGTTCGGGGGCGTACATACACGGGTGGTGGTTTGGTGCGTACATACACGGCTGGGGTGGGGGTTCGGTCCGTACATACACGGGTGGGGGTTCGGGGCGTACATACTCTGCTGGGGTGGGGGTTCGGTCCGTACATACACGGGTGGGGGTTCGGGGCGTACATACTCTGCTGGGGTGGGTGTTAGGTGCGTACATACACGGGTGGGTGTTTGGTGCGTACATACACGGGTGGTGGTTCGGTGCGTACATACACGGCTGGGGTGGGGGTTTGGTGCGTACATACACGGCTGGTGTGGTGGTTTGGTGCGTACATACACGGGTGGGCGTTTGGTGCGTACATACACGGGTGGTGGTTTGGTGCGTACATACACGGCTGGGGTGGGGGTTCGGTCCGTACATACACGGGTGGGGGTTCGGGGCGTACATACTCTGCTGGGGTGGGGGTTCGGTCCGTACATACACGGGTGGGGGTTCGGGGCGTACATACTCTGCTGGGGTGTGTGTTAGGTGCGTACATACACGGGTGGGGGTTTGGTGCGTACATACACGGCTGGTGGTTCGGTGCGTACATACACGGCTGGGGGGGGTTAGGGGGCGTACATACACGGGTGGTGGTTTGGTGCGTACATACACGGCTGGGGTGGGGGTTCGGTCCGTACATACACGGGTGGGGGTTCGGGGCGTACATACTCTGCTGGGGTGGGGGTTCGGGGGCGTACATACACGGGTGGTGGTTCGGTGCGTACATACACGGGTGGTGGTTCGGTGCGTACATACACGGCTGGGGTGGGGGTTTGGTGCGTACATACACGGCTGGTGTGGTGGTTTGGTGCGTACATACACGGGTGGGGGTTTGGTGCGTACATACACGGCTGGGGGTTCGGGGCGTACATACCAGGGTGGGGTGGGGGTTCGGGGCGTACATGCACGGGTGGCGCTTGGGTGCGTACATACACGGGTGGGGGTTCGGGGCGTACATACCAGGGTGGGGTGGGGGTTCGGGGCGTACATACACGGGTGGCGCTTGGGTGCGTACATACACGGGTGGCGGTTCGGGGCGTACATACACGGGTGGGGGTTCGGGGCGTACATACACGAGTGGGGGTTCGGGGCGTACATGCACGGGTGGGGGTACGGGCCGTACTTCCACGGGTGGGGGTACGGTCCGTACATACCCCTGCCCACGCTCTGCGTGCCTGGGTACGGGCCGTACCCATGCCTTTGGTGTGTGGGTACGGTGCGTCCCACCATTGTTGCGGGCCGTGGGGTCCGCACCGTACACAGGCCTTGGGGGCGTGGCTACGGGTCGTACCACGCGTACCCCTACATGACCCCAGCAATGCTGGTACGAGCTGTACCAAGGCCTTTCTGACGTGGGTACGGGCCGTACCGCTATTGTTGGAGTGACGTAGGGGGACGCGTGGTACGTTCCGTACCCACGCTCTTGCGGCCTGGGTAGGGTACGTACCGGTTCGCGTGACCATCCACTTCCGTTGTGGCGGACGCTTGCGTTGCTGGCCTTGCCCCCACCCCCTGGAAGTGACCAGGCCCTGATGGTCAGGTATGTCCAGGCCATGTGTGATTTGGTACCATGTGTTGGTGTTGTGTGTCCTGCCCCTGCCCCCCCCTTTGCCCCTGGTTGTTGTGCTGACCTTCTGCGGCGTCTGCGTCGGTTCCTGTACGCCAGGTGGACTGCTAGGAGGGCAGGGATGGCACGTAGGTTCGGGTCCATGTCTGTTCGTCGCGTCCAGCTGCTCCTTGCGTGTGTCGTCCTGATTTCCCGGCAGTTTTTGGCAGCCGGTAAATATTTTCCGTGCGGGATGACGTCGGTTCGAATCGTACTTCCTGGTTCGTGAAACGTAGGCTGGATGCGTACCGACGTCACGTCGGCTCCTTTCAGGATCGGAATTGTGTTTAGTTTCTGTTCGGTCGGTGTTTTGTTCGAATCGTACGGAAATGGTGTTTCCGTATGAATCGTACTTGCATTTTCGGATGGATTTCGCACCGGGTACGAGTCGGACGGAGAAAAGGCTCCGTCCGACGGTTCGTACCCGGTTTTTACCGGATCGGAATTGGCACCTAAGTTGGAATTCTTTCTGGAACAAGAATGACAAATTAGGTTTTGCATATCTTATCTCAGAAGTGAACAGGCACATGGTGCACTTCATTCAAAAGATATAATGCAAAGCCAGGCAATGTTCAATACACTCAGCTCAAAATCGGAAAACCTGAAAACCAAGTTTGGTGAAGAAAGTGAAGAAAAATCAGAACTTTGCAAGTACTGTGGTAATGTTTTACACATGATAGCTCTAGTGAAAAACCTGGTACGTGCTGATCGGGAAGACGATTGTGAGCTGCACGTGAAGACTGTGGAGTCACTGATTACTATATTTCACAAATTTGATTGCATAAACTACCTGAGATATGGGTCCTGGCATTTGGAAAGAGTGAAGAAGCTAGAGGTGGAAAAGCCATACCTCTACAGAAAATTAATCTAAAGACATTTTGTGGTGAAAGACAAAGAGGGAAGGTTCAATGCTGTGGCTCTAGATATAAAACTTGAACATGTAATGCTATGTAAAGCGCTCTGATACCCGATTGGATTTGGGTCAAGTTCGCGCTATATAAAACTCTACAAACAAAAAAAAAAAAAGACGATCCACAGATTACAGAATAGCTCCAAGAGAATTGTTGGTTAGACAAATAAAAGTGAATATGTTGCTCAATGGCAGCTAGGTTACCATGAAGTCCTATTTATTTGCAATGTGTTCAGAAAGATGACAAATTCAAAATTAATGAACCATTGTGAAACTGTTCCTCACCACGAACTTGTGGGAAAGAGAGGGAAATGTTTTAATAAACATGTTGGCAACCTTCTTCATTTCATGCAGCAGCAAGCAAACCCTTTGAAATGACTGAGCCTGTGCGACTACACAAATTTGTGACCAAACAACACGTGGATAACGATATAAAGACACGTCTACTAGATGTCCTGGAACATGAATCAAAACTATACGTAGAACTGAAGCAGGAGTGTTAGAAATGGGATTTCTGGTTGGCCAGGGCTTGCGCCAAAGCCAGACAGAAACCACCACTCTAGTCAGGGCTGGGGAGTTACACGCCAAAGATAACCCCTGCTCACCCCCTTGGTAGCTTGGCACGAGCAGTCAGGCTTATCCCTGAGGCGATGTGTAAAGCGTTTGCGCGCGCACCCAGCAACAACACCCAAGGCCCACCACAAAGGAAACTCCACACAAGGTATTCTATAAAAATAGCCTTTGTATTATACACAACACATTAGATAAAAACACACACTCTACAATGTGCCAACAGGCACGGGCAGAATTTACAAGGGATTATATATACAGGGGACAGGGCCACATGGACCACTGTCAGGAATTAGCACTTTTTAGAACATAGGAATAATACTGTAGTACAAAATAACATATGTAGCACACAACCAGTAACTACTGGTATCAGGTAAGTACCACCTACGCAACCCTAACCACCTTAGGAAGATATTGCGCAGGGAATCAGGACCTCACTAGCACCACCTGTGTTAGGGAGAAAACAACCACCTAAGTATCACAATACCTGTAGGGGTCTAAGCACATAAACACATGATGCATAACATTCAGAGGTGTAAAGCAAAGCACATGACGCATAAACACATTCAGAGGTGCAGGAAAGGAACAAGGGCGCAAAAACTCACATTAGCCACTATCTGTGGCAGTCCCTAGGCCAACTGGCCTTGTCGGGGCAAGGACGCCCTGCGTCCAGAAAAGTCAGGGCAAGACTGCGCACGCAGTCAGGGCAAAGCGTAAACCAAAACGCAGAGGCCACAACCTAAACGTTGCAGCTGCCCACTAAGTGCTGGGCAGCTGGAGGAATGAGCGTGGGCACCACTGTGCCCTCCTACACAAATCACAGACACGTGGGGCCCCTCGGGGCTCTAAGAAAACCCTTGTGGCCCCCTGAGCCTCGCAGGCTATGATCAAGAAATGCGCCTCGTGGGAGCCTCACAGGGCTCGTGGACACTGCCACCACGTTGGAGCCACGGGGCTCTAGACACAATGTGGTTCGTGGGAGTCCCTCTGGACTCTACAAAATACTGCCCCCGTTGTTGGAGCGGCCCGCTGCCTTCCGGGGCCGCTCTAATTAGCACAGAATGCCCCCGTACGATGGAGCCCTCTAGGACTCTTTAAACACTGTGGCCCGCGTGGTGGAGCCTCACAGGCTCTTTAACCAAATTGCCCCCAAGTCGCTGCCCCCTCCACCACGGAGAGGCGAGCCTCGTTGGAGCGGCCCGCTGCCAAGTGGGGCCGCTCGAGAATACTGCGGACCGGTGGAGCACACCAGCGCTCTACACAAATGATGCTGGCCCCATCGGAGCGTACTCGCGCTCTGCAGCCAACCCGGCTGCTCCCTGCACCCTCCAGGCCAGAGCCCCACTCACCGGAGTTCCGCTGGTCACCCGGGGCTCTCCCTCGCTCTCGGGAGCCCCGGTGGGAGACACCAGCTTCTTCCGCTTCCCGGCTTCGGACGCGGCTTCGTCGTCGAGGCCCCGATCACGTGGGCCACACCCCCTCCCGCTGGACCAATCCCAGCGCGGCAGGGGGATGACGCGGCCGGGACTCCGGGCTGCGGCGGTGATCTTGTTGTCGCGGTGATGCGGGGTGGGCACCCGCTATGGGGGGGGTCACCAAGACCAACGCGGAAAAGCCCCTGGCGGGGTGGGCACCCGCTAGGGGTAATAATCCTTCAATAAAGCGGGGTGGGCACCCGCTAACACGCTCAGAAATGTCCCTGGCAGGGTGGGCACCTGCCAGTGGACGTGGGGATCGGCAAGGACCGGGCAAACGCCGGGTGGGCACCGGCTTCCAAAAGCAAAGCGCTCCTGAGCGCTAAAGGCCAACAAAAAAACGCTTCCAGGCGCTTAGGGGTGAAAATGAAAGCGCTCCCAGCGCTTAACGGAGGAAACCACACTCAGTCCAGCAAAGTCCTTCCCTGCAGGCAGCAGGGCAGGGGTGGGGGGCAAGGCTGGACCCAGAGCCAGCTCACTGGGCCTCCAGGCAGGGAGGTAGTCCAAGTGGCGGTCCTCTGGTCCAGCAGCAGCAGCAGCCCCCCTCAGGCAGGATCCTGGTAGAGAACAGTCTCTGTGGGGACACAGCCCCATCTTTATACAGGCAAACCCTTTGTTCTGGGTTCAGGGTGAGGGGGAAAACCAGTCGCAGCTGGTTGGGGAGCACCCTTGATGTGCTCAGCCCCTCACTCTATTCACTGGCAGGGCTAGGGTCGTCAGTCGCACCACAGGGGGCGGGGCCAACATTGTGTGTGGAAAACCCTGTCCTATTCAGGACCCAGGTGTACTCCTCCCACCCATCTAGCTGCTGATCTCCCCATTCACCACTGGGTGACTCATCCTGACTCTGGGGAATCCCTAGCCCGTCACATGACACGACCAGCCAATCACGCGACAGACACACTGCACACAGAAGTGCCCACTTCTAGAAGTGGCACTTCCACACTAGGTACATGCACGCCGCACACATCATCGCGCAGCATTCACTCCCACGAGTCCGCACATACCAAACTCGGGCCTGCACACCCCACGCATCAGGAACTACTAGGGACACATACATTCCCCATGCATTCCTATGGGAGGGCAGGCCTATCTCACCACATGCACTCAGAGCGCGCACGTACTTTACCCTGGGACACAGGGCAAGTGCGCAGAAACCAAAAAATCACCACACCAAGTCACCAGTAAAAAGCCAAAAAGTCCAGGGGTGAACCTGCCAGAAGGGCCAAGTCCAACACAACCCCCTTCCAGCCAAAACGCAGGGCAGACCAATCACCACCGTGATGGACTTCCCTGCTTGGGGCGATAGAACACGGACGCGGGCCCGCAACTGCATGGACACTCTCCGGTTCTACGCCACGGTGAACCCATGGAATTCTTTTTAACACCACTGTCTGGACCAACTGGGCTACCCCACTGGTACTCCCAAGCTGTCCGCGGCCAAGACCAGGCCCTAGGCCACCCAGGTGCCACTGGTCTTTGCCTAACCACAGAGTGGGGGGTAGTAACCCCTGGCACATAGCGGCCATTCTCCACTCTTCCTCTCTGAAAGACAGGACTAGACTGCCACTGGTTCTCCAGCCTAGGGTCTACACCCTCAGGCGGACCAGGAGTCTCAGGGAAAGCTCTCCTCCCCTACCTCTTCTCCTAGGGTTCCTCCTCCTCTGGCGAGGGGTACACCTAGAACGCCATTCCGACCCAGGGTTTAACCCCTCAGGTTGTACCGGGGGCAGAGGTGGGCTCTCCCACCCTCTGCACCCCCTTCCAGAACCCTGCTCCCTACCAACTGGGGCGGTACCTCTGGAAGAAGAACTGGTCGGGACGCTGATTACAGACGTCCCACCCTTCAGGTCAGGCTGATCCTGAACCTGGCCTCCCAACCTCCGGCCTAGAACCTTTGGTGGAATAATTGCCTGGCACTCCAGGACTTCTGGGGATTTCCACTCCATCCCCCTGAGGCTATCAAAGGACACATACGTCAAGCGACTGTCTGTCTGGCGCTGATCTCCCGTCCCCTGTCCACCTGACAGTGCGCGGAGATCCCCCAGAACAGAAGTGGTGCCACCCTGGTCACTACACGGGATCCTAGCCCAACTGGGTAGTCCCTGACCCACAGGCTCTTCCACTGGGAAACTCATCCCCCAATCACTCCTCACACTGGACTCCTGTACCCTCCCTACCGGAGCGGTACTGCCAGACTCTAGAACCACAGGAGCCCTGGTTACAGGTGCTCCAGGTCCTCTACTCACCAGGAGATCTCCCTCAAAAGTGCTAACAGGACAGCCTAGGTCCCCAACTTGGTGTTCCCTCATGGAACCATCCAAGTCCTGAGGCAGGGTTTCGTACGTCCGGGGACCCTCGGTCACCCTCTCACTCCTGCTCCACTGAGCCAGGCAGTGAGCCCCTACACCCTCCTCGCTATCCTGGGACCTAGCTGGGCTACACTGAGCCTCTTCCACCACGCTGGGCTGGAAGATACCTGACCCACTACTTTTGGAGTCACTCCCTAATGACTCTAGAGAACCTCTAGCCCTTTCCCAGCGCTCTGCTTCCTCCGCCAGGTCAAATGGCTCAGACAATCCACACCCCAACAGGTGTTGGCGCAGCCCCGGCACACAACTGAGCAGGTGTTCTTTGAGAACCAGATTACACAGTATATCAAAATCACTTGCTGTGGAAATCCAATCAAACATTGCATCCTCACATCCATCCACAAACTCCTCCCAAGTCTGGTGAGACAGTTTCCTACTGCCCCTGAATTTCAACCTTAACTCCTCCTCCTGGGGAACAGGTACCAGACTGGGGGAACTGGGACTGGGATTTCCTACACTGGAATCTACATCGCTACTACCACTGGACTCAACCCTCCCTGGGGAGTCCAGAAAATTAAAACTGCGCGCAGGGGATAGTCTACCCTCCAGAGCTACTTTGCCTCTGGTGGAGGCCCTCTCAGCCTCCTCTACCCTCTCCCGCGCCAAGACCCACTCAGTCTCTCGCTGTTGCTTCCTGGCCTCCAGCTGCGCCATAGCCTGAGCTTGCTCTAACCTGAGCTTCTCTAACGCCAGCTGGTGCTCCCTTTCTTTCCTCCTATCTTCCCACTCCTCTGGGGACAGGGAAAGGGATGAGGCGCTGCCTCCTACGCTGGACCCAGCAAGGGACGCCCTACCTATGGGGTCCTCACTCTCTACTGGCGTCCAGGTATTGTCATCCTCTACCTCCTCTTCTGAATCTTCAGGGCTCCCCCCGGACCCACCACCCTCCAGGTGTGAGGCCCGGGCCCTTTCCATACTGTGCTCAAGATCCCATGGACCCTTTTGCCATAGGACCAGGTGGTCCTGAAGTTCGTACAGGGTGTCGGACTCTCCCTCTGTACAGTACCTTTCTAACTCCTGCCTCTGGCGCCAAGCTAGCTCATAGGGATCACAAGCAGGCTCCATTCTGGCGGACGTTATGGTAACAATTATACAGGGAACCTAGGGGTCTGAGTTTCACACAGGAGCACACAATTCACAAAAAGATTCAGCAAGCTCTCTAACCCAGAGAACTCACACTCACTTGCCTAGTGCCACACACCATTCATCCACACACACAACCCTCCCCTCGGACTGGTAAGGCAGTTTCTACCACCCCTGATTCCTCAACCTGACCACCACGTGACACAGGTACCAACTCTGGGCGCAGGGCGGGGGACAAATGTACAGGACACTATTACGCTGCCACCACTGGATCCCACCCTCTGGTGAATCCAGAAACACAATGCACTAAGGGGGATGATCTACCCTCCCGAGCTAGGGACACCTAACTCACAGTGCACAAAACCACATTTCCAAAGAAATGACAATTAAAAACAAACTTTAAAACAATAATCCCTATACCATGTGATTTATCTAAATGCAGAGTTTTGTAGTGCGGCCAGTTGCCGCTGCGGTACAGCGCAAACGCAAGTCCTAATCCCACCGCTGATCACCAATGTTAGAAATGGGATTTCTGGTTGGCCAGGGCTTGCGCCAAAGCCAGACAGAAACCACCACTCTAGTCAGGGCTGGGGAGTTACACGCCAAAGATAACCCCTGCTCACCCCCTTGGTAGCTTGGCACGAGCAGTCAGGCTTATCCCTGAGGCGATGTGTAAAGCGTTTGCGCGCGCACCCAGCAACAACACCCAAGGCCCACCACAAAGGAAACTCCACACAAGGTATTCTATAAAAATAGCCTTTGTATTATACACAACACATTAGATAAAAACACACACTCTACAATGTGCCAACAGGCACGGGCAGAATTTACAAGGGATTATATATACAGGGGACAGGGCCACATGGACCACTGTCAGGAATTAGCACTTTTTAGAACATAGGAATAATACTGTAGTACAAAATAACATATGTAGCACACAACCAGTAACTACTGGTATCAGGTAAGTACCACCTACGCAACCCTAACCACCTTAGGAAGATATTGCGCAGGGAATCAGGACCTCACTAGCACCACCTGTGTTAGGGAGAAAACAACCACCTAAGTATCACAATACCTGTAGGGGTCTAAGCACATAAACACATGATGCATAACATTCAGAGGTGTAAAGCAAAGCACATGACGCATAAACACATTCAGAGGTGCAGGAAAGGAACAAGGGCGCAAAAACTCACATTAGCCACTATCTGTGGCAGTCCCTAGGCCAACTGGCCTTGTCGGGGCAAGGACGCCCTGCGTCCAGAAAAGTCAGGGCAAGACTGCGCACGCAGTCAGGGCAAAGCATAAACCAAAACGCAGAGGCCACAACCTAAACGTTGCAGCTGCCCACTAAGTGCTGGGCAGCTGGAGGAATGAGCGTGGGCACCACTGTGCCCTCCTACACAAATCACAGACACGTGGGGCCCCTCGGGGCTCCAAGAAAACCCTTGTGGCCCCCTGAGCCTCGCAGGCTATGATCAAGAAATGCGCCTCGTGGGAGCCTCACAGGGCTCGTGGACACTGCCACCACGTTGGAGCCACGGGGCTCTAGACACAATGTGGCTCGTGGGAGTCCCTCTGGACTCTACAAAATACTGCCCCCGTTGTTGGAGCGGCCCGCTGCCTTCCGGGGCCGCTCTAATTAGCACAGAATGCCCCCGTACGATGGAGCCCTCTAGGACTCTTTAAACACTGTGGCCCGCGTGGTGGAGCCTCACAGGCTCTTTAACCAAATTGCCCCCAAGTCGCTGCCCCCTCCACCACGGAGAGGCGAGCCTCGTTGGAGCGGCCCGCTGCCAAGTGGGGCCGCTCGAGAATACTGCGGACCGGTGGAGCACACCAGCGCTCTACACAAATGATGCTGGCCCCATCGGAGCGTACTCGCGCTCTGCAGCCAACCCGGCTGCTCCCTGCACCCTCCAGGCCAGAGCCCCACTCACCGGAGTTCCGCTGGTCACCCGGGGCTCTCCCTTGCTCTCGGGAGCCCCGGTGGGAGACACCAGCTTCTTCCGCTTCCCGGCTTCGGACGCGGCTTCGTCGTCGAGGCCCCGATCACGTGGGCCACACCCCCTCCCGCTGGACCAATCCCAGCGCGGCAGGGGGATGACGCGGCCGGGACTCCGGGCTGCGGCGGTGATCTTGTTGTCGCGGTGATGCGGGGTGGGCACCCGCTATGGGGGGGGTCACCAAGACCAACGCGGAAAAGCCCCTGGCGGGGTGGGCACCCGCTAGGGGTAATAATCCTTCAATAAAGCGGGGTGGGCACCCGCTAACACGCTCAGAAATGTCCCTGGCAGGGTGGGCACCTGCCAGTGGACGTGGGGATCGGCAAGGACCGGGCAAACGCCGGGTGGGCACCGGCTTCCAAAAGCAAAGCGCTCCTGAGCGCTAAAGGCCAACAAAAAAACGCTTCCAGGCGCTTAGGGGTGAAAATGAAAGCGCTCCCAGCGCTTAACGGAGGAAACCACACTCAGTCCAGCAAAGTCCTTCCCTGCAGGCAGCAGGGCAGGGGTGGGGGGCAAGGCTGGACCCAGAGCCAGCTCACTGGGCCTCCAGGCAGGGAGGTAGTCCAAGTGGCGGTCCTCTGGTCCAGCAGCAGCAGCAGCCCCCCTCAGGCAGGATCCTGGTAGAGAACAGTCTCTGTGGGGACACAGCCCCATCTTTATACAGGCAAACCCTTTGTTCTGGGTTCAGGGTGAGGGGGAAAACCAGTCGCAGCTGGTTGGGGAGCACCCTTGATGTGCTCAGCCCCTCACTCTATTCACTGGCAGGGCTAGGGTCGTCAGTCGCACCACAGGGGGCGGGGCCAGCATTGTGTGTGGAAAACCCTGTCCTATTCAGGACCCAGGTGTACTCCTCCCACCCATCTAGCTGCTGATCTCCCCATTCACCACTGGGTGACTCATCCTGACTCTGGGGAATCCCTAGCCCGTCACATGACACGACCAGCCAATCACGCGACAGACACACTGCACACAGAAGTGCCCACTTCTAGAAGTGGCACTTCCACACTAGGTACATGCACGCCGCACACATCATCGCGCAGCATTCACTCCCACGAGTCCGCACATACCAAACTCGGGCCTGCACACCCCACGCATCAGGAACTACTAGGGACACATACATTCCCCATGCATTCCTATGGGAGGGCAGGCCTATCTCACCACATGCACTCAGAGCGCGCACGTACTTTACCCTGGGACACAGGGAAAGTGCGCAGAAACCAAAAAATCACCACACCAAGTCACCAGTAAAAAGCCAAAAAGTCCAGGGGTGAACCTGCCAGAAGGGCCAAGTCCAACAAGGAGAGATTCGTATTGAAAGAGAAAAAACAGTTTGACATATTTACTAAAGCTAAACCTCCACGCTTTAATTACCATAGTAAGAGTTCCGTCCTACCAGCCACTACATACAGGTTAGAAAGAAAACAACTTTTGCAAGGACATTGAGAGATGGATGCAGCAAAAGAAAGGGGTGAATTTATCAAGGGATAACGGTTGCATGATCTTCTCCCAACAAAGCATTGTTTGATGAACATTCTGCAACCAAACCAGTGAAGCACAAACTCGTACAAGAGCTCGAAAAAAACTTTCACCTGAAGAATTTCAATTAGAAAAGGTGTCCTTATTAAAAACTGCTGTTTGTGGACTATATGCTACGATTGTGAGTGGTCAAGATTTCATCCATGCAAAACTTTGGAGAGCTAATTCAGATTGTTCTACAGATAACAAAGGCAGTGTGCACCTTGCAAGAACTGCACAATGTCTGTGACAGTTATCTTGAAACATCATGTTAAAGAATGTGAGAGACGAAGACGAATGTCTACAAGTGGAACAATTGACCTTGCCTGCATCCAAAATTTGACACCTTGATAAATTCTGGTCATCAACATCGAGCAAGATGAACTTGGAGATGTTAACTTGCCAAACCATTGCTAATGCTTCAGTGAACACTGAATTTCCAATTATTCCAAGTGGAATGATTGTTAATGAGGTGCCTGCAGAGATATATTCAAAAGGTACAAGCTATATTGTTCAAGAACTTACCTGCAAATTGGAGGAAGCTGACCTTCGTATTGTGCCTCTTGTTGAGTGGGCTGTTTGAAATGGTTCCAATCGAGTCATTGTACTGTCAAATAACACAGATGTTCTTATTGTGCTAATTATACTTGTTGCCAATGTTCATAAGTCAAGGATTTTCAGAGTTATGAATACATTATGGAACAGGCGAGAAAAGACACTTAATCCTACTTCATATTCTGTACAAGAAACTTGACCCAGAGATGCCCTGTGTTCATATAAAGGCGTATATTCTTACGGGTGATGACACTCTGAGCAAAATTGGAACAAAGCTTGGAGCTTTAACTGCTAAACCTGTGAAGTTTCTAAAAGGATTTGCTGAGACAGAACAAGAATGTGACTTTAAAGACGCAAAATAATACCTTGTGCGTGCGTGGAAAACAAATTATGACTTTCACACATTTGACGATCTTCGGTACAGTGAGTTCAAGAGGTCAGCCTTGCCAAGTGACCTTCCACGACATCAAGTTCAGTGCGCGGACCATTAAAAGAGCATTCTATTTGATCAGAAGATGTCTAAATGTTTTGAATGATGCGAATGTAGAGAAAGATCCCAGTGAATTTGGTTGGGAAGATATTGATGGGGTACTAAAACCTACGAAATTTCTACAGCCTCTACCCTACAGAACTTACACCTACATGGGCTTGCAAAACCTGTGCTACAAAAAGATGTCCCTGTCAATATGCCCTTCTCAAATGTTCAAAATTCTGCAAATTAGCACAAGGGATTACCCAAACAAATACATTAAGGGAACTATAAAAATGTGTCTAAAACTGGAGTGATAAATATTACATTTGTACTTGACCCCCAAAACCTATGTTTTGACACCAAAATGAAGTATATAGGTCTCATGGTTCCTGAAATATGACATCATCACTGCAACACATCGGTCATTTTTAGGTCTCGCAAGAGACATTTTATATGTGGGATTTTCAAAGTGCTACCCACTGTTTTGGCTGGCCTAAACCTTGAGTGCACGATCACATGCACGTGCACAGCTGCTTCCACTCCCCCCTCCCTTCTCTATAGCTTTGGCTCCTTTGAAGCACTTCAAAGGGTCCGCTCCCCCGCCCCAAGCGCTCACGCCCACGCTCCGCCGGGCTTGTTGACATTGTTGTGCACTCGTGCTTTCAGTTTTCCCTTTCTCCTCCCACCCTGCAAGTCTCTGTCTTGCTGCCCCCGCCCGACACCCCTCCCCACCGTCACCGCTGGTTTAAAAGGTAGGCTCCTTTCAGAGTTTTATTTTATTTATTGACATTGTTGTGCTTGTACGTTTGAAACCCAAGTATGCAGTTTCCCCAATCCATCTTGCCAGAACGCATGCCTTCATTTCACCGACCACCTCCCGCCCGTCGCTCTATTTGTTATTCATATGTTCACAGTGTGATTTACGATTTTTTTAATTTACTTGAAATGTTTTGTTTGTGGCGCTGCCTTTCTGCCCTCTGTGCCACTCGTTTTCCATCTTTTTTTGTTCCTTTCTGCCCTCTGCTCCTCTCGTTTTTGTGCCCGTCTGCCCTCTGTTCCACTCTCGTTTTTGTGCCCTCTGCCCTCTGTTCCACTCGTTTCCCTCTTTTTTGTTCCTTTCTGCCCTCTGCAACTCTCGTTTTTGTGCCCTTCTGCCCTCTGTCCCACTCTCGTTTTTGTGCCCTTCTGCCCTCTGTTCCACTCGTTTTTTTGTGCCTTTCTGCCCTCTGCTCTTCTCGTCTTTTGTGCCCTTCTGCCCTCTGTGCCACTCGTTTTTGTGCCTTTCTGCCCTCTGTGCCTCTCGTTTTCCACTCTTTTTTTGTGACTTTCTGTCCTCTGTTCCACTCGTTTCCCTCTTTTTTTGTGCCTTTCTGCCCCTCTCGTTGTTTGTGCCCTCTGTTCTACTCGTTTTTTTGTGCCCTTCTGCCCTCTGTGCCACTCGTGTTTCCTCGTTTTTTGTGCCTTTCTGCCCTCTGTTCCACTCGTTTTCCCTCTTTTTGTGCCTTTCTGTCCTCTGTTACACTCGTTTTCCCTCTTTTTTTGTTCCTTTCTGCCCTCTGCTCCTCTCGTTTTTGTGCCCTTCTGCCCTCTGTTCCACTCGTTTTTGTGCCCTTCTGCCCTCTGTTCCACTCGTTTTTTTGTGCCTTTCTGCCCTCTGCTTCTCTCGTTTTTTGTGCCCTTCTGCCCTCTGTGCCACTCTTTTTTGTGCCTTTCTGCCCTCTGTGCCACTCGTTTTCCACTCTTTTTTTTGTGCCTTTCTGTCCTCTGTTCCACTCGTTTCCCTCTTTTTTTTGTGTGACTTTCTGCCCTCTGGTCCTCTCGTTGTTTGTGCCCTCTGTTCCACTCGTTTTTTTGTGCCCTTCTGCCCTCTGTGCCACTCGTTTTTCCTCGTTTTTTGTGCCTTTCTGCCGTCTGTTCCTTTCGTTTTTCTGTGCCCTTCTGCGCCACTCGTTTTTTCCCCTTTTGTGCCCCTTTTGCCCTCTGTCCCACTCGTTTCCCCACCGCTGTGCCCCCTGTGGACCCCTTCCAACACTACATATTCACCAAAGGATTGTGTGTGTGGGGCTCGGTGTGTGTGCGTGTGTGTGTGTGTGTGTGTGTGTGTGTGTGCGCGCGTGTGCGTGTGTGGGTGTGTGTGTGTGTGTGTGTGCGTGTGTGTGTGTGTATAGATGCAATAGGTCTCGCCTTTGCTAAAGCTATTGGCATTGTAAATGACTATGCCATTTATTTATCTGTTTTAAAAACCAACCCATAAATAAAAAAGTTTGTCGTTTACAATACCAATAGCTCCAATTTATGTAAAGATTGACATTAACAAAGATAAATACTGAATGGGCCTAATCTGTTTATTTACATAAACCCGAAATATCACAGGTACAAACCCACCACTCAAAGATTTTCTAGTTAACGACGGATGCACGTGATTGTCAAGAGTACTTATACATCAAGAAGTGCAAAAATGCTCTTAGTCAGAGGAGGAAAGAGAAAGCAGCATTCTGGTACTTTACGTTTCTAGCCTTATTTTACAAATGCCAACACCGAAGAGTCTTTATGTATCAAGGTCCAAAGGTGGTGAAAGCATTGTGCTTTGCCAACCAACAGGGAAAGGACAATCAGAATATCATTGATGCTAGAATGGTAAGCTGCATCTGTCAAAGTGATTGAAGAGCTGTAGCTGAAGAAAAGTAGGGTTTGACCCCCCTTATCATTTGGTTTCTGCACATTTTACACTCAGATTCCATGAGTAGATGGAAAGCTGCAGACAAATTTATCACCACCATCGGGACCGTGCCCAAATAACAGTGACCTGTAATAATGCCTACACATATACGCTATCATATGAATGTTCCAGGGAAGCTAAAAGCAGTAGCGGTTGCTTGGATATATTTAGGACAACCAGGGTATTTGAAACAGATGATGCAACCTGGGTCTGTTAAGATAGCACACCTTTTTTAACCACACCTTTAAACTACATCAGAAGGTCAAACAGGTCCACCAAGGCCACCTTGACAACTACAATTCCTGGTGGCATCTAAGCTATCTGTGAACCTGGAGACCCTGTGTACAAGTCTAAGCCACGATACAGCGTAGAGGAAGTTAAATCAAGAAAGAAAGGCAGATGTAAACCAGCATTTGCAATGCAATAGGTCTCGCATTATAAAAGTGTGAGCATCTGGCATTGCTAAGAATAATGCAACACTAGCTATTGGCTTTTTAAATGATAAATAAATGCCATTATGTGTTTGTTTTATAAAATAGATTAAAAAAGGCATTGTCATGAACAATGCCAATAGCTTAAACTTTTGCAAATGCGAGACCTATTGCATTGCAAATGCTTGTTAAAAATGTCTTCCAGAAAACTTTGGCCCAGATCAGCAATGTCTACACAAGTTAAATTACTTCTCTAATGTTCCAAAAACACAAATCAAAAATGAAAATCTCTGGATAACAATTTTTTACGGAGGTATATCAGGGGGCTGGGATTCAATCATGGGTTTGTTAAGCGCAACTACTCAGCCGTAAGGGTCTCAAGGTGCTGGGGGAGGGGCAGGGTCCTGTCCATCAAGGAGGAGGTCTATCAATGGATTAAGTGTTTGGAACTATTGGTACTAGAGTGCTATCACTAAAATATATACCGCCTTTATTTACCTCCGCTCCAACTTCTTCCCCCAGGACAAACAACCCTATTTTGGTCCTCACAAACAAAAAATAGCTCTCCAGCTAACTATGGAGGATGCTGAATATTACATTGGGCATGACTTATTGCAAGTATTATACTACACCATCTTTCAAATTTGAGCCTTAAAAATGTCTGCATAGATGTGTATGAAATGTGATCCCAATGTTTGGAAGGGGAGGTTATAATGGAACACTGTTTCATCAACAAAGAAGAATAAAGTTGTAATTCTCTTCTCAAAACAAGATTGCTTTCACTCTTGTGATTAATCATGTGGAAGTTCAAAGGCGAGATCATCTGATATCAAGGCTGAAGTTAGCTTTTTCTTTGGTCTATCATATCTGGAATGATAGGGAGAAGGTATTTTTGCACTGCAATAAGCATGACTGTGTCTATCTATCATTTTGAATTGATACTGTTGTTATCGCTGCATGTGTGTACAATCCTAATCAGAGGCATCAATACTGCTTTTTTTGGGCGATCTAGCTTTAAAACACTGACACATTCATAAGAGGTAGTGTTTTTTATTTTTGAAATAAATATTGAACATAAAACAGTAGCTGCAAGTGTACAGGAAAAAAAAATAGTTTAAAAAAGCTATCAAGCATATACATATAATAATATTTTAAAATTTAGCTTTCAAATAATACATATAATAGGTACTACATAATAATTTTAAAATGTAGCTTTAAATTGACGAGAACATAAATACAGATAATAAATAGATTTAAAAGCTGGTAGATACAATAAATACAATCAGACATATTGCAACATCACTTTAAGCAATTCCTGCTTCCAACTAGCAGTCAATAACAACTAATACCCCTATCTATAGGTATTCCCTGTCAAGCTGCCAAATATAGAATGCCCGATGGCCAGTATTTCAAAGTTCACAGCAGTGGTTTAATGTCCCAACCCTGACAACTCATGCAAGATCAGTCATTACCACCCTTTAAATCCTCCTGAGATATCTGGGAGTTATTTGGTGTGATTATATCAGTGTCAAGGTTCAACAAATGTGTTCCCATGCGCATACATTTTCATTATTTCCCCACCCTTTCTTTAATTCCCGAAACAACACAGCACTCTCCAGTCCTGCCATTTACCCAGTTATTTTCTCCATCTAATTAATCGAGGGCCACACGCAGACTTCCAGTGCATTGTCAATTCAAGTTTAGCCAAAATCAATGCAAAATCATAAATCTAGTAGTCCTCCTTTTAGGGCAATGATATCCCCCAAGAAGGCAGGTTAACGGAGCATAATGATCACCCATAAAATTATGTCATTTACACAACCAACAATCGCTTCCCAGAACCCAGCTGAACAAGGGCAGTGTCAAATCAAAAGTAATACTTCGGCCCCCAACTCCCCACATCTCAGGCCTTTCGCAGAAGCAGTCGCATAGAACCGGTTAATCTTGCCTGGTGTAAGGTATGCCCTATGTAAAATGTGAAAATTAATTAATTTAAACCTGGCATTTCATGAGAGATATCAGGAATATGTACTTGGATCCTCTCCCAGTCCGTATCTGCAATCTAGATTTCTACATCCGCCTCCCACTTCGCTTTCAGTTCAGCGAGGGGGGCAAGGACACCAGCATGTATAGCATGATGAAGGCACAAAACAGCTTTTACACGGCCCGTCGTAATACAGAGTAGTTGACACGCTTGATGAACTATAGGCTCAGTCCCTCTATTCTCCCAATGACTTACAATTGTGGTGACCCCAGCCCTCAGCAACAAAAATTGGCCTCTCAGTATATCAAACTCTTCTGCAAAGTCTTCAAATAAGAGTAATGCTCCATCCCTGTATAAATCCCCTACATGAGTAACCCCATAATCAGCCCACCTCTCAATTCCTCCCAACACACCCACATGAGCCACCAACTTCATCCAACTAAGTGGGAAATCAGGCGAATATGGTACTGTGACATGGCTCCGTTTTAAGCAATGACGCCAGCACTGTTTTAAGGGGTAGTGTTATGGCTCCACTACACCAGATCATACAGGCTGGTAGAGGTTCCCGAACGTCACTGCGGTACAGCTGGCAGTAGGATGCATTGGGACCAAGGTCACCAGTTATGGGCTATCGGAGGGAAACTAGTCATCCTGGTGGGAGGTTGATTTCCTTATCCAGAGGATACCAACATGCGCACTCCCCAGTCACAGTAACAGCACACTCCCATCTGAGGCAACAGGGAACAATATCGGTTGAAAGTCCGCCTCATCTCCAAACAGAAAGTGGAACAGTATGTGCAGAGGCTTGCACAAAAGGCCAGAACAAGAAGAGTGGATAATTTTCTCTGCATTGTCCTTGTTTCTTCTTAAAGGATTGGTGGTCTTTATCACAACTTAGCAAGGACTCTTCCTTAAGCTCTAATGCTTGTCCTACTTGAATTCCTAGCCATTCTTGCTACGGAAGTTACTACTTATCCTGAATTCCTTATGTAAACCTTCAAATCTGCTGCTATGCAATCAGCAGGGAACTGTTCTATTTCGACTGACTTTCATGAAAGCTCTCTGTTTACTTGTCAGTAACAACTTTACTTGATCTGAAATCTATTGTTACTGAAAAATCGGTAGTGGCCTTACCCCTACTTGTTGCCATCATTTTTCGGAAGATTGCTTTGGGGGAAATAACTTTCAAGAAGCATTAGTGTCATTGTAGGCACATATGCTATTTCTGGGGTGAGGGGATTTGATGTACAAGAAGAGGAGGAAGGACTCTATTACACTGATTATTCTTTCAATTTCTTCCCAGCTTCCATGGTGTTGCTATTATCTGTTTTCCTATCCGGGCCCTATTACTCTTGACTCTTGCATGGAATTAGCAGAGGTCCCCTTCCATGCTAGGAAGTCACTTTTTCACATCCTTCCTGAGGGTTCCTAAATGTAGCCTGTCGGATTCCGAGTCATCTGAGTTTGTATCCACAGTGATCAAACGCCCCAATGGCATGTACGGGATGGGAAAGTAATGGATGGCATCACTATGGCTGTTGAGGCTCCTAACATCCCAAACAAGGTTGGAGCTAGCCAATCACAAGGGTAATCAGTGCAGTCATAAGCCTGCAACATGACCTAAGTGGCTTTCAGTAGGCAGCAAGAGGAACCATGGAGCGGCATTGCATGAGTGATATTTTAATATATAGAGGACGATCAAAGAGACAGGTAAGGTAGTGACTGCATATACACAAACACATAACCTTACATACATTAAAAAAATATTTTGGTGCAGCATGAAATGTGTGATGACATGCATGTGTAAAGTATTTTATGGGAGGTGCATGAGTATAAGCTCGTCTCATATTTGGCAGGCAGTTCCCCTGAAAAGAATAAGTGGGGTGAGCAATAGAATATTGGTCATTCTTAAGCTGAAAATGGCATATTGCCCTTTGCTTCTGTACTGTCAAGAACCACTGGAGTATTAAGGTCTTCCCAAATTCTGGATGCTGGATATTTAATCTGTCATATCTGCAGGGCACATCAATTTCAATACTCACCCCCCCCCCCCCCCCGTTCCTACTGTTTGAAGCAACACTTTGGCACTACGTCAGCTCTTTTCACCTCTCACGTTCATGCCTAATTATGGTCACTGTTGTTCCAGGGTCCATGATAAGATTTGTCAATGTGGCATTACGTTCAGTGATGGTCATCAAGATGTTACCAAGGATTTCTTGTAGTCCCCATGGATTACAAGTCACAGGTAAGATGTGCCTTTACAGTGCTTCGCTGTGCAAGCAACAGTGATGCATCCCTTTAGGATTATGAAACATGCATGTGCTCAATGAGTTATCAAGGGTGCTAGTTTTGTAGACAGTGCTTGACCTCCCTAAATATCAGTAGGTGTGGCATTAGCACAGGTTGCTTGTGGCATTAAAAAGTTCTGGTGAATCTTTGCCCTCTCTATATTTCATTGTCTTGATGTGTGTATTGTTGTCATTTTTCTGTTCATTTTTGTGAAGATGTGATAGGACCTCCTTCGCTATGTCTTCAGGGCGATCTGCTCTCAACAGTGGGAGGAACTTCAAGTTCTTAATGAGTGAATTACCATCTAAGCAGCAACAGTGTGGTGAGTAAATGTTTCCTTCGGTGCAACAGTGATTTGCAATTTAGCCCTGCAGCAGATAGCTGTTAGACGTTAATTGTGGGTCACTTGACTCTCTGTAAGGATTCAGTATCATAGTTCTATAGTGCACTTAGCAATCTCTTCTGCTGGGAATTGTTTAAAGTGCTGCATTCCGTTCTTTGACGTTGAAGCCATCTCATAGACTTGGTTTTGTGTTTGTTGTGAAGAAACCTCGACTCTGGGGTCTTGTTTCTGAAACACAAAACATGCCAAGTAGGTTACCATAGCGGGTTGGCGGTCATAGCTTTTTATCTAAATATTCTCCCTTTTTATTGGCATGTGTACTTTTAGCAAATTATCCCTCTCCGCTGAGTAGACCATGAGTTTAAATATTGTAAGGTGGCTCCACTGAGCAGCCAGTGAGTGGGCTTCTGGTGCCACAGGTCTTGACGGCCGGGTCACCAGTGTCTTAGTCTACAGTTGGTTGTTGACGATGGTTTAACTACGGATCCTTAGCTGTTTACTCAAGTTGAATTTTGCTTTAGTTTAGGAAAGATAAACATTGTTGTTCCCTTGAACGTCAACCCACCAAATGGCCAGGGGTAGCAGAAGTTACATCACATGCCATTTAACCTTTACATTCACTCACACACAGATGTTTACACATACACACACAATCACACTTCCACAAACTCTTCCTGACATAATAACTCTCTCGCCTGCACGCATGCACACAACATACATTTAAAAGCATTTTTTACTTACCTCAACTATTAGTGAGGGTCATATTCCAGCTAATTGTACTCCATTTGTTGTTACCCTAATAGTGAAAAATATGTTTTTCACTAGTAGTGTAAAAGAAAATGACAAAAAGCAAGGAGATTGGAATCCCAGCCAATGTCAATAAAGAGAGTGGCTCCTGTGTTCCTGCTTCTGAGGACAGGGGTCGCATATGCAGTGCCAGGGGTTGCAAGGGATAAGCCAGGAGTCACAGCTGTGACCCCTAAATGATGTCCATGGTTGCTCCTGTGTCTGATATGTCAACACCATTTACGATATTTTTGTCAATATACTCTTCGCTCTATTTGGCACAATGATATTGCTAAGCATACCAACCAAGTTCTTTCTTACTCACGTAACCTGTAGACCTTCATCACACAGTCACCATCTTTTCATCTTCTCACTTTATCAACTATTGTCTCATTGTACTCATTGTATTTAGTTATTGTGTACCTACTTCCACTTAATATTGTTTATTCCCTACCTGTCAAAATATTATCAGCCAGACTACTCTCATTGAAGGGGTCAAGAGTGATCGATATTGCAGAGTATGAATAACCTAAGCTCTTTGGGTGTGTGTGTGTGTGTATGTGTGTGTGTGTGTGTATGTGTGTATAGTAGATATAGATAGTAACACAAATGTGCTCATTTCCTATTCCTCACACATACACATTCAAGGCACTACATAACTTAGGCCCACTTTCCTGAACCGTTGCATCTCCTTCCACCAACCTCCCAGACAGCTCTGCTCCGCAGGAATCCTACTCACACACATCACATGCATCCACAGAACAAGATGAGGAGGACGCTTGTTCTCTTACATCACTCCTAACGCATGGAATGGCCTCCCACTCCACATCAGAGCCTCGTCCTCTCTTCTTAAACTCTGCAAGAAGCTGAAGTTCAGGCAGGCAGGCAGGCAGGCAGGCAGGCAGGCAGATTAGATAGATAGATAGATAGATAGATAGATAGATAGATAGATAGATAGATAGATAGATAGATAGATAGATAGATAGATAGATAGATAGATAGATAGATAGATAGATAGATAGATAGATAGATAGATAGATAGATAGATAGATAGATAGATAGATAGATAGATAGATAGATAGATAGATAGATAGATAGATAGATAGATAGATAGATAGATAGATAGATAGATAGATAGATAGATAGATAGATAGATAGATAGATAGATAGATAGATAGATAGATAGATCGTATATTTATATAACATCCGTGGCATGAGCAGAAAACACAACCAATGTTTTGAATTTTTAACCAACCACAATAGATGTACATGACCTTTAATGTCCGGTCACTTTGGCATATGCATAATTCCTACGAACAGCAGCAACGTGACCACAGAAGAAATATGAGTCTGACATCGGCAACGTGAGAACAAAACATCGCACAGCCTTATAATATGGCATGTGTTGACAGATAGCTATGACCTTTACCTCCAGGACACATTTGTTCTGGAGAGTTGAACAGAAAGTGTGACAGGGACTGCTTTCCTGCGCCTTTTCTTTTCATTACTTTAGGCTTGGAACATTAGCTGTCGCTGCCAGTATATTGCATGTGTAACCAAAAGCGGCTTTATGCAAATGCATAAGTAAAGGGTTACAAAACAGAGTGCTTTGTGTTGCTGTTCTCATTCATGTTCATTTTAGCTTGAATATATTGCCACTCCCGATTTTATATTTGAAGTTGTTTGTACTGGTGTGTGAGGAGCATCTGCCAAGAGCACTCATCCGGAAGATTACTCTGCATTCCTGGGACAGAACCTCATCACATTGCCGTTCATCCATGGGGCTTTTACCCCTTTCACTGCCCTGCAACCCAGGGGCACTTAAACCCCACACTCCTCTCCACCCAAGGGACCCTTGCTCACTCAACGTCTCTTCACCATTGGCACATCTCCTCACTACACTGCACTGCACCACAGGGACACTAACTCACTGTACTGCATCCTTGTTAAACTAATCAATAGTACTGTGTTGAATCCTACCACGCCTAAACCATCACGCTGCAATGCAGCCTACGGACACTAGTGCCACACATAGTACTGCATATAAGGGTGACTAACCCATCACACTGCGCTGCAGCCTATGGGCACTAATGTCTCACATGGTTCTGCATATAAGGGACACTGACCCATCACGCTGCGATGCAGCCTAGGGTCACTAATGTATCACATGGTACTGCATATAAGGGACACTGACCCATCACGCTGCGATGCAGCCTAGGGTCACTAATGTATCACATGGTACTGCATATAAGGGACACTGACCCATCACGCTGCGATGCAGCCTAGGGTCACTAATGTATCACATGGTACTGCATATAAGGGACACTGACCCATCACGCTGCGATGCAGCCTAGGGTCACTAATGTATCACATGGTACTGCATATAAGGGACACTGACCCACCGTGCTGCAATGCAGCCTAGGGTCACTAATGTATCACATGGTACTGCATATAAGGGACACCGGCCCACCGTGCTGCAATGCAGCCTAGGGTCACTAATGTATCACATGGTACTGCATATAAGGGACACTGACCCATCACGCTGCGATGCAGCCTAGGGTCACTAATGTATCACATGGTACTGCATATAAGGGACACTGACCCATCACGCTGCGATGCAGCCTAGGGTCACTAATGTATCACATGGTACTGCATATAAGGGACACTGACCCACCGTGCTGCAATGCAGCCTAGGGTCACTAATGTATCACATGGTACTGCATATAAGGGACACCGGCCCACCGTGCTGCAATGCAGCCTAGGGTCACTAATGTATCACATGGTACTGCATATTAGGGACACTAACCTATCACGCTGCTGATTTGCTTATGTAGTCACTGACGTTTGTGTGCATTTTATCCTCAGCGCCCTGCTTGAGGAAGGGTACATTTGTCAGGAGCATTCAAATCCACCTTGTCTATTGTCTCCACTGCCTGTGGCGCAATCTATAAAAACAGTGCTAACTACGACTTGGATCATCAGCTGCATCCCTTCTGTGGCGTGCGATGCTCTCAAAGTGAAACACGCACAATGGTGAGCTGGACAGCGAGATCAGAAGAAACTTTGCTACGGAAACCTCTGTTCATACAGTGCAGATTTGGGAATTTAGAAAAACTTGCATATCTCTGTGAGTGCAACTAGATGGAGTTTAGGCTGCAAGCTGTATTTTTAACAACTCTTCTGTAATACCACTTAAATTATCTCTGCTTAGTTTTGTAACCTGAAGTCAGCTGAAGATTGTCTGTATGATCCATGTATTTATAGACATTCCACAATGATGTACCTTCCTGCAAAATCCTCAACAAAATTTGAGGACCTGGACCAGAGTCCTATATTTACATTTTTTTCTTCCACTAAAGTTTAACAAATTTATGATTTGCTAAAATCATAACCTCTTGGTGAATATTAATGTATGTTTGATTTTTATTT
Organism: Triturus cristatus; assembly: GCF_964204655.1. Classification (NCBI taxonomy): domain Eukaryota; kingdom Metazoa; phylum Chordata; class Amphibia; order Caudata; family Salamandridae; genus Triturus; species Triturus cristatus. The sequence goes on along the minus strand of NC_140580.1, from coordinate 511,011,724 downwards.
AAGGGAATGGTAATGTGACAAAAGATTCAGCCTGTATGATTTCTTTAAACAATTGTGGGTTAAAGCCGTTTGGTAATTGTTGCATAGTAAATTGCCTATAATACTAACCTTACATACTGAGGTGCGGTGAAGGGAATCGTTTATCATGGTTTGTACCTACATAATGGTCCAAATACATTTTTTAGGGATGCAGTTGCCTCAAATTAAAATATTCACTGAAGTCCTTGTTATTTATTATTGATGTGTACACTTTTTAAAACTAAATAATTCATAAAGAGTGGATCAAATCTGAAGAGTTCCGTATTAGCTATTATTGTTTATTCTAGGAATACAGCTTTTGTGAAAAAGCCAGACAACATACTTGCCACTTTGTAGCTAGAAATACAGCTATCAAGTCTCGAGTAATACTCCTATAGAGGCTATCTTTTTTTGCAATCTCTGGCTCTCAGGCCGGTCACCATTAGTCGTTCCCCTTGGTGCCTGAGTGTATTAAATAAAGTATGATGAAACATCTATATACAACTATTTCAGTGTATTGGAGCACTTCTCTCTGCAAATGATCTGGTAGGAGTGTTAACAACTGTTTTACATTATATCTGTTGCAATTGTCTCTCCAGTAATTACTCTAAAGACAGTTACACTTTGTTAATTCCTCCCAAACAACCAGACACTAGAGGGATTAGGTGTGCTTCAATGGGACGTCTGCTGGTAGGATGGGGTGGCGGAGCTGAGCACAACCCCATTTACACCTGAATAGCTTGTGCTCTGCCTTCAGACAAAGGGTATTGTCACTGCAGCCAGCTTGGAGCCAGGGCAGTGGAGGCAGGAAATTACATGCACTTCAAATAACTTTTCCAGAAGCTTCCTCCACCTTACAGAAGAAGGGCACCAGGGTATCAAAATAGGACCTCCAGACCCACTCTTCAGTTCACTACTGGACTCTAAGAGGACTGCCTGCTTCTGTGACCTGTTATGTACTCTGCCAGACTGCTGCTGTACATGGAAGGACTGTTTTGCTGCCTGGAGCCTGCCTTAAACTCTCAGAGGCCAGCCCTACTGTTGAGCCTATATCTTCACCTGCAAACAGGACTACCAGAAGTGACCCCAAGGGATAACTTTCTGGCCTCCTGTTCAGAGCCATAGAGACATAAAAGGCTCCCAACATCCTGACCCCACACATGGAGCCAGCCTGAGTGAATCCTGAACTCCCACCAGTCCTGGACTCTTGGCTGCGGTGCTACTGGTGTCTAGATGGCCATAAAACAAAACTGAGGACTTTGCCATATTTTGGCTCAAAAGTGTTCTGAGAACCAGGAGGTGACCAGGACCCACATGTTTGCCTGTTTGCCAGAGGTGCATCGCCGGTCAAATTCACTTTGCGGCTTCTCCCGCTATGACTTCTCCGCAGCAGGAAATCCTTTTCTGCGTACCTTCTCAAAAGGGGTAACCGACCTAATGGAATTGTCTTTGGCTACAGCCTTCTGCCTCGTCCCGCTGGAGATTTTCGACTTCCATTTTGGCAACTAAGTCCGAATGTGGAAATCTTCACAGTGGCTTTGACTCAAGGCCAACTGATGATTACACTCCCTCCTTGGACACCTCTTGCAGTCTTTCCCCACTGAACTTTATCTTCTCCGACACTTTTTCTCAGAATTTCTTCTAAGTCCGAAGGTATGTGCTGACTGAATACACTTCTTGTATACAAACTGTGCTTATCGTGGTAGGCCTATTTTTTTACTTTGACCCGGTCTTGCAAGACTATCTGTCCTGGGTGGTGCTTCAATATGTTAGGTGTTAATTTTTAATAAAACATTTCAAAATTCATATCTCTAGTTCTACTGATTGGATTTTTGTCATTTTGGTGTCAAATACCTTAATAAAATGTACTTCATATTTTCTAAATTAGTTTGGGATTTTTCTTGTGTTGTGTTTTCACTTTATTCCTGTTTGTGTGCTGCATAAATACTTTACACATTGCCTTTAAGTTAAGCTGGACTACTTTTTGTGCCCAGCTACCCAGGGTTAAGCACAGATTAATTTAGTGATGTTTTGTGGTTTACCCTCCAAGGGATTGTGGCTGTTGCTTGACCAGGGCTAACACCCCAGTCAACCACCAACCCCATTTCTGACAACAGAATTATCTCCTGAGAAGTAATATGCTATGGGTACTTTTTTTAGTGAAACTTGCATTACAATTTTCAGTTGTAAACTGTTGACAAGTTTATTACTTCATTCTACATTTTTCCACCACTTTTGTCTTTAGTACTAGCAGTTAGTTCAATATTCATTACGATTGGGCATATTATCAACAGGGTGCAATATAATTAAGCTCTGCTGATAACACTGTTGTTTAAATGTCTGTGCTGAAATAGTTGAAGTAGATCATTGGCACATTTCGTGCCTCAATTGGTGCAAATATGACACCTGTATCTACAGGTCTGTGCCTATTTATTAGATGACTTTATGGTAGATGATTGTGTTTTGTGACTCAGGTAAGGGCAATGCCAATAATTAATAACTGATATTTATGGGATTAGTATGGATGTCCCTTACAAAATCACTTTCAGGGGTATTCACAAAGCTTAAACTTGTGATTAATTTACATGTGAAAATGTACTCTCACAACTTTTTTGTATTCCAAAAATCATAGTGTAAAGTTACTCATAAGTGTAAAATGACATGTCCGCACCTCCTGAAACAAGGTGGAGCCTTACTTACAACTGTAAGTTACTACAAAAAACAATAAAGTATAGTGCCTCACATGGTCAACCTCTGGGCATTTCACATAGCTCTTATTTTGTTGCATTACTGTATTGTGCCTGCTTGCAAAGCCCTCGTTTTTGCCATTTTATTACTGTAGTTGCCTTGTTCATAGCCTTCATTTTGTTGCTAGCATTACTGTATTGTGCCTGCTTGCATAGATTTCGTTTTTCTACATTGCACTCTTGTAACACAGTATCAGCCCATGCCCTAACTGTATCATAGTACTGCTTTCCCTTTCCATTTGCTCTGTGTAATCGACTATTTTCTCTGTACCTCTGTATTTTGTCTTGGCCTTCTGTTTCCTCTGCTGTTTCTGCCACAGCCCGATTTTGCAGCCATTTCATTGCCCGCTTCCCTCCTCCGAGCACCCCTCCCCCTGCCTGGGACCTACTTAATGGAAGCAGCGCCAAAGGCTAGCCAGTCTGCTCCCGTCTGTGCCTGCACCTCGCCCAGCTCCAGGAACCCTCATTCTTCCACCCAATGCAGCTACACCGCTGCAGACCTCCGAGCCGTGGATCCCTATCACACCAACAACAACTGCTGCCACACATCTCCACACACTACCAGAGGTCCATTCTTCAGCAAGCACTGCCGCTTCACCTGCAACACTGAAGCAACCAACAACGCCAGAGACACCATGGACACAACTGCACCCACCACGCCGAACGAGACCACCGCGAAACAACTCAAGTGTATTCTACTCAATGCACACTCAGCAAACATGCCCTGGAGATCTGGGACACAATCTCATCCCTTCACCCCAGACATCGTCTTACTCACCGAGACCTGGCTGAACCCCTCTTCATCGCCAGACATCACCATCACCTCCTCCAAAGGCTTCAAGATAACACACCTGGACTGAACCAACAAACATGTAGGTAGAATTGCCATCATCTACAGGAACATCATCCGCTACTCGACCGATTTAGACGACTCAACCCCGATAATGGTGCATCTCAACTTACAGCTTCACACAGATGGAAAAAGCAGCATCAAAGGTACCCTTGCCTACAGACTATCAGGACCGCACTCCAACTTCTGCAACACCATCCCTGACCTCATTGCCCCGATCGCCATCAACTCCGAGCACTACATCTTCCTAGGGGATCTTAACTTCCACCTTGATCACCCCAGCGACACTAACACAACAACCTTCTGGGAAAGCTTGATCAACATCGGCTTCAAGCAAATTGTCACCAACCCTAGCCACATCGCAGGACACACGCTTGACCCCATTTTCATGTTTATTATTAATCAAGTACAACCACATCTTCCAACTCACCTGGACCGACCACTACTACTTCACCACTGCAGGACCTACCAGCACTGGCACCATGCCCCTCAGATCCACATGCAGAAACTGGAAAAAGATATCAGAAGACCAGTGGAATAACTCCCTCAACTCCCACCTTCCAGACACAACACTCAACTTGGCAAAAGATGCAAAGAACTTCTCCAAGTGGATCACAGAGTTGGCCGACACATTTGCCCATGCCAAGCCAGCCAAATCCAAAGGACCTGCCAAAAGAGGCAGCTCATTCACCGCAGAGCTGAAATCTATCAAATGCAACTGCCAGCAACCAGAAAGGAAGTGGCACACCAGCAAAGAGACATAAGAGCAAACCACCTTCAAGGCAGCGCACAACCAGTACCACTGCCTCTTGAAAGAAACAATAAAGGATACCCTAGCACACCGCATAAAACCAGCACAAACTGCAGCATGGAGCTCTGCGCCATTGTGATGGAGTTCTCCAACCCCGCAGTTGCCGTGACCAACATCACCGCATCCCAAGAACTGTGTGACACCATGGTGGACTTCTTCCATGACAAGATCTCAGTCATCTTCAGGGCAAGCGCTGGTCTTCGTGCATGGAGAGGTGTGCTCCGCTGGCAGTCCAGGTAGGAGTCACTGCCTTTGAAAGTGTCAAGCACAAACCTTCGGAGGGCTCAGCTGCAGGACTCATTGATTGCAGAGTCCGGTAGTCATATAGATGAAAATGAAGTCTTTGATGGCCCTGAGACTTCATGAACAGAGGACAAGCCAACAAGCTCTTGAAGATACTTACGCTTCTTCTAGAGATTGTAAAGATAAGGTTCAGTCCTTCTGATTGCCCAGGCAAGAGGCGGCAGGTCAACACAGCAAAGATAGTAGCAAAAAGGCAGTCCCTCCCACAGAACAGCAATAAGCAGGCAGCAGGCCAACACAGGAAAACAATTAGCAGAGTGTGAGTTCCCCCTGCAGTACAGCTACTCTTCCTGGCAGAGTCTCCTTAAGTCCCAAAAGTGAACTCAGTACATAGTGTCAGAGGTCCGGTACTTATACCCCTTATACCCCTTTTAGCCTTTGAAGTAAGGAGACTTCAAAGAAAGGTCTTTGCAGTGCACAAGATCTTGTCCTTCCCTGCCCTGGCTCCAGACTCACAACAGGGGGGTATGCAGCCCTTTGTGTGGGGAAAGGACCTAGCACTTTTAGGTAGAAGTGTCAGTCCCTCCCACACATCCTGCTCAGGCAGATCCGTCAACATGAAGATGATCACTCAGGCACACCTATCCTTCCTTTGTATCTGTCTGTCTAGATGGAATGCAGGAAGCCAGCTGTCACCCAGGCCTGAAGTGTATTCTAGATGCAAGCAGAAGGCATTAAAGGGTTTAAATAAGAAGCTGTTGCCAATAATCTTTTCACAGTGTTTAAGTCCATTTTTGTCTTTAAGTGTATGTTAATTTGAATTGTATATACGTGTAAGTTCATGTGTGAATTTGATAAGTCTGTGTTTCTTTTTCAGTCCAAAAAATAGTTTTGATCAATTTTTAAATTAATAAGAAACAGGAATAGTCTAATAAAAATTCCATTCGGACAGAAGAAAAGAGTTGACTGTTCGTTACTCCATGAGTAGTAGGAGTGTACGGTAGTATGGAGCCGGGTTCATTGTTTTGTGTTCTGAATTTTTAATAGCCCTACCTGGCGACGGTCCGTTGGGCTTAACCCCTATAGGTTTTTGCATCTTTCTAAACGAGGCATTTTCAGACCTGCAATGTAATATTCATCTGCACTAAAAGATGTGTTTTTAAATTATGAGTCCAAAGATACCAAATGTACTTTTCCTATCTTTGTCCAATTGAAAATTATACTTGTAAAAGGTTACAATACAATTCCAATGTTACCCTACGAGAGAGATATGCCTTGCAGTAGTGAAATACAAATTTAAGAGTATTTCACTACCAGGACATGTGAAACTCAAGAGTACATGTCCTACCTTTTAAGTAGACTGCACCCTGGCCATGGGCTGTCCAGGGCCTACTCTAGGGGTGACCTTTATGTACTTTACAAGGGTCTTATAAGTAACCCGAATATGCCAATAATGGATATACCAATTGTCATTACATTTTAGATACAGATCACATGCACTTTAGCACTGATCAGCAGTGATAAAGGGCTCAGAGTCCTAAAGCCAGCAAAAATTAAGTCAAAAACCAAAAAGACTTGGGAAACCATGCCAAAAGATGCCAGGTCTAACAACCTCCCTGGCCAACACCATCAGATTGCATGAACCCAACATCATCAGCTCATCCTCTTGCTGGGAAAAGACCCCACCACCACCAGAGCCAACTTCTACAGATGTATGATAAATGTTGCCGACTGGATGAAGGACAAGTGTCTCAAACTCACCACAGAAAAGACGGAAGTCCTCATCTTTGGGAACAACACCTCACCATGGAACAGTGCATGGTGGCCTGCTTAACTTGGCCCAACCCCTCTCTTTTGAGTACTGTTATCTCTTTGTCTGTAAGATCCCTTTCTGAAATATTCACAATTAGTTTTTCTTGGCTGTCTGGCTCCTGGTCTGTAATTGGTTCTTCATGTCTTTCCACTGTACCTGCTTTGGATTGCTGCTTCTTCTTCCTCTGTCTCTGCCCCTGCCCCTGGCCCTGCCTCTGCTCCAAAAAGGTTGAGTTGCTTGGTGTTGGAAAAATGTTGGACTGATTGTTGTGGTCCAGCAAAGCCTAGGTACCACATGGGTGCCACTCTCATATATGCAGGAGTGTGGTCATCGTACATCTGTGGTGGCAGTAGTAGACCTTGGCAGCTCCTATTACTACCCCAGCTGTTGTTGCTTGTATCGCTATTTGAGGACCGATTGGATGTGTATGATGTTGTGGATCCTTCCTCAGAGGACAAGTCACTGCCTGATGGTTGGTAGTCCTCCTTAGACTAAGGGTAGATTTTCTCTTTGTCAAATTTTTTGATGTCCTTCTGTAGTTTTTGTATCTTCTGTTGCATAATATGGTCTTTGTATTCATTCATTTCTGTGTTGATTTCTGTCAGCCGTGATTTAACCCCTTCTGTGCCCATGACGAGCTGGACTCGTCATGGGCCGCGGTTGCGCTGTGCCCATGACGAGTCCAGCTCGTCATGAACCCCGCCCGCTAATGGAACGCCCGGCACAGGGCGGGGAAAGGGCGTGGCACACAAGGAGTTAAAGGTGGAGATGTTTATTCCTTCCTTCAGTGTATTCTCTACAATATTGATTTTGATGAATAGTGCTTCTGAGATGCGTTTGGCCGTATTGATAATTAGAATTAGCCAGTCGCATGTACATTTCCATGCTGTCTGGCTCCAGTCGCGCCTAAAAATCAAATCCTCTAGAAAGAGACGGGGTGCTGTGGTAAAAATTATTCTGTTAGGAGCTATATTAGCTCGGACTCTGTCATGACAGCGCCATGCAGGGCTATCTTTACCTGCTGTTTCTTGAGAGGAGCAATCGAGTTCCAATCTCCTTGGTGGCAACAGGTGTGTTCCCATCCCCCTGAGAAGTGATGGTGTTTTAAGTATTTCAGAAATTACAGCTTCGTCAAAATGTAACCCGAAATTGCCATCCTTGATCGTGAGATGTTTTGGAATAAGAGTAAGGAAATGAAAAAGAAAGGGAAAGATAGATAAGTCCCTTGGCTGTGCCGTCGTGCTAAACGTAACTCTGAAAAAAGAGGGGGGGGGCTAGAAGAGGGGAAAAAAGGCCCAGGGCCTGTTCTCCAAAACTAAGGGGTACAAAAAAGGTTGGTGATGGACGGAGCATCAGAACCAATCAAACACTCACACCCAGTCAACAGATCTGGGTTTGATCCATCACCGTTCTTTAGCCCACTCTGCCACCCCAGTTCAGACATGGCCATATGCAAATCAGTCTGACCCTGTGCCTCATGGGAACTGTCCAGCCCGAACTGCCAAGCCATCTCTTCCCTGGACCGGAAACAAGCTTCCTAGGATCAGTTTCTGGCATTTCAGCCGTCTTCAGCCAGGCTTGCTTGAATCCAGTGGCAAAGTGAGCAAGGGACTCACATCTGAGCATACCCTGCCAACTTATGGCGAACAAAGCAGTACAAAAGAGGTTGGTGATGGACGGAGCATCAGAACCAATCAAACACTCACACCCAGTCAACAGATCTGGGTTTGATCCATCACCGTTCTTTAGCCCACTCTGCCACCCCAGTTCACACATGGCCATATGCAAATCAGTCTGACCCTGTGCCTCATGGGAACAGTCCAGCCCGAACTGCCAAGCCATGCCTTCCCTGGACCGGAAACAAGCTTCCTAAGGGGCAGATTTACAAGCCCCTTGCGCTGCCAGTACGTCACTTTTTGTGACACACTGGCAGCGCATTTCTCCGCCCCATATTTACAAGGACAGGAACAGCCACCCTGCGTGGCTTTTCCTGTCTTTGTAAATATGGCCCGTTTACACGCAGCACTTTGCGTGAAAGGGGCGTTCCATGGGTGTTGCTGTGGGTGTTCCCTCACAACACCCATGGAACCAGACACATTTCCAGATTTACGAGAATTTGTAAACCTGGAAATGCATCAGTTTGCTACACCACCTTAGGGGTGGTGTAGCCAGGCCCAACCAGGAGAAATGTTTTAATTTCTCCTCGTTTTTTCATCTTTCAATGGGTGCTGCATTCTACAGCACACATTGAAAGAGGAAAATGCCGGTAGTCATTGTTTTTGGGAAGGAAGGTGCCCCTTTCTGCACAAAAACAATCTCTCATGGCGCAGGCATCTTTGCACCATGGTTCAAGGGTGCCTGCGCCGGTGCATGGCAGCTGTTTGTGCGCCAGCACAGAGGAGAGCACAGGAATGTGACATACCATTGTAGATATGTCGCATTTCTGTGCTCTGAAAGTGCCGCAGCATGGCACATCCAATCGGCTTGCGGTGCTGCGCTGAGGCACTTTCTGATAGATTTGCCCCTCTGTATTTCCCAAATCAGGGGCTCTCTGTTCCTAAAGAAGAAGGAGGAGGAAGATCTATGGTGTAGATCTACCCATTAATTTAACACAGCATCGATATCCTCTAGTCAGTTTTACACTCACTCACTTTCCTAGGAGCAGTCACTCACATGCATCATACGGTGAGAATATTAAAAGATCTCTGCTAAAGTGACCCTTCGTGGGACCTGTAGGGCATTGCAGCACCAGCCCGACGAGGAGCAACCGCCCTATGATGGAGCAAGACATCCCTTGGGATGTGTCAGGGAAACAAGTAAGAGTCTATCTAGACCCTATATCTTCCTCCTCCTTCTTTTTTAGGAACAACAATCCCCGATTTGGAGAAGGCTCCCAGTCAACACCAGAAGAGCTGTCATGCAGGCCCTCATCACCAGCAGGCTGGACTACAGGAACACACTATATGTAGGAATAACTGCATGCCTCCTGAAGAGACTACAGCCTATACAAAACTCAGCGCAAGACTCATCCTCGACCTTCCAGATGGATCCATATTACACCACACCACAAGAAGCTGCACTGGTTCCCGATCCAGAAGCGATGCCAGTTCAAGATGTTGACCCATGCATAACGAAGGACCACCATAAATCAACAAATGCATTACCTTCCACCAACCAACCAACCAGACGCCTACGATCTTCCTCCCTCTTCCTTGCAGTCACCTCCCGGAGCCTCTGAAGCAACAGCGGAGTATGCTCCTTCTCACACCTGGCAGCCAAAGCTTGGAACAACCTTATATTGCACTTCAGGACGGCCTCATTGCTCCGATAGTGCAGGAAAGTACTCAAGTTCTGGCTGTTCAAATGAACAGACCACCACAAAGCAGCTGACAACTACTGCCCCATGAGATCCTCACAGGTGATTTGCCATGCTTTTTAAATCCTTGATTGATTGATTAGTTCAACAGTCATCCATAGAAAATAACGGAGCTAGGGATTTAAATGGAAACACTGTAGAATTTTTTTAAATTTAAATTAACTTATTTCAAATACTTTAAAATGTAAATAAATATAATTTAGGGCCTGATTACAATCTTGGAAGATGTGCTACTCTGTCACGAATGTGACGGATATCCCGTCTACCATATTACAAGTTCCATAGCATATAATGGCGGATGGGATATCCGTAACATTTGAGATGGAGTATCCAATCCGCCAAGATCATAGTCAGGCCTCAATGATAAAAAATGTACGTGTTTCTAATTTGATTGTAAAATATTTTAATAAATTTTTTGCATTTAAATATATAAGTAATTTACTTTTAATTAATACCGTACTCCGCTCTTGGGGAGGAGATATCCATACTGAAAAAGATACGAGAGGTGGAGGTTTACACTCCACACGTAGGTTTGTGAATACAATTTTGTAGTACATTTTTTAGTGGTACAAAATCTACTACCAAATGCAGGTGGTGAATAGGCTCGTTTGAATGCAAACATACGGAAGCAGCATTTGCAAAGGCTGGATGTAAAGAAGAGGGATATCTTATTCTGCTAGTAAATAATTTACACTGTTGCAATAAGGAAAGCATAGTTACATAATAATCATAAGAAAATGAAAAAAATAACTATGGCTCAGATGAAACTTCTGCATTTGTCAGCCACTGTGGCCCCTGATGGTAATCATGAGGGGGTTCAAAGCAGAGGTTTCATTGCAGAATGTGCTTCGGGCAAGTCTGAGACATTAGAACATACTTTGCTGGCTCTGCTAACCACTGTCAACAACTAGTATTGCTTTCATTTTTGAATGATGTGATGTTAAACAGTCAATGCTGAAATTACTCTCCCTGTATTTTCGTAAGCAAAAAAAACAACTTATGAATTTGCAAAATATGTTGTTACTGTCCATAATTCAGATATTGATACTTCCCTTTGAAAATGTAAAAATAATCAAGAGCTAAAGAGAGGTGTCTGCTATAGTTAAGTGACCTGAAACTAATTCCAAAAAATGAAAACTTTTGCCATTAAAGAGGGAAAACATTAGCACTAATGGAGGCAATACATAGATTGAATACAAGCAAAGCCATTCAGGTCCAACTGCACACATTTTGTACATATTAAAAATTAGGACAATTAGAGGTATCGATCGTACCATCATCAGTGTCTTCCCCTCAGGGATCCTAAAAGGACAGCTCTCATTTTATCTGAACAGTCAGTCCCACTTGGAACTCATGCCGTGAAAACTAAAATTATTTGTTTAGAATTGTGAAGAACAGTGTAATGGTAACACCGAACCAATTGCCAAACAACGTTCCAGGCAGCCATAGTACACAACGAAGCGAACGCAAAATGAAATTTCACGGTAGTGTTTTGAGACAATTCATTAAACGAAATGCTGCCAGCTTACCAAGGTTACTATCCTTATACTTGATTTATACCTAAACCAAATTCTACTTCAGAAATTTGTTTATCGTAGAATACTGGTGGATTGACAGACATCTCACCAAACTCAAGTTTTTGCAATTCATCAGCAGCTGTTTTGATTTTAATAATTTTTGAAAGACTTTTTGTTCTAAATTGCTTGCTGTAAAACTTAAGGTGATGTTTAACAATTTGCGACGTAAGTTTCAAGGGGCTGCTGACCTACTGTGCGCTTCTGAAAAAGCGAATCTTCTCCTGGCAATTGTTAAAATGTTTAACCAAACGAATGATCACTTGTCGGTCTTTCTAACTTTACAAGGAAACAATTAATTCTGCTAAGTGTCCTTTACCTCAGGGGCAAAGTATGCCATTTAGCAAATGCTATGAACAATTTAAGGACTTCCCCTGACACCTTTTAATACCCTTCGGATATTACATCTTTACTCTCAAAAATAAAAGTAAAAATGTAATCTGAGAGGAGCTAAATTATTAATATTATTGGAAAGCATGAATTTACATATACCTGAATGGAGGAATTATTGGAAATGTGCCTTTTCTAAATGTGCTTCCAAAAATAAATTGGTTTTAAATTGCTGTGTAATTTAGACCCACAATGTTTATGTTTCTAATTTATCATATTTTGCTCCACACAGAGAGCAATTATTCCTCAATTATTCTTCCGAGGTAATTACCTTTCAGTATGTTTGTTTCTGAACTGGAAAATCCCAATGTCTTCATTTCGGGGATGGAATAGGGAGGATGACATAAAGGTACTGGAGGCATATGACCCTTCACTAAGAACGTTTTGATCAACATTGAGTGCAATAATACAAGGGGGCCGATTCCGATAGCCGGTCGGACAGCTGTGCGCAGCCTTACCGTGCGACCGACACGTATCCGGTCCGTCCCGTAGAGTACGTACGATGCGCATAACTGCCAAAAACAAGACTGACACGTAGGCTGTGATTCAAGCTCCATTCTCCGTCCAAGCCGTAACTCATAACGCTGAACCGAGTCGCCCGGAAGCAGTATCCATAGCAGTTTCCGGCATGACAAGTACGATGAGTACTTCCTATGCGCCGGACGGGTCGCCCCGTACGGGACGTCACAGCATCCGGAAAACAAGCATATCAGCTATGATTCGCGCCACAACTCAATACACGGCTGCGAGACGGACCCGCTTGCAGCGGGTACGAGACGGAGCAACAAGCAGCGTGTGCAACACAAACACATCATGAACCCATCGCGCAGGTCATACCAGTACTCTACATCTATGACCGGCTCAGGAACCGATGGCGCAGGCGATAAGTCAGACACCTACCACATAAACAAACGACACATACCCGCAAAATGGCACACACACACAGGGGATCCACATCCTGGCCACTAACCACAGCCCACCATAGGGGTTGCATGGCCAGCACCACTAACACCCCCACCCATAGGGCTTATATTGCCCATCACCCCTGCAACCCACACCCATGGGGACCTGTTGCCCATTGCTACTGCCACCCCCAGCCATAGGGCTTATGTTGCCCATCACTACTGCCACCCCCAGCCATAGGGATTATGTTGCCCATCACTACTGCCACCCCCACCCATAGGGCTTATGTTGCCCATCACTACTGCCACTCCCAGTCATAGGGCCTATGTTGCCCATCACCCCTGCCACCCATACCCACAGGGGACCTGTTGCCCATCACTACTGCCACCCCCAGCCATAGGGCTTATGTTGCCCATCACCCCTGCCACCCCTATTCACAGGGGACCTGTTGCCCATCACCCCTGCCACCACCCCCCATTGGGCTTATGTTGCCCATCACCCCTGCCACCCCCAGTCATAGGGCTTATGTTGCCCATCACTACTGCCACCCCCACCCATAGGGCTTATGTTGTCCATCCCTACTGCCACCCCCAGCCATAGGGCCTATGTTGCCCATCACCCCTGCTACCCACACCCATATGGGACCTGTTGCCCATCACTACTGCCACCCCCAGCCATAGGGCTTATGTTGCCCATCACTACTGCCACCCCCACCCATAGGATGGGTGATGCACAACACATCCAGCATACTCCAACATCAGGTATGTCAGCAAAATACATCCCCCCTAACACCATGTCAACAGTGTGTAGTCTGTGACAAATGCCCACAACAGTGATTATGGCTACGAACATACAATGTAAGTAACAGCACATGTGTGACCAACACATGAGTGTGACATGCACAAGGCAAGCATCGCCATAGCACTGTGGCAATGTAAAAAGAACACCCCCTCACTGTGTAGAACAGAAGTTAAGTGTGGGCTTCAAAAATGCAGCAGATGTTGAGCATTGTGGTGATGGGGACTAAACTCCCCCTCATCACAGTGACCAAAAGGTAAGTGTCATCATGTTCAAAGCTGCAAATAACAAACAGCATGTATGATCCCTGCTCCCAACACATTAAACACTTCTGGGGCAAACTAGTGGTTGTGTCCCATACACACAGAGATGTGGTGAGGCTAACAGTACTGTAAAAACATAACACACTCTCGGCCATGTGCAGACAAGCACCACACATGGGGGCTGACAATGCATACAGTGTACAATAACACAAGAGCAGAAGTGACCATCACCAAGCATGCACAAAAAATAAACACACCAATCAAAACAATATGTGTAGACTGTAGGTGTCAGCTCACAAACTCACATTCCATGCCAGCAATGGCACCTAACAACCAGGATGAATGTGCACAATGATGTGATATGACTCACAGGGACAGAAGGCAAAATTACAGAAACAGCATCCAGACAAAGGCCCACAACAGCAAAACCAATGCACTGGTGCAGATGCACAAACACAAACAGGCAAACTCACACTACACATCTGACACAGCATGTGTGTGTGTGTATCACAGTATCCACAGGCAACTACACAACACATGAGGGGGGCAGAACCACAGTGACACAGATGTGGACACAGTGCCATACAAAAGTAAACCATCATTGGGACACCCTCAGTGGGCAATCAGGCATTGGAAGATGAGAGGGAGCACATCAGACACATGTGACACAAGCTGGAATGTAAACCAACTAACACAGCAAGAGACTGACACACAACAGCACTACCCCCAGGGACCAGACATTGGGGTGACACAAGCATGCATGACACCTCCACTGTCATACAAACTGGGAAACCCAGACATGTGTCCTGTGCCACAAACTTACATCACACATACACAAACACAAATCACTCAGCATGGCCCCTCATCCATGGACAAACGGGAGCTAGGGGACCATTCGTGCAAACATTCACATCAGTCCACCCTCAACACCACACACCCTGAACTGCAACAATGTATATCTGTGAAGCCCACATGGACAGGTGACATTGCACATGCACCCATGACAAACACAGGAATGTTGGGAGGACCTAAGGTGCACAGACACATCACACAAGGACAGTTTACAACCCTGGGGAATGACAGACATACTGCACAGTATGCGGTACATGGCCATGACCTCAAAGCTCACGTAACCTTCAGAATCCCTGCCACAGTCCCAGGACAACGCAGAAGCCAAGGAGAACCACAAGGCACACATGCTGACACCTGCCAGCATCTCAGCCATGAACCCGACAAGTGGGAGCAGTCACACACACATACAAATGTCTCAATCACTGAAAACTACCACCTAGGGACAACTACATGAGTTAGCAAATAAACAGGTGCCTTGAGGAACCCTGACTGTGTCCCATCTGTGTCTGACAATATCATCACCACTCAGAACTGACAAATCCCAATGATGTTACACCAATTAACAGTAGTGTGTCATGCACCCACACATCTGGTAGCCCATTGGAAAAGTAGTGGGATGAACCCAGTACCACTCAGCAAGCATCAACAACAGGAACATATCAAGGGAACACTGTCTGTGTAAGAACAGGGATGTGGACACACACACATGCTCATACAACACACACCATGGGCCCAGGCCATGTCACTGGACAACACACTTACTTGAGGGGACACAACTCCTGTGGAAGCCCAGCTGTGCCAAACATATTCACCGCAAGTCTCACTCATGTCTGCAGAACACTTGGTCAGTCAGCCATCAGTTACCACACAATGAAGGCTCTGGTCACAACAGCCTGGGTACGTGAGTCTCCCCTAAGTCTTCTGCACATACCCAAAACATACGTCTAGCAAGTTGCACAATGATGCCCACACCTGTAGGTCCAGTGTTGATGAACACAAAGTCTGTGGAAGTGACAAATTGGACAATGGGAAGCACATCATATGTGCATGGGTGCAAGCCAGAGATGTGACCATGCAAATGAAATGCTCACAGAGAGATGTCCACAAATTGTTGATCCTGACACACCCAGGTAGCTGCAAAGGCTGACATGGATACCCACCAGAATAGGATGCATATCTCATGGACCACAGGGAGTACCTCACAGCAACACATCAGTATTCAACATTGTAAACAAAGCATCACAAGTACAAGGGCATGTTAAACATCATCAACATAATGTACAGCTAAATCAAGTTCACAGGGATAAAGAAAAATACTTTATTCAGCATATTAAAAGTTAAACGTCTGTTCAAACAAAAGGCCAATGGCCAGTCCATGTCCAAATGCCAAGGAGTGAAGTAGAGTGTCAACTGTCACACCTTGCTTGCCTGCACTGCTAAGGACCGGGGTCATTACCTCGGAGGGGCATATATTGGGGCAGGCCAGGCACCGCAGGGACAGGATCAGGGCACAGCAGAAGGATGCAGTGAAGGGGTGTTGGATGCAGGTGAGACACTTGCAACTGCAGTGGAGCTGACTGAAGTGGTGGGTGCTGTCACAACTGTGGGGCACAAGTCAGATGGGGTGGGTGCTGGCACAACTCCAGTGGGCAGGTCAGATGGAGTGGATTGGCTCACCACTGCAGTGCCCAAGTCAGATGGGGTGGTCGTGGACTCCAATGCAGTGCCTACATCCATGGGAGCGGAATGGGGGGCAGGTGAGGTTGGCAGGGCAGGGGGGGACACAGTCCCCACATCAGTGGCACTAACGGTCTGGCCAGGTGTGGAGGAGCAAGTGCTAGGGGGGGTGGCCTTAGCATTTTGGGGATGGTGTATCTCTGGGTGGGGGAACCCGGGGCAGGGAGTGGCAGGGGAACCTCTGGAGTGGTGGCCTGGGGCATGGAGGACGGAGACTTTGCCTTGGAGCTGCGTGGTGGTGGGGGGTCTTGCTCTTCTGGCGCCGGGGGAACTTGTGGGTGGGGGTCTCTGTCTGACTGCACCTGGGGGAGGTTGTCTGGGTGTGAGGGGCACTCCCCTCTGTGTGTGGGGACTTCCTCTTCCCCTTGTAATCAGGATCTGCTAGGTCGGTGGGGAAGAGGCCAAGGTCACAGAGGAAGAGCTTCTGGGGAGATGGGGTTGCAGGTGAGGCAAGGGAAGGGGGCTGGGAGGGAGAGGTCTCGGAGGACTGCGGAGTGGTTGTGGATGACTGTGTGTGCGTCTGCAAACCAGCCCCTGTGAGTGTGGTATCAGTCCCCTGCACTTGCTTGTGTGCACGTCTAGACCTTGGTTTGGGGATTTTTGTGCTTGGGACAGGTAGGGTGCTAGGAATTGTGGGTGGTGCAGGGGTAGGAGGGGTGCGGGACTGTTGGAGGAGGGACACTGCTGCCGTCAGGGAGGAGGCCACGGACTGATTGGTCCTCTGTAGGGCAGACATGCCCGAGGAAATACCCTCCATGAATGACACCAGTTGTGTCAACAGACCTGTGTGTGCATGGAGGACCTTCAGCATCGACGTCTGCCCTACATGGATCTGTCTAAGTAAGTCTACAGATGCCTCACTCAGGGCAGCAAAGGACACAGGGGCAGGGGGTGCGGTGCCTGGCACAAAGGAGACATGCTCATGAACACGGGAGCCCACAGGGACCTCTGGGATGGGAGCCGATGGGAGGATGGTGGTGGTGGTGGTGGTGGTGGCAGTGGCGGGGACAGCCTCACTAGCTGGGGTTTGGTGGCTGCTGACACCTGCCTCCACAAGGGAGTCATCCTCAGAGCTGTTGTGGCCCTCAGCTGGGGGGGATGGTGCTGATGACTCCTCTGTGTGGCTCCACTCACCCTCCGTGCCACTGGGTCCACCCGACTCCTCTCCTTCTGTCCCTGTAAGGCTCTGTGGCTCCTCCTGGTCCGTGGAGCTGTCCCCTCCTGTGGCCATGGATGTATCTGGATAGGAATAGGAAGTAAGAGAACAACATCAGCCACCTGCACCGACTGCACACACCACAGTGAGTACATCACATCACAGGGCAAGCCCTGGCATCACCAGCTGAACACAGCTCAAAGTGCCAACACTGTTTAAAATAAGACAATTGTCATTCTCAACATCAAACATGGCACACATATCCCTCCTTGACTTTCACACATATGTCCGTTGAAAGTTGGATGCTAACACCCCAATGTGCTAACATGCACCACCCACACATTAGTTGTACATGCAAGTGAACATGTAGGAGTATGTCACTATACACACAGCACATCTCTTGCTACTGACTCAGTACAGGTGTCCGGATGAAGGGATGGGCAGAGACTCATTTCACATGCTTGTGATGCATGCCAGCAACACACACTATGATGAACTCATGTCCTGATGGGCAATGCCACAATGGGGTGCATGGTGCACACTTGAACACAATGCAGGATCACTCATAGCAAGTTCAATATCATGGCATTGGGATGCCCTGAAAGTCAGTCAACACTGCCTCCTGTCACAGGGGCAGGGCATCCAGACAACAACAATATGCACTGACTCACAATCCTAGCTCAGGGGTAAAGCTAACTCTGCAGATGACCGGCGCACTTGCCCATCCCATGCAAACAGCATATCCAGGACCCAGAAGACCCCACATCATGCAAATCATACATATGAGTCTCTGCAAACACAAATCCCTGTACATTAACACATCACAGTCTGCCATGCATGTAACCCAGCTGCATGAAGAACACAGTTGCATACACCATTGTGCGCTGTCAGATGATCACACACCTATATGTCACACAGGTCTTGTCTCTCACCATAACATCTCAGATGTCATGCTGACCCTCTGAATCATGGACACCCCAGTTGTACATAACAACAAGCCACACCCTAATGACACAGAGGAAGACACCTGAGGGCCCATGTCACTAAGCACAACCTGCACTTTCATACACAGGAGTGGGACTACAGAGTGTTTCAAAATGCCCTTGAGGAGCCATGACTGGCCAGGTCTGCGTGAAACAGTGTTTGGCCCTGGACAGTAGTCAGGTGGCTAAGCAAGTGTGACATACTTGATATACAAACTCCTGAGGCCCCACAATTGGAGTCCCCTGCTGCATGGGTTTGTTTGGAATACCCCAGCAACATGTTGCGAGTCAGACCAGCAATTGGAACACATCTCAAGGGCACACACAGATCACTTGTCAGATCTCAGGCATTGTGTAAACAATTGACCCACACGTGAAACACACAACAGAGTCACGGGAACAGATGCTGACCGGTAGCTGAAGCATAGCTGACTGCAGGGACACAATGCCCTAGTGACACAAGCAACAGACTGTAGGGCCACACCTGTGGAACAGATGAGGAGGGTGCATCACACAATTGAGGTTACCTGAGTATTGGACTGCAAGACCTACATAATGTGGAAGTGTGACCAGGCCAAAAGACTGCTATTAGCGTGACAGACATAGTACACAGATTAGGCATGGACTTTCCCCCTAACTGCTGCTGTCTGGCCTTCATCTGCCTATCGAGGTCCGGGAAGACCACCACCAGTATCTGGAGCATGTGGGAGTCAGGGTCCGGTGTCCGCCCCTCCTGCATGGAGGTGACAGCTTCAGCTGGACTCTAGCTATCCTCCGGGTCCAGCCCCGAAGGTCCTGCCACCTCTTCTGGCAGTTGCGGATCCGGCGCTTGTAGACCCCCACAGAACGAACAGCCCGGATGATGGTCAGCCAGATCTCCTGCTTCTGGTGGGCATCAACCTGTGAGGATGACAAAGTGAAAAGTACATTAACACACATGCCCCAGATTTGTGCAGCACACATTTGGATATACATGTCATCATCACAAAGGGAAATTAATTACACAGGTAGTGCAACCATGGGGAAGGAAAAATCACATGCATGTCTGACATGTTAACAATCCCTGGATAGTTTAAGCTTGCAATAATGCACCTTAGCAGCAGGAAACCTATTCATTACATGTACCTACACACTTTGGGTGATGAAAGTAGTCAGTTAGAATGCTTGCACACTGGTGTACACACTGCTAGTACTGCTAGTCAGACAATATGCATAATTAGGAAGTCAGTGGACTGCACACTCACCTGCTCCCCTGGTTTCCCATAGAGCTTGCTGTACTGTGGAAGGAGCCCGTCCAGCAGGGCCTGGTTCTCCCCCTCAGTGAAGGCTGGGGCCCACTCCAGAGTACGTGCCATAGCAGGAGCCAGAGGATGCAGAGACAGCAGCAGTGGTAGCAGGGATGTGGTCCAGAAGCCTGTAGTGCAGGCAAGTGAGCTCCCTGGGGGCCAGCCAGCCTTATATCTGTGCTGCAGAGGCATAATCTGTGCCATGTCTCCCAAGTGATAGGTCCAACACGGTTGCATTCTGTGAATATGGCCAACCCATTTAAAAGTACGACTCGCACACGCCTTCCGCATCGTTCAAATCTTCACCTTCATGGAACACTTGAAATTGGCATCCAACTGAATTTCCAGTGCACAACTCGTACAAGTTTTCAATCCGCATCTGTCTCCATGACAGTCCAGAGCCAATGGGTGTGCCCAGCTCGTTCAACTGACTGTACAATGCGTATTTTGAATATACACATGCACCCATCTCCGTACGATTCAATGGCCAAGGCATACGCCTGTCTCGGACCATGCCTGTCCAACGCGTATGCATGATAGTCACCCGCGTCGAACCTCACTGCATTCAATGACAAAGCGTATGCACGGCTCAGACATGACCCGTGCAATGCGGACGCAGTGTCACCCGTGTCGGTCCTCATTGCATTCAATGACAAAGCGTACGCACGGCTCGGTCATGACCCGTGCAATGCGTACGCAGTGTCACCCGTGTTGGTCCTCATTGCATTCAATGACAAAGCGTACGCACGGCTCGGACATGACCCGTGCAATGCGTACGCATTGTCACTCGCGTCGGTCCTCATTGCATTCAATGACAAAGCGTACGCACGGCTCGGACATGACCCGTGCAATGCGTACACAGTGTCACCCACGTCAGTCCTCATTGCATTCAATGACAAAGCGTACGCACGGCTCGTACATGACCCATGCAATGCGTACACATTGTCACCCGCGTCGGTCCTCATTGCATTCAATGACAAAGCATATGCACGGCTCGGACATGACCCGTGCAATGCGTACGCATTGTCACCCGCGTCGGTCCTCATTGCATTCAATGGCAAAGCGTACGCACGGCTCGGACATGACTCGTGCAATGCGTACGCAGTGTCACCTGCGTCGGACCTCATTAGTGTGACTATTATACGGATGCAACACACATATACTGGCCAGGGACACCTGTGCACACCTACCACACTACAGCATTGGCCACACAGTGTCCCATGGCATGTAAGGCTGCCTTCCCTGGGTGTTTGGGGGGGTCACATCTGGTTTATTGGCTGGCACTTTGTGCAGCCACTCCCAGGATGTGCACATGTACATGGGGGCAGAAACCTTTGTGTGTTGTGCACATTACCACTGTGATGTGCAATTGTACAGTAATGGGCATGAGTCACGGACAAAGTGTCAGGTTGGATATGTTTAGGACAGGTCACATACACCCCGAGTCCTGGGGTGATGGCATGTACATCACAGTGAGACCTGTAGCCACAATACTGATGTGCACCCACAGTCTGTGTGCACGTTGTGTCTCAGATGTGTCTGATCAAACATGCCCAATGGGTGACAGTCTCCACATCCATGTGGTATATGCATCACCCTTGATGAGGTGTGTGTCTAAGAGACATACATGTAGGGCCGGCAGGAACAACAGTGGCCACTACCTGTGGGACTTATGCTTGCATTGTGGTGTGTACTTGCTACGCCATGTCCATTGCTGTGTTGATGTGGCAATACAGGGACCCTGGGTTTCTGCATGGCAAAGATCTGTGATGCCTGGGAGACATGAGGCCTCAATTGTCTCTAGGGTGTGTGTTTGGAACGTTGCAGCAGCACATAGGTTGGGTGACACAGCCAGATGATTGTCCATTGCACTACATGGGACTCATGTGGACATCTGGAATTGAGATGTGAGGTGGTGGTCTTGTAGGTGACATAAGTGTCCATGACCAACAGCACACACCTCAGTACATTGTGTAATGTCATGATCTAGCATGTGATATTGATCGTGGTCATGGCCACATGGGTGGATGAACTGACAATCTTCCTTTGTGCATCTCTGTACTGCAGGGCACCAGCTGTCCATCGGCTGTTCCCAGACCTTGCAACCATGCAGGAACGCGACTGCATCAGACGGTACCGCTTCAACAGGCCACTGATTGCGGAGTTGGCAGAGCAGTTGGTGCCACATCTACTACCTTGCCGCACATACCCTACAGCACTGACCCCAGAGGTGAAAGTGATGGCAGCCCTGCACTTCTTTACTACTGGCACCTTCCATTACACTGTGGCTACTGCTGGTGGGATGTCGCAAACGATGTTTAGTCGGGTGCTACGCAATGTCTTGGAGGGGATGTTGCAATTCCTCGACCTGTATATCAAGTTCCCGAGCCCAGCTGAACTCCCTGAAATAAAGGATGCCTTTTATACACTGGGGAGGATGCCGAACGACATCGAATCTATTGATGGGACACATGTTGCCCTGATACCACCACAGGCACATGAGCAGGCATACCGTAACAGGAAGCACTACCATTCAATCAATGCTCTGGTGGTCTGTCTTGCTGACATGTCGATCACACGTGTGTGCATGGCTCCCTGGTTCTGCGCACAATGCCTACATTATAAGGAGTAGTCGCATTGCAACGCTGATGTCACAGATGCCAGTTCAGCATGCCTGGCTTGTCGGTGTGTTCTGACTGTTTTTCATTGTGTGTGTTTGTCAATGTTGTATTCTGCACTCCTACAAAACTCAGCAACTTGTTCATTTTTGTGTGTGTAGGTGACGCTGGATACCCCATCTTGCCATGGTTCCTGACACCCCTCAGGAACCCTGTGACACCAGCCGAGCTGCGCTACAATGAGGCACATGGTCGGAGCAGGAGGGTGATTGAGCAGACATTCGGCCTCCTGAAATGCCGCTTTCGCAGCCTGGACAAGACCGGTGGGGCCCTCCCATATGAGCCTGCAAAGGTGTGCAAAATAATCCTTGTCTGCTGCATGCTACACAACATGGCGGTGCGGAAGGAGGTGCCTCTCATCTAGGATGACGATGACAAACCTCCGGCACCTGTGGAGGATCCCGGCCTGGGCCAAGATGCCAGTGATGATGAAGATGATGGTGACGTCTGCTCACAGCTCATCAACAACTTCTTCACCTTAATGTGAGTTTCCAGGGTTGTTATGTGAATGTATGGAGGTAGCCTGGAATGTGTTGTGCCAGCCCTGTTGCTGTCTGAGTGTGTCTGTGTGCCACTTGACTGGATGTGTGCTGTGATGTGTCCATTTAGGTCGTGTGTACTCCACAATAGGGTAGTACTGCTAACTAGTGTTTGTGTAGGTGTCTTGCAATATGTTTTGTGTATGTGTATTGCATTTCTCTCCTGTTCTTCTGTGCTTTTGACTGTATCTTGTCTGTCCTTCGCAGGGTACTTTGCCTGTTGTGTGGTCAACACTGACCCCCAACACCCTGAAGTTGACAATTCCCATCAACTGATGTATCACACATCCCTGGACTTCCATTCTCCAACACATTGAGAGCGTGTATCCACTGTTACGTAGAATTACCGTGCAACTATTGTGGAATAAACGTGTTGCTGATGTGTAATGAACCTGTGCTACGCTTTGTTATGTGCATTGTCTGTCTTCCCACATCTGAGTGACAGCTGCTTACCTCACCTGTGAACTTGTTACTACTGACTGGGGTTGGTTTTGTGTCTGTGCATGCCAATGCGTTTCAGCTCAACATCATTGTGTGTGATGAGTAACATGGCCATGGTGAGTATGTTTTGTGTTGCCATAGTGGTGTGTCTCCCTCACATGTGTCACATCACCATGACTCACCTTACTTTGGTCACATTGTTGCAGTATTTGGCATGCACTGTGTTGTGTAGCAGATCAACATCTCCCTGAACATGACAAGTTGGAATCACAACAGAGGCAAGTATGGTGTACTGGTGAGTTTATTTACAAACATGTGTGAGGGAGGTGCACAGGATGATGGGTGCTGTACATTGGTTTGGGAATCCAAAGTTCACATTGGAGTTGGAAGTGCTTGTAGATGAAATGTCCAGCGTAAAGTCCACAGTCATCTGATACATTGGCCCAACATGAGCCCTCCATGTCATGTGGGCGAGTTGTGTGCAATTGCACAAGGTGAACGGGTTGCACACAAAGGACATTGTCCAGAACAGGTTTAGAGGCCCTAGGGGATGTGCTGGGACATCTGCCTCTCACATGTCCTTCTTCGGACGACCCCTCTTCTTCCGGGGGGGGGGGGGATCTTCATATGCAGGCATCTGCGGTGCAGGGGACTCTCCGCCAGAGTCCTCCTCCCTCCCTGTGGCACTGGCAGATAGTGTTGCGACAGATGTTGTGGGCACACAGGGGGGTGTGGACAGGTTGGTGTTGATCTGGCGGAGGCATTGGAGTATGTCCCAATGCACCGCAGTAATGTCATCCCACTTGGCCTCCATGCAGGCATGGTGGGCGACCTGCTCGTGTTGCATGTCCTTGAGGATCCCCACTACCTGGCCAAATCCTCCGGTGCTATCCTGGTACGCATCTAAGATGCGTGCCAGGTGGGGGTCATCATGCAGTCCAGACCCATCTGCAAGGCTTGCCCCTCCCAGCACCTCTCTCCACACGGGCAGGACCAGCGGCGGGACGCACAGGTGACACTGGGACCCCTTGTGTGTTGTTGCTGATGGTGTTTGCTGTAGCTTCCGGGGGGGTCCTGTGTCCCTGTGCTGTGGGTGTTTATTGGCCTTGGTCTGTCTGTGTTGGCGGGGGTGCCCTGTCGGTGTCCAGATGCTGGAGGCGTGGGTACAGGGGGTGCAGATGTTGATGCTGATGGTGCTGCATGATGGCTCACACCGGAGGGGCCAGGTTGGTCGTCGTCATCCGAAGAGGACAGTGAGAGAGTCAGACCAGAGATCTCAGTGTCCGCCAGAGTCTGGGACTGGGTGTCCTCATCATTTGGTGCTGGGTGCCCAGCACCGCCTGTGTTTGGAAGAGACACACAATGTGCTTTATGTTTCTACATGCATCGATGGTTCACAAACATGACTTTTTCTACTTTTCGAACTGATGCCTGCCTGTACACTGCTTTTTCCCAGCTTGTCACGGACAGAGTTTGATATTGTTGTTGGCCATTTCCGAGCATGGCCTTGTGCTCCCCACAACAGAGCCCAGTGTCAGACATCTTGTCAGTCCCTTCCCACTCCCTGTGAGGTGAGAATGGTTCAGTTTGATCTTGCTGGGCCATGTGGGTGGGTGTAGGTTGTCTGTGACTGCAAGTCCCATCATACTCTTGGCTACACCCCCTTTCCCAGCATGCCCATACTTCCTCCCTCTTGACTCTGTTTCCCTGTGAGGGGGTGTGACAGCAATGGCAAGATGGCTGACTGTGAAGTCCTGGTGTTTGTTTGGCTACAAGTCCAAAGTAAGCCCCTGTGCTTCACGCAGCAGCACCCAGTACGGGGTATCTTTTGCAGATATTTCAATGAGGTGTGTGTCAATGCATTGTACCCGGTGAGATGTGTGGAGTTTGTGCTGAGGGGTGGTGTCTCCCCATGCTGGTAAGTATGGTCAGGGCTGTCAGTCCTCCTTCCCATCATGAAACGTGCTTCCATTGTAGGGCGTGCAAGTTGTCTTTCAGGATGTCAGTCAGTGGTGTCCTGCTTCTGATTTGCATACAACCCACGAGCAGGGCCTTGTGCTCTCCACAGCAGGACCCAGTGTCAGCCATCTTGTCAGTCATTTTCCACTCCCTGTGATGTGGGCATGTTTCAGAGAGGTCTTGATGCGCCAATCAGGAGGGGGAGCATTATCTGTGACTACAGGCCCCATCATGCTTTTGGATACACTCACTTCACCTTCATCCCCACTATTCCTTCCTGACACTCAGCTGCACTGTGAGGTGGTGTGTTTGTGGTGGCAAACTGTCTGGCAGGGTCTACTTTGTGCCACTGGCTTGCTCTATTTGTGTGTAGGTTGGTGCATGTCATGACACAGTTCCCAGTCACTCTGAGATGGCAGGTATTGTGTTTGTCTGACTGGCATACACATCTTGGGATGATTATCTATTGGTTAGTGTAGCTTTGCTTGCAGTGCATGGTTTCACTGTCCCCTTGCCACACAATCTTGGGCATGTTGTCTGTGTAATCACCAGGCTCTGGTATGTCTTTTAAACCATGGACGCTCTCTGGTGGTAGGATGCCCCGCAACTTCTCCTCCCAGGTCCTGAAGTAGACTAGTTTGGCAGGAGGGCCACCGCCGGTGCACTGACTCAGGGCATGATCTTTTTCGATGAGTTTCACCTGTTCTGGATATCGTCCTTTGTGCACCTTGCTGGTGCTTGGGCGTTCACCTTGTCCACAATTTTCGCCCACATCTTGGTTTTCTGTGAGATGGGGGTCCTTTGGACCAATGTACCAAACAAATGTGGCTCTACTCTGATGATCTCGTCTACCAGCACTTCTAACTCACTATCTGTGAACTTTGGATTCTTCTTTGGGGGCATGGTGATGGGTGGTGGTGGTGAGGGATGTGTGTGTGAGGGTGCAAGTGAGGGTGGGTTGGTGTTGGTTTTGCTGGGTGTATGTATGTGTGCTTTTGTATGAGGTGCTGATGGTGTATGAGTTGTGTGATGGGGGAGTTGTGAGTGTGTCTGTTGTTGCTGTGTACTGTTGTTTGCTGCTGGCTGTGTCTCCTGTTTGCAAGGGATGATGGTAGTGATTGTAGTCCTTCATATAGTTGGAGTTGTGGGTGTGTCTTTGACCCATGGTTTTTTGGGGAATTTATTGGCTTTGTCATTGCTTGTTTGGTCCTTTTTTTGTCTTCTTTCCTTTGGGTTTTGTAGGCATGAAGGAGACGTTCATGTGACTGAAATGGAGGCTGCTGTTGTCTCGTGCGGGCTTCTCCGCCTTGTTCACGCTGCCTATCTTCTGTGTTTGGTACGCGGCAGTCGCGGCGGTCTCTATTGCTTGTGTGCTGGGTTGTCTGTGCGTGTTGGTCATGCGGCTTGGTCTCCGTGCGATTCGGTCTGGTCTTACACGCATTGCATCGTACTGCGCAAATCGTACATCGCGGGTACGGTTCGGTCAGGTTCATTCCGGGTTTGTGACGGTCAGTGATAATCACGTCGGTTTTCCAGCCGGATCACTATTTTCCCTACGGCTCGGTCGTATGGCTTGTATTCCGTACGTGTCGGTTGTAATTCACACGCGTTGCATCGTACTGCACAGGTCGAACGGCGCTGGTCCGTGTCGGTCGGTATTCGGTCCGGGTCCATGTCAGTCGGTTCATTTTGCGGCCGGAATCGGAATCAGCCCCAAGGTATTTAAAGGGGGCATGCTAATAACTGAAAATCAATTAGAGCCATATTTTAGCAATGGGTGCGAATAGGAATGGGACAACTTGTAATTTTGCTATGTGAAGTACTAAGGGCCCAAGCTTAGCTCTTGTATGGATTACGAATGAAGGTGTGTGCAGCCTAATTGAGGTACAATTATGACCCAACAGCTTCATCCCAATAAACTGTCAATATATGAAAGTGAAAAGGAAGTGTAGGAAATATCTCAAATGTTCATAACTAACTAACAATGCACTCAGCAGCATATGATGATATTATTGTGTCAGTTGATGGCGGCATCGGTGAATACAAGACTAGATATTTACAGTAATCATATCTCTCCCTTAGGTTGGGAGAATCATGCATTTGCAATACATCCTGCGGATGCAGCAAGAAATGTAGTCTTTCCATGTCTATCCTTCTGGCTATGACTTGAGGGTGCAAGATGGGAGATGAATGGTGAGTCAAAGAGAGGTCTGAAAAACGAGTTCACCCAATCCGCCCACTGAGGGTTCCAGCATGTTGTGCATGTTGTACATTTGGAGGCAAAAAAAAGTGAACTCTTTATGTTTAACATCACTTTTCTGCTGCTTTTGATTTGGTGGTTTACTCAATTTTGGACTGCAAGGCTAAGAAGGCCCCAGCAAAAGTAAGATAATGAGTGACTCTGATTATTTTTTTATGTGAAGAAGAGACCTGGCATCATCCACAAGAAACTGATGCAAGTGGTCTGATCTTTTTTATTACTCAATTTTCTAAAAATTTGAATTTCTTTTGCTTGTCACTTACAATAGTTGCTTTAAAAATTTCCAAAGATTTTGGTGCCGATCACAATCCGGTAAAAAATTCCCCCGTGCGACTCGTATCGGGTCTTTTTACCGTACGAATCGTACAAGTGCCGTACGAACTGGCAATCACGATTCGCATGGTAAAAAGTCCATACGAACCGCACTGGGAATCATTCCCCACACGTCCTCGGGTCGGAAAATGTGTCCGACACGTCCTCGGACGATTTACCTTACAAACGTGAAAAGCCAAGTCCGACCGAGGAATCACGATCCATCCCGTGCGTCCGACCGTACAACCGTATGGAAAAAACACCGTCCGCACCGAACACCCATAGCAACCATGGAGACATGTGCCCGCATATGCGCCCAACACTCCCCCCAGCCCCCGTACGTCCGACACGTACCCCCCGTGTATGTATACCCCCACCCGTCTAGGTACACCCCAGTACGTTCCAGTCGAACCCCCACCCCAGTACGTGTCATACCCCCGTCAATGTACACCCCCCCACCCCTGTACGTGTCGTACCCCCGTGTACCCCCACCCCAGTACGTTCCAGTCGTACCCCCACCCCTGGACGTGTCGTACCCCCCGTGTACCTACACCCAAGTACGTTCCAGTCGTACCCCCACCCCAGGACGTGTCGTACCACCGTCAATGTACACCCCCCCACCCCTGTACGTGTCGTACCACCGTCTATGTACACCCCAGTACATTCCAGTCGTACCCCCACCCCAGTACGTGTCATACCCCCCGTGTACCTACACCCCAGTACGTTCCAGTCGTACCCCCACCCCAGTACGTGTCGTACCACCGTCAATGTACACCCCCCACCCCTGTAGGTGTCGTACCCCCCGTGTACCTACACCCCAGTACGTTCCAGTCGTACCCCCACCCCAGTACGTGTCGTACCCCCCGTGTACCTACACCCCAGTACGTTCCAGTCGTACCCCCACCCCAGTACGTGTCGTACCACCGTCAATGTACACCCCCCCTCCCCAGTACGTGTCGTACCCCCCGTGTACCTACACCCAAGTACGTTCGAGTCGTACCCCCACCCCAGGACGTGTCGTACCCCCCCGTGTACCTACACCCAAGTACGTTCCAGTCGTACCCCCACCCCTGGACGTGTCGTACCCCCCGTGTACCTACACCCAAGTACGTTCGAGTCGTACCCCCACCCCAGGACGTGTCGTACCCCCCGTGTACCTACACCCCAGTACGTTCCAGTCGTACCCCCACCCCAGGACGTGTCGTACCACCGTCAATGTACACCCCCCCACCCCTGTACGTGTCGTACCACCGTCTATGTACACCCCAGTACATTCCAGTCGTACCCCCACCCCAGTACGTGTCATACCCCCCGTGTACCTACACCCCAGTACGTTCCAGTCGTACCCCCACCCCAGTACGTGTCGTACCACCGTCAATGTACACCCCCCACCCCTGTACGTGTCGTACCCCCGTGTACCTACACCCCAGTACGTTCCAGTCGTACCCCCACCCCAGTACGTGTCGTACCCCCCGTGTACCTACACCCCAGTACGTTCCAGTCGTACCCCCACCCCAGTACGTGTCGTACCACCGTCAATGTACACCCCCCCACCCCAGTACGTGTCGTACCCCCCGTGTACCTACACCCAAGTACGTTCGAGTCGTACCCCCACCCCAGGACGTGTCGTACCCCCCCGTGTACCTACACCCAAGTACGTTCCAGTCGTACCCCCACCCCTGGACGTGTCGTACCCCCCGTGTACCTACACCCAAGTACGTTCGAGTCGTACCCCCACCCCAGGACGTGTCGTACCCCCGTGTACCTACACCCCAGTACGTTCCAGTCGTACCCCCACCCCAGTACGTGTCGTACCACCGTCAATGTACACCCCCCACCCCTGTACGTGTCGTACCCCCCGTGTACCTACACCCCAGTACGTTCCAGTCGTACCCCCACCCCAGTACGTGTCGTACCACCGTCAATGTACACCCCCCACCCCTGTACGTGTCGTACCCCCCATGTACCTACACCCCAGTACGTTCCAGTCGTACCCCCACCCCTGGACGTGTCGTACCCCCCGTGTACCGACACCCCAGTACGTTCCAGTCGTACCCCCACCCCAGTACGTGTCGTACCACAGTCAATGTACACCCCCCACCCCTGTACGTGTCGTACCCCCCGTGTACCTACACCCCAGTACGTTCCAGTCGTACCCCCACCCCAGTACGTGTCGTACCACCGTCAATGTACACCCCCCACCCCTGCACGTGTCGTACCCCCCGTGTACCTACACCCCAGTACGTTCCAGTCGTACCCCCACCCCAGTACGTGTCGTACCACCGTCAATGTACACCCCCCACCCCTGTACGTGTCGTACCCCCCGTGTACCTACACCCCAGTACGTTCCAGTCGTACCCCCACCCCAGTACGTTCCTGGCGCA
This sequence comes from Triturus cristatus, assembly GCF_964204655.1. Classification (NCBI taxonomy): domain Eukaryota; kingdom Metazoa; phylum Chordata; class Amphibia; order Caudata; family Salamandridae; genus Triturus; species Triturus cristatus. Next base: position 510,981,351 of record NC_140580.1, on the reverse strand, counting down.
CCCCCAACACAACCTCCTAAGTACGGAGCGCACCCCATGCCCCAACATCACAACCGCATGTACGAGTCTTACAAAGCCACACACAAGGACAAAATCGTACAACCAAATGGCCCATGTACACACCGTACACACGCTCAAAACGCACGTACACAACCAGGACAAAATAAAACAACACAAGAATACACCAGTCGAAAGGCACACAGCCACTAAACATGGCCAACAACCACTTAAATAACACAATCACTGACCTGCAACTGCCAAAAACAAACAGAGGCCCAATACACCACCACTCCTTATAACACACCCACCCAAAATTCAAAAACTGCCACACCCACCCATGGACCAATAAAAAGGGCCCACACACACAAACCATGAGCCTTTCCAACAGACTCACTGCTGCCAGACACCACAGAACCAGACTACAAGCTACACCACACCTTACACTTGCACACCTTCAAACGACCACCCTCACAAACACCCTCTCATCACATTCACACACACACACAACCATCCACACCCCCCCCCAACATCCACACCCCCCCCCACACCCACACCATCCCCACCCACACCCCTCACCATGCCCACTACCAAGAATCCAAAGTTCAGTCACCGAGAGTTGGAGGTCCTTGTTGATCAAATCCTCAGAGTCGAGCCACAGATCTTTGGAACATTGGTCAGAAGCACCAGCCAGGCAGCCAAAACAGCCATGTGGCAGACCATCGTCGATGCTGTGAATGCTGTTGCGGACACCAGGAGGACCAAGCAGGATTGCCAGAACAGGTGGTACGATCTGCGGAGGAGGGTCAGAGCCAAGAGGCAGGAGGAACACGACCAGGCCAACGCCACCGGAGGAGGGCCCTCCCGCAGAGCCGTACAGTACCATCCCTGGGAGGAGAGGGTGATGGCCATACTGCCGGTGGAGGCAGTTGAAGGAGTAGAAGGACTCCGAGACCCGGGTGAGTACACAAACAACGCACCTCACATGGGGGGAACTGCAACCACAACCAAAATCAATAACAGGCACGCAACCACCACAAGCCATCGCATTACTCAACCAAACTCCATGAGCAGGCACATGCCACTGCTGCCACCATGCCCCATGCACCCAGCTGGACAATGTCAAGTCACAGGCCACAGAAGACAACAACACATGACACGGTAACCCGGATGGCGGGAGGCTGGGCACCAAGAATCACATAGTGCGACTCCAAAGCAGACAACAATGCCCTCTGCCCATATGGCCTAGGTCACAGCCAGACAAACACTGTGTCCCAACACAGGAATGACTTGCCAGCAAATGGCGGACGCCTTGCATCAACACATGGGGGTGAAGGCACTGTTTTGCACATGCCAGCAGCTAATGAACAGCCAACAGTGTGAAAGAGTGGCAGCACACACCACCACAGCAGCAGCGCACAGACACACAGCAGACAAAATGGGTGCCTGGAGATCAGAAACAAACTCACATCAACAGGCCAAGGGCCACTCAAAGATCTGCTAACAGTGTGTGCCCAGGAAGCTGGGCCAAGGTGACAGAGGGTGACACACGGAGGGAGGGAGAGGGGGACACAGAGGGAGGGAGAGGGGGACAGAGAGGGAGGGAGAGGGGGACTGAGAGGGAGGGAGACGGACAGAGGGAGGAGGCTGACACACGGAGGGAGGGAGAGGGGGACACAGAGGGTGGGAGAGGGGGACAGGGAGGGAGGGAGAGGGGGACTGAGAGGGAGGGAGACGGACAGAGGGAGGAGGCTGACACATGGAGGGAGGGAGAGGGGGACACAGAGGGAGGGAGAGGGGGACAGAGAGGGAGGGAGAGGGAGGGAGAGGGGGACTGAGAGGGAGGGAGACGGACAGAGGGAGGAGGCTGACACACGGTGGGAGGGAGAGGGGGACACAGAGGGTGGGAGAGGGGGACAGGGAGGGAGGGAGAGGGGGACTGAGAGGGAGGGAGACGGACAGAGGGAGGAGGCTGACACACGGAGGGAGGGAGAGGGGGACACAGAGGGAGGGAGAGGGGGACACAGAGGGAGGGAGAGGGGGACAGAGAGGGAGGGAGAGGGGGACTGAGAGGGAGGGAGACGGACAGAGGGAGGAGGCTGACACACGGAGGGAGGGAGAGGGGGACACAGAGGGTGGGAGAGGGGGACAGGGAGGGAGGGAGAGGGGGACTGAGAGGGAGGGAGACGGACAGAGGGAGGAGGCTGACACACGGAGGGAGGGAGAGGGGGACACAGAGGGTGGGAGAGGGGGACAGAGAGGGAGGGAGAGGGGGACTGAGAGGGAGGGAGACGGACAGAGGGAGGAGGCTGACACACGGAGGGAGGGAGAGGGGGACACAGAGGGAGGGAGAGGGGGACAGAGAGGGAGGGAGAGGGGGACAGAGAGGGAGGGAGAGGGGGACAGAGAGGGAGGGAGACGGACAGAGGGAGGAGGCTGACACACGGAGGGAGGGAGAGGGGGACAGAGAGGGAGGGAGAGGGGGACAGAGAAGGAGGGAGACACAGGGAGAGCAAATCAGTCCTTTGGTGTGTGGGAATGTCTGCTCGTCAGCAGGTGGACTGCGTGCATGTAGACAAGGGTGCCCAGTGCCAGAACCCCCCCTCTTCATCATGGCAAAACGCAGGGCCATGTTACAACCTGTACACGAGCACAAGGACAGCCACCTGCATCATATGAGTGTGTGGATCCACTCCATGTGCACATGTACAGTGCTACAAGGAAGGCGCAAACGCATAGCTCGGCACACATGCACACTCCACTGCTGACTGCAGTCACACTTGACGCAGCAAGTAAGACTGTGCCACACATAGTTAAAGGGGCCAAATTGGTGCCCAAGGGACACACACATGCACAAGTGCACTGTGAGTGGAATGCAAGACAGATCCTAATTCCAAGAGGAAATGTGCCAACTTTGTAACGGATGAAACATGGATGTTGCATGGATCAAAATTAACATTGTCTCTCTCACACACAGGTCAACGTCGTGCTGCACCCCCCAACACTGGGGGGAACACTCACAGGACCCGGATCTGCAGGAGACCGATCCCACCGGCAGCGACCACTCTCACCACTCTGCGGACGACCCCGACCGACCTGGCCCCTCTGGTGTCCAACCACCTGCAGCACCTGCGTCAGGTACAACCGTGCCAACCACCACCCCCACTCCTGCCACATCCCAGGAGACACCCAGGATCCCTGCCCCAACACCACAATGCAGCCAGGCTCGCCAGGAGGGACACGGTGTCCCGGGCACCCAGGAGGAGGCAGGCGACAACGCCAATGCCACCCCTCAGGGGTCCCGGAGACCCCATGTGCCCACAAGTGCAGGCCAGACGCAAGTGGGCAGGGGTGGTGGGAGTGGAGAGCGGCGGAGGCGCGAGCCTGACCAGTTGGCTGGGGATCCGGTATTTTCCCATGTCCGTAACATCCTGGACTCATACCGGCAGGACACCACGGGCATGGCCCAGGTTGTGTCCGTCCTCGAGGGGATCAAGGTCCAGCAGGCCCAGCAACATGCGGAGCTAATAGCCTGTCTACAGCTACACCAACGGAGGATGGAGGACAGACAGGCTCAGCAAGTGACGGCGTCCCAGGGGATTCACGCTGAACTCCGTCGGATGGCCGACACCATGGCCGACCCTCCCTGTGCCAGAAGGCGGAGAACATCACCAGCCACAGGGAGGGATCATGAGGAGGAGGAGGAAACATCCGACGGAGCATCCCAGACGTCGCCACGGCCTGCTGCTGAGGTTCCCCGCAGGAAGCCGGGTCGTCCACGGAAAGGACCGTGAGGGTGGCTGCTACATCACCATCTCCCAGGACACCTGGCCTGGCACCTGGCCCACTGGAGCAACAGCATCACAGCATCAAGAGACATTCTCTGCCACATGGCCCTGCTGGTCACTGGCTGACCAATGTTGACAAAGACTGTGGCATGGACTCTGAGGATTTCCAATGGCAAGGACACCAACTCCCCTACTGAACTTTGGATTCCCTAATCCCGGAAAGGCCCTCACTTGGCCCCCCCCCCCCAATAATAAATCACACTATTAAGAGTAGATGCCTGCTGGTAGCATTATTACCTAACATGTGTCTTGTACAGTCTAAACATGCCTGAGTCATCTGTTCACTTCAACCATCCACACCCTGGGGCCTGAGTCTGGCACAGGACACATGGGTCACAGTTTTCTAGGCAAGACAGACATGGAGCACCATACACACCCGTGATGGTCAGAACCAGCTGAGGGGGTGGCCGAACAACCGTGCTGACAGACACATTGAGTACAGCAACAGTCATGCGCAGAGGTCAGGGATCCTGGCCCGTGTCCTGGGGGGCACCCAGGTACGTGTAGACAGGTGGCAGAACCATGTCCTGCAAGCTTGAGTCCGGTGGATGCAGAGAATGGGGTCATGGACAACGTTGGATGCATGGGGATGGCACATGTCACAATACCCACACAGTCATGGACATCATGCCCATTACACAGTCTCAGCACACACACACAGCTTGCATCTTGCCACTCGACACATTGACACATAGCCACAATCAGGGAATACCATGCCAGACATGCAGGATGCACCGTGCCAACACACCAGCATTGACAGAGAAGAGGCACCTTGGAGGCATAGGGACACCTTTAATAGTCATGTGTTTGGGATTGCAGAGGCAACTTGAAGTACACATGAACACATCATGTGGAGTAACATGTGGCTCCAACACTGGCACCCCCCTTCTGCAGCACAAATGCGTGATAGCCATGGAACTGGCACACAAGTGTCGGATAATAGCTAAATACCCACAGCTGCTCACGGAGAGCCTGCCATACACCATACATCCGCTGATGTGGAAGTCCCACGCCATGTCAAGACAATGTTAACCGTATGTGTCCGAGGGCAGTGTCACACACATTGATGCCTTCATCACAATCCACCATCCCATCACTGATGACTGACAACCAGGCAGCCCATCTATTCAGGTGTACCCAGCTGCATGTCGTGTCCCATGGGGATGCCACATGTCTGCAGAGGACCCAAACCCCGACCGGGGCAGTGTGCACACATCGTGAACAACTGCCACACCCAATACACCCCAGATGCATCCCTTACCCCATGGAGACTTCCAAACGTGTCCGTGCCTGTAACGCTGAGTCAGCCCACGATGCCATGTCCATGAGGAATAGCAGTGCCACAACAATGCAACCAGCAAACGGCATGCGCAGGTACCTGGGGAAGAGAGACACACAAGAAGTCAGCCACAAGAAGCACAGCCACTTGCATGTGCATTTACTCGACACATGTATGTATGACAACATGCTAGGTCACAATTATGCCTGGGGAAATACTACCATCACTGCCACCATCACTCCAGTGACACACCCACACACACCTCTGACCCACGTGCCATACATGCAGGTGGAGACACACATCACAACGCATGCCACACGGGGACCAATGCGTGCACACTCAGACCCTGGTACTCACCACTAAGCAAAGAAGTCGCGTATGAGCCGAGTCCGGATGTCCTCTTGCGGCTCCACATCCTCCACATCACTAGCCCCATTGCCAAGCCCTTCGTCCTCCACGGGTGGATGGTCCTCGTCATCTTGATCCAGGATGAGGGGCACAGCTCTTTCAACTGCCATGTTGTGCAGCATGCAGCAGACCATGAAGATCTTGCAGACCTTCGCCGGGGCATATGGGAGTGCGCCGCCGGTCTTGTGGAGGCACCGGAATCGGCTCTTCAGCATGCCAAACGTCCTCTCTATCACTCGCCTTGTCCGGCCATGGGCGGTGTTGTAGCGGAGCTGGGCCGGCGTGATGGGGTTGCGGAGAGGTGTCAGCAGCCAAGGCATGTTGGGATAGCCAGCGTCCCCTAAATGGAAAGCACATGGATATCGTTAGAACTGGCGAAGCGGTAGTGCTGCTCGGCCAAACAGAATACAGGACAGACAGACTGTACCCACCAACAACACATGCACGTTCGTTGCGCAGCTGCATCATCATATCAGGCATCCCGCTACGCCTCATGATGTAGGCATCGTGTGCTGATCCTGGAAAACGAGCACAGACATGTGAAATCACCATGTTGGACAGACACACCACAAGGGCATTGATGGAGTGGTAGTGCTTCCGATTGCGGTACGCCACCTCCCGTGCGTGTGGTGGTACCAAACCTACATGTGTCCCATCTATGGACCCAATGACATGGGGCATCCCTCCCAGGGCATAGAAACCACGTTTGACCTCAGTCATCTGTTCAGGGGTTGGGAACTTGATGAAGTCATCCAGGTGAATCAACATGGCCTCCAAGAAATCATGCAGCACAGCGCTGAACATGCTCTGGGACATGCCACCAACATGAGCTATGGTATATTGGAAGGTACCCGTGGCAAGGAAATGTAGGGCAGCCATTACCTTCAGCTGGGGTGTCAGTGCCGTAGGATACCTGTGCTGCGGTTGCAGGTGTGGTGCCAGTCTCGCCGTCAGCTCCAGAATCAACGGTTGGGTGAAGCGGTAGAGCCGGATCCTGTCATTCTCCTGCATGGTGGCCAAGTCTGGAATTCTTCGGGCAACAGGAGGCGCTCTGCAGTAATTTGGAAGTGACAAGGAAGAGTGAGTGCACTACGAGAACAACTCATGTCTACTGAGCACATGTAAATCTGCCAATACACACATGCCACATAGGGAGTCAGGCATGTGCTACATGCCCAGGACACGTATGGATGCAAGGTGACACTCCTTCCAAGACCCAGCTACACACGGTGATTGAGAACCTCCCCATGCCACGCCATGGGAATAGCTGTGTCCCAGTGCAAGTGCACTGCCCGACGCAAGACAGGAGTGACCTACACCCACACATCAGCAGAAGTGTGATGCTGATTGCAGAGACTGGCAGCGGAACACTTGAGCCACAGGTCACATGACATTACACTAGTCCAGCCCACACACCTTGCCATGAAGGTGCACATGTCATGACTCCCCACACATTCCTTGTGAGTTTGCTGACATGGCCTTGTCACGCTACTCCGTGTCCCTTGCATACATGTGCACCTCACATCCGGTAACACATGTGGCATGGTGTTGGGAACAGTGTGCAATGACAATCTACACACAGCCACATGTTGGTTGCTGCAACGGCTGCAGCTTTTGAGGGTGCAACAACATCAACCCGATGTAAATCCCGGACACATATATGGCATAGTCACATTGTGCACTGTGGGTAGTGATGAGTCATGTGTCATGACCCCTGTACCGGGCATCATGGGACACTTCCGTGTGTTGGTGTCCGTGCCATGCCAGTGACGCTCACCCCAAGTGCGCAGTCCCACATGCACACATGTCAAAGGAGTCAAGGGCATGCCTGGCACACATTGCACCCTCACACAGTACACATGTACACATCTCATCATACATCTGGTGCCTTCTCCACTCAGGAGGCATGTTCCACATCACAGCCTGTGACACCTGTGCCCAACACATGTGGTAATGCACAGACGATGCCTTGGTGTCCATTCCTGGACAAGTATGTCCATCCATGGACAAGTATGTCCGCCCTATTCCGACATGTGTGTCGCCTATCACCACAGTGATGTGTAAAATCCGCCGTACTGCTGCTGAGAGGGCCTGTGCATGTTCCCAAATCACTGTGGGAGTGCTGCCGTATGTGTACCCATCGTGATGGCGAGCGTAGATGCGAGTGTACGGTCCGTACCACTACGGGTACGCATACGCGTGCAGACCCATAGTGATAGTGAGCGTAGATGCGAGTGTACGGTCCGTACCACTACGGGTACGCATACGCGTGCAGACCCATAGTGATAGTGAGCGTAGATGCGAGTGTACGGTCCGTACCACTATGGGTCTGCACGCGTATGCGTACCCGTAGTGGTACGGACCGTACACTCGCATCTACGCTCACTATCACTATGGGTCTGCACGCGTATGCGTACCCGTAGTGGTACGGACCGTACACTCGCATCTACGCTCACTATCACTATGGGTCTGCACGCGTATGCGTACCCGTAGTGGTACGGACCGTACACTCGCATCTACGCTCACTATCACTATGGGTCTGCACGCGTATGCGTACCCGTAGTGGTACGGACCGTACACTCGCATCTACGCTCACTATCACTATGGGTCTGCACGCGTATTCGTACCCGTAGTGGTACGGACCGTACACTCGCATCTACGCTCACTATCACTATGGGTCTGCACGCGTATGCGTACCCGTAGTGGTACGGACCGTACACTCGCATCTACGCTCACTATCACTATGGGTCTGCACGCGTATGCGTACCCGTAGTGGTACGGACCGTACACTCGCATCTACGCTCACTATCACTATGGGTCTGCACGCGTATGCGTACCCGTAGCGATAGTGAGCGTAGATGCGAGTGTTCGGTCCGTACCACTACGAGTACGCATACGCGTGCAGACCAAAAGTGATGGAGAGCGTAGGCATGCATGTACGGGCCGTTGCCATGCATTTGGGGTGCCCTAGGGCCCCCACACGCACCGTACCTGTGTGTGATGCTCCAAATTACATGGGGGACAAGTATTAAGGCCTACATGCATGCTGGTTGTCATGGAGACCAAGTTCAAAATTGGAAATTGTTCTGGAAGGTGCACAGCAGAAGTCAGTTGGGATTTGTCTACTTTGTTGCAATGTGTTTGTGGGGCTGACATCATGCAGGAGAATGAAACCGATAGAGAACCCACAGACTGCTAGGTTTGAAGGGATTGGTGGAAACATAGGATGCAAATGTGAGTGACCAATCTCTCTGTACTCCTGTGCATGAGACTGGGCAGAAGGGCACATATAAGGCAGCCAGGTCCCATGAGGGAGCACTTGCCTGCACATCTTTGCATTCGTCGACCCAGCTGCTGCTACTGATTCCCTGGAACCATGTCAAGGGCTGTGGAGAGGACACAGCCATTCACCCTGGAGGAGAACATGGCTCTGCTGGATGTGATCCTCCCACAGTACTCCATGCTGTATGGGCGACCAGGTTATCAGGTGAGTGCATAGGCCACTGCCACAGACTGTCCCTATGTGGTGACTGTGACTTCTGCCATTGCGTCCAGGTGTAACACACATGCCATGTACTGTCGGGGGGGTCCCAGGGGGGGGGGTGTCTGATGTCTCCCAGCAGTGCCCTGAGACAGGAGGGGTGGGGGCCTATCACTCACAGCAGTGCCCTGAGACAGGAGGGGTGTGTGCAGAGTCCTCCCAGCAGTGCCCTGAGACAGGAGGGGTGGGTGCAGAGTCCTCCCAGCAGTGCCCTGAGACAGGAGGGGTGTGTGCAGAGTCCTCACAGCAGTGCCCTGAGACAGGAGGGGTGGGTGTGGAGTCCTCACAGCAGTGCCCTGAGACAGGAGGGGTGTGTGCAGAGTCCTCCCAGCAGTGCCCTGAGACAGGAGGGGTGTGTGCAGAGTCCTCACAGCAGTGCCCTGAGACAGGAGGGGTGTGTGCAGAGTCCTCACAGCAGTGCCCTGAGACAGGAGGGGTGGGTGTGGAGTCCTCACAGCAGTGCCCTGAGACAGGAGGGGTGGGGGCCTATCACTCACAGCAGTGCCCTGAGACAGGAGGGGTGGGTGTGGAGTCCTCACAGCAGTGCCCTGAGACAGGAGGGGTGGGGGCCTATCACTCACAGCAGTGCCCTGAGACAGGAGGGGTGTGTGCAGAGTCCTCCCAGCAGTGCCCTGAGACAGGAGGGGTGGGTGCAGAGTCCTCCCAGCAGTGCCCTGAGACAGGAGGGGTGTGTGCAGAGTCCTCCCAGCAGTGCCCTGAGACAGGAGGGGTGGGTGCAGAGTCCTCCCAGCAGTGCCCTGAGACAGGAGGGGTGGGTGTGGAGTCCTCACAGCAGTGCCCTGAGCCAGGAGGGGTGGGTGTGATGCACAGTGTGAGCCTAGATCATTGATTGTGACATTGCCATCATTCCACCTGTGTACCCACTGTGGCACGTACTGCTTTTTCCCTCACCAGGGGATGATGTCCCTATGACAAAGGTGCAATGCGTTGGCTGCATGACATGCCTTGTTGTTACCAGCTAATTTGTACCCATATGTCTCTCTGTGACATGTGGCTGGTGTATTGATGTGGTGTCACTTGTTCCTCCTCACAGGTAGGCGCCACTGCCAAGGAGCAGATCTGGCTGACCGCCGTCAGTGCCGTGAGGGGTGTGGATGGTCGGAGGCGGCGCCTGGCCCAGGTGAGGAAACGCTGGCAGGATATCCGGTGCTGGACGCGGAGGATTGCACGGCTCCTGCTGGGGGACTCACCTGAGAGCCACAAGAACCGCGGCCGCCGCCGTCTGAGCCACCTCCACAGGCGTGTGCTGCCGGTGGTCTTTCCAGACCTGGAGAGGCGCTTACAGGCGATGCAGCAGCCGGAAGGGGGTAGGTACATGTGTGTTTGTTGTGTGTCACCGGCATTTGTAAGGGCACAGTAGCATGAATCCACTGGCAGGGTTTAAAGGTGCTGTGCAGATCCTGTTTGGCCCAGTATAGCGCTGTGCCCCTGCCACCCTTCCCCTCCTTGCAATGTGTTCCCTGGTCTGTGTGTAGTCACTCCTTCCCAGGGTAATGTAGGCTGGCGCTTTGTCCACGGGAACAATGTCTGTAGCATCATGTGTGGGGGTGGTGTGTAACAGGTTGTGGGACCTTGCCTGTGCACTGTCAAGTTCACTGCATGTGGGTTCCATGTCAGTTGGCACTGATGCTGACTCCAGACATGGGAGTTGGTCTCTCATGTGTCATGCCTTACAGCGCGCATGTCCTATGTAGTGGCCTGTGACATGATGTGCATGACTGTGCGATACACATAGTGCAGGGATGGTGACGTGTGTTGCTGTCATTACCATTCAGTAGCATGTAGTTGCGTGCCCACTACTGTCCCCTGGGGCACCTTTTCCTCAGTGGTGTATGTGTCATCATGAACGTGGCCACTGTCAGTGTCTACAGCGTAAGTTGTGCTCTGTGCCATTGTCCCCTGTCACCATGTATATAGACGTGCTAATTTGTACAGGTGTCCACTGTGCAGCCTGACCTGATTGTCCTTCTTCATACTCACAGTTGCCAGTGCCTGTGTGTCTTGTTATACTCATCTGAGGATGGGCACTGGTACCTCATTATTTGTACAGGCGCACCTTGGCTGTTTGGCGTCCAATCTTGCTTTTTGCCTGCCCCTGTGTGTATCACCCAGACCATGAGATGTTGGTGCCACCTGTGTCTCCACAATTTGCCTCGTGTAGGGTCTTGTTGGGGCGGGCAATGCCTATGTGTTAAATCCTGATTACCACTTGCTGGGTCTGGGCAGTGTGTGATGTGCCTGGACACACACGCAATGTGCAGTGACCGAGTCATGTTGTGCATGTTTTCAGCATTACCTATGCAGCATGTGTCTCAAGTTCATGGATATGGTCCCTGGTCATCGGTATTTTCGCAAACGCTGTGTGGTGCAGATGCAGTGCTGGATTGTCCCCAGGACCTGGGTGCTATGTCAGACTCCTTTTCCTGTGTTTAGCTATTGTCTCATGCTCTCCATGGTATTTCAGTGGCATGGTGGCTCAACCGACTGTGTGTTGCATGCCCTACATCGGTACCCTGTTCAGTAGATGTTAGGGATCTTCCTTTTCAGGCCATGCAATGTTACCTATGTAGATTGGACTCATGTGACAGATGTGTACAGGTGTCTGAATAATTTCTGTCTCTCCACCCTGCCCACAGCATCGTCGGGGGACACAGAGGGAGACATGGACACAGACCAGGCGGAGGGACCGAGCACCAGTGCCAGCCGTGACATCGGGGCTGGCACATCGAGTGGGACAGAGGCGGAGGAGAGTGTGGCCGAGGACCTGTCGACTGGCACATCAGACTACGAAGCTGACAGGTCCGGGGACGATGTCTCCGAGTGGGCGGAGGCTGCACCAGCAGCTGACAGCGGAACAACACCTCGCACCGCCCCCTCAGTTTCCACCAGCCGCCTCCCACTTGCTCGTGTCCCTTCCCAGCGTGCCCGGTCACAGCATGTCTCCTTCCTGCCAGGCACCGCGCCCCCTGCCCCTGTCTCCACTGCTGCCGCCAATGCAGAGTCTGTGGACATCCAGCGGCAACTGCAGGTTGGTCAGGCTGCGATCCTTAATGTCCTCCATGCCCACGGCAAAACCCTCACCAACATCGAGGCTTTCTTGGAGGGCATTCATTCATCGCAGGCTGACCAACGCAACTTGCTGAGGTCCATCGACTCCACACTGACTGCAGCAGTGGGTCTCCTGCAGCGCGACCTCCCCCCACCTACCCCTGCCCCATCCACACTTCCCACTCCCATGCCTGTCACACGTACACCCAGACGTCGGCATGCACCCACATCAACGGACACGGGCACCACACCAGCAGGGAAGGTCCACCGCACTCCTCCTGACACGCACACACAGGGTGAGGTAGGCACACCCACTGGGTCGGGGGGCAAACGTGTGACACGCAGCCATAGTGGGAGTCCGCATTCCACCCAGTCCACTCCCTCCAAATCCCCTCCCCTCAGCTCTCCTGGCCACATCTCCCCCAAGGACTCCTTCATGGCCGCTCTGTCCCTGAGCCCCACAGTTACACCACCACGCAAGCGGTCACGGAGGTCCCCGGTCAGGGTGGTTGAGTCTCCCCCCCTGTCTCCACCCTCCCCCGGTGGCGCTGCGACCCATCCCTCTGACCCCCCCCCTCCTTGGGGCCTGAGGTCCCTTCGGGTGCAGGGGACTCCCTGGATGACCTTGCAAAGGTGTGTAGTGCCATCCTGGCCTCCGCCTTTGGCACTGACCCACCCCCTGTGGTGGAGTCCTCCATCCCTGCACCCACAACGCCGCCCCTTTGCCCTGATGTCCCTGCGGTGCCTGTTGCTCCCCCCCCCCTGATGCCCTCACCAGTGTGGAAGACGATGCCATTTGACTGTGCAGGCAAGGTAGGGGACACGCATCCCACTGTGTCCCCCATCCAGCTGAGAATCATTGACTGCCCTATGGGCTTTGTGAAGATTGAACTGCCTGCGATCCACGGACATTGTGCTCCTGCAGAATAAAGCTTAATTTTGTTTTCATTATCACACTACTGCTATGCTGGTATTGGTGTTGGTGGGGCTGCTACATGGTTTTGGGTGGTGTGTAAGGGTTTGGGTGTGTGGGATATGTAGTAGTGTACTGCTCATTGGTGGGACCCTGTGATCTGTGTGCCATCACAAGGTGTTGGCTAACTTTCTTTGTTCATGTAGGCAGTTACTGCATGGTGCACTTGTCCAAGGGTGTATTCCTTCCTCTGTGTACCCAGCTTTCTTCCCTGCAGGGTGTTCCCAATGTTTAGCGCAGAGCTGTGTCTACATGAGCTGTGTGTGTGACGGAGCCCTTCTACTTTGGCCATGCATGCAGGGCCATGTCTCCACCTGCGACAATCGTGGCATCCTTGGTGATCACTGTACTTGTGTGTGGAGTCTGTTGACATGAGTTCATGGGGACATGTTCCCTTGTAGCCAGTATGCATGTGGATAATTCTGGCCTCACACACATGTGTTACACCCCTCCAGTCTCAGGGCACTGCTGGGAGGACTCTGCACCCACCCCTCCTGTCTCAGGGCACTGCTGGGAGGACTCCACACCCACCCCTCCTGTGTCTGGGCACTGCTGGGAGGACTCTGCACCCACCCCTCCTGTGTCAGGGCACTGCTGGGAGGACTCTGCACCCACCCCTCCTGTGTCAGGGCACTGCTGGGAGGACTCTGCACCCACCCCTCCTGTGTCAGGGCACTGCTGGGAGGACTCCACACCCACCCCTCCTGTCTCAGGGCACTGCTGGGAGGACTCCACATCCACCCCTCCTGTGTCTGGGCACTGCTGGGAGGACTCTGCACCCACCCCTCCTGTGTCAGGGCACTGCTGGGAGGACTCTGCACCCACCCCTCCTGTCTCAGGGCACTGCTGGGAGGACTCCACACCCACCCCTCCTGTGTCTGGGCACTGCTGGGAGGACTCTGCACCCACCCCTCCTGTCTCAGGGCACTGCTGGGAGGACTCTGCACACACCCCTCCTGTCTCTGGGCACTGCTGGGAGTGATGGGCACCCACCCCTCCTGTCTCAGGGCACTGCTGGGAGGACTCTGCACCCACCCCTCCTGTCTCAGGGCACTGCTGGGAGGACTCTGCACACACCCCTCCTGTCTCTGGGCACTGCTGGGAGTGATGGGCACCCACCCCTCCTGTCTCAGGGCACTGCTGGGAGGACTCCACACCCACCACTCCTGTCTCAGGGCACTGCTGGGTGGACTCTGCACACACACCTCCGATTTCTGGATATGTGCGCTTGGCACATACACGGTGGGGTTACGCACACTGCATTAGAGGTGAGGGTACGAGTCTACTGACACTGGTGTGGTGGGGGTACGCTCCGTACGTCCGCGGGTGTGGGTACGGGTCGTACTTACACTGTTGGGCAGGGGGGTACGCTCCTTGCATTCGTGGGTGGGGGTTCGAGTCGTACTTACACTGTTGGCATGGGGGGTACGCTCCATGCATACGCGGGTGGGGGTACGGGTCGTACTTACACTGTTGGGCAGGGGGTACGCTCCTTGCATTCGCGGGTGGGGGTACGGGTCGTACTTACACTGTTGGGCAGGGGGGTACGCTCCTTGCATTCGTGGGTGGGGGTTCGAGTCGTACTTACACTGTTGGCATGGGGGGTACGCTCCATGCATACGCGGGTGGGGGTACGGGTCGTACTTACACTGTTGGGCAGGGGGGTACGCTCCTTGCATTCGCGGGTGGGGGTACGGGTCGTACTTACACTGTTGGGCTGGGGGTACGCTCCGTACGTCCGCGGGTGGGGGTACGGGTCGTACTTACACTGTTGGGCTGGGGGTACGCTCCGTACGTCCGCGGGTGGGGGTACGGGTTGTACTTACACTGTTGGGCTGGGGGTACGCTCCGTACGTCCGCGGGTGGGGGTACGGGTCGTACTTACACTGTTGGGCTGGGGGTACGCTCCGTACGTCCGCGGGTGGGGGTACGGGTCGTACTTACACTGTTGGGCTGGGGGTACGCTCCGTACGTCCGCGGGTGTGGGTACGGGTCGTACTTACACTGTTGGGCAGGGGGGTACGCTCCTTGCATTCGCGGGTGGGGGTACGGGTCGTACTTACACTGTTGGGCTGGGGGGTACGCTCCTTGCATTCGTGGGTGGGGGTTCGAGTCGTACTTACACTGTTGGCATGGGGGGTACGCTCCATGCATTCGTGGGTGGGGGTACGGGTCGTACTTACACTGTTGGGCAGGGGGGTACGCTCCTTGCATACGCGGGTGGGGGTACGGGTCGTACTTTCACTGTTGGGGTGGGGGGTACGCTCCTTGCATACGGGGTGGGGGTAGGGTCCGTACATATCCGTCCCCACGCTATGTGATGTTTGTGCGGCCCGTACCCAGGCCTTTGCCACGTGGGTGCGATCCGTCCCGCCATTGTTGGGGTGACGTGTGTGGGCGTGGTCCGACTCGTACCCACGCTCTTCAGGCGTGGGTACGGGACGTACCTGTCTGGTTGTGTTGCCGGTTCGCGTGGTGACGGACTTCCGTTGTGGCGGTCGCTGGATTATCAGGACACGCCCCCACCCCCTCGTGGTGACCAGGGCATGGGAGTCAGGTATGTCCAGGCCATGTGTAGTGTGTCACTCATGTGGTTGTTTTGTGGCCTGCCCTGGTCGTGCCACCCCCACCCCACCCCACTTTCCCCCCTCCCTTAGTTATTCTGACCTTCTGCGGCGTCTGCGTCGTAACCTGTAGAGGAGGTGTACTGCTATGAGGGCAGGGATGACTCGTAGGTTCGGGTCCATGTCTGTCCGTCGCGTACTGGTACTCCTTGCTCGCGTCGTCCTGTCGCGTACGGGTCCTCCTTGATCGCGTCGTCCTGTCGCGTACGGGTCCTCCTTGGTGGCGTCGTCCTGTGTGTCCGTCACGTACTGGTCCTCCTTGTTCGCGTCGTCGTCTGTCCGTCGCGTACTGGTGGTCCTTGTTCGCGTCGTCCTGATTTCCCGGCAGTTTTTGGCTGCCGCAAAATATTCACCGTGCGGGGTGACGTCGGTGCGAATCGTGATTCCTGGGTCGTGAATGGCTGGCTGCGTGCGTCCCGACGTCAGGTCGGCGCTTTCCCGGATCGCATTGGTAGGTGTTTTTTGTTCGGTCGGTCTTTTTTACGATTCGTACGGTAATGGTGTACCCGTGCGAATCGTAATTCCATGTTTGTATATTTTGACGACCGGGTACGCGTCGGACGGAGAATATGCTCCGTCCGACGGTTCGTACCCGGTTTTTAACGGATTGTGATCGGCACCTTTGTGTATGTGCGCCTCAAGCTGTAGTCATCGAAACAAGCGGCTGTTACAACTAGCACCCGATAAAAGCTTTCATTCACAGTCAGGTTTACTCTTTTGGTAGGCAGAGGGACATGTGGCTGCTGGGACAGGCAGCCTGCATTTAACCTTCAAAGAGTTAGTAGGCTAGAAGAAGTAATTTCGACAGTCTTCTAAATATTTCAAATTTAGCCACCATCCATATAGCTATATCTGCATTGTCACCTGTGCTCCTTGTCTCACCCAGGGCAGTATCTTTGTGTGTGGGTCTGAGAACCTTGGTTTCCAAAGGAAAACAACCATAAACATATTTGCACAAAGGAATAAATCACATGTTGAAGTAGTTTTGTTTCAGAAGAACCAGCGATTTCAAAACCACTGTTCTGCAGGAATATAATGGTATTTAAAACTATGAAGTAATTCCTGTAAAACAAGGATTTCATCCAATGGTAGGCCTGTTCTCAGTCTGATTTTCTGTTATCAACTAACTAGTCTCTAATCCTGACAGTGCATTTAGTTAACAGCCACAAACCACTATCTTGAGCTTCACCATTGTCCTTTCTTTAATCATTATCCATTTCATGTAAACTAATAAAAAAAATCAACATTTTCGTTAGAATCAGGGCCCATTGTTGGTGGGAAATAGTAGGCAATAGCGTTGAAGAATCCCTGGCTTTTAGGGATAGAAAATGGTTTTGTAATTTATTCTTTCTAAACCCTCAGCTTCTGAACCACCTAATTGAATATTTGTTTCTTCCTTCTACTACAAACAACTTACTGCTTTGTCAGATATTTAACTTATTTTTATAATAAAACATTCCTTGTGTGGGAAAAACACCCCTTTTAGGCTCACTGCACCAAAATTACGAGCCAAAATGAAAATAAATACCTGGCAATTGTGTAATATATACCATTGTGAAATACTAGATGCAGTCAACCCCGGAGGGACAGAATCCTAGTCGCAGTGCAGTACTGAGCCACCAGGAAGAACAATATGAAGTCAGTCCAGGAGTAACAGTATCCTAGCTCTAGGTTGCAGTGCTCAGAAACTATGGAGTACAACATGAAGTCAACCAAAAAGCAACAGAATCCTAGCCTCTGAACAAAGTGTGAAGCCACCAGAAAGTACAATATAGAGTGAACCCAAGTGCCCCAGAGTTCAAGTTCCTGGCAGCAGTGCTAAGTCATCAGATCATACCCTGAGGTCTAGTTGAGTGAGACAGAGACATCATCGTAGAAGATCTCTGACTTAACCCGAGAAGCTAAGAGGGGTGGGGGTTACGATGAGTGTAAAAACTGTGAGAGAGTAAGAGGGGAAAGGACGAGAATCAGGACAAAAGAAAGCTATGGCCTTCTACCAGGCTTGTAAGTGACATATACCCCCTGTAAGCAAGAATTGGCAGTGCAAGGAAGATTTCAGACATTGCTTGCTAGAGTCTTCAGAGATGTGACAGAGGAATAATTCATGGCATGTACTGGTTAGATGAAACAAGAGGGCGATAGAAGATTTTATAGAGCCAATGTCTGTGTGACCTAACTAGTTATGGAGTAAAACATAATCTTAACTGGCGTTCTTTTGTGTGAAGAAAAAATATTTATTTACCTAAAACAGTTGCTTATATATGCCTCAGACTTAGTAAGCAATGAAAAATATTTAGGATTTTATTTTTAAATGGACGTGAGCACCTCAACCATACTAAATGGTCTACTTTATCAGTGAAAAGCTCCTTTACCAGCACTAGCTGTTGCTAGGCAGGCTGATTCAGAGCTCTTTATTAGAGTAAATGCTTATCTATGTAAAGCGTCATGGATGAATATACAATTGTACTAAGAAAAGAATGGTTAATGGCATTTTATTAAGGCTGAATTCTATCATATACAAGGTTAAAAACCTCTAAACAGAATGGAGTGAGCAGTAATTGTTAGGATGCCTCCATCATTTCTATAAAAAAGGTCAACATGTATCTGCCTTTTCAAGTGTGTGACAACATCATTGGGCTTTCATCAGGACCGAGATGGCCCTTCTGAGAAGTGTAACCTATTTATCCACCCTATCTGGTTTAGGTTAATATTTAAATTGATCAATTTGTCAGTTCAGCTGCTGGATTCAGTACTATAAACATAATTCAGATGAAAAATTATAGATGTTCCAGTAATAAGCAACATCACATTTTATTGTGGTTGTAATAGTACTAGAAGAAAAATCTCCAGGTACGCTTTTGGCAATACCTCCACCATTTCAGACCACCATATATATGTTAAAAACACACTTTAAATGAGGTGAGACAACAAAATGTGCTCACTATATGGTGCTCACCCAGGTGCCGATTCCGATCCGGTAAAACCCGGGTACAAATGGTCGTACGGAGCGTTTTCTCCGTACGACTCGTACCCGGGAATTCCACCGTACAAACCAGCAAGTACGATTCGTACAGAAATACCATTTCCGTACGAATCGTAAAAAACACTGTAAGGCTAAAACATACATACAATTCCAGTCAGGCAGCGTTTTACGGACCAGCAAGTACGATTCGTACCCACAGCACTCCGCACGGCTATATTTTTACGGGAGCCAAAAAGTGCCGGAAAAGCTAAGTACGCCACGATGCACGAGGAAAAGGGGGCCTGCTACGTGACGTACATGCCATCACCCACATCGTACGTGTCATCATGTACGGTGCGTACCCCAACATTGCATATGTACAGACCGTACCCCCACCCCGTATGTACGAACCGTACCCCCAGCCCAGTATGTACGCACTGTACCCCCACCCCAGCCCCATATGTACGCGCCGTACCCCCACCCTAGCCCTCTATGTATGCGCCGTACCCCCACCCCAGCCTCGTATGTACGCGCCATACCCCAGGGCTGGGGGTACGGCGCATACATACGGGGCTGGGGGTACGGCGCATACATACGGGGCTGGGGTGGGGGTACGGCTCGTACATACAGGGCTGGGGTGGGGGTACGGCATGTACATACGGGGCTGGGGTGGGTGTACGGCGCGTACATACGCGCTGGGGGTACGGCACGTACATACGGGGATGGGGGTATGGCGTGTACATACGGGGCTGGAGTGGGGGTACGGCACGTACATATGGGGCTGGGGTGGGTGTACGGCACGTACATACGGGGCTGCGGGTACGGCGCATGCATACGGGGCTGGGGGTACGGCACGTACATACGGGGCTGGGGTGGGGGTACAGCGCGTACATACGGGGCTGGGGTGGGGGGGTACGGCGTGTACATACAGGGCTGGGGTGGGGGCACGGCGCGTACATACGGGGCTGTGGGTACGGCACGTACACACGGGGCTGGGGGTACAGCGCGTACATACGGGGCTGTGGTGGGGGGGCCGTACGACTCGTACCCCGGGCACAAGTGTACCCGGGGTAGGGGTCGTACACAGTTCGCTCTGTACGGGACGTTTTCCATACGCTTGTGCATTCGGAACGCCGGTATGGATCGGACTTGTGCGCCCGGACTTCAGTTTTACGACTCGTACGTAAAACTGTCCGGGGACGTCTCGTAGACTTTTCCTAAGGCGATTCCTATGTATTTTTCCCGTACGAATCGTACTTCACCGTTTGTACGGTACTTGTACGAATCGTACGTAAAAAAATACGGATACGAGTCGTACGGGATAAAAAATTACAGGATCGGAATCGGCCCCCTAATAGGGAAAAACATGGCCTGCAAGCGACTGGAGGTTGAGGCCTCCTGCCTACACTGTGTCCCATGCTCTGGGCGGTAGATAAAGAAGTGAGAGTATATGAGTGGCATATGAAGCAACCTCTATAGAATCTATTGACATTCTTTGGTTAATAAATGGCATACTGGTGAACACATTGTTTACATCACATTTCATTTTATGTTTAACATGCTGTGTCTCCAAAAGGATCACTGACATAATATTGACGACAACAATATCGACCTACCAGAATATCATGTCAAGAATATCGATGTCCAGAATATCGACATCCTATCTACAACATGGCAAGTACAACAATATCGGAAAAAATATATATTTGTTTAGAATATCGAAGTTAAATATATCATTTTTTTTAATGTAAATAAATATTATAAAATAAGTAAAAAAATACTATTAATTGAATTATTATTTTTGATTTATTTGTAAATGTGAAAGTTTATAAATATTAAATTTAATGTAAAAAACAAACATACATATTTACAATTTAATATATATATATTTACTTTAAAATAATTAATAAGTAATATTTGTATTTAATTATAACATATTAGGAATATATCAAAAAATACAATTAAATATATATATATACACAAACACCTGTAACATAAATATTATCAATAAATACAAATATATTATAATTTTGATATATAAAATATTAATTGATTTTAAATAATAATTTAGTACAAATGCAGGGAAAGTGTTGGATAGCGGAGGAGTAAAAATTACTATTCCCACTCCAGTGAGTGCAACAGTAGGGAAAGTGTTGGATAGCGGGGATGTAAAAATTACTATTCCCACTCCAACTAGTGTAACAGTAGGGAAAGTGTTGGATAGCAGAGGGGTTAAAATTACTATTCCCACTCCAGTGAGTGCAACAGTAGGGGAAGTGTTGGACAGCGGGGGTAAAAATTACTATTTCCACGTCAGCGAGTGTAACAGTAGGGAAAGTGTAGGATAGCGGGGTGGTAAAAATTACTATTCCCACTCCAGCGAGTGCAACAGTAGGGAACGATTTGGATAGCGGGGGGGGGGTAAAAATTACTATTCCCTTTCCAGTGAATGCAACAGTAGGGAAAGTGTGTTGGATAGCGAGGGGGGTACAAATTACTATTCCCACTCAAGCGAGTGCAACAGTAGGGAAAGTGCTCGATAGTGGGTGGGTAAAAATTATTATTCCCCCTCCAGAGAGTGCAACAGTAGGGAAAATGTTGGATAGCGGAGGGTAATAATTTAGTATACCCACTCCAGCAAAATAATTAACATTAATTAACAAATAATTAATTATTCAAAAATAATTTACCTCCCACCATATTCCCCTATAAACACCACCAATATTGTAATACATGATAAAATTAACATAATAATTGACAATTAATTAATTAACTAATAACAATTAACAAGCAAATTAAAAAAAATCACTAATAAATTTGTTCTCACAATTAACACTATAAAATAACTTAAAATTAATATTATAAAAAATATAAAAAAAATTATTAAAATTAAATTAATTCCCACTCTACTCCCCTATCAACGCACAACCAACTCTTCAAAAAAAGACACAATTAGCATAATTATTAATTAATTAATAATTAATAATATCCAAATAATAAATAATTAGTAATACATTAATAACCACATTTAACAATATACAATATTAAAAACATTAATATTAATTAATACAAAAAGTATTAATTAATTATAATTAAATTACTTCCCACCCCACTCCCCTATACACCCACAACCCATTGAGACAGTAAACATATTTAACAATTAAATCATAATTATTAATAACCAATCAATAAATCATTAATATTAAATTAATTACCACAATTACCAATATAAATTATTAAATACATAAATATTAATTATTAAACAATAATTAATTAATAATAATTAAATTACTTTCCACCCCACTCCCCTATAAACCCACAACCCACCCCTAAAAAATGAGACAAATAACATATTTAACAGTTAATTAATAATTAGTAATAACCAATTAATAAATCATTAATATTAAATTAATTAAAACAATTAACAATATCAATTATTAAATACATAATTAAAATAGTTCCCACCCTATTCCCCTATAAATCCACAACCCACTACGGAAATAAAATGCAAAATTTCATTAAAAAGTAATTAATAACTTCTAAAAATTATTAATAATTTTATTATAATTAAATTACTTCCCACCCTATTCCCTATAAACCCACAACCCGCTACGAAGTAATAAACAAAATGTTGTTTAAAAAAAATTAATAACTTATAAAAATGTAACACATATATTAAAATACAAAAGCAATACTTACATAAAAATATAGAACACATACATTTAAATTAAATACTAACATGCATAACACTAACAAATTCTATTTTAACAACAATATTTAAAAAAACAATATTTCTTACCTTCAACTCGATATTCTTGTTGACGATATTCTGACTGCCGATATTCTGGCATGATGATATTTCCACATCAATATTCTGGTAGGTCGATAATTTAAACTCAATATTTTGTCTGTTTACCTCTCCAAACAGTAGAGCCAGGGCCAGCTTAGTCAGAAACTAACGTGAAACACCACAACCTACATATTTAGAGTCGGGGACCATCTAGAACATATTTGTGTAAAAATAGTCAAGTAATTGCTAATATACATTTAATACAGGTATGCATCGTTTAGTTGGGGAACCAGTCGATCTAAGGTAGCTGTAGTTAAGAGATCATAGGCACTTTTAATATATCTTGCCCAGAGGTATTGGAGATGAAGGCTGGGAGAAATTAACACAAATTTAGAAAAACGACTTACACACCTTTCTAGAATTGCACTTAAAATGCTTTAAAGTATGTAGAAATATTTATGTAGGGAATGATTCGAAGATAATAAATACATAGGTGCCGATTCCGATCGGGTAAAACCCGGTTATAAATGGTCGTACGGAGCGTTTTCTCCATACGACTCGTACCCGGGAATTCCACCATACAAACCAGCAAGTACGATTCGTACAGAAATACCATTTCTGAACGACTCGTACAAACACAGCGTACGGCGAAAAAATACATACAATTCCGATCCTGGACAGCGCGTATGTGACGTCCGCACGGAGTCAGGCAGCGTTTTACGGACCAGCAAGTATGATTCGTACCCACAGCACTCCGGATGGCTATATTTTTACGGGAGCCAAAAAGTGCCGGAAAAGCTAAGTATGCCGTGATGCACGAGGAAAAGGGGGCCTGGTACGCGCCGTACACCCCCGTATGTATGCGCCGTAACCCCAGCCCCCCCGTATGTATGCGCTGTACCCCCAGCCCCGTATGTATGTGCCATACCCCCAGACCCCCGTATGTACGTGCCATACCCCCAGCCCCGTATGTACGCGCCATACCCCCAGCCCCCGTATGTATGCGCCGTACCCCCAGCCCCATATGTATGCGCCGTACCCCCAGCCCCCCGTATGTATGCGCCGTACCCCCATACGGCGCATACATACGGGACTGGGGGTACGGCATGTACATACGGGGGGCTGGGGGTACGGCGCGTACATACCGGGGGCTGGGGGTACGGCGTGTATATACAGGGGGTGGGGGGTACGGTGCGGACGAACGCGGGAGGGGTGGGAGGCTGGAGGGGCCGTACGACTCATACCCTGGGCACAAGTGTACCCGGGGTAGGGGTCGTGCAAAGTTCGCTCCGTACGGGACGTTTTCCATACGCTTGTGTATTCGGGACGCCAGTACGGATCGGACTTGTGCGCTCGGACTTCAGTTTTATGACTCGTACGTAAAACTGTCCGGGGACGTCTCGTAGACTTTTCCCGAGGTCATTCATATGTATTTTTCACGTACGAATCGTGCGAATTGTACGGGTCTTGTACGATTCGTACGTAAAAAAATACCGATACGAGTCGGACGGTAAATTTCGGAATCGGCACCATACCGGATCGGAATCGGCACCATAATGTGTAGAATATTTGTAAAATAAGTTGGAAACTATAGGAAGACGACCGTTACATCGTAGTTATCACACCGCTATGCCATTACAACGCGGTCGTTACAATGACCGCATTGTTACCACGCCAAGCCATTACTGCGCAAATCATTACATCGACTTGCAGTAGATGGCGCGCAAACATTAGGAAAAGTATCGTTTACTATTCCAACACCTTCCTTAATGTCACGTAGGCTGGAGTTGGAATAGTAAATTATAGATTTCTAATTTCAGGGAGCCATCTACTGCAAGTCGATGTAATGACTTGTGTAGTAATGGCATTGCGTGGTAACAACGCGGTTGTTGTAACGACCGCGTTGTAATGACACACGATGTGATGACTCGCGTTGTAACGAGTCATATTCGAAAATATGTTAACTAAATGCATGTGTATTAATGTGTGTTTCAGAGAAAAAATATTTGTGCACTGAGCAATCATTTCATAACGTGTATATTAACCCCTTCAGCGCGGCGCGGATTTCCGCGCCGTGCTGAAGGTTCTGTGCGCGGGCGGGGCCATGACGGAGCGGTTCCGTCATGCGCACAGCGCAACCGACGCTCATGACGGAACCGCTCCGTCATGAGCGTCGAAGGGGTTAACAAGGCCTAAAAGACTCCCCACTCAACTCTTTCTCACAGATAAATCAATGAGAGATTCAGAAAACTGCTTGGCATTAGTGACATCTTTTAGAAATGTGCTGACTGTAACATTATGTTTATCCAGATCCTCACCTCTTGTTAGATCATGTTTGCAGTACAATATGCTTATGAAATCATTTATGTTAAATGACGATTTAGTAACTTTATGAATGATATTTCCGAATAACATTGATAAATGCTTTCATGTTACTGACTAGCTATTGATCATGCATCAAGCTCATGGAGCATCCTTTGCTTCTGTAATAGGGTCTCATGAGAACCTTCCTTCATGTGACACGTATAAAATAAATTGTATCGACTAACAACAATGATAGTGCATACTGTGGGAATCGGAAGAAGCATCATATAACCAACAATATCATCATGTGAACTGTTCCTACTGGATATCGGCAGTATGAAACTATATTAATGAGTGTTCCTAGGTAGTTAGCAGGCTTTTTCCTGATCCCACTCTGCTTTCACCTACTACTGCTACTCTGGTGGTTTTTACCACTAGATCTCCCCCTCCTGAGGCTCTTCTTTATGGAGAGCTGATTTGCTCTAGTTATTCCATTGAGGTGATGACTTTTGGACTTTGCAATCAATGCTACTGCAAGGATCACACTTTTAATTACAGTTGTTATGACAGCTGTTGGGAACTCTGCTGAGTTTCTTGAACTACTCTTTATGAGACGTGCATTTCCTTATTCGCTCTTCCCCAGAATAACTCTTCATGGGTTCTATTTAGAATACGTCCTTTTACTTAGCTTATGGAGTTTCTTTACGGAACACTGTGAATTTCTCTAATACCGAATTCAAACCAATCTATTTTATAATTATGTTAATTTACTAATCCAAATAAAGCGTTTTATACATTCTAACCTTATGATAAATAAAGATTTTGAAACTTCTGCCAACCTCTCATCATTGACTGGTGGTAAAAATGTATTGACTGATGGTAAAAATTCTAATCATCATAGATTCTTTGAATTTATTTAAGATAGCTATTATTCACTTATGGCGGAAAAGGTCCGTCGACCTCTCCACAAGGATTCTCTATGGTGAGATTTGTAAGTGGGTGTAAATTCAGATTGAACAATATTGGAGAGACCTTGGGCTCTTGCAAGGCCAACTGGTAAAGAAAGTGTACGTTCAACCGGTCAAAAACTAACATATTGAAAATAAATTAATATAATTGAATCAGGGAAAGTTTGCTGCTTGTTGAGGCAAGTAATGGAGAAATCTCTATAGTTATGTCCCTCCATTGCACCTGTACTTTGGTGTGCTCCAGTGGTTTGCATCCAATCACATCCTCCCACAACTCTTTGCCTAGGCCATACTCCTGTAAGCAACCCACTCTATTTAAGTAGTGGCAGGGTCCATTTCACACTGACCCCACATTACAACCTCAGCCCGTGACCCAGTATAATTTTAGGGCACTGCATACTTGTGTGACACAGCAAAGTGGGAGGCGCACCATTGGAAAATAGGAGCATTAACCTGCTAATATGTTCAACTGTATTAACTACATTAAATTTTAATATGAATGACTGCCACGACAATGTGTTATTAAAAATCAGAAATGTTCTGATTAATAAATCATTGCTTTTTAGGGGAGATAGATATTTTATAAGCAACTTGAAAACATATAAACAAAGTCATCAAACTATTGAATGAGGGTTCATTTAAAGGAGGATACCTGATTGTCTCATGGAGAGTATGATATGTCCCAAAGCTATTTAGATATACTTGGGTGAAATTTGTTCTATAATCAAATTTCATGGCTTTTTCACTGGACAATGTTAAAGTAGACATAACCTTGTTATGCACAGCAAGCTGATTCTAAGAGGGGACTTGCATGGAG
The DNA here is from genome assembly GCF_964204655.1 of Triturus cristatus. Classification (NCBI taxonomy): domain Eukaryota; kingdom Metazoa; phylum Chordata; class Amphibia; order Caudata; family Salamandridae; genus Triturus; species Triturus cristatus. Next base: position 510,954,771 of record NC_140580.1, on the reverse strand, counting down.
AAAACCTCAGCATGTTATGCACTATGGGGCATATTTACGAGCCCCTATCGCCAACGCAACATCACTCCTATGGCGACGTGACTTAATGCCGCCTTGTAAATTAGTCACCCTTTCACGCTATACTTAGCGTGAAAGGGGTGGGCAATAGGTGTTGTGGTGGTTGTTCCGTCGCAACACCCATTGATTTAGACATTGCCCCCCTATTTACAAGGGTGGCAAAAATAGGAGGCAGCACCAAAATTACCCACAGGAAAAACCTGGTGAAACGAGGAGACATGCTTCGTTCTCCTCATTTTTGCTGTTTCTATGTTTGCTGCATTGTGCAGCACATATAGAACCAGCAAAATGCCATGAATGATTGTTTATGTGCAGGAAGGTGTCACTTCCTGCACATAATCAATCATTAAAAAATTGACACTTTGCAACTTCTATGTGTGTTGCACAATGCAGCAAACATAAAAGTTTCAAATTGCCATTTGTGATCCTGCACATAAACAATCATTCCCTTGTTGGCGCTTGGCAGCTTAAATTAGGGCCAGCGCTAGGGAAAACACTGGGATGTGCTGTAGCTTTGTAAATATGGTTCATCCCTGCGTTTTCGGAATGGCAGAGCGTAGCGTTAGCAGTTTGTGCTTAACGCCACGCTCTACTATTCCTCATGTGTACACAGATATCTTCTCATAAAGATGTATTAGTTCAAATGTTAGTGCACTCCCTATTGTTGATATATGAATATGTGTGATAGAACTTCTTGAATGGAGGAGGAGCACATGATGTTTTAGGTCTAGTGCGTTACTATGTAAGTGTAAGCGACTATGTAAGTGTAAGCGACTCAACCTCATCATTCAGAACACCCTTATCTGCAGCCAATCTAAAAATGCTTTTCTGTAGTCATCCATCTTAACTGGTTAGTCATGTGGTGTTGCTTAGAGAAATGCATAATCAATTTGATGGTTAGATTGACGCATCTTAAGCTAGATCTGTGTTCCAATATCTGGTCTTGATTTTCCTTGTTGTTATCTCTATGTATTTAAGTCCTCAAGAGCATTACTGAATGAAATTACGTCCGTGTTGTTACAATTTGTGAAGAATGTTGCTGCAATGGGTTTGGTAAACCAAGGACCAGAGTGTCGGATAAGGTGATTTGGGTGTGAATGCTACAGTTTTCCTTGGATGGTGTCCAGTGGGTTTTGGAAGATTCCAAAGCATGGTTTGGTTGCTAGACCTGATATTGGAGCTTCTCTTAAATGCAAAGAGAGGCCATTATGGGCACTAGCCCAGGTGTTAGGATAGGCCAATTTTTCATGAGCACTGCGTTTATTTTGTTACTTAATATAGAAAAAGCCATGAGACAAGTCATGTGAGTTGGCTGGGTTTTTCATAACTATCAAGAAGGCTCTATTTGCAGGCAGTCTCGATAAAAGCCCTATACAATCCCTAGTAGCAAAAGATAAGTAGCAGTTTCTGGTGTGCACTGGTTCAATGCGGCCTGGTTATATGCTGATGGGGCCCACCAGGGAACGAAAGAGGAACATTTCTCAGGGGCAGATGAGGATTGCTTCTTGCAGGTCTTGAAGATGATGGACTTGCTGGCTTATTGCTGTGAGCATTTCACCTTGCACCATTGCCATTGCAAGAGCAGGGGTTGCGGCCCAAAGTTTTGCCAGGCCATAACTGGGCAAAAACGGGGGTTACTTCAGAGAATGGCCCTTTACCTCAGGTGCCCCTATCAGCCGTACGCCCGAGTGGTGGGACACCCAGGCGAATGTGAAAAAACCTAGTTCATAACAGCATATGTAAGGAAATGTTTCTTGCAGCAGCAAAACACTTTTAAACATCAATCGTCAATATTTAAATAAAAATATTTTTAACTTTTACACAATACAGTCTGCAACATTTACACCAAACACCCAAACAATATTACAAAGAAAATTGATTTGGCAATGAAAGGAAATGTATGTCTACTCTTTTTTTTACGAGAAGAGCAAAAACATGCATATTTATCCAGAAAAATGGGGAGGATTGAATAGGTATATCCCAGCAGAGTTTTAAAAGCAAAACCAATATCAATCGTCTGGGTACAGCTAGATCATACTCACCAGAGGATGGCATTTTATGAATCTCTTTTTAGATCTGGCATCATTTGACAAAAGTGTACAAAAATATTTTTTACAAAAAGCCAAAAAATAGGTGTGAAGTGAAGACAAAAATATTTAGGAAACCTGCCATTTGGGTTACTTTCTTCCTTTTGCCAAGTCAGTCAATCAATCAAAATTTGAGAATGACAGAAATCTGATTGGGCAAACGAACATTTTTTCTTGGTCTCACCCAGAATTTCATACGCTGGCTGTCTGTAACTATAATTTTCGGTTTTGAGGGCCATTACACTGTGTAAGGCACATACGGTTGCGTTTGAAAATGCTGTGGGCTCATTCACTGAGTCAGACAGATCATCTTCCAACTCCTTAAAGAATGTGAGGATACCGCCCTCAAAATGTGTAAATATAAAGTCCTGCATCAAAGAAAAGAGCAACTATGGCCACCAGCGCCATCACAGAACTGGTGCTGAGCCCACACCACTCAGTATTGACAAATATGTGGAACATGTTATCGTCCATTGAACACTGAAGATGAGGTAACCCGATCGCTGCCCTTGTGAGGTAAAAATATGGCATAAAACACATAGGAATGCATCGAAACTTTTCATAATAAGAGTACGTGTGTTATAGCAAAGTTATTGTTTCTTTTGTTACAGTTAATTTTCCAATGTTCTTTAAATGAGATTGTCAGTGTGATCTGGTACTATCTGTTGCTATGGAAATTGCAGTCAAGGGAATGTCATGATCGTTGACTATGTCACTTGATGTTCCATATTTATCTCACATTAATATATGTCTGCGAGTGGTAGTGGATAACTCGCAGGAACTGCTTCAAGGGTAACATTCGAGAGATTAACTTTAAATTTATCAAAATTTATTTTTAGCTTTACAGATTGCTAATTTTCCAGAGTTCAATAAGCCTGTAAAGGTGTGATAACATAAGAAAATCTTGTCTTTAGTGAAAGTACTTTTGAAAGAATAACTTAGGATGGCTAAACTAGGAACATTACCGGAAATATGTGTAATGCTTTGAATATGAAGTCTAAAAAGGTAGTAGGGATGAGAACAAGAGTAACATTGTCTTGCGATGGTTTGTGATGATATCCACCAGGGCACTGTTTCAGAATTCGATTAAAGGGAATGAAAACAAATACAATGCATTATTTTGTGAAGTGCATAGAGATCTCTGGTGAACCTTTTCTCCTAAGCTATCTCATAGAACATGTTGCCACCAAATTCATATGTGAGGATGAACGCATTTGAGGCAGCAAGGAAATAGAAATAGGCAAAGTGAGGGGCATTTGTATGTTTTACGATAGAAAAGTTTGCCTCTTGGTTTATTACATTATCACAGAGAACATACTCCAAGAGGTACGACCATCTTTATGAATTTAAAAGTAATACGTGTTGTGTAAAGCAATGATGTAGAACGCAATTGATACATAAGAGGTGCACACTAAAAATATTGCCAGATTTGATTCTATAAAGAATGATCAAGTATATACAAGCATAACCTGAAACTGCAGAACCTGTACTTGCACTGTTCCCAGGTAGTGGCAAGTCAGCAGAGATTTAAGATCAAATTAGAAATAGCTTGGCAGGGGTTACAGCCATTCTAAGGATTAGAGTTTTTCCACCTTCAGTTTCATGATTGGTGGTGCTCCTCTGCTGCCTCTGGTAGTATCACTGCCGAGCCGGGAGGAGCCGGTGTTGGTGGTGCTCCTCTGCTGCCTCTGGCAGTATCACTGCCGAGCCGGGAGGAGCCGGTGTGAGTGGCTCAGCAATGAACCACCATTTTCTACCCAACCACCATCTTTATCCATATACCTGGTCCCAGAGCTGTCAGTTTACAGATGGGCCTGGGTGGATCTGCGGTGGTCTTGTGGCGTGGATGCCATGCAAGGGGTGTTCTGACTGCAGTTCTCAGGCTGTGCTGGAGGCCCGGTGAGAGCAGAGGAGTCACTTACTTGGAAGCCTTCCCTGTCAGGCAGTGGGCCAAGGTGGAGGTGTGGTGAACCAGATGGTGTCTGCAGGGCAGCCTCAGGAGGTTGGAGGTTTCGGTGTTGGTGGTGACAGTAGTTCTTCCGGATGTGTGGCTGGCCTGGACATGCATTCTATGTGTGTTGCTGATCCCACTAACTCACCCTTGTGCGACTCACCAAAGCGGCTCCTATGGAATAAATGTCTGTTTCAAAGAGTGCATTTCGTTTGGGGGCAACTACTTGATTTCTCATATATATATTCCAAAAAGTCACGTGATATGGTAGCGATTCACTATGTGATCAAGGACACTCGTTGACCGAAACGCGTAATGACATGAGGGCTATGTGAGCAATAAAGAAGATTGCAAGTTAAGAGGAGTTTGTGCTTTTTTTGACAGTTTCAAGGAAAACGTAAGGGCGGATTTGCGAATTTGATATATATATATATATATATATTCACTAAAAAAAAAATAGGTTTCAGGAGCGTTATAGCTAGCTGGACATTTCCCTCGTACAAAACCCTAGACATTCCCCCATTATAGCTAGTTCAGCTAACTATAACTCGCGCCCCCGCAATGCACTGCTGATAACGTCACATATTACATCACTCATGACATGGTCAGTGACATCACTGATGACATCACTGATGACATCTCAAATGACATCACTGATGACATCACTGATGACATCATCCAGTGAGTCTGTGTTTCTGTAAAGTTTTAATATGTTTAATATATATATAGGGAAAGACCTGTTGAAGAATGAGTGGGTGTACAAGTGTGTGAATGGATGATTTTCTAGGTGCGTAACTGACTCTATAAGTGAGTCCTTAAATGTATCTTACTGCAGACTAGTGACTAAACTGTGTGAATGTCTGTATGTGTCTGTGTGTTGGTGTATAAGTGGCTGCATGGTTATGTGAATACCTATATGAGTGCCTTTATGGGTTATTGATTGGTTGTCTGAGTATCTGTATGGGTGCCTGAGTGTTTGTGTGGGTAGGGTGTGTGTGACTCTGTGCATAGATGTGTGAGTGGGTGATTCTATGGTGAATGGTTTTAAGAGTGCAACTGTGATGGACTGTATGGTTGGGTGAGTGTATGTATGAGTGTGTTAGTGATTGAATGTATATCTCAGTTGTACATGTGTCAGTAACTACATATGTGAAACGCAGTGTATATGTGTGTAAGAGTATATAACTATCTATATGTGAGAGTGTGTGATTGAGGGAGTGCCTGTATGGATGAGTGTGTGCTTGTATTAGTAATTGTATAAGAGTGTCAGAATTTGTTAGTATTTTTATGAGTAAGTGAACTTGAGTGTTTTTAACTGTATAGGTGAGTAAATTGGACTGTGATTAATTATTTGCATGACTGACTAGGTGTGTCAGTACATCAATGGATGATTGGCGGTGTGTGAGTGTCTATATAGGTGTATAAATGCATATGATAGTCCTGTACGGAGTGACTGTAAGTATGAATGACTGTACAGGTGAGTGAGTGGAGATGTATGTAGGCCTAAGAGTTAATGAGTGGGTATGTAGTTATTGGTATTGGAGTATCTATGGTTTTCAAAATGGGTGTCTGAAATTTTGAGTCGGTGTATCAAACGTTATATTAGCGTGTGAGAAGATGCACTAATTTATCACTTTTAATGACGTCATCAGTGATGTCATCAGTGATGTCATTTGAGATGTCATCAGTGATGTCATCCGTGATGTCACTGACCATGTCATGAGTGATGTAATATGTGACATCATCAGCAGTGCATTGCGGGGGTGCGAGTTATAGTTAGCTGAACTAACTATAACGGGGGAATTTCTAGGGTTTTGTACGAGGGAAATGTCCAGCTAACTATAACGCCCCTGAAACCTATGTTTTTTTAGTGAATTTCTAAGGTTTTTAAATGCCAATTCCTAACTATAACGCCCCTGAAACCTTTGGTTTTTTCAGTGAATTTCAAAGGTTTTTTAAATCCCAATTCCTAACTTTAACGTGCATGAAACCTATGTTTATTTCAGTGAATTTCAAAGGATTTTTAAATGCTAATTTCTATCTATAACTTATCTCTGAAGATATCATGTTTAATGATTTTGATTGGATTTCTATATTTTTCAAATTCAGTGTGTCAATTTCTTTAATTATCTTTCTTTTTAAATACTTTTTTAATCACCATTTTGAAACTTATTTTTTCAATTAATTCTTTTAAAAATTAAAAAATATTATTTGAACTTAATGGGTTTTTCAAACATATTTTTGTATATTTTTCAAAATATTTTTTTAACTATATGTTCAAAACTGTATTTTAAATATTTTTTCAATGTTTTTGGATCCGCGCACCCTATGCGCACCGTTCTCGATCCCTACGCGATAGCATCCGCGCATGGTAAGCGTTGGGTACGTGTTTAGTGCGCGATCGCAATGCGACCGGTACGCGACTCCCAGCCTATACGCGACACGTTCGATGTACGTAACGTGACGTTTACGTGCTTCCGCGATGCGTCATCTGCGTCTATGACGCGGAAGGTGCGCGGATCCCGCGAAGTATTTAACATTTAAAAAACATATGTATGTATTTCATGTGAATATCAATTGAAGACAAACTCTAAACTAGTCTTAAAACTATTTTTTTTTACATCTAATCCTATAAAAAAAAAATTATTCAATTTTGCGGATGCGCGCTGGGTGCGTGCTGTGTACGCGTAGGGTGCGCGGATCCCATGTGACCTGCAAAAAAAGAGATTTGATTGGTTCATTACACTTCCTCTTCTAACTATTGAAAGACCCCACCCATTTCAATCATTCTTCTTTGACCTTCTTTAGAGCACCATCTCTTTGGAGAGAAGATTTTTTAGACTAAGTTTACACTTAGCTCTAACTTTTTTCAACCAAAAATGGCTTCAGGGCAGCAGGCATCACCTGCATCACCTCATACTTCTGAGGATGAATTTTTGCCGGAGGCACCACCCAAAAAACGTTTTTCTTCAGTGGTGTGGAATTTTTTTACTTTTCCCAAGGGGCAGAATAAGACCAATGCCACCTTGGTCACGTGCAAGATTTGCAAAAGAGTCCTGTCGAGAGGGGATCCTAACAAGAAATACTCTTGCGGCACGGCAAGTATGATGAAGCACATGAGGACCCTTCATCCGAACAATCTTGCACAAGAAGAGTGCCAACGGATGAGAAACACTCCTGCTCCTGCGCCATCCACCTCATCGCAGCCGAGCACATCAAGAGTGCATCCATCAGCCCAAACCTTGGACATCCGTCCTCAATTTCAATTTTTAAAAGTGCTCTGCACTAAGTGCAATAAGACTTTGTACTATGGTGACCAGTCGATCGATCTGATCTGCCGCCAGCAAGAAAGTCACATTTGCTAGTTTGTTTTTTTATTGTTCCCTTAAGTTCATTGTTTGGTTTCTCCTGTTTTTGTTTTTTTGTTTGGTTTTTTTTTGCAGAAAAACCGAAACAATTGTTCAGAAAACTAAAAAAAACTTATAAAAGAAGAAAAAAAAAAGTTCTTGTAAGAACTAACTTTCCTGGTTTAAAAAAAGAGCTACATTTCTTTGTTAGTGTTAGTTTAGATGAATGTATGTGTAGTATGTAATTGACTGAATGAATGCATTAGTAGCGTATGGTGAATGTATAAGTGCAGAACTATGAGGAAGTGCTGCAGCCTCACACAGTAAGCTCTTTAACTGCAGTGTGCTGTAGTACTTCTGAAGCACAGGGATGCAACATATGTACATAAATATGTTGCAAATCTATGCTTCTCTCTGCACGGCTGCTTAAACTGCAGCCATGTGGTGACACAGGCACCCTTGCACCATAGTGTGTCATGTGCTGTTTGTTTTTCTGCAGGAAGACACACCTTCCTACACAAAAACAATGAGAAAATGCATTTTTCTTCTTCAATGTATGCTGAACATGTCAGCATGCATTGAAGATATAAAAATGTGGAGAAATGAAAACAATTCTCCTTGTTGTGCTTTCCTACACCAATTTTAGAATGGTGCAGCATTCACACACATATCGAGATTCATGATTTCTGATAAATCTAGACATGTGTCTTGTTCTATGAGTATTAAGTGCAATCATGCACAACACTTATAGAACACCCTTTCAACACAAAGTGGTGTGCATGATGAGGTTATATTTACATGGAGTATAAAAAGTGCACAGAGTGCCTTTTCCTCTCTTTGTAAATATGAAAGAGTATCTTGCACAATAACTATGTTACAAAAAGTGACATATTTCCGTTTTTAAATTTCCTTGCGAATGATAGAAGGTAAGCACAGAGTTTTGTCTGCAAAGATGTTCAAAGGAGAATGATTGAAATGATTGCGGTCCTTCAACAGCTAAAATGGGAAATATGAACCCCTCAAATCTCTTTTTTTGCAGGTCACATGATATCTGATTATGGTCAGATTTCAAAACTACATAAACAGAGTGTTTTTAGAAACGTGTTTCAACTTTGTAGCTTCTTGCAGGCCTCTTCATTCTGCAAATTGAGACTTAGTTAAACTTACCTTCACAGTAATAGGAATAAAAAATGGTATACATTTTTTTCTGGATTTCATTCAAATATAAATTCATATAAATTGCTTATTTTAAAATTTGGATCTGTGAAAGAACAGGAAAAAAAAATTATAACATGTAATAATACATTTTTCACAACACAGCATAATTTCCACAAAGTAATTTTTTTGCCTTTTTTGCTGTTCTCAGAATATATCAAATTTCACTAAAAATAGTGATTTCAATCGTACTCATCACTTGACAGCTGGCAAAAAAAACACAATCTCAAAGATTGTTTAAAAAAAAACAACATGCCATTCTCAAAATACAAATCACAGATATATAAAATGCACACAGCTAACAACATTTTTTAACTTTGACTTACAAAAACTGTAAATGATGTCGCTATAAAATATTCACCAAATCTAAAGTTGAATTTTTGGAGGATGCACCACGCCCACAACGTTTTCCTTCAGTGATGTGGAAATTTTCTACTTTTTTCGAGAGGCAAACAAAGACCAATACCACCTTTCTCATGCACAAGATTTTCAAAAGAGTTCTGTTACCAGGGGATCCTAACAAAAAATACTCATGCGGCACAGCAAGTATGATGAAACACCTAAGGACCCTTCATCCAAACAATCTTGCACGAGAAGCGTGCAAACAGAAGAGAAACACTCCTGTTCTGTATCTGTAAAAAAGAATCACAAATAAATGTATATTAATAACTTTAAAAATTATACTATTCCATTACTGTACAAACACATTTTATATAAATACTGACTAAGAAACTATAGCCCTGAACCACAAGTGTGACGATGGTTAAAACACTACATGCATAGTGCATACTACTTTGAAGCAGTTCAAGCCCTAAATCACGGTTACTCATAGTACGGCCCGCGGGCCGCCAGCGGCCCGGCAAGCCTTCCTTTGCGGCCCGCGGACCTTACAGACATCCTACCTGTGTTTAAAAAAAAAAAAAAGTGTTAGGAAACACTGCCGGGTGCAGCAGCCCCGACTCTGAGACTCTGCTCTGTGGGGGCCAGGTGATTCCAGTGAGTGTCAAAGTGGAGATGCAGGGGCCTAGGAGGTGAAATGCAACAAAGCTTATTAGCATGTAAATGGTCTTTTAAAGACCTGTGAAGTACTGGGGTGCGGCTGTGTGTGCATGCTGGGAAGCTGCCGGGGCTGAAGACTGACACACACGGGGTGAGATGACAGAGGATGAGGAGGGAGGGAGAGGGAGACAGAGGGAGAGGGAGGGAAACAGAGGTTGACAGAGGGTGACAGAGAGAGGGAGACAGAGAGGCGCAGTCTGGGGGAGACAGAGGGAGGGAGACAGTGGGAGAGGGAGGGAGGCGGAGGGAGGGAGAGGAAGGGAGACAGAGAGATGGAGAGAGAGGCAGAGGGAAACAGAGGGAGGGAGTGAGATGGAGGGTGACAGAGGGAGATAGAGGGAGAGAGAGGGAGAGAGACAGGGAGAGAAACAGAGGGAGGGAGACAGAGGGAGGGAGAGAGACAGGGAGAGATAGAGGGAAGGAGACAGATAGAGAGACAGAGGGAGGGAGACGGAGGGAGGGAGAGGGAGAGAGACAGAGGGAGAGGGAGGGAGAGAGAGAGGAAGAGGGAGGGAGACAGGGAGGGAGAGGGAGGGAGAGGAAGACAGGGAGGGAGACAGAGGGAGAGAGACAGAGGGAGACAGAGGGAGGGAGAGAGACAGGGAGAGATAGAGGGAAGGAGACAGAGAGACGGAGACAGAGAGACGGAGGGAGAAAGATTGAGGGAGGGAGATGGAGGGAGGGAGACGGAGGGAGACGGAGGGAGAGAGAGGGAGAGGGAGAGGGAGGGAGAGGGAGGGAGACAGAGGGAGAGGGAGGGAGACGGGGAGGGTGAGGGAGGGTGAGGGAGGGAGGGAGGGAGACAGAGGGAGACAGGGAGGGAGACAGGGAGGGAGACAGAGGGAGAGAGACAGGGGGAGAGAGACAGAGGGAGACAGGGAGGAAGATAGACAGGGAGAGACAGAGAGAGAGATGGAGGGAGGGAGACGAAGGGAGGGAGATAGAGGAAGGGAGATGGAGGGAGACAGAGGGAGGGAGGGAGACGGAGGGAGGGGGACGGAGGGAGACGGAGGAAGAGGGAGGGAGGGAGGGAGACGGAGGGAGGGGGACGGAGGGAGACGGAGGAAGAGGGAGGGAGACGGAGGGAGAGAGACAGGGGGAGACAGAGAGGGAGGAGGGAAACAGGGGGAGGAGGGAAACAGGGGGAGGAGGGAGACAGGGGAGGAGGGAGGCAGGGGGAGAGAGACAGGGGAGAGAGACAGGGGGAGAGAGACAGGGGGAGAGAGACAGAGTGAGGGGTAGGGAGGGGGATGGAGGGAGGGGGAGAGAGGGAGGGAGAGGGAGAGGGAGGGGGAGAAAGAGGGAGGGGGACGGAGAGGGGAGGGAGGGGGGAGATGGAGCGAGAGAGATGTGTGTATGCCGGGTCTGGTGGCTCAGTGGACGAAGGCATCTGCTGCAGGGACCTGTGTTCAACCTCATGGTCACAATTTATTTTTGCTTTAGCCCCGCCACTCCCCCTCTGACCCCGCCCCCACCGGTGCGGTCCTCGGCCACAAACCACACTGTAAATTTGGCCCCGAGAGAAAGTTTGTGAGTACCCATGCCCTAAAGCCTACCACACTAAAACTCTACATGCTAACTGACTAAATGATTACAGTACTATAAGGAGACACACTGGGTGAGTGACAGGGTGTTTGCTAGAAGAGTATGAATACTAACTAGGGAATTGAAGGTGTGAAACACAACTGTGTAGGTGATTAGAGGACTGCATCCATACTGCATAGGCATTTAAAGCAGTCCATGTGCTAAGGCCTGGCTCACTGCATGACTACTTGGGTACTGACTGAATGATTAGAGTAAAGCAAGGAGAGTGCCTAGGTGAATTTATAAGTGCTAGGCTTTTCGCACAGGGAATGGAAGTATATGGATACTGACTAGGGAATTGAAGGTGTGAAAGACAAGTGTCTAGGTGGTTAGAAGACTGCATGCATAGTGGATAGGGGTTTGAAGCAGTCCATATGCTAAGGCCTGGGTCACTGGATGGGTACTGACTGAATTATTAGAGTACTGCAAGGAGAGTGCCTGGGTGAATTTATTAGGGTTTGGCGCAGTGAATGGATTAGTACATGATGCTTAATAAGGTCACTAGAGGAGTGCAAGGGGAGTGACAGGGTGTTTGCTGGATGTGTATGGATACTGACTGGGGAATTGAAGGTGTGAAAGACAAGAGTGTAGGTGGTTAGAGGACTGCATGCTTAGTGGATAGGGGTTTGAAGAAGTCCATGTGCTAAGGCCTGGCTCAGTGCATGAATACTTAGGCAGTGACTGAATCATTAGAGTACTGGAAAGAGAGTGTCTTGGTGAATTTACAAGTGTTTGGGTTTTGGCACAGTGAATGGATTAGTACATGGTGTTGAATGGGTTACTAGAGGACTGCAAAGGGAGTGACAGGGTGTTTCCTGGAAGTGTATGGATACTGACTAGGGAATTGAAGGTGTAAAAGACAAGTGTACAGTATGTTAGAACACTACATGCATACTGCATAGACATTTGAAGCAGTCTATTTGGTACTTTGAAACTGACTAAATAATCAGACTACTTCTAGGACAGTGCTTGGGTAAAACTTTTACATTTTCAGTTCTGCCACAGTGAAGAGAATAGTACATGGTACTGCACCTTAGTGTCAAACCCTGACTAATTTTATCAATGCATAAGCAAAGACTAGCTTCTAATGCTACTAAAACTTGACAACATGACAGGTTTTAAAAGAGTTATCTGCTAAAAAATACACAATGTTACCAAATGCTTCTCTCACAGTGGTTCCCAAATGCACACAGACTCACAGTGTGATTCTAGACAACAACCACTATACCTAGGAGTTTACCAAAAATCATTCACTACTGTGGAAGTGGTAAGGGAACAGCACACAATCTTCATATTTCAGGACTGCACTTTTGTGTCAAAGCCTGACTCATTTAATCAAAGCATAAGCAAAGACTGGCTTCTAATGCTACTAAAACTTTACAACATGACCGGTTTTAAAACAGTTATCTGTCAGCAAATACACGATGTTACCAAATGCATCTCTCACAATCCTTACCCAAATGCACACAGACTCACAGTGTGATTTTAGACAAGCAACACTATCCTAGGAGTTTACCAAAACTCATTCACTAGTCTAGAAGAGTTAATGGACTGCACACAATCTACATATTTAAGTACAGCACATCAGTGTCAAAGCATGACTCATTTAATCAACGCATAAGCAAAGACTGGATTCTAATGCGACTAAAACTTCACAACATGACAGGTTTTAAAAAAGTTATCTGTCAGCAAATACATGATGTCACCAAATGCTTCTCTCACAGTGATCCCAAATACACACTAACTCACAGTGTGATTCTAGACAAGCACCACTATCCCTAGGAGTTTACCAAATCTCATTCACTACAGTGCAAGTGGTAGGGGAACTGCACACAATCTACATATTTCAGGACTGCACTTTTCTGTCAAAGCCTGACTCATTTAATCAAAGCATAAGCCATAACTGTCTTCTAATGCTACTAAAACTTCACAACATGACAGGTTAAAACAGTGATCTGTCAGCAAATACACGATGTTACCAAATGCTTCTCTCACAGTGGTTCCCAAATGCACACATACTCACTGTGTGATTCTAGACAAACAACACTATCCCTTGCACTATACCAAAACACATGTACTACATTTTAGTATAGAAACATAACATAACTCATTTAACAAATTCATAAACAATTACTGGTTTCTAATTCTACCAAAATATAAAAACAGCACAGTTATCTGTCTGCAAACACATGAAAAACACAAATGCTTATCACAGAATGGTTTCTACATGCACACACACTGTCAATAAGATTGTAGAGAAAAAAAGTACTCCCTACACTTTAGCAGGAGAAATACATTAGTCTGATTAAAATCAAAATAGTCTACATACATCCCCTCACAATTAAATAACTCATCTTTCAAGGTCTTTTGTAGATTAAGAAGTATATCAGTCACTCACTATATTTTCTTTTACAGAATCTCTGCACTGTGCACCTCTCAGCAAAAACAAAGAATGGAAAAGTTTCCCTTTCATTTTCCACACATATACATGTAAACATCAAATCAAAATCCTTCACACATAAACTCAAAAGCAAACACACATTTCTATTGGTTAAACATTTCAACCCTTTCCAACTGAAATACATTTCAACCCTTCCCCCAATCTGCCTTCTGCCTGTGACCATAGAAACAGGTCATGGAACACTGCACTGAGCACACAGGTCAGAAGTTCAGCACACAATGTTCCTACACAAGAGAGGAAGTGTGCTTCACTTTTCAACATATCATTTATTTTTAAAGGAGGCTCCAGGGGGTCCTTCTGGGACCCCCTAAGCACCTCTAGAGGGTCACAGTATTTCCACTCTGCCCCCTTTATATGTTTTACACACTTATTCCCCTGGCTTCTTCAGCCTCACTTCTACCGAGGCAGAAAATGGCTGCCAGCAGTTCCTGGTTTCGAATGTAGAGAGACACTCGACAGCCAATTAGCATTCAGTGCGCGATCGGGAGGGTGCGCGCTCGGTTCGGGGAGGGTGCGCTCACGGTGCGGGTAGGGTCTGCGGATCCTCCCCGGCCATAGATATTCATGTACTTTTAACTCTAATTTTCTCAGGAACTACTGAACAGATTCAGACCATTTATGCAAAAGGCATGAGTCTGAACTGAGGACTACCTCTTTGCCAAATTTGGTGTCATTCCATTCAGCGGTTCGGGCTGTAGCTACGACAACAGATCCTATGGGAAATTGCATGCGGAAAACGTGTTTTGGGACCCCCTTTTTTCTTGGCCCCCGCTTGACGGATCACTGCGAAACTTTCAGGGTAGGAGCGGAGCGGAGCTGGCCATAAGTATGGAAACTTTCGCGAGGATTCCTCAACCGGCGCCAGACTTATTGGGAATAGAATGTTGCAGATTTCCTATGGAAAATAGGTCCTAACTATAATTACCTACTGGCGACTGCCAGTAGGTAATATATATATATATATATATATATATATATATATATATATATATATATATATATATATATATGTTACAACGCCTGCTCACACAGTTTGGAACAGACTCCAGCACGCTCTGGGTCGCTTCTCAGAGTTTTATATTTCAGCCACATACAAATAGGTAACGGGTTTCGGCCGCAGAAGTGGTCATTGCCAAACCTGAAGTCGCCGCCATTTGTTGCCTTTTATGCTTGTGCAAATCTTAAAGTGACAGTGCAACATTTTAAATAAAGCTTGAAAACGAACAATTAAAGTGACAGTGCAACATTGTAATCACCAAAGTGACGTGTAAACACTATATCCAAACCCAATGGCCAATGTGTTGTGCAAATGAGCGTTACAAATACCACAATAAATTGCCATAATGTCTGGCAATACTAAAATAAAGCCTATGCACTTTTAAACATTATTAAATGCATTCAAAATCAATCGCTAAGGTGCATTAAAAATATATCGACCACATTACGCTCAGCAAATCTATATATATATAGCATTTGCATAGTGTCCCATGTCAAAAAATCTGAACCAAACAGAATAATAATGAAGGCTCCCTGTTTTCCGATTTTACAGATTTTTACAGATAAATAAAGACAGAAAACCATTTATTTTCTTGTCTGTATTTATTTTTATATGTGGATAAAAAAGGAAATTGGGTGCTTTTTGAATGATTCTAAATACACCTTGCCATAACTGCCAAGTCAATAACTGTGTGGATTGATAGGTATGGGGGTTAAAAAATAAAGTAATTTTAGTAGAGAGTAGTAGCAATGCACAAGGCTGATACTGAAATGTGCATATTTTCATATAAGTGCATTGATTTATCTTCTGCTGGTGTTCATATGACTGAAACCTGGCAGGTTTCAAGCATGACTGTATATTTATTGGTTAAATAAATATGGAAATATACCAGTTTCAGCTTTACTTTTTTCACAAAACCCATAATAAATATGGATAAATACAGATAAAGTTGACAAAAAATAAATATGGATAAATACTGACGGAAATGACAAAAAAAAAAAATACCATAAAACCGGGAGCCCTAATAATAATATACAATACAAACATATAACAAAAAAGCAACATAAACGTATGTGTTCCATACGATGATAAACCATTTAAGTAACTTAACATCACAGGAATTATAATAAATCTGTGCCCTTACATCAATTAAGGGAATTTCAAATTTGGTTTGTTTATGTTACATAATGACACTTATGTAACACAAACACACTGAATTATATTTCTGCCCAATGCAATGATGGTGCTCAGGTTTATGTGCTGGAACACCAAAGGCCTAAATAGATAGCCCTCTTAAAAGACAGTTGGTCAAAGAAACAATACATCTTTTCAAGCTACAAATCTTATATATAAGGATAGGACAGTATTCCAGCCACTAGGTTTTCGATCGGGTGGGTAACAACCTAACAGGTGGATCATTACACAGATTGAAATAGATTCAGCTTTTATCTCCATATGTGTGGTCTATTGCCCGAATCAGGATGATCCTTGGATATTCGATTAAATCATGGTAGAACTTCTGTCTTGTTCGGGGTTGCTCTTTGCTGTCTGAGATTTCAACTGTGTCCTGAACTACAACCCATATCCGTGCTAACCCCTGCACGAACAAAGTGCAGCAAGCGATCTGTGTGCTTATGAGAGAGCTTGGGCTGGTGGATGTACGGCGGACACTCAAACCTGGGTGTCCTGTCTTTACTTATTATTCACATGTGTACAATCATTATTCTCACACTGATTATGTTCTCACTCCGCTTGGTCTGACTCACAACCTGGAGCTAGAAATAGGCCCTAAGTTCATATCTGACCAAAATCCCATCATCTTCTCTTTTAAGATCTGCCAGGCAGCGGTATGGTCAACTCGTCGGTCTTTTGAACATTGGCTTTTAATAGATCAAGACTACATTCGGACAATGCATATAAATCTGGTTGAATATATTGGGCCCAATCAGGGCTGTGTCTCTATCTCACAAGTATGGGATGCCCTAAAAGCATATATTAAGGTAACTATGATCAACTATGTGGCCAACCATAATTGGAGACTGCAGGATATAGAGAAACATGGTATAGCCAAACTGGCACAGCTAGAACGGGTGCATGCTCAAAATACCCATCCGAACAGGACTGCTTTTTTCAGATGGTCAAGTGTCAAAGTAATATTGAATGTACATTGTTAGAAAAAGCTTAGGAGCAAGAAGGGGGAGATTTGAAGTACGTGGAATTGATTGGAAACCTCCTGACTTTTACATTTTTTAAATTTTAGTTCATATTTTATTCTAGCAGAAAAGTTAATACAACAGGCAATACATTCTTCTACCACATCGAACATCATGGTCTAATTTGCAACATATTCATGCATAATTCATATTCAGGCCAAACAAATGAATTCCCTAGACTTAAATAATTCTTTATTGTGAGAAGTTGGCCTGGTATATGCTGTCCACTAATTAAAGTGGGCACCTTGTACTAGTCCAAACAACCCTTATGGTGATTTAAGAGGTCAAACATAACCTTAGAAAGCTATCCAAGTGGTAGCTGTGGAGAGCAGCCTTCAGGTTTAGTCTTGAAGGAATGTTAAGCAGCTTGTTTTACCAGAATGCAACCTTATTGAATTGATTAAATGAAAGGAGAACCACACAGTAGTTGTAAAAATATGTGTTTATTAATATAACACACTAAAAGTACGACACAGTATCTTCTGCACGATACTCACAAAGCACACAATACTGGTGCACAGAAGCAATGGTAAATAGCACTCTTACACAGTGGGCTCCAGGGGGAAAACCAAACCATATTCTAAAATAGTGGTATAAGAACCACGGCTTGAGTCAAGACAGGGTCTAGAGGATGTAGAATCGCTGGGATCTCAAGGAACCACCCAAGGTGAGTACGTATGGACCCCACGGAGGATGGGTGCAGTGTGGGAACGCGACCGTGTGTTCCGTACAGTTCTATGGGAGAGTCACGGTTGCAGTTTTAAAGTTTAAGGACCCTTCTTAGTGGACTTTGAAGAAACCTCATGGAACTTAGGGGTTTGGAGTGCCACCCCACCCGTGGATACTGCAGTACCATAGTTACCTATCCCAGGGAAGCTGGGTGCATAGGGCTGAAGTGGCATCGGAAACTGCTGTCGAACTCAATGGAGGACTTTGAAGAAGAGCCACTGGTGGAAGGAAGAAAAGTGTCTGTTGGAATCCAAAGGTGGATTCTTGTTGAAGAGTACCTGAAAGCAGAGGGGACAGAGTCTGGGTCACTCAGGAGTGACCAGGGGCTCGGTAGATGAATGCCCACTGATGTCGAGTGCTTCAGGTGCGCTGTGGGGTTCTTGATTCTGCATCCACTGGGACCAGGAGATGTCGAAGACAACCAGGAGTTGTCCCCCAAAGGATATTGAGTACTGAGGGGTCGGTGTCTGGCTGGAGCACCAACAAGCCTTGGCAATGGCAACCTCCGCAGAAGATCATAGAAGGTTACGGTTCGGACCAGCAAGGTCCAGGAGACTCACAAAACACAGGAGAGTCAGGGCAGGCCTGGTGCAACCAGGGGAGCCCAAGAAAAGCAAAGCTGACCCTCAAGAGGACCCACAGGCCAGAGGCACATTAGTCACAAGGGAACCTCAAGCAGTTTCACAAAGCAACAGCCCATGGAGCACTCAGTGCAAGGAGGCCAATTTCTTTGGTGGAAATGGTGCCAGAGGTTGGGGCTACTCGGAGCCCAGTGCACTTGTTTTGGGAACACCAACAAGCATATTCACTTGCAAAAGTACGTGGTGCACAGGGGTACAGGTATTGCAGCCCCCACGAGGGATTCTGACCTCAAACTTGGTAAGAGGGTAGCTCGGACGATTGCAGACTGAGAAAACTACCTCCTGTGTTACTGGAGCCTATGGAGTTTGTAGCAACTCAGGAGCAGCAGACCAGTCAATCACAATGTGGAGCCTGCGGACGCAGGGGAGTGGCTCCTTCACTCCAAGGGAGATTTCTTCAGTTGTCCTTGATGCTCCACAGGTCCTGCATGGAGCCTGAATAGTCCACGGGCACACACAATGCTTTGGAGAGAGTGGGAGACAAAGTCGGGCCCAAACTAAGTCCAGCGAAGTCCAGAGTGTCCAGATGGTCGAAGGTCAGTGGTTTCTTGTTCAGAATCTTGTCCACTTTGAATCTAGGGTCCTACAGTCAGGTAAGCCCTTTTGTACCCACGGTAAAGGGTTGGACAGATTCAGGGGACCCTCCCAGGGGAGGGTCTGGACAGTGGGGAGGTTACTCCCATGTCCTTTGTCCAGTTTTGCACCATAACAGGAGCCAATGGCTCCCAGGACTTATTTGAACTGGACTATGCACAGGGACACCAAATGTGCCCCTCATGCAGACTTTCGGTCACTGGCAAACTCACCCATCCAGGCCTAGTACACTAGCTCCTGTCTGGGAGGTGGTCACAACTCCCTGTGACAAGATGCCTATTGTTCTACCTTCCCCTGCTTGAGCTTGGCTCAGCAGCAGGAGGGCAGAAATGTGTTTCTGGTCGGTAGTAACCCTCTTGGGCTGCCCGGGACTAAAAGGCTGGTACCGGGAACACCAGGGACCTCACAAAGCTCGTTTCTGAGGGGTGGAATCATACTTCCCACACCGGTTACCATCCCTAGTATATGGAACCTGTGTACCGGTGTGGGGGTATGATTCCACAATGTTTGAGACCAAACACGATTGGGTTACTTTCAGCTGTTTTAGAGTTGGTCATCACGTGGTTGCATAATGCCACTCTATATATCGTAATTGGCTGCAGCACTAACAACCTGGGATAATGGAGTCCGTAGGGTGTCCTGCTCATGCAGTGGCACCCTCTCACTTAGAACCAAGCACCCTGCCTTCAGGATTGTCAAGGGCTGCTATAGGGTTTTTTAGGTGTTTTAAGTGTAGTGACCCTTAGATATAGTAAACTTATATCTTAAGTAAGTGGTGCATGCACCAACTTGCACAGGCTGCAATGGCAGGCCTGTAGCTCCATTTTGAATGGCCTCTCATAGGTGCCATACTACATGCTTCAGCCCATGGGAGGCCTCTGGGGTACCTATGCCCTGGGTACATGGCACACTCCAGTAT
The DNA here is from genome assembly GCF_964204655.1 of Triturus cristatus. Lineage (NCBI taxonomy): Eukaryota > Metazoa > Chordata > Amphibia > Caudata > Salamandridae > Triturus > Triturus cristatus. The sequence continues at coordinate 510,934,917 of NC_140580.1, read as the reverse complement.
CCAATCTGGAGTGTACCTAAGCACATGACATAACAAACAGTTTAGGGAGAAAGCAGATAGACCGGGGTCCTGATTAGCAGGATCTCAGTCAGACTAGTCAAAAAACAGTGTAACATGAAGCAAAAAGTGGGGGTAACCATAAGAAGCAGATCCTACTTTCCTACACATATACAAGAAAAAAGAAAACAAGTTACCTACAACCTATACATTCATGATTAATATTTCAGTCTAAAAGTGACAATTTGGCAACCGCATTACCTTATAATTATTTAATTTTTGGGGGAGTTTTATACAGCACAAACTTGACCCGAAGGTATGAGAGCGCTTTACATGAGCACCAGTTGCATTACACAAGGACACATTCATTTTTTTGTTAGGCAAGGGGAGATTAAGTGATTTGTCGAGAATCACAGGATGTTGAGCGTCATTGCCAAGACTCAAACCCGGTTTCCCAGATTTCAGATCGACCGCCTTAACCATTAGGCTACATCCTCTCGCCTAATTAATAGCAAAACGAATTTTCCTTCATCCAACCCAATCTTCCATATATCTCCATATCTTGTTATATCTTTTTATGGACACAGTTCTTGCCATATATAGATTTTCAGAATGTTTCTCCCACCTAATCTTATTTAGCCACTGACTAAAATTGGGTATCTCAACAGTTCTTCATTTCTGCAATTTCAAAGATCTTGCAATAAGTAATGCAATGAACGAATTGTTGCTGTGTGACCGTAAGGTCCCTCCTTTGTGCTATGAAACCAAATAGGGTGCTATAGTTATCAGGTTTTATAGTTAGCTGGAGTTTCCTACAAATAAATGTGAAGATCTCATTCCCATGTTTAAAAAGCTGAGGACATGTAAAGCAAATATGGAGCCAATCACCATCAGCGCTTGAGCATCTGAAACATGCAGACAAGACTGAAAGATACGTTTTATGGATGTGCTGTGTGGTGTTGTAAAGCTTCCGTTTGCAATAAAAAGGCATCCTTTTAAAGTTAGCAGCTCTAATTGCTTTACAGCTCGTTTTATTATAAAACCTCCAAAAAGCTGAATCAATTGTACAATTGACAACAGCTGTCATTTGGGGGTGTTTTTTCTTCTTATAACTTCTGTCTCAATATTCAATACCAATTACCTAAACCATGAAGATGTGTCACAAGAAAAGCTTTATTTATGCATTGTACCAATTCATTAGGCTCTTGCGTAAAACCATCACAGAATTTTCTGATTTGTATGTACCCGAACCATAGGTTGAAGGTTATGTTTGAGTATTTGCAGCAACATCATTACTACTCCGGCTTGAAAAAAGTGTTTCAGGTTATAACAGGTGCAGCCGGCACAGCTAAGAGCGGTGAGGCGGGGTGGGGCAGGGTGGGGGGGGAGAAGTCAACAGATAGGTGAAATTAAATTAAAAAAAATTAAAAAACACTTACCTTGTGCTCACCGCATTGCCGACTCGACGATGCGGTGAGCGTAAGGTAAGTGGTGTTATGAATTTTTTTATTGAATTTTTCCTATCCCGTCCTCTGTCGACTTCCCCCCACTACGCCCTGTCCCGGCTTTGCCACACCGCTCGTACCTGTGCTGGCCATGCCTGGCTTACAACACCAACCCTCTCCCATTTGGTTATGCTAGAAGTATTTAGTTGGAGTCCCAATGGAATTGGTTAGGTATAGGGTGATAAAGTTAGTAACTTTAAATTCTTGCCAAATTGCATCGAACCTGCAACCTAAGATATGAGGCAACATGCATCTAGTTCGCTTCTACAGCCTAGGTATTTCTAAAAAAGTAAAATATTTAGAACCTGCTTCTCTTATCATCCTCTCTAAGTAAAAATTATTTTGCTAATAGCTAGTGCAAGCAGCTCGGGATAACAGACTATGTGCCTCCTAGAACCTTGAGATCTGCTACACTACATTTGGCTTCCATTCCTAAGATCTGCTGCGTCCGCACAGGTGGCCGCTCCTTCCAGGTGCAGGGTGCATATGCCTGGAACTTTCTACCTCTGTCTCTCCGGCAATTGCCCAATATAACCACTTTCAGGAAAATGCTTAAAACCTGGCTTTTCCAGAGCTAAACCCGGGTCTCTGGATACGTGGGGCAGCATTGGGTCTGATTGAGTCTTTCAGCACCAGGACACTCTTTACTGAGTAGCTGTGTGCCTTACAAATGCTCTTTCATTCATTCCTTCATTCATTCATTCATATCTAATAAGGCGGCCTGATAATATGTTTTAATTCTTGGTAACATCAGTCCACCCTCCTCATCTCTAATTGTAGTGTCTTCATATTGGTATGCGGCTTCTTTCCCTGCCATAAAAAATATTGCACCAGTATATCAAATTCATCAAAAAAAGACTGATGAATTTTGATCATCACATTGGCAAACACACATAAAAGCAAAGCAAGAATGATCATTATAATTAATGCATCCTGGCCAATAACGGTGACAGCTAGCAAGTGCCACTGCATTAATAATCTGCCTGACTTATTAAGTGCCGAAGTGTAATTCAATCAAAACAGATCAGCAAAGATTGTTGTACCATAAAGCCCCAAAATCTCATGGGACGATACCTAAAGAAGTGATCCTGTATTTTAGTGGGTAAAATCAGTGAAGAGCAATTAAGCAATACGAATTCTGATTTAGTACGATTTAATCTATATCTTCATATACATATAAATTTCTCTATTCTTGTAAAAGCATTCTTAATATTTGTCTCCTCCATGGCTAGGTAGAGTATTGTGTCATCCGCAAGTAATTTCAACTTCGCAGCACTGTTAACTGGGGGTAAAATACTATTGCCTTGTCGAATCGTACAAGCCATGGGCTCAATAAACAGTGCAAAGAGAACAGGGGACCTAGGACAGCCCTGGTGAAACCCACAATTAATTCAAATTGTATTTATATAACGCTTACTACCCCTGATGAGACATTGAAGCTCTTTTCAGTGAGTAGCATGCTACTGTGGAACCCAAAGTATTAGTGGTGGATTAGGATAGAGAATTATACATTGTTAATTTGAGCGGTGGACATGTAAGTCTGTTAGTTTGATTGAATAAGATAAAGAAGGGAAGAGTCTAGAAAGTGTTATTTGGGAGATCATATCAGTTAGATGAGGTTTGGAATGAGTCAAAGGAGGAATAGAGGAGGGAAAAGTCTAGAAAGGGTTATTAGAGAGATCATAGAAGGAAAATGAGGTGTGGGTGAGTCAAGGGAGGGATACAGGAGAGAACAGTCTAAAAGGTGTTATTTTGGAGATCATAGTAGTAAAATGAGATTTGGGGTGAGTCAAGGAGGTGTAGAGGAGGGAAGAGGCTAGAAAGGGTTATATGGGAGATCAGAGTAGTAGAATGAGGTTTGGGGCTAGTCAATGAAGAGTCTTGGGGATATCTCAATAGTAGAATGAGGTTTGGAATGAGACAGAGAGTGGAGTTAGAGGATATATAGAGAGAGGTATAGGAAGAGACATAGAGTAGTGCATTTGAGGGAGTTGAAGCTTTTTTTTTTCTTTCTTCCTACAGTAAGATTAACGTAATAAATATGTAGGTCTTTATTATGATGTCAGGTGGAAAGCCATCTGACAGCTTATTAGAGACTTTCCGCCTGATATCATAGGTTTCTGCCCGACCGCCGTATTACAATACTGGTGGTCGGAGGTAAACCTGTGAGGGAATTCTGCTCCCCCCCTCGTCGGGCCTGCGGGTGAAATTGTAATCCCAAAATGATAATGGAGCCATCAGAATTACAATGTCACTTTGCCTGTCCATTCATGTCGGTCCGCCTGCCTTGAAGAGGCAGGCGGAAAGTGACTTTGAAGGCCCCCAGCAGGGCCCCCTGACCCTCCGCTATTGGGCCTGGGGGGCACCTATGGTGCCTCCCTAAACGTCCCAGCACCATGTGGCAGGCACCGCATGGTGCCTGCCACACAGTGCAGGGATGTTTGAAAACATTCTTTTTTCTATTGTTTCTATTGCATCTTGTGCTGCAGCCCTTTTCTGGCCTCACACAAGCTGCAATAGAGAAATTGATATTTCCAACAGCATGGGCAGTCGCATCCTAATACTGTGGGTGGAACCGCTGAATAATAGTCCATTCCTGCTACGGTATTGGTCAGATGCTCGGCCAACTGACATCATTATAGGGCCCATAGACACACAACTTCATATAAACAGTATACATTATGTGGAAATTAAGTGATATAAATTGTATTCAATAACGTTCCATATGTGGAAATATGGATGGTTAGTTAGAAATTCAGACTTTCAGATATTGCTGCACATAAAGCTAATTATTTTCTGTATTTTTACATTTTTTGAAAAAAAATTATATTCATTTTATTTTTATATTTTTCTTAATATTTCAATAGTAAAGTATTTATAGATACAATTGTTATGATCATATTTACATATTGTGATAGATAAATAAAATAAACAGAGAACCATAAGCATCTAATCAAATACGTATATGAGAACTTTGCAGTGATATATATATGTTAAACAATTTATCCCCAGTTCGAAGAGCATTCTGGAACAGACTAATTCCATGAATTCAAGTACAGGCAACCAGCATTCTTTAATCAGAAAAATTGCAAGCCTTACGCGTTTCGGAGTGAGAACTCCTTGTTCACAGGCATTTCATGAGGCTCCGCAGTGGAATCAGTAATGCCTTTTTAAATTGTTCCCTTTCGTGGGTTCTGCGCTTCCACAAGCAATCAAATTATATTTTCCTTGCCCTCCGGTGGGCTTCTGAAAGGAGAAATGTTGGTAATTATGCCTTTCGGCTCTCCCACAAACAGACTCGAGACAGTTCTTTGTCCTTGTGGCCCCTGCTTCAGTTTCAAGGGTAGTGCAATCTTCACGGCTGGACTGCCGTAAGTTCAATGTTAAACAATGTATCCCCCGTTCCAAAAGCACTCTAGAACAGACGAATTCCATTAATTCAAGTACAGGCAACCTGCATTATTTAATCAGAAATATTGCACGCCTTACGCGTTTCGGAGTGAGAACTCCTTGTTCACAGGCATTTCATGAGGCTGCGCAGTGTTAATGAAAAAGGCATTTTCCCTGCACGTCTTTTATTTCAATTACCCTCCAGTGGGCCTTGCAGGTGAATATAACATACATTGCATGCTGGGATGTGTAGTACATTCTTCTTTTCCTCCAGTGGAATCAGTAATGCCTTTTTAAATTGTTCCCTTTTGTGCGTTCTGCACTTCCACAAGCAATCAATTTATATTTTCCTTGCCCTCCTGTGGGCCTCTGAAAGGACAAATGTTGGTAATTATGCCTTTCGGCTCTCCCACAAACAGACTCAAGACAGTTCTGTGTATAAATTGTGCAATAGATGAGAGTCCGATGAATGAGTGTTGATGTATTGGGGTGTTTGTGGTAGGTGTTAGTAAAGACAGAAGATTTGGGAAGAAAGATGGTTTAGAATCTGTATTTGTGTAGTCATGATGGTGGGAGAGGGTGTTTGTTTCCATTTTGTGGTAGAATATAGTATGAAGTTGTGTGTGTATGTGAGATTTTGATATGCTGGTGTGTGTTTAATGATTTATTTTTGTGGAGTAGTGAGATGAGATTGCCCTGGATCCCTTATTACCTTATAACTTCACATTGTATCTCTTTGTCAATCAATATGGCTACACCTCTAACGGCTGCACTAGCAGAAGCTAAAAACTCATGGGCTATATATCTTGGAATTCTTCACTTAGGCATAGTAGTTTTTTTTAAAAGCCATTTTATTGTTTTGACAGTAAACAACACCAGTAAATCAGTATTGGACACTGAGGATAACAAATCACAGCCAAATATATGATAATTCCAAAACGTCTGACCCCCTAAGGTACAAATGGATAAATACATTGTAAACACAACTTTGGCTACTCCATGGCACCCAACCATTTGCCTCATACCCTGCGATACTTCTTTGGACAACCTCATGCTTTGTACATAGTTTTTCCTTGTGTTGCATACCAGTCCACCCCCCTCTGCCACCTCCCAGAGCAAGGTGGATGTGAGCACTTCCAGGAAGCAGCTATGTCTCGCTTGGCCACAACCATTGCCGTGTTGAAAAATACTTTTTCATTCCTAGACCCATCCAGCCCATCCGTAAGGAGAGAGTGTCATGGGTCATGAGGGACTTTGCACTCCAAGATTTCTGTGAGCTCCTCCTCAATGTCACCCCAGAACCGTGCCAAATAAGGACATGCCCTCACCATATGGAAAAAATCAGCCGGGTCTTGGCCGCACCTCGTGCAGGTAGCGCTCGGGAAAAAGCCCGTCCGATGGAGGCGTACCGGGGTTAGGTAGGCGGCATGCAAATAATATAGTTGGATCAAGCAGAGTTTAGCTGATGCAGTAACCGTCTTGGGTGCCATGAGAGCATCAAGCCAATCTTCCTCATCTAGGAGTACCCACCCACTCTTCCCATTGGCTTCTAAGCCGATCCAGTGAGGTCTGGTGTTGTTAACCAGTGTCCGGTAAATGCGGGAAATACCCCCCTTCCCCAGGTCCCCCAACATAGGGGCCTATTACGATGGCGGACAGTCGGGTCACAGGACCGACCGCCCATGTCGCGGTGGTCCCGCCATATACATTAGGATGCGCCCGCCACACTGGCAGGCGCATACTGCATTTCTAACATTGCGGCGGGCGGTGCTGTCAGCAGCACCCGCCGAAATGCCAGAAATACATGTTGTGTATTTGCATGCACAACGTTACAGGCACCGTGCGGTGCCGGCCACCTTGTGCATGCAAATACAGGAGGATACCATAGGTACCCCCCATTTGCACCCCCCACCCCTAACACCCTGGGGGCCCTCAACGGGCCCTTAAAAGCAAAGACCGCATGCCTTTCCATGGCGGCAACGCCGCCATGGAAAGGCTGATCTCCGCCAATATACTAATATGGATGGCGGTGTCTTGCAGACACCGCCACCATATTAAACATGTTTTCCGCCCGGTCGACGAGTCAACCAGCGGAAAAGCAACGGACGGTCTTTCCATCCGCCGCGGACCCCCCAGCCATCCTAATATGGCGGGGTGTCTTTATGGTGTGGATGGCGGGCGGTTCGCCCCCGCCGAGCCGGCGGTGGCTACCGCCGGCTCGGCGAAGGAGAACTGCCCGCCATCCTAATGGGCCCATAGTCTGCACTTCGGGAGGACTGTACTCAGGGATCCTTGTGTCTTCCGATATGTGTACGTTGAGGGCATGTCGCAGTTGCAAATATTTGTAAAATTGTGTTGGGTGCAGGGAGTATCGGGTCCGGAGGTCTTGGAAGGAGTGCATATGACCACTCGCCCACACATTCCTAGTTGCGAGATTCCTATAAGGTCCCATGATCTAAATCCCTGCAACTCACTGACCTCTCGGAGCCAAGTGCCATGCCAGATAGGCGTGCACTGAGTCAGCTTGTGTGTCCATTGAGTATGACACAGAGCTGCCCGCCAGGACAACAGCGCGGAGCGCGTTACATCTGGTAAGATGGACGGAATGGACTCCCCGTAAATCAGTGACTGGATTTTGGGCAAACCAAGCTCGCTCAGTTCAAGCCTGTAGGCCGGGTCGGACCAGCCCCCAGTAAACCAATCATGTATGGTCAGTAAGCGAGTAGCCAAGTAGTACAGGTATAAGTGTCCCCCTTGAATGGAGGAATCCAGCACTGGGTCAGGGCCAGACGTGCCCTCCCCCCCCAGAGGAACTTGGTGGCCATAATGTCCAGTTACTAAAACCAGGCCCGCAGAAAACAAAAGGGGGTGTTTGGAGGACATATAGGAACCTGGGGAGAATCATCATTTTAAACAGGGCGACTCTCCCCAAGGGCTTCAATGGTAACGTCTGCCACTTCTGAAGGTCTGCCTTGGCTTTCTTCACCAGCGGGGTAACATTGAGGGAGCAGCCTAGCTCTGGGAGAAGGGCAACCCAGATCTCTAAGTATTTGAAGGACAGACGTAGAATCGGTATTGTGGATTGCCAATATTAGCAATCTCTAGACAAGTGTAGGGGGACCAGGGCCGATTTATCGGAATTCAGCCGGAGGCCGGAGGCTGCAAAAGGATTGCAGGATCTGGAGGCACTGAGGGCCCGACAGGGCGGGATCAGCTAAAAAGATTAGGACATCGTGGTCGTAGAGAGCGATCTTGTCCTCCTCCGTGTTGGGCCATTCCCATCCTCGAACGCGGTCCTCGGACCGCACCAGAGTCGCCAGGAGCTCCATTGCCAGGGTGAAGAGAAGGGGCAAAAGGGGGCATCCCTGTCTTGTTCCCCTTTGAACGGGGAAGGCCTCCGATAAGACCCCATTGACTAAGACTTGCGCCTAGGGCTGGGCATACAGGACGCGTACCAGACTACGGAAGAGGGTGTCAAAACCCATTGTGGTCAGCACGCCGTCTAGATACCTTCAATCCACCAAATCAAAAGCCTTTTCAAAATCTACGAGAAGGATCACCAAATAGGGGGCGAGCAAATGATGGTGAGCCAAGGCCAGATGCAGCCTCTGAAGACAGTGTCTAGTTCCACGCATGGGCATGAACCCGAACTGGTCTGGGTGAACCAATATGGACAGGTAGAGCTTCAGCCGCTGGACGAGAATTGTGGCATAGAGTTTAACCTCTGTATTTAAGAGAGATGGGACGGTAGTCTGCACAACGACAAGATGGCGGTTGAGACTTTGGGAGAACCACGATGGGGGCCATATCTGTCTCGGGCGGGAAGGGACCCTTCTCCAAAGCCTCTTCGAACAGGTCTGCGAGGCGTGGGACGAGAGTCTCATGATACTGAGCCATTGCCACCGGGGATCGGTGTGTCGACCCGTCCAGGTCCACTATTTCGGTGATAATGCGGTTCTTCCTAGGGTACGTGGCTAGTCTGTGAAGAAGCATGCCGTTCTTGTCACCCCAGCCATATACTCTTGCTACTGAGAATCTCCAGAGGAGTTTGGCTGCATTCAATAAAAGCTGCCTGATCTCCGCCCGAAGATGAGCGAGTTGTCGTTCTCGGGAAGTGTCACCGACAGTAGGAGGGGATTGCTCGAGGCGTAATGCTTGTGCCTCCCACGAGGTGATCTGCTGCAGCTGTGCCTGTCGCTGATGCTTGAGTTGGCCCTTAGTGAAGCCCCGGATGGTGGCCTTGCCCGCCTCCCATAGGGTACCTGGGAAGGACACCGACCCATCATTGGTCAGGAAGTACTGCTTCAGCTCCATCCCCACCACCTTTCTAAATTCTAGATCTTGGAGGAACCAAGCATTCATCCTCCACGTGGGGCGTGTCGATGGTCGGAGATACCCCTGGGGAGGATACGGATGTCTGGAATCGTGATGCAGTCAGTCTATGCGTGCCTGCTTATGGTGTGCCTCAGAGGTGTGAGTGAACTGTTTGGTGTCAGGGTGCCAGGTACGCCATGCATCGCAGAGGCCAAGAGATTCAGACCAATTTGTTAATTGTTTCGCTTGCTCAAGTCTAGTGGTAGACAGGGGGCCTGTCGTGTCGAGGTGCGGAGAGGAAACCATGTTCAAATCGCCCCCAATAATAGTGGGGCCCAAGGGCAAGGTAGCCAGCAGGGTGGTGTCGTGTTTCAGGGTTGTTGTGAGCATCGAAGGGGGTGAGTACATGGACACGAGGTTAAGGGGACTACCACACAGCGAGCCACAGAGGATCACTGATATTCCCTGGGGGTCATGAATTACTTGTGTTAGCACAAAGGGAAGGGTGCGCTTCAAAAGGATAGCCACCCCTTGGGAGCCCTGGGCGGAGCTAGAGTGCCACACTCTTTCGTATTCATAGCGTGCTAGGAAGGGACAGTGGTTACCCAGCAAATGTGTCTCTTGAAGCAGGAGCACCTCTGTACCGAGGCGTTGCGCATAGCGTAGGGCAGCCATTTGTTTAAGTTGGTCTAGGAGACCATTAACATTCCAGGACAGAACGTGACGGGAGGCCCTCGGAATGGGTATGTCAGTCATGGTGGCTTGTGGTCAGTGTAGCTGTGTGCGGTACCACAGAGAGTCGTGAATACGCACGGGGGCCCGCCCCAGTGGGGAAGGGTGCTTGTGAAGAGGCTGTGCATACTACATGAGGGACTATCGCAGAGTGTCTCATGAAAGCTGGCATATCAAAGCAATAAGAAACAACTACAATGGGAAAAACAATCCCAACCCCTCCACCTACCCCCTCCCCCCATCCTATACTTCGAGAACAGAAGCATCTATCGGCCCACAAGTGGAAACAAGAACCAAACGCTCGGGTTGGGTTGCGTGGAGGACCCCTCCATTTAGGCGGATGTGCAATGTCTCGGCAGAAAGACAATAAAGTAGAGCAATAATTCTGCTGTGGCTCTGAGCCCCTACAGCGGTTGAGGTATGTCCCCATAGAGACCGTGCACCGAGCGGCACCCGCAGGATCTTAGAGAGTTGGGCTGCGGGAAAGATCCGAGTGTGCTGTCGGCAAGCCCTGTTGGCGCCCGAGGCCTCGTGGACTGAGAGCCCGATGGCAAGGGGGACAGGTTTCGCCATTGTTGGAAGGGATGCTCCTCCGTCATCCAAGTCCAGGCTGCTTGGGGCGAGTCAAAGAATTGCGTTTTGCCCTGGAAAATGATGCCGAGGCATGCGGGGAACTGGAGTTGCTATTGCAGACCAAGGTTCTGCAGTTTCTTTTTAACATCCATGTAGGCGCGATGCTGGTCTTGCACTTCCTTGGTATAATCAGGGAATACCATGATATTATGGTTCTGGAACTTGAGGGGTCCCTGAGAACGAGCCTCGCACAGGATGGTTTCCTGGTCCTTGAAGTTAAGGATCTTTAGTATGGTAGGACGAGGTGGGGCCCCGGGTGGTGGTTTTGGTTCTAGGGACCGATGCGCTCTCTCCACTACGAACCACGCGGAGAGTGCCTCCTTGGGCATCCATGTTGTGAACCAGGTATCAATGGAGGATACCTGGTTCGTCTCGACCCCTTCAAGGAACCCCACTAGGCGGAGGTTGTTGCGGTGTGCTCGGTATCACCGCATCCTCCGTGCGCCGATGCAGCTCTTTGGTGTGCGAGCGCAGATTGGCCACCTGTTCTTTCAATTGAAGGATATCGTCCTTCGCCATAGAGAGGCGAGATTCAGCCTCTGCTATTAGGGCCGTGGCATTGCGGAGGACTTGCCGAAGAAGGTACACATCCACCTTGACTTCCCCGATATTCCCCTCCACCGAGGCTTGCGAAGCGCTGATCGCCTGTAGGATGGTTGCTAAGTCTTTGCCCGGAAGAGGGGGCCCCATCAGTCTGGCCGGGGGGGTCATGCTCAGAGGTGATGAACCGGTCCAACTTCGGTTGCGTAGAGCCGGTCGCGGATTTGGAGGCCCGATCTCTCCCCATGGTCGATGCCAGGTCGCACCCCAGTAAGAGCTCCAGGTGCCGGAAGGATGAGCCTAAGGATAGTCAAATGCCCCAAGTGAAAGTGCGTGACCCCACCAGGATCGAGGGCTGCAAAGCAGGGTTCAAGGCCACTGTATGGGAGGCAGAGGGGGGTTGATTTTCAGGCACTCCGGTTCCCGGCTAAGCCCCCCAGTATGGGAGGCAAGGATTGAAGCCGTGGGCAGGGGTGACAGGTGCCCACCATGGTGATCCCCGGCGATGGATGGAGGTACTGCAAGACCTACTTGAAGGTAAAAGTCAGGAGGCCAGTACTGTGTGGGGGAGATGCCTAAAGAGGCTTTGGGATGTAGGGGGGTCCGCTCCCGGGACCCCACCCTGCTCGACCAATGCAGCCGATTCCATCCTCCGCTCGAGTGGCCAACATCACGCACCGGATGCCGCTGCAGATGTATCGTGGCGACCTACCGCCTCAGCCTCACCTGATGGATGCTACGGGATGCAGAGAGCCCCCCTCCGCCGAGGGGGCACACCCCCCGGATGGACGGGCCAGTCAGCCCGAAGAGTGCGCCCAGGAGAAGCAGTTTCAGGAAATGGTGAGGCACTGGCTGAACCACACGCCGCCGCCCAAAATAGCAGCCGAAAGAGGGAAAAGGGGGCTTTCCGCCTCCACGAGGTCCAGAACAGGGTCTTGGGAACTAGCCCTCCCCCGCCTAAATGACACAAGCAGTGTTACGTTTCCGCCCCCAGTCCAACACTCCTCGGGATTCGTGCGATGTTATAGGGAATCCCCTCCTTGACATCCCCAACTCCTGCACTTATGGCACGGAAGGTTAGAGCGATCAAGTGAGGGAAGGGAAGGAAGGGAACAGCGGGGAGTAGAACCTGTAAAAGAAAAAAAGACGAAAACACAGCAGCAGTAAAAACTACACTCATAAATTTTCACTAGGAACAATGCTATGTTCTGCCTGCGATCAGGGACGTAACTCTAAATCTCTATTTAGTTGTGCAACAATATTACTCCATATCCTTGCAGCCCAAGAAGCTAGATTCCACATTCACACACCATACAACCACACGTTTCAGGTGAGTGAAGGAACGACAAACTTCCCCCTTGATTCAGTGTCAGTGAACTGTTATCTTTACTGGCTAGTAAGAACCTTTCAAAGGCCAGTAAGGTCCTCACATACAAACAGAGGACAGGGTACGGTGGTCTGATAAGCCACAATAAGTCAGGAGGCGAGGGTCCGCTTGAGGCTCCACACGGGAGATCGAATCCAGTGAGGCACCCCCCTGAAGTCGAACTAATGGTTCCGGAGTGCTCTACGCGGTTAAGTCACCGCTCTCTGGACTGAGGCGTCCCAAGCTCAATACACGGGGGTTCCGGTTCTATACCTGCGGTTACGTCACCGCACTGGGAACCCAGACAAATCAAAAATGAACACGTTGCTCCCCAGTTCCCTGCTGGCAAGCATTATTGTTCCTCTGGGGAGGGGGGAAGAAAACAGAAACAAAACAGCGCTCCAGTGCGGAACACTTTAACGGGCAATACGGGGGCAATAGTACACTTCTCTTGCAGCAGCCGAGGACCGCTCACGGGCACTCATGTCGGCTCCCTCTTGCTGTTGTACTCCGGTTGCTTCTGGGTCGGCTGGAAAGGAAGGCCGCTTTCCCTAGAAGTTTACTGGGTCGCGGTCTCCTCCCGCTGCGGGCTTTCGGGAATCGGAACGCTTCCGGCTCCGAACGTAATCAAATGACGGACTCGAACCAGAAATTACGCACAGTGTGCTGTGCGCGGAGCGACTTCTTTATACACGCGGCTCCTCCCCTAGTCCCGTGGCCTTCTGGGGGATGTAGGCCATGTAGGTGCACGAACCCGATTCCTGATAAGCAAGACCACCCAGGGCCCATTGTGCACTAGTCGTAGATGTCCGCAGGGGTATGAACGGCCCAGAACGATTACACTGGTGGGCACCCAGGGGTCTACACTCCACCCCAGCCACACAGCCGCCAAGGCCTCAAGACCTCCCAGTCCCAAGCACACCCAGCGCAGAGGTCGGGGAAGCACAAGTCGGGGCGGAAGGAGGCCAGTGAGTTCTACCCAGGGGGTCCTGCTGCCCGACATGCACAGCCGAACGGCTTCCACACTGCCCCACAAGGCGAGACCGCCGCTCTTGGACCGGCCGGGCCCCAGGCACAGGGGGAGTCCCCTTTTTACAGCAGTCTGGACTGGCCCAAGCACACAACAGCACCGGAAAACAAAGGGGGGGGTGATAGAGGCCTGGGCAATGACCTCCTGCGCCGCTGCCCGATGTGGCAGCTGATCACCAGTCCCGTCCCCACTCACCGGGTGACACCTCCTTCTGGGCTCCGGGCTCCGGGGCCGGCCTCAGCCGCTGGATTTGGCTCGATGGTCTAGCCTCAGGAGATGTAGTTCTCCGCTCTAGAATGAGTTTTCCCGGCATGCCGCCACCCCAACTCTAGCCGATCCTCCACAGGCCAGGTCAGGATATGCAGAGCCCCGAGGTGGATGCAAGGCCTGTCAGGTTCGCAGGCCATGGGCACTGGAAGCCGCCATCTTGTATGTACGGGACCCGGGAGAGTCAGAGCGCCGGACAGGCCAGCGGTCATCCAGCGCTGCTCCCCAAGGCTAGGCAACACGTTATGCAGATTCCCTGCTGGACAGGAGCCACACCGCCGACCGGTGCCCCCCAGTGAGGGGCGCCATTGTCAACAGCGGGTCACGGTGGAGGCCGCCATGATGCAGCCCAAGGGTTTTGCCAAATCCAGAGCCCAATCGGGCACCAGGAGCCCGGAATCAACAATCCGGACGCACCGGTGCGGCTTTCCCTCTCCGGGGGCTTCCTGAGTGCAGGTAAGGTGTATGGATGGCAGCCGCAGACATTGGGATGAGAGGCGGATGACGGAGGGGTCTAGAGCACTCGTAGAGTGCGACCGCCATCTTGACGCCTCAGGCTACGCCCCAGGCATAGTAGTTTTAATATGCCTCTCCTCAAGCAAGATGACTTTTGCATTAGATGCTTATGACCAACCCAAATTTGCTTTACATTTATTCCTCTTAATAAGTCCATTGACATTACAAGAAGCTGCCTTTATTACTTTGGAGTTATAGGGGTATATTTACAAGCCCCTATTGCCACTGGATCATCACTTTTTTGGCGCTGTGATTGGCATAGCATTTTCCATATTTACAACTGGAATTTCCATTATAGATCACTTTTAGTTTGGACTGCTGGAACAGCCCTGCTTGAGTTCCGCTTTCTTGAACAATTCAACCATGTCCTTGAATTCTTTATGCCTACAAGCTGTAGCCAGTGAAATATCTGAAGACATCCAAAAGGAATAAACATCTGAAGTCTGAAATTGTTTTGCACAAATAGCTTTTTTTTAGGATCTGCTCCTTAATGAGATATTATCCAAAATTGACCAAAATTATTTGAGGATATTTTGCATTAGGTACCTAGTGGCTAGGGACTGTAGGTAAGCATGATTGTAAGATCTTTTGCTAGTAGCTCAGGGGCAACATAAACTTGAATACGTTCTGACATTTCTTTGGGAACATTCCTCCCTGTTTCGTTATTCTCTGGAATGCCCACAAAACGTAAGTTAGATAGTCGTGATTTGTCCTCCAATTCATCCACTTTGGTCTTGAACTCGGTTATCTCCATTTTTGAATTTGCTGTCAGTGTCACAGTTCTTATGAATATCCTCCAGGTCTAAAATGCTCTGCTCACCTAGTTCTGTATGATCATTACCTCATTCAGACGCATATTTATAGCACATAACTGCTGAATAAGTTCCTTGTGTGCTTAAATTTGGCTAGTATTCAATTCTCAAATTTCTCCCATAATTTGCTGCAAAACAGAGACAATCAACTGAAAGGGCGACAAGGGAGTAGATAAATCCTTATACAAATCCATTATCTTTGCCTTTAATTGCTCCTACCTTAACCAAGAGGCAATTAATCATTGAAAATTGAAACTTTCAGAATCAAAGCTGGCCTCCCCGCTGACATCAATGCATGGAGTTGCAGACTATTGATGTTGATTGAAATTGTTAGAGCACGCCTCGGCATACCACATACTGCCTCCTCACTTGGAAAGCTGGCTTTCATAATATTCTCGATTGGCTGTAGTGTTTTTTTGTGCATAGAAATGATTTGTTAGTGACTTGAAGATCGGGTATGAGGGAGCGGTGGGAGACTGCGCAGGGACAGCATCTTGTGAAGACATCTGTGGTGTACTTGGAACAGAGTGATCTTCTTGAGGCACCTGAGCTGTAAATGGAATTATAGCTCTTGAATTCCGTGTTTTTTTAATATCAGAATTTGTGAGCTTTGCTTTGCTTATTCTACCTGTTTGAGTCATCCCCGTTTTTTCACAACTGCTGCTCTGAGCTCTGTAGGTGAAGAGGTGCCTCAAATTTGATTATTGGGTCTGATGATTGTTGCAATCTACCATTGTTACGCCTGGGATTCATTTTTAGTGCTCTGCTCTTTTGCCCTGAAAAGATGGTTACAGGGTTGAAGCTCAACAGTGCATTAGATGTTGTCAATGGCACTACTTCAGACATTGTGGATTTATGGTGCATTTTCGCTGAAATGAGCAGAAGACGATTCTTTACTGAGGGGTCTCATCGAGGGTAGCGCTGCATTTAGTCCAAAGTCAAATATTATCAGGTGCCCCACCTGGTACTTTTTATTTAAGGGAAGTCTCAATAGTTCAGTACTCTTCTTTACCGCAGTACCCCCCCAAACCACGCTGCCCAAAAACACAAAAGAGTATGCTGCAGTGTTCTGGTTAGTCGCAAGCAGCACCTACTACTAGCGACAGTGAAATATCAAGTGGCTGTTGTGCCGGCAGCGTGAAGTATCACGCAGCAAAATAACTGGGACTGCAAACGTGTTTCACTGTCGCCAGATTTGAATATACGTCTGGCAACTTTATACGTTAGGCACAGAAGCCACTATTTTCCAAGCACATTAAAAAGAACAGATGACGCTGTATGGGGAGTTCGTAGTTGAGCCATCCCTATGATCCTTTCTCCAGGTCGAAATTGACAATAATGATACACTCGCCCTGACGAAGTTCTTTTTTGTAAGAACGAAACGCGTTGGGTGCCTGGTGCTTGATATCAAATAAGATGAAGAATAAAGAGATTTGAACATTACCAACTCTGGATGGACTTTCATAATATATTTCTTTTTCGGTTCTGTGGATACTTTTTGATTTGGTGATGCAACCTACAGTTGACAAGAGTTTATGTTGATCGTTCTGATCGCCCCTTGGAAATGGCAGGGGCAGTGGTGTTGCACACCGCAGGAGCATATTGCTCGATTACTAGTTTAACTACTGAAGAGATTATTATTGAGGATTCTTGTCCTCATTACTGAGGGAGGTGCGTCACATACACTGGATAGTGTTTGTAGGGTTCTGCTGTTTCCTTGTTTCTAAAAAAAAATGCACCTACTACTAGGTGGACCGCCTCCGCAACCCCCCAAAGAACCCCTGATCTTTATACCAGTGTCTAATACACCACCCCAAATCAGCTCAGTCTCTCATTCAAAAGCCAAAGTACTTAAAAAAACTTGGGAGCACTTACCATCATTACACCGATCCATACTTTATCATTCGGCGTCAAATATCTAATTTCTGGTTGCCTTCTGAGTGCTAACCCCGCTTTCACTCTTGTCATGTACAGGCTACAGCCTCCTACTACTGCTGCTGCTGGGCAAGCAGCCTGCTTCACCTGTTTCGATGTTCCATTCTTTTTGAATCGTCGTGCTTTGTCCACCCAATTTTCAAACTTCTGCGGCTGTGTGTCCTCTCGCCATTCACTCGCAGTTCCAATACTCTCCTATTGTCTGATTAAACCCACCTGTCCATTGTTCTGCTCGATGGTGTCTCCAACCAGTTTTCCCTCCGGGAGCAGCATTAGCGTCTTGACTCCATTAAGCCTCAATACCATTCCCAAGTAGCTTCAGCCATGGAGCATGACGGGTGTTCTACGTGGCATCCTCCACACTGCTTACGTGCAGAATGTGAATGCCTAGTTTTTCAAATTAAGGAGAAACGAAATCCGAACTGTATCAACTGCATTGAAAATGATTTAAAGCAGGAGGATTGTTCTTCTTGTGTGATTCTGGAACAGTTTCTGTCATTTTATCAATCTTTAGTAAAGCGGAAGGTGTAGACGGGCATAACCAAAGTGAGCTAAGTGTGCAATACTTATCGCATTGGCGAGTTACTCACCGCTTTTAGAGCGGGCCCCGGGTCATCTAGGACGCCATAATTGGTGAGGATTGGTTGGGGAAGCGCCGTTTGTCGGCGTCATCTTCGTTGTAGCGCTCTAGCGCTCAGACGCTTGGAAGGAGAGCCTTCATAAGCCGAAGACTCAGGTGGGTGCAGCCTGGTACAAGGTGCCCTCTGGGGTATTGCCGCGCTACATTGTATTACTGCGCTATTTGGATTACTGCAGGACAGAAGAGCGCTGCGCTAGCGAAACATACTTTTTAATATAACAATCCCAATTTTTATATCTAGGTTGAATATAGTTTATTTTTGCCTGGATTTTAATTGCGCCGTGAGGGCGCACGCTGCCCCCCACTTGCATTGTAAAATATCGCATTGGCGAGTTACTCACCGCTTTTAGAGCGGGCCCCGGGTCATCTAGGACGCCATAATTGGTGAGGATTGGTTGGGGAAGCGCCGTTTGTCGGCGCCATCTTCGTTGTAGCGCTCTAGCGCTCAGACGCTTGGAAGGAGAGCCTTCATAAACGGGCCATGAGGGCGCGCAGCGGTCACGCGCAGCGGGAGCGCCTGATGAGCGCCGGAGGAGCGCCAGAGGAAAGCCCGTTTGCGCCCGTTCGCGCACGATCGGGCCTCGGGCTCAGACACACTGCTCAGGTAAGAGTATATACTCGTGCTGAGCTTCTAGTGTATAAAGGAACAACTTCTCCCCGATGTTTACATACGCTAGACTTGATGAAAGGCCACCAAGCATGCAATCGTTGTCCTTTTCTCGTGTCGGAACAGGTACCCGACGAAAACAAACTGTCGAAAAACCTAAAGATGGCTTTACTTAACTGCCGATCCCTGCCTGGACACAAGGAGGAAATCTCACTCCTAATTACCTTTAGAGATCTTGATGTTCTGTTTCTGGTGGAGACTTGGCTGGGGGAACACTCTGACCCAGATTTGGTCGAGGCACTACCCCCAGGATACATAGTACAGCATAAAGACCGACCAGGAAGAATAGGAGGAGGGATTGCAATTATCTACAGGGAGAGCATAAGTTGCCGTCTACAGGATACGAGCATTCAGGGATGTGAGAGTACTCATTTTACTCTCCACCCCTCAGACGAGAGCTCAATAACAGGACTACTGATCTACCGACCACCAGGCCCTCTTGGTTTATTTCATGAAAGCCTGTTGGAAGCGGTGATAGGTGGGGTCTGTACGGCCACGAATTTCCTGTTACTGGGAGATCTTAATATCCACTTTAACAAGCTAGGAGATAGGACAGCGAAAGATCTAGAAAATGACCTAGAGAGTTATAACCTTAATCTGAAGGTTCGGAGTTCCACGCACAAGTCAGGAAACACTCTTGATCCCATTTTTACTAACGTTGAGACCATAACAGTCACAGAGCCTTATCGTGTCCCTTGGTCGGATCACTCGGTGATTCCTTTTTACTGGAAAATATCCAGAACAAGTACTTTTACTTCCTCAGATAGAGCGTTAATAAGACCTTGGACAAAACTTGATGTGGACAACTGGAGGGGACTGTTAGAAAGCAGCAAGCCTCTGGATAATTCCAATGTGGACGTGGCTGCTAACAACTTTAATCAATGGATCACCCAATCCCTGGACAAACTTATACCTAAAAAACCCTCAACAATTAGGAAGGGAGAGCTGAAACACCCATGGTTTACCTCAGAATTAAGGCTGCTGAAACAAGAATGTAAAAGGGCAGAACGTTACTGGAGGAAGGATTTTAGTGCTGATAGGAAGATCAGTTATAAAATCTTACTGAAGAAATACAAAAATGCTCTTATCACCACTAAAACTGCTTTTTTTGCGAACAAGATCGAATCCGCCGCCAATGCCCCGAGGGAAATGTTTAAGATCGTGAAGCTCCTTAATAAAATCCCGGATCCCCCCGTAATAGCAGATGAGCTGAATACAAGATGCGAGGATATGGCGAACTACTTTCAGACCAAAATACATAAAATTCTGGAGACGATCCCGGTAGTAGATTTGACTGCACACCACAGGGTGTCTCCTTGGGAGGAAAGAAGGGAACGCCCAACACTCTCGGAGTTTGCCCTCCTCACGGAAGAGCTTCTTCCCTCTCTGATGAGGAGTATTAAAAGTGGATCGCCACGAGACCCAGCCCCTATGAAAATTCTTAACCAGGCACTCCCTGCCATCAGTGAACCGGTAACTAAGATGGTTAACACCTCTATCACTATCACAGTGAAATAGACCAAGACAAGAGTGCATTGTACGGGGTGACTGAACTCAAAGGAAGTTTAAGAAATCGGGTATTGATTGAAGGGGGTGGAAGCCCCACTCAAGCAACAGCCACAATCCTTGTCACAGTGAACCACAAAAGTCACTAAATTAATATGTGCTTAATCCTCTGGTAGCTTGGCACAAAGCAGTCAAGCTTGACATAGAGGCAATATGTAAAGCACCTGTGCAGCACACAAACAGCAAAATAAACGGAAGACACAACACAAAAAGTCCCAAACCAATTTAGAAAAATAGAGAATATGTTAATGAATACAATTATACCAGAATGTCAAAAATCATATCAATAGAACCAGACTATGTAATTTCAAGGTTTTGGTAGATATAGCACATAAAAACAAAAAACACCACTTGCGGTCCCCTGTTCGTGCTAGCCCGGGGGAAGTCACAACCAATTCAGGCGACAGAGATGGAGCATGAACTGGATACAGGGACCAAGTTAGTCCCACTGAAAAAGTCACCTTCACAAAGTCTGGTACAAATAATTCAGTTTTTGTGGGAGAGGAGGCCCCGAGGAGCAGGGAGATTATTGCAGATAGTCAATGTTGTAGCATGAAGAGCAGGCTGGGAGGTGCGGGCTGCTGTCACTGTAGCTCGAAGAGCAGGTCAGGCGTCGCAGACGTTGCATGCTCTGTTAGTAGTTACTGCAGGCTGTCATTGCTGTAGGCCTAAGTGCTGATCTTGTGTTGCCAATCATCATTGGTGGTCACTATAATGCAAAGAGTTGGGTTCACCAGGGGTTTGTATTGGCAGTTGTCATGGGAAGCAGAGTCTTGGCATGAACCGACCTGTATGCAGTCACAAGCCCAAAACTTCAGGATTTTACATTTCTTCATAGGAGGAGCTCATCTGATGCCAGCCAAGCGTCCTGGACCAGGGAAGACACTACCTTTTCAGGATCAGGAACCCACTCCAGCAGAGAACAACAGGGCTCAGGCAGCTCTAGGCAGGTCCAGTGCACAGGTCAGCTGACAGTTGCAGGGTGGCCTCTGGAGGTTATTATATCACTGCAGTCCAGACAGGAGGTCATCTAATTGACACTTGGAGTTACTCAGGTTAGTCTGGGATGAAAGGAGCAGGTCCAGTCTCGCTTCTCAGAGAGCAAGGCAGTCCTCAAGCAGCAGGGCAGCCCTTTAGTTGCAGCAGGGCAGTTTTCTGGAAGGCAAGGCAGTCCTTCTTCTGTAATGTTCCCAGATCCAGGAGTGTTCTGAAAAGGGGCTCTGGTGGTCCAATATTTATAGCTGGTGCTAGCCTTTAAAGTGGAGAGATTCCTTATATTGCCGAAAAAACTGGTTCTAGAAAGTTCTTCCTTTTCCCTGTCAAGGCTCCGAGAAGTCTGGGATAACAAAAGACTTGTGTCAGGTTCTTTTGTGTGTGCTAAAGGCAAGCCCTTGTGTTATATTCCTGAGTCAGGCCCATGTAGCCAAGCAGCCTATTTCTTACATTGTCCTAAAAAATACCATTTTAGCAGTGAACTTTTGCACACATTTGCATGCATGACAATTTTGGATTGGTTTCTCTGCAACTACTTTGTTCACACATACAGCTTCACACAACATTACCATGAGGCCTTGAACATCATGTACTAGGCCTCTCTACGCACTAGGTACAAAAGTCGTACTATCTTCATCCACGATGCGACAGCGCTATCTACCTATCCATAACATCACTAATCTAACGTGCCCATCGCAAAGGCTGCTTTTTATTATAAACAATAGGCATCTCGATAGATTGGTAGAGGAGGCACTTCTGCAGACAATGAAGGTTTCTGCATGCTGAGAAATCACCACGCACTGGTCTGACATTCCGTGAGGGGTGTCCAACTCGAGACCAAGATGGGGTCCTTCAGTTACTCCTATCAGGTAATGCGGTTGGATCGTCTCTTGGGGGGGATTCTTGACTCTACACCCATAAGCCCTCTAGGTATACTCAGAGGGCCCGATTCTGATCTAATACGGAAAGCATCCCGACTGAATCAGATTGAGAATGCTTTCCGTACGACTCAACTGCGAGTACGATGCATCCATGTTAAACACAACCGAATCGTACGGAATGCTATCATTCCGAAGGAAGGCTCCGTAAACCGCACTGATGCGACCGACTCGTTTGTATACGTTCAAAAATCGCATGCCGGTCACGATTCCGACTCGTATCAACACACAATGAGATGATGTTGCATAAGAACCGGTAACGGAACTGTGTCGGTCCGTGTATTAAATGTCAGTGGGGGCAGTAGAAAACTGTGAAAAAAAGCCTTGGCAACTCCCCAAAACAAATGTAACCACACCCACAAATCCACCTATATAAAGGGCCAAGACCATGATTCTTTGCCACAACTGCCAATACTTACAAGGAGCTTCCACCAGACATTCTCTGGTCTCTGCCTCTCTTCCTCGCACACTCACACATCACACACCCTGCACAGATTTCATTTCATACAAAAACACATAAACATATACCTTTTTTCAGATTCACACTCACCTCCACACTCACCCTCACCTTCACACTCACCCTCACCATGTCCAAAAGGAAGCCTCCACGTTTTACGTTTACAGATAAGTAGTTGAAAGTGCTTGTAGATAAGATTGTCAGAGTAGAGCCACGGTTATTTAGGAACCTAGTCCAACAGACCCCCCCTTGCCCAGAGAAATAGGATGTGGGAGAGGATAGTTAAAAAGGTGAATGCTCAAGCACCTTGCCTGCGCACAATGGAAGATATCAGGACCAAGTAATATGATGTGCAAAGGAGGGTCAAGAAGCTGATGTCCAGGGAACATTTCCAAAGCCAGCAGACTGGCGGTGGCCCTCTTGCACAACCAGTCCACTTCACCTCCTGGGAGGAGAAGGTGCGTGACATCCTTCCGGCAGAGGGTGTCTATGGAATCCCAGGATCACAAGAGTCTGGTGAGTACACAATCCACATTCAAATAAAGTTATTAATCACACCCCACCCCTAGAGATATCACTGTAAATGATACAGTTAAACAAAGGACAGTATAAATATATCAAATGTACTAGATTCTAAAAGCATGTGATGTGTATGTCAGATTGTAAACAAAAAAACGCCTCAAATCATATTGAAAATTTAACAAACTATAACCATGTACATACTTCTCACAAACTCACAGCTAGGCCTTCTGCTTCAAGCAACAGGTAGCAATGTCAGACATCTTGGCCCAGTACTTTCCACTCACTCACAGGAAAGCACAGTCACAGGTAGGCTGTTTGGGATGGCTGGGAAGGTGGGTGTAGGCACTGGCACCATGGGACTTGTAGTCACTGCAAACACTCCTCCCCACACACAGCTCGCACAGACATATTGGGACTATGCCGGCCTCTCAGTCAGTGGAAAAGTACCAGAAAGATGGCTGACATTGTTGAATGGTGTCTGGAGCACAAGGCCTGAGGGGAGTAGTAGTCAAGTCAAGCAACAGGCACCAGCATCAGACAACTCAATAGTAGACTTCCATTCACTGTCAGTTAGCCATAGGCCCAGATGATCTGGTTGGGTAGTGTGGGAGGAGGAGTGTTTGCACTGCTAACATCTTCTATCATTCTCTATCCCACACATACACCTTCTCACACATCCCAACCAGGTCACCAGGAAGAGTGGTGTCCTGACAATGGGCAGGATGTCTGACATTTGTGCATGTGTCTGAGTTGAACATAAATCCCATCATGGCCTCGTGCTCCTCACACTAGTCCCCAGAGTCAGACATCTTGATAGTACATTTCAATTCACCATCAGATATGGCATAGTTCATGGTCTGCTGGCTGTGCTGGCTGGGAAGGTGTGTGTAGGACAGGGCATGATGGGAGTTGAAGTCAGTGCAAACACTCATCTTCACACACAGACCAACAAGACCACATACAATTGAGCTTGAGAATGTACTGGCAAGATGACTGGCCCTGCGGACTTCTGTTTGGAGCTTAAGGCACTGTTGGAGAGTAGTGGACAAATCAGACACCAGTCACCAGTGTCAGACATCTCCGAAGCACATTACCACTCAATATCAGGACAGTAGACTCACAGGTAAGATATGTCGGAGGTGTAGGAAGGTGTATGGAAGATGGAGCCTGATGGTAGATGGAGTCAGGACAAACACTCCTCCTCCCACACTACCCAACCAGGTCATCTGGGCCTATGCCTACCTGACAGTGAATGGAAATCTACTTAGAAAATGGCCGGCACTGGAGACTTCAGTCTGGACAACTACGCCCTGCTTGTGGACAAATAGGCACCAGTCATCAGTGTCAGACAACTTGCAAGTACATTCACTCTCACTGTCAGAGAAGCTGAGTCACAGGTAGGCGTTTGCTGATGGGTGGGAAGGTGTGTGTGGGACAAGGCCTGATGTGACTTTTAGACATTGCAAATACACATCCACACACCTAGCCATGCTCACTCCTCTGGGCCTATGCTTACCTCACAGTGAGGAGAAGTGTACTGGCAAGGTGGCTGACTTCTGCATGGTGTTGATCTTGAAACCAACTCCCATCAAGGCCCTGTGCACAAAACACTCTTACTACACAAAACCGGTTTCGCTGTAGTCAGGCGTCGAAGCACACCCAAGGTGCACTCAGTGCCATGGGTGGGACCCTTTTGTTTTTTATGAGGGCCCTCACCCACCAACTAGGTTGGTGGGTGAGGGCCCTCATAAAAAACAAAAGGTTTTTCCCTCCTGACATGGACATGGACATCTAGCATCCACTAATAAGCTAGTTCTCATTGATATTTACCAATCTTTATAACCCAGCCTGTGAATCAGGGTGCCAGATTGAGACCTTGTTCCAAGTGTCAGCTCTCAAGACCAGGTCTCTTACCAAGCTCAATTAGTTTTTTGTGTTAATAGGAGGAGATTTAATGCTAAATTGGTTCTAAACCCTACTGCCTCTGATCCCTTTTTGGCTAATGATATTCCATTTTGTTCTAAGACATCTAACACAAGAGGGAGGCAAATGTACAATACTATTGGGGAGGCGGGCCTTTATAAAGCGATGGACGTGGTCGGGAATCTCTCCAACTAAAGCCCCATCTTTGTAAGCTGGGATAAAGGGTCAACCATAGACTATGGTGCCGATCACGATCCTGCAAAAACCGGGTACGAACCGTCGGATGGAGCATATTCTCCGTCCGACGCGTACCCGGTCGTCAAAATATACAAACATGGAATTACGATTCGCACGGAAACTCAATTTCCGTACGAATCGTACAAAACCCCGACCGACGAAAATAAACATACAAATGTGATCCGGGAAAGCGCCGACGTGACGTCGGGACGCACGCAGCCTGCCATTCACGAACCAGGAATTACGATTCGCACCAACGTCATCCCGCACGGACAATATTTTCCGGCTGGCAAAAACTGCCGGGAAATCAGGACGATGCGAACAAGGAGAACCTGTACGCGACGGACAGAAATGGACCCGAACCTACGTGTCATCCCGGCCCTCATAGCAGTCGACCTCCTCTACAGGTTCCGACGCAGACGCCGCAGAAGGTCAGAACAACTAAGGGAGGGGGGAAAAGGGGGGGGGGCAGGACCAGGGGCAGGCCACAAAACCACCACCAAAGTCACACAGCACACATGCCCTGGACATACCTGACCTCCATGCCCTGGTCACTACGAGGGGGTGGGGGCGTGTCCAGCAAAGCCAGCGTCCGCCACAACGGAAGTGCCTGACGACGCGAACCGGCAACACAACTATACAGGTACGTCCCGTACCCACGCCTTAAGAGCGTGGGTACGAGTCGTACCACGCCCGCACCTACGTCACCCCAACAATGGCGGGACGGCTGTACCCAAGTGGCAAAGGCCTGGGTACGGCCCGCACAAGCATCACATAGCGTGGGGACGGATATGTACGGACCGTACCCCCACCCCCGTATGCATGGAGCGTACCCCCAACCCCAACAGTGTAAGTACGACCCGTACCCCCACCCGCGTACGTATGGAGCGTACCCCCACCCCAACAGTGTAAGTACGACCCGTAACCTCACCCACGTATGCATGGAGCGTACCCCCCACCCCAACAGTGTAAGTACGACCCGTACCCCCAGCCGCGTACGTATGGAGCATACCCCCCACCCCAACAGTGTAAGTACGACCCGTACCCTCACCCGCGTACATATACGTCCCACCCCAACAGTGTACGTACGACCCGTACCCTCACCCGCGTATGCATGGAGCGTACCCCAACAGTGTAAGTACGACCCGTACCCCCACCTCGTATGCATAGAGCGTACCCCAACCCCAACAGTGTAAGTTCGACCCGTACCCCACCCGCGTATGTATGGAGCGTACCCCCACCCCAACAGTGTAAGTACGACCCGTACCCTCACCAGCGTATGCATGGAGCGTACCCCCACCCCAACAGTGTAAGTACGACCCGTACCCCCAGCCGCGTACGTATGGAGCGTACCCCCCACCCCAGCAGTGTAAGGACGACCCGTACCCTCACCCGCGTATGCATGGAGCGTACCCCCCACCCCAACAGTGTAAGTACGACCCGTACCCTCACCCGCGTATGCATGGAGCGTACCCCCCACCCCAACAGTGTAAGTACGACCAGTACCCCACCCGCGTACATATGGAGCGTACTCCCACCCCAACAGTGTAAGTACGACCCGTACCCCACCCGCGTACGTATGGAGCCTACTCCCACCCCAACAGTGTAAGTACGAACCGTACCCCCATGGAGCGAACCCACACACGTGTATGTTCTAAGCGTACATATTGTTAAATAGGAGGGGTGTGTGCCTATCACTCCCAGCAGTGCCCAGACGCAGGAGGGGTGGGTGCCTATCACTCCCAGCAGTGCCTGGACGCAGGAGGGTTGGGTGCCTATCACTCCCAGCAGTGCCCAGACACATGAGGGGTGGGTGCAGAGTCCTCCCAGCAGTGCCCAGACACAGGAGGGGTGTGTGCAGAGTCCTCCCAGCAGTGCCCAGACACAGGAGGGGGGTGTGCAGAGTCCTCCCAGCAGTGCCCAGACACAGGAGGGGTGGGTGCAGAGTCCTCCCAGCAGTGCCCAGACACAGGAGGGGTGGGTGCCTATCACTCCCGGCAGTGCCCATGGAACGCAAAGGGTGGAGTAGCCACAGATACCATGGCCACAAATTTCAGTCAGGTGCACAAAGACCCTGCAGTACATGTAACACATGTGTGCGAGGCTGGGAGTATACGCATGCATAGCGCAGAAAAGAAAACATGTCCACATGAAGTCATGTCAATAGTCCACATACACAAGTACAATGACTACCAAGGATGCCACGAATGATGCAGGTGGAGACATCGCTCAGCATGCATGTGCAAAGTTGAAGGAGTCCGTCACACACCCAGCCAATGTACACACAGCTCAGCGCTAAATATTGGGAACACCCTGCAGGGAAGATGTCAGGGTACACAGAGGAAGGAATACACCTTTGGACAATTTCACCATGCAGCAACTGCTTACATGAACAGAGAAACCTAGCTAACACCGTGTGATGGCACACAGATCCCAGGGTCCCCCCTATGACCAGCACACTACTACATTTCCCACACACCCAACACATGAACACCACCCAAAACCATGTAGCAGCCCCACCAACAGAAATACCAGCAAAGCAGTAGTGTTCCAAGGGGAAAAAAATAAATTGCTTTATTCAGCATGAACCAAAAAATCTGGTTTGTAGGAAGTTCAATATTTACAAAGCCCATAGGGCAGTCCAGAAGTCACAGCTGGATGGGGAACACAGTGGGATGCGTGTCCCCGTAGCTTGCCTGCACAGTTACATTCCGTCGTCTTCCACAGGGGTGAGGGCATCATGTGGGGGGGGAGAACCAGGCACCGCAGGGACAGGAGGGTGAAGGGTAGGCGTCGTGGGTGCAGGGATGGAGGACTCCACCACAGGGGGTGGGGCAGGGCCAAAGGCGGAGGCCAGGATCTCACTGCACACCTTATCAAGGTCCTCCAGGGAATCTCCTGCACCCGAAGGAACCACAGGCCCCAAGGAGGGGGAGGGGTCAGAGGGATGGGTCGCAGCGCCACTGGGGGAGGGTGTGGATGGGGGGGGAATCAACCACCCTGACCGGGGACTTCCTTGACCGCTTGCGTGGTGGTGTCACTGTGGGGCTCAGGGACAGAGCGGCCATGAAGGAGTCTTTGGGGGAGATGTGGCCAGGAGAGCTGAGGGGAGGGGATTTGGAGGGAGTGGATTTGGTGGAATGCGGACTCCCACTCTGGCTGCGTGTCACATGTTTGCCCCCTGACCCAGTGGGTGTGCCTACTTCACCCTGTGTGTGCGTGTCAGGAGGTGTGCGGTGGACCTTCCCTGCTGGTGTGGTGCCTGTGTGTGTTGTGGTGGGTGCATGCTGACGTCTGGCTGTACGTGGGACAGGCATGGGAGTGGGAAGTGTGGATGGGGCAGGGGTAGGGGGTGGGACGTAGCGCTGCAGGAGACCCACTGCTGCAGTCAGTGTCGAGTCTATCTACCTCAGCAAGCTGCGTTGGTCAGCCTGCAATGAATGAATGCCCTCCAAGTATGCCTCCATGTTGTTGAGGACCAGGCTGTGGCCATGGAGGACATTAAGGATCGCAGCCTGACCAATCTGCAACTGCCGCTTGATGTCCACAGACTCGGCATTGGCGGCAGCAGTGGAGACAGGGGCAGGGGGTGCAGTGCCTGGCAGGAAGGAGACATGTGGTGACCGGGCACGTTGGGAAGGGACACGAGCAAGTGGGAGGCGGCTGATGGCAATGGAGGGGGCGGGGTGCGATGTTGTGCCGCTGTCAGATGGCGGTGCAGCCTCCGCCCACTCGGAAAGATCATCCTCGGACCCGTCAGCTTCATACTCTGTTGTGCCAGTCGACAGGTCCCCGGCTTCACTCTCCTCCGCCTCAGTCCCACTTGATGTGCCAGCCCCGATGTCACCGCTGGCACTGGTGTTCGGTCCCTCTGCTCCGTCTGTGCCCATGTCTCCCTCCGTGTCCCCCGACGATGCTGTGGGCAGGGTGAAGAGACAGAAATTAATCATACACCTGTATACATACGTCACATGAGTCCAACCTACATAGGTTACAGTGCATAGCCTGAAACAAAAGAAGAGTTACATCTACAAAACAAGGTACATATGTAGGGCATGCAAGACACAGTTGTTTGACCCACCATGCCACAGAAAAACTATGGAGAGCATGACACAATAGCAAATGAGATGGAATGGAATTTTGACTGAGGAGCAAGGCCCTGGGGACAATCCAGCACTGCATCTGCACCACACAGCGTGGCAGGACATAGGGATGAGCAGGGACCATATCCAGGAACAAGAGGCACATGAAGCATAGGTTATACTGAAAACATGCCCACCATGACTGGCTCACTGCACCTTGAGTGCATGTCCAGACAAACATCACACTCTGGCCAGTCCTAGCAAGGAGATATCAGGTTGTGACATGAAGGCCATGCCCGCACCACCCACCCCCTACATGAGACAATGATTTGGAGACACAGGAAGCACTTACATCCCTTAGTCTGGGTGAAATACACATGGGATGCAACAATTCAAGATAGCACACAAAATACCCAAGGTGCGCCTGTCCAAATAACCATGTACAAATGGGCATCATCTGATGATTGTAACAAGACACACAGGCAATGTCCACCGTGAGTATGAGCAAGGAAAATCAGGTCAGGCTGTACAGTGGACACTTGTACTACATTTCACGTCAATATACATTTGGTCAGGGGACAATGGCACAGAGCACAACCTATGCTGTAGACACAGAGATTGTCGACATATTCGGATTACACACATGATACCTAGGAAAATATGCCCCTGGGGACAGTAGTGGCCACACAACTCCATGCTCCTGAATGGGAATGACTGCAACACACGCTAACATCCCCGCACTATGCGTACCGCACACTCATGCACATCATGTCACAGGCCACCACATAGGACATGCGTGCTGTAAGGCCTCACACTTGAGAGACTAACTCCCATGTCTGGACTCAGCATTAGTGCCAACTGACATGGAACCCACAAGACCAGAACTGGACAGGGCACAGGCAAGGTCCCAAAACCTGTTACACACCACCCCCACACATGATGCTGCAGGCATTGTACACATGGAGAAGGTGCCAGGCTACATAACCTTGTGACGGAGTGACTACACACAGACCAGGGAACACATTGCAAGGAGGGGAAGGGAGGCAGGAGAGCACTGCAATACTGTGGGTAACAGGATCTGCACAGCACCATTAAACCCTGGCAGTGTATCCATGGAACAGTGCACTTACAAATGCTGGTGAAACACAACAAACACACATGTACCTACCCCCTTCCTGCTGCTGCATCTCCTGTAAGCGCCTGTCCAAGTCTGGAAATACCACCGCCAGCACACGCTTGTGGATGTGGGAGAGACGGCGGCGCCCGCGGTTCTTATGGCTCTCAGGTGAGTCCCCCAGCAGGACCTGTGCGATCCTTCGCGTCCAGCACCGGATATCCTGCCAGCGTTTCCTCACCTGGGACAGGCGCCGCTTGCGACCATCCGCACTCCTCACGGCACTGACGGCGGTCAGCCAGATCTGCTCCTTGGCAGAGGCGCCTACCTGTGAGGATGAACAAGTGACACTACATCAATACACCTGCAACATGTCACAGAGACACATATGAGAACAAATTAGCTGGTTACAACAAGGCATGTCATGCAGCCAACGCATTGCACCTTTGCCATAGGGACATACTCCTCTGGGGAAGGGCAAAAGCAGTACGTGCCAGTAAAAGTACACAGGTGGAATGAGGGCAAAGACATAATCAATTATCAAGGCTCACACTGTGCATCACACCCACCCCTCCTGCGTCTGGGCACTGCTGGGAGGACTCTGCACCCACCCCTCCTGACTCTGGGCACTGCTGGGAGGACTCTGCACCCACCCCTCCTGTCTCTGGGCACTGCTGGGAGGACTCTGCACCCACCCCTCCTGTGTCTGGGCACTGCTGGGAGGACTCTGCACCCACCCCTCCTGACTCTGGGCACTGCTGGGAGGACTCTGCACCCACCCCTCCTGTGTCTGGGCACTGCTGGGAGGACTCTGCACCCACCCCTCCTGACTCTGGGCACTGCTGGGAGGACTCTGCACCCACCCCTCCTGACTCTGGGCACTGCTGGGAGGACTCTGCACCCACCCCTCCTGTCTCTGGGAACTGCTGGGAGGACTCTGCACCCACCCCTCCTGTCTCTGGGCACTGCTGGGAGGACTCTGCACCCACCCCTCCTGCGTCTGGGCACTGCTGGGAGGACTCTGCACCCACCCCTCCTGACTCTGGGCACTGCTGGGAGGACTCTGCACCCACCCCTCCTGACTCTGGGCACTGCTGGGAGGACTCTGCACCCACCCCTCCTGTCTCTGGGCACTGCTGGGAGGACTCTGCACCCACCCCTCCTGTCTCTGGGCACTGCTGGGAGGACTCTGCACCCACCCCTCCTGCGTCTGGGCACTGCTGGGAGGACTCTGCACCCACCCCTCCTGTCTCTGGGCACTGCTGGGAGGACTCTGCACCCACCCCTCCTGACTCTGGGCACTGGCTGGGAGACATCAGGCATTCCCCCCCCGGGACCCTCCCTACAGTACATAGCATGTGTGTCACACCTGGACACAATGGCAGAAGTCACAGTCACAAAAAAGGGACACAGTCTGTGCTAGTAGCCTCTGCACTCACCTGATACCCTGGTCGCCCATACAGCAAGGGGTACTGTGGGAGGATCACATCCAGCAATGCCAGGTTCTCCTCCAGGGTGAATGGCTGTGACCTCTCCACAGACCTTGACATGGTTCCAGGGAATCAGGAGCAGCAGCAGTGTGGTAGAATCGAAATATGTGCAGGCAAGTGATCCCTCATGGGACCTGGCTGCCTTATATCTGCCTTGCTGTCCTGTTTCATGCACAGGAGTACAGAGTGATTGGTCACTCACATTTGCATCCTATGTTTCCTCCAATCCCTTCAAACCTAGCACAGTCAGTGGGTTCTCATTGTGTTTTTTTCTTCAGCATGATGTCAACCCCACAAACACATTGCAACAAAGTAGAATTATTCCAACTGACTTCTGCTGTGCACCTTCCAGAACAAATTCAAACTTAAAACTTGGTCTCCATGACAACCAGTATGCATGTAGGCCTTAATACTTGTCCCTCATGTGTCCCCTATGTAAATTTGAGCTTCACACACAGGTACGGTGCGTTCCGGGGCCCTAGGACACCCCAAATGCATAGCAACGGCCCGTACAGGCGTGTGTACGGGCCGTACCACAATGAGTACGCATACGCAAGAACACCCATAGTGGTACGGCCCGTACGCGCGTGCGTACGTTCACTATCACTATGGGTGTCCTCGCGTATGCGTACTCGCAGTGGTACGGCCCGTACACACGCCTGTACGTTCACTATCACCATGGGTGTCCTCGCGTATGCGTACTCGTAGTGGTACGGCCCGTACACACGCCTATACGTTCACTATCACCATGGGTGTCCTCGCGTATGCGTACTCGTAGTGGTACGGCCCGTACACACGCCTGTACGCTCACTATCACTATGAGTACGCATACGCGAGAACACCCATACTGAGACGGACCGTACACACGCCTGTACGCTCACTATCATCATGGGTGTCCTCGCGTATGCGTACTCGTAATGGTACGGCCCGTACACACGCCTGTACGCTCACTATCACTATGAGTACGCATACGCGAGAACACCCTTAGTGAGACGGACCGTACACACACCTGTACGCTCACTATCACTACGAGTACGCATACGTGAGGACACCCATGGTGATAGTGAACGTACAGGCATGTGTACGGGCCGTACCACTGCGAGTACGCATACGCGAGGACACCCATAGTGATAGTGAACGTACGCACGCGTGTACGGGCCATACCACTATGGGTGTTCTTGCGTATGCGTACTTACTGACCGTACACATGCCTGTACGCTCACCATCACTATGGGTACACATACGGCAGCACTCCCATAGTGATATGGGAACGTACACAGGCCCTCTTAGCAGCAGTACGGTGGTTTTCACACATCACAGTGGTGACAGGCAGCACACAGGAAGGAATAGGGCTGACATACTTGTCCATGGATGGACATCAAGGCATTGTCTGGGCAGTACTACATGTGTGGGGCACAGGTGTGAAAGGCTGTGATGTGGCACATGACTCCTGAGTCGAGAAGGCACCAGATGTATGATGAGATGTGTACACATGTAATGTGTGACGGTGCAATGTGTGCCAGGCATGCCCTTGACTCCTTTGACATGTGTGCATGTCGTACTGCACACTTGGATGAGCGTCACTGGCATGGCACGGACACCAACACACGGAAGTGTCCCCTGAGGCCCGGTACAGGGATTACCACACCTGACATGTCACTACCCACGGTGCACGATGTGACTATGTCATGTATGTGTGGGGGGTTCCCATTAGGTTGATGTTGGAGCTCCCTCAAAAGCTGCAGCTGTTGCAGCAACCAACATGTGTCTGTGTGTAGATTGACATTGCACACTGTTCCGCACACCATGCCACATGTGGTATCGGATGTGAGGTGCGTAAGTATGCATGGGACACGGAGTAGTGTAACAAGGACATGTCTGCATCCTCTCTATGAATGTGTGGTGAGTCATGACATGTACACCTTCATGGCAAGGTGTGTGGGCTGTCCTAGTGTAATGTCATGTGACCTGTGGCTCTAGTGTTCCGCTACCAGTCTCTGCAATCGACATCCTACTTCTGCTGATGTGTGGATGTATGTCACTCCTGTCTTGCGTCTGGCTGTTCACTTGCACTGGGACACAGCTAATCCCATGCCATGGCATGTGGAGGTTCACAATCTCCGTGTGTAGCTGGGTCTTGGGAGGAGCGTCACCTGGCAGCCATACGTGTCCAGGGCATGTGGCACATACCTGACTCCGTATGTAGCATATGTGTATAGACAGATTTACATGTGCTCAGTACAAATAAATTGTTGTTGTGGTGCACTCACTCTTCCTTGTCACTTCCAAATTACTGCAGAGCGCCGCCTCTTCCCCGACCAATTCCGGACTTGGCTGCCATGCGGGAGAATGACTGTATCCGGTGCTACCGCTTCCCCCAACGGTTGATTCTGGATTTGACGGCGAGACTGGCACTACACCTGCAACCGCTGCACAGGTATCCTACGGCACTGACACCCAAGCTGAAGGTAATGGCAGCCCTACATTTTCTAGCCACGGGTACCTTTCAAAATACCATAGCTCATGTTGGTGGCATGTCCCAGAGCATGTTCTGCCGTGTGCTGCATGATTTCTTAGAGGCCATGTTGATTCACCTGGATGACTTCATCCATTTTCCTACCCCTGAAATGTTGACTGGGGTCAAGCGTGGATTCTATGCCATGGGAGGGATGCCCCATGTCATTGGGTCCATAAATGGGACACATGTGGCTTTGGTACCACCACAGGCACAGGAGGTAGCGTACCGGAATCGCAAGCACTACCACTCCATCAATGCCCTTGTGGTGTGTCTGTCCAACATGGTGATTTCACATGTCTGTGCTCGTTTTCCAGGATCAGCACACGATGCCTACATCATGAGGCGTAGCAGGGTGCCTGAAATGATGATGCAGCTGCGCAACGAACAAGCATGTGTTGTTGGTGGGTACACTCTGTCTGTCCTGTATTTTGCGTAGACTTCCAGCGCGACCGCTTCTCCTGTCCTGCTTATGTCCATGTGCTTTCCATGTAGGGGACGCTGGCTATCCCAACATGCCATGGCTGATCACACCTCTCCGCAACCCCATCACGCCGGCCCAGCTCCGCTACAACACCGCCCATGGCCGGACAAGGCGAGTGATAGAGAGGACGTTTGGCCTTCTGAAGAGCCGATTCAGATGCCTCCACAAGACCGGCGGCGCCCTCCCATATGCCCCGGCGAAGGTCTGCAAAATCTTCATGGTCTGCTGCATGCTGCACAACAAGGCAGTTGAGAAAGCTGTGCCACTCATCCTGGATCAAGATGACCAGGACCATCCACCCGTGGAGGACGAAGGGCTTGGCAATGGGGCTAGTGATGTGGAGGATGTGGAACCGCAAGAGGCCATCCGGACTCGGCTCATACGCGACTTCTTTGCTTAGTGGTGAGTACCAGTGTCTGAGTGTGCACGCATTGGTCCCCGTGTGGCATGTGTTGCGATGTGTGTCTCCACCTGCATGTATGGCACGTGAGTCTGAGGTGTGTGTGGGTGTGTCACTGGAGTGATGGTGCCAGTGATGGTTGTATTTCCCCAGTCCTAATTGTGACCTAGCATGTTGTCATCCATACATGTGTCGAGTACATGCACATGCAAGTGGCTCTGCTTTTTGTGGCTGACTTCTTGTGTGTCTCTCTTCCCCAGGTACTTGCGCATGCCGTCTGCTGGTTGCATTGTTGTGGCACTGCTATTCCTCATGGACACATCATCGTGTGCTGACTCAGCGTTACAGGCACGGACACGTTTGGAAGTCTCCTTAGGGTAAGGGATGCATATGGGGTGTATTGGGTGTGGCAGTTGTTCACGATGTATGCACACTGCCCCTGTCGATGTTTGGTTCCTCTGCAGACATGTTGCATCACCATGGTACACATTACATGCAGCTGGGTACACCTGAATAGATGGTCAGACTTGTTGACAGTCATCAGTGATGGGATTGTGGAATGTGATGATGGCATCAATATGTGTAACACTGCCCTCGGACACATACGGTTTGCATTGGCTTGACATGCTGTGGGACTTCCACATCAGCGGATCAATGGTGTATGGCAGGCTCTCCGTGAGCAGCTGGGGGTGTTTAGCTGTTAGCCAACACTTGTGTGCCAGTTCCATGGCTATCACGCATTTGTGCTGCAGAAGGGGGGTGCCAGTGTTGGACCCACATGTTACTCCACATGAACTGTTCATGTGTACTTCGAGTTGCCTCTGCAATCCCGAATACATGACTAATAAAGGTGTCCCTATGCCTCAAAGGTGCCTCTTCTCAGTCAATGCTGGTGTGTTGCCACGGTGCATCCGGCATGTCTGGCATGGTTTTCCGTGATAGTGGCTATGTGTCTATGTGTCGAGTAGCAAGATGCTAGCTGTTTGTGTGGGATTAGACTGTGTATTGTGCATGATGTCCATGACTGTGTGGGTATTGTGACATGTGCCATCCCCATGCATCCAACGTTGGCCAGGCCACCATTCTCTGCATCCACCGGACTCAAGCTTGCAGGACATGGTTCTGCCACCTGTCTACACATACCTGGGTGCCCCCCAGGACACTCGTCATGATCCCTGACCTCTGCGCATGACTGTTGCTGTACTCAATATGTCTGTCGGCACGGTTGTGCGGCCACCCCCTCAGCTGGTTGGGCCCATCACGGGTGTGTATGGTGCTCCATGTCTGTCTTGCCTAATACACTGTGACCCATGTGTGTCCTGTGCCAGACTCAGGCCCCAGGGTGTGGATGGTTGAAGTCAAAAGAGAACTCAGGCATGTTTAGACTTTACAAGACACATGTAAGGTAATAATGCAACCAGCAGGCATCTTCTCTTCATGGTGTGAATTTTTTTATTTTAGTGGGGGGGGGGGGGGGGTTGACATGAGGGGCTTTCCGGGTGTGTGGAATCCAAAGTTCACTAGGGGAGTTGGTGTCCTTGCCATTTGAAATCCTCAGAGTCCATGCCACAGTCTTTGTCAACATTGGTCAGACAGTGACCAGCAAGGCCATGCGGCAGAGAATGTCTTTTGATGCTGTGCTGCCTTTGCTCCAGTGGGCCAGGTGCCAGGCCAGGTGTCCTGGGAGATGGTGCTGTAGCGCCGACCCTCACGGTCTTTTCCGTGGACGACCCGCCCTCCTGCGGGGACCCTCAGAAGCAGGCCGTGACGATGTTTGGGATGCTCCATCAGATGTTTCCTCCTCCTCCTCCTGATCCCTCCCTGTGGGTGGTGATGTTCTACGCATTCTGGCACAGGGAGGGTTGCCCATGTTGTCGGCCATCCGACGGAGTGTACTGTGAATTCCCGTGAACACCGTCACGAGCTCAGCCTGTCTGTCCTCCATCCTCCGTTGGTGTTGCAGTAGACAGGCATGTAGCTCCGCATGTTGCTGGGCCTGCTGGGTCTTGATCCCCTCGAGGACGGACACAACCTGGGCCATGCCCGTGGTGTCCTGCCGGTATGTGTCCAGGATGTTTCGGACATGGGAATATACCGGTTCCCCAGCCAACTGGTCAGGCTGGCGCCTCCGCCGTCCTCCACTCCCACCACCCCTGCCCACTTGCGCCTGGCCTGCCGTTGTGGGCACATCGGGTCTCCGGGACCCCTGAGGGATGGCATTTGCGGTGTTGCCTGCCTCCTCCTGGGTGCCCGGAGAACCTTGTCCCTCCTGGACAGACTGGCTGCTTTGTGGTGGTGGGGCAGGGATCCTGGGTGTCTCCTGGGATGTGGCAGGAGTGGGGGTGGTGGTTGGCCCAGGTGCTGCAGGTCGTTGGACACCAAAGGGGCCAGGTTGGTCGGGGTCGTCCACAGAGTGGTGAGAGTCGTCGCTGCCGGTGGGATCGGCCTCCCGCAGAGCCAGGTCCTGTGAACCACGACGTTGACCTGTGTGTGAGAGAGACAATGTTAATTTTGTTCCATGCAACATCCATGTTTCATTAGTTTCAAAGTTGGAACATTTCCTCTGGGAATTTGGATCTGTCTTGCATTCCACTCACAGTGCACTTGTGCATGGGTATGTCCCTTGGGCACAGTTTTGGCGACTTTAAGTATGTGTGGCACAGTCTTACTTGCTGCGTCAAGTGTGACTGCAGTCAGCAGTGGAGTGGGCAGGTGTGGCGAGCCGTGCATTGGCGCCTTCCGTGTTGCACCGTACGTGGGCACATGAAGTTGTTCCACACACTTCAATGATGCAGGTAGCTGTCGTTGTGCTCGTGCACAGGTTGTGACATGGCCCTGTGTTTTGCCATGGAGGAGAGGGGGGGGTGCTGGCACTGGCCACCCTTGTCTACATGCACGCAGTCCACCTGCTGACGAGCAGACATTCCCACACACCACAAGGCTGAATTGCTCTCCCTGTGTCTCCCTCCCTCTCTGTCCCCCTCTCCCTCCCTCTGTGTGTCGGCCTCCTCCCTCTGTCCGTCTCCCTGTGTCTCCCTCCCTCTCTGTCCCCCTCTCCCTCCCTCTGTGTGTCGGCCTCCTCCCTCTGTCCGTCTTCCTGTGTCTCCCTCCCTCTCTGTCCCCCTCTCCCTCCCTCTGTGTGTCGGCCTCCTCCCTCTGTCCGTCTCCCTGTGTCTCCCTCCCTCTCTGTCCCCCTCTCCCTCTCTCTGTGTGTCGGCCTCCTCCCTCTGTCCGTCTTCCTGTGTCTCCCTCCCTCTCTGTCCCCCTCTCCCTCCCTCTGTGTGTCACCCTCTGTCACCTCAGCCCAGCTTCCTGGGCACACACTGTTAGCAGTTCTTTGAATGGCCCTTGGATTGTTTCTGTGAGTTTGTTTCTGATCTCCAGGCACCCATTGGGTGTAGTGTCTGTGTCTGCGCTGCTGCTGTGGTGGTGTGTGCTGCCACTCTTTCACAGTGTTGGCTGTTCATTAGCTGCTGTCATGTGCAAAAACGTGCCTTCACCGCCATGTGTTAATGCAAGGCATCCGCCATTTGCTGGCAAGTCTTTCCTGTGTGGGGACACACTGTTTGTCTGGCTGTGACCTAGGCCATATGGGCAGAGGGCATTGTTGTCTGCTTCTGAGTTGCACTATGTGATTTTTGGGGCCCACTCTCCCGCCATCCGGGTTACCGTGTCATGTGTTGGTGTCTTCTGTGGCCTGTGACTTGACATTGTCCAGCTGGGTGCATGGGGCATGGTGGCGCCAGTGGCATGTGCATGTTCATGGAGTGTGGTTGAGTCATGCGATAGCTTGGTGTGGTTGCGTGCCTGTTTGTGAGTTTGGTTGTGGATGACGTTCCCCCCATGTGAGGTGCGTTGTTTGTGTACTCACCCGGGTCTCGGAGTCCTCCTAATCCTTCGACTGCCTCCACCGGCAGTATGGCCATCACCCTCTCCTCCCAGGGATGGTAGTGTACGGGTCTGCGGGACGGCCCTCCTCCAGTGACGTTGGCCTGGTTGTGTTCATCGGTCATCTTGGCTCAGACCCTCCTCCACAGATCGTACCACCTGGCTTGGCATTCCTGCTTGTTCCTTCTGGTGTCCGCAACAGCATTCACAGCATCGACAATGGTCTGCCACATGGCTGTTTTTGCTGAGATGCTGGTCTGTCTGACCAATGTTCCAAAGAGGTGTGGCTCGACTCTGAGGATTTCATCGACAAGGACCTCCAACTCTCGGCTAGTGAACTTTGGATTCTTGTTAGTGGGCATGGTGAGGGGTGTTGGTGTGGATGGTGGGGGGGTGTGGATGGTTGTGGGTGTGTGGGTGTGGTTGTGCAGGTGTGTGTGTGAATGTGATGAGGGGGTGTTTGTGAGTGTGTGTGTGTGAAGGTGTGCAAGTGTAAGGTGTGGTAAAGCTTCTAGTATGGTGCTGTAGGTTGTCTGTGGGGTCTGGCAGCAGTGAGTCTGTTGCAAAGGCTCATGGTTTGTGTGTGTGGGCCCTTTTTATTGGTCCATTGGTGGGTGTGGCTGTGTTTGAACTTTGGGTGGGTGTGTTATAAGGAGTGGTGGTGTTTTGGGCCTCTGTTTGTTTTTGGCAGTTGCAGGTCAGTGAATGTGTTGTTTTAGTGGTTGTTGGACATGTTTAGTGGCTTTGTGACATTCGAATGGTGTATTCTTGTGTCGTTTTGGTTTGTCCTGGTTGTGTACGTGCGTTTTTAGCGTGTGTACGGTGTGTACATGGGCAATTTTGTTGTACAGTGCTGTCCTTGTGTGTGGCTTGGTACGACTCGTACATGCGGTTGTGATGTTGGGGCCTGGGGTGCGCTCCGTACTTAGAATGTTGTGGTGGGGGTACGCTCCATGCATACGCGGGTGGGGGTATGACTCTAACGTACACGAGTGTAGATACACGGGGGTACGACATGAATGTAGAGGGGGGGTACGACACGTACAGGGGTGTACATACATTGGGGTACGACACATACACGGGTGTACATACAGGGGGGGTACGACACGTACAGGGGTGTACATACAGGGGGGGGTAGGACACGTACACAGGTGTACATACAGGGGGGGGTACGACATGTACACGGGTGTACATACACGGGGGTACGACACGTACAGGGGTGTACATACACGGGGGTAGGACACGTACACGGGT
The DNA here is from genome assembly GCF_964204655.1 of Triturus cristatus. Taxonomy (NCBI): domain Eukaryota; kingdom Metazoa; phylum Chordata; class Amphibia; order Caudata; family Salamandridae; genus Triturus; species Triturus cristatus. The sequence continues at coordinate 510,894,710 of NC_140580.1, read as the reverse complement.
GTACATACACGGGGGTACGACACGTACACGGGTGTACATACAGGGGGGGGTACGACACGTACAGTGGTGTACATACAGGGGGGGTACGACACGTACACGGGTGTACATACATGGGGGTACGACAAGTACACAGGTGTACATACAGGGGGGGGTACGACACGTACAGTGGTGTACATACAGGGGGGTATGACACGTACACGGGTGTACATACACGGGGGTACGACACGTACACGGGTGTACATACAGGGGGGGGTACGACACGTACAGTGGTGTACATACAGGGGGGGTACGACACGTACACGGGTGTACCTACATGGGGGTACGACAAGTACACGGGTGTACATACAGGGGGGTAGGACACGTAAACGGGTGTACATACACGGGGGCACGACACGTACACGGGTGTACATACACGGGGGTACGACACGTACACGGGTGTACATACACGGGGGGTACGACATGTGCACGGGTGTACATACACGGGGGGTACGACACGTACACGGGTGTACATACACGGGGGTACGACACGGGTGTACATACACGGGGGTACGACACGTACACGGGTGTACATACACGGGGGTACGACACGTACGTGTACATACACGGGGGGTACGACACGTACACGGGTGTACATACACGGGGGGGTACGACACGTACACGGGTGTACATACACGGGGGTACGACAAGCACACGGGTGTACATACACGGGGGTACGACACGTACACGGGTGTACATACACGGGGGTATGACACGTACACGGGTGTACATACACGGGGGATACGACACGTACACGGGTGTACATACGGGGGGTGTACATACACGGGGGGTGTACATACACGGGGGGTACGACTCGAACATATGGAGGCTGGGGGGGGTGTTGGGCGCGTATGCGGGCACATGTCTCCATGGTTGCTATGGGTGTTCGGTGTGGACGGTGTTTTTTCCATACGGTTGTAACTTCTGACGCACGGGATGGATCGTGATTCCCCGGTCGGACTTCACTTTTCACATTTGTACGGTGATTCGTCCGAGGACGTGTCGGACACATTTTCCGACACGAGGACGTGTGGGGGATTATTCCCAATGCGATTCGTATGGTCTTTTTCCCATGCGAATCGTAATTGGCAGTTTGTACGGCACTTGTACGATTCGTACGGTAAAACGACCGGATACGAGTCGTACGGGGAAAATTTTTACCGGATCGTAATTGGCACCTATGCGTTCATCTCCAGTACCCTTGAACGATTTGTAAGCTCTGGGAAGGTACATAAAACCTGCTATAGTGATCTGACCCCATTGAGGCTGGGATGGTGATACCAGTTAGCAGCTGCCCATTGGTACCCCTAACATAACTGGCCTGATCCCAAAAGACCAGGGCTCCATGGTTAAATGGTGTAATATATCAATCCCCGCTTTGTTAAAGGTTTCAGTCAGTTCAAGCCTGAGCCTGATCACGGATTTCCTGCTAACTCTTTTGATTTCCCCTGCGTTTCTTTTAGATGCCTTCCAGTCTTTAAATTATTCCATTAGGACTATCGTGCTTGAACTATTTGGGCCCTTTAGAACTCCTAAAATAGTTGGTTTAATAAAGGGTGCAGAGTGGCTAATGAGCAGCTCCGCGAAGCCCTCAATGCCAGGCCAAGAAACCAGCAGAACATTACAACTGCTAGAGCAGCCTACAAAAAAGTCATTAGGAATAGGAAATTAACCCTGAAAGAGAAAGAGTGGGAGCGTCTAGTCACCAACTGTAATTCCAGAGATGCCAGGGGCTTTTGGGAGTTAGTCAATGGGATGTAGCCTTACCCCACCATGCCAGATGACATAGGCTTCAACATTGCTCCCACACAATGGATAGCATACTTTAAAAAGATATCTGCATTAGGTATGGCTGGGCTCCCATCTGCCTGAGGGTACCTCACTGTTCCCATTAGGTATCACAATTGAACTTGAGGAAATACGTTCTGCCATTTTAGCTAGCCCCTTGAATAAAGCACCCGGACCAGATAGAGTGCCCATGGACCTCTGCAAGGCAAATATCCCTGTTTGACCCCTTTATTAACCAATGCTTTAAATACTTCCACCTAAAATAAAATTCCTAACTCATGGAACACTGCGGTCATTGTACCTGTTTTTAAACGAGTAGCAGACAGCACCCTGGTTGCTACAGCCCCATCTCTTTATCAGATTCAGCTGTTAAAACAGCGGGTCACATAATTTTGCAACATATTGAAGACTGTGCCCAACTTAACAACATTATTTTCCCAGCCCAATATGGTTTTAGAGAAGGTAGGGGAACCATGGAACAATGCTTTAAACTAAATTTGATAATTGGGAAATATGTAGGCCTGGGTGTGAAATTCAGCTTCACTAGCGGAGTCTTTCCCACTCCGCCCTAAGCGTAGTGCGCGGAGTTACGCAGAATGTAGTATTTTCTTCGCTCGTGCTCACCGATGTTAAGTTGGTGAATGCGAGCGAGAAAAATCTTACTCCAGACCACCTCCTGGTGAGATTTCTCAGTGTAGGCTTTCAAGGATCGTTACTACTGATTGTGGTGAGAAACCTTCCGTTCGCGAAGAGGAAGCTGCCGCTTGAGTAGAACATTTACTCGAGCAGCAGAAAGAAGCAGCATCCTCTTGCACTGCGCAAGTTTCAGTATGTGCTGATTTAGCAGCATGGGGAAAAAAAACAAGCGCTAAAAATCCAGTGAACAGCACAACCTAACGCACTCTGCCGCTTGCAGAACTCGGCTTAGTGCAGCAGAGTTTTTTGGTCACTTCGCCAAGTTCGGCATAGCAGAACTCTGCCCAAGTCTAGAAATATGTTCTAACTAAAAGGGGGCTTTCTATCTAGCATTCATGGACCTAAGTAGTGCTTTTGAATGGGTATATAGATCAAAACTATGGAGTACATTAGCCGATCTTGGGTTGCCTCAGTCACTGATTGATATCTCACATGCTCTTCATACAGATGTTAATGCATCGATCAGATATGGTATGGGAGGGGTGTGCACAGATTCTTTTAGCCTACCCCAGGAGGGGGAGATAGGCAAGGCTGTGTTTTGGTGCCTATTTTACTCTTATTATACATTAATGGTCTGAATTCTTCTTTGGTATCCAATCGGAAAGACAGGGTCAATTGAAATCCACATTTGTTCCTTTCCTCTTATATGCAGACTACACAGTGCTATTCTCCCACACGACAAATTAAGGTACTTGTTGATTCATATGTCAAGTTTATGGATGGACTGGAACTGGATACCAACATTACCAAAGCGCACTGTATGGCCTGTCAAAGGCAGACCTCACAAACTAGCCCCATCACCATCAAGGGGAAGGTAATTTCAAGGGTGGCTGCATTTCCTTATCTAGGGGTTACCTTTGACCAACAGAACACCTGGGTACCTTATCTCGCAGACCTCTGTCTGCGATTTAATCAAGCACGTGAATCCCTTTTTAGGTTTGCATCATCGGTGGGCAGTAAACCTATCTGACTGCAGCTGCAAGATATACAGAATGAAATGCCTCCATATGTTTTATAGGGTACCACCACCTGGGGGTGTCGGAGCTGTTTGAGCATCCAGCAAGATGAAAATCGTTTCAGCAGGAGACTGTCATTTCTAGGTCCTACCAGCTTTAGTTTTTTCTATGCACAATGAGTTGCACCTTGATCATGTTGGAAACCCCATCAAAATTGCCCCTTTGCTTTTGTGGATAGCAGTGTGGAGTGGTGAGCATACTGCAGTCAACAGGAATATGATTGAAGATTGTCTTGGGTGTGAACGTGGTCACACAATTCCATGGCTTAACTACATCAGGAGTGTTGCCATGTCTTTGGGCCTCCCATAACTGTTTCATACACCTGCGAATAGCGAGAACATTGCCCTGGAGAAACAAACCCTGAGAGCCTTCCAGTATTGGCCCTGAACCTTACCTCTTCCTTGTCAGAAATCCTTGGGAGAGATCTCTTCTCACAAAGTTTCTTTTGGGTACAATTCGATTTAATCTTTGTTTCCCTCCAGGACAATATGAACCGAGCTCTATTGAAATTTGTACTTGTGATTGCAGCTTGCCCCAGACTTTGGATGAACCTGGTGGTACTATTCTGTAGGTATGATCCCCCCGAGACAAAGGTAGCTTTTGCCCATTCTTAAGCCAAGGGGTATCTAGCAATATTGACTGGCTTTTCCTACAATTGTTAACTGCTCATGCAATGCCGTTTGCGGTTTGTTCTTTTTTAAAAGGCGCCCTGTACTGGAACAAAGTGATGAATTCTTGAAATGTTATTTGGCTTTTTAACTTCAGGTCAAAGTGACCCACTGAGAAATATGATGAAATCTAACTTTTTGAACTCTGTTGATTTTACTTGTGTGTTTTTATGTTTTCTTTAATTAAATAACATGTATTTATATTAAATATTTAATATTATGTTGTTTAACTCTTTTATGATTATGCATATTATAATCTAATAAAGATTTTCAATCAAGCCTTTTGCAAGTGTTACAGAGAGTGTGGATGACGAATTGAGTCTATGGCGCATGGTATTTGTACCTGCTGCTACTTACTGGCCTCGAGCGAGGGGGCCAAAACTACATGAGCAGGGGGCCAAAACTACATTACCCAGCTGCCCCTGCCTCAGGGACCGGAAGTCGCATTCCGCAATACCGCGCCAGGTGGCGCTTAAAAGCAAAGGCCATTTCCCGCGTCGCGGGAGCGCCCGGGGCTAAGCCCGGGCAAAGGGCGGGCCCTCTCAGGCCGGAGGAGGCCGGAGGAGGCTGGGCTGGGCCATAGACTTTGGTCGTGTGTCAAAAGGACTTATTTTACCAAGTGAGACATTCAACCTTTCTATTAGTATAAAGTGTATTCAAAATTTGGTAGTTTTGTCCTGTTTATCCATACATTATCCTAATGTAAAAACAAATCTGGACGATGACTAAATCTAAAATTGATAAACCTGTACCCGGGCTGGGCATCATGGACAATTATTTGGTAAAAATGGTGAATCAAATTAACAATGATCGTAGGGCCTCGCTAGGGTGAGGGAGCCAACCTGTGTCAGACGTAGATATTCCTCCCTTAGAGGTGCCCTCAGTTGGGGTTAATATCCCGGATATCCCAGACGTGGGTAATAGGGCTGTTATAACAGCTGAAGTACAGGTTTATGCTGAGCTGCACGAAGATCTAACCGATACACCTATTGAGGCTACAGAGCAGTCACCGCCTGCCTCTAGACCAGTGAGAACTTGCAGAAAGTCACAACTTAAACGCGGGGGGAAATACTCTAAAAAAAGACTAGAAATAGTTCAATCCGCTCCCAAAAGCCCCACTACTGGAATTGATTTGCATGAAGGTAGTAATACTGGTGGTATAAATATAAATCCGGAGCAATTTGCCCTATTGATTCACACTATAGAAGCCAAGATAGAGGCAAAGATAGAAGAGCTGATGAAACCTTTGACATCTAAATTGGACAGCGTCTCCCTAGAAGTTAATAGACTAGGTGGATTGATATCTACACACTTGGCCTCAGCCTCGGCTGGTAGACCTAAGGCTCTGGCCAAGGGTTCTGTGGGAGAGGGGCAGGGAACTGGTAGAACGAACACTCAGCAAACTAGCCAGCAATTAAATATAATTGAAACTGCCTCACCTGATCATACACCACCAATTGTCCAGAAGAAACAGGCCATATCAGGTCCAAGGGTTAAGCCGGATACCACCCAAGTAAAAAGAAGTTGTTACATTAATTTGCCTCCTGATTGTGCACCTTATGTCGCTGTATTAACAAATGTCCCGCCTAGTGACTGTCACCCTGTTCAGTCCTATGGGGAATCCCATGATTCATTGAAAAATAAAACTGTATCATGGTTAAATACCAGATGTGGCTTCTCAATCACATACTCTGATCAAATATTGTCAACGAGAAGGGTGAACTGGATTGGCCCGTCCAGAAAGACATCTAGTGGGGATTGTATCATTATAAATTTTAAACATCCCCAACACGTTGCAACAATTCTATTAAGAGCGGCTTCCTTAGTTTATGATGCAAACAGTGTATGTGTACGCCCACTTGGTTATTTTTACACTCACTTAAATAAAGTCCCTCCTAATCCCAGAAAAATCAGTCCTTCAATATCTATCCAGCCTCCGGTCCCTGAAGGGGCATATTTGTACAATGTTGATAGCCATTGTATGAATGGGTTCAATGTTGCAATACACAATAGATTCGATTCACTCTCAGGTCTGGAGGCATGTGACTGACATGAGGAATTCGGGGACCAGGGAAATGAGAGATTGGCAGAAGCAGGATGTATGGAGATTACACCAATACAATCTAGTGAAAACAATGTAATTTCCTGGAATATTGCGGGGCTGGGTGCTAGGATGAAGGATGACAACTGGACTAGGTATATTAAGCAGTTTCAGATTATCTGTCTGCAGGAGACCTGGTCGGTTGAATGTGATTATTTCCTCGAAGGTTATAAGGCATTTTATGTCCCTGCAATGGCAACAACCAGGGGTAGATCTAAGGGGGGAATGGTTACGTTAATTTTGGTTGCAGTATCTTGTAAAATACGTAGAGTTATATCATGTAATTCTGGAATTATTGGTTTAATTTTAACTGGAGAAAACTGTACGGTCGGTCTGGTCAAATATTATAATGCTGTCAATGCATGCTCAGTTTTTAGTCAGATACTTGCATTGAACGCTTTTATTACTACCTCTTTGAAGGATTGTCTCCACAACCTTATGATTATGGTGGATTTTAATGTTTACCCTTGTGGCGACCTCCTTTTGAAGAGTATTTTGGATTTACAGTGTGCTCGCCTAGAGGGTCTCCATTTGGAACACACGACTGAGGGGGAACTTTGTAATGATCTGCTGAATGACCTGGATTTAATGCTGACTATGGCATTGACGGACCCAACGAAGAGTTTTGTGACCCCGACCTTCAAGGGGCATGGGAGGGGATCTTTTATTGATTATATACTAATCACCTCTTCAATGCAGTCCTTAGTGGACTCTTTTACTATTGAAGATAGTGAATTTAGTGATCACAACCCGCTCACTGTCCACTTGAAGGGTCCTTGGGTAGTTAAAGAAGGATGGAATAATAGCACTGGGAGGGTTAGCACAATCGATGGGAGACGTCGCTTAAGATGGTCTAAGATCACCCCAGATCTTTTATGTAAAGATATTAAAGCCTCCTGTGCAGATGAAATTACGGTCTGCACTCAAGAAGGGTCACAGCCGACTAAGGTCCTTAGTGCTTTTCAAAACTTATCGTTTAAGGTGTCCCAGTTGTTGTCGGCCCCAGCAAGGAAGGTAGAGACTGTGGGTCCAAAATGGTTTAACCATGACTGTTCTAAAGCAGCACGTAAACTAAGGCTGGCTTTAGCGGTTAAACCAAGAGTAAGGGCGACAGTTCAATGGTGTCGAAAAGAATACAAATCTACCATTGGCAATCGCAAGGAAACCTTAAGAAATGAGGCATGGAGTGAGATTCTTGATCCCACCACTTTGCGGTGTAGCTCTAGATTCTGGGCGTTAATGAAGAAACCTTTCCTTGCTCAAGAGCCGGGTGACGGCCTGGAATGCCACATTTCAAAGGAGGAGTGGGAAGCACACTTTAAGCAATTATACTGCTGCCGGACGGACGCAAATTCTGATCTTACCCCCTGTAGTAATGGTGGAATACTTGTTTTTGATGTAGGAGAGGTTACTGAGGGCATTCTGGGCCTATCAGCTGGGAAAGCTCCCGGTCCTGACGGGATTCCCCCAGACTTATTTAAGTCCGAGCCAAGTTTCTGGGCACCCATTTTAGTGTCTGTCTTCAATGCTGCTGTAAAAACAGGTTGCCCTCAATCATGGGGGGTCTCTACGATTGTCCCAGTCTTCAAGAAGGGGGACAAAGGCAGCCCACATTGTTATAGACCTATTTCATTAATAGACTCTATGGTTAACATTGTAGGCAGAATCCTACTGCAGAGAATTTCAGATTGGGCATCAGAAACCAATATTATGTCCATAGCCCAGTATGGTTTCTGTAGTGGTCTCTCAACAATAACACAGTGTCTTAACCTTTTTTTAATATTAAGTAAGTACACTGTTGCTCGAAGGGGTACAGTCCATCTCGCCTTCATGGACTTGTCCTCAGCTTTCGACTGTGTAAACAGGGGAAAGCTGTGGCAGTCCATGAGGGCGCAGGGTGCAGACAGTGGAATTGTGGACTTCCTTGTTGATTTACATAGTAACACTAGAGCAAACATGAGATATTCTCAAGACTTGAGCACAACAAATAATTTTGACATAGGTAAGGGTGTTCGCCAAGGATGTATTCTGGCCCCCTTCCTTTTTAATTTTTATATTAATGAGTTGGATAGTGTGTTGCAGAAAGTACCAGCTGACTGCCCTAGAGTTGGCAGTCGGGGAATTCCCGTACTTTTATACGCAGATGATGCGGTTTTAATCTCTAGAACTGAGAGGGGTCTTCAAGCTCTACTAAATGCTTTTAAACTGTTCATGACGGATAGAGACCTCCTGGTCAATAATTCAAAATCATTTGTGATGCAAGTTGGCTAACAACCAAGAAGGAACTTCTCTTTTAAAATTGATGAAGTAGTAATCCCCACATCAAAAACGTTTTCGTATCTTGTGGTCCTTTTTGATGCTAAACTTAATTGGGGCCCTCAGCTTGCAAAGAAGAAAGGGGAATTGGCCAGGATTAATGCTTCCATCTTTAATTTTGCATCGAAACTGGGGAAAAAACCTACCAGTGCTATGCTGAAACTTTATAATGCAAAATCAATGGCAATCGCTGCCTATGGTAGTGAAATATGGGGCTATGTTACCGGTGAGCAGCTGCAGATTGCTGAAAACTTTTTTATGAAGCGTCTCCTGTGTGTCCCTGTGGGCACGTCGAATTTGGTAGTACATGAAGAACTGGGGATGCAATATTTAAGTGACACTTTCTCCCTACGCCCGTTGACCTACTGGCTAAAACTGTGGTTGAATCAGGATATACCACTGACACATCTGATTGTGCGGGACTATTTGTCTCAGGATAAGGCAATGGGCACCCCATGGTTAAAATATTTGAACTCTAGCTTTGCAAGGCTTGGCCGTTTGAACTTGTTTGAACATCCAAGTCAGATTGTAAAGGGGGATCTGGAGCTAATTAAACGAGCCTTCCTCATGGATAAGAAGATCCAGAGGGAAGGAATGGAGCTTCAGAAACAAAGTGTGAGAAAATTTGTCATACTGAAAAAATGTGCAACTATGGAGCCGTATTTGCTGGGCTCACTGACCTCTCATGAAAAGTTCTTGTTAACAAGGTTTAGGTTAAATCTTTTTCATCATCTGTTGATTATGCCTAAAACGGATATTTTTAATAAATGTGCGGCACCCTGCGGCTGCGACGGAAAGTCTCGGCAGGACATGCTGCATTTTATATTTTTATGTAGGTTTTATGAAAACCCACGTAAGCGCTACCTGGTAACCCTTTTAATAAAACTTAACTTTACTCAGATCAGACCAGCATTAATGTATTTACAACTTCTGCATAGTGACAGTGTTCTCCAAATTACAGAATTTTTAAAATTGAGTATTAAGTTAAGAGATTGTATGGACCGTTAATGGTCATCTGTGATGAATGTATCATTCCCTTCCTGACTTCACTGCATGGAACATACAATATTTTTGCACTTTTGGCAATTTATCTGATATGTGTTTATAACTAATGTGTTTCAAACTTGTGTTTTTTATTGTATATGTACTTTTATGGTGTGCTTCAAACCGAAATAAAGATTTTAAAGAAAGAAAGAAAGGCCTTGAGCAGGGTTTTATAATTGTGTTTAAATATGCTGAAAGTCAACGATTAAGGAAGCCATGGCTGTGTTTGTGTGTGTGTGTGTGTCTATGGTCTGATATCTAGATGATGTACAGACTGGAACTGGCAGTATTAGAATTGCAGCAAGCTGAGGAAAATCTCCATGCACCCACTTGCTCAAGAAATTCAAATTTAATATGACTGCTTGAGGTGCAGGGCCCGAAGAACAATGCTTACTTTTTTGCTCAAGAGAAACATTCTGCCAGAAGCCCATGGGTGGGAGCTTTCCTAACAGGAAAATAAAAATAAATTTACGCTAATGGCGGCCATTGTGTTTCCATTCTCACACCGAGGTAACGATGGGGAAACATTTCCCTGCAGCTTTATTTTCTATCTAGTTTGGGCAGGAGATACAACTTCAGACAATGTCAGAAGGTCTTTGATCTATGTAGCAAATAAAAAGAATGTGCCTATAGCTTGAAGAAGTAGATAATGAATAAGTGAAATATCCTAAAGAAGGATGGTGACAGGGCCAGTGTAACTGGAGGCCACCATTAGACTCTATTATGTAAAAACTGTGCAGGTCAAAATGGATATAAATAGTACATAGTTTGGGGCTGATTTACAGTTTGAAGAATGGTACTTCGTCTGTTAAGGAGGCAGAGGATATTACTTCCGCCACTCTGATGGACTACCATCTGCCAAATTTAGAGATCACTGCTGGCCCAGGGGCGATCTATGTACCTTAACAAGAACTGCCATCATAGTAGTTCTAGTCACGTTGTGTGAGGAATACTGTGGCCGCCAAACCATCAATCAGCCCTGGGGAAGCGTTTAAAGAAAGAAATATATCGAGTAATAATATTAATTATTGTGCAAAGCTAATGAGACTTAAAACATGAATTTAATGCGAAATTGCACCAAGCAATCCTACTTAAACATGCTAGGCCTAAAACGCTGAGCCACTGCCATATTAGAGTTAACAGAGCTTAGAAAGTGTGGATTCAGCATTTAAACTTGATATTGACCTTATTAACTGACTATTTTTCCAGTGAATATTTATACAGATGTTTCAACCTCCAAAAAGACCAGTGTTAGCAAATTAATAAACATGTGATTTGGAAGGTTAGGAACGAAGTTTAACACATGAGAATCTAGATTTGAATGGGAGAATGATTCATGGGAAACAAAAAAATGATAAAACGTAGTTGCAGTGAGAAGACAGGACATGAACGTGTTCCCATGAGAGCATCGGTAGCTGATTGGTCAACAGGAGAAAAAAGGAGAAACATGATTTGAAAGAATATTATTTTGTCTGTCTATAAAAGTGTGTCTTCCTAGAGTAGTGCACAGCATGCATATTCATAGACATCCCCGTTTTTCCATATCTCTTCATACTAGTCCACACTGCTTTGAGACTCTACTGAGTTTCTTGAGCCTCTCTTTATGAGAAGTTCTGCTTTGATTGATTATTAAATTATTAAAGCTGACTTTTGATGCTGAAGCTTTATGCGTTATGACTTCTCTCAATATCAGAACTCTTTATGGGTCTCTGAGAGTTACCCCATTTCCTTCTCACTCATAGTGTAGGGAGTTTCTTTCCTTTATTGAACATGCTAATGTACATTAATGCAATATATTGATTGCCTATTCATTGATTATTGACTTTTAATTACATTTGGACTAAGATTGATTAATTTAACTTGTGAATAATAAAGACGTTTTACAAAATATTTGAATTATAAAACCTTTTAACTCACAACAAACTCTCTTTATTGCTTGATATAGATAGAAATTGTGATATTTTAATGTAAAAACAGCTCCTGATGTCTAAAACAATGACAAACATGGTAAACCTAAACTTTAATTGAAACAATCCCTGCTACAGCAGAAAACGTGGTAGCAGAGGGATGATTTACGTTATGAGAAGAGAAGCTGACATTATTTACCCTAAGTAAGAGTAATGCCTAGGTTCCATAGTCCAAAGCCCAAATTTGGAAGATTGATGAGGTGCTGTTTTGAAGGTGGTTGCAGAATTGAAGGTGTGAGTATCAATAGGGTATGCGCTGCAGTTGTTTTTGTTGTTGATATTGTCGCATGTTGAAGCGTGTGTCAAATGAAGATTGGTGATGTCTAATTGTTTATTGTAAAGAAGTTGAAGAAGTTATCGGACTAGACGTAGCCTAAGATCCTGAGATATTGAGAAATGTGTGGAATACACAGTATTGTTATTTGCCTGCTATAGTTTTTGTGGACGGGAGAACTCCTGTCATTGGAAGCTTATTTTTGTATCTGATCACTGCTTCTGCTAGTTTTTCATTGATGTACCATTGTTGTTTGGTGATATCAACGTACAATGGTAATTTCCTGGGCTTGGATACTGTCCAAATTTATCACCTCAGGTCTTTTTTAGAACTGGAGATATGTTTGTGCTACAAACTGCATCTGTACTGTTTTTCTTGTGCCTTGTGTAAAACACTGATCAAAATAAACTTATGTTAAAAAAAAAGGTTTTCTATTACGCCTAGCCGACCTATATTTCTCCTCCCATACTCATTTTGACTAAATACTTTGAGTAATCTTGTATATTGAGAGATGCTGGACGTTACACATAATATATCCATAACCCAGTCTTGCCCTAGAAATGTCTACATATCCCTTCATGTCTTTTCTTCCCTCCCCCCACGTTCATGCCTCCTCTTATGAGGGTAAATGTCATTACAATGTATTGTATGGTTACACCAGATGCTTTTGTAACCCTTTCCGTTTATTTTACTCAACCCCACTTCCCCTGAACTATCCTACTATCACAAGTCACAATACTGAGGTTTGCCTCTGAATAATGCACCCTGATGTTTTTTCTTTATGAAATGTGCCTATCTACTCAACTTCACCTCCTCTCTATCATTTTCTCCTCCCCTTCCCTTTCCTTCTGTTCTTTTCTTGCCCCTGCCCTTTCACTCCTTGCGTTCCCCTACCAAGCTCCCTCTCCTCCCGTTCTGTGCAGCTTCCCTTTTCAAACAGCACAAATGTATTGTACCTACAATGATCATAGTCCTTTGTGGATATGTTTTGCTGTAACTGATTCATACTGTTACATTCTTCTATAACTTTCAATAAAGAGTTACAAAACAAAAAAAATGTATTTTTGCTTGAAAACCTTATTATTCTGATTGTTAAATTCTCTTGGTTTTCTTTAGGGAAGCAGACAAAGTATTTGTTGTAATTTTGCATATTGTTTGTTTTGAGTTGTGAAAGTTGTTGCGTACAAGAAAATTGTAAATGAAGCCGACCCACTTCAAGAAGTGAGAAAATATGTTTTAGTGTTCTGCGCTGAGAATGGTTGGTTGGTGTACTATTGCGCTGTTATTTCTTGATGATGACACAGAGTGCTGCCCTGGCAAAGGTCATTTGTTGGGCAATTGCTACATTGAGATTGGTTAACAAATCAACAAGTATTAAAGCTGTAATAGGATTGGAGAAAGAAACTTGATGTATACAGAATTGAAAATCAAAAACATTGCATTAAATTGAATTGCGGAACACTTTTGGGGTCATTAAAATGTCAGGCGGAATAACTTCTGCCCGACACCGACTCGGTCATGGGACCAACCAGCACTAGGTAGGTGGTTCCAACCGCCTCATTAGGATGCAGCTGAACACTGTTTGGTCTCATTGCTACATATTACTATGGTGAAATAGGAGGTGCGGTTCATCCCTGCACCCCGTGGAAGGCACCTCAAGTTGCAAGCCACAGGGTTCAAAGGGGGGGCATCCAACTGGAGGTTCTGCCCCAAAGGGGGCCCTGCTGGGGGCTCCAAAAACACTTTCCGACATGGTTTCCATGTCGGACAAACCATCATCGTAATCTCAAGGACAGAAAGTCCCACCCTTGAGATTACTGGCTGCATTCTGACTGGCAGACAGGCTCTCCGAACCCATCGGAAGCCAGCCAGAATGATCAGCTCTTTTTTCCTTTCCAACCGCCTCCATTGTAATGAGGCGGTCAGAAAGGAAACCAAGTGGCCCATTATGATGCAGCCGTAAAGGCTCAGACCGTAATCGGCCCCTTATTGTTGAATTACTGTAAAAATGAAATGCTTTAAAACTATTAAGAGCTTTGTGAGAGAAGATGTTCCAGTACCTAAAGGCGAAGAGGTACCAACCGAGGTTACACCAGCACATGATATCCCAATTTATGTGGGATTAGATACCTGTTTATTTAGTCAGCAACAGTAAAAGATCACTGGAAATGATAGACCTCTTAAATTCCTACAACATGGTACTTTCGATTTAGGAATTATTTAATGCTTTAGGGAGAAGTTGTATGAGATTAAACCACCTCCTAGAACCACACAGCATCAAACCTTTGGGAGAAAACACATGTTAAGATAAGAGAGAAATTCCAGAATAGGACAAAAAGAGCTGTGCAAAATTACACATATGCTCAGTGGAAAGAAGAACAGCAAAGATGGAGAAAATGCATAGTCGAAGAAGCCAGATTTTATCCAGCTAAATCCACAGAGAAGACTAAAAAGAATAGGACACAGGGAAACGATGATAAGAGAACTGCTAAGAAATCGGACACTGATAAGTGATTCGGGGGATGACATTTTGGATGCTTTATTGGCTTTGCGTCCACCACCATTTGTGGCCTCACCTACAATTAGCACTTCAACTTCTGGTGCTACAGTGGCTCCAGACCCTGTTAAAATAAGTGTAATTCAGATTGACAGACCGTTACCAGCACTACAAAACGCACTTGCACCTGTTGAAATGGCCCATGCTGTAATAACTCCAAGTGTTACTGCTTCAGTTGTAACTGTTCCTGTACCAGTACCAGAGGTTGTGACAGCACAAACATTGGCAAGGCCAGTTGCGACTGCCGCTATAAATATTGATCAGAGTAATGTGGTTCAAGGAGCATTTGGAGGAGTGCCTGTGACAGGATATAGTCCTAATCGTAGAATTCCCAGATTGTCACCTGGATGCCACCGCAAACAATCCAATCATTAAGAGAAGGTAGAAGGATTGTATTAACTATACAAGTAGCACATGGAGAGACAAATTTATTTGAAGATGGAATATTTCCACCATGGTTTCATGAACCCACTGGGAATGAGAAGGCAGAGAATGTAGTGCATCTGAATCAGAATCTGAAAAAAAGAAAGCACTAAATGTTCCAAAGTTAAAAGTTGAATTGGAAGAAATCATTAGGGGTTGTTTAGACATTAGACATTAGACATTAGACATGAGAATTAGTATCAAGAGAATGAACTGATTTACCTGAGTAAGGAGTTCACCAGGCACGCAGCAGCTACACATGATAAATTAACTGATTTGTCCTGAAAATATAAGTTTGATCTTTTTTCAAGAGTGTCAGGATACAGTTAGATGATGAGGCAATTGAAACAATGCATTCTTCAGGAATGCAATTACACACTACCGAGTTAGTGAAATGCAGGTGGATTGAATTTGAGAAATTTGAGATCAAATGCGCAAAGTAACAGGAAAAGTAAAAGGGACAATCAGATGTGGCTGGAACAAATAGTAAGCCACCGTCAGGTCCCCCTGGTGAAGAAGAGGCTTTAACTTTCCTGATGAGAGAGATAACAAGTGGAGGGCTTGTATATATACCATAGAGTAGAGGAGATCTTGCAACATTTACAAACAATTTTCAAAAAGTTGTGGGAAAATCCCATGCAGTGGTGCACACAAGTTGATAGATCTGTGAAGATTTTTAACATGCTGTGGAATGATTTGAATACTATCTTTAATATTGTGATTTGTGGGCTGAGTGTAAAATAGCTGTACCATAGCCAAGTTCAGAACGTCAGAGAGATGCGCTTACCCATGCACCATCCCCACCAGTGATGACAAAGTATGATGAGGTAATTACTTACTTGAAGGGCAACGTTTCAGCAAAAGATGTTGATTTGTTGTTGATGAATCAAACTTCACAAGAAGTAAAAAGTGTCAGTGCACACTTATTATGAACAATTTCTCCAGGTGTTTAAACAGCAGAGTGGCCAGGAACATCCTGAGAAAAGTGATCTGTGGTTCCTTGTGTCATAGTTTGTTCTTGGATTGAGAACAGAGATTAGTATGCACGTACGGCAGAATGTGATTTGTGGGCAGAAAAAAACATTAGATGAGATCCTGAGAGTTGTAAAATTCTGTAGTGATGAATAGGAGATGGAGCAGAAAAGATTCAAGGAAAAATTAATTCTTGCTCAGATAAGGTTGGCTCACAAAGGTTTTCGAGATCAGCCATTTGCAGGGAACCAGAGTGGAATGCAAGGTGTTGGTTCACAAGCGGAAGTTCAAGGTGATCAAGGATGAGTTGGTGCTTCACAAGGTAGAGGTAGAGATGTTCAGATTGATCCAAATTCTGGTTTAGATATTGCAATATTGAAGAGGTCGACTCCTTGTTATGTATGTAACAAGATTGGGCATTGGAAGAAGGAGTGTAGGCTCAATCCAAATAGAGTGATTAGAGATCACCAAATGTAAGGAGACAATCAAGTGCAAATGCAGAATGTACCTGTAAGCTAATTTAAGTGCCATTGCAGACACAGGTCCCCAAGATGCAGGTTCCACAAGCCCAGATGATCCCACAGAACATTGGTATTCTTAAATTTAATCTGAATGAGATGTCAAGAACAAATCCAGCTGCTTTCCAAAATCAGAACCAGAACCCATTTCAACAGTACCCCATGCTAGGCAATGGCAATTTTGGCCACAATAATTCCCAATGATGGTGCCTGAGGGGGAGGAAGATTGTGTTCTTGGAACAGTCTTGGAGGTAGATCAGAGTGGACCATTTGTAGCAGGAGAAGTTAATGGCCACCAAGTATCATTTTGATCAGTATCAGACCTTCCCATCCACTGTTAGATCAGCGGAAGTCTCAGACTCAACCCTATCAGGAAAAAGGATCCAAGTTGTAGGAGTTACCAATAAAGAGGTAACCAACCCACTTTCAGAAAAGGTCCCTGTAAAAATAGGTTCATTTGAAGAAAACCATAAATTTGTTGTTTGTGATTCGAGTCCTGTAAAACTGTTAGGGAGAGACCTGTTGTGCAAATTAAATTGCATTATTTACTGTACACTGGAAAGTGTCAAATTTCAAACACATGATGAAGATGTTGAATTTAAAATGCCTGTAGGATTGTAGCCGGTGAGGGCAGTAGATGTTTTACCTCTTGATTCAAAAGCGACAGTGAACCTAGAAGTATGGGACTTTACAGGTAAAGTTATTAGACTAATTAAAGGTGTAGAACCAGTCCAAATCACAGTAAAACTCAATGCTGTGTATCCAAGAACACCACCCTATAATTTGACCTCAGAGACAGTGGCAGGAATAACGCCTCTAATTGAGGACATGCCGAGGAAAGGGATTATAAAAGAAATTGTTGGAAGCTCTTGCAACTCTCCAATCATGGGTTTGCAGAAACCAAATGGTAAATACCGGATTGTGCAAGATCTTCAAAAGATTAACAGCATTGTTGTTCCATGTTGTCCCCTTGTACCGAATCAAGCTACCATACTTTTTCAGATTACGTGCACTAGAGAATGGTTTACTGTTGTGGATGTCTGCCCGGCCTTCTTTTTTATCCTATTGCATGAGGTCAGCCAGTTCTAGCACAGAAAGCCCATCAATATTTAATCTGATCTGTAAAATCTCTGCTGATGCCTTACAGATCAGTTCTCGTACAATATATCTATGAACTGCTTGTGGCGTTGGATGCATGAGAAGCTTGCAGATTGGATACTGTTGTATTTTTAAATCATCTTGCAGAGAATGGACATATGGTGTCTCCGAGCAAATTGCAATACTGTCAAAAAGAAGTTCAATAATATCAGGAAGTCTGGATGTTTTTGGCAATGGTTTGCTATGGTAGACCGTGGATACCAAACTTTTACCTCGTGGCTAAGCTTTAACTGAGCTGACACACAAGAATGTGTCCGATCTGCTTCCATGGGACAGCTATTGATTGAATGCTTTCCTAGAACTGAGAGAAAGTTTACCGTGCCCTGGCACTAAGAAGGCCTGATTACAGTAAGATGTTCACATAGGGCCCGATTCACAAAACTAATTTAAGACAAAATCCTAAACTTACTACCATTTTGGTTTTCACAGAAGGCACTTACTCATTTTGGTATTCACAGAAGGCACTTACTCATTTCGGTATTCACAGAAGTTAGGAGTCCTAACTTTAGGACTCCTAAATGCCTTCTGTGAATACCGAAAGTCTTAAAATTAGGATTTTTCTCAGTTTAGTAGTAGTATAGTTAGGACTCCTAACTTTAGGACTCCTAAATGCCTTCTGTGAATACCGAAAGTCTTAAAATTAGGATTTTTCTCAATTTAGTAGTAGTAAAGTTAGGACTCCTAACTTTAGGACTCCTAAATGCCTTCTGTGAATTCCGAAAGCCTTAAAATAAGGATTTTTCTCAGTTTAGTAGTTGTATAGTTAGGACTCCTAACTTTAGAACTCCTAAATGCCTTTTATGAATACCAAAAGTCTTAAAATTAGGATTTTTCTCAATTTAGTAGTAGTAAAGTTAGGACTCCTAACTTTAGGACTCCTAAATGCCTTCTGTGAATACCGAAATCCTTAAAATTAGGGTTTTTCTCAGTTTAGTAGTAGTAAAGTTAGGAGTCCTAAACTGAGAAAAATCCTAATTTTAAGACTTTCGGTATTCACAGAAGGCATTTAGGAGTCCTAAAGTTAGGAGTCCTAACTTTACTACTACTAAATTGAGAAAAATCCTAATTTTAAGACTTTCGGTATTCACAGAAGGCATTTAGGAGTCCTAAAGTTAGGAGTCCTAACTATACTACTACTAAACTGAGAAAAATCCTAATTTTAAGACTTTCGGTATTCACAGAAGGCATTTAGGAGTCCTAAAGTTAGGACTCCTAACTTCTGTGAATACCGAAATGAGTAAGTGCCTTCTGTGAATACCAAAATGAGTAAGTGCCTTCTGTGAATACGAAAATGGTAGTAAGTTTAGGATTTTGTCCTAAATTAGTTCTGTGAATCGGGCCCATAGTTTTGCAGTGACAGGGAGGGTTGCACTCTCTCAGTGCTTACTAGGATGCATTGTGATTCACGAAGACATGTGGCATATTTTCTTTCAATTGCCCTTGACCCTGTAGCCACAGGACTGCCCAGCTGCCTTAAATTGGTTGCTGCAGTAGGCATCACTATTGAGGCATGTGAAAACATAGTGATGGGAAGTGCTTTAACTGTTATGGTCCCACACTCCATTTAAATATTGGTCACCAGAATGAAAACCCAGTACATGACAAACAGCAGACTTACCAATTGTGAGCAACAGATACTTGTGGCTGAGAATATCACTCTCAGATTATGCCAAATTCTGAACCCATCCACACTGTTACCTGTAAATGAGAATGCCAATGATGATAAAGTTGAACATGATTGTCTATATGTCACAGATTCTTGCACCAAGCCAAGGCAAGATATGAAAGATGAACCTTTGGAAGAGCCTGATTATGTCATTTTTGTGGACGGCTCATGTCTGAGAAACAATGAAGGTACCTTGAGAATAGCCTATGTTGTTTCTATGATTCAAGATGTTGTGGAAGCTTCATGGCTTTGAGGAGTTAACTCAGCACCAGTAGCCGATTGATTGCCCTGACAAGAGCTTGTAACATATCAGCACAATTAAGAGATACTATATTTACAAATAGTGAGTATGGCTTCAATGTGCTCCATGATTTTGGACAGTTATGGGCACAGAGAGGTTTCATGAACTCATCTGGATCACCAATAAGAAATGGCAAGCATGTAAAAAGACTGTCTGATGCCTTACAAATGCCCACAGAGATTGCTGTGGTGCAATGTGCTGCTCGTCAAAGTGGCAATGGTTATGTTATGGTTTGAAACAGATTTGCTGATGAAGTTGCACAATTTTGTGCCTTTGTAGCTGGTATATTTAATAGAGTTTACACAAATGAATCAGAAGAGGACACTGCTTTTTCAATGTTGTTGTCAGTAGCTGGCAATGGAGAAGAATTAAAGAGTTTGCAGTAAGAAGTTTCAGAAGCAGAACAGCAGGGTTGGCTTAGAGTAGGCTGTGTTAAACATGTAGATGATATTTGGATTTCACCAGATAGAAGACCAGAGTCACTGGACAGTTTATTGTTCCCCATGACATGACAATTTCATGGTCCTACACAACTTGGGAGAGATGCATGATGAGATTATTCAGGCAGAATTGCTTTAACCCTAGATTTAGGATGCTTGCAGAAGAAATGTGTCATTGATGTGTGATATGTCAACAAATGAATATAGGGAAAAGGACACCAGTAACATTAAGTCATATAGGGAGATCAGGTGGTCCCTTCTACATAATGCAAATGTACATTATCATGACAATTGTTTGTAATGGGCTGAGAGATGTCCTGGTTATAGTGTGTATTTTCTCTCGATGGGTGGAAGCCTACCCATCACTGTAGCAGAATTGCTGTTGTGAGAATTAATACCCAGGTTCTCATTTCCTGTTTCTCATATTGTGGGACTCATTTCAACAATGTGGTCCTTAGAATGCTTCGTGCAGCTCTGCAGATGGGACAGAGATTATACTACAGTATTTGCCCAGAGGCTTCTGGAATTGTTGAACAGCTGAATGGAACTATTAAGTCCAGAATGGCAAAGGATTGTGGCTCCATACGACTGAAATGGCCGGATGATTTGCCTTTAATGAGTGTTTGAAGTACTCCTGACAGGAAGACAGGGTTATCGGCACACAAAATATTGATGGGGGTGCAATGAGACTGTCTGCTGTACCTGTAAATGCACTATTCATTATTAGAGATGGCATGATACTCGAATTCTGCAAAGTGTTAGTTGATGTGTTGTGTTCTGTCTTTGAAATTGAACAAAGATCCTACACACGAGATTGTTGACATTTTATTGAAGAGACTGGAGAAGGCATTGAATATTGAGTGGATCAGCACTAAAACCAAGGCATTTGCAAGTAAACCACATCCCAGGCGCCCACAGTTGTACATGCCTCCTAGAAATCCACAAAAACAGGGTGGATCCCCCATTCAGACCAATTGTCTCTGGTTGTGGGTCACATTTTGAGCCATTGGTAAAGTACATAGATACTTTTTTACAGCCTTTTGTGCAAACATGGCGGTTATATGTACAAGACACAACATATTTTCTACTAAAATTGGAGAATTAAGCCATAGAAGACACAGACAAGTGGTGGTAATG
Source organism: Triturus cristatus (assembly GCF_964204655.1). Lineage (NCBI taxonomy): Eukaryota > Metazoa > Chordata > Amphibia > Caudata > Salamandridae > Triturus > Triturus cristatus. Next base: position 510,873,632 of record NC_140580.1, on the reverse strand, counting down.
CACCATTGACGTTACTTTATTGTACACATCCTTTCCACTACAGGAAGGATTTGAAGATATAAAGTGGGCATTACTCAACCAGCCCAATGTGAAAGCCAATAAAGTGTTCATGTTAGAAATTCAGCAATTGCGCCTTCAGCACAGCTACTTTAAATGGCAAGATGAGTTTTTCTTACAAATCAGTGGTACATCTATGGATTTTGGATGGGCATCATCACATGCTAATATTTCTATGGGCAAGTTCGAAACAGGATTATATCTTCTCAGATCTAGAATGGAGTCAGGATCTAGTCTTTGATTGTAGATTCATTGATGAGATCTTTTTGATCTGGCACAACACAGAAGGAAAATTTGCTGAAAACATCAGGGTCTTGAACACCAAGAACACTAGGATTCAATTCACCCATATTATCAGTGAGAACAGTGTAGCATTTTTAGACGTCTGGGTGGAAAAAACTAATAAAGGCATCAAGATCAGTGTAAACACGAAACCCTCAGATTTAAATAACTTGTTGCATTACCGGAGCTTTCATCCATCAAAACTGATTGAAAACCTTCCTTATTACTAAATCATGAGAGTCAAAAGGATTTCTACAACCCCGAAACCTGTGAGATAGCAATATTGGATATACGACAAAGATATTTGAGTCATGGTTATCCAGTGGCTACTGTGGCGCAATCTGAAGAACGAATAAAGCATTGTGAACATAAGGATTTACTATGGAAGAAAGTCAAACAATAAGAACAAGATCAGACAGTGTTTGTATCCAAATTTTCCACCAAATCAAGAACCATTAAAAAAAATGATCCACAAATGGTAGGAATTGCTATAGAATGAGCCAGACTATAAAAGTTTATTTAAATACAGACCACCTTTTTCTTATACAAGAACAATGAATATCAAATAATTATTATCTTCAAAAACTAAGTTACAGGAATCGACCTCTGAGGGCACTAAAAAAAGCCTTCATTGTAATAATGTAACCACAGGACAAAATATAGCCCACCCCATGATAGGAGAGATAGTCTCAGCCAACTGTATTACTGCCAAGGTAACATACAGCATAAAATGTCCCTGCGGGATGTTGTACATTGGCAAGACTGAAAGGAAAATGAAAATAAGGACCATGGAGCACAAGAGCATGATTCGGAATAAAAACACAATTTCGAATCTGGTGGTACATTGGCTTGAGAAGAGATATAATATCGCCCACTTGAGATTCTTGGTATTAGAAACATTTACTATGGAATCAGGCATTGATCACTCAAAAAGGCTGTCACAATGAGAGACTTATTGGATGAAAAAATTCAACGCCATGAGTCCGTTTATATGACAAGATGGATATGAGTTGTCTTCTCTAAGCACATACACATTAAACAAATAGGCAACACAGAAAGCATCATTATGATGTCATAGCAGCAGGCTGACACATTCTGCAATAAGTGAGATAGACTGTAAAACACATTGAAAAGTTAGCAATTATGGATAGAATTGTTGTATAATGTACAGTATGATGCATATTGGGTCATGACAAAACAATTCATTGTAACATGTATTGATGATTGAGTGAACAAAGTTGCAAAATAATGGTATCTTTGCCAACCCTTATTGTTATGATGGTTAAACATTGATGCCAGCATATCTCTATGTTCAAAAAAGAAGGCAAGAGGTGATGACACACTGACAAACAAGATAATTTGTGAGGGCTACTGGTCCGTCTGGGTGTAGGATCAAATCGAAGAGCCAGATGGGTCTTGAGGTCCTTCTTGAACTGGGCCAGTGATGCGGATTGCCTGAGGGGGAGGGGCAGGGTGTTCCAGGTCTTGGCAGCGAGGTAGGAGAAATAACTTCCACTGGTTCTGATCTTGTGGATCCTGGAGACTGAGGCTAGGGTGAGTTGGGTGGAGCAGAGTTGTCTGGCGGGCACGTGGAATGCGAGGCAGTGGTTCAGCTATGCTGGTCCTTCGTTGTGGAGAGCTTTTAGGCATATGTGAGGAGCCTCAAGATGATTCTCTTGTTGACTGGGAGCCAGTGGAGTTGTCGGAGGTGTTGCATGATGTGGCTGGGACTGGGGATGCCGAGGACCAGTCTGGCTGTGGTATTTTGGATGTTCTGTAGTTTCTTGAGCTGTTTTTGGGTGACGCATTGCCGTAGTTGAGTCTGCTGGTGATGAGTGCGTGGAGGACTGTCTTTCTGGGTTCTGTGGGGATCCATATGAAAGTCTTTCAGAGTAGGTGGAGTGTGTGGAAGCAGGCTGAGGAAACTGAGTTGATTTGGCGGTTCATTATGAGCTAACAGTCCAGTATGATTCCAAGGTTGCGTTTGTGGTCTGTCGGGTGGGGGGGTGCCAGAGCAGCTGGCCACCAGGAGTTGTCCCAGGCTGATGGGGTGGGTCCAAGGATAAGTACTTCGGTCTTGTCCGAATTGAGCATATGCAACACATACACAGGAAGTAAGGTGTCCCTATCAAGAATTTGTGTTCTGTGAGCCAGAACAAGGGGCACCAGTGACAGCACCACTGCAAAGGGCAACACCACAAAGACCAGAGATAGATGAAGAAACTCTAGCTGTTGCGCCGGCCCAATTTCCTAACATGTCGTAGATTGGAGTGGAAGCTCCTGAACAAGACGAAACAAGAGCTCAACATGAAGCAGTAGGTGAGACACCACAGGAACAAGTAGATAATCCAGGTGAAGGAACAAGTAACGGATCAAGAAGGCTCACACATGATGCTGAATGGCCATGGAACTATGCTCGGATGAAATTAAGATCAAGTGTGTCAGTTGAACGCATACCGCTGGCTATTGCTGAGAAGACCAAGTCAAGTGGTGTAAGTGGCACAGAAGAAGATCAGCTGATCCTAAGAAGGTCAAAAAGAGGGCGAGTACCCTGTCAAAGGTATTCTGTGCCTGAATGGACCTACTACTCAAATCAAGCGCTGAATGTATCAGTGGAGGATTTAATTGACCTGCGATCAGAACTGTTTGAGCCCCCATGACATCACAATAAAAACAACATTTTGATAAAGCTGCAGGCAAAAGATTTCTGAAAAGAAACAAAAGTTTGAAAGACATTAATAAATGAGAAAGTGAAAAAGACTGCATTTTTTTGTTTTAAAAGAATAGAGAAGTTTTTCCTAGGCCCAAGGCTGCTGTAGAAGAGTAGGGAGAACACATTTAAAAAAAGAGTGAGTAGAGTTGAGGAACGACTATACGTAGATAATTGTAAATAAGGCTGCAAATTATCGGCAAACAAAAAATCAAGAAGCTGTTTAAGAAAAATCTGAAGGTGAACTGTCAACCCATTGCTGCTATATTCTTTGTTTAATGATCTACAGACATATGTGTTTCCTAACTGAGATTAGATGCAAGATCATTATGGGAAGTACATTTTTAGTAGTAGTGTTAGTAGTTATAGCAATGTTAATAGGGATTTATTTTACACTAGAGCTAGAGAAGCTTATATCTACTCTTGCTTCAATTACATCTGCGCATACAATCGATGAGACCAAGTTGAAGGAATCATCTGTGAACTATATGAAAGAAGATTACACAACCAAAGTTTATTCTAGGTTAGTTCAGGCACTAGATGCAAAGGATTGTTACGCCTTTGCACACTTACCTTCAGCAGCTGCAGAAGAGGTGACATACCATCACATACCCTTGTCATACACAATCACATGTAGTATTTTGTTTAGCTTAGTATACTGGCAAGAACACTTTGACTGTTATTATTAAAATTACGACATGATGCTTTCAAAAGTCCTTTTACAGAAAAGTATGACCTTGAGCCACAAGCAAAAGAAAAGGATACAGCAACGTACTACTTCAGATCATCCATGCCTCTAACACTGTTAGGGCATATGAAAACCAATTAACCTATTTATTGAGACCTTTAGAAAATACATTTATTGTGGCATTAGAGGAAAGAACAGCACACATTGTACGTATAAAAAAAAAGAGAAAGATGTTTTGAAAAAGGCTTGGAAGGAAGAAGATGAATAAAGAAAGAAAATGATCCACCCAAAACTAAAATTAGACAGGAGGTAAAAAGGTAAAATATGTATTTATAGAAGAAGAAACCAATTTAGAAAAACACCAGTGGGGATAAGTAGTTTTGAACTAGCATTCAAAATTATGGGTCGGTCATGGCAGATTTCACAAGAGGAAACATACGAGGAGTGTATTTAGTTTGTGGACAGGATGCCTATTTTCAATTACCTGCTAATTAGGAGGGGATTTGCTATTAAGATTTGCTTTTTCCTTAGATGTATCATGTAAATAGTATAGATGCTTTGACAATGACATAATCACACAGACATACAAGCAGTGTAAGTGAGGGAACCCAATTAGTCAGAGATATTTTGAAAGCAATCATATCACCAGTGGGAGTTGTTTTAATTGATGAGAAAATCAGAAACTTTTGAACAGTAGTGGATAAATTGACAGCCATGGACCCTATTACAAATAGAGTGCACGTTCCCTTTTTGTAACAAGGTGCACCTTACACTGAATGTGCTGCCCCAGGGCAGCCATGAAGTTGTGCTGCCCTAGGGACACCACATTCAAGTAAAAAAAGGAGCGGTTTGAAGCAGCCACTCCATGTTTCGATATGCAGGCAGCAACCCGCCTGCACTTTTAAGGGAGAGGAGGGATCCCCTTGCAGGCGGGTGCAATGAGTGGCTGGGGGGTCCATAGGACCCCCTTCCCCCTCCAAAGGCCTGCTGTCAGGGGGCGCACTGACAGTGTACCACCTTTTAGGTGGTGCACTATCAGTGCACCTCCTGACAGCTTCTTTGCTTCTGCGTCCGCATCTATAGTATGGCACGGGCACAGAGGCAAAGGGATTCCCTCATTTGCACAGGGCCATGACCCTATGCAAATGAGGGAACACCCTCTGGTGATAGCCCTGGTGCTATATGTGCGTGAGTACTATCTGTATTACAGAATGGCCCTTTCTGTAATACCAAAGTGCCCCGGGGGTGCACAAAGTGGGTGCACATTCTAGTTGCATCCCCAGGCCACTTTCCATAATGTGGACCCTGTACTTCTGAAGCTTCAATAGTTGTTAATACAGAATTAGTAGCTGTTAAATCAATGGTCTTACAAAATCACTTCGCAGAAACAGGTGGAGTCTGCAAGATGCTGAAAGCTCAGCTTTGCTGCTCATACATGCCTGACAAGATTAAGAAAATTCTAGAATTCACAAGGAACGTTTCTGACTTAAAACCTGAATTACAATCATTAGAAACACCTGGGGGCCGATTAAGATGCGACCGTAAAAGGCCGGCCGCATTGTAATCAGCTGGTCGGTTTACTTAATGACTGGCTCATTACAATGGAGGTGGTCATAAACTAAACTTGCTGGTCATTCCGGCTGGCTGTGAGTCCTTCGGCTAGTCGGAATCTGGCCTGTAATCTCAAGGGCGGACATTTCCATCCTTGAGATTACAATGTTGGATTTCGGCAGCCTTTCCGTGCCGGCCTTTCCGACACGGAAAGGGTGTCGGAATTCGACTTTGGGGGGGCCCACCAGGGCTCCCTTGGGTGTACTGCCTCTGGCTGGAGGCCTGTTAATATCTGCAGCTTGTGGCAGGCACCGTTGCTAAATGGGAGCTTGCTTTACAGCCGGTTTCCGGACTTAACACGAGCTGCCATTGAGAAAAGTGCCATGCGACTGAACAGTGTTCGGTCGCATTGTAATAGGCTAGTCCTAATGACCTTTAGGGTAGTGGGAGAATTATGGTGACCACCTCACTCTAGGTCATTATGGACACAGTCATCAGTCCTGAAAGTTTCACCTACAAATCATTGATTTCAGGTCTATTTGCCTAATTAGTACAGGTCTTAAGTTCAAAAGATTTTATTAGAACAAGTAAGGTGTCAATACAGAAGAAAACCTAAAGCATAACAGCAATATGAACTATATAATAGAACATGACTGTGGAAATAAACATGAGACTGAGAAACAGCAAATAATTGAGGCAAAATAACAGAAGGAATATTGGAGGTAATGTGCAATAAATGAATTATAAAAGAAAAAAATGTAAGGGAACAAAAAGGTCAATCAAGGAGGTTTAGAGACCTCCTGCTGAGAGGGAGGCAAATGATGCGAGCATTTGGCGCAAATATCAAGGTACAGGGTTACAGGAAGGCAAAGATCTTGTCGCTTTTTGGCCAGACTTAGGGGGTAAACAAAGGCAGTATCTAGCCTGTGATTATGACATACATTGTACCACCAAGCTCTAAAAGAAATATTAGCAAAATTTTTCCAATTAACAGTAATTTGCTGGAATGTGACAGCTAGCAATAAGTCAACAATTTGTATATTAAAATCAGTATCTGTCCAACAGGGAGAAAGACTGCCTAAAAAGATATTAACAAAGGAGAAAGGAAGTGCAGTATGAAATATGGCATTAATTTGGGCCCACACTTGCTTCCAAAAGTCATGCGTAACGGTACAGGAAAAGAGCATGTGAAAAAGAGAAGCTTTAGGCGCGGAGCAAGACCAACAAAGATCAGGTGTTAGAGGAAACCTCTTATTCAGCATGTAAGGTGAGAGGAGAAGTCTATTATAGACAAAAAAGAGGGTCTGCGTGAGAGAAGCAGCCCTAGACGACTTACGGAGTTTGATCCACACCCCATCCCAAAGAGAAGTGGGCCAGGAGATGTCAAAATCAGACTCCCACAGTTCCTCTACTTTGGATTTGGGCGTAGGTGCAGGAGTTTTGCAAAATGAATGGTAAATTGAGGAAGCAGTGGGAAAAGTACGTAACAACGAGTGGAGGTGCAGAGTAGGGCTGGGAAGGTCAGAGTGAGTAGGAGACCTAGAGAATTGGGTGTAAGTGGACATGACTGCGTTCTTGAGTGTGAGATATTTACGGGTGAAAGAGTGAGGGAGATCAAACTTTTGGCTAAGAATGGAGAAGGGTAAGAAATCGGAGCCAGAAAAAAAGATGGGACACCCAAATCACGCCTTTCTGCCTCCAGGACTTCCAATAAAAGGGTTTCTGGTTAATGAGGATACTATTATTATACCAAATGGTGGTATTGAGAAAATCAGCGACAGAAGAAGGGGGGCTTGGGAAGTGGAAAGAAGAAGTTTGGTAGTAAACTTATGTATGGGAGTGGCAATAGCCTGGGGCTTACGAGAAAACGAGAGATACTCAGCAAAAGTAAAGGGGGATAAAGAAAGACGCTTAATGACAAGCCATAAGGGGGAGGATTCAGCAGGGTCCCTCAACCAAAGGGAGGCTTGTCGCAAAAAGGAACGCTTTGTGATAAGTGGGGAAATCTGGAAAGTTGACCCCACCCTCTGATTTGGGAAGACGTAGTCTGCACAAGGACGTGCGCGCTTTTTTGCCGGACCAGAGGAAAGAAGAGAGAACAGTATTGATTTTCTTAAAAAATTTAGATGGAATAGGCATCGGAATATTGGAGATCGTATATAGAATTATTGGGGAGAGCATCATTTTAATCGTGTCAAGGCGACCCCACCAGGAAAGGTAAAGTGGGTGCCATCTGGAGGTAAGATCAGACATTTTCTGTGTGCATTTATTAAGGCACAACGAGACAGTGTCAGGGAGAGAAGGGGTTATGTACAGACCATGGTATTTAATATGGGAGGGACTCCAAGTGAAATTGGACGCAGCAAAATCAGGTTTGAAGGTAAATTTAGTGAGGGGCAAGATTTCACATTTGTCATTATTCAACTTATAGCCAGAAATTTGGGAGTATTCATGAACTTCAAATAGAAATGTGGGGATAGAAATGACGGGGTTGGACATACGTGGATATCATCCGCGTAAGCAGCAAGTTTGATGTTGGTCTGTGAGATTTGGAAACCATGCAAATTAGGATTTTGGCGGAGTTTTGAAAGGAAGGGTTCTAAAGCCAAATTAAAAAGGAAAGGGGAGAGGGGACAGCCTTGACGAACACCTCTACCTAAACTGAAAAAAGAGGAAACTAGGCCATTAGCGCAAACTGCCGCTCTGGGGCTAGAGTACAGAAAAGAAACAAAGGAGATAAAATTAGGACCAAACCCAAACCATCTGAGGGCGGAAAAAAGGAAAGTCCACTCTACCCTGTCAAACGCTTTTTCGGCGTCTAAAGCAATTGCCGCTAGCGAGTCCTGGAACCATGAGGATCTGGACAGGACATTAAACAAAAGTCTAGTATTGTCTGTGATGAAACGGCCCTTAACAAATCCAGATTGTTCCGGACCCAGCAATTCAGGAAGAAAGGGATCTAATCGTATGGCAAGGGATTTAGCATACAGCTTGTAGTCAATGTTGACCAAAGAAATTGGTCTATAGTTCTTGCAATATTGGGTGTCTTTGCCTTCTTTGGGTATAATGCATATATGGGCGTCTGAGAAAGTGCCAGAGGAAGTGCCACTAAGTATGAAAGAATCAATAAGAGAATGCAGTCTGGGTAATAGTAATTTAGAAAAGTGCAGGTAAAATTCGACTGTGAATTCGTCTGGACCCGGGGCTTTATCCTTCTTGAGGGATTGAAGTGCATTGTGTAATTCGGAAATGGAGTTGGGCGATTCAAGAGTGGAAAAGTCAACAGGAAAATTAGAAGGTGTTTTAATGCTAGAGAAAAAGGTGGCGAGAGATTGGGTAGAAGGGTGAGTTTCAGAAGAGTATAGCGTGGAATAAAAACGGGAAAATTCCTCTAAGATATCCACATCTGTGTGCTTTAAAACAGAATTAATATCATAGACAGACTCAATGTTCAATTTATGTTGATTAACTTTTAAATAATTGGCTAAAATCTTCCCCGCTCTGTTCTTTCCCCCATAAAATTTTGAACTGGATTTCAACAAGTATAGCGAAGCATCATCAGTGGATTGTTTGTTAAATTGCATCTTAGCCTTGATAAGAGTAGTCAAACTTTCCTGCGAATGAGAAGTGTGGAAAGAATGTTCCAGTTTTTTAATCGTGAGGAGAAGATCACTCATGTGCCTGCGAGCAGACTTACGCTTTCTGGCTACATAATTAATGATAAAACCCCTGGCTGCAGACTTAAAAGCATCCCAAATAACATGCTGAGGCAGACTGGGGGTATCATTGGTATCATTGGTGGCGAAAAATTCTTTAGTGAAATTAACAAAGGCGGAGGTGAATTTGGGGTCAAGAAGTAGAGTATTGTTGAAGCGCCATCTTTTTGGCCCAGTGGACTTGGGTAGGATATCAATGTTAATCAAAACAGGGGCATGATCAGAAAACAGTATGGGACCAATGTCGGCGTAAGTAAGGGACTGAGAAATATGATGGGAGAGGAAGATGTAATGAATGCGGGACTGTGATTGGTGGGATGAGGAGTAAAAGGTAAACTCTTTAGCAGTAGGGTTACACAAACGCCAGGCGTCAATGAGTTTGTGCTGGGATATTGCTTGAACAAACATTTTCTGAGACTTATTAGGGATATAAGATACTTTGGAATGTCGATCTAAGAAGGGATCAAGGGGTAAGTTGCAATCTCCTGCCATGATAAAATTGACATCAACGTATTCAGAAATACAAGAAGCCATTGTGCGCCAGAAGGCAGGGTCACCACCAGTAGGTGCATAAATGTTGAAAAGGGAGATGGAGATGCCCTTCGAGGAAAGTTTGACATACAACCATCTACCTTCGGGGTCTAACTCAGAAGTCAAGAGCAAGTGAGGGAAAGATTTGCGAATTAACACAACCACACCATTTCTTTTACCATCACCAGGAGCAGAGAACACAACACCTACCCATCCCCTCTTAAGCTTAGCAGCTTCAATATCAGACAAATGAGTTTCTTGCAAGAAGACAATGTCGACATTCAAGTTAGCTAAATGAGAAAGATTTTTTTGCCTCTTAATAGGAGAGTGAAGACCTTTAACGTTCCAAGAAACAATACGCACGGACATTAGGAATTATTGAGGGAGTAATGCACGGAAAAACTAAACCATTGAGAAACAGCCTCGTAAAAGATAGGAACACAGAAAAAAGAAAGAAATAACTAAGAATAGAGAAGAAATGGAATGGACAAGAGAAAGAAGAATAAAGGGAGAATAAGGGATATCATAAAGATAAAAAAGAGCCAAGGTGTTGCTGAGAACGAAAAAGAGATGAGATGGAGTCCAGAGGTGTTGATAAGTAAGGTCAAATGAAACAGCACAAAGGAAATGCGCATAAGGACCAGTAAATAAATAAGACACAAAAGAGGAAGATCAGAGGGAAAGGAACGTGAATATGGGTCATGGGAGAAATGATGTAGCGGGGTGATGAAATATATAAAGAGAGAGAAGCATGACCAAGAGAGCCAGTAAACAACAAGGATAAGGAAGGAGAAAAAGAGGGAAGCAGAGAATAAGCACATAAAAGATATTGACACCAATAAACCTGAAAAGATGAAGAGAAAGAACAGAGTAGGGAGAGACAAAACAAGAACAGACATATCAATAAAGGAATAAGGGATACTTACAAGGGGTAACTCAAGGAAGATACGATCAGGAGATCAGGTAAGGGGAGGGAGGTAGGGTCAACTGAAGAAGGCAGGACACTCGGGGTCAGTGGGACGTCCAACCAGAGAAACAGGACGAAATGCACAAACAATGATCTGTAGGGGAAGAAAGGTAACATAGTTAGGCAACGGCGGACGACAAGGGCATAAAACATGCAATAAATAGAACAAACCAAGGAATCTCAACGTCAATAACAAATACTACAGTAGAAAAAACTACATTCATCATGAGAACATGCATGCGTAAGAACAATTGGATTAGAAGAATCTGCAGACATAAAAAACAAGAGCAACATAATAGAGCTTCAGAAAGAGTCATGGTGGACGAGAAGAGGAAGAAGGACCAGAAAGCTCCATCTCAGACTGGCCGCAAGAATTCAGGAAACTTCGAAGGCGTGTAGGCTCCTCATATGTCGTAGTCTTATTATTGTAAGTGACTTTGAATAAACAAGGATGGAAAAGGCCATATCTAGCACCGATGGAGCGAAGCTCAGGTCTCATGTCCAAAAAGGCCTTACGACGATTCGCCATAGCTCTGGCGTAATCTTGCGCAAAGAACAGGGTGGAACCCGACCATGTGAGGCGAGGAGAAGCTCTGGCCGAAGAAAGAACTTTCAGTAGATCTGTTCATTCCAAGAAATACATTATTACACCTCTAGGCTTCGCTGGTGTGGAGAGAGATGTGGATGCTCGACCAAGCCTGTGGGCACGCTGGATATTGAGTGGGGTATCCTCAGGCAAGTGCAAAAGCTTGGGAAGAAAAGACTTGAAGAAAGTGATGGGATCGCTCCCCTTACAGCCTTCCACCAGGCCGTAAAGGCGAAGATTATTGTGTCTATTTCGTTTTTCCAAGTCCTCCACCTGCTTCTGGAGAGAGGAGATCTGCGTATGCATGTGGGTGACCTTGGCTGCAGAATCTTGAAGAGAGGAGACATCACGTTCCACCGAGGACATTCTTTCATCCATCACAGCCCAATTGTCAGTAAGAACCTGCAGCTTAGCATTGGTTTCCTCCATAAAAGGACGCAAGGCCCGTATCTCTTCGAGGAGTAGCTCCATTGAAATGGTCGAAGAAGATTTAGGAGGCGAAGGTGGATCCTTTTTTAACCTTTTAGGCGTCATTTTTACTGAAGACTGTGAAGAGGATTCCATATTCGACATCGTCTCACTGGTAGAAGAAGACTGAGAAGCTTCTAAATGAGCCAATTCCGTGAAGAGCTTAGAATTTTTAATATAGTTGCTCTTTTGAAACTTGCCGCAACTTTCAGCCATCAAAGCATCTAAGAAGTGCAGGCTCGCCCTGCCAGACTGAAGACAAAAAACAAGTATTTTGCAGGTTCCGATGAGCGTAGAGAATAAAGAGAAGCAAGCAGTTGATAAAAAAAAAAAAAAGAAAAGAAAAAAGGAAAAAATTACTGCCAAACCAGAGGAGCTTGAATACCACAGAGCCAGGAGACAGAAATGAACAATCAAAATGGCTGCCAAAGTTGAGGAGAACAGAAGATGTAAATTAAGTCCATGGAGCAGCCGCGTAAGTGGTGAAGAAGAGTAGTTCTACAACATCCCTGATGTTGATAGTGCTGGGAGTAGCGTAGGACCCATATAGCAGCCAGAAACACAAAGCGCGATAAAACGCGCTGCTGAGGGAGTTCTGAAGGAGGAAATCCAAAATGGCGGTCACGGCCGATTCAGAGCCGCGACCGGGAAGAAAAACAGGCAGCAAGGTCAGAGGAGGTCCGCCGCGGCGTAGAAAGAGGGCTTAAGGCATGCCTGACACCTTCAGATGGTAAACGCTACCTTTCATGGTTCGTTTGGTGAGCGCGAACCACCGATGAACCCTGGCGCAGACGGAGCCCCTACGCCGGCGCCGCCATCTCCTTCGGGCGCCTAGCCACGCCCCCCAAATAGTACAGGTCTAATAGTCTAATTACACTAAAATGCTAGAATGCATAAGGTTCTTGCCCAAAATTCCAGAACTGGGAACAGTGTCCATAGTGACCTGGAATGAGATGGTCACTCTAGACAATAAGCCTGGTTTTGAACAACATCCGAGGACCTCGAGAAAGGCTGGCTGTAGATAACAACCTAAGGGGATGATGTAGCAGGGACTGTTTCAATTAAAGTTTTGGTCTACCATCATCATGACTAATAGGTGCTGTCATAGACATATGGATCCTTGCCATTGTTTCAAAGAAGAGCAGGAGCCATTAAATGATCACAATCTCTATCTATATCAGTGAATAAAGAGACTTTGTTGTGAGTTTAATTATAAAATGTGAGCGTTTTTTAGTATTTTTTGGGCCACATATTATCGTAAATGTTTTTGTTAAATTATAATTGAGATGTAAAATTGTCATATACAGAGTAAAATGTTTTTAAAGACCCTGGTGGGCATTTGCAGGTCTAGAAAGTAGAGCAGCACCATCTGCGTACACAAGTACAGGTATCGGATGTTTATGCATGAGACAAACATCCATAGAACATTTAACTAAATAATCTGCCAGCCCATTGATATGAAGAGTGGAGAAAAATGAGACAAGAAAAATCCCTTGTGAACCACTCAGTCATATTTAATAAACTCAGTGCACTCTCCATTTAGGCCAAAACTGACCCTTGCTGTAACCTCCCTGTGAAGTTCCTTCAACAGGTTAATTAATTATGTCTCTACCCCCCATCTCAGTCATTATCAACCAAAGCTTTGATCTGCTCACTTTATTGAATGCACAGGACACTCCATAAATGCCAAGTGCATGGCTAAACCCTTGGTTTTAGTATAAACTGTTGTTAACAAGTACAAATTAAAGGATTCCATCATCCCATGCCATGTTGGAAAACATACTGAACATCTGCGAGAAAGCTATTCTGTTCAGCCCAAGTTTCTAGTCTAGCCAGAAGGACTCAACCTAGAATTTTAACTGGAACAGTTCGACAGCAATATTGGCTGATAACAGTCAGGACAATTACTATCAGGTTTTATAACTATTGAAACAATTATGGCCTTCAACCAGGTGGTGGGAATCAAAGTTGTAGAGACCGCCCATAAAGCATTAGTAATCAACGGGGCCAGCAAGGCAATCATTTTTTTGAACACAACAAATGGGATGCCGTCTCACCTGGGACTTTCCCACTAGAGTTGTCATTAATAGCTTCTACTATCTTGACAATCTGGAGCAGGACTAAATATACCGACCCCATACCATGAAACTAATCATCGGTTTCTACCAAAATGTTACTTTCCTGTGCTTTTGAATAAGCCTTAGAGAAATGTTAAACCATGAGTCCGATGTTATTAGACATTTTACTTTCGGACAGTTAGGCTCCTTAAAAAAAGGGAGATTAGATATCTTCCAAAACAATACACTGTCTTTCAACTAACCTGGTGTTACCAGTTCCTCCGATGTCTTTTTTCCAATAACCATCTTTCTTTGGGCTCCCACCTACTTTTAGTTCTGCCTACACGCCTGAACCACCTCATGCTCACAAGACTTCTTATGTATGGCTATAAATAACTTATGTGCAAAGGAACAAGCACTATAAAACCACTGATGGAGCTTTGGACCTCTAGTCGAGGTCATCAGATATTTTAATGTATCACAAAGTGAGATATAGGAATCCATGATCACACATGGCCCTGCACTGTCATCTAAGCAAACCTTGCAAGGCTTTGAATTTAACTGCCTCATGTCCTGTAATACACAGATTGGGTCTAATTTGTTCCATTTAACAAGAAGACCTTTATTCTTACATACAATTACATTATTTTCCCTAATTCCGGCAGCATCAGGCTCTAAGATCAACCTTAAACAAATATTGAGGGGATTGTGATTGCCGCTTCAATTTGGGATTATGGTATTGGACCTATCACTGGGTGCCTCCTAATCATAGCATAGGTCTGGATGTAGTTCCTACCTTTCATTGCCATTCCATTTCCGTTTCTGTTGCATTAGTCGCTTGTTCCTCTTTAACTCACATCCTGAAAGTTGAGACAATAGGGGTAGGAAAGTCATCCGTTTTTGCCCTGATCATCCCCATTTTTTGATTCATGCTGGATTGCTGACTCTGAAAGTGCCCTGGGCTCTGCCAACCAGGCCCATGGCCAGTGCTCTGTCCTTAAAATGTATATGGTAATTGGCATAATTCTGATTGGCCAAGACAATCTACCTGCAAGTCCCTAGTATATGGTAGGGCATTTAAGTTTAGAGACCTCAGTGGACTTAATGTACTTAATTGTGCACTGATGAGGTAGCTGGTGTCATTTTAAAGCCAGACCTGCCTTACAGGCTTTTTTTTAAAACTGTCCAAATTTGACTCTAGAATTCAAAGTACTTCCAAAGTCCAAAACTATGGCCCTAATTACAATGCATCATCATTGTGGTAACAGGACTGGCCGACAGGTAGTCAGCCGTCCCGACCGCCTAATTAAGATCAAACCACCGCGGAAGCGGTCGGAAACATGCCTTTTGGCATTGAGGCTTGGGCTGCGGCCCGGAAGTAGGACGCAGCACAAGTCCCAATGCCAAAAGGCATGTTTTTGAACATCCATGCACCCTCTGGCAGGCACCTCATGGCATACATGTTTGTGGGTTCCCTATGGTGCACCCCTGGTCTCATAGCGGATGCTGCGGAGGGATGGGTGCCCTAGTAGGGGCACCCAAAGAATGTTTCTGACACTCTTTCAATGGCGTTTGGACCACCAGTAAAAGGCCATCGGAAAGAGCCATTGAAATCCCTACTGTGGTGCCTGAGCAGGCATCACCATCATTGTAGGGATTACATTCAGACCGCAGGGCCGACAAGCTGCTTCAGATGTCAGTGGGACCGACACCGACGTGCCATCGGTGTCGGTCCTACTGGCATCCTATATTTGTTTCACATATAGGTCACCCCTAAGATCTGTATTTGGTGCCCCAATGGTAGGGTGCATTGTTATGAAAAGCAAGGATAAAACAAAGGATGCTTTATGTGCCCTGATAGGGAAAAAGAGCCATAGCTGTTTTCCCTATTGTAGTGCTGCTGTCCCCATTGTCGAAAATGAGAAGGCTTTATTAAACATCTAACTTTTGAGTTAGCTCTCAATATGATTCAAAGTATCAAAATAATGGTTACAATAAATCCAACAACTTGCCAAGGTCGAATTTATTATAACTATTTAGTTTTAGTACTTACTATCCTGAAGTTCAGGGGTAGCTCCTCCATCAGGGCGGAGGGTCATCGCCCCACTGCTTTCTCGCAGTGCGAGAAGCAGAAACATAAAATGGTAAAACTACCATTTTATGTTTCTGCTTCTCGCACTACGAGAAAGCAGAAGTGCCTGGTTAGGGGTGGGAGGGTGGGCGGTCCTGCTCGATGGCAGGTGGGAGTGGCTTGCCCACTGTTGTGGGCCCTGACTGTTTGGTCTGCCCTCTGATAGCCTACCAAACAGGTCATGCATACTCTCCCTTTTTCTCTATTTAGGCTGCATGCAGCCTACAAAGAAAAAATGGACTCCCTAAAGGCGCCCGGCTGGGCGCCTTCCGCACCAATCACAATGCTGCCATTTCAGCGTTGTGATTGGCTTAGGGGAGGGGAGGGAGGAGGCTGCCTGTGGAAAACGTAGACCTGCCAGGAGCAGCAGGAGCTGAGGCGACGGCGCGTGACCGGGGGTAGGTCAGTTTTTTAAAATTGTAATTACCATCCGGCAAAGCAACCCCACTGCGTGACCCCCGCGAACCTGCGTGATCCCCCCAGCCGCCCATCATGCTGTCAATTTATTTATGACTCTACCACCGTCCCTCCCACATAACAGTATATAACACACTACTTTCACATGTAGCTTCTGGTGTCCCTCGTTGCTTTCCATAGGAGTGTAAACATACATTCTTTTCTCACCTCCTGTGTCTTCTGTGCGGTGTGTTATTGCCTTTCATAGCGGTGTACATACACATCCATTCATTTCACATTTTGCAGCGTGTATGCAATTCTCTCCCCATGGCAGTGTGAATGTGCATTGCTCTCTCTTAATACAGCTTGTGTTGATTTCTTTCCCCACAGCATTCAATGCACACTTTTCACCTGTTGTCGCTTTCATACAACATAATACTCCCAAAGCAGTGCACAAATACGTTCCGCTCACATCGAAGATACCAGTGAACATACACCTTTCACTTTGAGCTGCACATGTACAGCATTCCCTCCTTCGTAGTGATGCACGCACACACACACACTCCTCTTACATGTGACAAAGCAGTACATACACACGTTACCTCTCCGCACGTATGCAGCATTCTCTCCTTCATACATAGCAGTGCACACACCCGAGGAAGCAGTGAACACGCTCACCCCTTGCCTCTAGCCTCCTGCAGCATTCCGTTCTTCATAGCAGTGTACAGGAGCACATGAGGAAGCAGTGAACATGCACCCCTCGCCTCATTCAGTATTCCCCACTCCATCACACTGTACACCCGCACATGGGGAAGCGGTGAACACACGCATCTCTGGCCTCTTGCCTCATGCAGTATTCCCTACTTCTTAGCAGTGTACACACGCACGTGAGGAAGCAGTGAACACATGCACCCTTCGTCTTTAGCTGCACGCAGCGTTCCTTCCTTCATAAAAGTGTACACGTGTAAGTGTGGAAGCAATGAACAGGCGCCGTTCACCTCTAGGTGCATGCGGCGTACCATCCTTCATAGCAGTGAACACATGCACCCTTCGCCTCTAGCCTCATGCAGTATTCCGTCCTTTATAGCAGTGTACACATGCACACGTGGAAGCAGTGAACACACGCACCCCTCGTCCTTAGTCTCATGCAGTATTCCATACTTCTTAGCAGTGTAGATGCACATGTAAGGAAACAGTGAACACATGCACCCCTCGTCGCCTCATTCAGTATTCCGTACTTCATCGCACTGATGTAGCCGTGAACACACGCACCCTTCACTTCTAGCTACATGCAGCATTCTGTCCTTCATAGTACTGTACACATGCACGTGAGGAAGCACTGAACACCCACACCCTTTGCCTCTAGCCATGCAGCAATCAGTCCTTCATAACAATTTACACGCGCACGTGTGGAAGCAGTGAACAAACGCACCACTCGTAGGTGAAAAATACTTCTTAAGAAAGATGGCATAGATTAGTGCATTTTCCTTTTTTCCTGTGGTAAACTACTACTCTACTATTCCCCACTGTACTGCTCTGTTGGAATGTATCATGACATCATAGAATGCCTGATTGCCTCTCAGTGTTTAGGGTGTCAGTTGGTGAACCCAGGCTGAGCAGCTAGGAGCCTGCTCCTGGTGGGTCTGCTAATACCTTCTATTTCCTCCTACTCACCTATCCTAGAACCAAGCTACAATAAAGGATTATTCTATCTATACAGCTGGACTGTGCATCTTCCTTTGCCACATTTTGGCAACGATCTTAAACCTACGCGTGGAGTAAGGAGTAAGGACAACTAAGGAACCGAAGGACAAGGAACCAAGGACATTAAAGACTCTCAAAACATGTATTGAAACTCACAAGACACGCCCTGGTCAGCACCACCAGTGTCATGTACCATCCGGACAGCCTGCAGCCTGGGCGTTTGTCTTCGCATTACTGAGGAGCCTGCTGTCACCTAGAAGACTTCTACAGTGAACAGTCTCTCCAGCAACAAGCCTCTCATAGGGGCAACAGGTGCGTACACCCTGCAGTGTTTCCCTGCTTTATTTGAGCCCAGAACCCGCTTAGGAAGTGTCGTGGTCTGACAGCAAGTTTTGTCTGCATCCGCAGTGAATTCCCGATCTAGCTGGTGCTGGAATTCGTTTCCAGCAGCGTCTGGCAATGTTTTTAAACAGCGTCTTCATCCAAGTCTTATTGTGCATTTCAACAGCTTCATTAGCTGAGAGCAGTGGTGTATTTCAAAAAAACTTCATGTGACTCCCTTCGCAGCGAGCACCTTTTATATGTGTATTTAAAGTAGTGCTTTAACGGAGACAGTGACAACATCAAATGGCCTTGAGGAACTTTGCCAGAGGAAGTGGCCGAGTGATTCTTTGCATGAGGAGCAGCATCTTTTGTGAGACCGTGTGTTTTCTGGTGAGTGGGCACGCTTTATTTTTGCCGTTTTATTCCCTAAAGTGGACCCTCCACCTTGGCAAATGGCAGCGCATTGTTTAAATTCAAAGCCCATGCACGTGCACCTCACCGTTCTCCTAGCATTACGCGGAGGTAGGGTGAATCCCGTTGACATCTTTCTCTCTTCATTACTGGATGACGTTCTTCTCCCTTCATGCCTCTCAGCTGCCCAGTGACGCCCGCTTGCAGCAGCGCGCCGTGAGCCACCCGGTGTCAAGAAGCGTGCCGCCATTTTGTATTTGGTCCTGGCTCACACTATATGTTTATGCAAGCCCTCAGTACGCCAACCATGTTCCTTATGCTGGTTTTTCCCTGGCGATTACAACAAAGATACTTCAGCAAAAGGAGTTTGTGTCTGTCTTCCAGTCCGCTCCAGTTTGGCCTGCATTGTGAGTCCCACAGTTTCTTCCAGTGGTGAACGGCCTGTGCGGCAAGTGAAGGACGATGTACATCGGTTCAAGAGGAAATGGAACTCTTGGCTCCGCATTGGTTTCTGGCAACTGAATGGAGCTGTGTAGAGACCTTGGGTGAGAGACCGCTCACCAGAGCCAAACTATCTCTCCTTGTTCATAATGCCTATACTGATAATGGATGTTCTGTATTGGTGTGTACTTTCTTTTATGGGGGCACTCAGATTATAACATAGCCTCTTCAGTGGGCAGTTAATGCTTAGTTGTTTCTAGTTGGTCAGTGCCTCAACTCAGTTTTTTTTTCTCTAGGGTGATGTTTACCCGCTTACCCTCTGTGCACCCTAATTAGGGGAGGGTGTGTGGTTTTCCAGGGCAAGTACCCTGTGGTTTACCCTACTTAGGAGAGGTTGTGTTCTTTCCCAGGGTGATTATCCTGTGGTGTACCCTACTTAGGGGAGGTTGTGTAGCTTTCTAAGATGATTATTATGTGGTGTACCCTACTTGGGGGAGGTTGTGCAATTTTCTACGGTGATTATCCTGTGGTGTACCCAACTTAGGGGAGGATGTGTAATTTTCCACGGTGAGTACCCTGTGGTGTTTCCTACTTTGGGGGAGGTTGTTTTGTCAGTTCCAAGGGTTACTACCCATGGGGTCGCAGTGTACATGGTCAGCGACACTATAGCGCTTTCTTCTAAGTAATCAATACCCTCTGGTGTATCTTTTCATGTTGACACTATGCTCCGTCGAAGTCCACCTGCATGGAACTCATGGCCAAGGGTTTCACGTTCGTAGGACTTTGAGTGAGAAGCTTCTCTCTAGTGTTTAGACCTCCTCTGTTACCTTTAACGGATCTTAATCCTAAATTTCGATGTCAGCATGCCTTCTACCCTAATCAAGGGAACTTTTGTTCTTTTCCAGAGCGTTTACTCTCTGGTGTACCCTTCTTGGGGAGGTTGCACTCTTCCTGTTATCTAGGGTGACTCATACCCTCTGGGGTACCCTTCTCTTGGGGCTGTTGTTTTTCAATCCCAAGGGTCAGCACCCTCTGGTGCACTCTTTATGGGGAAGTTGTAAGGGAGGTTAATCCCCACCTTTGTTTGCCAGGTGTACCCGCTTATGGGGAGGTTGTGGGGGTGACCACCCTTCTCTGTTGCATTGGTTTTTTCCACCGAAGTCTTGCCTTGTTCTCTCTTTTTCCCCTAAGGGAGGGGGATGGGGCATGTAGTAATGATATTTCCAATTTTAATGTATTCAATGATTTTTGCATTTTAATGCATTTCTTTTCATGCCAGTGGTATTCCTGATACCTCTTGTACTACACCATTAGATATTTGCATCTCAATGTGTTTCCTTTCATGCTAATTTTATTTCTGAGGTATCTTACTTGTCTTTCTCTTTATTCCTGCTGTCGTTCCCCAAGGAAGGAGGATGTGTAGTAAACTACTACTCTACTATTCCCCACTGTACTGCTCTGTTGGAATGTATCATGACATCATCGAATGCCTGAGTGCCTCTCTGTGTTTAGAGCGTCAGTTGGTCAACCCAGGCTGAGCAGCTAGGAGCCTGCTCCTGGTGGGGCTGCATCTGTACCTTCTATCTTCTCCTACTCACCTATCCTAGAACCAAGTTACAATAAAGGATGGCCTGAGCCAAGCTGCTCTCTGAGTTGGCGTGAAGAGGCCTGGGGATGAATAAATATTGCCATTTGGTGGGAGGAGATTTGCTTCCTGGAAAAGCCAGGTAGAGGAAGGTGGCTCGGGAAATAAGCTGCAATTCAAAGGCAGGGGTACAGATGTCACAGGTCTCGGGCCATCCCCCACTTCCTTGATCCCCAGCCAGATGGGAGTCCCTCTAACTAGATTAGGAGAGGGCCTGGGAGAGGAGTGTATAGAATTGTTAGCCCCACCTTTGGGTTGAATTACACAGACACACACTCCAAGGAGAAGTGGAGTGGAGTGGAGTGGAGAAGTGTGGCTCAATGGTTAGAGCGGCAGACCTCGATGCAGAGCACTGGTCTGGGACCAGGGTTCGATTCCCGTCGCGGCAGGGTCGCGGGCTATAAATTCCGCGGACCGGATATTCTCGCCTCAGTGCCTATTCTAATCATGGGTCCCACGCTGCAACTCTGGGCAACAGCTTGCTTAATCGCCCCAACAGCGCTGGGATGCCTGGCCTCACCATGGGGGTGCCCAGGAGTGGACACCTCACATGGAAAACCAGGAAGGGTTCCTTCAGCGGTATGAGTACAGCGCTGAGATACCCGTAGTGGTGATCGGCGCTATATAAATACCTACACATTTACATAATTTCTGCATTTTCCTTTTTGGAGAACAGTGCATTCTGGGTCAGAAATCTACCTTACTTCATAAGAAATGGTCATAGCAGAAGCAGGCAATGTTACCCCTATTGCTTGTGGTGTCCTCCATTCCTTGCCAGCCCAGACAGGAGTATAAATATGGCAAAGCTGCAGGTGCGCCTCAGAACACTTCCTTGAACAAAGGAAGAAGAACTGCCCTGCTGAACCCTTGGACTGCAACACTGTAGGAAAACGCCTCATTTGCATGGTTTCCCCCTGCTTTTTGCCTAATGTTGATGTACTTTGACTTAGTGTGCCCTGGGTTCCTGCTAACCAGGGACCCAGGGCCTATGCTCTTTCCCTATACTGTACTGTTGCAAAACCCAATTGACATCTCTCTGGCTACATGTAAGTCCCTTGTAAAAGGTACCAAGGGCACTGTGACCAGGGAAGACCTCTGAGGACTGTAGCGCTCATTGTGCCACCCTTAGAGGCCCTGTACCTTTACACACACACACACACACACTGCCATTGCAGGCTGCGTGTTTTGATGCAGAACAAAGTGAAGAGTCGACATGGCACACATCCCTGTGTGCCATGCCCTCAATCTACTTCCCTGGCATAGGTAAGCCCCTGCTCTAGCTGGGTGCACTATACCAGTGGTGAGGGTAGAGGTGCATGAGCCCTGTACCCCTATAGTGTCTTAGTCAAGACATTGTAAGTGCAGTAATGCTATAAAGACTGTATGTTCTGGGTATTTGTCATTACGAACTCCACAGCACCATAATGGCTAAACTGAAAACTGGAAAGTTTGGTATCAAACTTCCCAGCCCATTAAACCCCCACTGATGCCAGTGTGGGATTTAATAAAAAATGCACTCAGAGGGCATCTTAGATATACCACCTGAAAAACGCCCTAAGTCAAGTGTCCTGGCTGAGTAGCTGTTTGCCAGCTGCTACCACCAGACGTGTTTCTGGACCCCTGGGTCGAGAGACTGCCGCTCTCGGGATCTTGAAAAAAAGCACATCCTGGGACGAGGAGCCATGCCTCCTCCCCCAGGATGGGCAGGGCCCACGAAGGGGAAGCTTCAAAGGCCTGCCACCTTTGTGAGCTTCCCAAGTCATTTGCTTCTCCCAGTAACTGGCCCTCACCAGTTTTGACCCCCACGTGGGGCGGGAGAATAGGCAGGAAAACCAAGCTAGGAAGGGAGGTGTGCTCACCTTTGCCGATCCCACCCCTTAGGTAGGGGAGGCGAGGCGAGAAGAAGCACAAACTCTCAGTCCCCTCCATCTTGCAGATGGGGGGACCCAGCTCACCACAGTGCGGCTCATAGGCCACTCCCACAGGAGGGTCGCATAATAGGGGGTATAGCTACCCCATGGAACGGACCTATTGGTCTCAACCTGTGCCTAGCTGTAACGCCCCTAAATTTAGATTTAGGGGCAACTCTGAACCTTGCCTCCTCAGACTAGAGCAAAAAAGAAGAAGAAAACTGTGGTATCCTTGGTAGATATAAGTACCACTCCACACACGATAGTCAAGTAGATAGTCTTTATTAGTAGGTCCGACGAGCCACCGCTCCACACACTCTCACAGACCAGCTCCAACTGCCACCAACTCGAACCTCACGCAGCATCATTGATGACACGCATTTAGAATGGAATGAACACGCTTAACAAGCATAGTTAAGCACAACATATTACCTCTTTTTGTAACAATAAAATAAACACAAAAACACAAAGAAATAAAAGAGAAAACACAAACAATGGTGAAATAAAAATACAAATACAACAGCATCAGTAACAATTGTGAAGTCATAAGAAACACAAACCACAACTTCTATTGGCATAACAATACCACTAATACTCTACAATAATCTTAACTGTACCATGAATGCTCTCAATACCAGAACATTAATAATTGGTTAACGCAGCTTCCACGGAAGACGTCTAACACGCGAAGACCTCTCCCTTTCCCTTTCCAGACCAGACACATTCGTCCCCAGACCAATTTTGGAGGGAACATTAGAACACCCCGTGGCAATTGATGACTCCACAGGTTTGTTTGAAACCGCTTGTACTTTGACCACCTTACTCATATTCCACCAATGACCACCTTCAACCATCACCGCACCACCACAAACCCTTTCCACACATACAGGCTCACCAAAAGTCACACCACCCTTCCTAACACCTCTTGTGTTCTTGATGCGGACCATATCACCAGGTGACAACATTATTTTTTTTGCTGACTTTTTCTGATTGTACATAATAGCCATCTTCTCTTGTGCTGCTTTGACACGAGTCTCCAACGCAACACTATCTACATTAGACACAACCTTGTTGCCCACCGTCCTCAATAACCATCCTGGATAGAGAGTAGAAGTAGGCACTCTACCCTTGAGTGAAACAAAAGGTGCAATTTTCGTCAAAGAATGTGGTGTGGTACGATAAAACCACAGCATCGACCTAACAGCACCTTCCACATCTAAGCAATTGTGTTTGGCCCACTTGATACATTCCACAACCACCCTATTCATTCTCTCAACCAACCCGTTGGTTTGTGGATGTCCAACCGAACTTCTCAAATGCTTCACACCTGACTCATTCAAAAATTCCTTCATTTCTTGATTTACAAATTGTACACCATTATCTGAAACCATGGCCTCCGGGAACCCCTCTCTCATAAAGATCTCTTTGAGAAATAAAATAGCATTTCCAGCAGTAGGTGATGCACAAAACTTAACCTCAGGCCATTTGCTGTGAAAATCCATGAGCACAAAAGCAAAACGCAAATTATGAGGCAGAAAATTAAAAGGACCCACCAGATCAATACCCACTTTAAGCCATGGCTTCGTAGGATAGGGAATAGGTTGAAGCGGAGGAGTGACCACTTTCAATCCTTTTTCAGCACCCCAACAAATCCCACACTGTTTGACCCTACACTCTATATCTTTGTCCATTGAGGGCCACCAATAATGAAGCCTGAGACGTTTTTTTGTCATAGTAGTTCCAAGGTGACCTTCATGCGCACAGTCAATTAACTTCACACGCACACCCAAAGGAGGAACACACCTACCGTCCCTCATAATCACACCATCTTCTATAGACAATTCTTCTGCAATTTTCCAAAAAGGCTGAATGTCCTGTGATACACACCTCTCTCGAGGCCACCCCTTCACAATGTACTCCTTCACACTGACAAGTGTCAAATCCTCAATCACAGCCATCTTCCACTCTGCCTCGCTACACGCTTTGTTATCCACAGCATCAACGACTGCGATAAAGCAATCCTCTTTATCATCATCTTGATCCACAACTACATCTTCTGACAGGGGTAACCTTGACAACAAATCAGCTCTTACATTTTGTTTTCCAGGTATATGTTTTGTGATGAAATCATATTGTAGAAGTTTTGTGGTCAGCCTTGCAATACGAGGCGTGGCATATTTTAACCTTTCGCCACCTAGAATATATATCAGAGGTTTGTGATCTGTTTGTATGATAAATTTTCTTCCCCAAATATATGTTCTAAACTTTTCACACGCCCAGTAACAGGCTAACAACTCCTTTTCGATTACAGAATAATTGAGCTCCGGATCTCTAAGTACTCTAGAAGCATAACTAATAGTCACTTCACTCTCACCTGTCCCCTGTGTGAGCACTGCCCCTAACCCATACTGGCTAGCATCAACCGTGATCACACAAGGCACCGCCGGATCATAGGCTCTAAGAGTTTTTGCATTAAGCATTTCGGCCTTGACCAATTCAAACGTCGCTTGACAATTATCATCCCAAACAAAATTGACCTTGGATCTCACCATATTAGAAAGAGCTTTCATTTTTGAAGCATAATCAGGTATAAACCGTGAATAAAATTCACACAGACCCAAAAATGAACGCAACTCATCCTTGTTCTTTGGACTCGGACACTCCACAACCGCCTTCACCAACCCGGGTCTAGGGCTCACCCCATCACCCGAAACCAAATGTCCAAGAAATTCAATCTCCCTCTTCCAGAATTCACATTTACTTTTCTTCACCACAATACCTTTACTCTCAAAGACACCTAAGACTGATCTTAAAATCTTATCATGTTCCTCCAGATACTTACTGAATATCAAAACATCATCTTGGAAAATGACCACACCTTTAACACCTCGGAGTACAACCTGCATCACTCTTTGGAAAACCGAAGCTGCCGACGCTAACCCAAAGGGCATACGACAGAATTGAAAAGTCCCGAAAGGAGAGTTGAACGCAGTGTAGTGTCGTGAATCCACATCCAATAGTATTTGATGATATGCAGACGCTAGATCTATTTTTGAGAACCATTGAGCGTCCCTCAATTCTTCAAGTAAATCACCAATTTTTGGTAGAGGGTGTGCATCCACCCATATCTCTTTGTTGAGACTCCTCAAATCAACACACAAACGAATCTCACCATTCCGTTTTCGCGCGACAACTAATGGACTAAGCCACAAACTTGACTCCACGGGCTCAATCACACCAGCACTCTCCAATCTGACCAATTCATTCTTAAGATCAGCTCTAAGACTAAACGGCACTGACCTTACTTTATGTTTCACAGGTACCGCATTGTCTTTTATCTTAATCATATGCTTGAACCCTTCAACCTTACCTAGCTTGTCAGAAAACACACTCGGAAACTCTTTTTCTAGACCACTTGGATCAGGTAAATCCTGTACCACTAGTACCTGTTCACTAGTTCCCGGTCTCAGAATCATGCCAAACAGGCCTTGGTGATACCACCCGAGAATATTTAATCCACGCACAGCAACATAGATTTTTCCATGAATCCTACGATCTTTATATTGCAAAACATCTTCAATGTATCCCTCCAGCTCTATTTTCCGTCCCTCATATGAAACTGGTTCTCTATCTGGTGGAAAAAGTGTCCTTTCATCCCATGACTTTTTAAAGAGTTCATATGTGATCATAGTGATTCTAGCTCCTGAATCTACTAATAACCTCAAAACCACTGTACCAACAGTAATTTCAGCATAAGGATCAACACAATCCGAAGGATTTCCATACACAACACTCTCGTCCGTAACCGTGACAATCATATCTTGAAAATTTTGCACCATGTCACCTTCACTCAGTTGCTCATCTCTTATGCAATTAACCTTTTCACTCTTATTCCCACCAGTCTGACATACTTTGGCCAAATGCCCAAATCTACCACACTTGTGACACTTTGCATTTTTCCCTGGACAAAACTTATAATCTTTACCATGAGGAGGGTACCCACACCTATAACAAATATTCTTCTTGTTGAACACCCCCTTGTCACTCGATTTCGCCCTGTTAGTAGAATTGTTATTAACACTCGGAGTAGCAACTGCATTTACTAATTCTTTGGATGTGCTGCTCGCACTCAATTCTTTGATAGAATTCTGTGCCAATTCCACACTTTTTGCTACTTTGATAATCTCTTCTGGACTGGGGTTACCCATAGTGAGTAGTTTTTGCTGTATTTGTTTGTCAGTACAATGTGCAATGAACTGGTCCCTGACTAACTGATCTCTATATTCCCCAAACTGACATTCCGCACAAAGTTTGCGCAATGCGCTGAGAAATGTGTCTACGTCTTCACATTGCAACTGCACCCTCTTAAAAAATTTGTGCCTCAAGACAACTAGACTTGGCTGAACATCAAATTTTATAATGAGTTTTTTTACCGCTTCCTGATACTCGTCCAACACCTCTCCTTCTGCCAAAACGATATCAGGAAGATGCTTAAAAACTTCCCTCCCTTCAAAACCCAATGAATTTAACAGTAGAAATTTCTTTCGTTCTGCCCTGTAACGTGAGGCACCTATAGCACCCACATACGTTTCAAACGCATCAAACCACTGTCTCCATTGGATCTGAGGCGTACCCGGACTTTCTAAAAAAGGAGGAGGAGGATTCACTGATTGCATGACTGCCTAAGCCCCTTGTAACTTCTACCTAACTTCACTATGTCGTTGACTCAATTTGGTAAACTGGGAGAAAAGAAAAAAAATAAATAATAAATAATAATTCTTAATTGGCACACAGCATAAATAACTCTCAAAATACATTTGCCATGTTGCGCTTTTCCCTAACACAGTTAATACCGGACTTCAATTTCAGATGAAAACACCACTATACGTTTCTAAGAGTCTCGTAAACCCTAACACAGTTAATACCGGACTTCAATTTCAGATGAAAACACAACTGTTCGTTTCTAAGAGTCTCGTACAGGTTTTTTTTTTTTTTTTCCCGAAGTCAAAGTAATCCCTTACATCCAATTCTAAACCCAAAAACACGTTCACCCAGAAGCTCGATGTTCTTCTCCGTGAAACAGCAGACACACGAAGATCTTCGCCGTGGTAACGCGCTGACTGTTCTCCACCACAGACACTCAACGCTCGTCACCGTGGTAACTCGTGTACACAGAGTACTCAATTGGATGAAGAGTTAACCAATCTGTACGCTGCGTTTGCGTACTGACGAAAGAACTAAAAAATATTCAATTGGCTGAACAAACAAGGTTTCACCGAATCACGCAGCAGTGTTCCATTGCGTCATCATTCCTGAAGGACCATCAACGAATACGGAGCTCCCGCTCAACAGATCTCTGCAACCGGCAATCATCAATTGCTGTGAGTCGTACACGCCACACAACACCAATCGTCACTTCCACCACAACTGCTCTCCTCTTAATCAATCCAGCAGCCAACAACTAGAAGGTCCCCTTAACCAGGCAATACCCTGACCGACTCCATAACCAAAGCGGTCCAAAAAAAAAGAGAAACTGCAACCGTCCAACCGCCCCTGTCACTGAACGCTTGTGGTTACAGGACGAGGACTCCCAAAGACCCCATTCACCTCAACAGCAGTGGACTGACTCCGAGGGAACCATGACCGAATCTTCAGCATCAGCCAATACCACACCCTGCACCCGGCTGTCCCTGTGCCACTGGTGGTGTAGTTCTTGTGTTGTCCATTGAGCCCTACATTGCTCACTTTGACCCTAGGATCTTTTGTTCCCCAATCTGGCATGCTCGCAGCAGTCCCCATGCCCACAGCGGTGCTTAGATTGTTGGCTAATATGTGGTCCCTGCACTCTGCACCCAGACGCCTCTGTGCCGCTGGCGGTGCGACTCAAGTACTCATTTGACCGAGTCTTGCCCACGGACCCGTAAAACTCAGTTCTGTCTACTCAGGAGTAAATGTGGCTCGTAAGTAGAACTGTAAACCTGTATTATGTTTGCAAAATGCATTGTCTCATGTTTTGTTTCCCTCAAGAAATGCACCAGCCCTGTATGTAGAGATACCTGGCTGTGTAAGAAAAGTAATTGCAAAGTAATTCTGACTATCTGCAAATACAAAGTAATTCTACTGTAGCTAATTCACTGCAATCAAACTAAATTTAAAATGCATATGCTTGCAAAGTATTCCTATACTTACCTGTACCAGGCCTGGCTTGGTTCTAGAAAATAAATATAACTAAATAATATTTTTATACAAACCAATTGGTCAGAGTTCAATCCTTGAGTGTGTAAAAACATTGCTTGCCTGAGTTGTACAACAAATGTGTTATAGCCTCATAATGTGTATGTATGTTACCCAGCCTAGCTGTGGTACACATGTGTTACGTCTCACCCTTTTTGCCGGTTGGTCTTGGGTGTTTGTCCTGGGGTGTGGTTCACCCTTCACTTCATTTTGAATTTGTTTCTTGGGAAGGATGGGTATATGGTTTGTCAATGTTTTATCTTGCTCGCCATTATTTTCCTTTTCCTTCTAGTTACGCAGCGTTCTTTCTCTTGTGGAGTTGTATTTAGCTTTGCTTCCTTGGGTTTTAACTTTTTCTTCTTCTGTATATTTTCTTGTTTATAGTTATTCCCATGTTCTCCCCCACTTTCTGTTTTCATTGAAAAGGAAGGGGATAATGTTATATCCTCATAATGTGTGTGTATGTTACTCAGCCTAGCTTTCTCCTAGCTGCTCAGCCAGAGTGAGAGATAGTATCGGAATGTTGGTGTGACTGTGATGAATGGAATGCCTGGGTGCCTGTGTGGATGAGTGGTGGCAGTTGGAGATGGGCTGAGCAACAGGGAGGCTGCTCCTAGTGGGGCTGGAGTAAGGGCTGGCAACTGGAATGTGGACTGATGTACATATTTACATGGAAACAATAAAGAAGACTTCAAACCCTTCCTGGCTACCTGTGTCAACCTGTGTATTAGGGCACAACAAAATGCTTAGCATTACCCTCTGATAAGGCCTTACTGCTCGTCCACACTACCACAAATAGAGAGTAGTGTAATGTCTACTTTAACCTCTGCCTACCTTTGGGGATGCACTGGACTCTGTGCACACTATACCTTACTTTGGTAAAGTATTTACAGAGCCAGCTTCCTACAATCACAGAAGTCTTGCATGCAGAATGACTGCTCCTGCTGCACTCTCAGGGTTCCAGAAAAAAAGAACTGTGCCCATCTTAAGGGAAAAGGACTGGACTCCCTGAGCAGCAACAGGTATAAAAGTGATGGGAATAAGTCACCTGCAAGCCAACAAAGAGAATTACACGAACTGACCAATGGTAACTTGATTTTTCCTGAACTGTGCAAGTGCATTAAGAGAGATTGAGTCCCAGCCCCCAAGAGGCAATCCAGAGTCTCTGAACCCTTGGCTGGTGCTATTGGAGGCTTCTCTCCCAAAGGAAACCATAAGGAAAAGATAGGTGAGTCTGAAAACTTTCTAAAACGTTTTGCTAAAAAGCTCCAGCAGAATAGCTGCTCATCGTCAACTGTCAAGCCGCTGATGTCGAACCTCAAATCAGCCAGGCCACACTGGCTTATCTCGCTGAAAGTTCCGGAGCTCCTCGTCATTGATGCCAAGGGCAAAGACTTCCAGAGGTTCACTGAGGCATCGCTCTGCAGCAGGCCACCATTGTTGAAGGAACTCCAGGTACGAGGAACCTGAGGACTTCGAGAAAAGTCAAGAAAAATGTTCCAAGAAAAAGACTTAGGGGCTCATTATGATGGCAGAAGGACCGCCACAGCCAGGCCGGCAGTGGCAGCCCTTCCTCCATCACATAGTGATTCACCCACCGCCAAATTAGGTTGATGGTGGGTACTGTGGTGGATGAAAAGCCCGTCCGCCGCTTTACCGCCAAAGGCAATCGCACCGATTGCCTGGAGGATGGAGTAGGGCCACTAATATGGTGGCGGTGCCTAGCAGTCACCATCTGCCATATTAGAATGTGGGTTTGAAGAGGCCTCTAAAGGCTGGCGGGGATTGGGTTTGGGTGCCCTTTGCGAGCCCACCTTGCGTAGGGGGGTGTTGGTGCACTGGGGGGTACCCATGGTACCCCTCTGCATTTCCATGCACCAAGTGGCAGACACCGCCTTGTGCCTGCCACGTAGTGCAGGGAAATGCGGTACAAGTGCTGGAGTGAGGTTTTCCTTAAAATTCGTATACCTCCTCCATTTTATCATTTTTAATTAAAACGAATACCTGATTAATATTAATAGTATTAATGGTTTGCTGTGTTTGAATAATCAATATTACTAAATAGAAAATACACGTGGGAATCGCATTTGCATGGCCTAATTGATACGTAAATTAATTTCCGTACGCATACTAATGTTAGTTATTTAGAATTTGTATGTTATAGGTTGCTTTTGTGATGTGATTTGTGAATTGTGCTTTTAAATGTGAGTATAAACCGCAATGCGTGTTGCTTTCGCTAGATAAATACATACACATCAAGGGTTTAGTGAGGGAAAAAACATTTTAATAGTCATTTCCATGTATTAATTACGTTTTGTGTTTCTTTGCTTAAGTTAACCTTTCTGGAGTGGCCACAAAATGGCTGCCATCCCTATTTTGACGGACAGACGATATACAGAAGTCACTGGGTGAAGTGCGCCTGCGCTAAAAGATGAGCAACAATAACCTCGCCCTGACCCCAGGCAGACTGTACCTGTGAAGGTCGCACCGGGATGGGTGCCAATCTTCAGACAATGGACTTCCTTAAACTAAGAACTGTTATAATTGATGACACCATGGACACAAACCCGAATGGGAACCAAAATGCCCCGAATGGACAAGTAACTGTTGCAAATTATTAATAAAATAAGAATTACATATAAAGAAACATCGAGCGCATGAGAATCAGGAAGAATGATCCTGGTTCCACCAATCACATTTGTTTAAAACATGTATTGTAACATTTTGTTGATGAATTTTACTATAAAAGAAGTAGACTAGAGAGGGTCTTTCACCCTTTACACTTTATACTCTTTTGACGCTTTGGCTTTACTCGATTTCCTGACGCTATGCTGACGGAGAGGACGGTGACACTGCTGGACAGCTGGGCATAGAGACAAAAGATCTGAATTTGACATAGAGGACGTCATTTAGCCAGATTAGGTAAATATGCAAATCAAAACATTGAATACTTTATGATTTTCTTATGCTTTATTTAGATAAATATTTCAATTCATTATAAGAACTGTGTCGGGTTATTATTTTAGAAGTGTATTGATGTATATTGTTTTGAAGAATTAAGTGTCGCTCTACCCAGCAACTAAGCTGATCAATGGCCTATCCATGGGAGGAACTGCTAGGTTAAAAGTCTAGACCCTGGTGAGGTAGGGAGGAATAGGT
Source organism: Triturus cristatus (assembly GCF_964204655.1). Taxonomy (NCBI): domain Eukaryota; kingdom Metazoa; phylum Chordata; class Amphibia; order Caudata; family Salamandridae; genus Triturus; species Triturus cristatus. Next base: position 510,841,664 of record NC_140580.1, on the reverse strand, counting down.
GAACTTATTACTCACTAGGGACTGGTGCACTTTCCTCCCATTCCAGCTCAGAAAATCACAGAGTTAGAGGCAGTGTTTCCGCAAACAAGCCCTCAAGAAAACACAGAGGGGCCGATTCCGATTCTGGCCGCAAAACTAACCGACTGACACGGACCCGGACCGAATACCAACCGACACGGACCAGCGTCGTACGACCCGTGCAGTACGATACAACGCAAGTGAATTACAACCGACACGTACGGAATACAAGCCGTACGACCGAGCCGGAGGGAAAATAGGGATCCGGCCGGAAAACCGACGCAATTTTTACCGACTGACACGAACCCGTATTCAACCCGACCGACCCGTACCCGCGATGTACAATTAGCGCAGTACGATGCAATGCGTGCAAAACCAGACCGACTCGCACGGAGACCAAGCCGCACAACTGACATGCACAGACAACCCGGCACACAAGCAATAGAGACCGCCGCGAACGACACCTACCAAATACAGAAGACATTCAGCGTGAACGAGGCGGAGAAGCCCGCACGAGACACCAGCAGCGTCCGTTTCCGTCACATGAACGTCTCCTACATGCCTACAAAACACAAAGGAAAAAACACAAAAAAAGGACCAAACAAGCAATGACTAAGTCAATAAATACCCAACACAAATTAATTGGACAAAGGCACACCCACAACTACAACTATATAAAGGACTACAATCACTACCATCATCCCTTGCAAACAGGAGACACAGCCAGCAGTAAACACCAGCACACAGCAACAAGAGACACACTCACAACTCACCCATCACACAACTCACACACCATCAGCACCTCATACAAAAGCACACACACATACACACAGCAAAACCAACACCAAACCAACATCACTTGCACCCTCACACACACAACCCTCACCACCACCACCCATCACCATGCCTCCAAAGAAGAATCCAAAGTTCACAGATAGTGAGTTAGAAGTGCTGGTAGACGAGATCATCAGAGTAGACCCACATTTGTTTGGTACATTGGTTCAAAGGGCCCCCATCTCACAGAAAACCAAGATGTGGGCGAGGGTTGTGGACAAGGTGAACGCACAAGCACCAACGTTGCGCACAAAGGATGATATCCAGAACAGGTGGTATGACGTGCGCAGGAGGGTCAAGAAACTCATCGAGAAAGATCACGCCTTGAGTCAGCGCACCGGCGGTGGCCCTCCTGCCAAACCAGTATACTTCAGGACTTGGGAGGAGAAGGTGCGGGACATCCTACCACCAGAGAGCATCCATGGCCTAACAGACATCCCAGAGACTTTGAGTACACAAACAACAAACCCAAGATTGTTGGGCAAGGGGACAGTGAAACCATGCACCCCAAGCAAACCTACACTAACCAATGGATAATCAACCCAAGATGTGTATGCCAGTCACACAAACACAATACCTGCCATCTCATAGTGACTGGGTACTGTGTCATGAAATGCACCAGCCTACAAACAAATAGAGCAAGCCACTGTCACTAAGCCAAATACATCCAGCAAGACAGTTTGCCACCACAAACACACCACCTCACAGTGCAGCTGACTGTCAGGAGGGAATAGTGGGGATGCAGGTGAAGTGAGTGTAGCCAAAAACATGATGGGGTCTGTAGTCACAGATAATGCTCCCCCTCCTGATTGGCCCATCAAGACCCCTCTTAAACATGCCCACATCACAGGGAGTGGAAAATGACTGACAAGATGGCTGACACTGGGTCCTGCTGTGGGGAGCACAAGGCCCTGCTAGGGCATGTGTGCAAATCAGAAGCAGGACACCACTGACTGATCTCCTGAAAGACAACTTGCACGGCCTACAATGGAAGCATGTGTCATGATGGGAAGGAGGACTGACAGCCCTGACCATACTAGTCAGCATGGGGACACACCCCCCCAACACAAACTCCACACAACTCACCGGGTACAATGCTTTGACACACCCCTCATTGAAATATCAGCAAAAGATCCCCCGTACTGGCTGCTGCTGTGTGGAGGACAGGGGCTCACTTGGGACTTGTAGCCAAACAAACACCAGGATTTCACTGTCAGCCATCTTGCCATTGCTGTCACACCCCCTCACAGGGAAGCAGAGTCAAGAGGGAGGAAGCATGGGCATGCTGGGAAGAGGGGTATAGCCAAGAGTATGACGGGACTCGCAGTCACACACAACCTACACCCACCCACATGCCCCAGCAAGATCAACCTGAACCATACTCGCCTCACAGGGAGTGGAAAGGGACCGACAAGATGTCTGACACTGGGCTCTGTTGTGGGGAGCACAAGGCCATGCTGGGACTGCTAGCCAAACAAACACCAGGATTCCACAGTCAGCCATCTTGCCATTGCTGTCACACCCCCTCACAGGGAAGCAGAGTCAAGAGGGAGGAAGCATGGGCATGCTGGGAAGGGGGGGTGTAGCCAAGAGTATGATGGGACTCGCAGTCACAGACAACCTACAACCACCCACATGGCCCAGCAAGATCAACCTGAACCATACTCACCTCACAGGGAGTGGGAAGGGACCGACAAGATGTCTGACACTGGGCTCTGTTGTGGGGAGCACAAGGCCATGCTGGCAAATGGTCAACAAGATCAAACTCTGTCCGTGATAAGCTGGGAAAAAGCAGTGTACAGGCAGGCATCTGTTATAAAAATAGAAAATGTCATGTTTGTGAACCAACGATGCATGTAGAAACATAAATCACATTGTGTGTCTCTTCCAAACACAGGTCGGGGTGGGCACCCACTGACAAATGACAAGGATACCCAGTCCCAGACTCTGTTGGACACTGAGCTCTCTGGTCTGACTCTCTCACTGTCCTCTTCGGATGACAACAACCAACCTGGCCCCTCTGGTGTGAGCCATCATGCAGCAGCAGCAACATCTGCCCCCCCTGTACCCACGCCTGTACCCATCTGGACACCAACAGGGCACCCCCGCCAACAGGGACAGACCAAGGACAATCAACACCCACAGCACAGGGACACAGGACCCCCTGGAAGCTACAGTCAACACCACCAGCAACACCACCCAAGGGGTCCCAGGGTCACCTGTGCGTACCGCCGCTGGTCCTGCCCGTGTGGAGAGGAGTGCTGGGAGGGGTGGGAGGCACAGGGCACGCCTTGCAGCGGGGTCTGGGCTGCATGATGACCCCCAACTGGCACGCATCATAGATGCGTACCAGGATAGCACCAGAGGATTTGGCCAGGTAGTGGGGATCCTCAAGGACATAAAACAGGAGCAGGTCACCCACCATGCCCGCATGGAGGCAAAGTGGGATGCCCTTACTGCGGTGCATCGGGACATACTACAATGCCTCCGCCAGATCAACACCAACCTGTCCCCACCCCCCTGTGTGCCCACAACATCTGTCGCAAAACCATCTGCCAGCGCCACAGGGAGGGAGGAGGACTCTGGCGGAGAGTCCCCTGCACCGCAGAGGCCTGCACATGAGGATCCACCCCCAGAAGAAGAGGGGTCGTCCGAAGAAGGACATGTGAGAGGCAGATGTCCCAGCACATCCCCCAGGGCCTCTAAACCTGTTCTGGACAATGTTCTTTGTGCGCAACCCGTTCACCTTGTCCAATCGCACACAACTCGCCCACATGACATGGAGGGTTCATGTTGGGCCAATGTATCAGATGACTGTGGACTTTACTCTGGACATTCCATCTACCAGCACGTCCAACTCAAATGTGAACTTTGGATTCCCAAACCACTGTACAGCACCCAACATCCTGTGCACCTCACTCACACATGTTTGTAAATAAACTCATCAGTACACCATACTTGCCTCTGTTGTGATTCAAACTTGTCATGTTCAGGGCGAAGTTGATCTGCTACACAACACAGTGCATGCCAAATACTGCAACAATGTGACCAACGTAAGGTCAGTCTAGGGGATGTGACACATGTGAGGGAGACACATCACTATGGCAACACAAAACATACTCACCATGGCTATGTGACTCATCACACACAATGATGTTGACCTGAAACACATTGGCATGCACAGACACAACACCAAGCACAGTCAGTGGTAACAAGTCAACAGGTGAGGTAAGCAGATATCACTCAGATGTGGGAAGACAGACAACGCACATAACAAAGCATAGCACACGTTCATTACACACCAGCAACACATTTATTCCACAATAGTTGCATGATAATTCTACGTAACAGTGGACACACGCTCACAATGTTTTGGAGAATTGAAGTCCAGGGATGTGTGGTACATCAGTTGATGGGAATTCTCAACTTCCACACTGGTGTTGGCTTCTGGGTGTTGGGGGTCAGTGTTGACCACACAACAGGCAAAGAACCCTGGGAAGGACAGACAAGATACAGTCAAAAGCACAGACGAACAGGAGAGAAATGCAATACACATGCACAAAACATGTTGCAAAACACCTACACAAACAGTAGTTAGCAGTACTACCCTATTGTGGAGTACACACCACCTGAATGGACACATCACCGCATGCATCCAGTCAAGTGGCACACAGACACACTCAGACAGCAACAGAGCTGGCTTAACACATTCCTGGCTACCTCCATACATTCACATAACAACCCTGGAAACTCACTTTCATGTGAAGAAGTGGTTGATGAGCTGGGAGCGGACGTCACCATCATCTTCATCATCACTGGCATCCTGGCCCAGGCCGGGATCCTCCACAGGTGCCGGATGTTGGTCGTCGTCATCCTCATCCAGGATGAGAGGCACCTCCTTCCGCACCGCCATGTTGTGTAGCATGCAGCAGACCAGTATTATTTTGCACACCTTTGCTGGCTCATATGGGAGGGCCCCTCCGGTCTTGTCCAGGCAGCGAAAGTGGCTTTTCAGGAGGCTGAATGTCCGCTCAGTCACCCTCCTGTTCCGACCATGTGCCTCATTGTAGCGCAGCTCAGCTGGTGTCACAGGGTTCCTGAGGGGTGTCAGCAACCACGGCATGTTGGGGTATCCGGAGTCACCTACACACATAAAAATGAACAAGTAGATGAGTTTGGTAGGAGTGTGGAATACAACAATGACAAACACACACTATGAGAAACAGTCAGTACACACCGACAAGCCAGGCACGCCGAGCTGGCATCTGTGACATCAGCGTTGCAATGTGACTACTCCTCATTATGTAGGAATCGTGCGCCGAACCAGGGAACCGTGCACACACATGTGTGATCAACATGTCAGCAAGACAGACCACCAGAGCAGTGATCGAATGGTAGTGCTTCCTGTTACGGTATGCCTGCTCATGTGCCTGTGGTGGTATCAGGGCAACATGTGTCCCATCAATGGATCCAATGACGTTTGGCATCCTCCCCATGGTATAAAAGGCATCCTTAATTTCAGGGAGTACATCTTGGCTCGGGAACTTGATATACAGGTCGAGGAATTGCAACATCCCCTCCAAGACATCACGTAGCACCCGACTAAACATCGTTTGCGACATACCACCAGCAGTAGCCACAGTGTACTGAAAGGTAACAGGAGCGAAGAAGTGCAGGGCTGCCATCACCTTCACCTCTGAGGTCAGTGCTGTAGGGTATGTCCGGCCAGGTAGCAGATGTGGTGCCAACTGCTCCGCCAACTCCTCAATCAGTGGACTGGTGAAGCGGTACCGTCTGATGCTGTCGCGTTCATGCATGGTTGCAAGGTCTGGGAACGGACCATGCACAGCTGGTGCCCTGCAGTACAGAGATGCACAAAGGAAGATTGTCAGTACATCCCCTCATGTGGCCATGACCACGATCACTCGCACATGCTAGTTCATGACATTACACAATGTACTGAGGTGTGTGGTGTTGGTCATGGACACATATGTCACCTACAAGACCACCACCTCACATCTCAATTCCACATGTCCACATGAGTCCCATGTATTGCAATGGGCTAATCATCTGGCTGTGTCACCCAACCTATGTGCTGCTGCAACGTTCAAAAAACCCACCCCAGTGACTAATGAGGACTCATGTCTCCCAGGCATCACAGATCTTTGCCATGCAGAAACCCAGGCTCCCTGTATTGCCACATCAACACAGCAATGGACATGGCGTAGCACGTACACACCATAAGGCAAGCGTAAGTCCCACAGGTAGTGGCCACTGTTGTCCATGCCGGCCCTACATGTACGTCTCTTAGACACACACACCCCATCAAGGTTGATACATATGCCACATGGATGTGGAGACTGTCACCCATTGGTAACATGTGATCAGACACATCTTCACACAGACTGTAGGTGCACATCAGTATTGGGGCTACAGGTCTCACTGTGACGTACATGCCATGACCCCCAGGACTCAGGGTGTATGTGACATGCCCCAAACATATCCAACCTGACACTGTGGCCTTCACTCATGCCAATTACTGTCCAATTGCACATCACAGTGCTAATGTGCACAACACACAAAGGACTCTCCCCCCATGTACAAGATAACAGCCTGGGAGTGGCTGCACAAAGTGCCAGACAAAAAAACTGCTGTGGCCCCTCAAACACCCAGGGAATGCAGCCTCACATGCCATGGGACACTGTGTGGCCAATGCTATAGTGTGGCAGGTGTGTGCAGGGGTCCATGGCCAGTATATGTGTGTTGCATCCGTCTAATAGTCACACTAATGCGGTCTAACGTGGGTGACAATGCGTACACATTGCACAGGTCATGTCCGAGCCGTGCATACGCCTTGTCATTGAATGCAATGAGGTCCGACACGGGTGACAATGCGTACGCATTGCACGGGTCATGTCCGAGCCGTGCGTACGCCTTGTCATTGAATGCACTGAGGTCCGAAGCGGGTGACAATGCGTACGCATTGCACGGGTCATGTCCGAGCTGTGCGTACGCCTTGTCATTGAATGCAATGAGGTCCGACGCGGGTGACAATGCGTACGCATTGCACAGGTCATGTCCGAGCTCTGCGCACGCCTTGGCCATTGAAGCGTATGGAGACGGGTGCATGTGTACATTCAAAATACGCGTTGTACAATCAGTTGAACGAGCCGGGCGCACCCATTGGCTCAGGAACTGTCATGGAGATGGATGCGGATTCAAAACTTGTACGAGTTGTGCACTGGAAATTCAGTTGGATGCCTACAACAATGTTGCAATTTCAAGTGTTCCATGAAGGTGAAGATTTGAACGATGCGGAAGGCGTGTACGAGACGTACTTTTAAATGGATTGGCCAGATTCATAGAATGCAACTGTGTTGAACCTATCACTTTGGACACATGGCACAGAGTCTGCCTCTGCAGCACAGATATAAGGCTGGCTGGACCCCAGGGAGCTCACTTGCCTGCACTACATGCAACTGGACCACATCCCTGCTAACACTGCGGCTGTCTATGCATCCTCTGGCTCCTGCTATGGCACATACACTGGAGAGGGCCCCAGCCTTCGCTGAGGAGGAGAACCAGGCCCTGCTGGACGGGCTCCTTCCAGAGTACAGAAAGCTCTATGGGACACCAGGGGAGAAGGTGAGTGTGCTGTCCACTGCCTTCCTAATTAAGCATGTTGTCTGACTAGCAGTACTAGCAGTGTGTACAGCAGTGGCAAGCATTATCACTGACTACTTTCATCCCCCAAAGTGTGTAGGGATATGTACTGAATATTTTTCCTGCTGCTAAAGTGCATTTTTGCCAGCTTAAACTATCCATGCATTGTTAACATGTCAGACATGCATGTGAATTTTCATCCCCCAGGGTTGCACTACCTGTGTAATTATTTTCCCTTTGTGATGATGACATGTATATCTAATTGTGTGCTGCACAAATCTGGGGCATGTGTGTTAATGTACTTTTTCACTTTGTCCTCCTCACAGGTTGATGCCCACCAGAAGCAGGAGATCTGGCTGACCATCGCCCGGGCTGTTCGTTCTGTGGGCGTCTACAAGCGACGGATCCGCAACTGCCAGAAGAGGTGGCAGGACCTTCGGGGCTGGACCCGGAGGATAGCTAGAGTCCAGCTGAAGCTGTCACCTCCACGCAGGAGGGGCGGACACCGGACCCTGACTCCCGACGTGCTCCGGATACTGGCGGTGGTCTTCCCGGACCTGGATAGGCAGCTGACGGCCAGACAGCAGCAGGAAGGGGGTAAGTCCATGCCTGATCTGTGTACTATGTCTGACATGGAAATAGCAGTCTTTTGTCCGGGTCACACTTCCACATTACGTGGGTCTTGTACTCCCCAAATCAGGTCCCTCATCTGTGTGATGCACCCTCCTCATCTGTTCCACAGGTGTGGCCCCTACAGTCTTTGGATTGTGTCACTAGGGCACTGTGTCCCTGCAGTCAGCTATGTATCAGGTACCAGTCAGCATCAGTTCCCGTGACTCTGTTGTGTGTGTCATGGGTGGGTCAATTGTTTACACAATGCCTGAGATCTGACATGTGAACTGTGTGTGCTCTTGAGATGTGCACCAATTGCTGGTCTGACTCGCAACATGTTTCAGGGGTATTCAATACAAAACCATGCAGCAGGGTACTCCAATTTTTGGGCATCAGGAGTAGGTATGGCAAGTATGCCACAATTTCTTAGCCACCTGACTACTGTCTGAGGCAAAACACTGTTTCACTTAGTCCTACCCAGTCCTGCACCCTCAAGGGCATCCAGAAACACTCTGTAATCCCACTCCTGTGTGTGAAATTGCAGGTTGTGCTTCGTGACATGTGCCCTCAGGTGTGTGCCTCTGTGTCATTAGGGTGTGGCTTGTTGCTACGTACAACTGGGGTGTCCATGATTCCGAGGGTCAGCATGACATCTGCAATGTGACTGTGGGAGACAAGACCTGTGTGACATATAGGTGTGTGAGCATCTGACGGCGCACAATAGTGTATGCAACTCTGTCCCTCATGCAGCTGGGTTATATGCATGGCAGACTGTGATGTGTTAATGTACATGGATTCGTGTTTGCTGAGACTCATATGTCTAATTTTCATGATGTGGGGTCTTCTGGGTCCTGGATATGTTGTTTGCATGGGATGGGCAAGTGCGCCGGTCATCTGCAGAGTCAGATTTGCCCCTGAGCTAGGATTGTGAGTCAGTGCATATTGTTGTTGTCTGGATGCCCTGCCCCTGTGACAGTACACAGTGTTGACTGACTTACAGGGCATCCCAGTGCCATGGCATTGAACTTGCTATGAGTGAGCCTGTATTGTGTTCAAGTGTGCACCATGCACCCCATTGTGGCCTTGCCCATCAGGACATGAGTACATCATAGTGTGTGTTGCTGGCATGCATCCCAAGCATGTGAAATGAGTCTCTGCCCATCCCTTCATCCGGACACCTGTGCTGATTCAGTCGCAAGAGATGTGCTGTGGGTCTAGTGACATACTCCTACATGTTCACTTGCATGTACAACTAATGTGTGGGTGGTGCATCTTGGCACATTGGGGTATTAGCATCCAACATGCAACAGACATATGTGTGCAAGTCAAGGAGGGATATGTGTGCCATGGTTGATGTTGGAAATGACAATTGTCTTATTCTAAACAGTGTTGGCACTTTGAGCTGTGTTCAGCTGATGATTCCAGGGCTTGCCCTGTAATGTGATGTACTCACTGTGGTGTGTGCAGTCGGTGCAGGTGACTGATGTTGTTCTGTTTCTTCCTATTCCTATCCAGATACATCCAAGGCCACAGGAGGGGACAGCTCCACAAAACAGGAGGAGCCACAGAGTCTTACAGGGACAGAAGGAGAGGAGTCAGGTGGACCCAGTGGCACGGAGGGCGATTTCAGCCACACAGAGGAGTCGTCAGCACCACCCCCCCCTGCTGAAGTCCACAGCAGCTCTGAGGATGACTCCCCTGTGGAGGCGGGTGTCAGCAGCCCCCAAACCCCAGCTAGTGAGGCTGTCTCCGCCACCGCCACCACCACCACCCCCCTCCCATCGGCTCCCATCCCAGAGGTCTCTGTGGGCTCCCGTGTTCGTGAGCATGTCTCCTTTGTGCCAGGCACTGCACCCCCTGCCCCTATGTCCCCTGATGCCCTGAGTGAAGAATCTGTGGACTTACTTAGACAGATGCATGTTGGGCAGACGTCGATGCTGAAGGTCCTCCATGCACACACAGGTCTGTTGACACAACTGGTGTAATTCATGGAGGGCATTTCCTCGGGCATGTCTGCCCTACAGAGGACCAACCAGTCCGTGGCCTCCTCCCTGACGGCAGCAGTGTCCCTCCTCCAACAGTCCCACACCCCTCATACCCCTGCAGCACCCACAATTCCTAGCACACTACCTGTCCAAAGCACAGAAACCCCCAAACCAAGGGCTAGACGTGCACACAAGCAAGCGCAGGGGACTGATTCCACACTCACAGGGGCTGGTTTGCTGACACACACACACTCATCCACAACCACTCCACAGTCCTCCGAGACCTCTACCTCCCAGCCCCCTTCCCTAGCCTCACCTGCAACCCCATCCCCCCAGAAGCTCTTCCTCTGTGACCGTGGCCTCTTCCCCACCGACCCAGCAGATCCTGATTACAAGGGGAAGAGGAAGTCCCCACACACAGAAGGGAGTGCCCCTCACACCCGGACACCCTCCCCCAGGTGCACTCAGACCGAGACACCCACCTGCAAGTCCCCCCGGCGCAAGAAGAGCAAGACCCCCCGCCAGCATGCAGCTCCAAGGCAAAGTCTCCGTCCTCCATCCCCCAGGCTACCACTCCAGAGGTTCCCCCGCCACTCCCTGCCCCGGGTTCCCCCACACACAGATACACCATCCCCAAAATGCTAACACTATACCCCCCTAGCACTTGCTCCTCCACACCTGGTCAGACAGTGGCTGCCACTGATGTGGGGACCGTGTCACTATCCCCTGCCCTGCAGACCTCACCTGTCCCCCATTCCGCGCCCATGGATGTAGGCACTGCTTTGGAGTCCACGCTCATGCCCACCCCATCTGACTTGGGCACTGCAGTTGTGATCCAATCCACTGCATCTGACCTGCCCACTGGAGTTGTGCCGGCTCTCACCCCATCTGACTTGTGCCCCACAGTTGTGACTGCACCCACCACTTCAGTCATCTCCATTGCAGTTGCAAGTGTCTCGCCTGCATCCCCCACCTCTTCACTGCCTCCTTCTGCTGTGCCCTGATCCTGTCCCTGCGTTGCCTAGCCTGCCCCCATGTATGCCCCTCCGAGGGGATGACCCCGGTCCGTAGCAGTGCAGGCAAGCAAGGTGTGACAGTTGTCACTCTAGTTCACTCCTTGGCAATTTGACATGGACTGGCCATTGGCCTTTTGGTTGCACAGACGTTTCGAATTTCATATACTGAATTTGTGACTCTAGTTCACTCCTTGCCCTTTGGACATGGACTGGCCATTGGCCTTTTGTTGGAACAGACGTTTCACTTTTCATATGCTGAATAAAGCTTTTTACTTTGTCCCTGTGAACTTGATTTAGCTGTACATCATGTTGAGGTTGTTTTAGATGCCCTTGCACCTGTAATGCTTGGTTTACAATGTTGCATACTGATGTGTTGATGTGAGGTACTCCCTGTGGTCCATGAGATATGTATCCTATTCTGGTGGGTATCCATGTCATCCTTTGCAGCTACCTGGGTGTGTCTGGATCAACCATTTGTGTACATCTCTCTGTGAGCCTTTAATTTCCATGATCACATCTGTGGCTTGCACCCCTGCACATATGATGTGCTTCCCATTGTCCAAATTGTCACTTCCACATACTTCGTGCTCATCACTACTGGCTCTACAGGTGTCGGCATTATTGGTATAGGAGCAACTGGGTCCTCTGTGCAACTTGCTGTACATATGTATTGAGTATGTGCAGATGACTTAAGGGAGACTCACGTACCCAGGCTGTTGTGATGAGAGCCTTCATTGTGCGGTAACTGATGGCTGACTGACCAAGTGTTCTGCAGAGTGGGACTTGCGGTGAATATGTTTGGCACAGCTGGGCTCCCACAGGAGTTGTGTCCCCTCAAGTTAGTGTGTTGTCCAGTGACATGGCCTGGGCCCATGGTGTGTCTTGTATGTGCATGTGTGTGTGTCCACATTCCTGTTCATACACAGACAGTGTTGCCTTGATATGTTTGTGTTGTTGATGCTTGCTCAGTGGTACTGGGTTAATCCCACTACTTTTCCAATGGGCTACCAGATGTGTGGGTGTATGACTCACTACTGTTAATTGGTGTATCATCATTGTGATTTGTCAGTTCTGAGTGTTGATGATGTTGTCAGACACAGATGGGCACACTGAGGGTTCCTCAAGGCACTTGTTTGTTCGCAATATCATGTAGTTGTCCCTAGGTGGTAGTTTTCAGTGATTGAGACATTTGTATGTGTGTGTGACTGCTCCCACTTGTCGGGTTCACGGCAGCGATGCTGGCAGGTGTCAGCATGGGTGCCTTGTGTTCCTCCTTGGCATCTGCATAGTCCTGGGACAGTGGCAGGGATTGTGAAGGTCACATGAGCTTTGAGGTCATGGCCATGTACCGCATACTGTGCAGTGTGTCTGTCATTCCCCAGGGTTGTAAACAGTCCTTGTGTGATGTGTGTGTGCACCTTAGTTCCTGCCAACATTCCTGTGTTTGTCATATGGGCATGTGCAATGTCACCTGTCCATGTGGGCTTCACAGATACACATTGTTGCAGTTCAGGTGTGTGGTGTTGATGGTGGACTGATGTGAATGTTTGCATGGATGGTCCCTTAGCTCCCGTTTGTCCATGGATGAGGGGCCATGCTGAGTGATTTGTGTTTGTGTATGTGTGATGTACATTTGTGGCACAGGATACATGTCTTGGTTTCCCAGTTTGTAAGACATCTGCCTTTGTCATCACAGTGGAGATGTCATGCATGCTTGTGTCACACCAATGTCTTGTCCCTGGGGATTGTGCTGTTGTGTGTCAGTCTCTTGCTGTGTTATTTGGTGTTCATTCCAGCTAGTGTCACATGTGTCTGTTGTGCTCCCTCTCATCTCCCAATGCCTGATTGCCCACTGAGGGTGTCCCAATGATGGTTTACTTTTGTATGGCACTGTGTCCATATCTGTGTCACTGTGGTTCAGCCCCTCTCATGTGTTGTGTAGTTGCCTGTGGATACTGTGACACACACACAGACATGTTGCGTCCGATGTGCAGTGTGAGTTTGCCTGTTTGTGTTTGTGCATCTGCACCAGTGCATTGGTATTGCTGTTGTGGTCCTTTGTCTGGGTGCTGTTTCTGTGATTTTGCATGCTGTCCCTGTGAGTCATTTCACATCATTGTGCACATTCATCCTGGTTGTTGGGTGCCATTACTGGCATGGAATGTGAGTTAGTGAGCTGACACCTACAGTCTACACAAGTTGATTTGGTTGGTGTGTTTATTTTCGAGATGTGTGCATGCTTGGTGATGGTCACTTCTGCTGTTGTGTCATTGTATGCTGTGTGCATTGTCAGCCCACATGTGTGGTGCTTGTATGCACATGGCCGAGAGTGTTATGTTTTCACAGCACTGTTAGCCTCACCACATCTCTGTGTGTATGGGACACAACCACTAGTTTGCCCCAGAAGTGTTTGATATGTTGGGAGCAGAGATCATACATGCTGTTTGTTATTTGCAGCTTTGACCATGATGACACTTACCTTTTGGTCACTGTGTTGAGGGGGGTTTGGTCCCCATCACCACAATGCTCCACATCTGCTGCATTTTGTGAGCCCCCACTTGACTTCAGTTCTACACAGTGAGGGGGTGTTCTTTTTACATTGCCACAGTGCTACGGTGATGCTTGCCTTGTGTATGTCACACTCATGTGCTGCTCACACATGTGCTGTTACTTACATTGTATGCTCGTAGCCATATTCACTATTGTGGGCATTTGTCACAGACTATACACTGTTGTCATGAGGTCGTGGGGATGTATTTTGCGGACATACCTGATGTTTGATGGGTGATGGGAAACATAAGCCCTGTGAGTGGGGGTGGCAGGGGTGATGGTCAACATAAGCCCTGTGAGTGGGGGTGGCAGGGGTGATGGGCAACATAAGCCCTGTTACTGGGGTGGCAGGGGTGATGGGAAACATAAGCCCTGTGAGTGGGGGTGGCAGGGATGATCGGAAACATAAGCCCTGTGAGTGGGGGTGGCAGGGGTGATGGGCAACAGGTCCCCTGTGAGTGGGGGTGGCAGGGGTGATGGGCAACAGGTCCCCTGTGAGTGGGGGTGGCAGGGGTGATGGGAAACATAAGCCCTGTGAGTGGAGGTGGCGGGGTGATAGGCAACATAAGCCCTGTGAGTGGGGGTGGCAGGGGTAATGGGCAACATAAGCCCTGTGAGTGGGGGTGGCAGGGGTGATGGGAAACATAAGCCCTGTGAGTGGGGGTGGCAGGGGTGATGGGCAACAGGCCCCCTGTGAGTGGGGGTGGCAGGGGTGATGGGCAACATAAGCCCTGTGAGTGGGGATGGCAGGGGTGATGGAAAACATAAGCCCTGTGAGTGGGGGTGGCAGGGGTGATGGGAAACATAAGCCCTGTGAGTGGGGGTGGCAGGGGTCATGGGCAACAGGTCCCCTGTGAGTTGGGGTGGCAGGGGTGATGGGAAACATAAGCCCTGTGAGTGGGGGTGGCAGGGGTGATGGGCAACAGGTCCCCTGTGAGTGGGGGTGGCAGGGGTGATGGGCAACAGGTCCCCTGTGAGTGGGGGTGGCAGGGGTGATGGGCAACATAAGCCCTGTGAGTGGGGGTGGCAGGGGTGATGGGAAACATAAGCCCTGTGATTGGGGGTGGCAGGGGTGACGGGAAACATAAGCCCTGTGAGTGGGGGTGGCAGGGGTGATGGGCAACAGGTCCCCTGTGAGTGGGGGTTGCAGGGGTGATGGGCAACAGGCCCCCTATGGGTGTGGGTGGCAGGGGTGATGGGCAACATAAGCCCTGTGTGTGGAGGTGGCAGGGGTGATGGGAAACAGGTCCCCTGTGAGTGGGGGTGGCAGGGGTGATGGGAAACATAAGCCCTGTGTGTGGGGGTGGCAGGGGTGATGGGCCACATAAGCCCTGTGAGTGGGGGTGGCAGGGGTGATGGGCAACAGGTCCCTGTGAGTGGGGGTGGCAGGGGTGATGGGCAACAGGTCCCCTGTGAGTGGGGGTGGCAGGGGTGATGGGGAACATAAGCCCTGTGAGTGGGGGTGGCAGGGGTGATGGTAAACATAAGCCCTGTGAGTGGGGGTGGCTGGGGTGATGGGCAACAGGTCCCCTGTGAGTGGGGGTGGCAGTGGTGATGGGCAACATGCCCCCTATGGGTGTGGGTGGCAGGGGTGATGGGCAACATAAGCCCTGTGAGTGGGGGTGGCAGGGGTGATGGGCAACATAAACCCTGTGAGTGTGGGTGGCAGGGGTGATGGGCAACATAAGCCCTGTGAGTGAGGGTGGCAGGGATGATGGGCAACATAAGCCCTGTGAGTGGGGGTGGCAGGGGTGATGGGAAACATAAGCCCTGTGAGTGGGGGTGGCAGGGGTGATGGGAAACATAAGCCCTGTGAGTGGGGGTGGCAGGGGTGAGTACTGGTATGACCTGCGCGATGGGATTCATGATGTGTTCGTGTCCTACACGCTGCTTGTTGCTCCATCTCGTACCCACTGCAAGCTGTTCCGTCTCGTAGCCGTGTATTGATTTGTGGAACGAATCGTATCTGATATGCTTGTTTTACGGATGCTGTGACATGCCATACGTGACGACCCATCCGGCACGTAGGAAGTATGCATCGTACTTGTCATGCCGGAAACTGCTATGGATACTGCTTCAGGGCGACACGGTTCCTCTTTGGGAGTTACGGCTCGGACGGAGAATGGGTCTTGATTCACAGCCTACGTGTCAGTTGTGTTTTTGGCAGTTATGCGCATCGTACTTCCTATACAGGACGGACCGGCTCCGGGTACGTGTCAGTCGCAGGGTAAGGCTACGGACAGCTGTCCGACCGGCCATCGGAATCGGCCCCAGAATGCTAACAATCTGCTTGCCAATAGGGATAGCTCCCCAGATAGAGGATTCAACCTCTTGGGGTACAGTTTTCGCTGCCATATATACTAGAACTTATGGTTTCCCTTCAATAGCAGTAATACCAGATGAATTAAGACAAATACAGAATGAGTCTGGAGCAGAACCTGACCTGACCTGAGGGATCAAATTGTTAGGAAATTTCACACAGTTAGTGACTATTATATGAGCAAACATAAAAGGGGAGGCAGCAGCGGTATCAATACACCAGCGCCTGAGGGATTTCCCTCCTTTACAACAGGAGCGTGAATTACCTAAAATTATCGAAGATTCCTATGCTGAATTAGGTAGAGATAGTTTGGGAGCTAGAGCAAAAAAAGTAGTCCTGAGAAGGATGCACCAAGCAAGCACCTGATTATTCCAAGAAATGGGATAGTAAAAAACAAAAGAATAGAGAGAATAGATCACAATAAAGGGGTGGGTCTCATCAACAGGAGCTCTCCGATAGGAGATACAACCTTAGGAATCGTGATAACATAAAAAAAAACCTAACAGGTATCAGGATACACGTTCCTCTCATTCCTTTCAGAGTTCATCAAAAAACTCAGAGAGAGAAGGACGGTCAGAACACAGACAAGAAGTATGGACAAAGTCCAGAGACACATTGCACTTTGGACTATAATATCAAAAAAGAAGATAAACCTAAATCAAAACCTCAATTTTAAAAGAAAAATGTAGCAGGTCTTAAAGTTAGAGATATCCAGAATTCTGAGGACTCAACTTCTGAACATGGAATGGGCTCTGACGATGCTAGAGAGTACAGCAGTAGTAACAATAGCTCGCCAGAACCTGATGGAAATTCTGGTGACAGCGCAGTTGCATGAACACATCATGGTGAAAACACCTGATACAAGGGTAAGTGTCCCACATCAGTTACATGAGATAACACTCCAAATAGAGGGGGACAAACCCAGAAAAATTAAAGGTCTCTTTTAGGAGAGCCTGACTTTTGGCTATGACATCCTATAGGCTGAAAAAGATTGGCCGCCTGAGATAGTTATGGAGTGCCCAAAGGGAGAAACAGTAATTTTACCAGCCTTTTCCGACCTCGTTCCAAAATACTTACATACATACATATGTGCAGGGGTGGGCGGTAGCACTTTCTCCAACATTATATCCCAACCATGTAGGGTGGGATGCTGAGGCACCTCACCATGTAATCTCAGTAAAAACCACTCCAACTCCAAAGAGACAATATCCTATTAAACAAGAAGCTAAGAAACAGGCCAGGGAGATCTTAGATCAACTTAAATACCAAGGTGTAATAGAAACTTGCACCTCTTCAATGAACAATCCTTTGTTTCCTGTAATGAAACCCGATAATTCATACCATCTAGTTTTAGACTACAGATATCTGAACACATGCACAAAGACATTTACAGTACAGAACGCAGACAGAGGTGCCGCATTAATGAAATAACATTGTGCGGAAAAAAAACAAGACAACACTGAACATCTCAAATGGATTTTCTTCCAAAATGTAGCACCTGAAAGCAGACGTTTGACAGCATTCTCTGTGCTCCATTCTCAGCGTACATTCCGTAGACTGTCCAAATGGTATAAGAATAGCCCAAGGTTGTTCTCAGCTAGGGTAACTGAGTTACTTCCAAAATTGGATGAGGACGCATTGTCCTATGTAGATGATATTTATTTGATGGATGATGATTTAGAGGATCATTTGACCGGGGTGAGCAACATCATTTTGAGGTTCGCCTCTGAGGGCTACAAATTCAACTTTAAAAAATCTAAAATAGCCCACCGCAATGTCCTATTTCTGGGATACAAGTTATCAAGTGAAGGAAAAAGCCTAGCAGCTAACTTTTTAGACAGGTGCGCGCTGCTCCAACCTCCAAAAACTTACAATCCATATTGGGATTCCTAAATTTTGACCGAAGATACATTTTGGATTACGCTGAAAGAGTAAAACCTTTCTACAATTTAATCAGACCTGAATTTTCAATTAGACATTGGACACAGGAACAAACAGATATACATGGTTCATTACAAGCTGATATGAGAGCTTTAAAACACCTACACACACACGTGTAAATACCACAAATCTGGTGATCTGTGTTATCACGGGTCAATCAGGATACTCCTACCTAACCCTCAATTATGGCGAAACAGTACCTATAGCATACAAATCACACTCATACAGAGAAAATTCTGACAGCAGAACAGACTGTTGTATTAAGAGAAAGAGCACTGACTCAGGGGAAATGAGTACTTGTTATAACTCCGGTACTGGCCTTAGAGGCAGTTACAAAGGCAAACGTTCCAAACGCTAAAGCTTTACATCCGAGATGGATACAACGAGCTACTTCTCTCACTGCAACAGATGTAGAATACAAATTTGATTATACATTAAAAACACAAGCATTTCTGCAATACGAACAAGAATATAATCTCCCAAACAAAATGATGCCTCTAGATCAGTGTGAATACATTATTTACACTGACGATTCTGCTCAGCCTGTCACAGGAAGTAAACAGAAATACAGCACAGCATGCATGATTGTAAAGGGACGTATGCAGGATGAGAAGTTCCATCCCAGCAGTACAAAGAGATGGGAAACAACCTTTACAACGCAGTCATTACTACGCACTAACTTTACAACGCAACATCCTTTACATCGTATGTCATTACAACGCTGCCATTACTTCGCATGTCACTACAATGCATGTCATTACAACGCATGTCACTACAACACATGTCATTACAACGCATTATAAGGTAAATAATAGGGAATAGTAATTTTTACCCCTACACTATCCAACACTTACCCTACTGTTGCACTCACTGGAGTGGGAATAGTAATTTTTACCCCTACACTAGCCAACACTTAACATACTGTTGCACTCACTGGAGTGGGAATAGTATTTTTTATCCCTACACTATCCAACACTTACCCTACTGTTGCACTCACTGGACTGGGAATAGTAAATGTTACCCCTACACTATCCCAACACTTACCCTACTGTTGCCCTAAAAGTAATATGCGATGTAATGGTATGCGTTGTAATGGTATGCATTGTAATGGAATGCGTTGTAAATATAGTTTCTAAAAATGCATTGTGATGGCATGCGTTGTAAAAACATGAGTTGTAATGGATATTGCGATGTAAAAACTGCATTGTAAAGGCATGCGTTGTAAATGTTTGTATTGTAACATCCTACATTCCGAAGACACAGTCTCTAGGAGATTGCATGGCGCAGCTGGCAGAATTAAATGCTCCATTACTGGCACTAATACAAACTGATCAGGATTTCCCCACACTCATAGTGTGTGATTCGTTTTACTGCGCTGAGTCTTACAATGAATATCTTCATTATTGGGTTCAGAATGAGTTTAAAGACCCAAAAGGTTGCACAGTAAAGCACAAAATGCTTTGGGAACAGGTGGCAGAGTTAAAAAAAGACTTGCTGAGAGCTCACATGATAAACACGCTGAGTCATCAACATGATGGCATTTACGTTGAAGGGAATTCATTGGCTGATGAATCCACAAAAAGGGCAGTACGAACTGCAGCTGTAGTGGCAGTCACTCATTCTAACACGAAAATAGATGGAAACACAAGGGTATCTGCCATTGCTTCATGTAAAAACAGCACATCCTTGCCGAAAGGTTTTCCACTCAAGTACTCCTACAAGTTAGATGCAAAAAATATGCCAATTGCTCAAATTACAGGAGTGGGGGATAGAGTAATAACAAACATGGATCACTGCTTAAGGTTTAAATGTAACTGCACATGAGGGTCTGGGCTCTGTACATGCAGGGGTTACTTTGACTGTTTCATTGCTGAAATAGCGCTGGTGGTGGCCAGGTCTAACCAAACAGACGAAAGCATTTGTACTTAAGTGCGACATCTGTCAGCAGATAAGAGGTGCAACCGTGGCACGCCCACCACAAACACCATAACTGATATCAGACAGACCTCTCGCTTGTGTCTATTTGGACCACTGCGGCCCCTTACAATCTGACGGGGCTTACAAATACATCTTGGTGGCAGTGGATTCATGTTCTACACTCCTGTGGGTTTGGCCTCAGTGCTCGGCTAACACTCAAACTTTTATAAAAGATTTGCGAGTCTTCATAGGGACATACTCAGTTGGCATGTTACATTCTGACTGTGGCCCCACGTTTAGCTCTAGGGCTTACAAGGAAGCCATGGGAAGTTTGGGGGGTGTTGCATTGTGGTTCTCCTCTCCATACCATCCCAAGGGAAATTCGGTCGTGGAGAGGTAAAACAGGGACTTAAAGCAATCTTTAACAGGAAGAGTATTAGGTTCGGGTGGTAGTTGGGTCAATCACCTATATGGGGTTCAGACGGCACTAAATAATATGCTAAGAAGTTCCCTAGGAGGTGTCACCCCTTACAAGGTCTTATTCTGGATGAGAATGTGGGTACCTGATCTTGATTACAAAAGCACAGTGGTAGATGAAAAACCTTTTGATATTGATAAATGTTTGGGTGTTTTACAGGATCTTAATTATTTTCGGGCACTACAAAGCAACGTGCAAGTACAACGCATCACCACTGGGGAAGTTAAATCAGTAATGGCAAGACATGCCTGAATCTCAAAAGTCTGGGATCTGGTCAGAGAACAAATTGTGGACGAGAAAGAATTTGGGCCATCCTACAGAAAGCCTGTACCCTTCCTGGCTGTTAAAGGAACAAGAACAGTACTTCTTCTGCCTTTTGCCAGCAAAAAAGAGAAGAGATTTGTCTCAACTGATCTGATCAAACCACAATATGTGGCTGATCATAAATTGCAGGCAACATGGGGTCCTGGGTAGTGACAGCTCTCCTCTCACTACGATATAGGAAGTTCAGACAGAAATACTTATAACGTTTGAAGAGTCAACAATTCGAAGTGATGGAGTTTCCAACAATGAAATGGAACTAGTTCCTTTTGAAATTGAAAAACAACAAAATTCGAGTGAAACGCAAATATCAATTCAGCCTACCACCGACATCTACATCAATGTGCCTCTACAAGAAACAACTGCCAGTTCATCAAAAGCTGCTTAGCTACCAAAGAAAGATCGAACTGCATCTGGCTATTTCATTGATTTTGGCACATTTTCTCTGGATCCAAGTGAACCGGAGTCACCGCTAGCTCCAGTTTCCCACAAAAAACAACTTCATGATTTCTACATTTTTCTGAAAATGACATACCTAGTTTCACCATGGCTTCAGCTCTGGATAATCACTGGAATACTGTTCCTACTCTTCTGGATAGGTTTAGTGCCTGTCTTCTCCTTGATCAAGAATGGATACTGCCTCCCAGAATGCTCTGCAGTATCAAATGTGAACTTGGTGCTGAAACCTCATACGTCATCTCATCGTGAACAAAGAGACCTGTCCTATGTGAACATTACAGTAGTTACAGTTCCTGACGGATTAGTTTGGGATACGATTTCATATGATGTATTTGGTCCCACTGAACTTTTAAAAATACCACATGTATTTAAAATATCTTTAAATTATACCAAATCAACTCAAATCAAAAAAGCACTTTATTCGAATTTTTTAAAATCATAAAAAGTATACTATACAGTTACATAAAGTTAAAAATTTCCAGAACATATTATACAAATAAAATTTAAATATATAAAAAGGTCTGTGACATATACATATAAATCCACACAAATACACTAAACATTTATAGTAGCAAATGTGTCATGATTCATAATCCCAATTTTTCATTAGTTACAAGAGAATTGATTTAAATTATGTCATACGATCTCGAGAAAACATTTACAGAACCAGCTCCTACATTCATCTTGAGTCTCTTCCTTCTAGCACGGATTGAGGCAATCAGAAAATTGGCTACACCAAACATCACTAAAGGGGTCTCCATTAATTGAAGATAATACAGTGCGGGTTTAAACTGTGCAAACCCCTTTTCCCTTAACAGCGGTCTAATGAACTTTTTCCTACTTTCAACAAAGAAAGAACAGAAAAACACAAAGTGTGTCCGGTCCTGATCGGAAAAATTATCACAGTCACAAGGTGTGCTTTCCTTTGGGTTACACCAGTTTTCGTAAGTACCCAACAAAAAATGAGCTTGATTAAATCTAAATTTTGTTAGAAGCCACCGGTGATAGGGTCTGGTAACAATAGTCAAGTAGGGTTGAATTGACAAGGACGAGATCAACAAAAAGTGTGACCTAACTGTAGGCTTTGTGATTTCCTTTGCTTCTCGTTCTAATTCTCGTAGTTTTATGAATTGTGTTTTTACCCATGTAATATCTTCCTTGGTAAGATTTTCCGGATTCAAATATAATTCAGGGCGACCCAGAAGTACTGCAGATGTTTTAATAAATGTCAACCACAAAATGTCCGCCACTCCATCCCTCCCCATACAATCACTAATAATCTTGTGGTTTAGTGTAAGGTTGGGGTTCAGCCAGGTTCTGATCCATAGTAAAAGCGGTGCCAAATTTAGCATATCAGTAATGTACCCTATCCCTAGCTCCATATGAGCTGCAAAGGATGATGTAGATTGGGGGAAACCCAAGACAGATTGAAGAAATTTATTTTCTTCTCTCTGTATCGGGGCTAGATCTTTATAGCCCCAAATTCCTGCCCCATACCTTGCTATGGCTAGGGTTTTGGATCTATAGATCATTAATATGGCCTCAGCTGGTTTGCCACCCAATCTTTTAGCAAAGCCTAATATAGCCGCCGAAGATCTTTTCACGGCTGCTACTTTATTAGCAACTTGGGGTACCCAAGACCCTATGTCATCAAACACTACACCAAGATAGGTGAACACTTTCACTCTCGTTATTACTAAACCATTACAAAAAAGGGTTTTCATGTTCTTCCTACCTTTCCCTATGGCCATGACATGCGATTTCTCTACATTTGTCACTAGGTCCAGATTTTGCATAAAGTCCCCAAAAGAATTTAGCAGATGTTGTAGGCCTATTGGGGTCCTTGACAGCAGCACCGTATCGTCAGCGTATAGTAAGACCGGCACTGGGGTTCCCCCCATGCATGGGACATCAACGGATGCAGCCGCCAAGGTGGAACCCAGTGAATTTATATATAGAGAAAATAGCATTGGGGCCAGGATACACCCCTGTCGGACTCCCCTGCCGGACTTGAGACCAGCGGTACACTTCCCGTCTTGTGTCATGCGAATGACCACTGTTAGATCTCTGTGTAGCTCTGCCAGGAAGCTCACCAGAGCCCGATCTAAACCCAGCTCCAGGAGCATTGTCCACAGTTTCGACCTATTAACTAGGTCAAAAGCTGTGGACAAGTCCATAAAAGCCAGGTAGATTGCCCCTTTTGTCGCTACAGTATATTTGCTAACTATTAGATGTAAATTCAGACACTGGTCTTCGGTGCCTCGACCAGTTCTGAAACCATACTGTGCATTACACATGATGTCATTATTAGTAACCCAAGAGGAGATCTTAGATAGGATAACCTTCCCTAGTATTTTAAAGGACGAGTCCAGTAATGATATGGGCCGATAGCATCTAGGGTCCCCCCTCTGGCCCTTCTTAAAAATCGGGACAATAATCGCCCGTGACCAGGAAGTAGGCAATCTACTATTATCAATACAGGCCATATTAAAGACATTAGTGAGAACTACAGACCATATATTAGGATGTGCTTTAAACATGTCAGCTGGTACCCCGTCAGGGCCAGGGGCCTTATGAGCAACCGTGTCCTCAATAGCCTTTTGTGTTTCTTTAATTGTAAATCTCAGTGGGGGCTCCACTTGGTCGCTCACTATCGGAACAAAAACATCTGCTGGGAGGCCACTGCCATAGATTTTCCCAAAATGGTCTAGCCATTCACATTCAGATATATTTAGTTCAAGCGGGGTATTTTCCTTGTCATTAAAAAGTGGAGAATTGACGATTTCCCAGAATTTGGAACTGTTCCTAAGGCTAGCCTTATCATACAAGGAGTCCCAGGCGTTTTTTTTTATATCATTCTTCCGGGACTCAACAGTCATTTTATAATGTTTTCTTAGCCTGACCACTTCTACGTTATCTCTAGGACTCTTTTTTAATTCCACCAGTAGGTCTCTATGGGCTTTTGAGCATTTTTGGTCAAACCACCCATATGGTTTTTGCTCCTTATGTGATGTCTTACATGTTAGGTCCACAGCCACCTGCTGGCAAATTAAGTCAAAAGAGGAGATAAAATCCCCACCCCACCTTAGCGGATCCAAACAGATATTAATTTCCTTGCCCACCTTATCACTCAATGTAGTATAAAAAGCCTCTGGAATTATTTTACTCCATTTTAGCCGTCTCCCCTGATCCTGAACGGTTAATTCCAAGGGAGGTACTATATTTATGTTTATATTTTCGATAAGTAAATATGGATTGTTATTACGTAATTCCAATAACACTGGGTTATGATCACTAAATGTAGCGTGTATTGCATTATAAAAGATGACATTTTGCAGCAAGCCTGGAGAAACAAATATAAAATCTATAATAGTGTTACTGTTCCTAGCACTATATGTTGCTACCCGGTCATTGATGTAAAAAAACTCCAGTTCAGCTAGATCAACATCGGACAATAATTCTTCTAGAGCAGCACCCTTTATTGAGTGTTCAAAATGTGAGTAGGGCAAGAAATCAGTGTCAATTATATCCCTATACTGACAGTTTAGCTGGCACAAATGTGTGTTAAAATCCCCGAGGAGGATTAAATGAACAAAAGTGTTTTGACCTTTCTTGTAATTTGTTAAAAACTTTGCCAATGCATTAATATTTTCGTTACAATGCATGCCACAAGGGGCATTATAGAAGTTAACATACACAATTTAATGTTTATTTGGAAAAGTAAATTCCAGAGCTAGAAAATTCGGGGATAAGGTGCTTAGAATTTTTGCGGTACCCATATGTTTCACAGAAATTAGGAAAAAAAGCCCCCCTCTGTCTCTCCCTGAACTTGTTGCTAAGGCAGCTTCGGAATACGATAAATATCCATCTATCCAAAAGTTGCATTCCCTATCCCAGGTTTCCTGGAGTGCCACACCATCATACTCCTTAATTTGTTCCAACCATATGCTGTCGGCCCTCTTAGAACGAAGCCCAGCAATATTCCAGCTTATAATTTTAACTGATTTGCCAGCTCCCCTGTCTGCAGTAGGCATGCCATGCATCTGTGACTTAGGGTCAGCATAGCAGGTCAGTCAATCATTTTCATCCAAATGAGATAAGGCTGTGTATCTATTTGTTAAATCCAAGGTTGCCCTATTAGTTAGTCTGTTGACATCAGTATGTCTTGGGGTAAAACCTGGTGTCTGCAAGGGCCAAGATGAAGAATCAATTGGGCGTCTTGGGGCTTCTTGTTGGCCATCATCACACAAGAATAATTTAGGAGGATTTGGCTGAGGATAAAAATAACCTAAAGGAACCACACGAACCCCTCCTGCCTTGATAGCAGTAGCATCCCAAAACAGGCGAGCAGCCACATGGGGTCTATTAAAATTTACAATGATACAGTCTCCCGGTAACTTTTTTGACGTGTGGCCCAGCCAGTTGACTCGTCTCGCCGTCATGATGTGAGTAGATATATTTTTTGGGCCTGTACAGTTTTCATCACACCATAACTTGACATTCCCTAGTAGTGTACCCTGTGACTCTTCCTCCTCTGGGCTTAAAGGTGGGATATTTACTAGTACGGCGACGAACGGAGTTGCCTCAGGTGGTAGATTAACACGGGGCTTTATACATAACCTTGTCACACCCTGTGAGGTTCCGCCATTATTCGCAACAATATTTACCAAGGAGGCATTGGGGCTGCCCTCTTCATGGCCTAGTTTCCTAGGGACCTTATTCTTATTCTTAGTTTGCAGAGTGACTATTTTAGGTGGTTTTGGCCGTGTTTGAGTGTGTGAAGGTGAGGGCCGCCTTAAGGCTAAAGGCTTGTCGTTCCCTGTCACTTCCATAGGTGGATCATGGTTAACCGAAATCCCTAATATTTTCGATTGCGGGCAATCCTGTGTTAATAATGATACCAGCTTCTTTATCTGATCACATTTCCCTAATATTTCCGCCACACATTCTCTCAAAGTCTCAATGATATCATTTGCAATATGGACAAGGGTAGTTTCAAACTTGTCCGTAAGTACTTTTTCTACCATATCCTTCAAGCGAGTTTCAAAGTTACTTATAGCTGGGCGAGAATTTGGGAAATAGTGCACATTCTTCTTTAATGGTCTCTTTGGCAACCTTTTAGCGCGCTTAGTGGCTGTACCGGTGGCCTCTCGTGTGGGACTTAGGGCAGTGTCTGTACACGATGGAATGAGGACCCCGTGGGTTGTTGTAGTACATTGGTCCTGAGGTAATATATCCCTAGGAGGGATAATATGAATCACAGGCTCCAGAGGTATGGCTTGTCTGCTGGGCAATGGGGACACAAGGGGGTCCAAGCATGTTTTTTTCAGCCCTAGTTCCCGTTCTTTCTCCGCAATCTCTTGATTGAGTTTCCCCACAGCAGAGGTAAGATACGACATGATGTTATTTGATGTAGTAGTTATATGGGGTACCTTCACTTTCCCTGTCCCCCCAAGGGTTGATGATGGCAGTTTGCGCTTACCCATGGTATGGCGTTGTGCTCAGGGGGTGAGCCCGTCCCGTCCCTTGTCGTCCACTGACGGCCACAGACGGTCCTGCCCTTGTCCCGGGCTTCGCCCGGGCGCTGCCCGCGTGCGTCCCGCGCTGCCGGAGGCGAGCAGTGCAGATGTAGGCAGGTGACGCCTGCCACTGACGTCACCTGCAAGCGCCACACGGGAGCCTGGGAGATGGAGTCGCCGGTAATGCCGTTTCCCTCACGGCGGACCTGGTGGACTGTAGGTAAGAGTATGCTCCCTGCTTGGAGCCCTTTTGCAGCAGTATGCGTTTGCCGTTGCCTTCACGGCGGTATAGAGATGTCCGCTGACCTGACTCGCAGCCCTCTTTTCAAGCACGTCCATACCATAACCTCCAGTACATACTCTGACTATTGGGATTTTGAAACTGTTAATAATATGTTGTCTGATTTAGAACTGTCTGCAGCATTTCCAACAAATGACATGTTTGATGACTCTTCTGATTTGAAAAAAATGTACTGTTATCAACATTATGGTCATCACTTTTTGCATAAAACAAGTGCACCACATAATGTTTTCACATACCACCAAAGGGAACATTGCCCAACACCACCGAAAGCTGATTCACAAACATTTGGAATTAATACACCAGATCCACGCACATATTATTATACGCTTGCACCTTCATCTGCAAAGAAAAATATGCTCACTAACTCAAAACAGATCTACTCTGCGTCCTTTATTGCCCAACTGAACAGGGTTTCAGCTTATGGAAAGACACTATAGACATTAAAACAGTCTGGGGGACTAAAGATTGTCAGGTTCAGGGAACTAAGGCACTCTTTAGAACATGCCTCATACCACAACAAATGATTTTCCTGAACAACACTATGCAACAGACTTCCTGTGAAGTTATGCATTTTTTGGCTAAGAACCTCAACTCTGACTCAGGTGAAACAACACATGTCATTACTGTCAGATGGCATGGTACTCGGGGATTTTTTACTAGGTCCCTAGAGTCACATCAGAAATGCTTCTTATATGCTGTTTATAATTAAATGTGGAAAATCTCTCAACAGGAAACTGCAGAGAGATTGCGTGAAATTGACAGAATTAACTTGGAAAAGGTTTTGGCTGTGATTAACAATGGCGTGACCACACTAACATCCAGGATTTATTCACTGGGCAACATTGCATCTTCTGCTATAGATATGATGGAACGGGATCTGTCCATCTTACAACATGGACAATCACAGTTATGTTCTATTATACTATTAAGCTGGACGCTACAGTCACTGCGCTCTGGTTATGTGCCCTGAAAATATATCAACAGTACGTCCCTGTTCTCTACATATAATTTGAGTGAAAAGCAGACAACAGTGGCACAAAGAGATGCAAAATATTAACCCTAGGCGAGACACTACGCTTCGCCCACTTAGTGTACGTAGCGCTGCCTGCTTCGCAGTTTTCGAAGTAGGCGAAGCAGGCTAGCGCTACGCACACCCAGGGCGAAGCGTAGCTGCCTGCCGCTGCCACCCGCCTCCCGCCCGCCCTCCTTTTAAATCAAACCCCCGCATTTACAATAAATACAAAATTAAAGAAACTTACCTGAAACGCGGCGTCTCCGGGGCTCCCTCTTCCATTTCAAACTTCTTCTGACATATGCGCATGCGCGGACGCCCGCGCATGCACATTTCTTGCAAGAAATGCGCATGCGCGGGCTTCCACGCATGCGCATTTGTCAGAAGAAGTTGGGAATGGAAGAGGGAGCCCCGGAGACGCCGCGTTTCAGGTAAGTTTCTTTAATTTTGTATTTATTGAAATGCGGGGGTTTGATTTAAAAGGAGGGCGGGCGGGAGGCGGGTGGCGCGTAGTGGGGCTACGCGAAGCATTTAGTGTGCGTAGATTTGGGCACACTACGTGCTGCTTCACGTAGCCCCACTACGCCCACTACGCCCACCCTTACAAAATATACAATGCTGTGCATTGAAAGATTTGACAAATTACCTTTTACCATGGCTGAGTCACCGTCCACAGAATGGTTAATTAATGGCCATATAACGTTGCCAGTAACAACGTCCCAGTTTCAATATTGCCTAGAATGCCACCAGGCAGGCAGGTATGAAGCAATGGGTAGGTAATTCATCCATGAATCTTGGGAATTACCGTATAGATTTTGATGCAGGAACAGGGACACTGAAGTATTTCTTAGTGGTACAGACTGTGAGAATTCTTTGAGTGGATCTCTCATTTGCCAGGATATTATGCTTCACGGGGCCTGTAATAGTTCAGTAGCAAACTTATCCTGTCATTTGAAAGGTTCCCCAGCTGCCGCGATTGGGAGTTACTTAATGCTGAATGATCAAGGTTGTTGTGGGATGCTTCCAGGCATTGCATATCATGTCACTGTAAGTTCCAGGGTTACTTGTTGTATGCAAGTATTGTTTCCACTGACCCACACAGTCAGGGGGCACTGTTATGACCTTCGTTGAATGTTTCCATTATACAGTTTGATACTCTGAGCCGAATGAAAGCCATGCCTTTACAAAAAGATGTGCCCTCGACCTCAGCCTGGGAGACTTTTGATCTCCAGGTTGCAAGGTACTCAGCTGAGAAACAGGCACTGGTATGAACAAATTCCCATGCCTTTTCGGAGAAATGGTACAACGTATCTTTAACATGTCTAATAAGAAGGGTATAGTAGACCTATTTAAGACCATAGGTTCTGGACGTTTAAGCACCTTTCCGACAGTCTTCAGAGTGATTCCAACATTCATACACTTTGTATTCGGAAGCATTTTTGGAGGGCTTCCGCTAATCCTGCTACTGGTAGTAGGAATCCTATGTTACCAAGGAAATGGAAAAAACGCTTTTGGAGCAACGTTACCATGATCGCATGGTACTCCATCTTGGCACACCCCAACTTCAGGAGCTAAGTGAGTCTTGGTTCCTATCATTTCAGCCAGTCTAGATTGACTGTGTTCTGCCTGTTCTCAGACGCTTGTTCTGCAGACAAGAATGCATGTTGGACCTCTGTCTAACACTTCCATCGGTTGCGCCACCAGACGTGGATGCATGCTGGACCTGTTATCGGCCCACGTACTGCAGTGTCCCCAGCGTATTTCAATGTTGATGTTGGCATTCCAAGAGCCACCACGGGATGCTTCAGCTCCTGTTGGATTGGATACAGGCTCTACTACAGGGACACAGGCTTTGGATGTTACAAATGCTGCCCCAGCATCGGCTGTGGGAACTGAGGAAGATCATCTTTGCTCAATTGACCTGATTTGTGAGGTGTTACGAGGACCATCATCTGCGAAGGCAACCAGCAGTGATGTTGCGTTTCCCACCCAGGACACATAACCATTTGGCTCTCCGTGTGCTGGGATGAATTCGGCTCATGGAACTTCAAACAAGATTTTCTTTTCTATACTATGACTGAGCTCCATGGCTTTCAGATGTACTCAGTGGCTCAGACTATATATATATGAACATTTTTTAGAGTTTATTTTTAGAGATTTTTTAGAAGCTTTTAATGCATCTTTAACAATGCATTTTTAACAATGTTTTATGCTTGATTAGAAAGGCATTTCTTTTTTAGTATGTCATCCGGTCGGATGAGGAGGGGGTGTTATGTTTCATAGGGTACCCCAATATGGGCCTGAGTAGTCTCCTGACCCTTCACCTATATTTACCATACGATTAAACTACATAATGGGTTTTGGTAGTGACCTTTTACCTAGTTAAGCACTGCATAAGATGTTGTGTGGTTTTCCCCGAAAACTAGCCTCATTAATTATGCATGAAGATTCTCAGAATTACCATCCTCTGCGTAATAACTGTGTATAAGGGTTATAGCTTCCATTATCCACAACCGGCATATATATATATGAAGAGTCAGGCTCTGATACAGGTTCATTAACCAGTGACAACGAATCAGAAGACGGGATTTCAAGAACCAGTAACCCGGATCTGACCAATGTACTCAGTCCCTCAGAAGAGCTACTGTTTTAGTGACAGATCGTCTGCAGACCCTAAGACCACGGACCGGGAATGCAGCGAAAATACCCGGCAAAGACGAAACCGGCGCCGTAGAGAAAGGCGCAAGCTCAGGAAGAGGGAGAGCAAAAAGACAACAATGGCGCAGGCGATGGAAAACGACTCAAAAACCATCGTCAATCTATCTAACATAGTCCTCAATGAGGCAGAAACTCAACTGTTAGCTCTAGGATTATCTTATTGTCCGGAAAGTAACTTCAACTACGGCAAAACCCGAGTAGATATTTATAAATATATCAGAAAGTTGAAGCTGAAGAAATTTTTCAGGATAAAAAACAGTACCAAAACAACGGACAAAAAAACTGTTGAAACGACCAGCATTTCAAATCTTTCTACATCCGATGCCACTACCTTGCTTGCCCTACACGAATTGAACAATGAAAACTGTTCATTTGAAGCGGGTTTAAATGATCCTACATCCACTCAAGATAAACTGACAGCTTTAAATCTTGTGCAACCCAGTGCAGGTATCAGCCCTTTCAAAACAAACTCATAATTTTTTCCCATTATGCCTAAGGATGCAATCGACATATTCCACGAGAGAACCACAGATGAAATAAAAAACTCTATTACAAAATCAATCATAGCAAAACAAGATTTAAATATAGAGATATTAAATATGAGAACCTCATCAAAAAACTGAGTAACAACAAGGATATCATCATCAATAAATCCGATAAGGGCGGAAACGTTGTCATCTGGCCGCGCAAAGAGTATATTGAGGAGGCTCACAAACAACTGTCGGACTCGGAGTGTTATGGTATCAGTAACATTGTGGAATATAATAAGGCAAAGGAGAGTTTGAAAAAAGACCTAATGAATTGGAAAAGAAAAGGACTGATATCTAACCAGGAATTCAAATTCATGATGAACGAATTTCCAATAATTCCCACATTATACCTTATCCCAAAAATTCATAAGGGAACTTGTCCAGTACCTGGTAGACCCATCCATTATCTCTGCAATAGGTGGTATGAGCGAACAGATTTCACAATATGTGGACTATTATTTACAAATGCATGTGCAAACTCTCCCATCGTATGTCAAGGATACTAGTGACTTTCTTGAAAAAATCACACATATATTATGGGAAGAGAATTTTTCGCTCATTACCATGGACATTGAATCGCTGTATACTAGTATAAATCATGAAAGTGGTCTGAATGCTGTCAAACACTATCTAGACACTCGATCTCTCATTTTTCACAATCATAATGAGATGCTTATTCAAATGATAAAATGGTGCCTTTATAACAACTTCTTTATGTTTGATAACAAACTATTCTGCCAAAAACGAGGCGTGGCTATGGGAGCCTGCTTCTCTCCCAGCTATGCGTGTTTACACGTAGGCTGGTGGGAGGAGCAGGTTCTCAGGGGTTCGCTGGGTTCCAAATATGACAGCAATGTGGTATATTTGCTAAGATTCATTGATGACGTGTTCCTGGTATGGAGGGGGGACACAAACAGTGCTTTATTATTCATCAATGAGCTTAACACCAACAATCTAAATCTTAAATACTCTCACATTAGCCAAACACAGGTTTCCTTTCTAGATACCACTATTTATGTATCAGGCAACAAGTTGGAATCTACGTTATACAGGAAATCCACCGCAGGAAATTCCACTTTACATGCGACTAGTTCCCACCCTGGTCACCTCATCAGAAGTATTCCCTATGGGGAACTATTAAGACTTAAAAGAATTTGTAGTACGGAAATGGAGTTAACAAAATGTACCCAAGAGGCACTAGCTAGATTCAAAGCAAGAGGCTATAGTGATTCCATTCTTAAACAAGCGAGTGACAAGGCTGCCTTAAAAACTAGAGAATCACTTTTGTGCAAAGTCAACAGGTCCTGTGATACAAGACACAAAGGAGATGAGGAGAATGCTCCGCGTCTTATAATGACTTTCAATAGACAACATAGACAATTGAGGGCTATCATTAACAAAAATTGACCCATTTTGAAAACAGATGGTGTGCTGGCGCCCTTCTTATCAGATAAACCGTCTATCACGTATAGACGTGCGGTTTCCATGAGAAGCCAGCTAGTTAAAAGTAGCCCGGAAACTGTATCAAGCAATACCTGGCTACAGCCAAAGAAAGGCTTTTACAAATGCACATCCTGCAGAGCGTGCAAATTTGGGACCAACCGCACTGCTTACAATACCCCTTTCAGCTCCAAGGAAACACCAATTGAAGGGCACTTCAAATGCCGTACAGAATATGCTGTTTATGTCCTCACTTGTACCTGTGACCTATCATACATAGGTAGCACCAAACTTCAAGTACATACCCGTATCCTTCAGCATTTTTTAATAGAAGTTTTCTGAAAAAGGTTTTTGAATACACCTTCTATTCGTTTTTAGCCTCTGGAATGTTTCGCTCCTCTCTTTCTGTTACAATGTTGGTATTTGCCCACTTTGTGTATTCATGTACTTATATGTGTATGAGTAGGATCCATTTGAGTTATGCTGATCCACTTATGGATATTACACACATCATGTTTGTGACCTTCCCCCTCTGTTCATTGCAGTCTCCATTGATCTAATTTATTCATGGTCACTGCATATTTCTCTTTTTTTAATTTTCTTATATTTATACTATAATTTTTTCGAAGCATATAGGCAAGTTTTGCACATTCTTCCAGCATTTTATAATACGCACTAACATGTATTTTTAAATACGGGTGGCGTATTACAATTATTGATTCTATATGATAACCACAATAGGGTCTTTGCAATTTTGCACATTTGAGGGGTTAATTACTTTATACACTGTTTCTTGTTTTATGGGTTTTTATGGGTTATTTTAACCATGGAGTAGAGCTTCTTTCTGCGACACTTTCCCTTTTTTTATATATATTCAGACGGGTTCTGTTGGACATCTTGGTCTGGGTTGTAACCACATACAAAAGATTCAACTACACCAAAGGCACTTATCGCATTCATGCTGATATTCTAAGAAAATTTTAATATACATTGGATTGTATTGTATTTATACTGTGATATATTTATGTATTTATTTATTTATACGTAAAAAAGTATTCAAATGTATATTTATTTATTTATTTTATGAAGATGCATTGAAATAATTTCTTCTTCATTTAAGGTGTTATTAATAACATGAGTTTACATACCGAACAGTTAGTTTTGAATCCATGTTGAGAACTACTACCCTGTCTGTTTTCTAGATTCATTACTTAGAGTGCCGCAGTCTGTCCTCCATGTCTATTGATCACGTGATACTGGGTTTGAGAGAAAAAAACATTTAAATTGAATTTCTCCCGCTATGGCGACTTTATGTGAACAAGGCCAACGGTTCGGCCGAAACGCGTCATGACTAACAGCAGAGAGAATTAAAAATAAATTTCACTTTGCCACCAAGAGGAGTTTGTGTCTTTCCTGATGGAGTGATTGTTTGCAATACATATATATATATATATATATATATATATATATATATATATATATATATATATATATATATATATATATATATATATATATATATATATATGTGATCAAGGCCATGGCAACACGGCCGAAACGCGTCATGCCGATCCATATGGAATAAACCTGCACTAATATTTAATTCCAGCGTGCTGTGGTCTGTACCTGTGCTCCTTTAAAAGTTGGATTTATGGGAACCTGCTCTTTTCATATATATATAGATGCCTGTCTGCACATGGGTTGGTGGGAGGAGCTGGTTCTAGCTAAAGAATTCAAGGAAATTATGAAAAATAACATTATTATCTGGTTACGCTTCATTGATGACCTTTTTATTATATGGAGGGGTACGGAACAGGAGGCACAAAAATTCTTAAACCAGATCAATAATAACAACTTGAATTTACATTTTACAGGCATTATCAATAACACATCTGTAAACTTTCTTGATACCAACATCTACATAGACAACAGGAAAATCCAAACTAGATTATATCGCAAAAAGACAGCGGGAAATTCTACACTACATAGCTCAAGTGCCCATCCCCGGCATCTAATCAATAGTATCCCCTACGGTGAAATGCTTAGACTCAGGAGAATAAACAGCAATGAGAGTACCCTCAAACAAGCACAAGACCAAGCAAAGAATAGATTCCTGGCTAGGGGCTACTCACGTAAGACAATAGAAGGGGCCATTGATACATCCATGAACAAAGATCGTTTTGATCTAATCAAACCTAAATTAAAAGACCAACAGTCACCACTAGTAAGTCATATTGATGACAATACTAAAAATAAAAATGAATTTCGGATTATCATTGACTACAACAAACAACATAAAGAATTGTGCAATATCATTAAGAGCAACTGGCCCCTGATACTAAGTGACCCAATTTTAGGTCAGTCTCTGCCTAGAAAGGTATCCATTACGTATAAAAGAGCTACATCAATGAGGGACAAACTGGTATCAACTACTCCTGAGGTTATTGAAACTTGCGGTTGGCTAAAAACACATAACGGATTCTTTAAATGCAAAACATGCAAGGCATGAGTCCAAGTAATTTACATTCTTGCACGAACTTAACACTGCGCCAAATCTGGTTACTATGCATACTTTACCTTCATACTGAAGTGTAAGATGAAAGGTATTTTGAATAATTTGCATTTACGCATGTATTCATTGGTGCACAATACTGTCATTGAAGCAAAAATGTTTTAACCTCTAAGGCTGATTTACAATCTGCATTTATGCGAGGATTCAGTATCACGTGAACAAATGGCTATTATACATCTATTATGAAATGTGGGTGGAATTGATTACGAAATTTTGCATCTATGCATTTTATCATTCTTGCGCAAGAAAATGTTGTCTAAACAATTGTATAAACATTTTTTCACTGGGAATGTTTTCACTATGTCTATAATCACGTGCAATGAACAAACCTATCACTGAGCACTATGTCACTTTAAAAATGTAAGGGCTGTAAAAAAAAGTCACCATGTGATCAAGACTCGAATGAGTCGAAACGCGTTATGGCGGCATCGATGAAATAAAGAAATTGCCATCAAGTTTGTGGTCCGTGTCCGTGTGTAGCCAGCATGGCTGAGACGATGCGGATTCGTCCATATATATTGATGGAACAGGCACTGAAGAAAGCCGTCAGGCTGAAACGCGTCTGCCTAGCGTTTCAATCAACATTTTTCACCCTGAGCGCTTGAATTTTGGTAATAAACCTAACTGCCAGCACTGAGCATGTGTCGGACCCGTTTTTGAGTAAAAGTGGGATTGGACTCTATGTTTTACCGGTACAGCAGGCACCATTTTCCGCACGCCCTCCCGGTCTGGAGCTCCGCGCATGGCTTGCACTTCTGGGACAATGTATGAAACTACAGCGCGGCGCCCCCCTGTATGGGAAGAACACTCACCTGAGTCTGTACGCCATATGGGGAGAGAGGATGCAGCATTTTGCTGCGTTAAGGTGCTGGCAGCATGTTTTTTCCTTTATATTTCCCTCAATGGTTGCTGGGACATTGTGCAAAACGCAGCCAGCAGGTCTGGGAAGCCACTTGGTCTCGAGTTGGAAATCACTGTACTTTTCACTCTCTGTGGTGAGCACGAAAACCTGGCAAGGAATGGGGGTAGCGCAACAGTGACTGCAGAGGCTAGGCTTACATTTTTGCTCCAATCAGAGTGAACTGTGAACCTTTTTTAAACCAGCCCCCAGGTGAAACTACATCGCTTGATGGAACAGGCACTGAAGAAAGCCGTCAGGCTGAAACGCGTCTGCCTAGCGTTTCAATCAACATTTTTCACCCTGAGCGCTTGAATTTTGGTAATAAACCTAACTGCCAGCACTGAGCATGTGTCGGACCCGCTTTTGAGTAAAAGTGGGATTGGACTCTATGTTTTACCGGTACAGCAGGCACCATTTTCCGCACGCCCTCCCAGTTTGGAGTTCCGCGCATGGCTTGCACTTCTTGGACAATGTATGAAACTACAGCGCGGCGCCCCCCTGTATGGGAAGAACACTCACCTGAGTCTGTACGTCATATGGGGAGAGAGGATGCAGCATTTTGCTGCGTTAAGGTGCTGGCAGCATGTTTTTTCCTTTATTTTTCCCTCAATGGTTGCTGGGACATTGTGCAAAACGCAGCCAGCAGGTCTGGGAAGCCACTTGGTCTCGAGTTGGAAATCACTGTATTTTTCACTCTCTGTGGTGAGCACGAAAACCTGGCAAAGAATAGGGGTAGCGCAACAGTGACTGCAGAGGCTGGGCTTACATTTTTGCTCCAATCAGAGTGAACTGTGAAACTTTTTTAAACCAGCCCCCAGGTGAAACTACATCGCTTGATGGAACAGGCACTGAAGAAAGCCGTCAGGCTGAAACGCGTCTGCCTAGCGTTTCAATCAACATTTTTCACCCTGAGCGCTTGAATTTTGGTAATAAACCTAACTGCCAGCACTGAGCATGTGTCGGACCCGCTTTTGAGTAAAAGTGGGATTGGACTCTATGTTTTACCGGTACAGCAGGCACCATTTTCCGCACGCCCTCCCAGTTTGGAGCTCCGCGCATGGCTTGCACTTCTTGGACAATGTATGAAACTACAGCGCGGCGCCCCCCTGTATGGGAAGAACACTCACCTGAGTCTGTACGTCATATGGGGAGAGAGGATGCAGCATTTTGCTGCGTTAAGGTGCTGGCAGCATGTTTTTTCCTTTATTTTTCCCTCAATGGTTGCTGGGACATTGTGCAAAACGCAGCCAGCAGGTCTGGGAAGCCACTTGGTCTCGAGTTGGAAATCACTGTATTTTTCACTCTCTGTGGTGAGCACGAAAACCTGGCAAGGAATGGGGGTAGCGCAACAGTGACTGCAGAGGCTGGGCTTACATTTTTGCTCCAATCAGAGTGAACTGTGAACCTTTTTTAAACCAGCCCCCAGGTGAAACTACATCGCTTGATGGAACAGGCACTGAAGAAAGCCGTCAGGCTGAAACGCGTCTGCCTAGCGTTTCAATCAACATTTTTCACCCTGAGCGCTTGAATTTTGGTAATAAACCTAACTGCCAGCACTGAGCATGTGTCGGACCCGTTTTTGAGTAAAAGTGGGATTGGACTCTATGCTTTACCGGTACAGCAGGCAGCGTTTTCCGCACGCCCTCCCGGTCTGGAGCTCCGCGCATGGCTTGCACTTCTTGGACAATGTATGAAACTACAGCGCGGCGCCCCCCTGTATGGGAAGAACACTCACCTGAGTCTGTACGCCATATGGGGAGAGAGGATGCAGCATTTTGCTGCGTTAAGGTGCTGGCAGCATGTTTTTTCCTTTATTTTTCCCTCAATGGTTGCTGGGACATTGTGCAAAACGCAGCCAGCAGGTCTGGGAAGCCACTTGGTCTCGAGTTGGAAATCACTGTATTTTTCACTCTCTGTGGTGAGCACGAAAACCTGGCAAGGAAAGGGGGTAGCGCAACAGTGACTGCAGAGGCTGGGCTTACATTTTTGCTCCAATCAGAGTGAACTGTGAACCTTTTTTAAACCAGCCCCCAGGTGAAACTACATCGCTTGATGGAACAGGCACTGAAGAAAGCCGTCAGGCTGAAACGCGTCTGCCTAGCGTTTCAATCAACATTTTTCACCCTGAGCGCTTGAATTTTGGTAATAAACCTAACTGCCAGCACTGAGCATGTGTCGGACCCGTTTTTGAGTAAAAGTGGGATTGGACTCTATGTTTTACCGGTACAGCAGGCACCGTTTTCCGCACGCCCTCCCGGTCTGGAGCTCCGCGCATGGCTTGCACTTCTTGGACAATGTATGAAACAACAGCGCGGCGACCCCCTGTATGGGAAGAACACTCACCTGAGTCTGTACGCCATATGGGGAGAGAGGATGCAGCATTTTGCTGCGTTAAGGTGCTGGCAGCATGTTTTTTCCTTTATTTTTCCCTCAATGGGTGCTGGGACATTGTGCAAAATGCAGCCAGCAGGTCTGGGAAGCCACTTGGTCTCGAGTTGGAAATCACTGTATTTTTCACTCTCTGTGGTGAGCACGAAACCCTGGCAAGGAATGGGGGTAGCGCAACAGTGACTGCAGAGGCTGGGCTTACATTTTTGCTCCAATCAGAGTGAACTGTGAACCTTTTTTAAACCAGCCCCCAGGTGAAACTACATCGCTTGATGGAACAGGCACTGAAGAAAGCCGTCAGGCTGAAACGCGTCTGCCTAGCGTTTCAATCAACATTTTTCACCCTGAGCGCTTGAATTTTGGTAATAAACCTAACTGCCAGCACTGAGCATGTGTCGGACCCGTTTTTGAGTAAAGGTGCGATTGGACTCTATATATATATATATATATTCACTTTAAAAACCATAGATTTCACACACGTTATAGTTAGGTGGATATTTCACTCGGAAAAAACCAATGAAATTCCCCCATTATAGTTAGTTCAGATAACTATAACTCGCACGCCCGCAATCCACTGCTCATGACGTCACATATTACATCACTCATGACATGGTCAGTGGCATCACTCATGACGTCACTGATGACATCATCCTTGTGATAGAGCGGCGGTGGCGCGAGTTATAGTTATCTGAACTAACTATAACGGGGGAATTTCATTGGTTTTTTACGAGTGAAATATCCACCTAACTATAACCTGTGTCAAACCTTGGGGGTCCTTCTGTGACCCCCTGACAAAGGCTAGGGGGTCAGGAACTCTCTTCCATGCCACCTTTTCACGTTTTCCACCTTTTTTCCCCCTTTCCTTTTCAGTGCAAGTGACAAAATGGCGGCCGACACTTCCTGATTTCGACCAATTCCAATGTTTACCGACATCTAACAACCAATCAGAATTTCGCTCACGCACGGCACCGTGCGCGCACGTGCGCCACAGGGCGCGCACGGTGCGCGCGTATAGATATTTATATGCTTTTAAATGCTATTTTCTCAGGAAATACTGAACAGATTGACACCAGACCTGCAAAAGGCACTTCCCTGACCTGAGGACTACCTCTCTGCCAAATTTCAAGTAATTCTGTTCAGCCGTTCGGGCTGTACCTTCGACTAAAGGTCCTATGGAAAAATGCATGGGGAAAACGCGTTTTGGGACCCCCCTTTTTTCTCGGCCCCCGCTTGACGAATCACCCCGAGACTTTCAGGGTAGGAGCTGAGCGGGGCGCCCCATTTGTTTTGAGAATTTCGCGAGGATTCGTCAACCGGCGCCAAAGTTATTCAAAATAGAATTTTGAGATTTCCTATGGAAACACGATCCTAACTATAACTATCTACTGGCGACCGCCAGTAGATAATATATATATATATATATATATATATATATATATATATATATATAATTATATATAGAGAGAGATATATTGTGATATATATATCATATCTTTGCCAGGCAGGCAGAGGAGAAAGACTTCCATGCTGACACACTTACGCGAGATGCTGAGGTTCCACCCTTGCGGGGTTTTCATCTTAAGACCAAGAAGGGGTCCCACAGTCTCTCACTTCAGGTAATGGGGTTGGCTTCAGCCTAGGGAGATTCTTGGCTTTACACCTACGTACATGATAGGTACTCGTAGGTACTTCTAGTTAGGGTTGAATTGTAGGGATACACATTTATTACTGTCATTTATTTTTATATCTGCCTGTATTCATTGTTTTAGCACTATGGTAGGAATCTACCATCCATTTACTCTGTTGGTGCTTATTATCATTTATATCTGTTTCTGTCTTATGGTTGTTTCAGCACACCTATTTTACACTAGAATGACGCTGATTCAATAAATGATTATTGAAAAACGTCCCCAACGTTTATTCGGTGTGTTTCTCTGAGACAACGTGAGCATGAGTGAGTGAGCAAAAAGTAATGTACTGTTTCCACGATCCCTGATGGGACAGGGTTGTCATATTCGATAGTTGCCAAGAACTATTCTCTCCTTTGTAAGAGGAGTTTACAGTGGCACTGTGAGCTAGCTGGTATACAGGCGAACACACCCGGTGTCTATTTTGTCTAAATGCGCAGATCCTATGTATTTATAGGAACTACACGACATGGCGCCGCCAACGTTGGTTTGGTACTTATTTAAAGGTCAAATCTGAGTAGTTCAGTTGGGCTTTTCTCAGAGACCTCTACTCACATTATTCCAGGGACGTCTGGAGTGGGAGGTAAAATTCCGCCACAGTTGAGTAGCCATATATATTGACTGTAGGTTTATTCAAGCTTGAAGGACAAATAGTTCCTCCTGTGCATAAAACCTTATCTCAGTTGTCTTGGAACTTTTTCAATAGTGGCTGATGAGGGCCTCGCTTTGCTAGCACTACGTGCAAATGCAGTGGAGGAAGGAGAACAAGAAGGTGAAATAAGCTTTTCAGAACATGTCAGAACTGCCCTTACATTAAAATTAGCAGACTATGGAGTCACAGCTAAGGGTGGGACAGTAACATTCGTGATTGAGGCACACAAATCATATAGAACTGAGGTATTCTATTCATGGGTTAAATTCCCACAAGCAGATGCACCCACAAATCCATTTCATTCTTACACTGAAGATGACACATCAGAGGAATACTGTCCATATAAGGACATCAAGTTCCGCTCACCTACCAGGAGCACATAAACTGGTTTAAAGGCTCCCTCCCACACACAAAAGATAAAGTGAGACTCGGTCCGCTCGGCAGAGATGGAGTGACCTGGTCGGTATTAGCGGCTTACACAACGCATCCAGACTTGACACAATGCAGGTAGCAGACATATGTCCGCTACACAAAGAAATAATAAAACTTTACAGAAATCTGACACAGTTCGTGATGAGAACACTCACACTTCATCCAACAAGGGCTACACCAGCAGGACAAATTCAAGAGTCTACAACTAAAATAACTCCTCAAACGCTACATGCAGTTATGGGTAAAATGCCCACTAGATGTGAGCAAATGCCATTCTGGATAGCACAGAAAATCACAGAGTTAGAGGCAGTGTTTCCAGACACAAGCCCTCAAGAAAACACAGAATGCTAACAATCTGCTTGCCAATAGGGATAGCTCCCCAGATAGAGGATTCTACCTCTTGGGGTACAGTTTTCGCTGCCATATATACCAGAACTCATGGTTTCCCTTCAATAGCAGTAATACCAGATGTATTAAGACAAATACAGAATGAGTATGGAGCAGAACCTGCTCTGACCTGAGGGATGAAATTGTTAGGAAATTTCACCCAGTTATCGACTATTATATGAGCAAACCTAAAAGGGGAGGCGTTAAAACAAAGGGTAAACCCAAAAATCACTGGGACCTGGGTAATTAAGCAGTATAGGGGAAAAGGTCCCAGAGTATACAGACTTATTAAGAGCTAACACAAAATCGATGACAATGAATACAGAAAAAATTATGTCAAAGTGTTATTTAATCACACATTGGCAAGATACACATTTTTCATAAATGAAATCGACTTTGATCGAACAGTGCGGGGTGCCATAGGAAGGAAAGGGGGTAGTGAGTTGAGTGAGGTAAAGGGAAAAGTGACATATAAATTATATTCAACTGTCACAACTTAATTGTAAGGCAAAACAATTTTAAGCCACATAATCCAGATAAAGTTCATTGGTTTGAAATATAGATTATTTACAAAGACCATGTACAAACAGAAACACAGTGTGAATTGCACTGTTGGAAGTACTGGCAATATTGTATTGTCAACGTTTCGACCCCTGGACATAGGTAGGTTAGTTGGCTCCTTACTAACGGGGTCTTCTTCAGGACACAAAAGACGGTGTAACAAGGAGGAATGGCACCTACAATGATATTAAGTCGGTGTTACAAATGAAATTGGAGTCCCAAAACAGGAGAAATGAAGGGGACTGGATATGGAACAAATCGCTATATTTACCAAATTAGAAGGTGGACATATAGTCAAAGTTGGCTTGGCGTCAGAAGGCGCAGGGGCTGAAAAACTCCGGATGAGGGTGGGGTGAGTGACACCTACAAAGAATTATGAGGTGTCATTATGATGATCCGTAAAACAAATAAAGGATACATAACCGTTAAAAGACCTCGGCGTGAGTGACTTACTTATTAGCAATTTCAGTTAGATCGGAGAAATTAATAGCTCCAACATCACACGCCGTGGCGCACCATCGGTGGGGAGAGTGAAATTAATCACAAGCGAAATTCAGCCTCTAAAAATATAAGGTAAAGGAATGGTAATATAAAAACACTTTAAAACCCAAACCTAAAGGAAGTACAGCGCAAAGGACAAGGTACCCAGAGCTATCACCAGTAAATAGAACTTAACCCCTTCAGCGCGGCGCGGATTTCCGCGCCACGCTGAAGATTCCGTGCGCGGGCGGGGCCATGACGGAACGGTTCCGTCATAAGCACAGCCCAACCGACGTGCATGACGGAACCGTTCCGTCAAGCGCGTCGAAGGGGTTAAACAAGTATGCGAATGATCGGCACACTCGACAGAAGGCCCAACAGATAAGCTACGGGTCACAGTGGGAAACAGGAAACGCCTAAAAAGTGTGCCCAATGTTTATTCCAAATCAGATAAGTAAAAAGGGTCAAATGTGGTGAGCACAAACCGGCCCCCGAAGGGTACAACATTATTCAACAGAGGATGCAGTTTAAACGGATCAGAACACCACTTAATCGTAGGAACTAACCATCTGATGAAAATCCCTCCAAATCTCTCACAGGACTACGTCCTCCATCTAAGTTCGTACCGCCCACTCATGCAATGAGCAACAGAATCTTGGCATATGAGAACATGGTTCTGAGTGATGTTAACATCCTGTTATCTACTTACAAACACACTATACCCAACACCAGCAAGATTGAGAAAGCTGCCCTTCAGAGTCTCAAGAATAACAAGGACATTGTAATTAAATCTGCTGACAAGGGTGGAGCCATAGTGGTCCAGGACACTATGGCATATAAATCTGAAATTATGAGACAACTTCAAGATGGTGTCAGCTATTCGCTACTTAAGTCTAACCCCACGAAGGATCTGGCTGAGGAGATTCATCAAATCACTCTTGAGGCATTGGACTCTGGTTTTCTTAGTAAATTGGAATTTGACTACCTTAACCAGAAGAATCCACGATTACCTACTATCTACACCCTACCAAAAATACATAAAGATATGCTTCATCCACCTGGACGTACAATTGTATCTGGATGTGGTTCACTATTGGAACCTCTTTGCAAGTATATAGACTTCTTTTTGAAACCGATGGCTGAGAAAACAGCAACATACCTACGTGATACTATGCAAGTCATTACCATCATCGATCAAAAATCATTTAACTCCAGTGAACAATTACTTGTCACGTGTGATATTGTCTCACTCTATACCAGCATCCCCCAGGAACCAGCTTTGAATGTGATGCGAGAAGTCCTGAATTCAAGACCAGCACCAATGAGGGTACCTACAGATTTCATCATAGCACTTCTTACTATAGCGATGAAGAAGAATTTCTTCTTTCTTCTACATCCAGAAGAAAGGTGTAGCGATGGGAGCTGCCTTTGCCCCAGATCTAGCGATCTTGGATATGGACTATTTTGAACAGCGCCATGTCCACAACAACAACCCTTTCTCTCAAAATGTTGATTTATGGAAGAGATATATCGACGATATATTATTGATTTGGAATGGCGATACAGCTCAACTTAATTTGTTCCATGAATGGCTCAACCAGTGCGACCATGATATCCAGTTTACCATCCAGTCTGATCCTCAGGAGATACCATTCCTTGATCTAAAAATCTTCAGTGAAGATGACAAACTTTGCACTACCCTGTACAGAAAACCTAAGGGAACGGAATTCACTTCTAAGATACAGCAGTTACCACCCCCGTGGCCTGCGAGACAACCTTCCGGTGGGACAATTTTTGCGGATCCGCAGAAACTGTACGAGGAGATCTGATTACTTAATTGAGTCCGAAGACTTGAGTGCCAGACTAATTTCAAGGGGATACCCCAAACGTTTGGTCAAAAGGGCCCAGAAGAGGGCTTGGTTCAATCCACGGGAAACCTTACTCACGGCTAAAGAACCTGCTGCATCAGCCAAGAATAAAATGATTTGCGTTACTACGTTCTCTACCAGAAGCAACGCAGTAAAGAGGATAATCAACAAGCACTGGAGCCTTGTATCAACTGAGATTGATCAACTAACCCTGCCAATGCATTCCTTCAAAAAAGCAATGAGTATCAAGGACCATGTCGTCCATTCCTTTCTTGAGGACCC
This sequence comes from Triturus cristatus, assembly GCF_964204655.1. Classification (NCBI taxonomy): domain Eukaryota; kingdom Metazoa; phylum Chordata; class Amphibia; order Caudata; family Salamandridae; genus Triturus; species Triturus cristatus. The sequence goes on along the minus strand of NC_140580.1, from coordinate 510,796,816 downwards.
AGTGGAACCGACCATCCAGTCACTTTGGAATTTACCACCTGTTATAGGCCACTTCAAATGTGGGTCGTGCAAAGCATGCCCAACATCAATTCAATCCAGAAACTTTGTTTACAAACATAACACTGTTACACTTTATTCCCATACTAACTGTAATTCTACCGATGTTATTTATGGGATCCTATGTCCATGTGGCCAATTATATATTGGCCAAACACAGCAGAAGATTAAAGTGAGAATATTGCAACACCAAAGTAGAATAAGATGCCAGGTCACAGGCGCACCACTAGTCGAGCATTATAGCCAGTTGGGACATAGCCCTGACCAAATGCAGTGGATTGTGTTAGAAAAAACCAAACTGGGGCCAAGGGGAGGCGACATATCCTCTATCCTTACCATTAGGGAGTGTAAATGGATGATCCGCTTTGATATCATCAATATGGGTTTGAATGAACAAGATCCCAGCAATGCACAATTGGCCAGTCTTAACATTTAGGCATTTCTGGTTACTGTTGGCCTCTTTATGCCCTTGACTAGCCTGATGATATTTGCTTTCTTACAAGTATTTGCTTGGTTGTTCATTGGATGCATTCGATGTTTATTCATATATCAACGTATTGTGCACATACATCTGTTTGACTAAATATCCGTTCAGGATGTAATCCCTGGTACCATCCGTAGCCAATGTATTTATCGATCTATTTATTTCTTAACTTGAGCAAGGGAGACCCCCTTCTGAACCTTTACAGCCCCTATACATGTTAAATACGTTTGTATATTGCCTGATGCATATTGTTCACAACTCGATGTGTTTTCTAATAATGTTCATCTATGATGTATTCCTTGATGATGCAATCTCCAGTGCCAATGTGTCTATTCCGAACCAATGATGAACATCCAGATCTCTGTCTTTTTAAATGCTTTAACTCTACTAACTTTATAACAATGTATCCATCCAGGTTGTAATTATGTGTTTAGAACTATTACGTGGTACCCACAACATCTAATTGTTAGAAAAATGTTGAATTGCCTTTATTATCCTTTATTCACACGGTCCCATTCCATTTCACAAGTTGATGACAAATGCTGAATCACCCCAAAGAAAACAACCTTTGTTGTCTTTCTTCTAATACATTTCTGATTGTAAGCATTTAGCGTCTGCGCCGCGTTTAACGTCACGCGGCGTGGGCCTCTATTTCAATGTTTACTCTGTGCTGCTTCAGTGCCTTTTCCTACGAACTCTGAGGATAGCGGGTGCTGCCGTCTCTCTCGGTAAGGGATACATCCAACTCTTTCCCCGTGTTTTTGCCTTCAGCGATTGAGTTTATGGTACACGAAGATTCGGCAGTACTTTTCAGTATTTTTCGGTCTTATAATTAACTTTTTCGCCACTTAGCTTAATTTATAGCGTTTTCTCTGATGGTTAGTTCCTACGATTAAGTGGTGTTCTGATCCGTTTAAACTGCATCCTCTGTTGAATAATGTTGTACCCTTCGGGAGCCGGTTTGTGCTCACCACATTTGACCCTTTTTACTTATCTGATTTGGAATAAACATTGGGCACACTTTTTAGGCGTTTCCTGTTTCCCACTGTGACCCGTAGCTTATCTGTTGGGCCTTCTGTCGAGTGTGCCGATCATTCGCATACTTGTTTAAGTTCTATTTGCTGGTGATAGCTCTGGGTACCTTGTCCTTTGCGCTGTACTTCCTTTAGGTTTGGGTTTTAAAGTGTTTTTATATTACCATTCCTTTACCTTATATGTTTAGAGGCTGAATTTCGCTTGTGATTAATTTCACTCTCCCCACCGATGGTGCGCCACGGCGTGTGATGTTGGAGCTATTAATTTCTCCGATCTAACTGAAATTGCTAATAAGTAAGTCACTCACGCCGAGGTCTTTTGAACGTTTATGTATCCTTTATTTGTTTTACGGATCATCACAATGACACCTTATAATTCTTTGTAGGTGTCACTCACCCCACCCTCATCCGGAGTTTTTCAGCCCCTGCGCCTTCTGACGCCAAGCCAACTTTGACTATATGTCCACCTTCTAATTTGGTAAATATAGCGATTTGTTCCATATCCAGTCCCCTTCATTTCTCCTGTTTTGGGACTCCAATTTCATTTGTAACACCGACTTAATATCATTGTAGGTGCCATTCCTCCTTGTTACACCGTCTTTTGTGTCCTGAAGAAGACCCCGTTAGTAAGGAGCCAACTAACCTACCTATGTCCAGGGGTCGAAACGTCGACAATACAATATTGCCAGTACTTCCAACAGTGCAATTCACACTGTGTTTCTGTTTGTACATGGTCTTTGTAAATAATCTATATTTCAAACCAATGAACTTTATCTGGATTATGTGGCTTAAAATTGTTTTGCCTTACAATTAAGTTGTGACAGTTGAATATAATTTATATGTCACTTTTCCCTTTACCTCACTCAACTCACTACCCCCTTTCCTTCCTATGGCACCCCGCACTGTTCGATCAAAGTCGATTTCATTTATGAAAAATGCGTATCTTGCCAATGTGTGATTAAATAACACTTTGACATCATTTTTTCTGTATTCATTGTCATCGATTTTGTGTTAGCTCTTAATAAGTCTGTATACTCTGGGACCTTTTCCCCTATACTGATAAAAGGGGAGGCAGCAGCAGTATCAATACACCAGCGCCTGAGGGATTTCCCTCCTTTAAAACAGGAGCGTGAATTACCTAAAATTATCGAAGATTCCTATGCTGAAGTAGGTAGAGATAGTTTGGGAGCTAGAGCAAAAAAAGTAGTCCTGAGAAGGATGCACCAAGCAAGCACCTGATTCTTCCAAGAAGTGGGATAGTAAAAAACAAAAGAATAGAGAGAATAGATCACAATAAAGGGGTAGGTCTCATCAACAGGAGCTCTCCGATAGGAGATACAACCTTAGGAATCGTGATAACATAAAAAAAAACCTGACAGGTATCAGGATACACGTTCCTCTCGTTCCTTTCAGAGTTCATCAAAAAACTCAGAGAGAGAAGGACGGTCAGAACACAGACAAGAAGTATGGACAAAGTCCAGAGACACATTGCACTTTGGACTATAATATCAAAAAAGAAGATACACCTAAATCAAAACCTCAATTTTAAATGAAAAATGTAGCAGGTCTTAAAGTTAGAGATATCCAGAATTCTGAGGACTCAACTTCTGAACATGGAATGGGCTCTGACGATGCTAGAGAGTACAGCAGTAGTAACAATAGCTCGCCAGAACCTGATGGAAATTCTGGTGACAGCGCAGTTGCATGAACACATCATGGTGAAAACACCTGATACAAGGGTAAGTGTCCCACATCAGTTACATGAGATAACACTCCAAATAGAGAGGGACAAACCCAGAAAAATTAAAGGTCTCTTTTAGGAGAGCCTGACTTTTGGCTATGACATCCTATTGGCTGAAAAAGATTGGCCGCCTGAGATAGTTATGGAGTGCCCAAAGGGAGAAACAGTAATTTTACCAGCCTTTTCCGACCTCGTTCCAAAATACTTACATACATACATATGTGCAGGGGTGGGCGGTAGCACTTGCTCCAACATTATATCCCAACCATGTAGGGTGGGATGCTGAGGCACCTCACCATGTAATCTCAGTAAAAACCACTCCAACTCCAAAGAGACAATATCCTATTAAACAAGAAGCTAAGAAACAGGCCAGGGAGATCTTAGATCAACTTAAATACCAAGGTGTAATAGAAACTTGCACCTCTTCAATGAACAATCCTTTGTTTCCTGTAATGAAACCCGATAATTCATACCATCTAGTTTTAGACGACAGATATCTGAACACATGCACAAAGACATTTACAGTAAAGAACGCAGACAGTGCCGCATTAATGAAATAACATTGTGCGGAAAAAATACAAAACAACACTGGACATCTCAAATGGATTTTTCCACCAAAATATAGCACCTGAAAGCAGATATTTGACAGCATTCTCAGTGCTCCGTTCTCAGCATCCATTCCGTAGACTGCCCAAATGGTATAAGAATAGCCCAAGGTTGTTCTCAGCTAGGGTAACTGAGTAACTTCAAAAATTGGATGAGGAGGCATTGTCCTATGTAGATGATATTTATTTGATGGATGATGATTTAGAGGATCATTTGACCGGGGTGAGCAACATAATTTTGAGGTTCGCCTCTGAGGGCTACAAATTCAACTTTAAAAAATCTAAAATAGCCCACCGCAATGTCCTATTTTCTGGGATACAAGTTATCAAGTGAAGGGAAAAGCCTAGCAGCTAACTTTTTAGACAGGTGCGCGCTGCTCCAACCTCCCTTACAATCCATATTGGGATTCCTACATTTTGACAGAAGATACATTTTGGATTACGCTGAAAGAGTAAAACCTTTCTACAATTTAATCAGACCTGATTTTTCAATTAGACATTGGACAGGAACAAACAGATATACTTGGTTCATTACAAGCTGACATGATAGCTTTAAAACACCTACACACGTGTAAATACCACAAATCTGGTGATCTGTGTAATCACGGGTAAATCAGGAAACTCCTACCTAACCCTCAATGATGGCGAAACAGTACCCATAGCATACAAATCACACTCGTGCTTCTACAGACAAAATTCTGACAGCAGAACAGACTGCTGTATTTAGAGAAAGACCACTGACTCAGGGGAAATAAATACTTGTTATAACTCCGGTACTGGCCTTAGAGGCTGTTACAAAGCCAAGCGTTCCAAACGCTAAAGCTTTACATCCGAGATGGATACAATGAACTACTTCTCTCACTGCAACAGATGTAGAATACAAATTTGATTCTACATTAAAAACACAAGCATTTATGCAATACGAACAAGAATATAATCTCCCAAACAAAATGATGCCTCTAGATCAGTGTGAATACATTATTTACACTGACGATTCTGCTCAGCCTGTCACAGGAAGTAAACAGAAATACAGCACAGCATGCGTGATTGTAAAGGGACGTATGCAGGATGGGAAGTTCCATCTTAGCAGTACGAAGAGATGGGAAACAACTTTTACAATGCAGTCATTACAAGGCAACATCCTTTACATCGTATGTCATTACAACGCAGCCATTACTTCGCATGTCACTACAATGCATGTCATTACAACGCATGTCACTACAACACATGCCATTACAACGCATTATGAGGTAAGTAATGGGGAATAGTACGTTTTTACCCCTACACTATCCAACACTTACCCTACTGTTGCACTCACTGGAGTGGGAATAGTAATTTTTACCCCTACACTAGCCAATACTTAACATACTGTTGCACTCACTGGAGTGGGAATAGTAATTTTTACCCCTACACTATCCAACACCTACCCTACTGTTGCACTCACTGAAGTGGGAATAGTAAATGTTATCCCTACACTATCCAACACTTACCCTACTGTTGCCCTAAAAGTAATATGCGATGTAATGATATACATTGTAATGGTATGCATTGTGATGGAATGCGTTGTCAATATAGTTTCTAAAAATGCATTGTGTTGGAATGCGTTGTAAAAACATGCGTTGTAATGGATGTTGCGATGTAAAAATTGCGTTGTAAAGGCATGCATTGTAAATGTTTGCATTGTAACATCATACATTCCGAAGACACAGTCTCTAGGAAATTGCATGGCGCAGCTGGCAGAATTAAAAGGTCTATTACTGGCACTAATACAAACTGATCAGGATTTCCCCTCACTCATGGTGTGCGATTCGTTTTACTGTGTCCAGTCTTACAATGAATATCTTCATTATTGGGTTCAGAATGGGTTTAAAGACCCAAAAGGTTGCACAATAAAGCACAAAATGCTTTGGGAACAGCTGGCAGAGTTGAAAAAAGACTTGCTGAGAGCTCACGTGATACACACGTTGAGTCATCAACATGATGGCATTTACGTTGAAAGGAATTCATTGGCTGATGAATCCACAAAAAGTGAAGTACGAACTGCAGCTGTAGTGGCAATCACTCGTTCTAGCACGAAAATAGATGGAAACACAATGGTATCTGCCATTGCTTCATGTAAAAACAGCACAGCCATGCCGACAGGTTTTCCACTCAAGTACTCCTACAAGTTAGATGCAAAAAATATGCCAATTGCTCAAATTACAGGAGTGGGGATAGAGTAATAACAAACATGGATCACTGCTTAAGGTTTAAATGTAACTGCACATGAGGGTCTGGGCTCCCTACACGCAGGGGTTACTGTGGCTGTTTCATTGCTGAAACAGCGCTGGTGGTGGCCAGGTCTAACCAAACAGACGAAAGCATTTGTACTTAATTGCGACATCTGTCAGCAGATAAGAGGTGCAACCGTGGCATGCCCATCACAAACACCATAACTGATATCAGACAGACCTCTCGCTTCTGTCTATTTGGACCACTGCGGCCCCTTACAATCTGACGGGGCTTACAAATACATCTTGGTGGCAGTAGATTCATGTTCTACACTCCTGTGGGTTTGGCCTCAGTGCTCGGCTGACACTCAAACTTTTATGAAAGATTTGCGAGTCTTCATAGGGACATCCTCAGTTGGCATGTTACATTCTGACTGTGTCCCCACGTTTAGCTCTAGGGCTTACAAGGAAGCCATGGGAAGTTTGGGGGGTGTTGCATTGTGGTACTCCTCTCCATACCATCCCGAGGGAAATTCGGTCGTGGAGACGTAAAACAGGGACTTAAAGCAATCTTTAACAGGAGGAGTATTAGGTTCAGGTGGTAGTTGGGTCAATCACCTATATGGGGTTCAGACGGCACTAAATAATATGCTAAGAAGTTCCCTAGGAGGTGTCACCCCTTACAGGGTCTTATTCTGGATGAGAATGTGGGTACCTGATCTTGATTACAAAAGCACAGTGGTGGATGAAAAACCTTTTGATATTGATAAATGTTTGGGTGTTTTACAGGATCTAAATTAATTTCGGGCATTACAAAGCAACGTGCAAGTACAATGCACCACCACTGGGGAAGTGAAATCAGTAATGGCAAGACATGCCTGGATCTCAAAAGTCTGGGATCTAGTCAGAGAACAAATTGTGGACGAGAAAGAATTTGGGCCATCCTACAGAAAGCCTGTACCCTTCCTGGCTGTCGAAGGAACAAGAACAGTACTTCTTCCACCTTTTACCGGCAAAAAAGAGACAAGATTTGTCTCAATTGATCTGATCAAACCACAATATGTGGCCGATTGTGAATAGCAGGCCACATGGGCTCCTGGGTAGCCACCGCTCTCCTCTCACTACGATACAGGAAGTTCAGACAGAAATACTTATAACGTTTGAAGAGTCAACAATTCGCAGTAATGGAGTTCCCAAAATGAAATGGAACTAATTCCTATTGAAATTGAATACCAACAAAATTCGAGTGAAACGCAAATATCAATTCAACCTACCACCGACATCTACATCAATGTGCCTCTGCAAGAGACAACTGCCAGTTCATCAAAAGCTGCTTAGCTACCAAAGAAAGATCGAACTGCATCTGGCTACTTCATTGATTTTGGCACATTTTCTCTGGATCCAACTGACCCTAAGTCACCGCTAACTCCAGTTTCCCACAAAACACAACTTCATGATTTCTACATTTTTCTGAAAATGACATGCCTAGTTTCACCATGGCTACAGCTCTGGATAATCACTGGAATACTGTTCCTACTCTTCTGGATAGGTTTAGTGCCTGTCTTCTCCTTGATCAAGAATGGATACTGCCTCCCAGAATGCTCTGCAGTAACAAATGTGAACTTGGTGCTGAAACATTATACATCATCTCATTGTGAACAAAGAGACCTGTCCTATGTGAACATTACAGTAGTTACAGTTCCTGACGGAATAGTTTGGGATACGGTTTCATATGATGTATTAGGTCCCACTGAACTTTTAAAAATACCACATGTATTTAAAATGTTTTTAAATTATAACATTACCTCCAGCACATACTCTGACGATTGGGATTTTGAAACTGTTAATAATATGTTGCCTGATTTAGAAGTGTCTGCATCATTTTCAACAAATGACATGTTTTATGACTCTTCTGATTTGAACAAAATGTACTGTTATCAACAATATGGTCATCACTTTTTGGATAAAACAAGTGCACCATGTAATGTTTTCGCATACCACCAAGGGAACATTGCCCAACACCACCGAAAGCTGGTTCACAAACATTTGGAATTAATACACCAGATCCACGCACATATTGTTATATGCTTGCACCTTCATCTGCAAAGAAAAATATGCTCACTAACAGAAAACAGATCTACTCTTCGTCCTTTATTGCCCAACTGTCTGAACAGGGTTTCAGCTTATGGAAAGACACTATAGACATTAAAACAGTCTGGGGGACTAAAGATTGTCAGGTTCAGGGAACCAAGTGGTTCTTTAGAACATGCCTCATACCCTTTTATTAGTTACCTTTTATTAGTTACACAGGCACATTGAGCCCTACAGTAACTCACCAACCTTTTGGTTTTTTAATCAACCAGGGGCATCACACTATTAAAAAGACTTTCCTTTGGATACACCTAGGTATTTTTATTTACCCACTCCTGCACGCACTTCACTACCATCCATTTGGATCCACCCCCCACACCCACGCTCACCTGACGGCTTTGCTCTTAAAAGATCTCCGAGAAAGTGACCCTTCGGGGGACCGGTCGGGCATTGCAACGACAGCCAGATGAGGAGCAAAAGCCCGATGATGAAGCATGACATCCTTCGGGGTGTGTGAGGGCAACTAAGAGGTAAGACTTGGCCCTCCCCTTCGGGATTGGATCCTTGATACCGGGGATAAACCTCTGCCTCTCTCTTTTTCATTCTTCTCTTGTCTTCTATTCTACTCTTAGTCTTTCTATCTCCATCCGTTGAGCAGGTGAGATTATACACCCTCAACTCGGAACAGTGTACATAATGATTTAACGGTACTTTGTGGAGCACGGACATTGGATCTGAACAGGCACCTGGTACCCTCTCTTTTTTTGTTGACTTATGATCCATATGTACCACTGGTCTATGACATGCACTGTCATGTCACTATTGACACATACCACCACAAACAGGTTGTTCAGATGTCTCTCACAAAAACAGACCATAGCTGCACATACATTTGGATTGTGTTTTTGTGTCAAGAGCACTTCTACCATGTTTGGTCTATGTTGTGTCATAGAGGTTCAATAAAAAGTGGCAATGCACCAAGCAGGTATGAACTGTGTTTGTAGACCTGATCTTGCAATTACTGACCACATCCACAATTTTTAGTGGTTGAAATTTGTTATTTATTTCCTGTTTGGTGCACTCTTGGCCTGCAAGCACGCCCAGTCTATATTTACCGTACTAGTTCACTAAATTCATAAAATGGCCGCTTTGTCCATACTTTCTGATCTGGCTATATTTATTGCCAAGCTAAGCGCCATTTGCTTAACGCAGAACTCAGTGGCCATGTTTGACCTGCAATACGTGCACACTTCAGCATTTTCAGACGTTTGTGAGTCTTTCAGAGGGTCAGCTCAATAGCAGTGCTATGTGCCACAGTGGGAGCGGTGGTGAGTAATCCCCTAATTAATAAAGATTTGGATTGATTTGTTTAATTTAAAATTCTAATTTCCGTCTATCAATAATATGCATCTGATAACCTATTGTCAGCTTTTTTTACTAGGATAAATGTCACTGACATAGAACACATGCTAAATAATTAATTTATCTGTGTTTTGCTATAAAGGGGCCAATTCCGATCTCGGTCGGAAGGGCACCGAATCGGGTTCGGCCGGAAAAACTACGAGCCGTACGCGTGTTTTCCGGCTGATTCGTACAGCTGTACGAGCGAGCAAGTACGATGCGAGCTACATGAAATTCACCGACCAAGTCGTTTCCGGGTCCAAACCGCTCCGTACGTCCCGGTCGGAATCTAACCGTGGCGTGCAATGGATGCGATTTACAACCGAGCCAGTACGATGCACACGTCGGACAGCCTGTGTGAGCCGGAGTGCCTGGCTCGCAAAAGCTCCCGGAGTCGGACTTTGGGGGTCCGCATCGAACCCCCTGACACCCGCAGCCCTACGACTCGGACACAGGGGGAGACCTATGGGTGTCCCCAACACATGCAAGTACGGTGTGGGTGGCACCGACGCGTACCCACTGTAGGGGGTGAACTTGTTCGAGACGTACCCATTCAGCCAATGTGAGCCCATGTACGCATCGTACGACCGGCTCCCATTGACTTCCATGGGAGTCCGACCAAACCGAGTCTGACAACATACATGCGCATCGTACTCGCTCGGTTGGACTGTAGGGGTACGGCTCGGTCGGAAAACACTCCGGATCCGACTCAGTCGGAGTGCTTTCCGACCCGGATCGGAATCGGCCCCTTAGTAGAATGAATGTCTCTCTCTTTATCCTACACATAAGCTCTCGAACAATACTAATGTAACCTGTTGTGTTTATTTAATGAATCATTTCATTATGCTGAGCATTGATTACCTTTCTATGGGAAAAATTGTGATGGTCTTTTTCCCCTTTGGTTTTTGATATCATGAGTTCAGTCCTCTAGTAAAGTGTACATTGTTTACCTGCACCAGGATGTCACAGCTGTCATAAAAGAGACAATTAGCGGCATATGTATTAAGAAGTCACAGATCCGAAGTTGCTGCGGTGTGTTACGTGAAAGGAAGTGAGCACACAGCTCCATATCTACTAAGATTGATGCGGTTGTGCTCACCCCTATTGTTGGTGTACTTTAGGCTGCCTTACAGCTTAGTGCAACAGTGTCTGAGTGATCTCTAGTATCGGTTTGCACTGAAAGGCCATTCTTCAAGTACAAAATACAATGCTAACACATACTTCACAATTTTACCAGTGTCTATATGCACAGTACAATTCAGTACACATTCAAATTTTGAAAAGTTAAACAATGCTCCAACTTACACGTGCCTCGAGGGAACATATTTTTTGCCACAGATCTGTGTTCACCAATGTTATTAGATAAGGAATTGGATCAAACCTCATGGGTGAATGGGAACGCTCATGTGCCACCCCTTGATACAAAGTAGTGCAAAATGCTACTTTGTGTCACTTTAGGGCTATTTTCCAGCTAGAAAGTAAATACTATAACAACACATTGCCTGGGGTTGTATCACTTCGCTGAGCAAAATATAAGTAAATCTGAGGCTTAATGTTTATGCCACAGCTCTTGAGCTGCTATGGACTGAGCAGTGTGCATCAAACGTTAAGCTATTCTTTTGTCTTACTGAAACAATTTACAAAGTGCATGTGCATATGCTGTTTCTTTTAGTCCTATTATCGAGATGATTATAGGTCCTAAAGGTACTTAGTTGAAACAAGGACAAAACATCCCTTTGAAAGGGTATCCACACACTAAATTAGTTCACTAGTTCTATTATAATTCACTGTTTCTGCCTAGATATTCACCGTAAAAAACCTACCTAAGAATAGAAGCAACCGCAGACTTGACCCTGTTCCATAATCCCTCAAGCCCTTTCCTAAGGAAGGACATTTGGAAAACTATTCACATGACCAGAAGTCAACACTCTTTTTTAAAGCTACGCACCTTCATAGGCATGACCCAAGATGACTCTTGAATCCGATTAGTGTCACTGAAGATGTAATCAATAACCACTTACTACTGGTCCGTTGGCTCAATGTGTTTTCAAGCTTCTGATCTGAGCAAGGGCCCTACTTATGGTGAAATTGACACACCAGCACATTTTACATTATCAACGTTGTGAAAAATCACCATCGTGGGATGTTGTCACAATTCAATCAAGGCATCCCCATAGTCGCTGTATAGCGCCTGCTTAATTTTCTGTGGTAAAACAAATAAATATGTATAAAAATGTTTTAAAAGATATGACAGAAACAGATATTCCATGACACTGTGCAGTGGCCATCTTGGCTATTGCTGAGGTTGGGTAATTTATAATTTTACACCAGGAGCTTTCTTTTGATAAGCTGCTGAAACCTCTGCTGTTTCAAGTGGATGATTCAGTGTAATTGGCTCACTAGTGCTCCAATTCTTATTGTGCTGCAGTTTTACACAATGAAGTTGTCGCAAGAAATACATTGCCTCTGAAATATGTGATAACAAAGCAGAATCCCATCCTTATAAATGCGAGTGAAAGACATTTTATGAGAATAACCTTGGTCAACTAAGTTACTCAATCAATTGAAATTGAAATAGCATTAAAAGTTTCCAAGAGGAGGTTTTATACTCCAAGAAAAAGAACAACTTTACTTGGCACATCTTTTGTAATGAAACACAACAGCACAGTTTTTGAAAATGCAAAATAAGTCATTGTTGGAAATGACTAACATTTGCATGATGTACTGCAGATTCTTGCCTTGACTATTTTTGCTGGCTATGGCACCGACGCGTACCCACTGTAGGGGGTGCACTTGTTTGAGACGTACCCATTCAGCCAATGTGAGCCCATGTACGCATCGTACGACCGGCTCCCATTGACTTCTATGGGAGTCCGACCAAACCGAGTCTGACAACATACGTGCGCATCGTACTCGCTCGGTCGGACTGTAGGGGTCCGGCTCGGTCGGAAAACACTCCGGATCCGACTCAGTCGGAGTGCTTTCCGACCCGGATCGGAATCGGCCCCTTAGTAGAATGAATGTCTCTCTCTTTATCCTACACATAAGCTCTCGAACAATACTAATGTAACCTGTTGTGTTTATTTAATGAATCATTTCATTATGCTGAGCATTGATTACCTTTCTATGGGAAAAATTGTGATGGTCTTTTTCCCCTTTGGTTTTTGATATCATGAGTTCAGTCCTCTAGTAAAGTGTACATTGTTTACCTGCACCAGGATGTCACAGCTGTCATAAAAGAGACAATTAGCGGCATATGTATTAAGAAGTCACAGATCCGAAGTTGCTGCGGTGTGTTACGTGAAAGGAAGTGAGCACACAGCTCCATATCTACTGAGATTGATGCGGTTGTGCTCACCCCTATTGTTGGTGTACTTTAGGCTGCCTTACAGCTTAGTGCAACAGTCTCTGAGTGATCTCTAGTATCGGTTTGCACTGAAAGGCCATTCTTCAAGTACAAAATACAATGCTAACACATACTTCACAATTTTACCAGTGTCTATATGCACAGTACAATTCAGTACACATTCAAATTTTGAAAAGTTAAACAATGCTCCAACTTACACGTGCCTCGAGGGAACATATTTTTTGCCACAAATCTGTGTTCACCAATGTTATTAGATAAGGAATTGGATCAAACCTCATGGGTGAATGGGAACGCTCATGTGCCACCCCTTGATACAAAGTAGTGCAAAATGCTACTTTGTGTCACTTTAGGGCTATTTTCCAGCTAGAAAGTAAATACTATAACAACACATTGCCCGGGGTTGTATCACTTCGCTGAGCAAAATATAAGTAAATCTGAGGCTTAATGTTTATGCCACAGCTCTTGAGCTGCTATGGACTGAGCAGTGTGCATCAAACGTTAAGCTATTCTTTTGTCTTACTGAAACAATTTACAAAGTGCATGTGCATATGCTGTTTCTTTTAGTCCTATTATCGAGATGATTATAGGTCCTAAAGGTACTTAGTTGAAACAAGGACAAAACATCCCTTTGAAAGGGTATCCACACACTAAATTAGTTCACTAGTTCTATTATAATTCACTGTTTCTGCCTAGATATTCACCGTAAAAAACCTACCTAAGAATAGAAGCAACCGCAGACTTGACCCTGTTCCATAATCCCTCAAGCCCTTTCCTAAGGAAGGACATTTGGAAAACTATTCACATGACCAGAAGTCAACACTCTTTTTTAAAGCTACGCACCTTCATAGGCATGACCCAAGATGACTCTTGAATCCGATTAGTGTCACTGAAGATGTAATCAATAACCATTTACTACTGGTCCGTTGGCTCAATGTGTTTTCAAGTTTCTGATCTGAGCAAGGGCCCTACTTATGGTGAAATTGACACACCAGCACATTTTACATTATCAACGTTTGTGAAAAATCACCATCGTGGGATGTTGTCACAATTCAATCAAGGCATCCCCATATTCACTGTATAGCGCCTGCTTAATTTTCTGTGGTAAAACAAATAAATATGTATAAAAATGTTTTAAAAGATATGACAGAAACAGATATTCCATGACACTGTGCAGTGGCCATCTTGGCTATTGCTGAGGTTGGGTAATTTATAATTTTACACCAGGAGCTTTCTTTTGATAAGCTGCTGAAACCTCTGCTGTTTCAAGTGGATGATTCAGTGTAATTGGCTCACTAGTGCTCCAATTCTTATTGTGCTGCAGTTTTACACAATGAAGTTGTCGCAAGAAATACATTGCCTCTGAAATATGTGATAACAAAGCAGAATCCCATCCTTATAAATGCGAGTGAAAGACATTTTATGAGAATAACCTTGGTCAACTAAGTTACTCAATCAATTGAAATTGAAATAGCATTAAAAGTTTCCAAGAGGAGTTTTTATACTCCAAGAAAAAGAACAACTTTACTTGGCACATCTTTTGTAATGAAACACAACAGCACAGTTTTTGAAAATGCAAAATAAGTCAATGTTGGAATTGACTAACATTTGCATGATGTACTGCAGATTCTTGCCTTGACTATTTTTGCTGGCTATAGAACTCTGTGCACCTTACCCCTGCTAACCAGTGCTAAAGTGCCTATGCTTCAACTTTCAACATGACGAAATTGGTATATCTCTAATTGCCATAGTTAACTTTCCTATAAGTCCCTGTATATGCTTCAAACGTGTACCCAGGGTCTGTAAGTCAAATGTCACCAGTAGAATGCAGCACCTATGGCATCATCCGCTATAGTGACAGTGTAACTACAAGTGCAGGTCTGCCAAGTGTAGCCTGGCTGTGCAGTTTTAAAACTGCAAATTTGAAATCTTGGAATAACTCCTTTTGACGGGCCTAACCCTTCCTTTTAAATATTAATGTCATCACTAAGTAGGCCTGACTGCCCATAGGGCAATGTACATGATATTTAAAAACAGGAAAACTAAAAGTTCAAATGTTTAATGTTAAACATGTCTGTACAGTGAAAAGACAGCCAAAGCTATATTGACTGTAGGAGGGTTAGCTGTTCCAAGGGAAAGCACTGTGCTAGGAAAGCCCAACACATTTAATTCTTGGACTTTTTAAAATATTTATTACAAGCCCAATTCACTGGTGAAGTCGAATATTTTGTAAAAGGTACTATTACAAAGTTACCTTTTCCCTGCCTGAGCCTCTGTAATGTTCATTTCCAAATGTCACCTGGCACCTGAATGGCCCCCTTGATGAGGTGTGAACCTCCCAGAGCTGAGACAAAAGCCTTAGGTATGGGGAGGTGTTCTGGAATGATGACCATGTAGGATGTGCTCAGGAACTTGATTATTAGAGATCTATCTTGCCACTAGCAATGTTTAGCTGACACTTAGGCAGGGACCTTCTTTTTCTTTCAGTAATACAGGGGCCAATCCCAGTGGGAGAAGGGCTACCCTTTAACTGGTATAGAGTGACCAGAGAGATGGGGTTGCTCATTTTTCTGACCACACCTCTGATTGGGGCACACAGGTATTGCTCAAGAGGAGAAGTGTTTTGCCATCTTGTATTTAGGCAGAGGGGGGCACCATGGGTTTATTTGCTATAGGGCAGACAGGAAGTGATGCAATAGTGGGTAGGTTTGTCCTTGGGAAAGGTTGCCCTATTGGTTAAGGAGAAGCCAGAGGTCACCCCCACCCAGAGGCTGGTGTCACCCACAGTAGCCTCTTCAGAACACTATCTGGACCTGTGGAAGAACAGAAGAGAACTGGACTTATGTTAGACCTGGCTTTTCCAGCGAGTTTATCACCAGACTTTTTACTTTTTGGCCTCCTGTTTTAGACCCTGTTTTTATTGGTTTTATGACTCTGGGCACTTTACCACTGCTGATCAGTGCTAAATGCATATGTTCTCCCTGTAAATTATGTTTATGGATTGGTTTATGGATTGGCATGTTTAATTTAATAGTAAGTCCCTAGTACAGTGCACTGTGTGTGCCCAGAGCCTGTAAATCAAATGCTGCTACTGGGCCTGCAGCACTAATTGTGCCACCCACATGAGTAGCCTGTAAATGTAACTCAGACCTGCCACTGCAGTGTCTGTGCACAGTTTGGTACTGCCATGTCGACCTGGCAAGTGCACCCACTTGCCAGGCCCTAACCTTCCCTTTTCTTACATGTGAGTCACCCCTAAGGTAGTCCCAAGGTACCCCTGTGGGCAGGGTGCAGTGTGTGTGAAAGGTAGAACATGCCCTGATGTGTGTGGCATGTCCCGATAGTAAAATACTGGCAATTTCATTTTTCACTATTGTAAGGCTATCTGTCCCATAGGATAGAATGGGGAGTTTTGCTCATAACATCTTGTGAGTATTACTGCCCATGGGAAGAAGATGCGAAAATAAAGTGTGATGTGCCTGAGCTTAAAATGTCAAGATGCATCTTTTAGTGAGGGTGATGTTTACATACTGGGTTTGAAAATACCACTTTTAGAAAATAGGCATTTTCTTGCCTAACCATCCAGTGTGCTTCTGCTAGGTTGTGTATTGACCTTCTGGCTATGGAGTGACAGGGGCTGGGGATGTACATTCTGTTCAGCCACTTTGGGGGGATAGGTGTGTCCTGGTTTCACAGGGTGAGTCAGGGCTGGGCTGAATGGACCTGGGCTGAATTCAGAGTAGGAGGAGGAGATTTATTTCACACCTGAATGGGCCTGGTTGGTCTTAGACAATGCTATCTCCACCTCCTGCCAGGAAGCTGCACCAGAGAGGACAGATCTGGTTTTGGCTGGGCAAAGAGCTTTTCTGCCACAGAGAACAAAGTATTTTGCATCATAGAATATGGGGTGCAGACCCCTCAACTTTAGATTACTGCTGAACTAAGGACCTTGCCAGGAAGAACTTGTAAAGCTAGAGGATGAGTACAGCCCCTGTGCTGTGTGCTTTTGGGGTTGCCCTGCAGTGGTTGCTTCTGTCTTGGGCAGGGAAAGGACTGGACTGTGCTTTCATCATCCTGTTGTTAGAGTTTTCTCCTAGGGCTTGAAGTAGAGCTTACCTCCTGTTAGACATCTCAGGGATAGAAAAGACTTCAAAGATCACTTTTGGACTTCAGGAGGAATCCCCGCCGAGGAGAAGGGATGGAAGAAATTGGAGGAGGAGTAATGCCCCTTTGCTGTATGCAGTCTGGAAATGGCTGGCAGGAGCTGTTTCTGCCGAGGAGAGGAACTGTGTGTGTATCCTGCTTGAGAAAGTATCTCCTTGGAAATGGAGCTTGCCCCCTGTTCAAGAGGTCTCAGGAACAGCAAAGACCTCACCATCCTTCTGGGCACCGTCTCTGGAACCACTGGTTTCAGTGGCTTCAGAAGAAAAGGGCAACTGACTCTGTCACCGAGTCTGTCGCATGATTCCGTATCCTGAAGGCCCCACACAAGCCACCACCAAACTTTGCACAGCATCCTTGGTCTCACCGACGCCGCAGGGAGACCGTCGCCAAGCCGTTGCTTGCACCGCATCCTGTGGGCACCGCACTCCGCACCGCCTTGCTTCACGCTGGCCGGACGTCACCGACACCGTCGCTGCCTGATCCGAACATCTACCGGCTCTGTCGCCTGCACCGCAGCATGGCAGCATCCGATCAAGTACAGCCCCACCCCGTAAGCCTTGGTCTCACTGATGCCGTCTGGACGATCGTCATCGAGCCGCTGCCTGCCCCGCATTGTGAGGGCACCACACTCTGCACCGCTTCCATCTTTGCGACGCAACCATGATGGTTGCCCCGACCGGCCCATACCAACATGTCAGCCACAATGAGAAAGGAACTGTCTACGAGTCTGTTGATGCTTTAGCTGGCCCGTACTGATGCAGTTGGCTGGAATTGGTAGACTCTGTTGTTTTCAGCATCATGGTAGCCCCGGAAGGAGCTACCGACTCGGAAGAATTGTGTTTTACAGCTATTTTTGCATTTTAAAAGTTATCTTGCAAAGTAACTACTTTTACAGTTTTGTATGTTGGTATTTTTGTTGTACTTGGTCTTTGTTTGGATATAGATTTGCTTATTTTTCTAAACTGGTGTGGTGTCCATTTGTAGTGTTTTCACTGTGTTACTGTGTGTGTTCACAAATGCTATAGACACTGAGATAAGACTGTCTGCCCATACCAAGCTACCAAAGGGGTGAACAGGGGGTTATTTTAGAAGTGTTTCCCCCTTACCCTGACTAGGAAGAAGGGTCCATACTGGTACAAAGGTGCAAACCCTTGTCAACTAGAGACCCCCATTTCTAACAACTTGCTGTCTGTGACAGATCTACTCTGAGGATGAAGCGATGGAACCAGTCACAGAGGATGAAGTGGCAGGGGACCACATGTTCCAAAATGTATTTTCTGGAGTTCCTTCCAGGGCTTAGAGCAAAGCAGGCCTGTCCACTATAAGCCTTTCTGAACTGGCCATCTTCCAGATGGAGCTTTGGGACAAGCAATCATTAAGGGAGGGAGTTTCAGGCCAAACTTGCAGCCATAGCACGGACAGAGAAGAAACTCACAATGGGAAAATAAATTGCCCTTGGAGGAGATAAAGGCCAAACTTAGGACTCCTGCGGTCTGCAGAATAGTTTGGCAGCAATGGTGAGGTGTCTACAGGGGTGCCACACACCATTTGCTCATCCAAGAGTATTGTGCCTAGCTTTGTGGTGGGGCAACATTAAGGAAATGGTTTTTCTCCTATGAAAGAGACCTGAGAATATGCAGGGCACATCAGAGTACTGGGGAGTCTTACTGTTGGAGTTAGTAACAAACACTAGAAAAGGATACACTCCTGACTCTAGAATAGCAAATAGCTGACTCCTACACTCATATGAAAGATTTTATTTTGCAGATGTTTGGTTTCACATCTGAAGGGTGTCTGAAGAAGTTAAGGGACACACACAAACATACACAACTACCCTGGGTTGACTTTGTAGATGTCTCATTAAAATGACTGGAGGGATGGGTGAAAGGTATTATTGTCACTACCTATGATGGGCTATATAGTTTGATCATGAAGAAGCACATCTTGAGTAATTGTCATTCAGAGTTACACCAGCATCTAGTGGATTCCAAGCTGACTGAACCCAAGCAGTTTGGGAAGGCAGCTGATATGTGTGCGCACTAAAGAGTTGAAAACTTCCCAGGGGGTGATCCCAATTAATGGCCCCAAAATCATCCTCAGGAGGGGAATCCCATGCCTTTTCCAAACCCAAGTGGAGTAGGTACAGGGGGAAGAAACCTTTTGACCTCATGAAGGCTAGGATATTTCTGGGCTGTTAAAAGCCAGGACATAAAAAAGGAGGCCAAACTATTCTAAGAAAACCCCACAAGTGGGCAATCCGACGGGAGAGCAAGCGTACGAGTTGGAGTGGAAGGTGGACTAGGAGAAACCAGGGTTTGTGTTGAAACTACCTTAGTACCTTTACGTGGGGTGGATGTTAAAGCCCTGGCCACCTTACCTCCCTGCACAGTAAAGTATAAGCAATCATCAACAGGACCAAAGTAGCGAGAATGGCGGGATACAGGAGTCAAGCATGACTACAGTGACGGACCAGATTTGTTCCCCAGAGAAGATTATTCCAGATGTTTTACACAGGGTAGTCAATACTGACAATGAGGTGAAATTTCATTTCAAAGCAATGGTCTCCTTTCAGTGGGGAGGGTTTACTGGCCCAATGAAGGTAGCTCTGTGTGTAGTATCTTAGGCAGAAGTGGAAAGGAGAACCCAAGCAGAAGAAGTGGTGGGTCTGCCTGAAAGGGTGTATGTGGCCACAAAGGCCCAAACACTCCATCAAGGGAGCCAGGAGACTGGAATCCAACCTCAAAATCTTCCACCATCCATAAGGACTCTGACTACCAGGGTGAAGATCAATAACCTAAAAAGGAGCTTGCACTGAGAGACCTGCCAGAACTCTCTGATTTGCATGTGGCAGGAGGACATCTAGATGGAATTCTGCCAAGCAGAGAATGTATGACCAACCGCTAAAAGTTAAATCAGTCTTGACCCTGTGCCTCATGGGAACAGTCCAGCCCGAACTGCCAAGCCAGGTCCTCCCTGGACTGGAAACAAGCATCCTAGGACCGGTTTCGGGGTTTCACCCCTCTTCAGCCAGGATAGCTTGATTCCAGTGGCATGGAGAGCACGGGACCCATGCTGTTTCTGTGGTGTCTGTTGTATTGAAACATCGTTTAGGCCATGGATGGCATTGGAGTAGAATACAAAATGTGTTTTTTTAGTGGTATATCAGTTTGTTTCCCCTGTAAACAATGTATAGGTGGGGTAATTGCTTTGAAGGATGTGTGTTGTTGTAAATATTTTTAGCCCTGTCAATTTTAATTTTTGGTATTGCTGAATGAATGCTGTGTTACCATGCCTCTTTGGTCTGGCCAGTGTTTGTGTGTATGTGTGTATGCCATTGGCCACCATTTGCCTTTGTTACTCATTATGCCCTGTAGCCAGGGGCCATTTTGTATAGTCAGTGTCCACCCTAAGCCTGCATGTGTTTTCCACGCCTCCTGCTTGTTGTTGTGACCATGTGGTTGGTAGACATTTTGTGTAGCCAGCCAGTGTGCTTTCCCCATTGGCCTCCATGTCTTCTTTGTTTCTGGCCATGCCTCCTTGCTGGTTGCTGCTGTTCTGACCATGTGGCTAGCAGTCATTTTGTGCAGCCAGCCAGTGTGCTTTCCCCATAGGCCTGCATGTCTCCTTTGTTTGTGGCCATGCCTTCTTGCTGGTTGTTGTTGTTATGACCATATGGCTGGCAGCCATTTTGTGTAACCAGCCAGTGTGGTTTTGCCATAGGCCTGCATGTCTTTTCTGTTTGTGACCATGCCTCCTTGCTGGTTGTTGTTATTCTGACCATGTAGCTGGCGTCCATTTTGTGTAGCCAGCCAGTGTGCTTGCTTTCCCCCAAGGCCTGCATGTCTTCTTTGTTGTGGCCCTGCCTTATTGCAGGTTGCTGTGACCCTGTGGCTGGCGGCCATTTTGTGTGGCTAGCTAGTGTGCATTTGTCCTAGGCCTGCACGTCTTCTCTGTTTGTGACCATACCTCCTTACTGGTTGTTGTGATCATGTGACTGATGGACATTTTGTGTAGCCAGCCAGTGTGCTTTATTTATTTTATTTTATTTATTTATTTATAAAGTTTTATATAGCGCAAACATGACCCTAGGGGGTATCAGACTGCTTTACATTATACCAATCAGAAATATTAGACTGTTGCAGGGGTAATATACATATATACCATGTTCGACATTCAATACAAAAAGAGGTAGACAGTGGTAGATAAGATAACAAATGTTGCTAACAGTAACGTATGGTTTAGAGACTTAGGATGTGAATTTGTCCATTAGAAGCATTTTCACTTTTTTGAAGGAGGAGGAGAGGGAGGGATTCTGCAAACATCTGGTGGTAAGGAGTCTTTGGTGCGAAACCTGAGAAGGCTCTGCAACACGTTCTCTTTTTGTGGAAGGACTATGGTTTCAGTAGTAGTGAGCTCGCGCTTCGCGAATGTCTGCAACCTCCCGATAGCTCTAGCTTTTGTGCTAAGTAACTGGGGGTTTTGAGATGAAGGGCTTTATGGGTCATGCAGGTGATCTTTAGTTGTATTCTTGCATCATATGGCAGCCAGTTTAGTTCTTTTAAGGTCAGAGAAATGTGGCTATTTCTTTTTGTTCCAGAGACCAGCCTAGCCGCGTTGTTAAGAGATGCCCTCAGCGGGGCCAATTTGTATTGGGAAGTCTGTATAGAGTGGTGCTTCTGTAGTCTAATCTTGGCAACACTAGAGCTTGTACCACCATTTTTAAGTCGGCCTGTGGGAGGAAGGGTTTAAGTTTCGTTAGGATCCTCATCTGATGGTTACCTCCTTTGGTGACATTACTGATATGCGCCTGCATATTCAGATGTTTGTCAAGGGTGATTCCCAAGGATTTAGTGGAGTCAATGATGTGGGGAGAACAGTCAAAGATTGTTAGATGCTTCAGCCAGAGGTCTATCTTGGGTGTGTGGTTGGGGAGGAGATAAGGAGGAATTCAATGTTTTTGGTGTTGAGCATGAGGTGATTTCCAGTGAGCCAACTTTGAGTACTATGAAGAATAGTGTTGAGGGAGATGAAGTCTTCTGGGGAGGCGATTTTCATATACAATTGTGTGTCATCTGCATACAGGTGATCTAGAATTTTCGCAGAGTTCAACGAGTTTTTCAAGGGTTCCATGAGTAGATTGAAAAGAATGGGTGACAGTGCTGAGCCCTGTGGAACCCCTAGGGTGACCATAGAGGGTTGAGAGAGTGATTTCCTAATCTTGATTCTTTGGGTTCTGTTGTTTAGGAAAGAGGTAAACCATTGTAGCACGGGACCATATAGACCCATCCTTCGTTCCAATAGGGACAGTAGGTTGTCATGTTTAACCATGTCGAAAGCAAAGGATAAGTCGAGGAATATCATAAGACATGATTCGTTATGGTCTAGCATTTTTCATATGTCGTCCATTATGTAAATGAGTGCTGATTCGGTGCTGTGTCCTTGACGGAAGCAGGATTGGTGTTGGTCTAGGAGGTTGAACTTCTCAATGTGGTTGCATAATTGAATTTGTACACATTTTTCAAGTAGCTTCGTCAGAGTGGGGATGTTGGATATAGGGCGGTAGTTGTTGAGATCTGAGGAGAGGGAGTTGGCTTTCATTAATATGGGTGTTACCTGCCCTACTTTAAGGCAGTCAGGTATGGTGCCTTGCCTAAGAGAGGCGTTTACAATCTTTTACCATAAAGATAGAACAGAGGTTTTTAACATTTTTAATAAGGAAAGAGGTAGTGGATCTGTGAAGTGACTGGATGGATTAATTGCTAGAAGAGTGTTATAGATGTCATTTTCCGTGTAGGGTTTGAATGTGTGCCAAGAGGCATTGTTTTTAGGAGTTGCCACCGGTGTACTAAATTGGCCCTTGACCTGGGCATAAGATGTGAACTCATGATCGGTAGCTGGTGGAAGGGCATTCTTAGATTGTGTTTTTTCTAGGAAGAAATTGTCAAGCTCCTCGCACCTAAGGGTAGCCGACTCTCTTTGTTCCGTAGCGTTTGGTGTGTTGAGCGATTTAAAATCATCTTTGAGGATGATTAATGGCTTGGTTCAGCTGGGTGCTAAAGAAGTCCACCTTAACCTTTAAGATTTAGGCCTGCATTTCTTCTTTGTTTGTGGCCATGCCTCCTTGCTGGTTGTTGTTGTTCTGACCAAGTAGCTGGCGGCAATTTTGTGTAGCCAGCCAGTGTGCTTTCTCCATAGGCCTGCATGTCTTCTTTGTTTGTGGCCATGACTTCTTGCTGGTTGTTGTGACCATGATGCTGGCGGCCATTTTGTTTAGTCAGCCAGTGTGCTTTTGCTATAGACCTGCATGTCTTCTCTGTTTGTGACCATGCCTCCTTGCTTGTATGTTGTTGTTCTCTGAGCATGTGGCTGGCGGTCATTTAGAGTAGCCAGCCTGTGTGCTTTCCCCAGAGGTCTGCATGTCTTCTTTGTTTGAGGCCATGGCTTCTTGCTGGGTGTTGTTGCTCTGACCATGTGACTGGCAGACATTTTCTGTAGCCAGTCTGTGTGCTTTTGCCATAGGATTGCATGGATAGTTGACAATGATAGCAGTTTAATACATTATTATGCTTGTGGATATTTTCACTTATCTTTAAAAAACATTATTTAAATTTTTTGAATTTTAGTTGTTTCAATTTTACATTTTTGTAGATTTATTTTTTATTTATATTTTTAAATCTATTTAAAAGAACACATATTCTTTAAAAATCTATTTTTGTTTTTTAATTTACATTTTTTAGTTCTTTTTTTATAATTATTTTTTTTGTAAAAACTTTTTTAAATAAATCTTCAAAAAATTATTTTACGTTTTTTTATTTACTTTTTTTATTAAAGATTTTTTTATTTTGATCTAAAAAATGTATTTTCAATTTCCTAACATCTGACATCAACTCCATGACTAAAATAGGTGTAGCACAGTATTGATTATCTAAGGAACATTCCGTTGTCACCTGCACCTCCCTGAGTGCCACATCCCAACGTGATGCACATAAAGCAAAAAGTTATATCTGTATGTTGTTGTTGTTGCTCTTTCTGATCCGTCCTGAGTGTACTGCACACAATGAAAGTTTGTTTGTGTGGTTTTACGAATGGATAGTTAGACTGTATTATTGCTAAGTCACCACACTAAATGATATTGTATATGTGTACTACTACTTGAACTGCAACAATGCTATGTTTCACTGATGTTTTCCTTGCTTGTTTGCTTTTAGGTGCACAAGAGAAGAGACATCTTCCACAGTACTGCCAGACAGAAGACCTGTGCATGATGTGATGCTTGACTGACTACACAACATGGTCTTCTCTTCAGCTTGTTGTGAGGCTAAGTGCAGCTGCCAACTGACAGCTTCAAGATGCCCCAAAGAAAGGTGCTGCCAAGAAATTGGCTAGTGGGAGCAGAAGAAGCAGATTTCCACCACTGGTGTGCCGACCGCAACCTTTTTAAGGAAAGTTGTGTCTGCCGCACTGGCCTCCAGCGAGCAAGCTGAGAGCAGCACTCCTGCATCAACGGCACCACCACTCCAACCTAAGCCTAGGACCATGTCTGTAAGTGAGGCAGTCTGTTTAATAATGTCAACACCGACAAGAAGTGATTTTGAATTGGATTTGTCCATTTCGCAAAGTAGTACACAACCGTTTCGGGAAGCACTGCAAATTGGACAGCAGCCAGCAATAGTATATTTGTCTGATATTAGAGCAGAACAGGGGGTTGAGCGTCCTTCCGAGCAATACGTTGAATCTCCTCTTTTAGAATCATTGGCTCACAGACCTCCAGCAAAGAAAAGGAAGGGTACCACTTCACCATCTTCTCCAAGCACCACTTCTGATGATGAGGATAGGAACATGGACTGGACCCCAACAGAGAATAGGAGACAACAGGAGAGGCAAGGAAAAAGAAAAGTTCCAGAAAGACTTAGACTTATGGAAGGAGAAAGGGATGAAGAAAAGGATGACGATGATGATGTACTTATGGTGGAAGGTAACACAGAGGAATCTGACATTGCTTTTCAATCAGATCTGAGGGATGTGGCGCAGGGGGTGCCACCACCAGCTTCCATATGTTCAAAGCCCCAGCTGAGACCTGCAGCAACCCCTGCCTCAGGAGAAGCAGAGAGGCAATCGACAACATGCCCATCTACTTCCAATTCTTCTTCAGGCATTGGCAGTGGCCTGGTAATAAAGTACTCCTCCCCAGTTTGGGGCTTTTTTATAGTTAGCAAAGAGGGGGAGCACATTGGAGTATGCACCACTTGCCGCACAAATGTTCATTGAGGTAAGCCTGGTACAAATTATGGTACTGGAGGCCAGACAGCCCATATAAAAAAACAATACACAATCAAGTGGGAGGAACAGCTTAAAAAATTGCTGTACATGGTCGTGGAGGTGGGGAGAGTCCCGGAACATCAGCTATAAGTCCAATCGTACTGGAAGGTGATGATGAGGAAGAAGAGAGTAACATCGTCACACAAAGCAGCCGTCCCCAGCAGTGTGTCAGTTGATTCACCAACTTCACAGTGGCACAAGAAGACTCAGAGTGAGAAGATGGAGAAACCACGGCATACAGTGACTGCCCCACCACCATTACGCACATTAAGTCTACCACTAGCATCTACTTCTCAAAATATGCCTGTGTCAGTGCCCCAAGAAAAGAAGAAAATCCTGGCTACTATCATGGGCATGTTTAGGGAGGAGGGGCCCTACGAGTGAAACCACCCAATCGCCCGTTTGTACAATGAGACGCTGGCAAAAATGATAGTCCTGGACCTCCTCCCTTTTTCTTTTATGGAAGGAGTGGGATTCTTAGAATTTGTGGCAGCCATCTGCCCAAAATGGAAGGTACGAAGTAAGACCTATTTTTCCAGAGTGGCTTTTCCAGTGCTGCATCACGATGTGCTGAAGTTGGTTGGGCAAGCTTTGCAGCAAAGTGTTGTTCACACCATCCACCTGAAGACAGACATGTGGAACAGTTGTCAGTCGACTGATTACATGTGCATCACTGCACACTGGATCTCTTTTGCAGGGGTAAAGCAAACAATATCTTTAGGTCTTGGCCCTGAAGAAAGTTTTAAGAGCGTTCAGCAGCATGCAACAGTGGCCATGTTTGTGATGAAGAAATCACATACAGCTGCATACATCTTGGAGGAATTTAACAGCAAGGTGTATGAATGGCTGCGACCCAGAGGTCTAAGAATTGAATTTGTTGCCAAGGCAATGGCAGTGACATAGTCAAGGCCATTCCAGATGGAGGATTTCAGGGTCCTGTGCTTGGCCCATTGCATCAACCTGATGGTGCAAGACTTCCTCAAAAAGTAAGACATAGTCAGCAACATACTAATCACCAGCAGAAGAATCTGCACTCATTTGAGCCATTCTTTTAAAGTCTGGCATCAGCTGCGGATTATTCAGCATAATAATAGCGCACTAGTTAAAGCCCTATACAGGAGGTGCCAACATGTTGGAACACCACCTTTCACATGCTGCAACGTATGTTTGAGCAGTGAAAACAGATCAATGACTATGTCATTCAAAGAAGAGGGGATGCGGTTGGGAAAGCTATGACCATGGATGCGGACAAATGGGGCCTAGTCAAATGCCTGACACAAATGCTACTCCCTTTGAGGTTTTCACAAGGGAAGTTAGCAAGGAGGACAGTACAATGAGCCAAGCTATCCTGTTATTGCATCTCCTACAAGACCAGGTAAAGAAGGCGTCTTAAAGGGTCGCCCCCACAGGTGTGAATGAAAACACTGAAGTGCATGCCTTTGTTGAGACCTTAGTCCTGCGATTGGCTTTTAATATAAGGCTGCGACATGACATCATTGAGTCCAAAAATACATATGTGCCACACTCCTTGATCCATGGTACACAAAACTTCGGCCTACTTTCATTCCTTTTTCTGAAGGGGATGTTTTAAAATACACGAGGGGGATTGTAGAGCAAGCCGGAGACTTGGAAGAAGAACAGCTGGAACTTCAAGTCCCACCCTGCAGTTCTGGGGTGCCACCTTCAACTTCAGAGAGGGCAGTCTTGTCTCACAGCAGCTAATAACACCATCAACCAGAACACCAGCAACAAAAGAAGATCAGACAAAACTCTGCATTGTATTGGTTTCAATTTCAGGGCTCCAGTCCAGTGCAGAGGTGATAGCAAAGCAGGTTGAGCAATGGCAGCACGAATGACCATCCACAGGATGTTCCAGGAGTATCTGGATGATCCAAAAGAGGCCTATGTGGATCAAAATCCATTGATGTATTGGTATGGGAAGATGCACCAATGGCCAGAGCTCAGCAGGCTGGCAATAAAGTATATGGCTTGTCCAGTTGCCAGAGTGTCTGCTGAACGTGTATTCAGTGCAGCTGGTGCAGTCGTCACAGTGAGAAGAACCAGTCTCTCGCCTCAAAATGTGGAGAGATTGACTATGATCAAAATGAAGCAAAATTTTATATCACACAATTACACCATTCCTGAAGCAGCAGCACAGGAGGAGGAAGAGGAGGGTGATTGGTCCGAAATTGAATCAAGTGTGTTAGCTGACTAACTTCTGGGTGAACCACCTGAGTTTCAGGATGAACTCTACTTCCCGGACTAAGTATGCTGATGCCCCCAAATAACTTTAAAACAAATTCTCATTAAACTTAGTTCATTCTTTGCAAAAAAAACAAAAAAATTCTAATTAGCTAGAGGAACATTATTTTTTTGGGGTGAGATTTAATGGTGCCCCACCTTTTTTATTACTCACATATACATTGCCGGACTGCAGTTGGACCAGTGTGCATTGTAGAAGCCGCCACAATTTCTTCATGACTTTTGGGACTATGCCTGTCCCCATCACATGCCTATTGCCTAATGCCTATTCTTTTTTTGCATGACTTAGCACTAGAAGGGCTGACCCATAAAATTATTTTAGACTGCCTGCCAATAACAAATTCGAAGGCGTTGCCTGCATCAAAGATGATTGAATACCTACCTGAACTACCCATGCTTGGATTGGATGAGGTAATTTCAACTATTGCAACGGTGAGTGACTGATTGCATGAGTGATGATTTGAGTTGATTGATGATTCATGTGGTTGCAGACACTGAGGGAGGGTGTGTGTTGACCTGTAACATGGGAAATTTCTTTAGATCATTATTGATTTGCATTGTTTGGGGCTTGAATGATGGACGGTCATTTTTTTCCCTGTAGGTGATGATTAGCCCTTTCACACTTAGCCAGATTTAATTGCATGGGTTCTACTTTTTTCTGGTTCTTCAGAGACCAGAACAGTCACTTTAGTTAAGAAGCAAAAACCTGTGAAAAATACTGAAATTCAGTTTCTCTTCTTGTTCTTTAACAGCAGTGCACCCCACGTCTATCTAGCTCGGGTCATTGTGATTCATGATGATGATGACTGGTCTGGGATGGCGCTACTCAGAGTCAGGACTGGAGGAGTATCATGGAAGAACTCATGGAGGGAGCTGCAGGACTACATCAACAATAGCCAGTAGAAAGACGTTATTGAGTATCGACTTCAGTTCAAAGGTAAACCAAGAGTCTGAGGCCTAGTACTTAGCTGTGTGGAATAGAAAGGTGAGCTTGTGAAATGCTGCACTGTGTGTGTATTTGTGTGTGTGTGCGTGTGTTTGTGTGTGTGTGTGCATTGTACTTGTGGCAAAAGTGATACTCTGAGTCCCCCTTTTGGTTTTTTTTGCCCTGCCGCTGAGACCTCTTGATACACTCCTCATGAAGCTTACCTTCCTTCTGTCCTTTTCCTTGACTCTAAATAAAAGTTTCTCTTTTACAATCCATAGGCCTTCTTCTAGTCTCCTTCACAAACTAAAGGCAAAAGCTAGCTGACCTCAACAACACTCCTGCTTACCTACTGGACCAGTACAGACAGGCCCCAAAGAGTGGACATTCCAGAGGAGAATGTAGACGCACCACCCAATTTCGCTATGCAGTATAATTTTTCTTTTATCAATCATATTAACTAAGAGAAGTGGGTGGGTGGGTTCACTTCCAAACTTAAAAGAAAGAACATTTAGATATATGATAAATTGGGTCTTGGGGGTAGAAGGACAGTTTGCAGTGCATGTATCTGTACTCTGTCATACTAGTTCCTTTGTTTCCAACAACAGATTGATGGTGAATGATGTGCTTCAGATTATTGCCCTGATGAATGTTGGCCTTGTGTTGTAGTTTTTGTCTTTGTCAAACCTTTCCCCAAATCCCATTACCCATCCAGTCATCAAACCCCTAACCCTCTTCCCCCGAGCTGTGCGATTTATTGAAGTGTGGCTTATATTACACCATCAATGGATTACACACTGGGGCGAATGTGGTGAAAGGAACACCAACTTACTGTAGAATCTTCTAAGCAGTATCCCACACCAACCAATAACCAACCCACACATTAAAAAAATCCATCTTTCTTTATTTTTAGATGTAGAAGTAAGAGCATCAGTCATCGGCATCATCATTCAGGCCTTGAGTTGCCTAACCATAAAAGCCTAACCTCAGCTTGTCCATTCAAGACTTTGAGTCCATTTTTTATAACTTGAGGATTGCACAAATAATACTGCTAGCTCCGCATTAGCCAAAACGTACTTATATGTAACCTATTTACTTAGTTGTTCTACTTCCATTTAGTTGCCTATGATGGAAAATCAATTAATTATTCAGTTCAATCCTACAGTAGGAGCTCACCTGGGTGGAACTGGAAGTGGGACCTTGCTTGCGAAGTTGTGATACCTCCCCTGTTATTGCTGCAGGTATATTCAGGTAAGACAACTAGTATGGATGTAATTTAACTTAGTAAGAAATACATTAACTGCTACTGTTTTTTATCTAGATAGTTCTACACAATATAGGTCATCATGGCAATATTCTCCATAATGGTCAAGATAGTTAGAGAAGTATAAACCTAGACTCTATAACTAAGTGCTACATTCTCTCTTAAATTACAAGCACATAAACAGGCTGCGTAAAACTACTAGAAGGCAGCAGTGCAAAGTAAAAGTAAAAGAAACTACTTCAGGCATAAATTTATATTAAAAAAGTAGTTTTCCACTTCATTTATTTGCAAAGCAACCCACTCTCTCCACCCAAACAACATGCCCACCCCTCTCCCAAACAAAACTGACCCAAGTCCCAAAACTCAAAATGTCCAAGAAAACGTCTCCCCAGTTCCAACTCCCTTGCCACCCTCTCCACCCAACCCCAACAAACAACAAATCTCTCCCACCAAAACTAAAAATAAAAAAAGGGCTAGAAGGGGGCATTATGGATGTTGGTCCGGAGCTGGTCGAGGCTCTGCTCCATTGTGGTGAGCCGGACCTCGATGGTGTTCAGCTGCTGCAGGATGCTGAGCAGCAATGGCCTGTTGCCATTGTGGTGGGGGTGGCAGCAGTTGGCTGGCAGTGGCCCAGCAATGGGCTGGCCGGGAGGCTGAGAGGGACCAGCTGCACTGAGGCCCGGCTGTTGTGCATTAATTTCCTCCTCCTCCTCTTCTAGGATCACCAGCTGCCAGTATTCCTGCTGGATACGCTCCAGCCTCTGCCGCCACAAACAGGCCGCTCTCCCCTGCCTGTCGGGTGGTCTGGTTTGACCAGGAGGAGTAGCTATATTTGGCTGAACCCTGAGAAGTACCACAAACGGTTCAAGGACAGCCAGAAGTTCCCCAACCAATCCTGGGTAGATTGTCTGGACTATTCCAGCAATGCACTGAATGGTTGGATGCGGGGCAGCAGAGCTAATGATTTTATTGGGCTGTACAATTTAATAATGAGAGAGCACATGCTTAGTATCTGTTTTACAGAGTTGAGCCATCACTTAGTTGACAGTAAGCTGATTGACCTCAGGAAGCCTGTTGAGGAGGCATACCTCTGGGCTAGCACCAGGATGTCCAAGAAGGTATCTTGGGGGACTCCCACAAAGGTGGTCAGGGTTCCAACGAGAAGAAAGTGTGGAGAGAAAAACTTAAAATTAAGGAGTTCTCTAAAGGCCCCAAAAATAATTCTCATGGAAGTAGTGGTAACCAGTCCCACTCTGATCCTAAGAAGAATGGATTTTTTGAGAAGCAGATAGGGAGGTTTGTACCACAATGTACTGAGTGCTACAAGTATGGGCACTTCAAGGGTGACTCCAAATGCCCCAAGAGGGCAGTCCACCACCAATGGCAGACACCTGGGTTGGCAAATGTAGCATTCGGCAAGGAGATAGTCCCAGTTAGCTTTGGGGAACAGACAGGGGTGACCATAGTTCCCCAGGGGGATAAGGAGATCGTGCCACAAGACTATGCCTGCCAATACTTCAAAGTACAGGCAGTGGGTCACCATCAATGGGCAATGGGTGGATGCTCCGAGAAAAAAGGCACCAGTATGACTAGTGTCCTGAGTCAGCTTTTGTCTTCAGAGGAGGTCCTCCCTAACACAGTCCACTAACTCATAGTCGCTGACAATTATGAGAGCCATCTACCAGTGGCTCTTGCTCCCTTTGAGTGGGAGGGGTCTCAGGTTCTCCGAAAGTAGCAGTGAGCCCTGCCATGCCTGTAGGCTGTCTGTTAGGCAACAACCTGGAGTATACTACCAGGAGGGAGGTAGAGCTCAGGTCACACTTGGAGATGTTGGGATTGCCTGAGTGGGTCTGTTTGACCAAATACCCTTCAAGGGCTATGGAGTCTGGAACAATGGCCCAGATAGCTGCCAAGAAAGAGAGGGGCAAGGGGCATGGGAAACCAGCCCCTGACGTTCCCACAGTTGAGGTTGATGGGCTCCCTAAGGGGGAGGTGACCAAGCTAATTGGGGAGGACATTCCCACCCTAGGCAACCTGCCTGAACTTGCTGGCTGGCAAGTTGAGGGTGGGCCCACCAGAGAAGAATTCTACAATATGCAAAAAGAGTGTCCCACTCTGGAGACCTTGAGGTAGCAAGCTGAGACCCAGGCAGCAGGTGAAGCCTCTCGGGATCACCTAATCTGCAGGCTGAATGATTTCTTATATAGTGAGCCTAAGGCACCTGGTACTGGGGCAGCCCATGTGCTGGTGGTCCCCCAGTGTTACAGAACCTTCCTACCGGAGGTTGACCCCAGGCACCCATTAGCAGGACATCTAGGGCAAGACAAGACCTTTACCAGGCTTGTTGCCCATTTTTTTGGGCCCTCAGATGCATTCTGCCGGTCCTGTCCGACCTGCCAGGCTAGTGGGAAGCCAGGAAAAAACTACGAAGCTCCCCAGACCCCATTGCCTGCCGTTGGAACTCCCTTCAAAAGGCATCAATATCATTGGACTCTGGACCTCAAGACAGCCCTGAGGAACAGGTCTGTCCTGGTCTTGGTGGACCATGCCACCTGCTACCCAAAGGATATCCCTCTGAGGTCAGTGACTGCACCTGTGGTGGCCAGAGCTCTGATGGGGATTTTTACCCATGTGAGATTCCCCAAGGAGGCAGTGTTGGATCGAAGAGCTAACTTCATGTCAGCATACATGAAGTCCATGTGGGATGAGTGTGGAGTAACCCATAAGTACACCACACCATATCACCCCACAAACCAATGGTCTTATGGGTACAAGATCTTAAAAGGCAGGATTATGGTCTGCCTCAGCCCATGAGGCATAAGGGAAACATCCTCCCTCCATGCTTTCTCTTGGCCTAGAGGGAGATACCACAGAAAGGAGTAGGGTTTGGTCCCTTTAAACTTCTTTATGGCGACCCTGTTTGTGGACCTCTGTGACTTGTCAGGGAGGGATGGGAGCAAGCTCCCAGGAAACTACCCCATGATGTGGTCAGCTAAATCAGGCCCACTGCAGCCAGATGCATCACTTCTGGAAGAAGGCAAAAAGCAACCTGGATGCCAGTGAAGAAGGTATGAAGCTCTGGTATGACTAGAAGGCATCTCTGGTGGAGTTTCAATCTGGCCACAAAGTATGTGTCAGTAGAGCCCAGAGCTCTCCAGGACCTCTGGACTAGTGCATAAGAAGTGAAGGAGCTATAGGAGAGTCTACTTACTTTGTGGATCTCCAGACCCTTATGAAGCACTTAAAAATGCTCCATGTGAATCGCCTTTAGGCCTCTTTGAGAGGCCCGAAGTGAGCATGCTCTTGGTGACAGACGAAGGTGTGGAAGAGAAGAGCGAGCCTCTCTATGATTTCCTACTTGCCCAGGAAGTGATGGGTCAGAGAAAGGTGTCAATTTCTCTCTACTTATCTGACCCCAAAGCAGCAGAGCAACTGTTACGGGTTACTGGAACTGTTTGCCTCTCTGTTCTTCCAAACACCCGAACTCACACACCTGTGCATCCATGATATTGACACTGGAGACTACTTACCTGTGAAAAATAAAATGTACTGGTTGTCAGATAAAGTGAGGACCAGTGTCAAGGAGGAGGTCTCCAAGATGCTGGTCAGGGGTGATTGAGCCCTCCAATAGACCTTGGTCCAGCCCTGTGGTGCTGGTACCGAGGGCTGGGCTACCCCACCCAGCTTCACTCCAGAACTTAGATTCTACGTGGACTACTGGGCACTCATTTATATCATCTGGACTGACACACACCCCATCCTCTGAGTTGATAAGCTCATTGACAGGCTGGGTGCTGCTAAATTCCTCAATGCCTTTGATTTGACATTATTGTACTGACAGATCACTCTGACTGAGGCAGCAAAAGAGTGGTCAGCATTCTCAACCCTCAACGGCCACTTCCAATTTTGGGTGATTCCCTTTGGTTTGAAGAATGCCCCTGCCACTTTCCAGAGGTTGGTTAAAAGGGTCCTGGCTGGAAAAGAGGCCTTTTGTGATGCCTATCTGGATGACATCATTGTCTATAGTTGCAGCTGGGGGAAACATATGCATCGCCCCTAGGAGGTGCTTCAGGCAGTACTAACTGGTCTTAGCACAGTAGAATGAAGAGGGCCTAGACCATCCGGTAGCCTTCATTAGCGGGAGGCTACTTCCACAGAAACAGAGGTGGAGTGCGATTGAGAGAGAAGTTTTATGCTGTGGTGTGGGCACTAAAGAGGTTGAGACCATCCCTGTTTGGGACTCACACAGGCTTCACACAGGTTCAGACAGACCACAGGCCCTTCAGAAGGCTCATGCAGATAAGGGGTGAAAATCCCAAACTGTTGAGGTGGTGCATCTCCCTAACTATACGGTGGAGTACCGACTGGGTCAGACAACATGAATGCTGATGATCTCCCCAGGTTCTTCCACCTTAGTGAAGACCACTCCAAGGGCTTGGGTAGCTTTCCCCACTTTCAGCTGGGGAGGCCATGTGTTAGACCTGACGACCTTAGAGTGGTCCTAACCCCAACACTTGCCTTCCTTGTATACTATTCGGACCTTGTTTTTGCTGATATTAGGACTCTGCATACTTTACCACTGCTAAACAGTGCTAAAGTGCTTGTGCTCTCTCCCCTAAACATAGTAACACTGGTTCATTCCCAATTGGCATATTTAATGTATTTATAAGTCCCTAGTAAAGTCGCAATCCCTGTACCCAGGGACTGTAAATTAAATGCTGTTAGTGGGCCTGCAGCACTGATAGTGCCACCCACTTAAGTAGCCCTTTAACCATGACTCAGGTATGCCGTTTCATAGCCTGTGTCTGCAGTTTACACTGCCATGTTAAAGTAGCAAAATAAACCTTTTATGACACACCCAAAAAGTGAGGGGAGGAATGTTTGCAATGTGTCTACTCGCTGGCAATTGCTCAGGGTAGCATCCCAACCATTCGTTCTTTTGCTCACCATGCTACCTCAGTTTGGATCCAGCCATATTAAAATCAGTCTCGACATTGCTCCTCACTGGAACAGTCTAGCCCAAACTACCAACTCCCTGCACCAGAACACATGCAACCCATGGCAAGTTTTGCCCTAGTTATGGGCTCATCAGCCGGGTACAGCTTGGTTCCAGTGAGCATGGGATCCACGTCTGGGCATACCCATGCCAATTAGGGAAGTATATGAACCACATAAAGGGTAACGGAAGGCTGCTTACAATAAGTCTAACCACTGGCAATGGCTTGAGGTAGTACTCCAACCCATCTTTCTTTTGCTCACCATGCCACCTCAGTTTGGACCCAGTCATATGCAAATCATTCTTGATCCTGTTCCTCATGGGCACTATCACGACACCTTGAACATTTAGAACAAGGACTGTACAAACATTGTGCAAATATTGTTGTTTGTTATTCGTCTATGAGGCGACATGGCTATCACAAGAGAATAAGCAAATATCAGTCTAGCGTGAAGACTCAACACAGAAGCATAAATGATGTTATTATAAATACACACACAATTCTAAGTTCAAATCAGAGGAGCACTCTGCTGTCATTGCAAGGTCGTCGCTATTGTCGGACTCTCAATCCAGCTGATTCCTGTTTACCCTCTGCAAGGAGCGATGTCCAACTTGTGAGCAAGACTGGGACCTGCATACACTTGCTTTCAGGTAATGTGGAATTAGATCATCCAGTAGGGGATTCTAGCACAATATTCACTCTAGGCAATTATGCTAGGGAGCGCATAGTAGGAGTACGCTATACCCAGTACTTATGCCAGCATATTTACTCCATGGTGGAATTGTTTATCATTTTCACTGTTCTTATACTGCTAAGCACTTTTTCCTGCTTCTGTCTATTAATCATTGCAGCGCAGATATTTCATACAAGAATCACAATGGTTCAATAAATATTGAAATGCCCCTTTGTGTATTTCTTGTGACCTTTCCGAGTATGCACAAGTGACTGAGCGAAAATGTTCTAGATCTGTTACCACTATTCCTTGGGGAGTCAGGGTTGTCCTGTTCTGAGGTTGCCCAAACCATGTGTTACTTTAGTAGGGTTAGAGGTAAATATGATAGCACTGTGAGCAAGCTGGTCTTTAGGCCAACATATTCTGTGTAGGTGCATAGAATCAGTCTGGCACCATCCTAACATTTATGTTGTACAACAAATGAACCGTTCCTACTGAGAAAGTGAAAACCATACTACGAAATAGTCTACAGAATATTTTCCAAACAAATACTTTTCAGATCTGGGCAGCAATTTGTTTTCTCTTAGACACTGCAGGACTTGCTTGGCATGAGATGGATGACCTGCTGGATCTCTAGGAAAAACAAGTATGTGATGTAAGTAGACAACCATGTTCTGGAGGATCGAGTCTGAAAATATAGCTTTCATAAAATACTAGAAAACAACAGGGGCATTAAAAATGCTTAACAGCTTCTTTCAATACTCAAAGTGTTCAAATGGTGTTCTGAAGGCCGTCTTCCACTCATCATCTGACGAGATCTGAATCAAGTGATAGGCTCCTTTCAAATCCAGTTTGGTGAATATTTTAGCTCCTTGGACAGCCTTCAGAATATCAGAAATGATGGGCAATGGATACCAGTCATTGACAGTGACTATATTGAAAGCCCTGTAATCTATACTAGTCAGAAGTATCCTTTTCAATTACAAAAAATAAAGAAGCTCTAGCAGGAGACTTAGATGGAATAAATAGACAATTTTCCAGGTCAGCATTAAGGTACTCCCTTACAGTTAGTGAAATGCACCCTTATGGAACTATAGCCTCATGAAGGATCTCCATGGTGCAGTCAAAGGGGTGATGAGGAGGTAACTTCTTGGTAATTTATTCCTGGAACACATCAAGATACTCATTATATATATGCTGACTGTGACACTATATAAACAAACATTTTAAAAATGGGGTGGTAGCTAGTAGCTGTTAACTATATGAACCACATATAACAATGTACATGGAAGCAGGGGGGTTGGGGGCTGTACGCTTGGTTACACACATTTTGCATTTCTTTTCTTTAGCCCCTCTTCCTTTTTGTAGTTAATGTATGTAAGGTTCTACCTTTCTTTTACCTGCCTGTGAATCTGTTATTGACAATCGTATATGAAGGCCAGTGTCACTGCTGGAGCTGCAAGGCAGTGCGTGCCAGGACATGCTGTAATGGACAAGTAACAATATCCATGCTTCAGAGGATACTCAAAAATGGAAGCCATGGTGCAACTATCATGTCTTTTTGCCCTCTCTCCCATTCTCTCTTTCCTTCCTTCACCTGCCTGCTGGTGACAAATTGCAAATGCACCTAAAAGTTTTGTTCTCAACAGCTTTTTATACTGCCCTGAGTGAGTAATGAGAATGTATAAATGAATATGCCCTGTGCCTTGTGTAACAACTGAAATGCCCGACAGTGCTTGAATATATGTTTCATATTGTGCTAATACGAAAAAATCAATAAAATTGATTCACAAAAAAAAGATACTGATTATAGATGTAAGAGATTTCTGACAGAAATGCCACTGACTGGCAGAACTTCCAGAGGGAGAAAGTTGATCAGCTGTACAATGAGAGAAACACCCCTCTGAATGTAGAAACAAGGTCTTAGCTGGACAGTTTATATAAGGATTGTGTTTAACTAGCAAATTGATACCCAAAATAATAGAAAATCTAGGGGAGGAAATTAATCAGATGTTAGTTTTTCAATATGGTCATTGATGTGGAGGGGTATGATATGAGTTTCTTAAAATGACTAGACTAGAAGCCACTAATTGTCAAGGTCACTTACCTGGAGACTTGTTCACGGGCGTTTCCAAACATAGACACTTGCCTCAGGATCTTCATTGTATTTATAGATGAGCAATCTTGCTTGAAGTCTTGTAATGCTGCCAATTGCTGCTGCAAAAATCTTTTTAACCTTGGTAAACACAAATACATATCAATAAGCAGTGTCTCTGCTGTGCCAAATTCTTTCAAGTAACAATGTCTCTATTGTGCCAGAGTTTTTCAAGTAACAATTTCTCCATTGTGGCATCCATATTAGAACTTAGTTTGAGGGTTACCATGTTCATTAATGCACTAAACTTGTATCTTTTCTATCTTTTCAGGGTGTCGGCTTGCAAAGAAAAACTCGTTGAGGGAGGGGACATGCACCTGATGAGTAGTGGAGGGATTCAGGAGGGCTAGGAATCTTGGAGCAGGAGCTCGACGAGAGACGCACTGGGTTCAGGCTTCCAGGCAAGGGCAAAAAGAAAGAGGAAGTGCTCTCCATCCAGAGCGAAGGCAAGTGGGGTCGTGGTTTGGGCGTGGTATATATACCATGCCCAAACAAAACAACCCCCAATGGCACATGACATCTGAAGTACTGCAAGACTTAACAGATACCTCCTGGAAAACAGCTCAGATGGGCAGGGATGGAATGCCCCATGAGATATGACCAAAAGGAAAGGCTAGAAACTGGACCCGGGGAATACTGTGACATGAAGGCTGAGGCAGGGCAAATAGAACGGCCCCAGGTGATCTCACATAAGGGTGATGGCAGAAAGGCCTACTGTGCAGTGATGGCAATATGGCTGATGGCATAAAAGCCCATGGTGCAAACCAAACAGGGGCGGTTGAGGGAACCGAGAGCCCTGATACTAATGCTCAATCTACAGCTCCTACAGCAACTTGAACTTCTTTCTTACAGACTGCAATTTGATTGGCTGAAGCTCATTGAATATCTACAAAGACATTGGAGGCACGATCTACAAGAACTAGTACCAAGAGGTGTGGAGGCTAGATTAGTAGTTACCCTTGCAGAACGATGAAACTGGAAGATTTCGGAGGTGACCGCCAGGGTGAATGATTATTACTTAATTCTATCCTGTGAACTAGGGGTAAGCTTTCTATTTTTTAAACTCCTTAGGAAGACAAACAGAGTGTACAGGGCTAAAACTCAGAAGATGACCTTTATGACCACAATATAAGCATATGCCTGACTTATTTACTTGGTCTTTTCTTTCTCAGTTAAAGGACCTTTAGTGAAACCCAATCACATGGGCTCATATTCCTGTTTGGAAGGCTAAGATACTATCTTGAACATTGGTCTGACAGGGTACTTTGACAAAGATTATTTAGGACATCCCAAACCAATCATTTTTCCAGAAGGTGAATATCAATCTGAATGGTCAATTGTAGAAGATCTTTTAGGGATAGTGGCCTAGCAATTCTTGCAACTTTATCCTTCAACTCATCCTTTAAATCTTTTCAAAATAAAGTGAAGAGGGCAAAGTCAGACCAGTGAGGAATGCAGAAAAGTTGTTCTGAAGTGGACTGGCATCTACAATTAAAGGCATAGTCCATGCCAGGGCATTTCCCATAATAATACTAGTAACAAATACCACCTTGGTTCTATCACTGGCATAAATGTAGGGTTTAAATGAGCACTGAATCTGACAAGTATCAAAAAAGCCTTTAGGTATCTAGGGTCCTCATCGAATTTCAATTCGCCAAGCCAGCCAGAGGATGCTCCTGTGACCCTTGTTGCAGTACAACAAAGGGCTGATGTAATGAAGCATTTTCATTGGTGAGGTTCTGGCTGGAAGTGTCAAATTGTTCACTGCTGTCAGTAATTCTTGGACCAGATCCAGGTTTAAACACTATTGGTGTTGAAATGTCTCAGAAGATGGTCTTCTTGCCATCACTGGTATGTCTTTTTCATGTCTAAGGATGACCTACTCTCTCCAGAAACAGCCCCAGATGCTAGATTGCAACTGGGAATCTAGTATTGCTCCAACAAATACATTTTAGCAGGAAGGAAAAAACTAGTGAAATGAAAAATCTTCCAGCTGACAGGCCAAGGAGTAAGATGAAGATTGAGAATAGCAAACAGAAGCTGGAGGAGGTGAAGAATTCCACAGAGTTCAGTGAGTGAGCAATCTAAGATAAACAATTGCAAACTAACTTGATCCAAAGTGGATCCTCGTTTTATAGTCCTAAACAGAATGTAATTGTTAGAAATGGGTTTCTGGTTGGCTAGGGTATATACCTAGGCCAGGCAGAACCCAACACTCTAGTTAGGGTAAGTACGTTGTATCCAAAGCTAACCTGTGCTCATCCCTGGTAGCTTGGCATAGAACAGTCAGGCTTATCCCCTGAGGCAATGTGTAAAGCATTTGTGGAACACACTCACACCAGTAACACAATAAATACACCACAAAAGAGACTCCTCACACTATCATATAAATATAGACTGCATTGTAAATAACACAAGACCAAAATGACATAAGCCAATAATTACTTTGCCAAAAAGGCAATTGGCAAGCCTCACAATAAGTGCAATATTTGAAGAAAAAGCTTATATTTTGCAAGCATCATGAAATCCCCATTATTGTGACTTCTATTTAGTCACATTATAGAGTATTCATTATCCTGAAAGTGCAAGACATAAAATAACATCTCACAGAGTACAGTGAGATTATAAAATGTAGCAGACAATAAATAAAACTCATAAATCACCAACCATTGCTTGCAAATGCAGCCAACACATAGATATAGCGCACCTGCATTCTTATTACGTTATGCGGTAAATAAATCCAAAATGTAGGGCACAAGAACACCTGCACACCTATGACAGTGATAATGGTAATTTCTGGTTTTCTAAGTAGAGCAAGTTCTTAGGGGGCCTCCATCGAGCACTCACCACATATGGCTACCAACACAGCAGACATGTGTCCCCAATGTATGGGGGCATCTTGTGAGTCCAAGTACACCCAGCAAACCACGCAGGCCTCCACCCAGCTGCACAGTACCTTTGGGGTTCCCTTTCTGGGCCTGAGGATGCAGGTCATGTGAAAGAACTCTTCCGGTCTTCAGCGGTGGTGCCTCCTGAAAACAATGATATTGACCAACTGCCAGTGCCGGAGACCTCCCTCGGTCTCTCCTAACTGCGCCTTGTTAGGAACCAACCACCCGCTGGTATAGCAGTAGAGCTGTTTTCTTTATGACAGCCATAGAGTCCCGGCACCCAGCGTAGCGAGGCTTCTCTCTTCGGTGCATTCAACAACACACCTAGTCTCACAGCTCAGAAAGCATGGGGATAGCAATGCTCAGCCCGCGCTGATTCAAAAAGGAGTAGGTATGCAGAGCTCACCACGTGCTCCTGAATCAGTTCTCACCGTGCGCAGGGAGACAACACAAAGAGCCTCCAACAGGGCTCACCCCTCAATGGTAGTAAAAACAATGTGTCAAGGAAGGGAACACTCCAGCCCACATCCTAAAGTAGTCCACACTGCTGCAGGACTCACAGACCACAAGAGTCCCACAGCAGTGATGTGCTGATGCAACTTTTGATGACCCTGGAGTGGCAACCAACCAGGGGGCAAGCCAACATGCCCTTGGAGATCACTGGGTGCACACAAAGAGAAATACAGGTATCAGGCCAATACTCAGACCAAGCTCTCAGAATGGCAGTCCCTCCTGCTGCTCAAGACACAGCAGGCAGCAGGCCAACACAGCAAAGCAATTAGCAAAATGTCAGTCCCTCCTGGTAGCACAGCTGTTCCTTCTGGCAAGGTACAGCAATTAGAGCCAGCAGCATCTGGTTGCAAGTCTCACGCAAAGTATAAAATATTGTGGTCAGAACCCCTGCACTTATATTCAAAATGTCTTTGA
The DNA here is from genome assembly GCF_964204655.1 of Triturus cristatus. Classification (NCBI taxonomy): domain Eukaryota; kingdom Metazoa; phylum Chordata; class Amphibia; order Caudata; family Salamandridae; genus Triturus; species Triturus cristatus. Next base: position 510,755,252 of record NC_140580.1, on the reverse strand, counting down.
TGTAGAGTTGACTTCAAAGGAAACCTTAGAAGAGCACAACACCGCCTTTCAATCCCAGCCCCGTCTCCAGACATCAGCAGGGGGTAATCAACCCTTTGTGTGAGGGCAAGACAAAGCCTATCCGAAGGTAACTGCACCCACCTCCCTCTCTCACAGCCCAGGAAGACTATCAGTATTTAAATGTAACTCTGTTACACCCAACCCTTCCTGTGTGATGACCACCTGGAAAGTATGCTAAGAGAGTAGCTGTCAACCAGGCCCAGACATGGATTGGAGTCAGGCCGCAAAGCACAAAGAGTCATAAGCACAGAGAAATGCCCAATTTCTAAAAGTGGCATTTCTACAATAGTAATGTAAAATCCACCTTCATCAGTAAGAAGGAATTATCACCACTATTCCAAACGTACCAAGCATGGCAATTCTACTCCTTTCAGATCAGGAAACCACTTAAGTAACTATAAGGGAATTTCCAATGCTAGCCTATGAGAGGAGTAGGCCTCAAATAGGCTGTTTTTCACTACCAGGACAAGTCATACAATAAAGGCACTTGTTCAACCTTTTACCTACACAGCATTCTGCCCATAGGGCTGCCTAGGGCCTACCTTAAGGGTGACCTATATGTAGTAAAAGGGGAGTTTCAGGCTTGGCATGTAGCTTTACATGCCAAGCCAATGTGGCAGTAAACTCTGTGCACAGTCTCTGTAGTGGCAGTCCCGAGACAGGTTTAAAAGGCTTATTCTGTGGGTGGCACAAGCAGCGGAGCAAGCCCACTAGTGACATTTAATGTACAGGTATATGGTATATGGAATACCACTGTCCATGGGGCTTACAAGTAAATTAAATATGCCAACCAGGTGGAAAGCAAACATACCATGTTTGAAGAGGAAAACACACACACTTTAGCACTGATTAGCAGTAGTAAATTGCCCAGAGTCCTAGAGCCAACAAAAAGACGGTCAGAAAAATAGGAGGAAGAAGGCAAAACATTTTGAGATAACCATGAAAAAAGGGCCAGGTCCAAGAGTAGGGAAATTCAAAAGTAGTTCAGCCATTGTTCATCTATCCACTCCTTCACATGCATATTGTAATTGATGATGAGTATGACACTGTTTGCATTTGCTGATTATTTTTCTCTCCCTTTGTGAGAATATTTGTTTGTATTGTAACCTGTATGTGATGAGCATTATTTATTCACAAAATGTGAGATAAACATTATTAATCTTACCAAGAGTCTGTGGTTATTTAGCTAGTTAGATAGTTAGATAGTTCTATTATTGCCATCAACTACTCAACTAATTGGTCCATCGACCAAGAGGAAAGAGTGTTGATATATAGCTTTAGTTATGTATTTAGAAATCTTAAACATGAATCAGTGAAGGAAACAAATTTTCACGTCATTAAAACTGTACCCCCAGCGCAACAGGGATTTGTAAGTTGGGTGAATGTGTATGCGCCATTTGTATGAAATAGTCAATGAGTAATGATCCCTGATAAAGTGTAGCGCTGGGTCAGTTTTCTGGTAGCAGATTGATGGTTATTATTGATTAGGTTGGTAATAATTATTGATTATATGTTCTTAAAATGAAAGTCGGTGTCTTGTTCTATGTTGTCTAGAAGTACAGGTATGGAGTTACCTCAGAAAATCCAGGGAATGGAAATGTAGCCTGAAGTAGGCAGCAGAAGAGTGCGGGTAAAGAAATCACACTGCAGAAGTACTTTGTCTGTTGTTATACTACTGTACGGCAGAAGGCTGTAGGTGTTATATTTAGGGACAATTTTGTATGAGAGTAGAGTAACTGAAATAGCGAAGGGTCCACTTCCAAAACTCTGGCCTTATCCCAAGGGGAGTACCAAGATCTCTTTTTACACCAAAAAGTCCTCTTGCGAAACTTTAGCCTTATCCCTAGAGGAGTACCAAGTTCACCTGTAGCTTGTTTGGGTGTAAAATAGCACTGGTCGTTATTCTTACTTGAAGTGAAAAAATCTCGTTTTGAAGTAAAGACTATCTCTTTATTTAGTGGAACAGACAAGGTAGCATTGTTTTAAGTTGTTTCTAACAAGAAATGTGATTAAGAAAACTTAGAAATACATTTCCGTAATATTTTGTAAAGGGAGGATCAGTAGCAGGAGTAATACTGATTTCAGAAAAAGCTGCGCTGGCATTGGTCAAGCAGCGGGCGTGAAGTAAGCTCTGATTGGCCGGTTGGTGTGAGCCGTGCTGGTATAGGTTGAGACAGCAGACACGTAGAGAGCTGTGATTGGACGGTTGGTGTGAGTCGCGCTAGTATTGGATGAGAACTGACAAATAGAATAACTAGAATTACGGAAAGGTTTCCTTGTTTATTTTGCTGAGATACATTAGCGTAAAAAGTCAGAAAAATGAAGTTGCTTAAGAAAATAAAGAATTTCTTTAAAAAGGACAAACCAATAGTGACTAGAGAGGGAAATCCTATTCCGCCACCAAGAACGCCTGCTGCCTATATGATGTTGGAGCGAGGATACCATATGTGTACTTGGTTATAGAATTGGGTGGAATATACAAAGGATAATGGTGTTATAGTTTTCCCACAGCATGGTTCGTTGGATTTTGTAGAATTTGAGAAGTCAAATGAGGTCACTAGTGCCAAATCCCAGACCTTCACAGTATGACGCGTTAGAGGAATGGGAAGTAGAAGCATTCGATTGAGAGAAATATCGAGGTGGTAGGAGATACAGAACTTTAATGACTAGATGTCCTTTCGAGAGAGGAGAAGATAAAATAAAAAGGTGGAGGAGAGCTGTGATAACTGAGGGTTTGTACCCAGTTTTGGTTGCTAAAGACAGGAGGCAAATGTAAAGAGAAAAAGAAAGATATAGAGACTTCAAGTTTAAGAGATGATCCAAACGATTCTGATGATGAGTTGTTAGAGGACATTATGAACAAAAGACCTCCGCCAGATCAAGAAAATTCAGATGAGGTGACTCCGAGTGCACCGCAAATGGGAACTCCATTAACTCCACAGATTATGGATAGCTGGAGTAGTACAAGAAAAGGAAATTGACATAATAAATAAGGTAAGAGTAGCGCAGATACAGAAAATAAATCAGTTAAGTCTAAATGCAGAAGCATTGACGTACCGGTAACAATTGGTCCCGTAGTCCCATTGTATGTAGAAAAACAGAATATATCACAAGTACATACTTTGGCAGTCCCAAGGAGTAGTGTCAGGAGTGAAATGGTGATGGTAGCGGATGAGGATGGACAGGCTGACACAAATACTACATTGTTAGATCTTCTGGTTTGTGAGATGATAACAGTAACCCCTAGAAGAAGTATACAAATAGACCCAAGGAGAATAGGGCAGAGCATCATTCCAACGACAGGGAGTTCAGCAGGCCCTCACCAGAGGAATTAAATGATTGGATATAGGGAATGGAAAAGTGGAAACCTCAACCACTGAGTATAAATGTGAGCCAATTGAAAGTAGATTTGGAGGAAATGATTATTGGTACAATAAATCCAGACAGATTAGGGACTTACCAAGATGAAGAGCTGTTGTTCTTTGTGTAAAAGTATTACTTGGAGAGCGTGAAATCTTCATGAGAACATAGCAGAGGCTGCTAGTGAATATGGAATAGACATAGAGAAGTCAAAGGTGTTGCAGAAATCATACAGATTGGCTTTTACTGAAAAGGATTTGTAAAGTTTGAATGCGTCTGGAAAAAGATTACACATAAAGGAGTTGATGAATATTTTGAAAAAATGGGGAGACGTAGAACAGTGGAAAGGTAGATGGACGAAAAAGAAAGAAGAGGCAACTGGAAGAGGAGCATGGATGTTTCCATTGAGAGAGACAGAACAAGTTAAAAAGGCGTGTCCGATGAGAGAAGTTACAGGTGGTGGATATGTTCACGTACCCTGGTCAAGATGGTATATATTATCCTTTACGAATAATTTTCCCAGGATAAGAGAAAAAACAGTTGAGTGGTATAAACAGGTAGAGAGGTTTGTGAAAGTTTCAAAAGATTTATGGACAGAGTGTAAGATTGTTGTCGATTGGCTAATAGAAGAATATCCTAGAGATCCTAAAACAGGTGCACCATCAGATGAGGTAATGAAAAAGTATAATCAGGTGATCACTTTTTTGAAAGGGAAAATTTCCCCTAAGGAAACAGATTGGGTTATGATTGACAGAACCACCCAAGAACCAAAATAATCAGTACATGCCTTCTATGAAAGATTGCTGCATGTATATAAACAGCACTGTGGGTTTGAGAATATTATAGGCAAAGATATGGGACATTTTGTGTATTGTTTTGTGTTTGGATTGAAACTGAAAATTAGTAACATGATTCAGCAGCATTTGATTTGTTGGCAAAGCAAACCAATCAACAAAATGTTGAGGTATGCAAAGTACTTTAGTGACGATATTGAATCGAGGCATAAAAAGTTGAAAGAGAAAATTATGTGGGCACAAGTGAAGGTAGCAGAGCAGCAGGAAGTAAACAGTGGTTCTCAAACAAGTTATCAGATGAATGGGCAGAATCAAAATGGACAGGTACCCAGTGGAGGTAGAGGTAAAATGAGTAAAGAGGAGGCTAAGAAGAAATTTCCTTGTCATGCATGCGGAAAGTATGGACATTGGAAGAACGAGTGTTGATCCACTCAAAAGAATAATGAGGCAAATCAAAATTTAAATCCACAGATGCAGAATGAGGTGGTTGTGAATCAACAGCAGCAGCAGATAGTTGCTCCACAATACTGGTTGCAGTGCAATGAGAGTGATTCAGACTCATCTCAATGACGGCGCCTGAGGGGGAGGAAAAGTGCGTACTTGGCGCATCTATAGCGGTACATCATTCAGGTCCATTTGTTGACGGAAAAGTGGAAGGTAATGATTCTACATTCCTAGTGGACACTAGTGTGACTTGTTCTACTGTGAGAGCAGCAGAAATTCTGAACCTACCCCTCTCGGGAGAAACTATCCAAGTTGTAGGAGTCTCGAATAAGCATATTAGAATACCAGTCACAAATCCAATAGAAGTTCATATTGGAAGTTTCACAGTCATGCATTGTTTTGTGGAATGTGACTCGAGTCCAGTAAATCTCTTGTGCAAAATAAATTGTACCATCTATTGTACGCCAGATGGTATTGCGTTTCAGACACCTGATGAGGAAGTCGCATTTAAAATGATGTTAACAAATTAAGGGACAGAAGGGGATGAGTTGTTTTCACTTCTCATAGAAGAGAATTTGCCTGAAGAATTCAAAAGTACAGTAAGGTCTGATGTATGGGATTTTACAGGAAAGTAAATTGGCCTAATAACAAATGTAGATCCGATTCGGATTAAAGTGAAAGAGGGTGCCATATATCCAAACACAACTCAGTACAAAATGAGAGCAGAAGTAATTGCAGGAGTAACTCCTGTGATTGACCAAATGATTGAACGAGGAATTCTGAAAGAAATATTGAGCAGTCCTTGTAATTCGCGTATTATAGGTATTAGGAAACTCAGTGGAAAATATAGAATAGTGCAGGATTTAAGAAAAATAAATAAGATTGTAGTGCCCTGTTGTCCAGTAGTGCCAATTCCAGCAGTGATCCTGTAATGCTGAATGGTACACAGTGATTGATTTGTGCCAAGCATTTTTCTTGATTCCTTTACACCCAGAAAGCCAGTACCTTTTTGCTTTACAGTTCAGAGACCATGTTCTGGCATGGTGCCAAGCTCCTCAGAGGTACACAGAGAGTCCTTCAATTTTTAAACAGATTCTGAAAAAGTGTCTGGAGACTTTAGTCATGCCAGAAAATTCAGTTTTGGTTCAGTACATTGATCACCTTTTAGTGGCATCAAAGACATGAGAGGCATGTGTAATAGATACCATTGCCTTACTGAACCATTTGGCAGAAGGAAGACACAACGTGCCACCAGCAAAATTGCAATTTTGTAAACAGGAAGTCCAGTACCTAGGACACAAAATAGAAAGAAGAGTCAAAAAGGTGACACCAGAAAGAATTAGTGTAATTAAACAAATGAGCCCACCTACCACTAAGAAAGAAGTCTGAATGTTTTTGGAAATGGTTGGATACTGTGGGCAGTGCATCAGTGGTTTCTCACTGATTGCAAAACCTCTACAGAGGTTGACACGAAAAGATGTGAAAGATCCGATTGAGTTGGATGATGAAAGTATGGAAGCTTTTACTAAATTGCAAAAAAGTCTTTGTTGAGCACCTGCATTGGGAATGCCATATTATGCAAAGGATTTAGCATTATACTGCTGTGAAAGAGATGGGTGTGAACTTTCAGTTATAACTCAAAAACATGGAATGGCACGACGTAGCATATTTTTCTTCTACTTTGGATTCCGTAGCTGCATCGTTGCCAGGCTGTTTGAAAGCAGTAGCTGCTACTTGTGTGAGTCTGGAACAGAGTGAAGCGATTGTGATAGGACATCCAGTCAAGGTGTATGTGCTACATTCAGTTGAGATCCTTTTGACTCGCACCAGGATGCAGTATATGACTTATAGTTGGCTGACTAGGTACGAAAGAATGATTTTGGGTGCTGAAAATGTGATCGTGGTGAGGTGCACAACAGTAAATCCGGCATCCCTATTGCCGAATTCATATTGTGAGGAAGTAGGAGAGGAAGCTGATCATGATTGTCTGGATGTGACAGAATTGTGTACAAAACCCAGGCCACACATAGAGAACATTCCTTTAGATGAATCAGACTGTGTGATGTTTGTTGTTGGATCATGTTTTAGAAATGAGAAAGGTGAACTGTGTAACGCCTATGCTGTTTGCACCATAACGGGAGTTCTAGAAGCATCCGGTTTAAATGGGGTAAACTCTGCCTAAATTGCTGAATTGATAGCTCTGATTAGAGCGTGTAAAATTGCCAAAAGCCTGAGGGTAACCATATTTACTGATAGCCAATATAGTTTAGGGGTTGTCCATGATTTTGGTCAGCTATGGATGCAAAGGGGATTTCTGACTTCTGCAGTTTCCCCTATAAGAAACAGCAACACTGTAAAAGATTTCTTTGATGCTTTACAATTGCCAAAAAAGATTGTAGTGAGGAAATGTTCCGCATATAAATCAGGAGATGATTATGTGACGAAGGGCAACAAATGCGCAGAACAAGTAGCGCGCTCTGTGCACAAAATTCAGTAGCCCTAAACAGAGGGATGGAAAGAGTGTTGATATATAGCTTTAGTTATGTATTTAGAAATCTTAAACATAAATCAGTAAAGGAAACAATTTTTCACGTCATTAATAATTGACCCCCAGCGCAACAGGGATTTGTGAGTTGGGTGAATGTGTATGGGCCATTTGTATGAAATAGTCAATGAGTATTGATCCCTGATAAAGTGTAGCGCTGGATCATGTGCAAATCTAGAGGAATTTGTAAATGTTAACACATAATTGTTTTACGTTAATGCAGACAGTCCTATTGCTAACGGAGAACTTGAAAGAACTTCAGAAATGGATGAGGTTTATCAAATGGATGAATAAGAGGTTGCTACTTCATTAATTTCTGTTAATGATTCAAATGTGAATCTGAAGTAACTACATATAAAAGGAAAGTCATGAAGCATGAAGTACACTGAACATCATATTATGAAAATCAATTAAATAAAGTCGATTTATCCATAACGATATTTTCTATATGCTATTGAACAAATAGGTTTTGTTCTGAGTTTTAATTTACAGAGTGAAAAGCATCGGGGGTTGATTGTAAAAGGATTTTCTGTGCCTGTGTTTCTCTGATTTCACCTTGAAGATTTGATTATTTGAGGTACGCGATTGAATTTGAAATTTGCTGATTTATATTTTACTTGCAATTTGAATTGTGGTAGTTAATTTTAATGAATGCAATGCCATACTTTAAAATACAGTGTGCTTTAGGTAGACTTTGTGGTCTGCAATTTCTGTTTGATACGTTTAAAAATCCTATATAATTACATTATTTTATCGTGTTCTGATGTTCAGATATAGTGAGCAGTTTTTCTTATGCTGTTTCAGTTGATCAAATTTCATGAAACAAGTGATGTCAAATTAAAGTCTGTCAAATCCATATATTGACGAGTTACGAATTGAAATGGAAACTGATACATTGACAAATCATTGGAACTGAAAGTCAATCCAAACAGAAATGTTGGTTCCCTTGAATGTTTTTTTTTAACATATTTACTGAAACATTTGCACCACTGCACGGCTCCATTTCTATTTGCCCACATTTGTAATAACAATTACTCCTTTTCTGCTGCAGAAATCAGGAAGTTTTCTACATCTTTTTGGTAATTACTTTTACATATAGATGATGTAAATCGGTATTGTGTACATAACGATATTGTCTTTCTCCATCTTTTCCTTTCTCATATTTTACAACAAAGGCATTTTTATACTTTCTGCTTTAAATTGATAATTATGCCCTTTTAATTCGGATCTTTGCTTTCTTCATGCCTTGCTTAACAATTGCCATTAGCCCAGTGACTTCCCTTAGTTTATTTGTTATTTTATAGGAAGAAAATCGTATTTACAACTACTAAATCAAGGCAAAATGCACGCCGGGTTTCTTTTAATTGGGAGAATTCTGAACATCTCATGGTTTTGAAACCGTGTATGGCTGCCTTTTCTGTAACGCATGAGCATGGGGGAAGGTTTAACCATCATAGTCCTTCTTCTGAATGTAGCCTGTTTGTTAAATTTACGCAAGAGGATGCAGTGATTGGTATGTGTTCAACAACGTCATCCCCTGGGACGAATGAAGCTCTGGATATTTTAGGTTGCTAAAATGCCCAACTGATGATGTGTTAAATGGGCATTCGTTTTTTAGAGAATTCTTTTGTATATTTAATTTAATATGTTTAGACATGGCTGGTGTTATTGTTTTGTGTAAGTTAATTTTAACGGTTTTATAATTACAAATAAACAAAAATGTGAAAAGTAACATCTGTCACATGAATCTCCTCGGCTATACTTGACTTCTTGCAAGCAGTTATAAATCTGTTCTTCACAAAAGGAATTCCCTGCTCTATGCCAATTAACCTAAGGCCTTTTGTGGGAAATTGTTGGAAAAGAGTTGTTTGGAAACATTTTCGGTGCAGAAAATGCCATGCATCAAATCATCAATATGGAAAGAATGCTGGGACAGTGGATCGTGCGCCTCTCATCCAAAGGTCAGCAGGGGATTAGCGTGGCATTGTTTTAAATGCTGAGCCAGAACGAAGGCTGGAGAATGAAAGGATGCAAAACAAACCAAGGGATGCTCTTCGTGTGGGACTCGACTGACTTTACTGCAAGCAGAGGAATGTGGCAGTCAGGAAGTACAGATCTATTAAATGATTGTGTTGAATTGATGGTGCTGCTGGACAAATTAAATATAGAAATATCTGATGAGCAAAGAGTGAGAAAGCTGTGGGTTTCTCGTATACTGTAGATTAAAAGGGGCATGATCAGGAATCATCAATGCTGGGTTCCCGGAAAAAGACGCTGACCAGTTCAATCAAGGGAATGAATGAGAACTCATGAAAGCATTTCAAATTACACCTATTCCGATAGTTACTTTCCTAGGAGTGAAGCAATTCACGTAGGACACACAAACAATACCATAGAGAGGGGAGAATCACAAAGTTGTGGGTGGAGTTGCTTCAGAATATACAATTATGCATATGTCAAAAATGTCCATGAGAGCAGCAATTTTCAAATCAATTCGGAAGGAAACAGTAGGATGCTACATGAAATGCTGCAGGGTTTGGTGAATCAGACTCAGTAGTCACATAACCAAATAGTTTATACAGCATACAGCAACTCTCACCCTGCTTCTTATGAAAATATCTGAGCCTCTCCCTCAATACCACCTTATTTCCCTGTCTGCATGTCTCCGAGTCCTTCTATCTGTACCCTGTATTCCCCCATCCTCGTGTGCCTGTCTCTTGTCTGGTTTCCACAGTATCCCCGTATCCCAACATTTTAGCCCCTCTCTTCCTTTCCGCATCTGTATCCCTGTCTCTGTTCTTCACTCTTGTTTTCATGTCTTCTGGCCTCCAAGTCTCTCCTACCCTATCTCCGTGTGGCATTATTAGCATCCCACAAGACTATTTCTTGCAAAAAAGCATCAAATGGTGGCACATTGTTCACAAGAATAACTTGCACAATATTAGCCCACATGTGCATAACATAATGCAGTCTACGCAAACTCTGTGCCAATGAATCAACATAACTTTGCATGAAGGCACTTCATACTCTGGCTAGTGACACCTCATGTTGCACCATCGCTAAGCAAACCTCAAGCTGGTCATTAACAGCTCATTAACTAGAGGACTAACCTAACTTCCTTTCGCTCGGCAATGTTATCAGGAGAAAGATGTACTTGATCAACTTCCTTAAAAATCTATCTGCATCTAGTATCAGTATTGTTAGAAATGGGATTTCTGGTTGGCTAGGGCATGCGCCTAAGCCAGGCTGAAACCACCACTCTAGTGAGGGCAAGGGAGTTACACGCGGAAGATAACCCCTGCTCCACCCCCTTTGGTAGCTTGGCACAAGCTGTCAGGCTTATCCCAGAGGCAAAGTGTAAAGCATTTGCATAACACACACACAGTAGCAACACACTAGGCACACCACAAAAGAAACTCCACACAAGGTTATGTAAAAATAGCCTTTGTATTACTCATAAACACATTAGATCATAATCACAAACATACACGGTGCCACGTGGCACTAGGATATACTTTACAGGGGATTATATACATGACAGGGCCAATCGGGCCACTGTCAGAATCATTACAACAGGTAATAAAACCACCAGTAACTACTGGTACAATACTGTACTTAGTGGAAACATATTATGCATAACCACATTAGGCATAAATCACATTTGGCATAAACACATTAGGTTTAAACCACCATGGGCATATATCCTACGTTAGTAGGTCACCTCAGTGGCACTTAGCCTAAACACATTATGCACAACATAATCAGCAACAGTGCACCGTCGCTAACCACAGTCAACAGGTCTCAATATCCCTGGGTGCACACTGGCCCCAATTGGCAGTCCCTGCGCCTCGGCGCTCACCACCGGAACTGCGTGGTAGGGTTGTGAAGGTTCCCTCCTCCACCAGGGCTCACAATGAGGCCTCCAAATTGGCCTGCAAGGTAATGTGGGCATGGGTGCCACACACCCTTGTCTGGGTTTAGCACACAAAAAAGAAAATGCTCCCGTGTTGCAGCTGCCCGCACCCTGGCAGTGCAGCTGTAAGAGTAAGCACCGGCACCAACAGTGCCTTGGGAGCCCCTTTCACCAGGCCCCTCTTGGTACAATGCGCAGGCACTAACCGTGTGCCCTCTCAGCCCCACTCACCAAAGCTCTTCTTCCCGAGTGCACTTGGCGCAACAGCAGGCACCAACAGTCCCCTGTGAGCCCTACTCACCGGGGCACTTCTTGACTCTTCTGGTCCCCACGCTGTCACACAAAGGTGGGGTAGGCACCCGCCTGGACTCAGGCTCTTCCTTCGTCGTGGGAGGCAGTCGGCGGGTCGGCAGTAAGGAGCCCGCGAGGCTCAGGTTCCCTTCTTGGTGCTATGTGAACATGCGAGGCTCCGACTCTAATCCAGCTGCCGCGCTCACTTTCCCCACACGCGGGGCTCCACTCCCTGCTGCAGGAAGAGTCCCCGCCTCCAACCAGGCCCGAATCTGGCCTGACTTCCATCCGGCATCTTCCTCTTCCTGGCCTCCGCCTACCATCAGGCAACCTCCGCCTGACTTCCGGCAGCTGCGGGTGCATGAGGAATGGCGGAGCGAATTCTTCACCGATTTCGCTACCTTCCAGGATATAAGTCCTTAAACAGTGAACTCAACACGGATTCCTGGGCAGAGTGAGCCCACACCTGGGGCTCAGGCCACAGAGGGCTGGACAGCGGCGCCCATGCTGCAGGAAAGCATCCCCCTTCAATCAGCCCTGGGCAAGCCCTCTCCTTGAGGAACAGACTTAGCAGTGCAAAGTCCAGAGCGCTTCCCACATGCCAAGCCCCAAGGTCCTCAGGGGAAGGGATGGGCAAAGCTGGTCCCAGGCAGGCCAGCTCACAGGGCCCTCCAGCAGAGGGGAAATCCCTTGTGGCGGTTCCTCTTGGGGCCCAGCAGGTACAAACAAGCACCCAAAACAGCACGCCACCATGGGGTCACAGCCCCAATATTTATACTAAGTTTGTCTTTTTTTGCTCAGGCACAGGGCTTGGGGAACCAGTCCCAACTGGTTCTGGGGGGTACTGAAGCACTTTGTTTAAAGTGCTCATACCCTCCTTGTCACGTTGGGCTCTGTCCTCAGACACACCACAGGGCAGTGGAGCCAGCATTGAACAAGGCAGGCACAGACCTATTCAGGGTCAGGGGCTACTCCTCCCACTACTCCAAATGCAGATCTGCCTATTCAGCCTAGCGCTGACTCACCCTGCCCCTCTGGAGCCACACACCTCACCAGCCCCTGTCACTCCAGAGCCAGACATGCAATACACATCAGGCAGGCAAAAACAAATAGCACACAGAAATGCCAACTTAAAAAAGTGGCATTTCTAAAATACTGATCATAAATCTGTGCACACCATTATGCAGCATTTATTATCACTATTCCAAACATACCAAACTTGACTACGCTGCTCCTCTCATATCAGGAATTACCACTGAAAACACTTATCAGGGAATCCCCAATGCATTCCTATGAGAGGGCAGCCTCACAGCAGTGAGAAACCAAAATGGGTGTTTGTCACTATCAGGACATGTCACGCACTTAAGGTACATGTCCTACATTTTACCTACAATGCACCCTGCCCATAGGGCTAGCTAGGGCCTACCTTCGGGGTGACTGACATGCAGTAAACAAGCTTTGGCATACCCAATAGGTCTCGCTTTTGGGACCTTATAAGTATTTAGTTATGCAGCACAATATCCTTGGTGCAATAACATCAACTGTTGCATGGCTAAAAACTTATAAGGTCCCAAAGGCGAGACCTATTGGCTATGCCAATGCCTGTTCTCTATGTAGGCTGCTGCATGGCTGGCCCGCTTGGCGAGACTTGTTCGCATGCCTGGGCCTCGGAGGCGTGCGCACAGCGATCACCTTTCGCACACTTGTGAACTTTGCTTTCGTGCACTGTAAACCAGACCTCCTTTCACTTCCTGGCGCTGGCTCTGTAGTCAGCCAACTGCTACCTGTTTGTCTTAGACGCAGCTGTGGTGGGTGGGAGGACGGAGCACAGAGATGAAGAGACAGCAGGTGAATAAATCCATTAATCGGATTTATGGGGGTTATTTGTGCGGCACTGGAATGTGTTTATGGCAGCACCGGTATGCATGGGATGACGAAGACGGCAGTATCATGACATTTCACAAGACTGGCCTCAGTGTGTCAGGAGTGTGTTTGAAGGGACAGGTGTGTTTATGATTTCACACGTTCTGCTTGTGATGGGGCAATTAGGCTCAATCCGGGGCATTATCTCACCGGGGTGGGTTGTGATAGGGGACCTGTGCACTGGTACATTTATGTGTGTGTGTATTCATGCCATTGTATAAACTGGGTGTCGTAGCACAAGCGAAGTAGTGTGATTGCACAAGTGCGTTTACATATGTCTGAATTCACCAGTATATTTATAGTGCCAGAAGTGTTTACAGGATAGCGCCTACCATCACTACAGAGCTTAGAAAGGGACATATGTACACCAGTTAGTGCATGACATCACTTATAGATTACCCCCACCCCCGTGCGAACCCACCCGCCTGTTTTGCCAGCCACGACTGCATAAGACCTCCGGTGGCCCTTGGCAAAGTTCGCACTGTATAAAAACTACAAAAAAGGCCGTTGACCTGCCTTTCAGGTTAGCACATTCTGTTGTCTTGCTCAAAAAGATCATTATATGCGGAGGGCTGCAAAGCGTTTGAAAATGATACCAATTTGTCACCCTTACATTTAATTTCACTTTGCATAGATCTTCACTCGTTTATTTATTTTGCATGTTTGTTGTCAGTTTTCGTCTCAGTCAAGGTTTGCTAACTAACATACATCGACACAAAAGTTGCCTGGATTTCCGCCCTACCACTTTCAAATGTCACCAGCCACCACTGCAATTCTGGCTGGGACATTGCGGGAAGAGACGTGTACATCTTTTTGTTTATGCGGTAGGATAAAAAATTCCACGGTTACAGCACAGATTTTGCAGTGTGGAGTGACAACACTTATTTATACGCAAAATAGATTATCTTGTAGGTTCAGCGCACTTGACGTTTTGCCAACTATATTCCGTACCTAGATTACGCACTAAACTGTTTCCATGGCAACTGAATCCCAGTCCAAACTTCTGGTACCTCAAGCAATCCCATTTATGCCATCTGGTAGCGCGTGCAAACTTCAGAAATAGTAACTTGCACATTTCCATTAAGGAGCATTTGCTGACTCTTCCAACTCGCAGGTATAGACAATCTGATCGAAAAATTCGACTACTGTAAAGTTATTCATGCAGCCCACAGAAGCTTATACATTCACAGGGCGAGGTACGGATATACTAGACTTTCTTAGTAGTCATCGGCCACATCTTCCAATTTGTTTGAACCACACAAGAAATTACAGGAGGAATTATTTACACAACTCCTTTTATAAGCCTTAAAAACAGGAACCTCAAACATAAAGTAATTTACACAACTAACCTTACTAAAGATACACACAAAAACCGCAGTTCAAGTAATGTTAATGCATGCTAAATGTTTTTTTCTGTTTGAAAAATACAAAACATTGTCACAAAAGCCTTAGTCGTTATCTGCATCCACGTCAATCGGGGGTAGCCAGAGGTAACAAATGCTAGCCTGTCATGCCATTTAGCTTTCCTGGCACGCCACTGGACTCTGGAGTCAAGAGGTAAGCCGCATGAAAAATAGTGAACGGGGCTTTAAAATCTCTGTTTACATTCTGAGGTTTCCGGTGCATGCCCTTCAGAAAGCAACTGGTCGGCTTATGTGCGTGAAAATGATTAGACTTGTGATGTCACTGGGGTAAAGGGGTGGGTAGTGTCACATCCGCCAGAACCTGACATGGCTAGAAGAGAGGCAGATGAGTCTGTGTCCTTGAAGGCATGTCTGGTGCGAGGCAGTGTCAGTACAAGTAGACACTGTGCATGTATGTGGTGGATGCAACCTGTGGGGGCAGTGTCAGTGCAAGTTGCCGCAAGAGGATAAGTAGGTAGTGTCAGCACAAGTAGTTGGTGAGTGCGACCTGAGGGGGCAGTGTCTGTACAAGTTGCCGCAAGAAGATAAGTAGGTAGTGCCAGCACAAGTTGACAGAGGGCCGGTAGTTGGTGGGTGCAACCTGAGGGGGCAGTGTCAGTATGTAAGGCAGAAAGGCGTTCCTGAGTGCTGATGGCTGGCCTAGCGCATGGCGGATGCACGTGTGCACGCTCACTTACACGCAAGCGCTAGGCCAGCCAGGAGCACTTTGAAGAACTCACATACAAAATGTCTCTTCGAGCAGCGCTTGCGCGCTGACTCACCGAGACCTAAAAAAGGGGGTCACAGACGTGGCACACACTTTAGGTGTCACGTCACAGCAGCGGTAAAACTGCGCGCACAGGCCCTGCAATGGCAGAGGCCTGAGACAGGTTTGAAAGGCTACTTTGGTGGCTGGCGCAAGCAGCACTGCAAGCCCACCAGTAGCATTTAATTTACTAGCCCCCGATATCTGAGATACCACTTTACAAGGGACTGACAGGTAAATTAAATACTCCAAACAGGTGTAGACCATTCTTACCATGTTTACAACAGAGAGCACACACACTTTACACTGGACAGCGGTGCTAAAGTGCCCAGAGACCTAAAACCACCAACATCAGGTCAGAAAAAAGACTAGGAGGAAGGCAAAAAGTTCAGGAAATACCCTGCAAAAAGGGCCAATTCCAACACAACCCCCTTTCAGTCAAAAGCCAGGGTAGACCAATCATTACCTTGATGGGCTTCCCTGCTTGGGGCGATAGAACGCGGATGCAGGCCCGCAACTGCAGGGGAATACTCCAGTTCTACGCCAAACTGAACCCAGGTGGTTCTCTTGGTCAAAGCTCCCAGGACCAACTAAGCTACCCCACTGGTACTCCCTAGCTTTCCGCGACCAGGACCAGGCCCTACGCCATCCAGATGTCTCTGGTCCTTGCCATCTCACAGGGTGTTGGGCAGTAGCCCCAGGTATATAGTACCCATTCTCCACTCTACCTCTCATCGGTGCAGTTCTAAACTGCCACTGATCCTCCTACCGGGGTCCGCACCCTCAGGCTGACCAGAGGTCTTGTGCAAGGCTCTCCTCCCCTTACCTCTCCTTCTGGGGTTCCGCACTCTCCTCCCAGGAAAAGCACCCTCAGAACCAAATCAGTCCTCCTAAACAATTCTCCCACCAGTTCAGGACCTCTCTCCAGCAACTGGTCTCCCAACCTAGGGTCTAAACCCTCAGGTTGCACTGGGGTCAGAGGCGAGGACTCCCTCCCTCAGCACCCTCTTCCAGAGTTCTGCAGCCTCCCACTTGGAGTGGTACCCCTAGAAGACAAACCGGTCAGGACACTGCTTACAGATGTCCTTCCCTCCAGGTCAGGCAACACCTGAACCTGGCTTCCCAACCCAGGGACTAAACCCTGCGGTTGAGCACCCGCCTGGCAAACCAGGACTTCCTGAGGAGCAAGCATGACCCCCCTGAGGGTAACACATGACTCATGTGTTGTGTGACAGTCTGCCTGGCACAGATCTCCCGACCCCTGTCCATCTGACAGTGCACGAAGATCCCCCAGGACAGAAGTGGTGTCACCATGGTCACTCCTAGGAGGTTCAGCCCTTCTGGCTGGCCTCTGACCCACTGGTTCTCCCACTGGGGAACGCATCCCCCTCTCACCCCTCTGTCTGGACTTCTGCACCCTCCACTTAGGAGTGGCACCGCCAAACAGTAGAACTGATGGAGGTCTGCTTACAGACACTCCAAGTTCTCCTGACACTGGGAGATCCCCCTCAATGGATGGACTACCAGTTCAGCCTAGGCTCCCCACCTGGTGTTCCCTTAAGGAACTCTACAGGCCCTGAGACTGAGTTTCGGGCACCTTGGGATGCATCCCATTCTCACTCCTCTGCAGAGACAGGACGCGAGTCCCTACACCCCTCCCACTACAACGGGACCTACCTGGGCTACTCTGAACCTCTCCCACCACTCTGGGCTGGGAAATACCTGAGGCACTCCTCTTAGGGTCACTCACAATGCCTCCTCAGACTCTCTGGCACGCACCCAGAGGTCTGCCTCCCGTGCAGGCTCCCTGCGATCAGAGAACTCACACTCCAACAGGTGTTGGCGTAACCCCGGAAAACAATTACTGAACATGTGCTCTCTGACAACCATATTGATTCAATAGGTCTTTAATATCAACACAGAATTTCTGATCCAGACACACATAATTTTCTGAAATACTACCTGAGCTCTTAGAGTGCGAGAAATGTTTACCCCGAACATTTCCATTTTCACTCCTCTGCAATCCTCTTCAATGCTCTCCTCTTCCATTTCCTTGCTCGTTCACTTTCTTCATCTATCACTTGCCTCATTCTTCAATTATTATCCCCCTCTAACTTTGGAAGATGTCCTTTATCCAGAAGTAAACCATAACTTGCAGATGGCATTTAACGTGGGGATTTATTTTCCATTCTCATCTGGTTGTGATAATACTGCACCAGAATGGAATGGTATAGACAAGAATACTCATGACATTACAATATTGGATTTCTACATAATAAGAGTTTAAGGGCCAGACGTATCAAGGCTTATTGCATTCGCCATTTACGAATTCAAAAAGTCCTTTTGCAGTGTATACCTTTTTGCATTCGCAATATAGGTGATCACAATTTTTTGTGATGACCTAAATTACGAATGCATTTAGGGAATTGCAATTTGCGATTCCCTAAATGCAATGCATGTAGCATTTGCTGAATGCGACTTTGCATTTAGGAATCGCATATTACAATCAACTTCAAGTTCATGGTAATTCCCGAATCCTGTGAAAATGCACAAAAGTGCATTTTTTAAAGTGCCATGTGGCACACACACATGCCCCTTGGATTTGCATTCAGAAATTGCGATTAACAATTTGGTAATCGCAAATTGTGAATGCATTATGTGGCCCGATGCCTGAAGTGGGTATTAAGAAAACTACTCAAGATGGCCTTAAACTGTGTTTTAACTCCTTTATTGAAATATGCAGTTATTTAATTGTTAACAGTGCAAAATCCTTGTTCACGTGTTCCAACGTCTTCTTTCTCTTTCAGGTTCTTCGGAGTTCCTCCCCGCCAGCACCCTTGACAGAAAACAAAGAACCAGGTGAGTGTCTGCCTTTGTTTAGTGGGGGGGGGAATGTTTGCATTACTATGAGAGGGGCTCCGTGTTTAGCTACGTAGTGATTATATGCAAAAAGAAGAAATATATATATTGGGAAGTACTAAAATAAATAGAGAACTGGCTCGGGCCTTTGTATCCCTGTTCTCTTCACTTGTAGATGAGGGCGTCTATCTGTTTGTCCTCTTTTTTTTTTCTTTGTTTTTTTTTAATTTATACTTTTATTCCCTCCCTCCCTTTCTTTTTCCTTTTCTCCTTTTTATTTGGTTAACCACTGTCTTAGAGGCCTCCTTCTTTTTTTTCCTGTTCTGGGGATTCCCTTTTTTCCTTTTCTCCTCCCCTCCCCTCCCCTTCACACTTCTCTGGTGCTTCAGCTGGACTGCTGGTTTCTATTGAAGAAACAGGCATGCACCTGGTGGAGCCACGCCCCTCCTGGGATGCGGCGGGAACCTTCAGCAGACTGGCGGCGAGGGAGCTCCTTCTCAGCCGGGTCTTCTCCTTGGGGTCTTACGGACAGCACTTACTCCCTCTTCTTTGCTCCTTCACGCGTTCTTCCTGCAGCACACACCTGGTCTCCGTCCTCTCTCATCTTGTGTGCTGCACGCGCCGGCGTCCCCTTCTTGTTCTGGGTCAGTTGCGGTGTCGTGTCTCCTACCCTGTGCCTGACTTCCGGGCCAGGCAAGGAGGAACGAACTGTCGGTTGCGTTGTCGTCACCGGGTTGGTGACAGATCCCCATCCCTGTATTTTCCTGATCGGGAAAGAGGGGAAAACATGATAGGAAATTTGGCCCTATAAGGTCTTTCCCTGAGTTATGGAGCACTTCAAACTGAAAAGGTTGTTATGTTATGTCAGCCTGTTTTATAGAGCGCACAGCTGCCCCAGCAAAGAAGCGTCCCAGCGCTAAAGCAGAAACATAGAGGCTGATGATAGAAAAAAAACACTAAAGTGGAGGGAAAAGGTGAGTTTTGATAGCCTTACGGAGAGCCAGGTAGTTATTCATGGCACGGATGAATAGTGGCAAAGCGTTCGAAAGTTTGGCAGCAAATAAACTAAAAGAGCGCCCGCCTGAACCAGCCCTACTCACCCGGGGCACAGCCGCCAGGTGATGTCCCATCGAACGATGTTGACGCGAGGGAGAATAAAATTAGAGCAGGTTTGACAGAATGCCAGGAGAGGAGAAGTTCAGAATTTTAAACGCGGTATAGAGGGCCTTGAATTCCACTCGGTTGGCAACAGGCACCCAGTGTAGCCGACGAATAGCACTGGAGGTGGGACAGGTTCTAGGGAGGCCTAGAAGAGTTCTGGCCGCAGCATTTTGAACTCTCTGCAGTCTCAGGACTTCAGTCTTGTTGACCCCTAAATAGAGTACATTGGCATAGTCCAGTCTTGACAAGATGGAGGCCTGAATAATCATCTGCCTGATGGGCGGGTCGAAAAACCCCAGCAGCGGTTTGAGCCCCCTTAATATGCCAAAACAGGTCCCTGCAACTTTCTTAGTTTGAGACTGAAAGCTGAGGGCCGAGTGAACCCAGACACCTAGATCGTTCACCACCTGCTTAGGGGTGGGTGCACAGCCCAGTATAGCCGGCCACCAACGTTCACCCCACAGCACTGGGTCTCTCCCTACCAGCAAAACCTCTGACTTGCTAGAGTTCAGTTGGAGACAGATGGCAGTCATACACTCGGCGACAGCCGTAAGATCGTTCAGAAACTTAGAGGCCTCCCCCACGGAATTGTCCGAGAGTGCGACTACCAACTGTGTATCATCAGCATATGATACAATTGTGAGCCCTCTGCTCCTGGCCAGGACTGCTAAAGGTTGAACATAGAGGTTAAAAAGCATAGGGCTCAAGGCAGAGCCCTGTGGAACCCCTTGTTTGTTGGAATGGGTCATGGAGACATATGGTGGGGCCATAACCTGGAAGGTCCTGTTAGAGAGAAAGGAGGCAAACCAATCCAGGGCAGAGCCCACAATGCCCGCTTCCTCCAGCCTTAGCAGCAGGATCTGATGAAAAACCGTATCAAATGCGGCACTGAGGTCTAAGAGAATCAGAGCCGACGTACGACCCTCATCTAGAGCAAGCCTAAAATGCTCGATGACAGCTAGGAGGGCAGACTCCGTGCTGTGGCCTGGGTGAAAACCATTCTGAGAGATGTCTTGGCGATTATTCTCCTCTAGAAATCCAGTGAGAATAGAATTAATGTATGTCTCAGTAATCTTAGTGACCCACGGCAGGAGCGAGATAGGGTGAAAATGTTTCAGTTTGGCTGCGTCCAGGGTAGGTTTCTTAAGCAGAGGAACCACCCTGGCTTGCTTCCAAGTACTGGGAACAACTGCCCTGGACAAGGATAGATTGATCACCTGGCTCCGAGGTGTAAGGAGCACAGGTAACAATTTAATGAATTAGTCAGGCTTGAGGGGTCAACAGGGGAGCCAGATTTAATCTTGTTACATAACAGCTGTAACTCATCCAGGGAGACCAACGGGATAGTGGTCAATTTGTGTATAGGGAGTGGTCCAGGCACATGGTCAAGACACATGACAGCATGAGGGAAGGTCTTGTAAATATTCTCCACCTTTGAACAAAGAAGGTGGCGAGAGCCTCACTCTGTTCATACGATGATATTAGAGGCACTGCAGGAATCCACGGCTGTTTCAGATCTTCCAATATAGCGAAGATGGTTTTAGAGGGGTTACAACTGCTCCTGTTCTTGCCGGCAAAGTAAGCTTCCCGCTCTGTATGAATGGCCCTGTGATAATTTTTGATAGCCACCTGATAGCACTGCTTC
This sequence comes from Triturus cristatus, assembly GCF_964204655.1. NCBI lineage: Eukaryota > Metazoa > Chordata > Amphibia > Caudata > Salamandridae > Triturus > Triturus cristatus. The sequence continues at coordinate 510,734,088 of NC_140580.1, read as the reverse complement.
TGCTTAAGGTCATACTCCTGTCTCCATATCCGTTCCAACCTATTGCAGGTTTTACGCACAATGGCAAGCTTGTCATTGTACCATGGGCTGGATTTAGAATTACGGCTTTTTGACCACTTTGAAGGAATAAGTAAATCAAGAGGATGCAAATCCAGTCAGAAAGTGCTTTATCAGCAACATCTGGATCTGTAGGCATAATAAAGGCATTCGTTGTAAGGAGGTCATGAAATTGGTCGAGATTAAGCTTATGCCAGGGCCGTTTGAATACGAATTTCTGAGGCAGCCTCCGAGAAGGCATAACCCCCGAGAGAGACATGGGTACCAAATAATGGTCAGACCAACACACCGGAATAGGAGTGTGTACTGAGAGGAGAGAAAGGTTAGAGAACACTGGGTCCAGCAAATGGCCCACAGAGTGTGACCCTGTTCTAGTTGCAACAGTTGACATGCTCCCAGGTCAGCAAATAAATTGCACATCTCCGCTTCCTGGGAGTTATCTAGATGCAAATTCAAATCCCTAATGACACTGCAATTGGCAGCACTCGTAGCCAGGATAGTGACAGTATCCACAAACGCCGCCCTAAACTCTTTAGAGGTTCCAGGCGGACGGTATATCAATAGCCCTGACATGGTATACCAGGCGTTAAATGAGAGCCCGAAATGTGCACACTCACAACCAGCCAGAGTCTCATTAACGAAGGTACAGGTATAGCAGGATTTAAAGACAACTGCGATACCACAACCTCTAGACTCTCTATTGAGGGTCACAATGTTAAAGTCCTGGGGGAGTACCAAACCTTGCACGGACTCCGTTTCAGCAGATAACCAAGTCTCAGTTAAAAAAGGAGCATCAGGAGATTCCTCAAGCAGCAGATAGTACACATCAGAGAAATGTTTAACTAAGAAGGGGCAGTTGAGGCTTAAGAGTTTGAGGTTATTTTTAGAACATGAAGGAGGAGGGGGAGGTAGGGTCAGTGTCCAGGAATTAAACCCACAGTTTAAGCAACAAAACGGGCCCTCTGGAAGAAGGCATAAAGGGTGGTTGCAAAGGCGCAAAGCATTCCTATAGAATAAGCCTACCTTTGGTGAAACCGGCGGCTTGTCTGATATCTGGCAATGTCCAGGTGCAGACGGGCGCAGACGGGCTTGCCTTAGGCACGTCTGCGGCGTCCGCTGCACAGTCACGATCTAATCATCCTAAGTACTGGAGATCGCAGGGCTAGTCCCACCCCCCAGAGCCCACCCGGAAGTGCGTGAGGCTGCAGGGACAGTTGAAGTGAGAGAAACAACCTAAGCACCCAGGGGTTGTTTCCTTTGTTTTTACTTAACCAGGTGAGTGGTGCGTGGTCCGTATATAATACAAAAGGCTTACCCACTAGGTAATATCGGAGTTTTTCGATGGCCCATTTAATGGCCAAACACTCTTTTTCTATTGTGGAGTAGACGACCTCATGGGGGAATAGCTTTCTGCTGATATACAGGATTGGTTTTTCTACCCCTTCCTCGTCCTATTGTGCAAGCACAGCCCCTATACCTACATTAGAGGCGTCTATCTATAAAATAAAGCTCTTGGTAAAATCTGGTGCAACAAGAATCGGGGCAGACGTGATCCTCTCTTTTAGGGAGTGGAAAGCCGCTAGTGCTTCGTTGGTAGGCTTTTGGAATCTATTAGTGGCCGTCTCCTTTTTTAACAGATCGGTCAGAGGTGCTGCTATGATTGAATATTTAGGAATGAACCTACGATAATATCCTAATAACCCTAAAAAAGGATCGGAGCGCCCTCTTATTCTTTGGAAAGGGGATTTTGGTAATGGCCCTGATTTTTTCGGTTTGGGGTTCAATCAGACCATTGCCCAGCAAATAGCCCAGGTATTTGACTTTGTTAAACCCTACTCTCGACTTTTTTGCATTTATGTGAAGATTGGCCTTTTCTAAGTCAGTTAGGATTGAGTGTAAATACTTTAAATTATTGTCTCATGAACGGCTGAATATAATGATATCGTCTAAATAGGCAGAGGAGTACCCAAGATGGTCTTTAAGGACTATGTTCATTAGTCTTTTAAAAGTGGCGGGGGCCCCATGAAGTCCAAAGGGAAGCACTGTAAAATGAAACAGACCAAAAGGTTTGGAGAAAGCTGTTTTCTCCTTGTCTTCACTCGTTAAGGGGACATGCCAGTACCCCTTTGTAAGGCCGATCGTGGTGCTGTACTTGGCATCTCTTATAACTTCAATTAACTTGTCGACCCTAGGGAGAAGATAAGCGTCTAATTTGGACATTTTGTTGACGACCCAAAAATCTATGCAAAAATGTATACTCCCATCAGGTTTGGGAATCAAAACAATAGGAGAGGACCAATTGCTCTGAGAGGGTTCTATCACCTTCATTTTTACCATCTGTTCTAGTTCCATCAGTACCGCCTTTCTTCTAGCTGCGGGAATACGATAGGGCTTTTGTTTTACCGCGCTTCCTTCAGGAGCTAGATGGGTTTTTCCTGGGACATCGGAAAAGACCGAGACAAACGGTTGTAACATCTTGTTTAGTTCTTCTTTTTGTTCCTCAGATAAGTCCCAATTGATAATTAACTGGTCTAGAGTGGACGATAAGCCCGGTTCTAGGTACCTTTGTTGTACGTTTCGTGGTAAGGGACCAAACCATTTTTTAGGAGGTTTATGTGGAAAGTCTGTTCTTTATGTTTTCCCAATTGTAACCGGTAAGAGAGACTACCAACCTTGGCTGTTATTTTAAAAGGACCCCTCCATTCAGATTATAGTTTATGAGAAGAGGTTGGTAACAACACCAGAACCCAGGCGCCAGGTTGGTATACTCGTAGCCTTTTCCCCTTGTCATATAGTTGTTTTTGATTGTTTTAACTTTTCTCTAGGTACTTTGTTGCTAATTCCCGATATAGCCTTTGAATTGTTGGGTATAGTCTAATACGTTGTCTGCTGCGGGTTTTATATAATTCTCCCATGCTTCTCTAGTGATTTCTAAAAGGGTTCGGGGTTTTTGACCATAGAGCAATTCAAAGGAGGAACAACCTAAACTACTCTGGAATTGGCTTCTTAGCACGAATAGAGCTAAGGGAAGCATTTGGTCCCAGTGTTTTCCTTCCCCTGACAGCATCTTTTTTAGGAGTACTTTAAGGGAACCATTGTATCTTTCAACTAACCCATCGGTTTGAGGATGGTATACTGAGGTTTTTAAATGTTTAATAGTCAGCTGATTACATATTTGACCCATGAGTCGTGATACAAAGGGGGTACCCCGGTCGGTGAGGATTTCCTTTGGAAATCCAACACGGGAAAACAGCTCTATAAGATGTTTCGCAATGGTCGTGCTATCAGGACTACGAAGGGGGAAGGCCTCCGGATAATGAGTAGCATAATCTATGATAACGAGGGCGTATTGGCATCCCTTACTGGTTTTTGGTAAGGGGCCGATGAGGTCCATTCCGATTCTTTCAAATGGGGTTCCTATTATTGGTAAGGGTTGAAGGGGTGCCTTGGGAGGTAGGTAGGGGTTTTTCTTTTGACATAGTTCACATTCTAGGCAGTATTTTCTTATAAGGGTGAAAATACCATACCAGTAGAAATTTGTAAGGATTTCTTTGGTTGTTTTCTCTGGGTCTAGATGTCCAGCTAGTAAATGGAAATGGGCATAAAAAAATGTTTGGTCTTGGAATTCCTTTTGGTACTAACAATTGGCGAGGGTCAGTGGGCCCCGGGATTCGGTATAAAAGCCCATTTCATATCTGGAAATGGGGAAACACCTGGGTACTGTTCTGTCGGGCTTTGTCCCAGATAGGTTGCAGGAGTACGTCATTCATTTGAGTAAAACGGAAATTACGGTCAATTATCCATGGCTCAGGAGCTAAAAGAGCATTCTTGGGGACAGAGTTCTGGTTCCTTTTTATCTGCATCAGCATGGTATAGAACATTTCTATAAAATGAGGGTTATCAGTTCCTATGATGAGGTCTTCAGAAAGATTAAGGAGTACACCTACTTTTATGTCGATGGATCCGCTGGATGTGGAAAGTTCCAGTCTAGCAACGGGATACTGTGTAACGTCTCCATGTACACATCTGATGTGTACATATCTCTCGGACAAGATCTAACAAGGTAAAACAAGTTCTGCCATGATCACAGATTGCTTACAACCAGAGTCTAACAAGGCAGTTGTTGCCTTTTTGGTGATTTGTATACTTACAAGAAACATGGGACCCATTTCTTGTGTAAGATAAACGGGGCTTGGGGCATAATAGATTTTCATTGGTTCATCTGATACTTTCTTGTTTTTGCAAAAACGGGCAATATGGCCCCACTCGCCACATTCGAAAAATTGGGGTCCAGACGGAAGATGGAGGTCTGGTTTGGTCTGGATGGCTCTCCTACCCTCACTAAGTGTTCTGTTCTGTTTTCTTTCGGACGGAAGATTAGCGGCCCTTGGGGTTATGTCGATGGGCGATCTCCACTTCATGAGAGGCAATTTGGGGCTGAAATGGTGACAAAGAAGTTGCCATTTCAACAGCTTGTTCACTATTGAGTCCTGAATGTTGGTGTAACCACCGTTAAGTATGGTAGGGGAGAGCCTCAATAAACTGTTCAAGACAAATTTTCTCCACGATCTCTTCCTTATTGTGATTGAGGGGTTTTAGCAATTTATCAACAGCCATTCTCAATTTGAAATATAGCACCTTCGGGTTGTCACCAGGCTTTCCCTCTGGTGTCTGAAGCGCAGTCTGTATGCTTCTTCGTCCAGACCTGCCCTGTCTTAATACTTTCTTTATGTCCTCATAGGTGGCAGTTTCTTGAGGATTGGCGGTTTGGTATGCTGCCTGGGCATCTCCGGACAACAATGGGGCTAGATAAAAAGGCCATCTTTCTAGGGGCCAGGGACGCGCCCTTGCTGTACGTTCGAAATTTGTTAAAAAGGCATCAAGGTCGTCACCGGGTTACAGCTTATGTAAAGTCACCATTGGGGCGTTGTGTGGAATCGTTTTATAGGTTGTTATTCCTGAAGTCACCTGTATCTGTTCTTGAGCAAATTTGGCCAACTGATCCGTCTGAGTCTTTAAAATGTCCCGAAGCAACTCCCGATCGGCTTGGGCGGATGTCATCTGGCGTTCTAAAGCCCATTCGAGCTTTTGCTGCCCTTGTACGAGATGCTCTATCTAAGCTTCCATTTTTATCAATGGTAAGGCTTATGCCCGCATTCTCCACCATATGTGGCCCGATGCCTGAAGTGGGTATTAAGAAAACTACTCAAGATGGCCTTAAACTGCGATTTAACTCCTTTATTGAAATATACAGTTATTTAATTGTTAACGGAGCAAAATCCTTGTTCACGTGTTCCAACGTCTTCTTTCTCTTTCAGGTTTTTCAGAGTTCCTCCCCGCCAGCACCCTTGACAGAAAACAAAGAACCAGGTGAGTGTCTGCCCTTGTTTAATAGGGGGGGGGAATATTTGCATTACTATGGGAGGGGCTGCTCGTTTAGCTACGTAGTGATTATATGCAAAAAGAAAAAATATATATATTGGGAAGTACTAAAATAAATAGTGAACAGGCTCGGGCCTTTGTATCCCTCTTCTCTTCACTTGTAGAAGAGGGTGTCTATCTGTTTTTTTCTTTGTTTTTTTCTTTTATTTATTCTTTTATTCCCTCCCTCCCTTTCTTTTTCCTTTTCTCCTCTTTATTTGGTTAGCCCCTGTCTCAGAGGCGTCCTTCTTTCTTTCCTGTTCTTTCCCCTCCCCTCCCCTCCCCTTCACACTTCTCTTGTGCTTCAGCTGGACTGCTGGTTTCTATTGAAGAAACGGGCATGCACCTGGTGGAGCCACGCCTCTCCTGGGACCCGGCGGGAACCTTCAGCTGACTGGTGGCGAGGGAGCTCCTTCTCAGCCGGATTTTCTCCTTGGGCTCTCACGGACAGCACGGACTCCCTTTGCTTCACTCCTTCCTGCGTTCCTCCTGCAGTGCACACCTGGTCTCCGTCTTCTCTCTCCTCTTGTGTGCTGCACGTGCCGCCGCCCCCTTCTTGTTCTGGGTCAGTTGCGGTGACGTGTCTCCTCCCCTGTGCCTGACTTCCGGGTCAGGCAAGGAGGAACAAACTGTCGGTTGTGTTGCCGTCACCGGGTTGGTGATACATTCCTATTCATTCCTATGTGCCTATAGGCCCATACGAATGAATGGGAATGCATTCCCTCATAGCGAATTGGAATTCGTGATTTGCTATTAGGGACTGTTAAAGAATCGCTAAATATTTTGCAACTCCTACATACATTGCATTTCGCGATTTCAAAATAACGAATTGGTAAAATTTGCTATTTCTGAATTGCAAAATGCTTTCTTGATACATCTGGCCCTAAGTTCCTAGATGGCATTTACGCACCCAGGTGAAGGTGTAGGTGGCTCTTTAGGAGTAGATTTTGTTAGGTCAGCCTGAGGTGCAGTTATTTTCGCAAATTGGGATGCAAATCACCAATAATAACCCATCAACACAAAAAAGGACTATATATATTCACTGAAAAAAACGAAAAAACAAAAGGTAAAGTAATGTTATGGTTAGGTGAAATGATCAGTAAGAATGTAACATTTTAAACTTTAAAAACCACGAAATTCACCAGTCATAGTTTTAGTTATCTCAAGTAACTATAACTCGTGCTCTAATGTAACCATAACTCACGCCGCCGCAACGCACAATTTTCTCATCAATAATCGCTGCAAATGTTGCAGTGATAGTATAAATAACGTTATAGAAGATGTCACGAGTGATGTATTATGCGGGGTAATTAGCAGTGCCTGGCGAGTGCACGAGTTATAGTTATGTTAGGGCCCTGGGGCTAACCCCTGTGCATGGTGCCAACCGCACGCTTCACACGGTCGAAGGAGTCGGCCCCAAGTGTGTGGTGGCCAACCTCTGTAAAGGCAGCCAACCTCACATTGCGCAGGGCCTTTGGTCACACACGGCGAGGGGCTGCGGACAGGACCTGCAGCCAACCCCTACATGAAGCCAAACCCATGCTGTGCAGGGCCTTTGGCTGTACGCAGTGGGGTCTTGTCCACAGGGCCTGTGGGCAACCCCGGTAAAGGCAGCCAACATCAAACTGCGCATAACCTGTGACGGTGCATGGAGGGTTAGCCACAGGGCCTGGATATTTTTTTGTAGGTTAGGGGGACTGATTATGGACCTGGGGACCCAATGCCCCAGGGCCATATATATCCAAAAGGGGAGGGGCTGCATGACCCCTCCTCCTCAAGACTCATTAGGCCCTGTAGATCTCATCCCCCAGGGCCTTTTTCTGTTAAGGGGGGTGGCCCGCCTTCCCGAGCCTTATTAGGATCTCGGTACCCCATCCCCCTGGGACCTACTTATTTTAAAGAGGAGGGTGGGCACATGGCTCCCCTCCCTAAACCTATTATGGCCCTGGGGACCCCATCCTCCAAGGCCATATATATATTGAAAAGGGAGGGGGGCCTCATACCTCTCCTCCCCGAGCCTAATTAGGCCCTGGGAAACCCCATCACCTAGGGCCTTTTTTTTTATTAAGTGGGGGATGCATGGTTCCCCTCCTGGAGCCTTATTAGGTCCTGGAGACGCCATCCCCAGGGCCACTGTTTTTAAATAGAAGGAAGGGGGGCCATGTTCCCCCCCTCCCTGAGCCTTGTTAAGCCATAGGGACCCCAAGGCCACTCATTTAAAGCAATTTTAGCATTTAGTCATTGGGCTGTGGTCGGAGCCCCAGGGTCCCAGATGGCACCCCACATGCAGCAGGAGTTGGCATTTCTCCCACCCGGAGGGAGCGGCAACTAATGCTGCTACCTCAGGACAAAGGCAATATTTTTGTCTGTTTCTCAGCCAGCATCAGTGCGGCTCCAAGAGTGGGCTGCCTAGGGCCTGTTAAGGCTAGGGGATTAAGGCCACACGCTCCCCTTCCACTAACAGAACAAAGCGGCCCTGGCTGCCATCTTTTTTTACGATCCCCCAGGAGTACCGCGGGATCGCAGCAATTGTACCCATTTATATTTTGCTTTTGGCCCCTGGGGTCTCTCTTGATAACCCCATGGGGCCAAAGGGGTCAGGTATCCCTACCATGCCCCCTTATATATATTTTTTACTTGTTCAGGACAGGTGATTAAATCCCCGAGTCCAGTAATGACTGCCAACAACATTTTTCTCATGTAGTGGGTAGTCAATCAGAGAGCTCGCTCCCGCAGGAGTCTGAATTCTGCAGACGTGAACACTCAGAACAATCAGAACACTCTATTTTTTACAATCGGGTTTGAGTTTTTTTAAACCTTAATATCTCAGAAGCAACTGGATGGATTTACACCAAATCACAAAAAGCATAATCTGCGTTCCAAGCTCTAGCTTCTGGACAAATTTGGTGAAATTCTGTTCAGCAGTTTTTTCTGTAGCCGTTCTTATAGAAGTCTATGAGAAATGCATGTGGAGTTTGCGTTTTGGGGCCCCCTTTTTCCCAGCCCCCTCTTGACAGATCACCCCAAAACTTTCAATGCACAAACCAGTAAAAAATTAGCACCTTTTTTGAAAGTTTACTGCAGATTAGTCTAAAGGGCCTGAATTAGATTTCAGTGGAAAGGTTAATCTGTCACAATGGTGACAAATATCCAGTCCACCGAAGTATGAATCCCATAATATCCTATGGATCTATATCTCATTAATTATTCGGTTGATCAAAAAACATAAAAGAGCACAAAGCACACCACATGAAACCATACTTATTTAGCTCATGTGCATAAAATACACATTTTTAAAGAAACAGGAAACAGTAAATAAAGCATGTTCATTGAGGAGCATCTGCAGGTACATAAGAGCAGGGCAGACTTGACGAATGTTCAGAGTTTTTAATAGTAGGATGATAAACTACTAAAATAATTTCGAAAGAAAAGAAAATGTAAAATGTCCTGGGGAGACCTATTGTTGCTGCCGCAGAGCAACATAAGACCTGATTGGACCCATCCACTAGGTGAGGCAAGGAGATGGTGTAACAAGTTAAATCTGAACCTGGCCAACAAAAGTCTGTCTCGAATGTTGAGTACCTGCACTAAATAGGGTCCATGCCCTGAACGGTGTTCAAAAGCATATGTCCCCTCACCGAGAAGTTTCAGCAACTCAGCCTGTTGTCTAGTCAGCAAGGCCCGCTCAAGGAACAGAACCTTTACTCTTTTCACTTCTAGGGGCGACAGTGGGTGGGGATCAGAAATTATGTCTGCTCTGCCTAAAGAGGCAAAAGCTGTCTTCAGATAAGATATTCAGGTGATTCGAGGCAGAAAGTCAAGAGACTGACAATCCAAGAGAATCAGTCTGTTAAGGTTTAGATCCTCCCTGGTCAAGGTCTTGATCCAACACAGCAATGGGCTAAGAGCAACTGTATCAGCTAGGTGACTTGTTTCACGCTCTGCATGAACTGAAAAGGCTGGGGTGCATTGAGGGACCTGCACAAGTCGTCTTAACAATTGATGTTTTGCTGTCTGGGTTTTATCGATCTTCGTATACCCCCAGACCTTACTACCATACCGGATCTGAGACACATATTTGGCCTGGTAGATCTTAAGTAGAATACGCGGCGCCCAAGAACCCAACCTGCACGCAAAACTAGCCACTGCCCCAGTAGTTTTGACAAACTTGGATCTCCTTCACTCAACCAGAGGCTTCCAGTTGTTATTCACATCGAATAGCAACCCTAAGTAGGCGGGGACTTTTGTCAGGGTATGGTTGACCACTTTAAAGATCTTAGAGCTAGTAGATCACTGGCCAACCAGCATTACATAAGATTTAGTAACATTTACTGCCAAATCCAAACTCCCCATAAAGGCAACAAACGCATCCAGGAGTAGTTGCAGCTCCACAGCAGCATGGGCTATGAGGATTGCATCATCGGCATATGACAATACCGGCAGCGATCTTACTACTACACTCAGGCAATCAGCCTGAACATAAAGGAGAGCTTACTCAAGCTCATTAATACTGAGGGTGAACAGAAAAGGTACAAGGATACACCCCTGCTGGACATCCCTGCTGGTGGGAAAAGACTTGGTATGAGCAGCACCTTGTGAAAATCGCACCCAGGCAGAGGTGTCAGAATGTAAGTCGGCTGGGAGGATAACTGTATTTGTGTCCACCCCTATCACAAGAAGCAGAGCCCAGAATTCTGTGCTATTAACCCTATCAAAGGCCGAGGTAAGGTCCATGAATACCAGGTGGATAGATTCGGGCCAGGCTACAGTGTACTTGTTAATAATTAAATAAAGGTTCAAACATTGGTCAGATGTTGACCTGCCTGGCCTGAAACCATATTGGACCCCAGAAAAAATGTCATTGGCATCGGCTCACGCCATCAGTTAATTGAGAATTACCCTCCCTAGGACCTTTACTACCACGTCTATCAATGAGGTGGGGCAGTAACACTAAGAGTTATCCTTACCCCCCTTCTTGAACACTGGCACAATCGCCACAGTCGACCATGAGGGCAACACCCCTACTCATGCTGCTTAATTGAACACCTGTGTCACGAGGGGACCCTAAAACTCAAGAAACAAGTCCAGGGTGCCCATCAGGACTGGGAGGCTTATTTCTTGATAGCGCACGTATGCCCTGGGTTACTTTGTCTAGTGCAAAAACTACGGTAATGCTCTTTCTTATTGTAGACCATTGGTATATTGTTGGTCTGTTTCTCTCTGCAAAGCAGGGCCTATTTACCACCCTCCAAAAAAGAGAGCTATCTCCACATACACTTACCTAGCTTAGCTCCTCCAAGGCAGATTCCCGCAATATGGATTTTCGGTTGGTTAGGGCTTGCTTGTATGCCTGCCTACAGGCTGCAACAAGGTTCCTGTCACTTGGGGCCTGCTTAAGAGCCGTATTCAATTGCTGAAGGCTCCTTAAGCAATCCCAATAGAACCACTTGGGATCTTGTGAGCCAGAATTGAACATCGGTACAGAAAATGAATCAAGTACTTTTTGAGCAATGCCCTCAAATGCTTGCAAAACATCCCTTTCCGGGCCATCTGTGTCCAGACAAGTAGTGATTCTCTGCACACAGCTGGCAAAGAGGGAGGCTTTAATTTGCATTGGATCGACCTAAGTCCATTTAAGTCTTCTAACTTGACCAACAAGGGAAAGCGTTTCATGTTCCCCAGTCCGTGTACCAATTGCAATTATCCCATCAATGAATAGGGACAAGGGATTGTGATCACTGAACGGGCTGTGAATAATATTAAAGTTAGAGATGTACAAAAACAGGGGATCAGAAACAAAAATGAAGTCAATAATTGACGCACATCCCCTGTCCTTGAATGTTGGAAAAATGAGAGGATTGGAGGAGTTAACTAGTTTTTCCAAGGCAAAGACAAGGTTATAGGTGTCTAGAATAGCACCAAGCTCTAGGCCCTCCTTTTTATGGGCAGGGTGAAGCCCCTCCGACTAGATACATTTGGTTTTGGTGACATCAGACTCAAATGGGGTTCCACATAAATGGCAGTTGAAATCCCCAACTAACATTAAAGTCTCTCCCGATACCATACTCCAACAAGGAATTTAACACTATGATTAAACAGTGAAGGCTGTAAACTCTATCAGGCCCAACCCTGGAATTGTAGCGAATTAGTACTAGGAACTGATATCTTTAGTCCCTGCAGCATCTGCACATCCCAATACAAATCCACAACATGCCCAAACAGTTCCACTGCTACCAAGGTGATCAGGCTCAATTTACCCCTCCTGCCACCAAAGTGCACAGTGAGCAAACAAACGGTCTTATATCCTTCCAAAAAGAAGGTGTTCTTCTCCCCCCATGATTCCTTAGGACAAGTGATCTGATAGAATTTGACAAACTGCATCCAGTTGAAATCAGTAAACTTTTGCTTTTTCCGCCCTTAGTGCGTCGGGTATGCCCAGACGTGGGTCCCAGGCTCACTGAGCCACTGGATTCAAGCTATCCTGGTTGATGAAGGGTGAAACACCAAAACCGGTCCTAGGATGCTTGTTTCCAGTCCAGGGAGGACCTGGCCTGGCAGTTCGGGCTGGACTGTTCCCATTTGGTGCAGGGTCATGACTGATTTGCATATGGCTGGGTTCAAACTGGAATGGCATGGTGAGCAAAAAATCAATGGATTTAGGCCTAGATCTCTGTATTGGGGTGAATGTATGACATTGTTCTGCATTCTGTCCATCAATTGTTCTTTTTGCATTTGTCACCCCGAGTGGGACGGGTATGCCCAGACGTGGGTCCTGTGCAATCTATGCCACTGGAGTCAAGCTATTCTGGCTGATGAGGGCTGAAATGCCGAAACCGGTCCTAGGATGCTTGTTTCCAGTCCAGGGAGGGCCTGGCCTGGCAGTTCGGGCTGGACTGTTCCCATTGGGTGCAGGGTCAAGACTGATTTGCATATGGCTGGGTTCAAACTGGAATGGCATGGTGAGAAAAAAAACGATGGATTTAGGTCCAGCTCTCTGTACTGGGGTGAATGTATGACATTGTTCTGCATTCTGTCCATAAACTGTTCTTTTTGCAATATTTGAATAGAACAGATAGTGAAAACAAAGGAAGTCCAGGAACATAGTGATATGAACAAAACACAAGGCTCTGCCATTTTTTTATGTTATGTTATTGCATTTTATACCGCTCACGATTACTCTTAGGTGTCTTGGTAATAGCTGAACCAGGGCTTAGAAATAGAGCACCCTAATTATTAAAAAGCCATGTTGGCTGTCCCAAAGGTCTACAATTTCCACTTTGTGTTTCTGTAGGGATTGGGCATTATTAAGAGCAAGATGAAGCATGTCTCCATTATTACTTCAGAGTGTGGTAGAGTTGAATGGGGTAGACTGGAGTGGTGAACTGTAGAGTGACGTAGAGGGAAGGGGGGTAGAATGAAGTGGGGTAGTGTTGCGTGGAGATGAGTACAGTGGCATATAGTAAAGTGGGGTAGAGTACAGTGGCGTAGAGTGCAATTGTGCAAAGTAGAGTGCAGTGGCATAGATAGCAGTGGCATACAGTTGAGTAGAGTACAGTGAAGTAGAGTGACATGGAGTGGAGGAGAGTGGCTTGGAGTGGCGCAGAGTCGAGAGACATAGAGTAGAGTGGAATACAGTAGATTGGTGTACAGTTGAGTGGTGTACAGTGAAGGGCTGTACATTGAAGTGGGGTGGAGTAGAGCAGCTTGGGGTAGAGTGGCATAGAGTGAAGTGGGGTGGAGTCAAGTGGGGTCGAGTAGAGTAGAGTAGCACAGAGTGAAGTGGGTAGAGTGACGAAGTTTAGTGGCATAGAGTAGAGTGGTGTGCAGTCAAGTGGCATATAGTGAAGTGGGGTAGAGTAGATGGGGTTGACTATAGTTGCCTAAAGTGAAGTGGGGTAGAGAGAAGTGTGGTAGAGTGAAGTGGGGTAGATCAAAAGGGGAAATGAGTAAAGTGGCATTCAGGGGAGTGGCGTTGAGTAGAGTGGCATACAGTTAAGTAGGGTAGAGTAGAGTGGCATATACTAGAGTGGCATAGAGTGCAGTGGTGCAGAGTACAGTGCAGTGGCGTAGATTGCAGTGGCGCAGAGTGGCGTGGAGTACAGTGGAGCAGTGTGTGAACAAGAGAGTGGCTTGGAGTGGCATAGAGTAGAGTCACTTAGAGCAGAGTGGTGTAGAGCAGAGTGGCAGAGAGTGGAATAGCATACTGTAGAGTGGCATAGAGTACAGTGCCATAAACTGGCATTGGGTAAAGTGGCATAGAGTAGAGTGGCTTATAGTGAAGTGGGTACAGTGAAGTGGGGTAAAGTTAAGTGGGGTTGAGTAGAATGGCGTACAGTAGAGTGGCATTCAGTCAAGAGGCATAGAGTGAAGTGGGGTACAGTGAAGTAGGCTAGAGTGAAGGGGTGCAGAGTTGAGTGGTATAGATTACAGTGGCTTAGAGTGAACTGGGATAGAGTGAACTGGGGTAGAGTGGAGTAGTGTGGAGTAGTGTAGAGTAGCATATCGTAGAGTAGACTGGTGTGCAGTAAAGCGGGGTGGAGTAGAGTGCTATACAGTGAAGTGGGGTACAATGAAGTGGGACAGAGTGAAGTGGGGTTGAGTTGAGTGGTGTAGAGTAGAGTGGCGCAGAGTGAAGTGGGGTACAGTGAAGTAGGGTAAAATGAAGTGAAGTAGGGTAGAGTGGCATAGAGTAGAGTAGCATACAGTTGAGTGGCATAAAGTGAAGTAGAGTAGGGTAGAATGAAGTGTGGTAGAGTAGAATGGAGTTGATTGGAGTGACATATGGTAGAGTGTCATAGAGTAAAGTGGTGCTGCGTGGAATGCAGTGCCATAGACTGCAGTGGTGTAGAATACTGTAGAAACAGTGAAGCAGAGTGGTGTACAGTTGAGTTGAGTGCTTGGAGTGGCATAGAAGAGAGTTGCATAGAATAGACTGGCATAGAGTGGTAGAGTGGAAGAGAGCTGAGTAGAGTGGGGTGCCGTACAGTAGAGTGGCGTGGAATACAGTGGCATAGAATACAGTGGAATAGAGAAGAGTGGTGTAAAGTGGCATCAAGTAGAGTGGTGTTGAGTAGACTGGCATACAGTAAAGTGTGGTAAAGTGAAGTGGAGTTGAGCAGAGTGGCATACAGTCGAGTGGGGTACAGTAGAATGGCATATAGTAGAGTGGCGTAGAGCGAAGTGGGGTACAGTGAAGGTGGGTACAGTGAAGGTGGGTAGGGTGAAGTGGGGTAGAGTAGAGTGACATAGAGTAGAGTATTGTAGAGTGCACTGGCACAGAGTGAAGTGGGGTGAATTAGAGCATGAAGAGTAGAGTGGCATAGAGTGAGGTGGGGTAGAGTGTTGTGGCATACAGTGGGGTGTGAGACGTTTTAGACAGACACTGAGCCAAAGAGGCTAAATTGAGTTTTATGAAATGGTATTGTGAAATCTAGATTGCTAGTGTGTTTTAAATGTATAGGAACACATCAGGTACTTTAGCAAACTCTGTAGCGGTATTGAAAATTATTTTTAATGTTTTACATGTTTTAAAAAAATGTTTGCGGAGAAGTGCTGAATATATGTATATATACATATATAATTTGAGATCTCACCAGTGAAGTCATAAATTATGTCATAGAACATGTTATGAGTGATGTAATATGGGAGGTCATAAGCTGTGAATTGCAGGGCGCCAATTATAGTTTACTATGTGAAATGTAACTGGTGAATTCATGTTTGTTCTAGTTCAAAACGTTAATGATGTCACTGTCATATTCATCTAACTAGAACGTTGTTTTAACTTTTGGTTTTCGAATGAATATATATTTTGCGCCCGCCATTCACTGCTTATGACCTCTCATATTACATCGCTCATGACATGTTCTATGACATCATTTATGACTTCACTGGTGAACTCTCAAATGACATCACATGATATTACTGATGACATCATCCAATGAGTGTGTTAGTTTTTTTTTTATAGTTTACTAGGGGCAGGTTGCTACCATATTACTTTTCTACCTAAGTTTTTACAGCCTGTGTCTAGCTAATTGGTGTAAGTGTTTACAAAACGCACATGCTCCTAATGCACCATAGGTGTGTAGTGGTATTAAACATGTTATAAATCTTTGTATTGAAGCGTAACGCTGTGTGCAGTGACAGTTGACAACTTGTGTTTATTATCTTCCACTCATGTTTTTTGTTACTGCAGACAAAGTTTTCCTAATCGCTCAGGGAGGGGGGTCGCAAAGCCCCCTCCCCATTTTGAGACATTTTACCCCCGGGGTGGGCTTAAGGGGCCTTTGATGGCTCGGGGAGGGGGACTGCATGCCTCCCCTTACCCATATTCAATAATTTCAGCCCCTGGGGTGGGCTCATGTAAAAGCTAGGGGAGGGGGGCTGCATGCTCCCTCCCATTAATAAAACAAAGCGGTCCTATTGAGTACCGCAGGATTACAGAATGTTTTGCAGATTTCTTTTGGTTTTTATCTCCGGGGGGGGCCCTCTGCGTCCCCTCATGGGCCTACATGGTCAGGGTATCCCTACCCTGCCCCCTTATACAATTGTTTTATACATGTTCAGGTCAAGGGACTAAGTCCATGAGTACTGTAATGGCTGCCAGCAACATTCTTCACATGTTGCTCTCAGCCAATTAGAGCACTAGCTTCCACAAGAGTCAGACCCCCACAGCAGTGAATTGGCCCAAGGGAAAATAAGCTCCCTGGGCCAATTAGAATACTATATTTTAAATTTGGGTTAGATAGACTGTTGAGAGTCACATGAACCTCAACTGTTCAGATGCACATACCCGCATTGACACCAGTCATTACATGATACTAAATATGTGACACACAGGTATGTGTATTTGGTTTATTACCCAATTATCTAAGAACCCTACTAATTTATTAGACTCCTTTTGTTAGATGTGTATAAGTTAAGAGCCTCAAGGAAAAGTATAAGGATTAACAAAATGAAGTTAAATTGTACAGGAGAGTCCGTGAATCTTGTAAAGTAGATTTTATTTGTCCAAAACATCTGTGTGTGAGAACAAAAAAGAATTCATACCCACTAAAAAGCACAGGATTCCTTTCTGTGGAAAACATGAACATTGTTTTTTGTTTCATAAAATGAACTGATTTTGTGTTGAATTGCATAACCAAACATTTATTTTGAAGGGTACTATCTTTGGTATTCTCTTTAGCTTGAGACCTAGATTCTGGAGTAACAGTATGATACCCAGTTAGTTGATAATATATTTTCCTTTTATCTTTTTTTATTGTATATATGATGCTAAAATTTGCCAACATTTTAAGTAATCAACATCAAAAGTTTTATTCACTCACCAGAAAATACACAGAGAATAAACACTTTCAGTACCCAACTTCAATTGTGAAAACGGCATGAATCCAATACCCCAACTTGCAAATTGGAAGTTAGATGAGTACAGATCCAAATCATTAATACCACCTTCATATGACTTTCAGCAGAAACCCACTTCATGAACCATCTTCTGATCAGTACGACTCACACAACCACACTCATATGAACAGCTTTCCTACTTACAAAAATACAAACAGCTCTACACCAACAATCCGTACATAGCCCGTCCAAATTGGAAACTCCCAGCATGACCATATCCTCAGCAAAATAGAATACAAAAATACACACGTGAGACCACAACACCTACAAACGCCTCTCAAATTACCCACTAGGTTGCATGTTCCTACTGTTCCAGAATGCACAACCCCTCCATTTAATTTTTATTGTTGAAGAGACCATCAACCATTACCTTAACTGTACAGAAGCACACATTAAATGTCAAGCCTCTACCTCATTTAGCTATAATTCACCATTGAAGGATATTCTAAACAGGTTTTCATAAATGCAGTAAATATGCTTTGAAATTCCTAGCCACCCATCTAAAAAAGCTACAACTATGTAGTCAGCAGGTCCGAAGACTAATTCATTCAGAGGGGCATTTACTACATGATCGAACAACTTACGAGGAGTACCATTTCGATGCCCTTACTGGTCTCCATGCTCTCATTACTTTCACACAAGTCAATAAAACATAAGTCAAGAACCTGCAGAAAATGTACAAATATATAAACCTCCCATCCTTCTTAGTTTACCTACTGCTCTAAATCAGAGATGTCACAAAAAACTTTCCTTCATACTCCCTGAACTTAAAGTATAAGAAGCTATGTAAATGTCTTAACACAGACAAAATCCAGTAATTTCAGGACTGTGCAAAAAATCTTGACTTTGCATTTAAAGTTCATTACATCTAGCAACTTATCCACTCAAATCTGTTGGCCACACTCAGCCTCACCATTTCAGCAGACATAAATTATCACCCCATGCAGACCCTTCTCATCCCAGAAACTTATGCTTCAGCAATTAAGAGTCCAAATTGCTGTCCTTTCTGCATAAAGTATTCCCAACAGGCATCTCCCCTAGAGACCTACTCACCAGACATAGTTAAATACAGAATTGTCCTAACTCCTGTACCCAACTATTCTTGATTCAAGGATATGTACTTCTCAGTTTTCCTCTCTTCTCTCCCAGAGGTTACAATGGTCCTCAATCAAAGTCCCTTTGGCTATCACAGGAGATAAAATAGTCCCATTGACAACATTAACACACTTTGTGGTGAATCCTCATGGTGATTTAATCTCTTCAATCCAAGTTATAGAAATTTGAATGAAGAACAGAGTATTTTTCCTGGTTTGTTGCAATATAAATAGTATTTTTTTTCCTATAACCAATTTTATTGTTTGTTTAACACAATCAGAAAAACAATGTGTACAACATGTAACACTAGCAGCTCGTGGTTGTATGCATCACTTCCTTATACACAGTTCTGATCCAAGCATAAGTAAGCAATAAACAATACCATGTCAATCCCAGGGTGGTTCCTCCATTTTTACCAAATTTAGATGTTTTTCTGTGGGCATCTCCGCATTGGATGTATAGGCTCCTTCTGTTGAGTGGACCGTTCCACCCCCTTACATCAGGAGCCTATTGTGGGTGGCTGTGGGCAGTTCCACATTTGTACTATATCTCTTTTTGCCATCCAGGTGACCATGCCCACCATCTTCCTGTTCCCACTAGTGTTTCTGAGTTCTTCCAGGATACATAGTAGAGCAATGATAGGTATCAGGATAATTTGATGCCCTAGTACTCAGGACAGCACATCTCCAATCGGGCTCCTGAATTGCGAAATGTGGGGCATTTCCATGTCACATGATAGAAGTCCGTCTCAGAGCGACTAGAGCATGAACGCAGGGTGTTGCCACCCGGCCTGCTTGCAAGAATTGTTGCTGCTTGAGGGAGGAGGCATTAAGGAAATTAAACCGCACCAATAGGAGGCAGGAGGAAATTGCCATTTAACAAGGTGCCATGTAGGCCTTGCATCAGTTTATGTCTTTGAGGGGACCCACCAAATATTCAATTTTCTGTCAAGGGGCCCAGGGGGAAAGGAGCATTAATCACTGAAGTCCAATACATTTGGGAGATCCCTCCCCTCCCAATAGCCCCCTGAAAGGATTTGGGGCTCTAATGGGTTATACTCCAATAAGTCAAGCACATTTGTTTTGTATTCTCCTAGGGCATGTCAGAGATACCTTTGGAACTGGTTCCTAAAGATGCAGGATTGTGCCTGCAACTCTTGAAAGGTGATCAGGTTGCCAGACGTCACCCAGAGTTTATATTCTAATCTTTCCCCATTTAGCGTACCCCTCTAGCTGCGCTGTGTTGCGGAGGATGCACCTGTGTCAGAGGGAAGAATGTTGAGTCAACCCACGGAGCCATCCAGTGGAGTGCAGTGTTGCTCGCCAGATTAAAAACACCATATTTGTCATGTCAGGGAGGTCCCAGGGCATCAAGTCTCTATATAACAGTCCCATCACCTAGTTTGGTCCCATCAGGGAAAGTTCAGAGTGGTAAGCCAGATCACTTCAGCATGTGCACACCCAGTTGTTGACCATCAGGATAAGGACTGCTAGGAAACAGAGTTGTTTGTCACCCATTCTCATCCCTCTGTTATATGTTGAGAGTCAGCATTTGGCAATGGCTATAAGCGGGGGCTTGTTAGCCCATAGGAATGAATGGATGCCCTCCGTCAGGGTAGTGAACCAGATGTTAGGGATCATCAGTGGAAAGTTTTGGAGGGCATAAAAGATGTGGAGGAGGACTATCATTTTAAAAAGTTAACCTACCCAAGGATGTTAAGCGGCAGGCAGCACACCGCAAAATGTCTTTTTTCATTCTGGTAATAAGTGGGCCAAGGCTCATGCTCCATGTAAGTTTGGGTTCTAGAGCTATCCTGATACCCAGGTATTTAAAAATGAGGCTCTGGATTAGTATGTCGGCCTGCCAGGTTAACAATGCTGAGTCCCCGCAAACTCAGATCAGTAGGGATTATCTCTATTTAGTCGGAGACCGGATGCCGCTTCATAGAGTTCTAGCAGCTGTAGACAGTGGGTCCCGAAAGATGGGGATTCGTTAGGAAAAGCAGGATTTCATCAGCATAAAGTGCTAATGTCCTCGAAGCTGTAGCCTGATTCCCAGCCAGTAACCTGGTTGTGGCATCGTACCAGTCTAGCCAACTGTTCAATAGTAAGGACAAAAAGGAGTGGAAAGAGTGGACACTCCTGGGGCTTTCCCCATTTACCTGGATCAGCACCATTGGGTTCATGTATAAAAGCCTCATGTAAGTAAGGTCTAGAATCTCTCGGGCATGGGCCAGGGCCACCCATATGATAAAGTGCTGCATGGTACAGCCCAGCATGAGGCCTTATTGATCAAGATGTACCAGTTTGTCTATAACTCAGTGGGCTAGGAGTTTTGCAAAGATTTTAAGTTCTGTATTTATCAAGTAGATGGGGTGGAATGTTTCACACTGGGCATTAGGGATACTAGATCTGGGGATAACCACTATGGTCTCTGAGTCTACCTCTGGAGGGATGACCCCTATACTGCAAATCTCCTGCAATTCTCCCAGGAGATGCAGGGGAAGAATGTTGTGGTATTTGCTGTACTACTCGGTGGGGAATCCATTGGGACCCGGCATCTTCCAGGTATTTAGCACCAGGATAGCCTCCTCCACTTCCTCAACTGTGAGGGCTGCCTCTAGGGCCGATCTTGCTGTCATGGAAAGCGAAGGGAGAAAGCTCTATGTCACTAATGGGGTGTATAATTCCTTTGGTTGGTGAGGGTGATGGATATATAAGTCCTGGTACTATGCCGCAACTATCTCAAACAACATGTGGACCATCCAGCCCGATGAATCCTGGACTGGTGGGACCACCCTATAGACGAGCTCCCTGGTGGCCAGCCAGTAAAGCAGCTTCACATTCTTGCCACTGTGTTCATAGCCTCATCAGATTACGGCCCTGCAGTACTGTCAGGCCTTCTCAAGGGTCACCTGTTTCAGTGAGGCCTAAGCCTATGCCGGGTTACGGCAAGAGCCATCTGATTTGTCATTCGAGACCTGCCTCTTCAACTGGAGTATTTAACTTTCCAGGGTTTTTATTTCCAGTTGTTTGACATTCTCGTGCTGTCTGATATATGATTTTGCGCACCCTATTATGATGACTTATTCCGCCTCCCAGAGTAGCAGGGGATTCGACCAAACCCTTAGTATGGAAGTAGGTGTCATTCTATGTGGCTAGAAAGTTTACAAATTGGGGGTCCACCAGTTATCATGCATTTAATAACCATGGTGGTCGGGGCTCATGCGGGGCGAACCGTAATAGAGTGTAAGTGGAAGGTTGTCAGAGATACCACGAAGTAGGATGTCAGTAGCTATAACCTGAAAAGAATCCACCACAGGGACCAGGTGAATTTCAATATGGGAGTGGGTCTTATGAGTGGTCTAGGTGTGCATATCTTTCAAGGCCGTCCTAGATGTCGTAGAGCCCCAAAGAGTCCATCCAGTCTTGAGTTGTGTCACTTGATGCTGGTTGGATCATGTGGGAGGTCCATCCCTGTTGAGGCCTGGGGGGAATTAAAGCCCTCTTCAATGATGGTTGTACCTGGAGGAGGACAGTATCTAGGTCCTTAAGGGCTGGGGTTGGAGGGGCGTGTGGTAGGACGTACACACTGGGCAAATTTAAAGGTCTCCCATCCAGGAGGCCTTCTATTCCTAAAAGACAGCCCAGGGTGTCAATGATTCCTTTGGTCACTTGTGGGAAGAATCTGTGCAGGAGTACAGCCACCCACACTAGAACCTCTCATAAAACCAGAGTAGTAGACTCTATCATATTTGAATCTACAGTGGAAAGGACATGCGATGCCCAGCAGATAAGTCTCTTGGAGCATTAGAATTTGACGTGTTTCAGCACCGTAGTACTTTTATGCGGTCTAGGAGTCTGTTTACACTCCACTACATTAGGGAAAAGGTTATATCGCCGGTCTTGGGTGCATTTAGGGACAAGACATCCCCAAGGGGGGGTCCTTATTCTGATGAATGAACAGTAATGATGGCTGTACGGCCATGTTTGCGAGCTGCGTGTGGTGTGCAAAAGGGTGTAGAGGAATAAATGCTTGCTGGCAAGAGAAACAAACAGTGCAAAACCAAGATAGCATCATACCCGCGTATGAACCTTCCACCCCAAAGGCATCTGTCCCCCCCACACATTCCCATCAACAAAACCATAACTGAATCTGAAATAGGCATTAGAAATAGACCTCATACTGTCGAATGAACACTTAGTTTCTCAGCCACCCTATATACATTCAAAGCACAACATAACTCCCAGGCCAGTCTCATCCAAGGTGCTTCATGTCCGAGTCCCCTTCGTGGATCCGGACCTCTGACAAATGTTTTGCCTCCAACAAGACTCACAATCAGGACATTTTTGTCTGCACACCTGAAAGAACTTGTGTGAGGAAAACCGAGGGTTAGTGCGAAATTTGTGCAAATGCCAATCCAAAGACCCCTGCAATACTTGGCCAATCAGCATGGTCCACTGGCCACCTGCTTCAAAAATAGTTATAAAAAGTTATAAATATATGGGTAACTTGGAAGCAAACTTTTTTCCATGTCCATACACTATGCTGCATACAAGTACACCTCACCTTATACCTGAGACCACATGTAATTCTTATATGCATCCTATGCCTTGAGTATGTCAACTATTCTATCAATGGACCCAGGTTCCGGAACACAGTAGACATACTGGTACTACACATTAGCTCTGAAAACTCCATCTCACTTTGCAAAAGTACCATTTGCTGGCCACTAGAAAACCAGCCAGCCATTTTCAAAGCCCTTAGCATTTTGGAAATGTGGTTGGTTCCTCAATACCAAAAGGACATCATAGGGATCCACTGGGATCTTTTAATGCTTACCTAGTCATAGAACACTATTCCAGAGTAGATTAATCTGAGGGGCACAATTTTCTTTCCTGCAAGCAGTCTTATCAAACTCCCTCATATCTCTCCACAACAATTATGCCAATGAAGCCACTTGCCCTCCAGAAAGGGTCTAGAAACCTAGCTCTTAAATCCATCAGCCTGATACTCAAATAATGCAAAACAACTATAAACCAGCATAAGACCACAAAAACATCCTCACATCATTTGTAGGCACTGACTAAAACAGAATATTACCCATGTTAATGAAAGCCTATATCTTTACCCAATACCACAACACATTTTACTACAAACCTCCAGGCAGACAACACCTATTCTGCATCTTTCCGTACCCAAGTGATTTAACTCCAAAACACCAAAGCTTGGATGTCTTCAGGATTTTAGGGCTTTATAGGCAGTGTTGGATTAAACTGAACTGTAGCAATCATTATCCCCCAATGCAGCAATATCACACTCCACAACATACTTCTCCACCACATTAACATATAACTCAACAACCAAGCAATATCATACCCAATATCATACACACACAAATCACACCATGCAGCAAACCACGACCAAAACCCATTGAATGTGTGTCTTCACTTTTGAGGTCTTTTTATGGTTTGTAAGAATGGGAGCTCCACTATGAATTTGTGAGGCTCCCTTAACCAATTAGAGGTGGGAGAACTGTTATGTTTCCAATACCAGAGCCTCCAATGGTACCATCATCACAAATCCTTGATTGGACAATCTGTCGACCACAGGGCTACCAGGCTAAAGTTTTTAATTATAATTAGGAATACCTAATAAATGTAATCCTCCAAGGTATGGAACCCAATTACAAGGATGATACATCCAAAATAAGGATAAATGACAAAACAAGAGGCATACAGCCTGAGTCAACAGTAACTGAACGTGATAACTAGGATGCCAGAAATCGTGAGTGGTAGAGGTAGCCCATCTCCACCCAAAATAAACAGTGATGTGGATGTTCATGAGTTCAACGTCTAGATTCAGATTCAAACAAATTACATAACTTCCGCATGGGTTTGACTGGCATGTTGCAACTTTCCCCAAACTCATCCTCTAGGGGCACAGCTATGCAAGAACACTCACCTCAAAACCATAGCACTCTTACTCACTCAAGCCGGAGCAATGTTGCTTCATGGAGGCGCGGACATACCTGACACCATGGTTAACCATCTTCTGGTTGACTGACAACTATAGAAGGTCAATTACAATTAATATGTGCTAAGTTATTGATGAACATACTGTATATAAATAACATGAACTTTAACGTAAC
This sequence comes from Triturus cristatus, assembly GCF_964204655.1. Taxonomy (NCBI): domain Eukaryota; kingdom Metazoa; phylum Chordata; class Amphibia; order Caudata; family Salamandridae; genus Triturus; species Triturus cristatus. The sequence goes on along the minus strand of NC_140580.1, from coordinate 510,709,964 downwards.
ATATATTGTGAAGGGTTTGTTCCACATGAAAACGAAGTCATCTGTGGAGAAAAACAAAATTAAAAATAAAGGAATTATGGGGCAGATGTACGACCATTTTTTGAGGTCGCAAATGGGAATTCGGCCCATTTGCGACCGTAACATTGGTCAGCCCCATGTACAAACCATATTTTGCGACTTGCTAACCTATTAGAGACTCGCAAAATATGGTTTGCGACTCGCTATTAGGAGGAGGTGTGCCTAGGGCGTCCCTTCCTAATGGTGAGTCAGACTTAAAATGTACTATTGATTTGCGACCACATTTGTGGTCGAAAAACACTACATCAATAGGTGGCTAACCATTCGCAAATGGGAAGGGGTCCCCAAGGGATCCCTTCCCCTTTGTGAATGGGTGCACAAATATTTTTTAAGAGCAGGCAGTGGTCCCTGGTCCATGGACCACTGCCTCTCCTTAAAAAATTAAACTGAGAAATTAAATTTTTCTTTCTTAAATGCATCCCGTTTTCTCTTAAGGAAAACGGGCTACATTTAAAAAAAAAAAAATGCTTTATTGAAAAAGCAGTCACAGACATGGTGCTCTGCTGACCCCAGCAGGCCACCATCCCTGTAAATGCTAGCCATTCCCAATGGGGTAGCAAATTGAGCTTGCCTCATGAATATTGATGAGGCGTGCAATTTGCGACCCCATTGGGATTTGTAAACAGTGTCTGAGACACTGTTGTACATTCAGTTTAGCGAGTCGCAAATTGCGAATCGCAATTCTGCACAATTTGCGACTCGCTAAACTGAAAGGTCGTACATCTGGCCCTATATGTGTAAATGCACTTTTACAAATTGTTTACTTCTACACCTGCTGAAATGTGTGCAATGATCAATTTTACGAAATTGGGAATCTATGAAGGTGTAGAAATCCAATACTCTTCCTAGAACTGTGTCAATCCCACAAAGAATGGAAATCGACCACAGACATAGGGGAAGCCTAAGGGGAAAAGTTTTCTGACTCCTCAAACCTTGGCTTTATTTCAGGCCTTCAATATCAAAACAAGCTATGTAAATAGATAACTGTTTTTAGACTTTTAACTGATGGCAAAAAAGAGTATTATGTCGGGCAATTCTGCACACCCATACCGACTGGTGCAACAATAACATTTGCACCGACAAGTCAACAAAAAATAACTTCAACAAATGTTGATTTTTTTTATCGCCTCCAAACTTCTCAATTCTTGTGTCCACTTCGGAACTCTGCACTAGTTGATTTTTATATGTTCTTAATTTCGCATTGTTTAAAAAAAATCTGCTTTATACTAATAAGGAAGAAACATCGGGGAGATCCTGAGCTTGGGGATTGTGCAACGCTCGCACAGAACGGAAATATTAAACCACGGAACTGAACTCTGCCTGTACAGCAATGCACGAGTTCTTGAAATATTTGTTAAAGGAATTATGTGCCAACGCCTCCATTAACCCAGTGAAACTCTACTAAAATAAATATGCAATTTTGTTGTTTTCTGCCAGCAGTGGGACACATGATACTGCTACATCCTATGAATTATTTAATTTTCATTTCCCAAGTGAATAATCCCAGAAATATCTTTTCAGAAAAATAAAAGCTGTAGTTGAGCGTTTCTTGCTAATTTATTCTGAAAATGAAATAAAGGCCTACTGCGAGCTTCATCGCAGCGTCACAAACATGCCCCAATCCCTCGCAACATAAGTAGCTGTATACATTATGTTGTGGATATGATGAGTGCCACTCATATGTGAATATTAGACCTCAAAACCAAGTAAACAGCAGAAAATCGACAGTTGTATAATCATTATTGTGATTATTGTTGGAAAAGGAAAGGCAATCTGCCCTGTAGATTTTTGAACCAATCATTCTGTTATGGTTTTTCTCAACTAATTCCGACAGATATAAATTTTAGCCTGTGGCTTTTCAGGAGAATATGTGAAATGTTATAGACAATACAAGTATGTTGTCTAAGATTGCTTATGATTGGTTATTCTTGTCCAATTAAAAGCTAGGGCCCGAACAACTGAGGACATAGATAATGAATTGATCATTGAGTCCCGGAAGTTGATTTTTCTGGCTGCAGCTGTGACTTGGCCGAACATCCAGCGCCACAATGACGTTCATAAATTCGAGATGGCATGTTTTTAAACAACAGCATCAAGCGCAGAGACATACATATGCTGCTGAAGCTGCGTTTGGCAGCTCGGCATTTATCAATCCTCGCAGATGAGTGATGAATGACTCCCTGTTAAATGTGAAGTCGTGGTGGATGCTGACTGTGTTAAACAAGAGCTTCTGTCTGCTTTTAAAGCAGGGTCAGCAAAATAAATCTGGTAATATAGCCCACAGGGTTCACTTGCTGTTGATAAATGTGTGCAATGTGAGAACCTCCAGTTCAGAGCTGGTGAATTGATTCAGACGTTCCATCTACCGAGTTTCATAAATGCACAAAACTGACTTGTTACAACAGTGCTTAGAGGCAAGGTTTAATAATTCTCTATAGAGCACTGTCAGGCATAAAATGAATACTTCGGTAGGTCTGCCTCTGCAAATGCACTTCTCTTGCATAGGATGCTTTTCCAGAATGAACACACTCAGGTAAAAGATGCTTAATAAAGGAATAAGCATTCGCATGAAATCACAAATGTCATAAACAGACACAAATAAGCAAGACTACAACTTAAAACAAGCATTTTCAAAACCAATGGGACTCGCTTTTTGTTAGGGCATGTGTTTGGTTAATAGGTGTTTGGCTTTGAATGTGTTGCCCCCAGCTGTCCTAGGAAGAAAACGGATCACCGACACAATATCGATCGTGAAACAAAAATATTGTGTCAAAAATATAGATTACAAAAATATTATGTTCCCTTACTTATAATGGTTTAGTACAAAAATATTGAAAAAGTATTGTTTCACACTAATATTGTTAAAAAAACATACCCAGATATCGTTTTTAATTAATATAAATAGTTTAAAATAGCAAACCTTAGATATTTTAATAATTAACATTAATATAAATATAATGTAAATTATACACATGTAAATAATATTTAATATATACATAAATATATACTTATATAAATACACACCTATATATGTGCGTGTATGTTTAAATATACATATATAATGTAACACTATGATTACACACATATATTTTACATTATATGAAATTGTTTGGGTTATTTTTTTCATTTACCAGTATTCAAAGCATATATATTTATATATATATATATAGTCCCCATGGTAGAAGCAAGGGGGGACTTTCGACCTACATTTCTGTAGAATGTCGATTAAAACCAGCCTTTGTCACAGGGACTTCAAATTACCAGCTTATTAGCTTGACCGGTGGCTCTTTTAAAAACATTGTCCTGGTCAATTTTTACAATAACATTCCAAGCTCTCACTTGGATCTGGTGCTTAATGGATTAAAAAATGATCTTATCAAAATAGAGTCCCAAAATAATTCTGACACTCTAATTATTTTCTTAGGTGATTTAAATTGCCCTCTGTGCCCACAGAGCATTAAAGGTTCTTGTGGACTGACAACTGACACGGACGATTCTCCTAGTCACTTTCGCCACTCTAAACTAGGAGATCTTTTAAATGGCTTAACATCCCACTTTAATTTATCCTTTGTCAATGATTTATGCCTCCCACCCAAGTGCTTTAAACCCACTTATAATGGGAGAGGTTGTCATACTACGATTGATTATACACTTATATCTTCCAGGTACTCAGGGTCGATACTTACTTGGGAGACCCTAGACACTGTTATTAGCGATCACTATCCAATCGGGGTAACCTTAAAGCTAACCCCGTACGCCAAGGACACGGTCATGCAGAATCCCCCTTATTTTCCTCCCATACAGCTGGGAACCACTATGGGCCTCTTTCTTAAATGGGACAAAGTGGTTCCCCTCACTTTTCTCAACACTCTGGTTAATAATGTATATGATCACATTCAAACTTGTCTGTCACTTACAGAAAATCCGCAGACAATAACCAATTCTTTTTCTGCAATCTTGTCAGAAATCAAAACTCTCCTCGCACGTGCCCCAAGGAAATCTCCCCTGCTTACTCATAGCTGGTTTGATAGGAATTGTTCCAAAGCTTTGCGACTCTTGAAAGTAGCTTTGAAATCTAATCCTAGAAACCGCCTAGTAATACAGCAAGCTAGACATAACTACCGCACTATGCGCCAGGCAAGGAAAAACCAGCTGAAATCGCAGGCTTGGTTAGCCCTCGTGGAAGCCTCTGGGAAGAGGGATAATACCGCCTTCTGGAAGGCAGTCAATGCTCCCTTTTTCCGACCCTTCCAGCCCCCGATTTTGGATTCAGCTATAACCCCTGAAACTTGGGTTAAGCATTTTAGCACCTTATACAACCCTACTGATTCGGCTAATCGATTGCATGAGAGGGAAAGTGACTCTAATTCCCCCTCTGATTTAACTATCACTACTTTTTTCCCCTTAAACATTCTATTCGACCATGCCGAAGTACTGATGGCCCTAAAACAAAGTCCCTCTGGGAAAGCTCCAGGCCCGGATTGCGTCCCAATAGACGTTTTCAAATCACAGCCTGATCTCTGGGCTCCACTGCTTACTAATGTATTGAATTCTCTGAACACCACTGGTTTTATTCCCACTTGGCCTGAGGCAATTGTCGTCCCGATTTTTAAAAAAGGCGTGAGGGATAATCCCGCCAACTATCGCCCAATCTCACTTTTAGACTCCCTCATGAAGGTTGCCGGGCGAATTATTTTAAACAGAATACATAACTGGTTAAGCGATCAAGATATTATCTCCAACTTAAATCAAATTGGTCGAAAGTGGTAGATTCCTCTTCCGGATTGGTGGCGCGCACAGGTATACTGAGACCTATATAGGTCTACTTCGTATCAACAACTTTCAAAAAATTCTTTCAAGGCCGTACTCTTGATTTATCATCCTTGTTTATTCACAACTATTTTTGTTGTATCTCCATTGCAAAATTCATTAAATCATCTGAATTTACTGTCATTTTACAATTTTACGATCACCCAATGCATTTCGGGTCGATAAGTAGACCCTTCCTCAGGGGTCTGTAATCGGAAAGAAAAAAGGAAATTTACAGGGCTGTTCAGCCTATTTAACTCTTATGTGAAGTACAAATACAATGCTCTAATTGCTTAACGTACAATTTCTAGCTAATACCTCGCTACTCTTTAAAGGTAATGCATCTCTAGATTTGAAGTTGGAAAAGAGACCGATATAAAGAACATAGTCAATATACAAGTAAATACCAGTAACTTTCTTTAGTTAATCAAAACGGTAACTAATTTCACATTCAAATAAATCCTTAACATAATGCTGACTACATAAGTTAAAAAAATCGGTAACCTGGTTGTTCTCGGTTTGCGTGAGTGTGTCATGTACTTACTTCCTGGTGTAAAATTGCCGCGTATTCGTCTTCCAATAGAAATCGAGTTAGTGAACATTCACTTATCTATGGTATTTATGTGAATCCTGATAGGTTTAAATCTTCCAATACAATTGCCTTATAAGAATTTCACGTCTTGGTACTATTGAAAACCTGTGTTGATTGGTTCCCGTCAAGATGACGTGTTATCACGCTCGAGACCCGTCTAAAACTCTTGCGTGTGTGGAGATGCCACGTGTCTATTAACCAATGAAAATCAAGTATATACGTGTAAACTTGAATTCTATCTCTTAATTAAACTCTGATTGGTTCAAACGCGTGAATATAGCTATAGAACCGGTAGATCGTGTGTTACTCCGATGTTACTAATTGTTTTAACAATTAACTACTGGCATATGTTTAAAACAATACGTAAGTACAAACTCACATTTAGGATATTAAAAAGTGAAACATGAAAAAATGTCAAAAAGGCTTATCCATCTTTCATAAACAATGCAAACAATGTGAAAAGCAAATCAACAATGTATGTTCCAAACAAAATCTCATCTGAAAAACACCAGTTCATGAGTTCAGCCATCTTGAATTGGGATGGTGATAGGGATTCAAGCAGGAATACAATATTGTCTCCTCAACAAATGTTCAAAGAAAGCATGATAATTCAATTCTATCATTAATTCCTTTCGGTTGCATGCTGTCCATTTTCCTGATCCAAAAATATTCCGCTCTCAGTCTTTGTTTATGGGCATCCATAGTGGGATGTGGTTTTATTACTTCCATTATTGTGAATCTCAGTTGTGCAATGTTATGACCTACTTCTGTCCAATGTCTGGACAATGCTGATTTTAAGTTCTTATTTCTAATGTTGCTTTTGTGTTCTGTTATTCTTATTTTTATCTTACGTTCCGTTTGTCCTATGTATAATTTCCCACAGGGACATTTAATTCCATAAATTACTCCTTTAGTGTCACACGTACTTGAGTGCAATAAACTGATTCTTTTCCCAGTCGTTGGATGAGTAAAATCTTGGCCAGTCATCACATTATTGCAGTGCATGCAATTTTCACATTTCCTCATTCCTTTGTGTATGATTTGTTTATTTGCCATGTGAGAGCTCTTCATTAGTTCTTTTAAATTTCTTGACCTTTTATATGCAAATGTGATTTGGTTTGCTACCAATGGTCAAAGGTCTGGTTCTTCTGTGATAAGAGACCAATGTTTTTTCATGATAGTTGTGATTTGACTGGTTTGCACTGAATGTTTCAATACACATACTGTAAGATTTTTGTCTGTTCTTACTTGTCTGTTGAGAAGAGATCCTCTATTCATGGATAAGACTTTCATTTTGGAATCTTGAAGAATTTTTTTGGGATATCCTCGTTTCATGCATTTTTGGATCTGCGTATCAATTATGGAGGACAAATCATTGGGGTCTGATGTGATCCTTTTGTAACGGATAAATTGAGACAACGGTAAATGTGTCTTCAATGAGTGGTGATGAAAGCTGTCAAAAGGGAGGCCGCTGTTTCTATCGGTAACTTTAGTGTGAACCTTAGTGTTGATTTGACCATCTTTTATGGTTATTCTTACATCCAAAAAAGCCAATTCGTTTCTATCCATTTCATGGGTAAATTTAATTCTGTCGTGCACTTGATTCAGTATTTGGATGTTTCTCATAAGATGTTCTCCAGTTCCCTTCCATAATATAAAAATATCATCAATGTATCTTTTGAATACCATGATACCACTTGTCCATTGTGAATTGTTCAATATATGATCATTTTCAAATTTTGCCATAAAGGTATTCACGTAGGAAGGTGCCCCCGCAAAACCCATCGATGTTCCACTACATTGTTCGTAAAATTCATTATTCCATTCTAGGTAACTATGAAATAATGCAAAATGAAGTAGTTCTAACAGAAAAGACTTCTCTGTTCCTGTGACTTCGTTTTCCAAGAAGATCCATTCCATGGCTTCTAACCCTTCATTGTGCGGGATAGAGGTATACAAAGCTGTTACATCAATTGAACATAGCCATAATTCTTCATTCATTGGTATTTCAACCGTGTTCAATAGATTTAAAAATGCGGTTGTGTCCTTAATGTAAGTATTCCATTTTTGTACCAGCGGTTGCAGAAACCAATCCAAATATTGTCCTAAAGGTTCTGAAATTGATCCACAAGCGGACACTATAGGTCTAAACGGTGGTAAGGTGGCATGTTTATGTATTTTTGGGAGCATATAAAACTGAGGTCTCCTGGGATATTTGACATTTAGAAATTGGTATGTTTTTGTTGTTATCCATTTCATTTCTAATGCTTTATCCAGAATTTATCCAGGTAATGCATCTCTAGATTTGAAGTTGGAAAAGAGACCGATATAAAAAACATAGTCAATATACAAGTAAATACCAGTAACTTTCTTTAGTTAATCAAAACGGTAACTAATTTCACATTCAAATAAATCCTTAACATAATGCTGACTACATAAGTTAAAAAAATCGGTAACCTGGTTGTTCTCGGTTTGTGTGAGTGTGTCATGTACTTACTTCCTGGTGTAAAATTGCCACGTATTCGTCTTCCAATAGAAATCGAGTTAGTGAACATTCACGTATCTATGGTATTTATGTGAATCCTGATAGGTTGTGGATCAATTTCAGAACCTTTAGGACAATATTTGGATTGGTTTCTGCAACCGCTGGTACAAAAATGGAATACTTACATTAAGGACACAACCGCATTTTTAAATCTATTGAACACAGTTGAAATACCAATGAATGAAGAATTATGGCTATGTTCAATTGATGTAACAGCTTTGTATACCTCTATCCCGCACAATGAAGGGTTAGAAGCCATGGAATGGATCTTATTGGAAAACGAAGTCACAGGAACAGAGAAGTCTTTTCTGTTAGAACTACTTCATTTTGCATTATTTCATAGTTACCTAGAATGGAATAATGAATTTTACAAACAATGTAGTGGAACATCGATGGGTTTTGCGGGGGCACCTTCCTACGCGAATACCTTTATGGCAAAATTTGAAAATGATCATATATTGAACAATTCACAATGGACAAGTGGTATCATGGTATTCAAAAGATACATTGATGATATTTTTATATTATGGAAGGGAACTGGAGAACATCTTATGAGAAACATCCAAATACTGAATCAAGTGCACGACAGAATTAAATTTACCCATGAAATGGATAGAAACGAATTGGCTTTTTTGGATGTAAGAATAACCATAAAAGATGGTCAAATCAACACTAAGGTTCACACTAAAGTTACCGATAGAAACAGCGGCCTCCATTTTGACAGCTTTCATCACCACTCATTGAAGACACATTTACCGTTGTCTCAATTTATCCGTTACAAAAGGATCACATCAGACCCCAATGATTTGTCCTCCATAATTGATACGCAGATCCAAAAATACATGAAACGAGGATATCCAAAAAAAATTCTTCAAGATTCCAAAATGAAAGTCTTATCCATGAATAGAGGATCTCTTCTCAACAGACAAGTAAGAACAGACAAAAATCTTACAGTATGTGTATTGAAACATTCAGTGCAAACCAGTCAAATCACAACTATCATGAAAAAACATTGGTCTCTTATCACAGAAGAACCAGACCTTCGACCATTGGTAGCAAACCAAATCACATTTGCATATAAAAGGTCAAGAAATTTAAAAGAACTAATGAAGAGCTCTCACATGGCAAATAAACAAATCATACACAAAGGAATGAGGAAATGTGAAAATTGCATGCACTGCAATAATGTGATGACTGGCCAAGATTTTACTCATCCAACGACTGGGAAAAGAATCAGTTTATTGCACTCAAGTACGTGTGACACAAAAGGAGTAATTTATGGAATTAAATGTCCCTGTGGGAAGTTATACATAGGACAAACGGAACGTAAGATAAAAATAAGAATAACAGAACACAAAAGCAACATTAGAAATAAGAACTTAAAATCAGCATTGTCCAGACATTGGACAGAAGTAGGTCACAACTGAGATTCACGATAATGGAAGTAATAAAACCACATCCCACTATGGATGTCCATAAACAAAGACTGAGAGCGGAATATTTTTGGATCAGGAAAATGGACAGCATGCAACCGAAAGGAATTAATGATAGAATTGAATTATCATGCTTTCTTTGAACATTTGTTGAGGAGACAATATTGTATTCCTGCTTGAATCCCTATCACCATCCCAATTCAAGATGGCTGAACTCATGAACTGGTGTTTTTCAGATGAGATTTTGTTTGGAACATACATTGTTGATTTGCTTTTCACATTGTTTGCATTGTTTATGAAAGATGGATAAGCCTTTTTGACATTTTTTCATGTTTCACTTTTTAATATCCTAAATGTGAGTTTGTACTTACGTATTGTTTTAAACATATGCCAGTAGTTAATTGTTAAAACAATTAGTAACATCGGAGTAACACACGATCTACCGGTTCTATAGCTATATTCACGCGTTTGAACCAATCAGAGTTTAATTAAGAGATAGAATTCAAGTTTACACGTATATACTTGATTTTCATTGGTTAATAGACACGTGGCATCTCCACACACGCAAGAGTTTTAGACGGGTCTCGAGCGTGATAACACGTCATCTTGACGGGAACCAATCAACACAGGTTTTCAATAGTACCAAGACGTGAAATTCTTATAAGGCAATTGTATTGGAAGATTTAAACCTATCAGGATTCACATAAATACCATAGATACGTGAATGTTCACTAACTCGATTTCTATTGGAAGACGAATACGCGGCAATTTTACACCAGGAAGTAAGTACATGACACACTCACGCAAACCGAGAACAACCAGGTTACCGATTTTTTTAACTTATGTAGTCAGCATTATGTTAAGGATTTATTTGAATGTGAAATTAGTTACCGTTTTGATTAACTAAAGAAAGTTACTGGTATTTACTTGTATATTGACTATGTTTTTTATATCGGTCTCTTTTCCAACTTCAAATCTAGAGATGCATTACCTTTAAAGAGTAGCGAGGTATTAGCTAGAAATTGTACGTTAAGCAATTAGAGCATTGTATTTGTACTTCACATAAGAGTTAAATAGGCTGAACAGCCCTGTAAATTTCCTTTTTTCTTTCTGATTACAGACCCCTGAGGAAGGGTCTACTTATCGACCCGAAATGCATTGGGTGATCGTAAAATTGTAAAATGACAGTAAATTCAGATGATTTAATGAATTTTGCAATGGAGATACAACAAAAATAGTTGTGAATAAACAAGCATGATAAATCAAGAGTACGGCCTTGAAAGAATTTTTTGAAAGTTGTTGATACGAAGTAGACCTATATAGGTCTCAGTATACCTGTGCGCGCCACCAATCCGGAAGAGGAATCTACCACTTTCGACCAATTTGATTTAATTTAAGACAGTGTTTCTTGACAAAACACTGGGAGGAAGCAGCACAAAATAACAAGAGTAAACTAGAGAACACATTCACAATGAGTGCCTGATGGACTATTGAATTAGATTATCTCCAACTTGCAATATGGCTTCAGACAAGGTAAGGGCACTATTGAACAGGGTCTAAATCTGACCCTTATAATAGCCAAATATACTCAGGCCAAAAAAGGCAATCTGTTCATAACCTTTGTAGACCTCAGCTCTGCATTTGACTGCGTTGACCATACGCAGATATGGGAAACCCTTGCAGATATCGGTTTAGATCCCCCTATTCTTTCATTTATTAAAGAGCTGTACAGGGATGCATCGGCCCGCGTGAGATATGGTAATAATGGAGAATGTTCTGACAGGTTTTTCATCAGGCGAGGCATCAGACAGGGTTGTATATTAGCTCCCTTACTTTTTACCCTTTATATCAACTCCGTTAGCCATCATCTGAACAGAACTTTTCATGACTATCCCACAATAAACGGCAAACCTATACCCATTCTGCTTTACGCAGACGATGCCGCAATTATGTCCCAGACCCGCATGGGGCTACAAAGGGCAGTCAACGAATTTACTGACTTCATGTCAAGGAGAGGTCTAAACGTTAATACCTCCAAAACTTACACCATGTCTTGTGGCCTAGGGATCGGGAAAAAAACATGTTCTATCTTCCTGAATGGCAACAAATTGGATAATATTGATAGTTTCCCTTATTTGGGCATTATTTTTAACAAGAGGGGCACTTGGCGAGCTGCAGCTCAAGCCAGAGGCTTAGCATTGTCTAAAGCCATAGGAGCACTGACCAACTTTTCTAAAAAACTAGGGGGTCGACCAATAAGCCCTTTACTCCAGATCTATTGGGCGAAGTGCATCTCAACTGGCACCTATGGATCCGGGATTTGGGGGATTGAACCCGTTGATCAAATTCAACGCCTCGAGAATGCTTTCTTACGCTATCTCCTGGCTGTCCCTCCTGGCACCTCCACCTATATGGTGCACACCGAATTGGGCCTCACATACATCGCTGACACGATCAATTCTTCCCCCCTTATTTTATGGCATAAAGTCTGGACCAATGAGGAGATACCTTTTAACAGGGAAATTATTACAGACTGTCTAAAATTGAAAGACGCCAAGAACATAAAATGGTTGAACTACGTCAAGAGGCTGTCCACTGATATAGGGCACCCTGAATTTTTTACTGACCCTTCAACCTTACTTAATATAGCAAAAGTTAAGTTAAAACGTCTTGTTCTAAATTACTGGAGCTGTCATCGATGGTCCCTAGAAAAACAAAAGAGCACTATTGCGGATTACCAAGAATCGACCATTATGAGTGGTACCCAGCAATATTTACTCTTAGAACCATCTCCGTTTACTCGTATGATCCTGACCCGTTTTCGTACTAACACTTTCTTTAGACTTCTAACTTTTCCCAATCCAAATTGTTGGTCCAGTGACTTACCGAAGTGTCCTTGCGATGACCTTTCAACCCAATCTAACATTCATTGTATTCTATTCTGTAGATTTTATCAATTGCCAAGGACTATTTTTTTAAAGCCGTTGCTTAAATCATGGGGATTACGTTCATGTAAAATGGCTTACCAAAAACTAAAAACCCTGGAAACTCCTTTAGCCCTGGCAGCTATTTCATCTTACCTGAAAATGACCTTGAGGCAGCGGACATCAATGCAGACCTAAGTTGATATATATCTTGATGCTTTGATTATGTATCTGTACTTTTTATCTGATCTTAACTACGTTACAAAATAACTGAAATTTTAATTTGTTTTAAATGGATTTTTTATATTCGTGTATGCACTTTTATGATATTGTTTTTATACATATCGAATAAAGCTCATTATCTATCTATCTATCTATCTATCTATCTATCTATCTATCTATCTATCTATCTATCTATCTATATATATATATATATATATGTGTATATATATATATATATATATATATATATATATATATATATATATATATATATATATATATATATATATATATATATATATAATCTACTGGCGGTCGCCAGTAGATAGTTATAGTTACAACCTAGTTTCCATAGGAAATCTCAAAATTCTATTTTGAATAACTTTGGCACCGGTTGGCGAATCTTCGCGAAATTTTCAGAACTAATGGGGCGCTCCGCTCAGCTCCTACCCTGAAAGTCTCGGGGTGATTCGTCAAGCGGGGGCCGAGAAAAAAGGGGGGTCCCAAAACGGGTTTTCCCCATGTTATTTTCCATAGGACCTTTAGACACAGCTACAGCCAGAACGGCTGAACAGAATTACGTGAAATTTGGCAGAGAGGTAGCCATAAGGTCAAGGAAGCGCCTTTTGCAGGTCTGATGTAAATCTGTTCAGTATTTCCTGAGAAATTAGCATTTAAAAGCATATCAATATCTATACGCGCGCGCCGTGCGCGCACTGTGCGCGCACCCTGCCGTGCGCGAGCGCAATTCTGATTGGTTGTTAGATGTCGGTAAACATTCGAATCGGTCGAAACCAGGAAATGTCGGCCGCCATTTTGTCTCTCGCAGTCTGAGGGGGTGAAAAAAAAAGGTGGAGAACGTGAAAAGGGGGCAGAGTGGACAGTTCCTGACCCCCCCAGCCTTGGTCAGGGGGTCACAGAAGGACCCCCAAGGGAGAAAAAAACATTCTTTTTTTTTTTTTAAATCGCGAGGTGCGCACACCCTGCGCGCACGGCACGCACTGCGAACCGTGCACCGAGCACCCACGTAGTGCGAGCATGGTGCGCGCACCTCGCGATATAAAAAAAAAAAAAAAAATCACGGTGCGCGCACGGTGAAAAACCTGAAAAAAAAAAATTAATAACTACATAACTTAGTATTTAAAAAAACGTACAAATATATATATATATATATATATATCCTCGAAATCCAACTAATTCGGAAGAATCGTGCTGCTGGACCTTCCGAAAGCAGGAAACGGACACCAACTTGTGCTTAATTACTTTTATTACCCGCAGTAGATGCCGCCATGACGCGTTTCGGGCCCGTAAGCCCTTGATCACATGACCATATATATATATATATATATATTCACTGAAAAAACCATAGGTTTCACACACATTATAGTTACGAATTAGCATTTAAAAAACCTTGCAAATTCACTTAAAAAACCATAGGTTTCACACATGTTATAGTTAGCTGGACATTTCACTCGTGAAAAACCATTGAAATTCCCCCGTTATAGTTAGTGCAGGCAACTATAACTCACGCGACCGCAATCCTCTGCTGATGACGTCAGATATTACATCACTGTATTTAGACACTTATTTACCCATGTCTTCTTCCATTAATCTTTAGCTATACATATATTACAAATATTTATTTTTCATAAAGACACATATGTCATCAGTGATGTAATATCTGACGTCATCAGCAGAGGATTGCGGTCGCGTGAGTTATAGTTGCCTGCAGTAACTATAACGGGGGAATTTCATTGGTTTTTTACGAGTGAAATGTCCAGCTAACTATAACATGTGTGAAACCTATGGTTTTTTAAGTGAATTTGCAAGGTTTTTTAAATGCTAATTCGTAACTATAATGTGTGTGAAACCTATGGTTTTTTCAGTGAATATATATATATATATATATATATACATATATATATATATATATATATATATATATATATATATATATATATTGGGGAAAAAATAAGAGATACATTTAAATACTATTAGGAACAGTATTGCAGTCTGGGAATAATAGATATACTATTCCCACTCCAGTTTATGCATCAGTAGTGAAAGCGTAGGCTTTCAGAGGATAGATAAACTATTCCCACTCTAGACAGGGCAACAGTAGGGAAAGCATTGGACTTAGAAGGGGAAAAATTCATTATTCCCACACCAGTTTTGGCAACTGTAGTGAAAATGTCAGACTTCGGAGGAATTAAAAATGTATTATTCCCACTTCAGTCTCTGCAACAGTAGTGAAAGCGTTGGACTTTGAAGGGGGTAAATTTACTATTTCCACTCCAGCTGGTCAAAGAATAGGGAAAGTGTTGAGCTTTGGAGGGGTAAGATTTACTTTTCCCACTCCAGTTTGTGCAACAGTAGTGAAAGTGTAGGACCTCGGAGGGGTTACATTTACTGTTCCCACTGCAGTCTGTGCAACAGTAGGGAAAGTGTTGATCTTTAGAGGGGTAAGATTTACTATTCCCACTCGAGTCTGTGCAACAGTAGGGAAAGTGTTGGACATTGAAAGAGGTAAGATTTACTATTCCCACTCCAGTCTAAGCAACAGTTACGAAAGTAATTCACTTGAAAAACATTAATTAACCAAAAAAAGGTATATATATAAAAAATAAAAAACAATTGAATAATTTACATGATTATTTGAGAATGTAATATTTGAATATAAATTCTTTTTTATTTATTTATTACTTAATTAACTTCCCACACTATACCCCTACAAACCACAAACCTAGCAGCCCACTTTTATAATATAACTAAAACAAGTAAGTATAACACAATTTACATAATTGATAAACAATTAATTAATGAATTAATGATTAATCAATTAATCAATCAGTGATCTTTTAAAGCACGACTACTCACCTGTGAGGGTCTCAAGGCGCTGGGTGAAGATGAAGAGGTGGGTGGGTCAAAGAGGCAAGTCTTGATGTCCTTCCTGAATTGTGGCAGTGATGGTGATTGCCTGAGGTGCAGAGGCAGGGAGTTCCAGGTCCTCACAGCGAGGTAGGAGAGAGAACTTCCTCCAGCCGTTGTCTTGTGGATCCATGGGATGGTGGCCAGGGCCAGTTGGGCGGGACAGAGATGTCTGGTGGGAGTGTAGAAGGAGAGGCAGTGGTTGAGTTATGCAGGTCCAGCATTGTGGAGGGCTTTGTAGGTGTGTGTGAGAAGCTTGAAGGTGATTATTTTGTTGTTGACAGGTAGCCAGCAAAAGTCTCTCAGCTGGCCAGTGGTGTGGTTGTGGCATGGGATGCTCAGGATGAGTCTGGCAGAGGCTTTCTGGACGGTCTGCAGTTTTTTGGGGAGTTTAAAGGGTGGTGCCGACTTAGAGTGCGTTGCAATAGTCAAGATTGCTGCTGACGAGCGTATGAGTGACAGTTTTCCTGGACTTGGTGAGGATCCACTTAAAGATCTCATGAAGGAGGCGGAGCTTGTGGAAGCAGGAGGACGAGGCGGCATTGATTTGCTGGTTCATTGACAGTGAGGAGTCCAGGATGATTCTGAAGTTTTGTGCATGGTCCATTGGTGTAGGGGGGGCACTGCAGGCACCAAGAGTCATCCCAGGCGAGGAGCCCAGGATGAGAACTCCCATCTTGTTTGAGTTAAACTTGAGGCAGCTGTCCTTCATACAGGTGGAAATTGTCTTCATCCCACTGTAGAAGTTGCTCTTGGCGGCTTTGGGTTCGTCTGTGAGGGAGAGTATCAGTTGGGTGTCGTCGGCATAGGAGGCAATGTTGAGTTTGTGGCTTCTGACAATGGCTGCAGGCGGGGCCATGTAGATGTTGAAGGGGGTGGGGCTCTGAGAGGATTCCTAAGGCACTCCGCAGCTGATCTCGCTGGGTTCTGGGTTGAACGGTAGAAGTATGACTCTGTGTGTTTAGGCGGTGAGGAAGGAGCTGATCCATTCTAGGGCTTTGTTGTGGTTGCCAGCATTGTGGAGTCTTGTGGAGAGGGTGTGGTCGGAGATGGTGTCAAAGGCAACTGAGAGGTCCAGGAGGATGAGGGCAGAATCTTGCCTCGATCGAAGAGGGTGCGAATGTCATCTGTAGCGGCAAGGAGGGTGGTTTCAGTGCTGTGGTTGCTTCTGAATCCCGAATGGGAGAGGTCCAGGATGTTGTTTGTTTAGATTAACTTGGAGAGTTGAGCGTTGATGGCTTTGTCGATGACTTTGGCTGGGAATGGGACCAGAGAGATGGGTCTGTTGCTCTTGACGTCTGTCACATTAGCAGAAGGTTTCTTCAGAAGGGGGTTGATCTCTGCATGCTTCCAGTCTTCCAGGAAGGTTGCAGACTCGATGGAGCACTTGATGGTGTGGCAGAGTTAGGGGGTGATGGAGGTGCTGGCACTGTTGAAGATGTGGTGAGGGCAGGGATCCAAGGGGGCTCTGGGGTGGATGCTCTTCATGATCCTTAGGGTGTCGTCAGAGGTGAGGGTAGTCCAGTTGGTCAAGGCCTGCTGGGAGCTGGACCATTTGGGTGCGTTGGTTGTCGGTGGGGCGGGTGAGTCTTGGGTTGCGAAACTGTCGTAGATCTCCTTGACTTTGCAGTGTAAGAAGGTGGCGAGGTTGTCGCAGAGGTCTTGAGACAGGGGATGTCTACTGTCTCTGTGCTGGGTTTAGGGAATTCTTTGACCACAGCGAAGAGATCTTTGCTGTTGTGTGCGTTGGCGTTGATGCGATCCTCGATAGCTGCTTTTCTTTGTTGTTCTGATGAGGCGATGGTGTACGCTGTATGGCGGATTTAAAGGAATTTGTTAATTAATTATTATTTAACATTCCATCAAACACACCTACTAGCAACCCACAACTAAAATAGAATTAAAATAAATCAATATTAAGTAATATACGTAATTATTTATCCATTACATAATTAATAATAAATAAATCAATAATTGCTGATTCATTATTACCTAATTAACTTCCCGCCATATATCCCTACAGATCCAACAGCCCATACCTAAAATATAACTAAAGTATAAAGTTATTACACAATTTACAAAATTAATAACTTTTTTAGAGTTAAATGCACTCAACTTGTTCAAAATACCTTGTCTATTTTTAAGTTTATTAGGAAGCGGGGGTCATCCCCTCGGGATGTGGTTTTAAGCATATATAAGGTTAAATGTATTATGGCTGCTACTTATGGAGCTGGCAAATGGGGATGGCAAGACACATTATTGTTACAAGTTACTAAAAATATTTCTCTTCGCAGGTTATTACATCTGCCGGGGTGTGCACCTGCTTTTATTTGTCATGAAGAATTAGGGTGTAGCTATCTGACTGACTCCGTTAAGTTAGCACCAATTATGCTATGGCCGTCCACTTGGTATCGCCCTAAGGCTGAACTGAATAAAGCTGTGATTAAGGACTGTTTGGCCCTTGTCAAGGCCTGTAAAATCCAGTGACTGCAGTATGTTAAAGATGAATTGACTATAATTGGCCATCAAGACCTTTATGACAGCCCACAGTATATTACAATGGGGATAAAGCTATCCATCAAAAAACCACTCCTCAATCACATGTAAAGGGTGAGAGAGGAGAGGGAATGTCGAAAAAATGAAGTATGAATGCATGCCATGTTGGTGATGACTAGAATTATAGAACCTCTCCTACTGTTCATCCCTACTGTAAAGCGTTATATTTGATAAGGTTTTGTCACAACATGGTGCATTTTCTGGTATCATATCCGGCATCTGTCCATTGCAAAAGAGACTTGGAAACATGTCTATGTGATTCACATACAGCTCAGTCAGAATTACATCTTTTATAAAAAAAACTTTGCCTTTACAGTGCACCTAGGAAAGGTACAGTATGTTGTACAGACTGTAGATATATTTCCGCCTCTGATAAATGTCGCAGAATTGTAGGGAAATAATATATATGACAGCGTTTCTATGTCTCCTTTCAGAGTTACTTTCGAAAGGATGTATTTATTATGTGTATCGAGTGGCAACTGATTGGGCTTTAGTGTATATTTATTGATTTTATTAGTGCTGGTTTTAATTCAATGAGCATAATTTTTCAGTCCATAATGCATGTTTTTTAAGCATTTTGATCTGTGGAATTATTTGCTGCTACATATGCCTAAAGCACTTTCTCTGCATGTTTATTTTTGTAGTGCTTTTAAGGTATTGTATTTGCACTGATGTTTATGGATACTAAGCGAATAAAGTTTACGTGCAACTACTACTTTTTTTTTATACTGTCTCTGGTTTTTTCCAACTCCCCTATCCAATTTTTGTTTAATTCTTGCAGTTCTTGTCTGCTTTGTTAGTAATATTTCCCTCTCCTATACATATCTTGTGGCTCTGTAAGAGTAAGAACATATTTATGGTACTCTACTGTCTACTGTGAAGATTGCAGGCCCAAGTAAGCTAGTATTATAAATAATATTCACCACACATGTTTGTTGAGAAGGCTTTCTTTTTCTTAATAATGCTCTAACAGTTAACAGTGGAGTGGCCATGGTCATGGACTACCGCCCACTCCCCCCGGTGTTATCCTATGTAATTAATGTATACAGTATACCAGCAATTTCCACGACAGTGCAGCATGGCTGCAAAGTATGAGGTACCACTGAATTTGCCAACCAACACCATATGGCTTTTATTAACCGTTATTCTACCCCTTCATTGAGCTTCAATGACTCAGAGTCATCATGATAGGCCTTACCCTTCCATTGTGAATTTTTTTTCAGGTTGAGTTGAATAGTTGGCTTTTCTAACATTGTCAACCAACAAAATGCCAGAGTTACATTTTTGATAGAAGATACTGCTAGTCGAACTGTAGTGATGTATTGCAGTTGTATTTATGTGATCAAAATATTTTAGAGTAGATGTATCTGGCACCTAAAAAATGCGTAGTGTTTTTTTTCTCAGTGGACAGACCGCCAGTGGTGGCACATGTTCTACTGCCGGAGAAGAGTCGGTTGGAGGAGGAGAAGCAGCAGGGACAAGCGGTGGTAAGTCACATTGCTTGCTTATTGACAATTACAATTATACTCACTGGCTACAAGGGCATCGTTGTGGCTCATGATTGTCAACCCCCCTGATTTAGCAGCTACAGCGATGGTTGAGTTCTTATGGCCTCTTCTATCTGTAACTCTGTAAAATAAGGGCTTTGTGGAAACTGTAAAGAAAGGAAGGTTAAAAGAAAAGATGGGTTAAATGGTATATGAGTAAAAGGATGTGTGGGTGGGTGAAAGGATGCGTGGGTGGGTATTGGATAAAAGGATGTATGGGCAAAAGTATGATTGAAAGAAAGGATGGATACTGAAGGGGTGGATATGGATTTCAGTGAAAGACTGGATGAGAGAAAGTAAAGCTTAAATCATGGTGACTATGGGTGAATATAGAACAATGAAAGGATGAATGAATAGTTGCTTGGAGGGAAAAACAAGAGAGCGCTTCTGAAGAGGGGCATGCTGCTCACCTACTTCGCTTACTTGGTTTTATGATTATCAAAGCTACGGTTCACAGTGCAGGTATTTTTTTGTCCACTCCCTTGACTCACTGTATTTGTTAAGCGAGGCAGATATGTATACCACCTATCATCATTCATCACCCTCCTCTCTGCCCATGACATTTTGCCACGCATGACCAGTATGGTTTAATTCATGACTGCAGTGTTGGGTGTGCAATATGCGTCTACTTCAGTTAATGTGGCATTTTCAAAGTTTGCGATGCATTGCAAACCGAACATTCAAGGTGTGTTTACCTTTACTCACTCAGTCACCTCTTAGTACTTCACTCCTTTATTCTCTCCTAAGTGCTTTCATACCAAGCTACCAAAAAATTGAAAAATCAATTTTTGGCATGTGCCACATTTTTATGGCCATGTGAAGTGATTCATAAATATATTTCATGGTTTTCCATAACAGATTTATGCCTGTGCAAATTTTTCATTTCAACTCTTGTCAACTACAGTGTGTTAATAAGCCAGAACTTAGTCACATGACAATGATCAGTGAATCCCTGCTATTCTATACCTAAAGCTCTACCTTACCCTGCAGTAGAGTAAGTCAAGTTTCCTTTCCTTACTGCCCAGGGAATTAATTTGCTGGAAATAATTTGTGGTAGAGCGCAAGGCCAGCGAGTAAAGTGGGACTAAGTACTGATTTCAAGTTTGGCATATGGGATACTCTGTAACAAATGCCCTAAATACAATCTTTAAATCCTGTTCCTTTCCCTATACTGCAGTGGATTGTTTTCCCCACTATCTACTTATGGCATACAGATATCTGTGTTTTATACATGATGCATAGTTTCTTATTTATTATTCATATGCCGAATTGGAGGGTAGAATGTGAAAGGAAATTGGAGAAGAGCAGGGCCATTGGAATTAAAGTAAGATAATTGTCCACCTCAGCAGCCCCAACTGCAGACTGCAGAGAGTAGCAACGTACCAAACGCGCTGGCTAGTATGCCTACTTTAATTAATTAGCACAACAACTTGTACTCCATAGCGCATAATGCCTTACTCATTAATGAGAGGTAATTTATTATTTTTTCACACAACATATGTACTGCTACTGTGCTACCCACTATTTAATTTTAAACAAGTGTTTACTTAGAGCATTGCTTGCAATTTGTATTTTTCTTTTGTTTTTCTCTTGATATAGCTACTTTTGCTGGTCCACCACCACCATCGACTAGGCAGGAGATAGTGTCCCAGCTGTGGCAGCTGAGGTTGAAGACCATTCAGTCAATATACCGGTGGCTGGAGGCCACAGCCTCCAGCTTTTCTGCCATTACATCGCTGGAGATGTCACTAGCTAGTGTCTACCACTGCTACCAGTGACCCTCCCATTCATTCAGGATATTCCAGCGCCTCCCACTGCAGCGGATTGACTGTTTGGAGGGTAGTTTTGAGACCCGTTTTGAGAGTAGTGAGCAGAGTCTGGACCAGTTCCACACCCGAAGTGACGATGCCCTCTTCTGAGCCCTTTTTTTAAATATTTTGTTTTGGCTGAAGTGATTGTTGTTGTGGGTGGAGAGGCTGGAAAGGGAGTTGAAACCGAGTTTTGGGGACTTTTTCTTCTTTGGACATTTCTTGGGGATGGGTTGGTTTGTTTGGAGAGAGGGGTGAGCCTGTTGTGGGTAGAGAGGGTGTTTTTTGTCTTGGCTGTATAAATAAAGGAAAACATTTTTTTTTATTATACTTTATGCATAAAGCAGGTTTTTTTATATTTCGATTCTATGTTGCACTGCTGCCTTTTTGTGCAGCCTGCTTTTTTAATCTGTCTATCAAAGTGTATACTGGCTAGTTGTAGTTAGTTATATACCCTTGGCTTACTACCCTCTGTAACTATCTGGACCATTAGAGGATATGCTGCCATAATATAACCTAGATAAGTAATTCCTTATCGGCAGTAGAAGCTAGTTGCTTACTAACTAACTAAACTAGTTCACTTCACTCCATAGTTCTCTTTCCTAAATATAGATGAAGCGATAACAGGGATGGCATCACAAGCGAGGTCCTACTCTCCTCATAAGCAACTGAATTGAAAGAAAAGCACATAGTTAGTGGGTTATATAGTTATATCATAAGTTTACAAAGATTGAGACCAGACTGTTACATGACACAACAAAGAATACCTGTAATATAGCACAATACATCAACAGTAACTTCCTCTGGGCAATGGGGAGTTAGTATTTAATAAAAACGAAAGTTACAAAATCCACGAATCATGAAAAGTGGACTCAAAGTCTGGAGTGGACATTGTTAAGCATTTACACAACACAAGGCCTGAATGATGATGCTGACGAATGATGTTCTTCTATATCTAAGTTATGGATCACTTTATGCGTGGGTGGGTAAATGGTGCCAATGTGGGCTGTTGCTTAGGTAATTGAAGGTCCTGCAGTGAGTTGGTGTCACTTTCACTACATCCGCCTCACCAAGTGTGTGCCACCAAGTGTGTGAACCATTATGGTGTAAATTAAGTCACACCTCAATAAATTACACAACCTGGGGTAAGAGGTTTAGGGGTTTGATGAATGGATGGGAAAGGGGATTTGGGGAGAGGTGTAACTAAGACAATCCTAGAGTCATGAAAAGTGGACTCAAAGTCTGGAGTGGATATGGTTAAGCATTTACACAACACAAAGCCTCAATGATGATGCTGACGAATGATGTTCTTCCATATTTAAGATATGGATCACTCTATTCGTGGGTGGGTAAATGGTGCAAATATGAGCTATTGCTTATGTAATGGAAAGTCCTGCAGTGAGTTGGTGTCACTTTCTCCACACCCGCCCCACCAAAGGTGTGATCCGTTATAGTGAAAATTAAGTCACACCTCAATGAATCACACAGTCCAGGGAAAGAGGGTTAGGGGTTTGATCAATGAATGGGAAAGGGGATTTGGGGGGTGTGACAAAGGCAAACACTACACAAGGACAATATTCATCTGAGCGATGAGCAGCACACCACCATCAATCTGTTTTGGAAGGAAATGAAGGACTGAGTATGACACAGATCAGTTAAATGCATTGCAAACAGTCCTTCAGCCCCAGAGACCCAAGTTATTATTATTATATATCTAAATGATCTGTCATCTAGGTTTGAAAAATAGAAATTTGGAAGTGTGAAGTGAACCCACACACTTCTAAAAAATGATTATTAAAAGAAAAATGATATTGTATTGTCAATCTCGGGTGCCTGGCTGAAGTGGTCTGGTAAGGTAAGCAGGAGTGTAATGGGGCTTTCACATATTCTGCAGGAAAAAAGAAAGTCAGCGGATTGTAAAACAGACGCCATATAGTGGAGTCAAGGAGAATGACAGAAGCTAAGCTTTGTTATGAGTGGACCAAGAGGCAGAGCATAGGCTGCTACAATCATTCATTAGGACTCTGATGTGGGCAGAACTAGTATAGTGCTGGGGACAGGGCTGCTCTTTGTAAAGATGTAACCCTCTTCTTCCTCATCACCTTCAGCATCTGCCATGATCGGATCAGATTCCCTGCTCTCATCACATTCAGCAACACCACCTGCAGCAATTTGTTTAAGGTGCGCCTTCCATCGGATTGTGTGATATTTTTTCATATCGGTCATTTGTCCTCCAGTACCATAGTGTGTACCAGGCTTACCTTGTGGCAATGTTAGGCTCTTGCTTGCTAACCGTAAAGAAGTCCCAAACTTAGGAGGTCAACTTTCTAAATGGGCCACTGGTTCCACTGCCAATGCCCGAATAAGTGAATGTAGGTGAGCATGTCAATGATTGCCTCACTGCAGTGCATACTTCTACTGAGCTAGTTGTGGATGTAGGTCGCAGGGACCTTGCAAAATGGGAACTGGAAATGGTGGTGCTATCAGTGCCACATCCCTCGGATCAAGTTGAGGAGGGGTAATGTCGGTATCCACCAGGGTATCATCCATGATGATGACTGGCTCGTCATCCTCCTTTAATTCATCCATAACACTAAGGCTTTCAGGAACTTTCCTTTTCCCTTCCCTCTCGTAGCATGTCTTGGACTGAGGCAGTTTCCAATGCAGTTCATCAGAAGGGGGCTTGGAGAAGATGGTGGAGTAACCTTCCTTTTTCTTGCTGGAGATGAGGAAGCCAATGGATCTTCTGAAATAGAGGTGCGGCGGGCACACAATGTTACCTGGAAAAGTTTTGGGCTGAGAGGCTAGTAGTAGGAAACTGCTTCATCTAACTGGCCACTTTCTTGGCAGCAACTTTCTTTGTGGCCATCTTGAAGGTGTCATTTGGCAGTGGCACTTAGCTGTGCAAGCTGAAGAGATTGGAGGGCTGACGCCGCATGTTTTTGTATGGTCACGCGTCACTTGTTTAGGCCTTCTGTCTGTCCGTGCTGTGGGGTAATATCTCTTCTCTTGTGCACCTAAAAGCAAACAAGCAAGAAAAACATTAGTGAAAAGTGGCATAGTTGCAGTTTGAATTAGTACAAAGACAATATCATTTACTGTGGTTACTTAAGTTATACATAAATAATTAACAACAATACAGTGTACCCATCCCAAAGTCAAACCACACCAATATCACATAATGTTTAAGTTACAATCAGGAAGGATAACAACAACATACAGGTGCACCTGTTTGCGTAATGTGCATCATCTAGGGAAACACATGTGGCACTCAGGGAAGGGCAGGTGGAAATGGAATAATTCTTAGAAAATGAATGCTGTTGTGTGGCTGTGCACCTATGGCAAGCAGGGTGTTAATGGATGGTCGAAAAACTGTAGCACAAAATGAAAAAATAAATTAAGAAAATGAAAAACAAATGAAGTTTTTATTTAAAACAAAGAAAAGAAATTAATAAAAAAGGGAAAAAAACTAAACAGATTTAGAAATAAGTGGGAAAAAATCGACAAAAGAAAATAAAACTATACAAAAATTGCTGATGTGCTAGGCAACTATGAGAAATCCATTTGGGCCTTCAGGGGCAAGGATGTGCGGGTGAACAATGCAAGAAAAGCATATAATATAAAACACTGCTCATAATCGTATAATACATTTAATATAAGCGACTAGGCCTCAAGCATATTATTAAACGGATATCAGGGATAAGTACAAAAATGAACACAAACAAAAATACTTAGGCGTCTCCTATCAATCTTCATAGAAAATGGCTTTGAAAACTGGAAAAAGTGGTGGTTGCACAAAATGGCCACTGGCCACATGGTGAAGCAACAAAGAATGCATGCAGGCTCTTGCAAGAGGCACAAGGGCTGACTAAAAAAGTGGCCACCGGCCACATGGTCAAACAACAGCAACCAGCAAGGAGGCATGGCCCCAGCAAAGAACACATTTAGGCCTATGGCAAAAAGCACACAGGCTTGCTGCACAAAATGGCCAACAGCCACATGGTCAAACAACAACAGCAAGCAAGGATGCATGGACAACAAAGAACACATGCAGGCCTAAGGCAAAAACCACACTGGCTGTCTACACAAAATTGTCACTGGTCACATGGTCAAACAACAACAACCAACAAGGAGGCATGGCCCCAATTAAGTACAAATGCAGGCCTGTGGCAAAAGCACACTGTCTTGCTAGTTGCTACACAAAATGGCCACATGGTCAAATAACAACAACCAGCAAGGAGGCATGACCACAACAAAGATCACATGTTGACCTATAGCAAAAGCTCATTGGATGGCTGCACAAAATGACCTCACAATAAGGAGCTACAGAGGGATAGTGATCAGGTTGCCCTCCACTCAAAGCAACAAACAGACAACATAAAACCTGATCAACAACGAGCTTTCAATTCTGTCGATTTCATGAGTGGGATGGGGGATTCATTTTATACCCCAACAACAACCCTTTGTACTGCATTGGTATTGTCCCAACTCAATCTGGCTCCGTGTAAAGTATAAAAATTGTAAACAACCTTCAAACTATATGTCACAGTATTATAAACAAATACCCTCCACTTAAATAGGTGTACATAAGACAAAAATGTGTGAAAAAACGAGATAGCACTTCTCGTGCGCAACACCATGGGAGCTTACTGGTAGGTTCTCCCCAGTCGTGCTCACGTTTCTCATCATTGGTAGCTATCTCGCTGAATAAATGTGTGTACTCAATGGTGTCCAGAAAACCAGTGAAAAATATGTGTTTCACTACCCATAAAGAAGAAAGAAACCCCGTGAATTTAAAATTGAGATAGGTCACACAGTCCCCAAATTTTCAATTTATTTATAACTTGTCTGCCTATTCAAATTAAAAAAGAACTGCATGCTTGCAGACCAATTAATGATGAGCCGACATGTTTCATTGCCTAATTCACTTGATGGCAATTTCGTCATGGCAAGAGGTCTCAATCCACTTTTCTGGACCCTTGTTTCTTAAAAACACTCTGACAGGAGCTCAATTTTGCTATGAGACTCCTCCAGTGTGCAAGACACTTGTGTTGTCCCAACTCGTAATCGTATCCGGACGAGCGTTGTCCTGCTCGTCCGGATACAATTAGGCACTCGAAAGCGGCCGGCAAATCTGAAAGGCACTTGCAAGTGCCAGCAAGACTCATAGTGCTCGCCAGCACATTCAAAAGCCCAACTAGAGCACACCAAATGGAAAACAAATCTGCCACTAGGCAGAAAGCGTAATTCTGGAGTTCCCGAATTCGGCAAACTCTGTGAACGGAGCAGAATTTTACACCCAGGCCTACTAACAGCCAAAGTTGCAACACTGAAAATAGCTTTGAGTACATTTTAAAGTGAGGATATGTTTAAAATTAAACTTTTACATGTCCTATTTTTAAATTCCATGCACCCTGCCTTTATGGGCCATAAGGCCTAGTTAAGGGTGATATATCAATATATAAAAGGAAGGTTTGGACCTGTCAAAAGGAGTTATTTTGACAGGCCAAATTTGTAGTTAAAAGAAACCTGCTCGGCCAGGCTACTGGTGGCAGTTCTGCAGCCATGTTTACAACATCACTGTAATGATGGCACTATGGGTGCTGCAGGTTACTAGTGGCATTTAACGTACAGGCCGTGGGTACACCTTGGTACCATATGCTAGGGAGCTATGGGTAAGTTAAATGTGACAATTAGGAGTATAACAATTTTACTATGCTAAAAGGAGGATCATAGGCACTTTACCTCTGGTTAACAGGGTTAAAGTGCTCTGGGTTACACAGCCAGTAATAATAGGGTGCAGCAAAAAGGCAAACAAAGAAATGAATGTGCAAGGAGGCTTAGTGAATTGAATTGTCTTTATGACAGGTCAGGCATCCAAAGAGAGCACATATACAAAAACACAAATCAGCAATTAAAATATCATCCCCCTGGCAAGGTAAATACATTAAAGAGCCTACACTGGCTCTCAAATCACATCTGCAGTTGAACAAATGGACTACTTGCTTCCCTATCACCAAAACCTAACATGAAAATAAATGTAACAATATAATCATCCTCCAAATGCCATGGTCTTGATTGACAGCCAATTCAATGAATGGCAAAGAATTATGAAAAAGATGAAAGCTATTGTTTCAGATGGACATTCATTATTATTGTAGTTGTTTGAATAATTGATGTTGTGAAGGTTTCAAAATGGTTAGAACTACTTGTAGCCAGACCTTAAACGCACAGTACCATAACACACACATTAACACAGAGTGCAAATAGAGTCATATTAGTTATTGTTAAAATTGATCACAGGCAGATAGAAAACCTTCAATACACGAAACATTAGTTTAACTTCCTGTTGGGCCAAGAACGACACAACAGGCAACCTGCAGGAGTAGCTTACGTGTGCTCTACTCGTCTTAAGTCAACTAAATTGGACATGTCCTACTCTCACTAAAGGTGTGCCCTCGCTCTTAAAATTAAATCAGAGCACAGTTAAGAAAAATACATGATGTGTCGGTGAAGATGAAACAGTTTTAAAATCTAAGACAATTAAACGTGCAACTGGGGTTGTTTGGCCTGAAACCTGCACCTCCAGGGGCCCCACACTGCAAATCCATGCGAAAAGCATATAATAGCGTGATGAAAATCAGTTCTTAATTTATACAGTAAAAACGAAAGAAACAGTGCAGATTCTGAAAGTTGTTCTGAGGAGTCCAGCCCCAGGGGTGCTGAAAGCCTGGCTTTCCAAACACCAAGGTTTCCTAGTCTTAATTCCACCTCAGGCCTCTTTCTTTTACCACCCTACACTTTCTGATTCTTTATAACATTCTTGAAGGAACTTTTCCATAGCTCCTTTCTCTCCTTGACACTGTATGGCTATCTTTTCTCGTCTTCCTTCCATTTCAACCTTCATCTCTCTTGCTGCGGATAAAATATGATGATGAAAAATAGTGTTTGGTCGCTAAAAATAAGGACCATTGTCAGTGCCAACACCTGGACACACCTGTGCAAATTAAGCGCTGACGTTAATGAACCAACAAAGACAAGCCTTGCTGCTAGAGAGTGGCACGTCCTTGATCTGCAAGGAATGCGAGCAGTGGGATTTCCCCCTTGTCTGTTTTTCCAGGGCTTCTCAACATGCAGAGGAGCAGACATAGATCGACCCTAAAGGAAAAGCCATTGTGTGTCCCAATTAGAAACCTTGTGGTGGTCACGTGTAACTGGAGTGCCAGTGGTTTGACTATCTAAGGGGCAACTCAGTGTGTGTCACATAATGTGCATTGAGCAGACCATTTCCCCACTGGGCCTAGCCTGCCTCATTATCTTGCCCCCAGCCTGCAACTCTTGCATCCTTACATACGTCCTAGTAGTAAAACTGGCATGGACGTGTGCGTCTATATGCTTGTTTTTGTGTGATGAGTAAGGGTTAGGAGTATGCAGTAGATAAGATAGATTATAATGTTCATGAGTCAGAACAGGAAAGTTAGCTGCCTGAGATCAATACTATGTACCCATTCGTGTGACATTGTGTATGTGTACTTCTGCAACCATGATGTAAATATTACATATGAGCGATCTTGCTCGGCTGCTTCCGTCTGTTGTGTGGGAGAGTTAACTAATTATACCTGTGGCATGTTTATTGAGTGTGTGATAGGAGCTTGATACTGTCTTGCTGTACTTATTCTATTTATATAATAAAAGATGACACTGCTGTTATTCATAATTTGTTTGTTCTGTATGCAAGGGAAGCTTGCATTGTTTTCATCCAAGCAATATATTCTATATCTGTGGGAAAGCTTTGCTACCATGGCCAGTGCTGTATTTGATCGTATAGTCCTTTAAAATGCAGCATTTTTAAGAATATGAAGTCCAGCATCTCACAACAGTTGTTTTTATAACAATACAATATATGAACTAAGGGCTTGATATATATCTTCACGGAGAAGGAACTTAGTCGCACCTGCCTGATTTTAATTTTAATTTGACAACGGTGGAGACTACTCTGTGTCCGCCATGGTCAAACTCTTCCGATGGCTCGGCGGAGTAAGGACCATCGTAGGTTTGGCTAAATGTCTGCCTCCCTAATTTAGATGGACGGGCATATAGCTATTTTTCAATGCCCATCACAACAGGGAAATCCTGGTGGTAAGGGGCACTGAAAAGTACTCAATGTCCTACTTGCCATGAGAAGAATCTCCCATGGCAAGGGGGCATTCTATGTTGTAATCTCAGAAATAAAATACAGCTTTGAGATTTTCTTTTCAAAAATAAAAAATAAGTGTAACTTTAACATGTGGGTCCATCATGTTTGACAGAGTCATCCGGCAAAGTTACAATGCATTGTCATGAACCACTATGATGGCGGTTGTTGACAATACTTGAAATCCCGCTGGGCCAGTAGCCATTTTATTATTGCAATTTGAATATAAATCAATTTGGAATCAAATTTCAAATTATAAGTCAGGTTCAAAGTTACTGTCCCAGTGTACGCACAAATTAAATGCAGCAATTACCAAACACATTCACGAAATCTCTTGGAGGGGAAACTGGTACTACTTGAAAATATATTACGTGTGGCTTCCATAGACAGCTATTAGCTGCATTCTCACACTGATAATTCAATGCTCTGATTAGGGGTGGGCGGAATTTGCGTAATCGCGTTACGCAAATCTCCGCGAAACGGTAAAAAATCTCCGCGAACACGCAGAAATTCCGCGAACAAGCGGAATTGCTTGTTCGCGATACTTTTTTCCTGTTCGCGATCGCTGTTTGCGTGCTCGGGGTGAAATATCTCGCGAACACGCATATTGAGAACGCGAACAAGCAAAAAAATTCGCGAAGTCGTGGAACGCAGATTTTTGGGCAATTTCGCGTTCTCCGCGGAACGCGAAATTACCCAAATTCCGCAAATTCGGCGAACGGAACAGAATTTACCGCCCAGGCCTAGCTCTGATGTAGCAGTGGAAAAAATAAGAGTTATTTAGTTTGCTGTAGAAAAATATGCCTTTCCTGGATTGAACAATCAGAGTTGATGCTACTGAGTGCAAGAGATTGAGATTACTTATCCGGGTCCTGCTTGTGAATATTAGAGATATTTTGATTATTAATAATGTTCAATTAGTGATATGATGAATGTTTTGCATCTAGAACGACAACTCTGTAGATTCCAATTTGGGTGAACTAGGCTAGAACTAGGCCCAGATTCCATTGTAATTGTTTTCATATGTTTATCTCTCTTTGTTGGCGAGCCTCGGAGGAAGCTGTTTTACAAAATGTAACTACTCAAAAACCTTAGTTTCTGCCAGTGTTACAGAGGTCCTCTTCTTCTCATGAGTCTGTTATTGTTTGTGTGTAACGAGACTGGTACTGTCACAACCGCTGGTATTAGGTCAAGAGTGGTGCTAATTGAATATATTCATTTGGGGGAAGGTGTTAGAGTGGTGTTAAATGATAATGTATTAATCCAGTATTATTATTAATTGAACAAATGATACATTGTGCCTACTTTATGCAGACTCTGCATTTTTCACTGTACATTTTATTGTAAAAGAGCTGTAAATCTTGCGGTGAACCAGTCTTTTGGATTCTAAACTGAGAGAGCAGACTCATGCCAGTCTGTCTTAGAATTCAGATTTCCTAGGCAGGGTTATGCTGCTGCATTAGACTGTGCCCTATGCTGATTCCCTATATTGACTAATTAATTTCATTTATGTCTTCTGTAATTAACTCTGATACCTAACAAACCTTCATGGTGTCTCACTTTTATGCTTCTCTAGAAGGCCTATTTAATTGAAAATGCTGCTTGATTTATTGTTTAGATTTAGTTTCGCTTGATTCTGGCACAATACCTAATTTAGTCTTGAGGATATCACTGGCCAATCCTTTGAAGGTTCTTTATCTAATATCTTATCAGATAATCAAAGATAGTGCTGACATGAATACTGACCGTGTAGTTCAATGATCTGTGAGTTAGTGAGATTTCACATGCTAGGAACTGCAGACTACCAACAAATCTAGAAACACATCACATTTACAATTTTTTGTGCATCTTCAATGAACACTTAGGGGCCGATTCCGATCCGGGTCGGAAAGCACTCCAACCGAGCCGGATCCGGAGTGTTTTCCGATCAAGCCGGAGTCCTGCAGTCCGACCAAGTGAGTACGATGCGGCCGTATGCTGCCGGACTCGGTTCGGTCGGACTCCCATAGAAGTCAATGGGAGCTGGGCGTACGACGCGTACATGGGCTCCCATTGACTGAATGGGTATGTCGTAGACAAGTGCGCCCCCTACAGTGGGTACGTGTCGGTGCCATCCGCACCGTACATGCCTGTGTTGGGGAGACCCATGGGCCACCCCCTGTGTCCGAGTCGTAGGGCTGCGGGTGACAGGGGGTCCAACACGGAACACCAAAGGCAGCCAGCCGGACGATTTGCGAGCCGGACACTCGGGTTCGCACAGGCTGTCCGATGCGTGCATCGTACTGGCTTGGTCGTGAACCGCATCCATTGCACGCCACGGTTAGCTTACGACCGAGACGTACGGAGCAGTTCGGACCCGGAAACGACTCGGTCGGTGAATTTCATGTAGCTCGCTTCGTACTTGCTCGCTCGTACAGCTGTACAAGTCGGCCGGAAAACACGCGTACGGCTCGTAGTTTTTCCGTCCGGATCGCGTTCGGTGGCCTTCCGACCCGGATCGGAATCGGCCCCTTATTGTACATTTTTGTTAACGATCATTTTCTTTGACAAACAAGCTGCCGTTGTACAGCCATGCTGGTGTAGCTGCATTAACCCTCATTTTGGCAAAAGTACCTTATGTTGAGACTTTTACATAAAACATCAGCAATATAAACCCTGCAATCTCGATTCAAGAACAACAAGCAAAAATGTTTGTAAGTTTTTATGTGCACAGAGAATTAAAGAAAGAGGGCAGAAAGCCTCGTCATGCGGGGCCCAATGGGCCACAATCTAAAACATCTCTTGTATCTACTTTTGTCCTATTTTAAAGCCCAATACAGAATTTCCTTGTTTGAACATTTATTCTAAATATCTTTTTACTTTAATGAACCTATTGATTGTGTTTATCTGCACTTAAAAAATTCCTCAACTGGAGTGTTTATAAAGATTCTTATGTGCCTTGTTGTTATAGCGTGTTTGCTATCTATGTGTCTTTTAAGATCTGGACCCTTTTGTATTTGAGAGAAGGGAATTCACTTTAAGAACCTGGACAATGTTTTGAGAGTTCAGCTCCCACAGTTGCTGACAGGTCAAAAGAGACCTAATCCACAAATCATCACTTGCAGGATAAAACTGAACGTATCCACAATTTGTTCCTAAACTTAGCAGTTTGAAACTATTAGATGCTGGAAATCTTGCACCAATCCTGGTTCCTGTCAGGGGAAACACTAACTACAGCCCTCTTTCGTGATACAGGAAGAAACAATTCTTTGTAGAACCTTTCATATGAACTAATGCCTGAAATTCTCATACTCAAATTGAGTCTTGCAATGCCTCATAATAGCAAGCTGTATGAGAAAGCATTAAACAGCATGGTTGATGATAGTTGAATTAGGATATGCAACACTTACACAATATTTCATCCACATGTACCAATCAGGTGATTCAACATGTGGAAAATCAATTTAAAGGATGAGATCACACTTGATATGGAATCTGGGTACAGAGTTAGAAATGTTGCTGAACCACAATATTGTGGCAAAAATATTTTAAATACAAAAATATCTTGGGGCATAATTTCAACTGTAACTTTCTGTTTCTCAATATGAATGATGTAAAACATATTGTATACTTGAATATTGTGTTTTTGTATTTTTCCTTGTGGTAATATAAAGATGTGTTGCTTTTCAGATTGTGGGATATTTTTGGGTTTATGTTCAATTATTTTTATTGTGCAATTATTTTATGTTCAGTTTTATTCAATGAAAATGTGTTATTAGGTTAGGTATTGCAGTTCATTCATTTTGGCATATCGTTTTAAGAATATTTTTATGTGTTGTGGAGTTTAATGAGGGATTAGGTGGAGATGATTAGTCGTATAATAATTGTATTTTTGTGGGCTTTCAAATGTAATTAATGTTTTTGTAACTTTCATATTATTATTTTATTTAAATCAAATGTTTTGGGCTATTTCTTGTGGGATTCATTTCTTGAATTATTAACAAATATATGTTTCTTTTTATTAAATGGCATTTGAAAAATGTGGGGTTTTCTTGTATTTAAACAATACTTTGAAATATATTCTGGGGTTCTGATTTCCCCAGTGCTTGCGAAACAAGCCTTAATGTTTCTAAGACTGGGGTCAGAATAGTTGATTTGTCATGCCTATATATATATATATATATATCCAGAACCAAGTTCCCTTCAGCAAGAAGAAGAACGAGCCACACACGAGCACAGCAGGTCCAGCAGCTTTATTTGGCTATTCAGGGCATGACGCGTTTCGTAATCAAACTTTTTCAAATGCCTTAAAATCATGAATGCTCATTAGTGTCCACCTTTTAAACCAGCTTGTCTCATATATATATATATATGTATATATATATATATATATATATATATATATATATATATATATATATATATATATTGGAAAGGCGTCTTCTGCGTATAAACTGCCTCCACCACAGCGGAAGTCGCTTCGTTACGGGAGGACCCCACAGAAGCGGGTCCCGTTAAATTACTGCAATTCCTTCTAAATCCTCAGGAGGAAAAACGAAGCCGTGTGTGCTCCTTCAAAATTCTTTATTCAGCCACTCTGCCAAACGCGTTTCGAGTGCCACAGTGGGTCGCTCAGTGCCCCAGGGGGATTTACCATGCTGTTCTTATCCTGGGGGAATGACACACAGTTCCATTGACGCTGCTGTAGTAACAACGTCGGACCCGCTCTTCCGCGGCACGGGGCTCTCCGCGACCTGGGCAGGTCGCACCAAATTCCAAGAACAGCATGGTAAATCCCCCTAGGGCACTGAGCGACCCACTGTGTTTTTTTTTATTTTTACTAGGAAAATGGGCGACAGGATCTACTAAAGAACTGCTAAGACCACAATGCAATATGCTGATATGCACAGAGGCGGGACTATGTAAATATTTAAACCTACCTGTTTTGCCGCCTTTCCAGATACGCCATTTCCATGATGAAGAGCGAGAGACGCTCGAAACGCGTAGGAGTTATATGGCTGGATTTGCTTGTGCCTACGAAGGTGGTTTGGACTGTGCTGCCTGGCGGAATAAATTGAAACTGACACGCTGTTGTGGGCCTCCAATTTGGGAGCTTCTTTTTTGTGGAATATATATATATATATATATATATATATATATATATATAAATATTGGACCCGTTCCAGCCTTGAAAACTGGGCTCGGATGCGGGGTAATGAATGCGGATTATTGGGAACTACTAATCAAGCAGAGTGATCTATGCAAACAGCAAAAAAAGCACCGCCCACTGGAGGGAATTACAAAAAGACTGCCGGTTGGAACCACATGCCCCAGAATGCAATACAAAAATGAGCCACCGGAGGTTGCAATTATAAAAGCGGACATTCGGATGTGGGGACAAGCGGCATGTGAGGTGCAGGCTTACCTTTGAGAAAGGTCTATGTTAGACTGAAACGCGTCAGGACTGCCATGCTGTTTTCATAAGTAATGAATTAAATTGAAAATCCGGCAAATTACGAGTGCGGCTCACCTTCTTTCCATGTGGGGAGAATTGTGTTGATGTGTTTTCGGCTTGGTCCTGCCGAGGAGCGACGCACCACCAACAAGAGCGCCACCATTGCCCATCCTGGACCGGCTCTGTTGCTCGTGAAAACGTACTAGGGCAATGAGGTGCCGCCGAAGACCGGCTTCGGTATTGGACCCGTTCCAGCCTTGAAAACTGGGCTCGGATGCGGGGTAATGAATGCGGATTATTGGGAACTACTAATCAAGCAGAGTGATCTATGCAAACAGCAAAAAAAGCACCGCCCACTGGAGGGAATTACAAAAAGACTGCCGGTTGGAACCACATGCCCCAGAATGCAATACAAAAATGAGCCACCGGAGGTTGCAATTATAAAAGCGGACATTCGGATGTGGGGACAAGCGGCATGTGAGGTGCAGGCTTACCTTTGAGAAAGGTCTATGTTAGACTGAAACGCGTCAGGACTGCCATGCTGTTTTCATAAGTAATGAATTAAATTGAAAATCCGGCAAATTACGAGTGCGGCTCACCTTCTTTCCATGTGGGGAGAATTGTGTTGATGTGTTTTCGGCTTGGTCCTGCCGAGGAGCGACGCACCACCAACAAGAGCGCCACCATTGCCCATCCTGGACCGGCTCTGTTGCTCGTGAAAACGTACTAGGGCAATGAGGTGCCGCCGAAGACCGGCTTCGGTATTGGACCCGTTCCAGCCTTGAAAACTGGGCTCGGATGCGGGGTAATGAATGCGGATTATTGGGAACTACTAATCAAGCAGAGTGATCTATGCAAACAGCAAAAAAAGCACCGCCCACTGGAGGGAATTACAAAAAGACTGCCGGTTGGAACCACATGCCCCAGAATGCAATACAAAAATGAGCCACCGGAGGTTGCAATTATAAAAGCGGACATTCGGATGTGGGGACAAGCGGTATGTGAGGTGCAGGCTTACCTTTGAGAAAGGTCTATGTTAGACTGAAACGCGTCTGGACTGCCATGCTGTTTTCATAAGTAATGAATTAAATTGAAAATCCGGCAAATTACGAGTGCGGCTCACCTTCTTTCCATGTGGGGAGAATTGTGTTGATGTGTTTTCGGCTTGGTCCTGCCGAGGAGCGACGCACCACCAACAAGAGCGCCACCATTGCCCATCCTGGACCGGCTCTGTTGCTCGTGAAAACGTACTAGGGCAATGAGGTGCCGGCGAAGACCGGCTTCGGTATTGGACCCGTTCCAGCCTTGAAAACTGGGCTCGGATGCGGGGTAATGAATGCGGATTATTGGGAACTACTAATCAAGCAGAGTGATCTATGCAAACAGCAAAAAAAGCACCGCCCACTGGAGGGAATTACAAAAAGACTGCCGGTTGGAACCACATGCCCCAGAATGCAATACAAAAATGAGCCACCGGAGGTTGCAATTATAAAAGCGGACATTCGGATGTGGGGACAAGCGGCATGTGAGGTGCAGGCTTACCTTTGAGAAAGGTCTATGTTAGACTGAAACGCGTCAGGACTGCATGCTGTTTTCATAAGTAATGAATTAAATTGAAAATCCGGCAAATTACGAGTGCGGCTCACCTTCTTTCCATGTGGGGAGAATTGTGTTGATATATAAATATATATATAACCTACTGGCAGTCGCCAGTAGGTAGTTATAGTTAGGACCTATTTTCCATAGGAAATCCGCAACATTCTATTTGGAATAACGTTGACGTCGATTGATGAATCTTCGCGAAATTTTCCAAACTTTTGGCCAGCTCCAGTCCGCTCCTATCCTGAAAATTTCACATTGATTCGTCAAGCGGGGGCAGAGAAAAAAGGGGGTCCCAAAACACGTTTTCCCCATGCATTTTACCATAGGACCTGTTGACGCAGCTACAGCCCGAAGTGCTGAACGGAATTACACCAAATTTGGCAAAGATGTAGTCCTCAGTTCAAACTCGTGCCTTTTGCTTAAATGGTGTAAATCCATTCAGTAGTTCCTGAGAAAATCAAAAGTAAAATCACATATATATCTGGGCGGAGCCTAACCACACATCTCATCGTGAGATCTGATTGGCTGTCAGCACTTCATCCAAGAAGTGTTGGCAGCCATCTTGGGACCAATATACATGATAGCACCTCATTTAAAAGCATTGCAGTTAATGGAAGGTTTTAAGACTTTTGTTACATCATAAATCATTTGTTGATGTTACCATACTCATTTCAGCAATTGTGGTATGTTCTAAGGTGATTTTACCATGTGAAAAAGCCTTCTGCTAACAGTCCTACTTATGACAAACGTATGGCACACCTGAAGCCATCTTGGTTGGAATAAAGTGGTAACTCTTAAAACATTTAATTTAAAAAGGAACAAAATGAGGGGGTTCATTTTGCCATAGAAAGTATGATTAGTGCTGCAGAAAGAAAAATTAGGGCACATTTTGAGCGACTTCTCAAATCCTCTTCTATTTCATTAAAAAATTCTGACATGCAGACTGAAACATGCACTTTCAATACCTGCAGCAGACTTCCCTGGTGAGCAGTAGCTTTACTACAGTGATCTAATAAGCAACTAGAGTGCCAACATTCTGAATGTATGGCAAATGTGTGACACATCTGAATGCCTTATTGATGGAATCAAAGTAAAAAACTGAAAGTATTTCCTACTGAGGAGACTGTAGTAAATGAGGAAATTAGGAAACATCATGACATATAAGTCTCCCAAAATGGCCACCAGATACAAAAGAGCCCAAATGTAGCCCAAATATCACCCAGATGTAGCCCAAGTATAGCCCAAGTATAGCCCAATGACAGAATGTCCCAGAGTGTGCAAAACACTTATTTTTTGTGTATTTGCAGTTTTATATAGTGCAGACTTGTCAGGTATTAGAGTGCTTTACATGAGCATTGGTTACATCACACAAGATCAAATTCATTTTGGTTGTAGACATGGGGAGATTAAGTGATTTGACCAGAATCACAGAATGTTGAGCTGAAGCAGAAACTCCAACCTGGTTCCCCAGTTGCAAAGTCTGCAGCTCTGGAAGTAACGCCACATCTTCTCCCCTAGGTGCAACATTTAATCAAGTGGTCAACTGGATAAAAAAACATAAAGATTACACATAATTTAAAAGTTCTTTGTCGCTATTTGAAAACTCAGAAAATATGTCCTCATTTTAGTTTTTTAGAGCAATAACCATACTTTTGATGCAAGTACGACCCTCTCATATATGTAATTTCTAAAGGAAATACTCTAGGTATTACAGTTTTGATTACATCAAGATGACGTCAGGCGTTCCACACTTTTGTAATAAATATAGAATGTTAGCAATCTAGTTGTTCATTGGGATACTGTTGAGAGGCAGAGGCCAGGGGCACGGACTCTGAAAATTGCAGGCAGGTAGGAGAGTGCAGATGCAACAATTTGACCACACTGGGCAGGCAGGAAGGGCAGTGGCAGCACAACAGACTATGGAGGGCAGTGGAAAGGGGGGCAGGGGCAACAAACCAATAATACAGGACTGGCAAGAGAGGCTGTGGCAATATAATAGACCATTGTGGGCAGAAGGAAGAGGCAGTGGTAGTACAACCATACATGCCAACAGACCAGTTTCAGCCAGGAAACGTCCAATGTATTTAAGCTCAAATGGGCTTTATTTGATCTGTCTCCTATCTACAATCTCCTCTTTTTCAATGTAACTAAAAGGGGAAAATCAATACCCCAGTTTTTTTTTCAAAATCTCCCTCTTACCAAGTTCAAAATGTTCGCAAGTATGGTACATTGGATCATGGTAGGCAGGAGGAATTGGGGTAGGGACATGGACTCGGATAACAGAGGACAGGAGGTACATGGAGAGGTGCACTAAACTGACCCTACAGGGCAGGCATCAGGGTTTGCAGCAGCACAATACACCACACAGCGCATGCAGGATGGGAGTGCAGCACAACAATCCATAGAAAGAAATAGGGAGGGGACAGGACCATGCATATGGACAACAGAGAACTGAGGGGAAAGAGGCAATCGCAGCTAGCTGACCATAATGGACAGACAGGAGAGAAAGCTGCAGCATAACAGACTATAAAGGCCAGGAAGGAAGGATCAGGGGCATTACAATGGAACAGACAAGCCAGGAGGAAGGGAATAGGGGTCTGCACATGGAAACAGAGGGCTGGGGGCAAGGGGGCAGGGCAGGAGCAGCAAGATGACCATGGAGGTCAGGCAGGATGGGCACTAGAAACAAGACACACCATGGAGAGCAACAATGAGCCTAAGATGGCATACACACAGACCATGGAGGGAAGGTGGGAGGAGGTCAGGGGCAGCTAGCTGACCACACAGGGAAGGTGGGAGGGGCCATGGCAGCACAGAAGACCATGCATGGCAAGCAGGAGGGTTAGTGGCAGCACAATGGCTATGATGGGCAAGAAGGAGGGTGCAGGGGCATGCACAAAGGACCATGGAGGATAGAAGGGAGGGTCAGGACCTGGGCACAGACAAGAGAGTTTAGGGGAAGGGGCCTCACAACAGACCGCGCGGGGCAGGCAGGAGGAGCAGTTGCAGCACAACAGACCAGGGAGGGCAGAAGGGTGTGGCAGTAAAATGGACCATGGAGGACAGGAGGAAGGGGATAGGGGCATGGCATGTGGACGGGCAGTGTGGAGGTGGCAGGGACAGGTTACAGTCATCTGACAATGCTAGGCAGGTGGGAGGGGAGTGGCAGCTCAACAGAACACTCAGAGTAGATAGGAGTGGCAGGTCCATGGAACATGGTGGGCAAAAAGGATGGAGCAGGGGCATGCACAAAGACATCGGAGGGCAGGGGGAAGGAGAATAGGGGCAGCAAGCTAAGCACAGAGGCTAAGCAGGAGGTCAATGATGGGCCATAGAATTGGGCAATGGAGGGCAGAAGGAGTGGACTGGTACATCATGCTAAATGGAGGGCAGTGGCAGCACATCAGACCATGCATGGCAGGAGGGAGGAGGCTAGTCCATGGATTCAGACAACAGAGGATAGGGAGGAGGTAGATGGGGCAGCAGGCTAACTGTTCAGAGAAGGTGGGTATTAGGAACTTTATTGTTTTTAAAATGTGTGTCTGTGCGAACTACTTAAAATATGAACAAGTATGCAGCATAATCTCACTTTTATTCAGGAAGAAGAGGACATTTGTGACTGTGACTGCGGGCTCACTTGGCAGAAACACCCCCGGACCCTCTACCCCCATCGCAAAATGTAATGCCCGTGAAAAGGGTAGGTGGACGTAGTGTTATATAGAACATAGTCCTGAGAGCACGATTGAAAATGAAAACTAGATATAGTATATGGTATAAACTATGCACCAAAAAGTGTGATATAAGATGAACCGGGGCGTGAAATATAATATGCAATACATTGTGCGCAATGATAGATTCATTGGAGAGCGCGAGATAGCACAGGCACTAGCGCGTGCTATGCGATATGCGCCTTGGAGTGTAATATGCACAGGGCAGTGTTGTGTAACCTAACTAGTCTCTAAAGTTGTAATATAAAATATGTGCTGGGGAGTGTAACGTTGCATATGCACTGTGACAAAGATATGGATCCCAGATTGTAATATGTATGGTATAGTGCTGTGCTTTATAACATAGGCATCGAGGAAGGCACGTTAGATGGGGCAATATAACCCGTGCGAAGGCAAGTGTGGCATGACATATTCACGGGGTGGTGTTACAGTACACATGGGCTAGAGAGTATCATAGCATACGCACTAGCTGGTGGAATACAACACAGAGGTGTGAGGCACTCGGCGGGCACTGGTGGGTGTAACACAGCATTGGGCTCAGCCAGGAGCATGCTGTGACTCTCAAGTGAGGTTCGTCTCCTTTCCAGAGAGTAAAATAAAAAGTATTACACATCCGGCGGTGGATGTGTGTTTTATTAACCGTGAGGGGGGTTTCTTGCATAGTTTGGTCGAGTTTTTGTCGAATCCCCTTTGAATGGCTTCGTGGGCGTGTATATTAAATGTGCCCGTCAATAGCTACCCATGTTTGTATAAATAAACGACAAGGGTGTCTACTTGGAGAGTACCCACTGGCGGGGGCGCCGGGATTAGGCACGGTAGGGCGTCAGACACGTCAGAGCTTCACTAGCGGTGTAAATACATTCCATGTGGATTCATTCTATGCATAGTCACCTTTTAATGAATATCACGCAAATCGTCATGGTGTTAGGTACATACGGTTTGTCCAGCATGTCCTAGGTGTTTCTATAAATATATATTTTTTTTAAATAATAAAAAACAAAGGCCGGCCCCGGGGGATGGGGTCCCCGGGGCCATAAGTGGCCTGAGGAGGGGGGCAACGCAGCCCCCTCCTAAAGAATTTTTTTTTAAAAAGGCCATGACCTGGGGGTTGGGGTCCCCGGGGCCGATTAAGGCCTTGGGTGGGCCAAATTTATTTTTTTCAACAAAAAAAATTAGGGTGCAGGCCCTGGGGGATGGGGTCTCCAGGGCCAGTAAATTAGAAAAAGAAGGGGAGCCACACAGCCCTCCTTCTTAAAAAAATAAAATAAATAAAAGACCGGCATCGCGCCGGAGGCCACGCCCCCTCCTTGCAGCACTCTACAAACGTGCCCCCTGGCCAGTTGTATGTTGGGGAATTAATTCCCCTTCAATACTGAGGGTCCCTGAGGGCCAACTAGCCCAACAGGTATCTCCAGTATGCGCCAGGGAGCTGCGTTGCAGACAGGTGTTCTGAGGCCACGCCCCTTTTTACACCTCTATGCAACGCAGCTCTGTGGCGCTTACTGGAGGTACCTAGTGGGCTAGTTTGACCCTAGGGACCCTTAGGATTCAGGGGGACTTAATCTCTCAACTTAGAACGGCCACAGGGCGCGTTTACACAGTGGTGAAGGGAGGGGACGGGGCCTGGGGTGACGTGTGCAAACACGTCCTGTGGCGCATTTTAAGTTGGGGAAATAATTCCCTTTCAATCCTGAGGGACCCTGGGGGCCAACTAGCCCACCAGGTGCTTTCAGTAAGCGCCACTGCTCTGCGTTACAGAGAGGTGGTGCAGGCCGTGCTCCTTTTTACACCTCTCTGCAATGGCGCTTACTGGACGTACCTAGTGGGCTATTTTGCCCCTAGGGATCCTCAGGATTCAAGGGTACTTAATCTACCAACATAAAAAATGGCCACAGGGCATGTTTACACAGTGGGGAAGGAAGGGGACGGGGCCTGAGGTGATGTGTGCAAACACGCCCTATGGCGCGTTTTAAGTTGGGGAAATAATTCCCCTTCAATCCTGAGGGCCCCTGGGGGCTAACTAGCCCACCAGGGGCTTCAAGTAAGCGCCACTGAGCTGCGTTACAGAGAGGTGGTCCAGGCCGTGCCACTTTTTACACCTCTCTGCAACGCAGCTCTGTGGCGCTTACTGGAGGAACCTAGTGGGCTAGTTGGACCCTAGGGACCCTCAGGATTCAAATGAACTTAATCTCCCAACTAAAAACGGCCACAGGGCGTGTTTACACAGTGGTGAAGGGAGGGGACGGGGCCTGAGTTAACGTGTGCAAACAAGCCCTGTGGGGCATTTTAAGTTGGGGAAATAATTCCCCTTCAATCCTGAGGGACCCTGGGGTCCAACTAGCCCACCAGGTGCTTCCAGTAAGCGCCACTGCACTGCGTTGCAGAGAGGTGGTCTAGGCCGTGCCCCTTTTTACATCTCTCTGCAACGCAGCTCTGTGGCGCTTACTGGAGGTACCTAGTGATCTAGTTGGACCCTAGGGACCCTCAGGATTCAAGGGGACTTAATCTCCCAACTTAAAACGGCCACAGGGCGTGTTTACACAGTGGGGAAGTGAGGGGACGGGGCCTGAGGTGACGTGTGCAAACACGCCCTGTGGCGCATTTTAAGAGGTAGTTTTAATCCCCTGTCCTATTATATCCTATTATATACTAGGGGCTTACAGAGGAGGTCATGCTGATCACAGGGGGACCCCAACGCATAGTGTTCCCTAGTATATGTAGGTGTTTTCACTGTATTCTGAGTGTCTTTTAACATAGCACTGGCTCTAGGACTGGTTAGTCAGACTCAGTTACCACCAGTATCTGAAAAAGTTGAGGATACAGGATGATTTTGCAACAAGGCTTCTTTCTGCTCTTCTGTTTGTTCTTTCTGCACGGTATCCTTCTTCCTGCACTTTTCTTCGTCTTTGAGGACTTCTGTTGCTTCTTTCTGCATTTCTTTTTTTTTTCTGTGCGTTTTTTCTTCTTTCTTCACATGTCCTATCTTTATAGGCATAGTTAGAAAATAGCATTTAAAAAACCTTTGAAATTCACTGAAAAAACCATAGGTTTCAGCCACGTTATAGTTAGGAATTAGCATTTAAAAAACCTTACAAATTCACTGAAAAAACCATTGGTTTCAGGGGCGTTATAGTTAGCTGGACTTTTCACTCGTACAAAACCATTGAAATTCCCCCGTTATAGTTAGTTCAGCTAACTATAACTCGCGCGCCCGCAATGCACTGCTGATGACGTCACATATTACATCACTCATGACATGGTCAGTGACATCACTCATGACATCACTGATGACACCTCAAATGACATCACTGATGACATCATCCTTGTGATAGAGTGGCAGACCTCCTCTCCCCCTAATATAACCTTTGATACACACATTCAAAAATAGAAACTAAAATTTTCAAAACAATGGACATACCAATACCAGTTACAACAACCTATTCAGTAATTCTAAGATCCACATACACATCCACTCATTCACCAACCATCCTATACAGTCACTCATACATGTACTCACTCATCATATGTACTCCTACACCTATACATCCTGTTACACAACGCCACTCATCCATAGAGTTACTCACACACATAGTCACTCATGCTAATAAAGAATCAAACATCCATTTACTTGCATATACAGTTATACACACACCACCACACTTACTTCTACAGAAACTTACACATACTTAGTCTTTTAAACAATCACTTATAGAAACACATTCTTATTCATACAGGAACTCTTTCAATCTCTCACTCTCACATATACTCACTTATATACACCAATAGTCACATATACTAGTTTAAAACATATGTAGTTACTCATAAAGACACTATTGAGACAGTCATTCACTCACTAACACACCCATGCACACACTCATCCACCCAAACAGTCCTGCACACATGCTGTCTTCAACACATACAAACAGTGAGTCACTCATTCATGCACCTATGCACGATGTAATACCCCCCACCGAACCATACAGACACTCAGACACTCATACTGATACTCAGAAAACCATCTAATAACCTATATAGACACTCATGTAGCTACTCACCAACCCATGCAGCCACTTATACACAGTGAGAGACTGATACAGATATTTACATATTTAAACATTACTCACTAAGCCATGTATTCACTAAGATACACTTAATCAGTCAGTTATACAATCATCCATTTAG
The DNA here is from genome assembly GCF_964204655.1 of Triturus cristatus. Taxonomy (NCBI): domain Eukaryota; kingdom Metazoa; phylum Chordata; class Amphibia; order Caudata; family Salamandridae; genus Triturus; species Triturus cristatus. The sequence goes on along the minus strand of NC_140580.1, from coordinate 510,665,382 downwards.
ACACTTATATACCCATTTATTATTCCATCGACCTTGAGATATACATATATAAAACATATGTAATTTTCAGAAAAACCCACATTCACTGGATGATGTCATCAGTGATGTCATTTGAGATGTCATCAGTGATGTCATGAGTGATGTCACTGACCATGTCATGAGTGATGCAATATGTGACATCATCAGCAGTGCATTGCGGGCGCGCGAGTTATAGTTAGCTGAACTATCTATAACGGGGGAATTTCAATGGTTTTGTACGAGTGAAAAGTCCAGCTAACTATAACGCCCCTGAAACCTATGGTTTTTTCAGTGAATTTCTAAGGTTTTTTAAATGCTAATTCCTAACTATAACGTGCCTGAAACCTATGTTTTTTTCAGTGAATATATATATATATATATATATATCCACAAAAGCTTTCGCGAAGAAACCCAAGCCTCTTACAGCGGTGGGCTGTGGCGGGGACGCGAACCCCAAATCTCCAACACAATCGTATTTTACTCGTTCTTGAAAAAACGATGCCACAGCCACGTAATCCTTTTCACAGCGTGTTTAATTCAATCTTATTTGGCCAGTCACTCGACGCGTTTCGGAGTACAACTCCTTTGTCACGAGCAAGAGTACATTGCAAATAATCGTGTTTATACAAGTTGAAAGTGCCACACCCATTTTCAAATAAACAGTGAAAACAGACCACACGGCATATTATAGTGCAAGGAGCTAAAGGAAAACATACTTCTTCGTCATATTGATTAAATTTCATTTCGACATTCATTAGTGTTTGTTAATCTAAAGTAATTCATTTTAATCAACATTGTTTAATTATTTTGTTTATATAAACATTCTTTTTTAATCAGCTTTTTAAATGAACTTTATTGTTCCATGCTTACGGAACAAAAACACATATAGAATCTGTAAGCCCAAGTGGGCATTTCATGATCTTTTAATTAGAGCTACATCAAGCTTCCGCCTTAGTTGATTTTTATACCATGAATACTAATTATTCCAACCCAAGTGGGTATAACGTAATTCAAAATAGAACGAAAAATGATGAGAAAGTGCCTCGAAATAGTCTTATACTCAACTCTCCTCCGTACCCTGCCGTGTATCTGTCAAATCAAAAATAAAAAACAGTGATGAAACACCAATTTTAAAATTTGTGAACAGATTCACAAGCACTTGATTTCATTTTTTTTAAAAAAGCAAACGGACTAGACAAGCTTACTCATGAATATACATTTCATCTGTACAGGGAGACACCAACCAGAAAAAATAGAAAAAATAGACATTATCCCAAATGCGTTGAGAGCCCTACATCACAGTTATGGCCATCAGGTTGTAGAGTGTGATACTTGATAATAAATTTAGATTCCAATCGTCTAAGTTCTTGTACTCTATCCCCTCCTCTTATTCTGATCGGAATATTATCAAGAACGCAGAAGGATAGAAGTGTATTGTCACCCTTATGATGAGCGGAAAAATGCCTTGCTATTGGGTATTGTTTATTGTTGTTCTTAATTGCCCTTAGGTGTTCCAGGATTCGTTTTTTGGCTTTATGAATGGTACTACCAATGTAGTACTTATCACATGGACACCTAAGGGCATACACAACAAATTCTGTATTGCAAGAGTAGTGTTTAACAATTTTGAAAGGTTTACAGTGAGATGACAATTGTTACTGTATTTACAGGCTTTACATTGCCGACATGTGAAGAAACCTTGAATATCATTCTTCTTTTTGACTGTCCATGTTACTGCTTGACAGAGTGAGTCTTTTAGAGATTTAGCTTTACGGTATGTGATCTGAGGATAGTCTTGAAGACATCCTGATAAATCTTTATCCGTTTGGAGAACTCCCCAAAATTTGTTTAATGCTCCCTTGACATTCCAAGACTGCTGGTTAAAGGTAGTTATAAACCGTACTGTTTCTTTGTCATCAAACAATCCTGTCATTTCATTTTCATGTGTTTCTTTAGGCTTAATTAGCATGGCCCTATCTCTGGTCTGAGCCTCAGATAGAGCTGTTTCAATACATTTCGTATTGTAGCCTTTGTCTCTAAATCTTTCACACATGATGTTACTTTCCGCCGTAAAATCTTCCTCGATACTACAATTTCGTTTTGCTCGTAATAGCTCACCAAGGGGTATACTTTTTATGAGACTATCAGGGTGACAACTACATGCATGCAGCAGGCTGTTGCCTGCTGTCTTTTTTCGATAAAGTTTGGTCATGAGTTTGTCATCTCTTATGCCAACTAAGAGATCGAGGAATTCGATTTTTTCCATGTCAATATGACTTGTAAATGTCAGGTTAAACTCATTAATATTTAGAATATTAACAAATTCCTCTGCTTCTTCTCTGCTGCCATCCCACACACAAAAAATATCATCAATGTATCTAACCCAGGTTTTTACATGTGTTTTGTATTGTTGCAATGACCTGACCACTTGCTCCTCCCACCAGCCAAGGTACAACCCCGCAAAGCTGGGGGCGAAACAAGTGCCCATCGCTGTACCAAGGATTTGACGGTAGATTGTTCCATCAAAAAGGAAACAATTATTCGTAAGACAGGTTAAAATCATCTCCAAGATCATTTCTGTATGGTAAAAGAAAGATAAGGATCTTGTATTCAGGAATTGTCTGCATGCCTCAACTCCCTTTTCATGGGGAATGCTTGTATAAAGGCTGTTTACGTCTAAACTCATAAGTAGGCGTCCCGGATGCCACTCAATTGTGTCAATTAGTCGTACAAAATCACCAGAATCTTTCAAATACGAGGGTAAACTTTGTACTAGAGGCTGCAAATAAAAATCTACATACCTAGATGTGTGTTCAAGACAACTTCCCCTGGAAGAAACTATAGGTCTTCCCGGGGGGTTTGTCATACTTTTATATACTTTTGAGAGGAGGTAGAGCGCTGGAAGTTTCGGGTATTTACATTTAAGAAAATTGTATTCTTCTACTTCAAGTAAACCCCTATCCCTCCAGTCTTCCAGCCGGTCAAAGAACTTGCTATTTGCCATTTCATAATCTTTCTTTGTACTGATTTCATATTTGTTCCTGTCATTCAATTGTTGTAGACCTTCTTTGATATACATTTCTTTTGGCAGTACAACAATATTGCCTCCTTTATCTGATTTCTTTATCACAATATTCTCATCATTTTGTAAAGCTTTGAGCGCAACTGTCTGAGCTTCTGTGAAATTTTTTTTTGTTTAATGAGTTTGTCTTGACATTTTTTTCAACTCATTAATCACACCCTTTTCAAACACATCAATAGCTTCATTTACTATTTGTGGTAAAAATATAGATTTCTGCCTGAACCCACTGTTGTGGTTCAGGTCTAATCTAATATTGTCATTAACAAGATTTGTGATTAAACTTTGGTTAGGAGTCAGATTCTCATCTAACTCATGAAACACATGAAGGAGGTCAATATCTTGTATAGCCAGTACATTTGGTCTTTCAGGGTTTGATAGTCTTTGATCTTTCACTTTGGTTCTAAACCATTTTTTAAACCTGAGTTTACGAGTGAATTGAAATAAATCAATACGACACTGTGTATAATCAAATTTGACTGTAGGGCCAAAAGAAAGACCAAAAGACAATACCTCAATTTCCATATCTGTAAGCTTTCGTTCAGAAAGATTAATGACATTTTTGATGTCCATTATTGTCCTCGTTTTTTCTGGCCCCTTGTTCTGTTCTCTTGATGATATATTTGATCTTCCGTCTCCTCTGCCTCCTCGTCCTCGTCCTCTTTGTCCCCCACTGGTTGGTTGTTTTTGTGTTTCCATTCGACCTTGTGCCAACAGGGCAAATTCCTTTAAAATGCGATCTTTTGGCGCACTGGTAACTTGATTTTCATTTGTATCTGGGGTGTCCTTTTCACAGAGATTACTTATAGGTGATTCATCTCCATTTTGGACAAATTTCTCCTCGTTTGTGAGAACATCAGCAGTTTGTCTAATAGCAACTTTCTTACTTGACTGTTCATTACGTCGATGATCAAACCTTTTGGCAAATGTGAGGACTTGTCCTCTTTCATAATCAACTTGATCACATAAATATTTCCTTTGTTTCTTTTCACGTATTTCTTTCTCAATGTTTTCAAGTTTTTGTTCCATTTTAACCATGTTATTCTCAAACTCCTCCTTATTACATGCCAATTTCAATTTTGCTATCAGTTCATCAATTTCTTTCGTTAATTTCTCACATTCTTTTTTAGCGTATTTCACCAATAATTTCAGCATCACCGTTGAACATTGGTGACTGTTCTCCGCCCATTCCTCAACCAATTCAGGGTCTGGTTAAAAAAACGTAGGTGTAATGAAGATTCTTAAGCCTCTAGGCACTCTTCCAACTTCAACATATTTTTGTAAAGCAGTGGCTTCCCACCATTTATTCTGCTCGTTTTTTAACAATTTCCACAGTTGACTCCACATTAATTTTTTGTTGGGCACAGTGTCATTCTCGTCCGTAATGTCTCCCCTTTCATTATAATTCCCTTGTGTTTGCATGCATATATATATTATCTACTGGCAGTCACCAGTAGATAGTTATAGTTAGGACCGAGTTCCCATAGGAAATCTGAAAATTCTATTTTGAATAACTTTGGCGCCGGTTGACTTATCTTCGTGAAATTTTCAAAACTAATGGGGCGCTCCTCTCAGCTCCTACCCTGAAAGTCTCGGGGTGATTCGTCAAGCGGGGGCTGAGAAAAAAGGGGGGTCCCAAAATGCATTTTCCCCATGCATTTTCCCATAGGACCTTTAGTCGAAGGTACAGCCCGAACGGCTGAACAGAATTACATGAAATTTGGCAAAGAGGTAGTCCTCACGTCAGGCATGGGCCTTTTGCATATATGGTGTCAATCTGTTCAGTAGTTCCTGAGAAAATTGCAGTTAAAAGTACATTAATATCTATATGCGCGCACGGTACGCGCACGGTGCGCGCACCAAATGTCCGCGAGCGTAATTCTGATTGGTGGTTAGATGTCAGTCAACATTCGAATCGGTCGAAATCAGGAAGTGTTGGGCGCCATTTTGTGTGTGACAGTGAAAAAGAAAGGTGGAGAACGTGAAAAGGGGGCAGGGTAGAGAGTTCCTGACCCCCTAGCCTTTGTCAGGGGGTCCCTGAAGGACCCCGAAGGGTGAAAAAAAAACATTTTATTTTTTTTCAAAAAATCGCGGGGTGCGCGCACAGTGCGCGCATGGTGCGCGCACGGTGAAACACCCTTAAAAAAAAAAACATTTTAAACTGATATAAGTTTATTGAAGATATTAACTATGCTGTTCAACTTTATCCAAATTTTTTAAAAAAGAGCTGAGCCATTCCATATTACAGGATACAGTCAATCTATAACTATATACATAGCTAGTTTATTGTAAAATAAATATATAAAAAATATAATAATACATACATAAAGTAGCATTTAAAAAACCTTACAAGTTCACTAAAAAAACCATAGGTTTCACGCACGTTATAGTTAGAAATTAGCATTTAAAAAACCTTGCAAATTCACTTAAAAAACCATAGGTTTCACACACGTTATAGTTAGGAATTAGCATTAAAAAACCTTGCTAATTCACTGAAAAAACCATAGGTTTCACACATGTTATAGTTAGCTGGACATTTCACTCGTAAAAAACCATTGAAATTCCCCCGTTATAGTTAGTTCAGCTAACTATAACTCGCGCGACCGCAATCCACTGCTGATGACGTCACATATTACATCACTCATGACATGGTCAGTGACATCACTCATGACATCACTGATGACATCTCAAATGACATCATTGATGACATCATCCAGTGAATATGTGTCTTTCTGAAAAATAAATATTTTTTATATATGTATATCTAAAGGTTAATGGAAGAATAAATGGGTAAATAAGTGTCTAAATGGATGGGTTTTTTTGTAAAATTAATTGTATAACTGACTTATTAACAGTATCTTAGTGAATACAGTGATCAAGATATGTTAAAGACCACTACAGGACATAGCCCCCACATATTTGTCAAGTTTGATAGAACTGCCTGCAAATGAAAAGAAAATATGCATGCCAGCTATTGTTCATTCCCTAGGTAATAAAAATCTACAGGTAATGTTTTTTGGTGTATATTTATGCCAATTGTCCCAGAGCTTGTCAATGGCTTGTAGAGCCCTAACCAAGTAGAGCCTGAGCTAAATAGACAGTACCAATGAAATGTAGGGTGTATTCATGGGGGCTGCACTAATATTCTTTCAGGTCAAAATTGAAACCGTTATGCTCCCCTGCCTTTGTGGTCCATCTGAAATACTCTAGCTATAACTGCATTCAACTGTTACATATTCTTCGATATGCATTGCAGTGCAGTAAAAGTAGAGCTTCCATCAATGCTAACCTAAATATGGAAAACTAGGGCAAAACTATTCCTAGATTGCTTGTGTTCTGGTTCAGGGAGGATCTGGCCTTGCAGTTCGGGCTGGACTGTTCCCAAGAAGACCTGGGTCTAGACTGATTTGCCAATGGCTGGGTCCAAACTGAGGTGGCATAGTGAGTGAAAAACGATGAATTGGGATTTTGCCCGAGAAGTTGCAAGTGGCTGAGAATAATTCAAGCATTCCACTCTTCACCTTGTTGTTTTTTTATTTGATGCCCTGAGTGCATTGGCTATGCCAAGACAAGGGTCCCAGCCTCACTGTGCCACTGGGAGTAAGCTATACCTGGCTGCAGAGCCCTAACTAGGTCAAAATCCATCCTAGGTTGCTTGTGTTCCAGTTCAGGGAGAACCTGGCCTGGCAGGTTGGGCCCAATTGTTACCATAAGGAGCAGGGTCAAAACTGATTTGCCAATGGCTTGGCCCAAACTAAGGTGGCATGGTGGCCAAAAAGCAATGGATTGGGATGCGGCCTGAGCGACTGCTAGTGGCTTAGATTAATTCATGCACTCCATCCATCACATTGCTGTTTTTGTATTTGACTCTCTAAGTGTGCTGGGTATGCCCAAATGTGGGTTCTAGTATCATCTTGCCACTGGAACCAATATACACCTAGCTCTAACTAGGGCAAAACTAGTCCTAGGTTGCTTGTGTTTTGGTTCAGAGTGGAGCTGGCCCAGCAGTTCCAGTTGGACTGTTCAGATGAGGAGTAGGGTCAAGATTAATTGCATATGACTGGGTCCAAACTGAGGTGGTATGGTTGGCAAAAACTGATGGATTGGGATGCGGCTCGATTGATTTCATGTGGCTGAGATTAATTTAAGCACTCACCTTGTTGTTTTTGTATTCGATAACCTAAATATGTAAGTCATTCTTGAGATATATGGTGACTTGTAGTTGTGCTAATCCTAAAATGTTAAATAGCTCACTTGCTTTTGTTCTAGTTATAATACTTTTATATTTTGCAAAATTTTGTATTCGCTAAAATATTTAGGCATTGTTTCTATATGCTCTGGAATTACTATTCATTTGAACCATTAACTTCCAGTATTACTTGAGTATGAATAGAAAATACTATTGAGTAGGGTAATTTGTAATAAGCCTTTCGTTGAAAAGAAGGAATTGCAAACACATGTCCATTCAAATTGATTCATTATCTTTAAAGAGAAAAGATTATATTAATTCAAAACTCAACTGTGTATTTAGAATTTGGTTTCTGTAGTTTGAATATACTTACCGTTGTTACAACCTGAGGGACCTTGGAATACAAGCATGCCAGGTTTTAAGAAGTACTCTCTGCATTCACCTGCTAAAGAAACAATAAAACATGTGTTGTGCATTTGCTTCTACAAATTGAAATTAAAATGTTTGGGTGGGTGGATTATTTATTTAAATTATTATTTAAAAATTAATATTCATAAACTAAATTAATATATGAAGAATATATTGTATAATTTAATGCACATTTAATATGAAGATGCTGTCACATTTTAATAGTTACCAGTCAATGTCAATTATTTTACATTATTTTACAATTTTAAATTATATTAAAATATTTTTATTAAAAAAATACTTTATTACATTTCCCTCTACTCTCCCAAAGGGAGATCTCCATGAACAGAAACATAAATCGTTAAACAATCGACATTGCCACATCTTTGCCTAGTGCAAAGTGAGTTGTCTTGCTTGTGCAGGGTCTCTAAGCACTCCAGTTCCTCCTCTAACTTAATCTTATTTTGTTTTCCTAGCCTTTTAAATCTTGGGGTGTGAGATAAGAGTCTGCCTGTAATGGCTGCCTTTGCAATTTCCCATAGGACACTCTAGCTCACCTCATCATTGTCATTTTCTTGAAAGACGTGCTCTAGCACTCCCATTTTGTGTTCCTTCAGTAGAGGGTTACTTATCAACACTTTGTTTAGGAACCACACTCTCCGAGTTGAATAGTAAAGCATTGTTGTGTCCAGACTCAGCTATAAAATGACATGGTGAGGATAACCTTGGAGCCTATATCTTTTTTGACTATTTGGAATCGTAGGGCCCTGGAGGCGAGAAATAGATCGATGTGTAAGACCTATATACATTAGAGTTAAAGGTATACTCTCAGTTTGTTTGGTGTTGTCTAGGTTTGAGAGGCACTGAAACAGGGACAGCAGGTGCTGGGGCAGATTGGCTGTGTGGAGGATCTATCAGTTTCAGGGTGAAGGATGACAGTGAAATCCCCCAGAACAACTATGTGGCATTTGGTTGAATGCACGATTCTTGCCCTCAGGTTCACTTAGAACCGTTCTTTTTCTTCATTGGAAGTGTACAAAGAGTGTCAGGGCAGGTGGAGGCTCTCTAGTCTCACCTGGACTCCCAAAAGTCAGTCAACTTTATAAAAATATTTAAAACTCTATTTCAAATGGCATACCTATCCTGAGCAATATTGTGACCCTTTTAGTTTTCATAGTGGTGATATAATGGAATTGAGAAGTGAACAAGTGAGAGCATAGTCTGTCAATATCTTGGGAGAGCAAGTGGGTCTCAGATCACAGAATGGTTCCCAGTGTGCAATATTCGACTTGTCATACTTCTATGGTTTGCAAAGTACAGTTAAGTTGCTTTATATTTGAACCTGTTAATGCATTGTTTTTAAGTTATGCTATGTTTTAAGCTATGTGTACTTGTTTAGTTTTGATCCACTCTAAGGAGGCTATTTATTTTATTGAGCAGTTTATTTCTTCACAATTCAAGGTCACAACGGTTATTATGGTCATTATAGGTATAGGTTGATCCCTACCATTTGTGGGCAATCAAAAGATGTATATGCATTGCTTTCTTGCCTCCCCTCCCCTGCATGAGTCAATGTTGTTGGGTTAAAGGCCAGTGGGGTGCCTGTGTGGTACCTATTGTGAATACAGTGGATATAAAATGGTATTAAACAGTATAATTGACCAATAACTGTAAGCAGAAGAACAATAAGTATCATCAAAGACATCACCTTACAAACCTGGTTGCAGGACAGTACCAGATCCAGTCTGTGGGCATTGACTGGCAAGCTCTGAACATAGGAGTTAACTCCTCACTTAGAGTTGAAACTTTATTAGAGTGATGGCGTGAGTGGGGCATATGCATCATACCTTAACGAATAAACCAGGTGTGAGTTATTTGTGAGTAATAATTGGTAGTTTTCATTTTCTTGAGGGTCAAGTAGGCTTCCAGCGTCTGGGGTAGTGGACGCATCGCTGTTGTTAATGTCAAAGCAACAGAGTTGACTTGGTGATAGTAGTCAGCTTTGATTTAATGTTGCCATCCTGTCTTTCTTATCTCAAAAGTGTCTCAATCTTTTCATCTAACGTCCACCTTGGGGTGTGAGCTTGTGATATCGGTGTTTACTTCTGCACATGTAAGCCTGAGATTAGCTGTTGTCGTAGTCACCTCGTGGACACTTTGTTGTGTGTTTTTAAAGCTGAACAGTAATCGGAAGGGGAGCCCCATCTGTAGAGTATATTTTCTTGGCAAAGGTGGGCAGTGATGTGTGCATAGTTCCTGTGTTGGGCTAGTGTGAGTGGAGAGATATCTTGGAATAATGACAATGTCAAATACCGGAAGAGGATCGGCTCCTGCCAATGAGCAGCTTGTAGGATTGCTTGCTAGTCTCTAAAAAACATGCACTCTGCTGAGTACAACTGGCATCAGGTTCCGCTTCTGCTGGAATGCCGAAAGCACCCTGTGCATGTGGACAAGGCGTATCAGATCTGATGGTGGGTTTGGTAAGAGCTGTTGGAACTGGGATGATACATTGTCCTCTAGATCTTTATTGTTGATCTCCTTGGGAATCCCTCAGATACGTATATTGTTCCTTTTGAGACAGTTTCCAAGGTCATCCATCTTTCTCGTGAAGTGTCTGTGGTTAGATCTCCGTTTATTGGTCAAAGTGATTCAGATTAGAAATGCCCTGTTAATGTCTCGGCGCCATGTTGAAATGTCTTTGTGGAATTCAGCTAGGAGTGCCTGGCTATCCTCTTTGGTAGCTGTGTCTAGTAGATTAATGTCAGAGGTATTTGACAAATCGGATGAGCGCTCTGTTTCAGGATTCTCCTGGCCCGTCTTTGCTTTTTGGGCTTGTAGCATATCAGGGATGGTCTATGCAGCTTTCATTTTTACAGCTACCATGGTTTTAGACTAGAGAGTCTATATTGATGCAGGCTGTAGACTGCCAGTGGCTCTTGCTCTGGTGTTGTGTCCCCACTCTGCTAGCTCATTCATTAACCAACCCTGGGAAAGCTCATGGCACGCAGCTCAGGAGGGTTACGTCTTCTCAAGTCACCACCCTGGCCATGACCCTATATCCAATTATTTTAACATGAATGGTCCAAACATATGTGAGCAATATTTAAAATTGGCAATGCTTATATCTAAGGTGAGATTAGTTCATTTCAAAAGACATTTATTAATACCAAAATATTATGTGAATTAAACTGAGGCAAACGTTAAACATTACACAGTCCTTGTAGGCATAAGTGTAGGTTATTTGCACATGATTCTAGTGTTCATATTAAATCCTGGGGTACTTCATAGAAAAAGTGCTCCTTGGTGAAAATAGTGTTTTAATTTGTATTAGTCTATGATATAACTCCTCAATTGTAGTGGTAGTCTAATTTCAAATTAGGTCAAATAATGCTTTATTCAGTTATATAGCAAAAACCATCAAAGCTCAACACATTCAAGATCAAATCCATAGCTAAAATAAGCAAACATTAAAATAAATTTTACTTGCCTCAGGCCAAGAAAATGACACAGATCTGTGCAATAAAATGTTTAAAAGTCATTTCAACAGAATATGGCTGCCTGATGCATGACTTTATAAAAGCTTCATTAATTGAAAAATCTACAAAAACTCAGAATATAAAAATACCGAAAACAACTCTATAAATTCAACATCCCAAATAATATTGTAAAAATCATTTTATCATAATATAACTACCTGAAATATGTTTCACTCAAAAGTAATATATAAGACTTCATTGGTTTAAATCATCAGAAACTAGGTATAAAAGATAGCTAAGACAACTTCTATAAATTCAACATCCTTCAGGCAAAAATAATTTGTGCTTGAGCCAGGCTGCAGCTAGATAGTGGCTGTTGGCAAAAACTACTGGAGTTGAAGCGTCACTTGTCAAAATTCTATAAGGTGTTAAATAGGATTTGGTTCAGAGATTTAAACATATTGGACGCATCCATTTGCGTCTCAAATACAAGTAAATGGGACAAAAATAAATAAATATTCCACACTCAGGTATTATCTCACAGGCAGGGCACAGATTAGAGCCAGTGTCTTTTTTTCATCTGGAAGCAAAAAGTTTTGTTGGGAGGCAATCAAAACAAAAGCCCACATACAACTTCTCTGTCAGTGCAGAAGTTATCATATCACGATAGAATTCAAACAATGGAGTGTCCTTGAATTCCCAAAATCTCTCAGTTAACTGCCCATTCGACTAGCGCAAAACACAATGAAAGCCCAAAAGTGTTCTTTAATGATTCTAGCATCTGATTTACGAATGGTACTAGCAACATTCCAGAACATTTTGAGACCAAGCGTCATGAACCATTTGGATACATATTTGAACCAGGGAATTTGCAAATCATTACAGAGGATCATAATGTCCCTTGAAGAATCCCTGTATTCATTAAGATCTTGAGTGGTCCACATGTGCACCTAATATATCAGTGCCTTTGGTGTGACCAGGTGATAAACTCGATAAATGCCTAAATCATAAAAAAAAGTTGGATCAGGGGTGTACTGGGCAGAGAATCTAGCAAAGACACATTTCCCCATTTCTACCTGCAGTCATTTTAGACCTCCCCAGAAGGATACAAGGTGCCAGTGTGTTTATCCTAAAAGAATATATACGTACGCATGTATAATTACCACATGCTTTTGGCTCAATCCAGATACAATCAGCAACAATAAAAATCAGTCCATTTTGTCTGAAACAACCTCATCTTTTAAATCCTGGACACAGTGAAACAAAGTAATGGATGAAACTGATTGTACAGAGAAACATTGGTTAAGGCTTCATTACACAAGGCAGGCCTCCATGATACTGCAGGCTTCCATAGAATTAAAGTAACCTGCAAAAGATTGTGCTGTCCATGGTCATATTAATTAGTCTGCCCCACACACATTCAAGCCTGAAAGACCCTGTTGTTGTAAAGTTACCTGTAAATTGTATCCTTCTTTGGAGAGCTAACAGTACTGCCCAGGTTCACTTTTAGGGGGGCTGTATGTTTTCTTAGAAGAAAAGGGTAGCAAATAATGTGTTCAGGCTCATCTAATCCTGTGGAGGATTACATGCGTGAAACAAATTGCAAATCGCCCCTAAAGAAGCAGAGAAGGGTAGCTGTCAAGACCACTCACCTACAGCGAACTCTGTCAAACTAGGGAATGTCATTTTTCTGTTCTGACTGTGGATATTAAGGTTATTAACCTCCACTTGCACAAAAGAACATATTTTAGCGCACACCAGCCCTGCAAGATGTGTATGGTGTGTCAGGAAATCTAACTTTCTGGAAAACAGAGTATGGGAGCATTTCCTCCTCATCTGTCTTCCTCGCCATAGTGATAACACAATAAACTATACTGTGGAGAGGAAGATTAGGACTCGGAGTAATGAAGATTACCGGTAACTAACCCGGGCATTACCTCCTTGTCTGTCTTCCTCGCCACAGTAGAGTTTATCATGTTATTACTGTGGCAAGGAAGACTAGGACTCAGAGTAATGAATATTACCAGTAAGTAACTAAGGCATTAAAAATATACAATAATACTCACTGAGGGAAAGGGAGAGATGCATATGAACTATTGTCATTAGCAGATCACTGCTTCTGACATACTGACAAACCCTTCAAATTGTTTCTCTTGTTCTCGTTGGCACAGTTTGGACAGTATTTTTTTTATTATTTTATAACTACGCTTAAAACATCTGTTTTTTGTCTTTTGTGGGTTCTTTTCCAAAATACTTCAAGAGGATTTCCTCATGCTTAAAGAGAATGATAGCTGCTAATATGTGTATTTCTCAAGGGATTTCAAGGCCTATCAACAGGAGCAGTGTCTCCACATGGAGAGATGGTCTGTTACTCCCTACTACCAGCAACAGACTACACTTAGATGAATTTGTGCTATTTTTTCCAGGGTGCTAATATGTTGTGGTACAGTCTATCCCGGGTTTTGATTTTGTGACTGAATTTTTTTCACTTCCTGAAACTCATATCGGTTTCTATGCAACTGCATTGTGTATTTTTTCTAACAGTATACATTGTTGCAGAAGAATTAGTTTGGGTCCCAATTTGGGTCTCTACTCTAATCATGTATTTAATGTATTTGACACTCATTTGATCCTCCGATTGATCTTGTATAGTGCCACTGAGGGGTTGAAAATGAGAGACTTAACATACGGATGTCCAATGAGGATCAGGAATTGGATGATCAACTCACAAATTAATAATTAGAGTGACTCTCAATACCAAACTGTATAATTAAAAAAATTCAACTGCTGGTCCAAATCTTCTAAAGAAATTTATATGCACTAAAATCTTGCAAACCAATAATTCAGTTAAAGCAATCCAAATTAGCATTAGTACCTGATGATTTGAGATCTCCCTATATTCATTCTTCCCTTTCATTAATAAATACGTTGGAATGCCCAATCATCTTTTAAGAGGCGAGCCATGACAAACTCGAGACTTAAGATTTTGTTAAAGTAGATTTTATCAAAGGAAATGAAAGCATGTGAAAAACTCTAACGTTCCCAAAGGCAGTTTCTGGTCGGGAAAGTAAAATCAGCAAAGTCATCCATTTTCAAAATCAAATTGAATCATCCTTCTTTTCTCCAACACAATATATAATACATTCTTCTAGTTCTAGTGGTAACACCTCCTGGGTCACCTCATCATGTCAGACCACTCAGTCCACTGGTCAGTTCATATAGGATGACCGTCGTAAGACATAAAGAAGAGACATATTATGGAAAACGGTGATGCAAAGCACATACTTTGTGAGATCATTTGGCACATGTGAACTTCCAAACAATGATACTGATCCTTTTAGATCTCTCCGCAGCTTTTGATACCATCTCGCACATAAAGCTGGCGGAGAGATTTGCCTCTGGGGGTATCAAAGGAACTGCCCTGAAATGGCTACAACACTTTCTGTCTGACAGATCCCAAACTGTCATTCTGGGTCCCTATTCCTTGCCTAAAATGCCTTTGAAGAGGGGTGTCCCGCAGGGCTCCTGTTTGAGTCCGACCCTCTTCAATATCTATATGTCTCCTTTGGCAAGGATAGTTGAACAGTTGGGCTTCGAGATCATCTCATATGCAGATGATACGCAGCTCATGTTCACCATTGGGAGAAATCTAGAGGATGAGAAAGTCCGCTTTGCAAATGGCTTGAAGACAATATATGACTGGATGACGGCCAATTACCTTCAACTGAATCCAGACAAATCAGAGATTATGCTGCTGGGTAAAGCAACTAATGTCTGGTCAAATGATTGGTGGCCTACCCAATTGGGCTCTGCCCCTATCCCCAAGGTTTCAGTTAATAACCTGGGTATAAAAATTGATAGGTTACTGTCTATGAAAGATCATATCGCAACTACATCTGCTTCATGCTATTACAACCTTCGGCTTCTGAGAAAAATTCTCCCTTATATGCCTACCTGCCATCGTAGGACTTTATTACAAGCTCTTGTCACCAGCCGTTTGGATTACGGCAATGCATTGTTGGCAGAAGTAGGTGAGACTCACCTAGCCAAGCTGCAGGTGGTCCAGAATACAGCTGCAAGGATGCTCTTGAATCGACCTGCAGGTGCCCCTTCTCTACCACTACTCAGAGAACTACACTGGCTAACGGTGAAAAAGAGATCTTTTTTTAAGATCTGTTGTCTCACCTACACCGCCCTGAACAATAGCGGTCCTCTCTATCTACAAAATAAACTTTTTAAATACTGCCCCTCAAGGAATCTCAGATCTAGTCTTCATGGTTTTCTGCAGGTCCCCCGTTTCCGTCTTACCCGGACGGGTGGCAAATCTTTTTCATACTTAGCTCCAAAATATTGGAATCAGCTTCCCTATGTTTTGCGATCAAATCCCAGATATGAACTTTTTAGGAAAAAGCTGAAAGCTTTCCTGTTTTGAACTCTCATCTAGTCCCCTTTGTTGTTTCTGTCCAGGTTGTTAGTCTATCAGGCAGCGCCTAGATGCCCCAGGGTGAATTGAGCGCTTTACAAACACATTAACATAACATAACAATGATCCTGTCGCAGTGAGTACAATGAACGAGTTCAAGAGGACAGCTTCCCATAGCAAATGTTCCCAAAGTGTCAACTATGTAGCACATAGTCCTGGTAGGCAAGGGAGAGCTCTTTAAATCAGACACAATGTCGCCTCACATTGTAAGTTTATTAAACTTTCTCATGAGTGTAAAGCAGCACAGAATACGAATCAAAACAGGCCTATAAGAAAGTCAATTTAAAATGTTTGATATATAAAGCAATTGAAATATGCATTTCATGAAAGTAAATCAGTATTCTAAGACTTTTTCATCTTATAAGTATTCAGGTTATTGTTTCTTACTGTATTTCAGGGATCACGTGTAAGTATGGCACATTACTGCAGTCCCAAAGTGCTAACGTGTAAAATAATTTCAAATCATAAAATGTTTATATTGTTTCTAATGATTTGCATTAGAACATATATGAAGGTCATAATCTGAAGGTTTAAGAACAGTTGCACTATATGACTGCGCAGCGCCACTTTTTCTCTTGTCACTTTCAGTGCACATTTTCACATGTGCAATTATAAAATTCAGAACGAAACCTTTCAATACCACAAGTAAATATATCTAAATTATGTTACATTTCATTAATTCTTCACACCCATTATTATTTCAATGAGGAAGGTTAGGAATCCTATAATTCATAAGTACATCACTTTAACTTTTAGTACATGTTGAAATAAGCAACTGAGGCTGTTAAAATAGGAACCTATATTATTTAATGTATATGATTTAATTTATCTGCATGCTTTTACGATGCAGTAACTAATGGCCTTATTACGATGACAGTGGGACCGCCATCATCAGCTTGTCGGTGGTGGTCCCATCGCCATCGGACCCTGCACTACCATCCGCTGCATTATGATGGCAGGCGGATGGTTGGCGGTCGGAGAGACCGACACTCTCCAATCTGACGGCATAGTGCAGGGATATGTACAGAGTGTATCTTTTTTACTGTGGCACGTGCACAGCCGACAGCACATGCCACAATACAAAAGATACACATTGCGACCGCCTTGAAGGTGGTGCCAGTTGCGGGAACGCTGACAGCTAGTCAGGCAGTCCCGTTTCCGAACGGATGGCAGTCGGACGTAAGTCCGACCGACATCCTAATCAGACCCTAAGTTCTTCTCATATACTAATTCTCATGTCTCTTTACCATGTCATTAGTAAAAGTTTATTTGCTTGCTACCCAAAATGTCTCATAATCCGTTTAAATATGTATCAAGAGATCAAGCGGCAGAGCAAAAGAGGCACCAACAGTGAATGCATGGAAGATGGATATGGACTGGTGCATAATAACAGAAAAGACAGTGTATCCATCCCGGGGCTGCCCCAAGAAATGGGCCCAAGTAGGGAACAGGTGGAACTTATACAGAAGGAACATTTGTACGCCCCCTTGCTCCAGGGCCTTGTCCCCCTTGGGTAGTGAGTAGCAGGATAGGTAGGGGACACTAAATTAGTGAAGCAAGACACTATGTGATGTTATGTAGCAATGGTTATTGTATATTTGTCAATCTCTGTATACATCTAAATGAATAATGACTGTACTACAATACACTTTGTCATCAATAAAAATAATTATAAAAAAATAAAAAGAGAAGTAGCTGCTTATCAGCCGCGTCAGTGTACATTTGTTCATTTTAATACAACTTGATTGAAGGCACGTATATAAATTATACGTGTGCTTCAGGATTTCGTACACTGGTTTAAATGCCTTTTTGCGCAGAGGCAAATCTCAGAATTTTCTCTGTTTTAGAAAACGCCTTCATGAAATTTGTCTAAAACCCATGGAGTTAAATCACATATACTTTTAGACATGATTAAAAAGGTTTTCTAGCAAATCTGATGAACAACTCATTAAAATGTGATTTTACTTGGAGAGAGAAGAGATCATTAAGTACCGCTGCACTCCGGGGAAATGAATTGCATGTCAGGCAGCAATCACTCGTTGGTTGCTAATTTAAAATGGCTTTCGATAGCTTTCAAACTAATGTGAAATTTAGGGCGTACCAAATCACATTAACAGGCAACCATATGTAATTCTACTAATTGTAGGTGCGAATCTTAAATTATTTACTATTACCAAATGTAACTGGTTTCGAATTTCGTTTTGCAGTGAATCTAGCTATTTTATAGTATTATATAACTAATGTAGCGCTCAGAAAACTGAGGCCGACAAACGAGGCGGATGGCCAGACCAACTTGTTTAAAGTGCATTATATAGCCTGCAGCACTCGTAATACTGCAGACAGGATGCCCAACATGTTTTGATGGAGAATGCAGTCTGCCAAACTCTAAATAATATTAAATAATGATAAATATGTCAGCATGAAATGTGCAAAGACCTTTAGGGGAAGAACGTGCCCACATTTAAATTGTGCTTTTATGACTATTGATCTGTTTTCTCTTCATTTAATAGGATGTTTAATATCAGACAAATGTTGATCTACGTGCTAAAAGTACTAAGATGTCATTTCAAAAATGGATCGCAAAATGCACACTGACTTTTTGTAAATGAAAAATTTTTTGCCAACAGACCTATCTACTAATATTTTAGTTCGCAAAGTTATCATTTGAATTGCGTCATAATTCAACTTGCCTCATCAAGATTCATGAGGTAGGTCACAAAAGGCCATTCACTCCTATTGGATGCAATCACTTGCAAGGGTGGCTGCTGGGGTCAGGAGACCACCATGTCTGTGATAGCATTTAAATAAAGTACTTTTTGGGGGAAAAACTCATACAGAAAATGGGAGGGACGAACAAAACTTGATCACTCCGTGACTTGCTTTGCAAAGTTAATTCCAGTCACTGCTCAGCTAACATGTGTTTCACGAATACTACTGCCCCATCAGGGCCCATCAATCTAATCACTTATATACATTTTGTCAGTGTTTCTCCACTTTCTATCAACATTGACAAAATATTTGATTCTCCATGGTTATATCTAAGTTCCTTTACGTATTGCAAATATAGCCGGGAAAGTGCCATGCCAGAATCCATATTCAAGAGTTTGCTTTTGGCAATGATATTTGTGGTTGTTCGATTTGAGAAGGAATCGCGTGAATTTTTTTTAACTTAGATTTTTTTATTAGGTTATAAAACATTTTTAATATGTTTAACTTTTTATTAGATTATTAATTGTGTAAACCTTTTAGCTATTTAATAATATTTAATAATAAAAATATGTTAATATTTTCTATTTCTTAACTGGCTTATTAGATAATTAGTATTTAATGATTTGAATATTTTGTATATTATG
This sequence comes from Triturus cristatus, assembly GCF_964204655.1. NCBI lineage: Eukaryota > Metazoa > Chordata > Amphibia > Caudata > Salamandridae > Triturus > Triturus cristatus. The sequence goes on along the minus strand of NC_140580.1, from coordinate 510,646,376 downwards.
TTTAAAGTTCCTTGCATAATTAATTATTTTTAAATTGATATTGGTTTTTTTATGTGCATTGCGATTATTTCTATTAGTTTAATTTATTTTTGTGGTTGTTGGAATTTTAAGGTAATAGGGTGTGAATTATTTGAAAAACTACTTTTAAAATGTTTTAATGAATATTATTTTCTAATATAATTTTATATGTAACTGTATGTGTTAGTTTCAAGTTCTGTAGCTGTTAATAATTTATATAAATTATATATTGTTAGAAAATTCTTTTATTTGTTTGTGAAAATATATTTTAGTTGTATTTATGTTATCTATAGGTAATTTATTTTACATTTGTTTATTTCAAATCTTAACTATCTAATGTTTAACATTTTCCATGTTGTTGCTTATGCTGAACTGGGAAGAGTAATTCTGGCCCCTACAAAAACCAACATGTCCCCTAGTGTTGAAACCTCAACTTGGCAGCACTCAAAACAGTAATAGCACTGACCAATAGCCTTCGGCTGTGGATTTCAAGTGAAACACAACTCAGTAGCCCTTCCTACTGTTGTTCAGGTTGGAGTGGTAAAAGTAAATATGAGCCCTCATTTCAGCACTTTCCCTATTGTTGCTTATGTTCGAGTGGGAATATCAATGATTTTGACCCCCCCTCAATATGTTTTTATCTGATTTGATTTATTTTTTCTTCTTTGATTTCAAAAAATGTAATTAATGAATATTTTCTTATTTGTTTTTTGCAGATTTTTTAAAATGTATTTTAATGTTATTGTTGTTATTGTATAAATTCCTAATTTCTTTAATATCCAGTTCTTGTAACAATGTCTAGATTTATCACTATTTTTAATTATTTTTGTTTAAACAATTGCTTCTTACAATAAAGGTATTATTTGTCTCAATTATTTTAATGTTTATATTTTTTATGGTTGTAAGTTATACCTGTTTATATATTTTTTTTAAGTATATATCTTTAAATATATTATTTTTAAGGTAATGTCTGTTTTAAATTTAATATAGTGTATAATAGTTATGAAAGATATGATAGTCAAAATTCATTATACTTACCTATTTTTAACACTATTGTGCTCTTCTATAGTTTTGTTGTCAATATTTCTGACTTTACCTACAAAGGCGCCGATTCCGACCCGGGTCAGAAAGCACTCCAACCGAGCCGGATCCGGAGTGTTTTCCGACCGAGCCGGAGTCCTGCAGTCCGCACGAGCGTGTACGATGCGGCCGTATGCTGCCAGACTCGGTTCAGTCGGACTCCCATAGAAGTCAATGGAGCCGGTCGTACGATGCGTACATGGGCTCCCATTGACTGAATGGGTACGTCTCGCGCAAGGGCGCCCCCTACAGTGGGTACGCGTCGGTGCCATCTGCACCATACATGCCTGTGTTGGCGGGACCCTTCGATCTCCCCCTGCGTCCGAGTCGTAGGGCTGAGGGTGACAGGGGGTCCGACGCGGACTCCCAAAGGCAACCACCCGGACGTTTTGCGAACCGGATACTCCGGCTCGCACAGGCTGTCCGACGTGTGCATCGTACTGGCTCGGTCGTAAATCGCATCCATTGCAAGCCACGGTTAGCTTCCGACCGAGACGTACGGAGCGGTTCAGACCCAGAAACGACTCGGTCGGTGAATTTCACGTACCTCGCATCGTACTAGCTCGCTCGTACAGCTGTACGAGTCGGGCAGAAAACATGCGTTTGGCTCATAGTTTTTCCAGCCGGATCGCATTCGGTGCCCTTCCGATCCGAATCGGCCCCAAAGTATGTAAATTTGATTCTTCTGTCCTTGATATTTTCTAAGTGATATTTGCATAGCCGATATTTTTGTCTGCAATATTTCCAGAGACAGAAGAGGCACTTAGAATGACTTGAAAAGGAGTTGTTTCATTTCCTAGATTTCCCTAAATCTGCTCCTTGGGCTACTGCTGAGGACCACATGGCTTGAGCTTGTTTCAGTTCAGAGCCCTGTGAAAAATATTTAGGCATTGACATGGGTTTTCTTTTACATTCTTACACTTGATTTTTCTTTTTAAATTCTGTTCAGACTTTCAAGAGGGAAATGTATTTAAAAAATACAACAGTCAGTTTATAAAGATTCAATGTACAGTTTTGAAATAACTAACAATATGTGTTACCTTTCCTTCAGTAATTTAAAATCTTTTGCCTTTTAGTTTTTTAACAATTGTTTACAAAAATGCATTGATAAAGCCAGTAGCTTAGTGCTTGCATTATAATGGCAAGGGTAATTGGCTTTGTCAATACTTGCTAACACTTCAATGTGAAGAGTTTGTTTGTATCTCCGGGGTAATATCAATGCAGATCTTGAAAGCACTCCCTCTGCAGAATTATGAAATATTTCTTTGTTTCTTGAAGGTTATGAAATTTAGCCTTTCAAGGAAAATTGTGTTGAAACTTCATAGAGAATAAAGTATTCTAGAAATAATCAATTTTGGGGCAGGTAATTTAGGATCATGATTGGGAGCTTTGTGCAAGAGACCGGCCTGTTCAAATATGTGTTTGTTGTCAATGACAGCCAACAGAGTGTCATAGATACTAGTGAGATGTGGTCAGAGCATTTTGTTCCAGACACCAGTCTCACTATAGCTTGTGTGTCTTCAAAGACGCACAGTGTTTCTCAAGTATCCTAAAAAGTAGAAAGTTGCTATCATACACACTAGTTACGACTAAGGATGGTTAAACTTATTTTAAAACAGATTCTGTTTTGGATACTTTTACCCCTCAATAGATATCTAGTACGCTTTCACCCCTTTTTGCATGGACTATAGCATGTTTGTGAATGGTTTGTTTTTGTCCCATGGGAAGCCTAGAGATTGGGAGTATTTAGTAATATAGGACTTATAATCAATATTATTAGGATAGTACCCCCAGCAATGAATCATTATGGCACTGCATCTGGTGTGAAATCAACCGGTATTCCTTTTTAGGAGGGTTTAGCCTCAGGTACTGTTTAGACATCCAGGCCTGGACTTCTTGAACGGTTTGAGAAAGGAGAAAGATGTTTTTCAGAGAAGAGACTTTTATATACAGCTGAATTTCCTCTACATGCAGATGGTATGGTGCAGTAAAGAGTTTAAGTAGAGATCCAAGTCATTCAATGTAAAAATTAAAAGTGTAGACGAGAGAATGGTTCTTCAGGGCACCCCAAGCTTCAGTGGTGAAGGAACAGAAATTTTTATTTCTTGGTGATGGCTCTCGAGATAGAAAGGCCTAATGCTTTCATTCCCATTTGAGTCTAAGGAATTTTAAGAATACGGTGATTATATTTATAAAAAGCATCAGATAAGCATAAAAGAAAGAGTAAGCAAGCAATGCCTTTTTCATGGACGACGAGCACAAGAAGGCAATTTCTGTATTCAATCAATCACATAATTTGTAAAGCGCACTACATACCCGGTAGGGTTTCAAGGCGCTGGAGGGGAGGTGGGGGGGGGGTGCTGTTACTGGTCGAAGAGCCAGGTCTTGAGTTGCCTCCTGAAGGTCAGCAGGTCTTCGGTTTGTCGCAGGTCGAGGGGGAGGGTGTTCCAGGTCTTGGCGGCGCGATGGTAGAAGGACCTGCCTCCAGAAGTGGTTCTCCGGATGCGTGGGACCCTGGCCAGGGTGTGGTCAGTGGAGCGGAGATTCCTGTTGGGTATGTAGAAGGAGAGTCGACTGTTGAGATAGACTGGGCCGGTTTTGTGGAGTGCTTTGTGTGCGTGGATCAGGAGCTTGAAGGAGATTCTTTTGTCGATGGGGAGCCAGTGCAGGTTCCTCAGGTGGGGGGTGATGTGGTCGCTGCGCGGGATGTCGAGGATCAGGCATGCGGAGGCATTCTGGATTCTCTGTAGTCTGCTGATGAGCTTGGACGGGGCTCCGGCGTAGAGGGCGTTTCCGTAGTCGAGTCTGCTGCTCACTAGGGCCTGGGTGACTGTTTTCCTCGTGTTGGTCGGAATCCATCTGTAGATCTTGCGGAGCATGCGGAGGGTGTTGGAACAGATGGAGGAGACTGCATTGACTTGTTTGGTCATGGAGAGTTTTGAGTCGAGGATGATTCCCAGGTTGCGTGCGTGGTCGGTGGGGGCCGGGGGGGACCCCAGTGACGTGGGCCACCAGGAGTCGTCCCATGCGGAGGGGTTGGATCCGAGGATGAGGATTTCCGTCTTGTCTGTGTTCATTTTGAGGCGGCTGTCCTCCATCCAGTCGGCGACGGCCTTCATTCCCTGGTGGAGGTTGGATTTGGCGGTGAGGGGGTCGTTTGTGAGGGAGAGGATCAGCTGAGTGTCGTCGGCGTAGGAGATTATGTTGAGGTCGTGCTGTCGGGCGATGCGTGCTAGTGGTGCCATGTAGACATTGAACAGTGTCGGCGTTGGAGCTTGGGGTGGAGAGTTCCTTCACGATGGTGAAGAGCTCCTTGCTGTTGTGTGCGTTGTTGTCAAGCCGGTCCGTGAAGGAGGTTCTTTTGGCGGTCCTGATGAGGTGGTGGTGGTTGCGGATGGCGTCTTTGTGGGCAGTGCGGCTGTCTGGCATCTTTTCATTGTGCCATATGTTTTCCAGTTTTCAGCAGGTGCGTTTGGAGTTGAGGAGTTCCGGGGTGAACCAGCTGACTCTTCTGCTGGTGTCTGTGTTGGTGGGGTTTTTCAGTGGAGCGACGGTGTTGGCACAGTCTTTCATCCTGCGTTCGAGGGCGAGTGCCCCTTGGTTGGGGTCCTCAGGGGATTGAGTGCGAGGTTTGTCTGTAGTTGTTCTTCAGTGATTTTGCTCCAGCGGCGGCTGGGGGTCTGTAGTGTGCGGTGGTGTGTGGGTGGTTTTAGGAAGGAGAAGTGGATGCAGTGGTGGTCTGTGCAGGTGAGTTCAGAGGCGTGGCTGAAGGTGACGTGGGGGCTTGAGGAGAAGATGACATCTAGCGTGTGGCCGGCGTTGTGGGTCGGCGTCGTGATGAGCTATTTCAGTCCGAGGTTGGCGAGATTGTCGATCAGGGTGGAGGAGTTGTTGTCGTTGTTGTTCTCCAGGTGAAAGTTCAGGTCTCGTAGTCGGTGGAGGTTAGTGCGTGTGTGCTGATCTGGTCGGCGATGGAGTCACAGAATTGAGGCCGGGGTACTGGCGGTCTGTAGACGAGGGTGCCTCTTAAGGTGGTCTTTGGGTTCGTGTAGATCTGGAAGTGCATGTGTTCGGCGGTGCTAAGGGTGTCGTTGGTGTTTGTTGAGATCTTGATGGTGTTTTTGTGGATGATGGCGATTCCTCCTCCGGCCTTGTTGGTGCGGTCTCTGCAGGTGATCTTGTACCTGTCTGGGATGGCTATGGCAATGTCAGGCGAGGAGGCTTCGTTCATCCAGGTCTCGGTCAGGAAGGCGACGTCCGGAGATGTGGAGTCGAGTAGGTCCCAGAGTTCGACGGCGTGTTTGTGTGCGGAGCGGGTGTTGATCAGGAAGCATCTAAGTTGGTTGGCTTCCGTTGTGGTGGGTGTCTTCGCGCTTTCGTGGCAGGAGAAGCTGCAGTTCCGGCAGGTGAAGGGGCCGTGGGTGCACCTCGGGGCGGCCTTGCAGCAGGTGTGGGTCCTTCCTGGGTAGAGAGCGATGAGGGTGTTGGCGTCGTAGCGGAGGCGGACATCGTGACTGCTGCGGGGGCCAGGGGTTCTGGCGCTGGGCGTGGTCCAGGCGCGGACGGGCGCAGGCGGGCTTGCCTTAGGCGTGCCTTCGGCGCGGCCGCCATATATGGGAAGGTGGGGAGGGAGGAGCAGCTGGGAGGCGGGAGGCGAGGAACGGGTTGACGAATGGGCATGGAGGGGACGGGCCGCTGGGGAGGCAGCAGCGGGGACGGGGGACCGGAGACTGGGGCACAGAAAAGAAAGTGTACAAATCAGGGTCACAGAGGCACAAAAGTCAGCGCGAAGGACGGCGAGGGGTACAGAATGGAAAGGGGCACAAAGCAGCGCCGAGCAGCGGGAAGGGGGCACAGAACAGATACAGGCACAAAGTTCATGGGGGCACAGAATCGGCGCAAGGGTAAAGAGGACGGCGAGGGGTACAGAATAAAAGGGGCACAGAGCAAAGCGGCGAGCGGGGGCACAGACAGAAACAGGCAAAACAACAGGCGGCAGCGAGAACGTACCTAAGGCCACCACTGGCCACCAGCGATGAGGCGCAGGTGGAGCCTGCGGGTGGTGGAGGGCCTCGACTACTCCGGCGGCAGCAGCGACAGCGGGGGTGCAGGCGAAGCTGCAGCAGGGGGGGGGGGAGTGACCTACCAGGAGGTCAAGGGTGAATTATAACAGGGCATGACTCAGGTTCAAATGTTTGATAATAAGAAAGATACTGCTGTCCAAGTCTGAACCATTAAACATTGAAATAACCCCGATCTTACGATAACCCCTCAACATGACAGTTTAGAGCCACCATCTAGGCGGGCTTTCAGTCTAGTCTTTTCCACTCAGGATTTTCTGAGCAGATGGCCACTAAGACTAGCTGAACTGGGGCTATTTCAGGTTCTGAATATGCACACTTTCTGAAAGCCCATGTCACTCCTGAATACCCATGAAGGTGCAAAAAGATGGAATTGCTACCTACAGGAGGAGTCTAGATTCAATATGGAACGGAAATATTGAAGAGGACCTCACTCATTGACAAGGGATCAACTCAGTTGAAGTACGGCACAGCTCTGTCTCGATATTGCTGTAAGGCTGGCAGGAGATAACAGGTAAATAACTAATACCTGCCAATTTGAAAATTATTACTACAACTGTATTATAAAACTCTATGGTTCCAGCAGCAGATGTTAGTTTGATGAGCCTGTGGCTGATCTGGAATGCAGGGATCACAACTTAGGTTGCAAGCGAGAGAGGGAGGACGCAAAATACAGCACAAAGGTTTGGGAGGCAGAAAGAGAATAATGGAGGGGAGCTGAAAAGGTAGAAAACAACAAAGGTGAGGGACGAATACAGCGTGCACTGGTATCAATATAAATAGGCACAGGCAAAGGGTGTGAGCCAGGAGGAGTCTCAAATATAGCATACCACCAGAAAACTAGAAGAGACCCAAAGCCAGGATGTGAATAACAGGACTTTCAGGCAGTTAGGGGTCAACCTCTTCAGTTCCACTGACCCTTCTTCCACCTTCTGCAACCTCAATGTACCTTATGCCTCATTGTGTTTTACATCTATTGAGTAAGGTCACTTGCCTGAGTGCCCATTGAACTTACAAGTACCTTCATTTTTTGTGAACTATGTTTTATTCGATATATTGTTAATAAAAGCCTTTGCAATATGTCATACAGATCATCTTAAAATGAGTTATTTTACTTGTTTTGTACATGCATGTGATTTATTGTGCCATATAATGCGTGCCATGTTGTGGCTGATTGGTGCATGGCCGATCCTGCCTCCTGGGGGTCTCATTCAATGCACTTGCTGCTTTGTTCATACCTTCTATTTCTATTGCACTTCCCTAGTGTAGCTAGACTACTGATCTGCTGCACATTGCAATAACCACCATTTAGAAGGGTTGTGTGATCGAGGCACGCATGGCTAAGCCAAGTGTGCCTCTACCACAAATCCCAAACCATGAATGCGTCTTAATCACGCATTCCTTCACCGTGCAATTTCATGGTAAGGTCACCACTATTCCAATCCCCGCCCTAAGCCCTAAATTACAAACCCCCTACTTGCCCCAATGCCTTGAGGCTCGAAACCTTCCCTAAAAACTACACATTCCTCTCCCCCTGCCCTGAGGCCTAAAACATGGCCCTTAACATACACTACCCGACCAGATCACCCAGTGCTGTCTCTAAAACTGCCCCAACCCCTTCCACTGCCCTTAGGCCTAAACCCCTATCCCCTGATTTAAGAAATCTAGCCCGCCCTCCCCTAAGCCCTAAAAACTACCTCTACTACCCATTCCCCCATACCCTGAGGCCTAAAACCCAGCCCCTTAGCATACAGTATACCGACCCCCCCACCCACCACACTGTCCTTAAAACTACTTTAACCCCTTCCTCTGGCCTGTGACCAAAAACAGTAACTCCTAATTAAAAAAACTACCCGACCCCCTCAGCCCTAAAATTACCCGATCCTCCTCCAAAGTCCTAAATACTACCCTGACCCCCAGTCCTAAAAACTACCCGAACCTCCCAGCCCTGAAAACTACCCCGAACCCCCAGTCCTGAACATGAACCCTCTACCCTTACAAACCACCCCCAAAACACGGACCCAGCCCCACTTATCTCACTGCATCCTCCCAATCCTTTCTGCTTCCAACCAGCAGCAGCTAGACCATGCACTGACTTTAGCACGTGTATGCTTGGTTAAGGCATATGCGTGGTTGAGGCTAATGTGGTAGCACTTGCATTGTTGGAACATGCGTGGCTTTGCCCCCATTGTTCCGACTGTTTCCCTTCATGAGCGACCGCTAGAAATGTTTCTTTACAACCACAATCTTGCCTAGTTTCCAGCCTACTTTTTTCCTCTTGTCGTTAACATGGAACTGATGGCAGAAATGTTTAGTCTGCAGTACCTCTGCTAAGGGTTTGATCCACCTTCTTTTCGCTGACTTCATTCAATCACCAGATTAAAGCCTGCTCTGAAACATAAGACCTGCAGTAAAGCATAGAATACAGATCGCCAAATTATTTTTTCTTTCCAGGTAGACATACTGAGCCTCATTTACAAAGAACTGACATAGAGCAGCACCGTAAACAATTTGTGGCACTGGCCTATGCCAATTCAAAAGGGCAGGAATGCACCGTATTTACAAGATATGGTGTATTCCTGTCCTTACTGCCTCCTCAGTGCACAATTTGGTGCCTAGTGCCAATGTAGGCACCCTTACACCGTGGTGAAAGGCTGTCCACCTTGTTGGCAGAATTGTTTTTGTGCAGGAAGGGACAGCTTTAGGCACAAAAACAATCCATGGAGGCTGTTTCATCTTTCTATGTGTCTCCAGCACACATAGAAAGAGGAAAAACCAAGGAGAAATAAAGATATTTCTCCTTGTTCTACCTCCCCTGGGGAGGCATACAGGTTTGACGCATTCCCAGGTATACAGATCCTTGCATATCTGGGAATGTGTCAAAATTCATGGGTGTTGCATGGGAAAACCCGCCACAGCTCCCATGGAACACCCCACTGATGCATTGTAAGGTAACTCAGTGACTAGAATAGCGTTAACTTACACCATATCTACAAGGTCATGAACAGCCACGCAAAGCGTATTTGTGTGACCTCGTAGATATGTCTCTGCACTCTGTGCCGCTGGAGAGTCATTAAAAGCGACTCACTGGCAGCGCAAGGGGGCTTGTAAATAAGCCCCACTGTTTCTCACAGAGACTTGGCTCAAAAACATTTTGCACAAGCTTTGGATCAGCCCGTTCCAAATTTCTTTAAAATCCATACACTCAGACTGTTTAGGAAAATCAGATGTGTGGCAATCATTGCTCGCGGTCACTTCCACTTACCGCTGGTAATATTCATGTAGAAATTGATTTTGAAGCCTTCATTGTGTATGCAAAATTGTCAATAGCAGTGTAAATTTACTTTTATCATTTCTTTTACCCTCTTGGCTCTCACGAAGATGCCCACCTTACTAGTGGAAAGAGGTCACTTCTTTCTAGAAAAGGAGACTGGAATCATATTCAGTGAATCCAAATGATTTCTGTTTGCGTGGTGAAGGTATACTGACAAACGGCAAATTTCCCACAAAGTTTGTATTTGTTTCTACTCCTCATGAACACGCAGCCTTCTCAAATCGAGGCCCTCTCCATGAGCCTATCTTTGCCTCAACTGACATATTTATCAATAAGGAGGCTATTGCCTTTATGCAGGGCAAGCACCTGGGCATACAACTACGACTTATGGCCCATTCTTCTCCTAAAATTCAGGGTTCCTTGATAGAGCTTCAAAAATCTGTCACCTTATACAGACAAAAAGCCTCAAAGAGTGGATTGCTTCACAAAATCATCTTTCAAAAGAGAAGACACGATTTAGATCTGGTATCAGCATGGCCCAGTATGAATTTGTTCTTTGGAATACCTGCTGCCTTACTTTATTTTCAGAGAGTACGTCATTCATCTGAGAAGGTGCAAGTCATGTAAGACTGTTAGGGTACAGTGCCCGGAAACATTTCTACAACGAAGAGGCTTAAGTAGGAGCGTGTCTTGATACACTTCTAGTTCTCCATGTTCCTACCACTATTGAACTCTCAAACTATATTGGACCACCAGTTTATCGACCAATTGCCTAGTCTCTTTAAAAATACAGGTTTGAGATCAGCACACCTTGCTGTTGCAATCAGTGAACCTTTCAGCATCTAAAATTAAAATCTTGACCTTGAAAAACTCTTTTGAAGCCTATTTAAATGTTTCCACAGCACACTGAGGCATTTCCATCTCAGATCAGACAATATTCAGTTCATTCGCTTTCAAGGTCCAATATTCCAGCAGCTATTGAAGCTTTCTGTGGACTCCCATGGCGCCCCACCATAAAAAACACTTTCCGAACCCAATCATGTTTTCATCAAGATAGAAGAGCCATGCTAGTTTAAATACATTCAAGGATAACTGAACCCTGTAAACAATCAAAGGCCGTCCTTTTGCAAACCTAATTAATTGAGATACACTTTCAACCCGTTTTTTAAGTTGAATAGTTGCAAAGAGGAAGGAGCTTTAATGACCAAAAGGAGCCATTACCCTTGGACTGAGCCTGCAGCCTCCCTGTCAAGCTTAATTGTGTTATGGAGGGATCACTAAATGAGTCATTAGGAAGAGCGCTGTATCCTTAGCGGTTATGAAGTGTAGTGTGTCAATTGATTGACTGCTCTTTTCTGTCCTGTTTCAGACAAAGTTGTACTTGCTTCTATTTGCGTACGTTCTTTTTTTTTTTTTAAATTATAATCTAGAAACTTTTTTAAAAATCTGCTATATACAAGGCTTGCACTTCAATCACAGCAAAGAAGGTTCGTGAATCTTACTTGACCCACTATTTCTTCAGTTGCTTCAGGATTTATTTTTCTCGCCACAGGTCACGTCTTTCAGAACACAGAACATACACCAGGAGGGAAATATGAGTATCCTTGTGAATTCTCATTCCTCGCATTAACGCTTAACATATCTGCATATGCAACGTTCAGTTCTCTGCATTGTTTGTCAGATGTGAGCACAGTAGTTTTCCTGAATTGTGAAAGATCTGGCTCCGTACGCTACATTCTACTTTACATTACTGTATTTCATGCTTTTATATCGTGGCATCATCTGGTTTGGGTTATTGTTCCTTGATTTTAGTTTTACATCTGTTTATTCATTTTCTTCCTCTATAAAGATTTAAAAAAATTTTACCCTCCGTCTAGTTTTAGATTTGGGTGACGATTACGATGCGTCCCATTATGGCTCCGACTGCGGAACAGAGACTTCAGGGCTGCATCGCAATTGGCCCGCGATTTACTTTCTGACCTCCTAATTATGATCTAGGCGGTAAGAAAGTGAGCTTGTGGCCTCCAGTTAGGGGCCGAGGGGGCACCCTGTTGGACCCTGGCAAGGGGGACAGGGATGAACTGCACCTCCCTTTTCTCAGTTTATGGCCGTACCACGAGCTCCCATTGAGAAGGGAGCATGCAACCAAATAGTGTTCGGTCACATTGTAATGTGGACTGAGATGGTGTTGGGCGGACTGAAGTCTGCCTGGCATCATAATCAGGCCCTAAGTGAGAAGCCACCCAGATTTGAGAATCCATGAACAATAGAATGAAGAATATAAAATCTGCCTTTATTGCGTATTATTCCTATTTTTTTCAATTTTTTTATGAACCTACATAGGTGCCGATTCCGATCCTGGAGAAATTTTCCCCGTACGAATCGTATCCGGATTTTTTTCCGTACGAATCGTACAAGTACCGTACAAACTGGCAAGTACGATTCGTATGGAAAAAAATACATACGAATCGCATTGGGAAAATTACCCGACACGTCCTCGGGTCGGGAAAAGTGTCCGACACGTCCCTGGCCGATTTTCCGTACGAATCGTAAAACTGAAGTCCGAGCGCGCAAGTACGATCCGTCCCGTGCGTCCGATTGTACAACCGTATGGAAAAAACACCGTACGGAGCGAACTTCTATAGAAACCATTTAGACATGTGCCCGCATACGCGCCGTCCCCCCAGCCCCCGTATGTACGTGCTGTCCCCCCACCCGTGTATGTACGAGACGTACCCCCACCCGTGTATGTACACCCGTGTATGTACACCCGTGTATGTACGAGACGTACACCCGTGTATGTACACCCGTGTATGTACGAGAAATACCCCCACTCGTGTATGTACACCCGTGTATGTACACCCGTGTATGTACGAGACGTACCCCCACTCGTGTATGTACACCCGTGTATGTACGAGACGTACCCCCACCCTTGTATGTACACCCGTGTATGTACACCCGTGTATGTATGAGACGTACCCCCACCCGTGTATGTACACCCGTGTATGTACACCCGTGTATGTACGAGACGTACCCCCACCCGTGTATGTACGTTGCGGACCCCCAGCGCGTAGCGCTGGCGGTCCGCACCGTATCCGTACATACACGGGTGTACATACACGGGTGTACATACACGGGTGGGGGTACGTCTCGTACATACACGGGTGTACATACACGGGTGTACATACACGGGTGGGGGTACGTCTCGTACATACACAGGTGTACATACACGGGTGTACATACACGGGTGGGGGTACGTCTTGTACATACACGGGTGTACATACACGGGTGTACATACATGGGTGGGGGTACGTCTCGTACATACATGGGTGTACATACACGGGTGTACATACACGGGTGGGGGTACGTCTCGTACATACACGGGGGGCTGGGGGGGACGGCGCGTACATACGGGGGCTGGGGGGGCGGCGCGTACCGGGCCCCCTATACCGCTCGCACCGCGGCGTACTTACCTTTTCCGGCACTTTTTGGGTGCCGTAAAAATTTTGCCGTCCGGACTGCTGTCGGTACGAATCGTACTTGCTGGTACATCAAAACATGCCTAACTCCATCCGGACGTCACGTCCGCGGTGTCCCGGATCACATTCGTATGTATTTTACTGTCGGTCGGTGTTTTGTCCGACTCGTACGGAAATGGTGTTTCCGTACGAATCGTACTTGCAAGTTTGTAGGGTTTTTTTCCCGGGTACGAGTCGGACGGAGAAAACGCTCCGACCAACGGTTCGTACCCGGTTTTTCCAGGATCGGAATCGGCACCATAGTTGGCAGCTTGCACTAGTGGACAATAGTATAGACATAAGGACATCTCAGTGCATGTGCTTGACTAAAAAAAAAACCTATAGGGTCTGATTTAGAGTTTTGTGGAACGAGTAGTGTCCATCAGCATGGCGGAGGCATTACTGCAGCGTTCTTGACAGTACTTCACCTTCCAAATTTAGAAATGGCATCTGTCCTCTCTATATGTTAAATGGAGCCACCATCAAAGCCATTCCTTTCAATATGCTGAAACATTGATGGATAGCCACTGTCAGTTTGATGGCAGTCTGCCACACTTTTGATTTTTTTTGTGTTTCAGAAACAAATTTCCTAAGCAGGAGCCTTTTTCTGATAAACAAAAAACCAAATGACACCCATGTACTCGGAGTTTTCTCCAAGGGTTTAGTGGACAATATTGTTTTGTTCCTGTTCCTCACCACCATGTTTTTCCTGGAGGTGATGGGCAGGAGAAAAAAGGGATTATACCATCCACCCTAAACGGGTGGGTAGTTCAATGTTCTTCCCTCAGCAGCTCCTACTCTGCTGGGCCATTTGAGGAATATTCTGTCAACAGAGTCAACAGGGTATCCATCAATCGAATACTGCCCATCTCTAGATGAGGCGAGTGCTCTAAGGGTTAGGTGGGTACAATTCTCTGTCGCTTTTGTGACAGTGTACCCTGTCAATCAAACTCCAAGTGGCAAACCCCTAGGGTATGCACCTCAGCCAGACAGAACCCACCACTCTAGTCAGGGTAAGGGAGTTAGACACCCAAGATAACTCCTGCTCACCCCTTTGGTAACTTGGCAGAGCAGTCAGGCGTATCCAAGAGGCAATGTGTAAAGCGTTTGTACAACACACACACACCAGTGACATAACAAATACACCACAAAAGAGACTCCACACATTGTTATATATTAGTATCTCATATATTATATATAAAACACATAGACCACAATCACATAAATCATAAATCACTTTGCCAACTAAGAAATTGTCATAACATCACATTTAGTGCAATAAAGTAGATACTTATAACCGTCATAGAACACCATCACTGTACGTAATAGGCAGTTCCTGAAAATTATACTTCTATCCCGTTTTCAACAGGACTAAACTGACCTACATCCCAACTTTAGGACTTCCAATGCAGTGGAGAAAACACAAGCATTGCCATATTCACATGCCCATAACCTCCTCAAAGAAATCCTAGGGCACAGTATTCCTGTGCTCCTAGTATGTGGTAAGGGGTAACTGGTACCCACTGTCTCGAGATGTAGGCTGTTGGGCCACTTGTCTGCTTGCGGCAGTGAGTGCTGTAGAGGTGAGGAAAAAGGGCCAAGCGGGACCTCCGATGAGGATTCCTGCCTTCTGGGCTAACTGCAGCCAAGATAAACCATGTGCTCCCGAGTGATATCAACGAGGGGGGGGGGCAGAATCACTCAGTCTCCCTTCGGTTCCCGGTTGCAACCACCCAATAACTCACGGCTGCAAGAGGCAGAAGGCGCAAGGATTTTTTTCTTCTGCTGGGGCTGAGGCACGTCGGCCCAGTGTGGCTGCAAGGCTCCTACTTCCCTTCCCTCGGGAAGCGTTGCAGCTCTTCTCCACACCCAGGCTTCTACTACAGAGGTGCCGGGGCACTCGGTGCTGTGTCTCATTCTGTGCGGGACAGCAATGTACTGTGTTTCCTCTTCTGGGTGCTTGCTGGGACCGCAGCTGCTGCTGTGCTGGTTGCCTGGGCAACGATGGAGACACTGGCTCCGCTGACAAACGGACTCGCCTTTGTTTCCAAACTCTCTTCCAACCTACGGGCCTCAAGACAGGGCATGGCATAGTAGTACACACAGCGGTTGGGGGAGGGAAAGTCGGCCCAGCAGGTTGGCAAGAATGTGGTTTTTAGCAATTAAACCCCAGGGAAGCTTCCAACAAGTAAAACACACAGAAGTTTTGAACCAGGAGGTTTCCCAAAAAGTTAAGCTTAAGGGACTCCCAGATAGTAAAGCACAAGGAAGCTCCCACAATACACTTTCTCTTACAATAAAAGGGTGAAGGACAGTCCAGTCCTTCTCCTGCCACGGACAGGAGCAGCAACTGCAAGCTGACCTACCCCCCACACATCAGGGGCAACGCTCCTTTCGCAGTTTTCCCTGCTCTGCTTCCAGACAGGGTTCTTTTAGTTGTAGCAAGGATCTTCCTGAAGTCTTTTATCTCCCTGAGACTTCCAACAGTAAGCAAGCTCACACAAGCCCTTGGAGATTCTTCTCAAACAGGATACCACAGCAGGGCAAAAAGGGTCATTGCTTTTCCTCCACCACAGACAGAAGCAGTAACTGCAGGCCAACCCCACCTTTCCTATGGGACAGACAGCCTTTTAATAGTAAAACACAAAATTGGCTGTATTTCACTATCAGGACGTGCAGCACACACCAATACATGTCCTCCCTCTCACATACTCTGCACCCTGCCCATGTGAGTGCCTTGTGGGTGCGCTTGTCAGGTCAAAAGTTAAAAACTGTGCGAGTAGACACTGAAGTGCAGGTCTCAGTTACATTTACAGGGCTACCCTTGTGGGTGGCACAACCAGTGCTGCAAGCCCACTAGTAGTATTTAATTTACAAGGCCCAGGCACACTCAGTGCAGTTTACTAGGGGCTTTCGAGTAAATCAAATATGCCAATCACGGATAACAAATCAGAATCACAATTTACACCAAGAGCATATGCACTTTAGCACTGATGAGCAGTGGTAAAGTGCCCAGAGTCCTAACGCCAACGAAAAAATGGTTAGAAAAATAGGAGGCAAAAGGCAAAATGTTTATGGATAAACCTGCAAAAAGGGCCAGGTCTAACAGTGGCTTATACCAGCCACATAGAAGGCTTTTATTGTGATAATAGGGCTGTCCAGCAGCTTTGTACCTATAAATGCTATCTGCAATACTAGCATGTCAGATTAAAACCATTTTGACATGTTTGAGACTAACTCTATGTCAACAGTAAAGTACGCCTGTGCAGGGCTCAAATGTAATGGCCCCGATTTAGTAATGATTTGCACCGGGTTAGCATCACTTCTATGATGTAGACCGTATGTTGGGGTGGGATTTACTTTCCAACACAAACCAGGATTTGTGTTGGAAAGCATCCCAAAGTAAGACAAAGTTGTGCTATGCGCTACTTTAAGTGGGTGTTCCATGGCTGGTATGTGGGCATTCC
Source organism: Triturus cristatus (assembly GCF_964204655.1). Taxonomy (NCBI): domain Eukaryota; kingdom Metazoa; phylum Chordata; class Amphibia; order Caudata; family Salamandridae; genus Triturus; species Triturus cristatus. The sequence continues at coordinate 510,629,938 of NC_140580.1, read as the reverse complement.
TATGCAACCACCCATGAGTTTTGAAGAAAATCCCAGTCCACTATTATTTGTACACAGAGATTTAAGCCAAAACCTTACACCTCCTGGAGTCAGGTGTAAAGAGAAGTATATTATTTTTCTCCTTATGTTTCTAACGTTGGCACATTCCACACATGCAAACAGGTAAAGGTATTAAATGACAGTCTTTGTACTGGAAGCGCTCCCTTGCAGTACAAAACCTGTGCTTTAGAGGCTGCACACACCCTTGCACAATGACGCAAGGATTGTGCATTGGCGCATGGCAGTGAAAAGTGAGCCAGCGATGGGGGACAGAAATAACGCACCCTACGCCTTTGACGCAAGGCAGTGCAACAACATTGGTTGTTATGCTGCCTTGCACCAAAAATTGTTAAATCTGGGGAATAATGTTAATAATAATCCACATTTGTAAAGCGCGAACAACGACCTGTAAGGGTCTCTAGGCACTGGTGACCGTCGGGATGATTAATTAACCTATTGCCCACAGTCACATGGTGCTTTGCTAATCTGCCGCCAGCACCGGGGATCGAACCGTGATCCCAGAGTCAGTCGCCCTGGCCGCGGTGCCACAACTCTTCCAAGTTTAGAAGTGAAACAAGCAAAGTGTGCCAGCTTGCATGCCCCTCCAATAGAGAAGTAAAAGCACTATTTGCTGCAAAGTCTGTGGTCACCTTACATTGTCATTGCTTGCTTTATTTAGAATTCTTTGACAAGAGAACTATGTGGTCTGACAGCTAGATTGCTGACTTTGGAGCTGGGTAACCAAGGTTCGAGCCTCGGGGTCACGTCCACGTCCACATCCTGTGATTCTTGCCAAATCACTTAATCTCCCTGTGCCTACCAAAACAAGCATTGGCATAGCCAATAGGTCTCGCTTTTGGGACCTTATAAGTGTTTAGCCATGCAACAGTTGCATAACTAAATACTTATAAGGTCCCAAAAGCGAGACCTATTGTCTATGCAAAGCGGCCGCGAAAGTAAAAGTGATCGCGATCACGATCAAACATCAAAGCGGCCGCTAAAGTGAAAGTAATCGCAGTCAAGCGTGGCGCGCGCACCCGCGCACATGCACTGTAGCTCCAGGCTGGCCTGGTAGCACTTTTTGGAGCCCTCTCAATAAGTCTCGCCAGACCACCGCATGCGCTGGGTCAGACGAGACCTAAAAATGAACGTGTCCTTGTATAACGTAACCGGTGCTCATGTAAAGCGCTGCATTACCTTCGGGTCGACTATGTAAATCTGCATTAACTAGCTACAAGTTTAATGTTCGCTGCATTTTACAGAATAAAGAAATTCCAAACAATTGGCAGACTTACATTGTTAGTATAAATGTTATTGAGATGGTTCTAGAATGCTTATTTATATTCTACTGAGTGCTGGAAGCTTGAAGTCTAAACAAGTTCTGCCAGGCAACTGCATACCTCGGGGTCTGTAATTAGATTTCCCGAGTCCAGAGCTCTGCCCAGAAAGGTGTGAAATGCAGTCAATAGATCAATAGACCATACACATTGGAGACAGCATTTCATTCAGGAGAAATCTAGAAACACAGAGTGATAAGACTTTGGCCATTGGCTAGAAGTGCCCTAAATTTCTGTCATACAAATACTGTAAAAATTGTTTTTTTTGACCAATGCTTTGACATTAGTATGGCTGTCAAGTTATGAAAAGGGGCTGGGATCTATGCAAACCACACAACTCTGGAGTAACTTGGTCTCTAGATTTCAGAAATGCCAGGGTGGTCTAACCCATAGCCTGAATAGTGCAGCTATTCACCATTGCACCCAGTGGGTGTAGTTCTGACATATGGGCTGGGCAGATAGGAGATAAACCCTCCACTTGACTCACCCTGGGGCTGTAATGCTATGATGTACCAGTGCCCTATCCCATTCCTTTTCTCACGTTTTTCCCTGGTAGTCTGGTGAGCTTTCGGCTCCTCTGGGTGGGGAGAATATGGTGTTTACATCTACCTGGCAGTTTCACAGGGGTTAGAAAGACTGCCGGTGTACTTTACCACCCACCGGACATCATTTCTGCAACACGGGAGGCAACATATGGGGGGGGGTAACCCCTCTCTTCTGACCTATATGTCAATATTATGTTCTAAAGAATTTACATTTCCTCTTACTTGTAATGGGGGTGGCTGTAGTACTTTGGCTATACGCCCCAGAGGGTCAGAAATAATGTTGAGGCTTTGGGGTAAAGTGTGCAGCCCAATGAGTGAATGGGTTAGGCCCCGCTGCACTCTTTTTAAAAACTCAGTCCCTGCTAGCTAGTGGGTTTTGTACCCCCAGGAGCAGCAGATTGTGGGAAAATACCAGTCTGCTTCCCGGGAGTGGAAAAAACTCTTAGAATGGGTAGTATTGCATGAAGCCACGTCCAGTCAGTTCCCTCCCAATTTTCTTTCAATTTCTTTCCCCTGGCATCCAGTAGGCTTTCTGTCTCCAATGGAACAGATTAGTGTAAATCCACCAATATCCACACCATGAGGGGAGGGCTTAAAGACTGTTAGGGCTTTAAAGATGAGGGGTACGTACAATGTCATGAAGGGTCCTCCACCCCATTTTAAAGAAAAATCTATCCCTGACATCCAGAAGGTCTAATGGTCTACTGGGTCTTTTGGATGGAGAATATTGCCGAATGTCAGGGAAGGCCAACTCTACCCCTTTAAAAAAAGTATCCTTGGCTTCCACAAGCCTTCCTCCCACTGACTGATAAACTGCGGGTAAATCCCTTTATTTTAGAGAAAGGATGCCACCACTAGCCTGATGCTAAGGGAGGCTGTGATTTGTCCTTTTTATTGTACATAAAAGACTCAGTGAGTCACCACCATATCTCTTATGACCACTAAATACGCATGCAAAGAGCTCTCACATCATGTTTATAAACCCCCTAGCAGTAACCTCCTTAGCCAAGATGATAACCCCGGATGAGGTGTGAAGAAGGGAACTGCTCACCATTGACCTGTCATCCGTTGATGATGTGTTAAATGTCAAACATTTGTGCTCAGATGCTGGGTAACATACCAACATGAAATAAAGGCTAGACCACCAATGAAGTCATTCAAAATAGACTAGCCCCCTATTAAGTTACTCTGTGATAACCACTGTTAAAGGCAACAGCAAAGTGACACCAGTTTCTTTATACATATTATTATTTAGAGTTCTTCTGCGTTAATTAACCCCAATGCATCTTCCAAAAGTAAAATTTAAACAAAAATATGACTTTCATATTTATAAGTGTCGTAGTGTTTATTTGTTGCATTTGTTAAGGGCTCATGCAGAGAAGGAGTTCCTTGATCTCAAAACTTATTTTAGAATGTCACTTTTTTAATGTATCACAAATAATCATTTCATATGTAAATCCTCGTATAAATTTGATAATTTCAAAATATGGATAAGTTTTAAGAGTGCACAGAATCTAAAGCAATCTCTGCATTCCTTAATGTTTATGTAGTTGCATGGCAAATATTTATGGTTCTTCATTATTTCATAAAATGCAAATGATTATGTTTACAAATTCATGAATTAATTTTTTAACTTACTTTGTTTATTTCCAAAACATTTTACATTCTCAGAGAGTAGATATATTTATATGGACAGTATCATATGCAGCAACTGCAAATTATGTGTATCATAGGGGTGCAATAGGTTTATGGATTTCATTCAGAGGCATCATGGACTCAACCCATAGGGTACGGGTGAACCACCAAAGGAGTACTCTGTGGAGCCTATCTAGGAGCAGCCGAGTACCGACCCATCAAAAGTACTTTTAACCCCCTTGCCCCCCCCCCCTGGGAGTACTGTGCGGCGTCCCTCAGAAGAAACATCGTAGAATCTCGTTAAGGGAACAGTTAAACCACCAAGGGAAGGCTGTATGGCATCTACCCAGGAGTAGCTGAGTATCATCCCATTGGAATCATTGTAAAACCACAAAGGGAGTACTGTATGACTTAACCCCATGAGCAATAGAGTACCAACCCATTGGGGGCAGGGACAAACCACCAGCAGTCTTTTTAATTGACATCCTTCACAGGAGTGCATGAGTACCATTCCATTGAGTACTTCTTTAATCCATCAAGATAGTATTGTGTGATATCCTCCAGAAGTGACAAAGAACTGTACTACTGGAGGTACAATTAAGCCAGCAAGTGAGAACAGTGGCACGCCCCCTCAGGACCAATAGAGTACCATTTCATAGCTGGAGGCATATTTAGGTCACCAACAGAGTATTGTGTAATATCACAGGAGGGATAGAAGACTAATCCATTGGTGGCACTGGTAAACCTCCATGGCAATATACACATTATCTATCCAGGAGCGAAGGAACTGTTAAAATGCGAAGAGAGCATTACATTGGGTCTACCTAGAAGCCTTTGAAAATGATCCCATTGTAGTAACTGTTAGACCACCAGGAAGCACTGGCATCAGTGAAAACTATATTGCATCTGGAATGAGAAAGAGCCCTCCCGGGGTAGCACTATTAAGCAACTGAAGAGCAATATTAGGTGCGTGTTCAGAGGCAGATGCTGATATTGCTCCCTTCTTCATAACCTGGCATGAAGTATTTGATCCACATAAAGTATGGGAGCAAACAAATCAAGATGGCAGTCTGTTGACACCAGTGAAGCTCCGGCACCAAATATCTTTGTCATAATTGTGACTTTACTAGGGGCAAATAGCTTGTGATGTTCAACTTTATCTAGAACTGATGTACAATTAGCATCCAAAAAGGTACAAGTGAAGATTTACAAGGTGCTGTGAGGTGTGTGACATGAATAGTTAGCAGTGGACATTCACTAAGACCTTTTGTTTTAAACTACATTGACCGTTAACTATGATGACAAGCACCAGAGCCTATCCTATGAACTAAATTTGTATCTGAGGAAAAGGTAATACTGAGGGTTTCAACAATTAATGAAACATTTAATACAGTAGAAACAGGTTTTTGTGAATCACTAGAAGAAGAATTAAGGTTGCTTATTATTACCTCTGGCAACTGGAATATCACTGATCCACTTGGAAATTCCACACTCAAAAGTATACATCCACCAAAGACTGCTGCCGCAAACCTCATCCACCCACAGACCCATTTCACTGTAAAAGCACTAAGTGGCAAATAAATGTAGCACACAGTAAGTTTCGAAAGTCTGAGGTAATATGAATACGCATCCTTCATGTGCATAACAGGCATCCATAACACGTATGAATGACAACAGGTTTGGGGAGCTCGATCATCTCTGATATTTTACTCATGCTAGGCTGAAGAAATGTGTTAGGTAAATAATGCTAACTTGCAAAGAAAGAGGTTTCACTGGAAAATTCAAGAAAAATAATTTCAAATTCTAAGGTGGAGAGGAGCAAATGCAAACTGTCATTCACAGCATAAGAATCAATATAAAAGTGAAACACAAAGATTCCTAACAATCTGCACACAAAAAAACATTCTTTAAATAATTGTCTTGAAGCAGATGTGCATGACAGTGTGGTCTAGCAGAATGTACTACATTTGAGAAAAGCTGTTGAAAATAGGCAAAGACAACAAATCACTTCACCCAGTTGACGAGTGAGAAATGAAAGTGCCAGAATATGTTTTTGAATCGTTTTTGTAGTGGTAAACCTACTTCATGTCATATCATCCAATGTTATGTTAGTTTTCGGTTAGGCGCCTGGAGTCAGCTTACCCTGCCACAGCAACAAAACAGAGCAAGAGAAACAAAATGGATTAGGATGATCCCAGAACTGTAAAATTAAATAATGATCATATCTGGGAAATAGGAGTTGTTAAACCTGCACTCTTAGAGTAGTTTTCCCCACAACGTTTTGCCTTCAAACCTCCTGTTTTGCTGACGTCATATTGGTTGGTCTTAGGATGCAGTGCTAAAGTGCTTGTGCTCTCTCCTTAAAACATGGTAGAATTGGCTTATACCCAAATGGCATATTTAATTTATTTGTAAGCTCCTAGTAAAATTACACTACATGTGCCCAGGGCCTGTAAATGAAATGCTTCTAGTGGGACTACAGCATTGATTGTGCCACCATACCCTGGCAAAATATACCTCTTCCCAGGCCCAAATTTTCCTTTTTCATATATATAGGTCACCCCTAGAGTAGCGCCTGGACAGCCCAGAGGGCAGGGTGCAGTGTATTGAATAAGTTGGACATGTACTTTTAAGTTTTACATGTCCTGGTAGTGAAAACCTCTTAAATGCAAGGCCTACTGCTCCAGTGGGATAACTTCAGAGTTACCTTATTACATTTGTTAAGCTGTAACTTACAAATGGGAACAGGTAAACAGTTCATGCTTGGTGTCTTTATAATTGTAATGAAAAATTCTCTCTGATGGTAAAGGCAGATTTCAAATTACAATTTTCAAAATTCTACTTTTAGAAATTTGGCATTTTCATGAATTAGCCATTTTGTGTCTGCAGTCTGTCTCTGTGTCACATGACTGGGTTTAGCTGACAGTTGGGCGTTGTGTGTTCTTAGCCAGCCAAAAACACTAAAGGGCTTAGGCGTTCCTGGACGGGCCATCACTGGCAAGATGGGGGCAGAGCTGGGCCAATCCCTACTTACATTTGAATAGGCTGTGTCCTGCCTCCACACAAAGGGATGTGTACCCTCTATAGTTTTTCTGGAGACAGGGCAAGGGAGGTCGGAAATCTGTGCACTTCAAAGGGAACAATTTAGAAGTTTCACTCACATCAAAGGAGGCACCTGGTATAAATACTGAACCTCAGAAGCCAACACTTCAGTACACTTCTGGACCTGTGGAGACTCTGCTAGGAAAAAGGACTGCTATGCTCCTGAAAAAAATTCTTCTCTGCTGGGTTGTTGTCCTGATGGATTGCTGCCTTGCTGTATTTCTGCCCTGCTGTCTTTCTGCCTGAGTCAGAGGGATGTGGGCCTGTACCTGAAACCAGGACTACCAGAGTGACTCGAAGAGGAAGTCTGCTGGCCTTTTCATTTTAATCTTGATTTAATTATTACATTTTGCTCTATTTTTCTCAGTTGGTGTGGGATTTTTCTTTTGTTGTGCTTTCATTTTATTAGTGTTTGGAGTGCTGCATAAATAATGCACACATTGCTTCTACGTTAAGCCTGACTGCTCTGTGACAAGCTACCAGAGGGTTGAGCACAAATTGGGGTTTGCTCTTTTGAGTCACATGACTGTGCATGGCTCTGCTGTTGGGGGTTGTGTATTGCTTACAGATAGTGAAATAAAGGAAACCTAGGTGTGAGAGGAGAAGGTCTTCCTGACAGGATAGCTGGGTAAGAACTTCCCCCTGCCCTGTTTAATTTTCAAATGTCTCTGCCTGTAGCACCAAAGAAAGAACCTGAGACCAGGCCTGCCATGCCTTTTGTCTCCCTAGAGAGTTTGGAACTAGGGCCAGGGGAAGGGGAAGAACTGACAGAACCGTTTTTTGGGGGGAAGGTCAGGGCATACTCGCACACAAAGGCTAGCACCAGGTATAAAAATAGGACCTTCAGAAAAACTCTTCACAATACTTCTCAACCTATGGGAGATTCAGAAGAAGGACTTCCCTGCTGTCAGAAAGACTGCCCTGCTGCTGGAAGAATGGCTTTTCTGCCTGAAAGAGGAAGATTGGACCTGCTTGCCTTGAACCCAGGCTACTCAGAGTGACTCCAGTGGTCAGTTGGCTGACCTCCTGTGTGAGCTACATTGACACAACAAGCTTCCAGAGGCAGCCCTGCAATTGGCCAGCTGACAAGCACTTACTTGAGCTGCCTGGTCCTGTCTAAACCCTTCAGCTTCCCTCTGCTGGAGTGAGTCCTCGTCCCTAAGAGGTGCTTCCAGGTCCTTGACCCTTGGTTGACATCAGTGAGCACTCCTCCACAAGAAAAAGGTGAAAATCCTAACGTTCGGGCTTTTCACGACCATGAACAGGTCAGTATGTGCCACTTGCGATGACAGCCAAAGCAAATCTCCTGTCGGACCTGCTCTTCAATCTGACCATCCTCCAAAACTGGCAACTCAAGACCTACACTTTGCACCAACAGCAACCATTTGGGACAATCAACCACATGAAGCTCCAGCAACAACTGCCTCTTGGTGATACAGCAACGAATTCCTCTTTGTGCTGAAAGTCTACTCCTTGCAGTCTCCTCCAAGGCAAATGGATCACTTCACGCTAGACTTGACAAGGTAACTCTTTAGCTGAATTAACCTGATCCCTGCATCTGACCCACAGTTCATTTATGGTCAGTCTGAACTTATGGCTTTCGCCCAGTCTAGCATGACCAGATATCTGTGAGTGGCACATTCTGCTTCTTGGCACTATTTTCATGCAAAAAATTTAAATGCAATATCTCCAGTTGTACTGATTAGATTTTTGTCATTTTAGTACCATTGTATTTATTAAAATGTACTGAATGTTTCAAAATTGTTTGGGGATTTTTCTTGTGCTCTGTTTTCACTGTATTACTCTTTGTGGTCTGCATAAATACTTTTCACATTGCCTCTAAGTTAAGTCTAAATGCTTTTGTGCCAAATTAACAGAGGGTGGAGCACAGTTTAATTGAGTGACTTCTGTGGTTCACACTGACAAGGACTGTGGTTGTTACATGAGTGGGGATTCCACAACTTTCACCAAGAACCCAATTTCATACACAGAGTGTGAGCATTTTAGTAATTATTACATGGTAAGATTTCAGTTTTGTGGACTTAGGCCTTCAAGCAGAGGGCGCTGTGAAGAATCACTGAGGATATTTGGCAGGGGATTCCAGGATTTCTCTAGACTTGTTAAACCTCTCATCCTGGTTTGGAATAACCATAGGTTCACCAAGTGACCCAGAATTATAAAAAAAAATAAGAACACAGCAGCTTTAATGTATCAGAGCTATTACAATATTTTTTAACCTTACAGTAATTGTCCAGTTGACCAGATTCCATTAGTCAAGCTTCATGAGCAATTATTTGCTGAATTGAAAAATCATTTCTGGAAATTATTTTGTTCAAGGTCCTCCAGAAATATAGACTCCTCTCATTGGTCCACCTAGGAGTGCTGTATGGCCAAATCTAAATTATTTATAGCTGTTAAGCCAGGCTGTCCCACTGCAGTTAATAGAGCTAGAGACTATTATAAGAAGATCCTGCACTCTTGCAAAGCTAATTCGGAGGAAGATAACTGGTCATATTTATGTGAGCCCTCTAAGCACAGGGACACAGTATTAGTCTGGCATATATTTGCCCATGGGAGGACTAATGGTTTTAACACTACCATACATCACACTGAGCTATCCAAGTGGGAGCATCCTTCTGCACAACTACACTCGGTGGAAGAATTACCTCTAGCTACTGTCCCCAGGGCACTGCACTGTCCACGCAATAGTGGGTGATAATCTTTCACATCCTCTGCACACTGATTCATTTCTATGATCAAATCCCTCGCCACCATAGAGAGCTCAAAATCAGGTAGGGCCTCTGGGCCTGATAAAGTACCAGGAAATGTATTTAATCGGTACTAACAATTTGGGTTCCTTACATCAACATGTTGTCCAACTTTATCGTTGCAGGTGCCCAAGTTCCGTCCACCTGGCTAGGGACTAAAATAATACCAGTTTCTAAAAAAGGGGATAAAGGACATCCCTCGAATTATAGGCCAAAAATCCTTTTGGAGATCCTTCAAAAGGTTTTCGCTCACCTGGTTCCTTAATAAGTTAGAGGATTGGATGCTGCAAAACAAGATCTTGTCACCCTTCTACGTAGGTTTTAGAGCAAAAATAGGGACAGTCGATCAGGTCCTCCATCTGACATTACTCTTACAGAAGTACATTAAATTAATCAATGATCATCTATATATTTCCCTTATGGACCTAAAAGCTGCATTTGATCTTGTTACAAGCTCTCTCCTTTGGGGATTACTTCAGTCCATGGGAGTTCCATCTTCGCTTCTGAACATCACTGTGAGGCTCCATGAGGAAACATACATCCAGGTCAGATAGGGCAGTAATTTTGAACTCTTCGAATGCATTCCTGACAGGATGAGGTTTGAGACAAGGGTGTGTTCTGGCCCCTACGCTCTTTTCATCATATATAAATGATATTATTGACCATCTCAGTGGTTGAGTCGATGATTCTCCCAAGGTAAATGGGCGAACTGTTCCGGCGCTATTGTTTGCCGATTATACCATTTTGAGTTTCGGACCACTAAGGGCCTGAAAACCTTATTAGCCTCCTTTCAATCATAGTGTACAGTTACAGGTTTGGAAATAAACACCTTAGTTTTAACCCATATAAAGGCTATACAGGGAAAAACAGACTGGGAGATAAAGTGATAGATAGAGTTGCTAGTTTCGAGTATCTCGGAATTAAGCTTGATGATCGACTTTATTGACGGCCACCTCTAGAGAAGAATAAGGCCACTCTCACTGACAGGGCAGCTGCTATTCCTGAATTCTTTAAGGCGGCCGGATTCATGGCTATTTCATCAACTGTGAGGGTCTATCGGGCCATAGGCCGAACTACTGCACTTTATGGGGGGTAAAATCTGGGGGTACTCATCTGTAAACCATCGAGCCATTCAAGAAAATAACTTCATAAAATCATTGAGTAATCTCCCCCGGAGAGCCACTTTAATTCCCACATTTATAGACGTCCCTCTCAAATGCTTTGAGTTCTGTCCTGCCTTGCAACCTCTCCTATTTTGGATTAGGCTGGGATCTACTGAGGAACTGCACATATATGGTGATGCCTTACAGGAGATACTGTCTTTGCCCGGTACAACCAATGTTCCATGGTTCCAACATATTTGCCAATGGTATCGGAAATTGGGCCTAGGCGACATATGGGACAACCCCAGTACAATCAAGCTGGGTTCCAAAGGGATTGTTAAAGCTGCATTTTGGGATATCTCCATCTTGTCCCGCACAGACGTGTTTCTATATGCTCCTTTACTAATAGGTTTATCCTTCATTAGTCATTCTCTAGGTATAAAGCATATGTAGATTCTATTCAACCATCGTTGGCTAAGTCCCTGTATATGACGTTGAGTTTTGGAGTCCTTAAATTCAATATGCATATAGCCAAGTGGGACAGCGGCTTAGACAATACGTCCTTATGCAATCTGTTTAGTAATAGGGCTGTTGAAAACATAGAACGTGTCCTATTTTTCTGTCTGATGTATATAAAACCCAGACGCAAATGGATTAGCCTTCTGTGTCTTACTTTGGGTTTCCGCGCTTTCCAACCAGCACTTCGATTACTCTTAACTGATACTCCGCACCTTGTTGACTTTGGCCCGAGTAGATTTTACTAAATTGTATATTTAATTAGAAAGATTAACAGCAATGAGTTTTTATTCATTCTAGCACATGCTGGGGCTTTTGAATTGATGTTTTATTGAAAGTATTTTTATTATTTTCTGAAATGTACATATAAGTTTATAATGTGAATGCACTTTTTGATATCTGTTATTGTATGTTATTCATGTCACTCATGCTATATACAGTTTGTCACACTATTACTGCTTGATTGTAACATACTTATGTTTGGGGTATTCTCTACTACACCAGGTTTATTGGTTCTACCTGTAGATCTTTAGCATAGTCGGACAGCAAAGCAGACCGGTTTCTAGGTTTTTGTCACTGGTCTGTGCTTAATATAAATTCTCTGCTGAGCCTCTTATTCCTTTTTGTCCCCCATGCTATGATGCGTGTTGTTGATATTATGACAATGAATTGTGTGATATTGTTCGTTTTAATTATGTACAGATTTTTAAGGTTTTTAACCGAAAAAAGTACTTTGAGAGAGAATAACAAATTAGGTGCCGATTCCGATCCTGTAAAACCCGGGTACGAATGGTCGTACGGAGCGTATTCTCCATACGACTCGTACCCGGGAAATCCTCCTTACAAACCCGCAAGTACGATTCGTACAGAAATACCATTTCCGTACGAGTCGTACAAAACACCGACCGGCAAAAAAATACCCACAATTCCGATCCGGAACATCGCGTACGTGACGTCCGGACGGAGTCAGGTAGCGTTTTACGGACCAGCAAGTACGATCCGTGCCCACGTCACTCCGCACCGCTCATTTTTTACGGCAGCCAAAAACTCCCGGGAAATTGAGGACGAAGCGAAGAAGGAGCACCGGTACGCGACGGACAGCCATGGACCCCATCCTACGTGTCATCCCGGCCCTCCTGGCCTATGACCTGGTGCACAGAAACCGCCGCAGACGCCGCAGAAGGTCAGAACAACCCCCAGGGGCAAAGGGGGGGTCCAGGGGCAGCAAACATAACCCCCACCCAAGCACAAATGTGAATATGTCCTGTACATACCTGACCTCAAGGGTCTGGTCACTTCGAGGGGGCGTGTCCACCAACCCCTACGTACCGTCACAACGGAAGTGGACGTGGACGCGCACCCGTCACCACTCCAATGGTGGTACGGGCCGTACCCATACACTGGGGGCGTGGGTACGGCGCGTAGCCCCACATCAACACTCCAATGGTGGTACGGGCTGTACGCACGCTCTGAGGGCGTGGGTACGGCGCGCACCCCTGCATCAACACTCCAATGGGGGTACGGGCTGTACCCACGCTCTGAGGGCGTGGGTACGGCGCGTACCCCTGCATCAACATTCCAATGGTGGTACGGGCCGTACCCACGCTCTGGGGGCGTGTGTATGGTCCATAACACCATTGGTGTGGGGATGTAGGGGTATGCGTGGTACGGACCCTACACACGCCCCCAGAGCGTGGGTACGGCTCGTACACACCATGAATGTGGGGGTACGGTCCGTCCAACCCGTACCCCTATGGCACGATTACAGAATGGATACAAGGCGTACACACGCCACGAATGTTGGCTTAGGGCCTGGTGCAGCATATAAGCAGTATATAGTGTGTGTGTATGCACAGGACAGCAGTGTACTGCACCAAGGGGGCGGGTGGGTGGGTGGGTGGCTGGGTGGCTGCAGAGGACTCCCAACAGTGCCCAGACATATGAGGGGTGGGTGCCCAGGACTCCCAGCAGTGCCCAGACATATGAGTTGTGGGTGCCTATCACTCCCAGCAGTGCCCAGACATGTGAGGGGTGGGTGCCCAGGACTCCCAGCAGTGGACAGAGACATGTGAGGGGTGGGTGCAGAGGAACACCCAGTAGTGGACAGAGACATGTGAGGGGTGGGTGCCTATCACTCCCAGCAGTGCCCAGACATATGAGGGGTGGGTGCCTATCACTCCCAGCAGTGCCCAGACATATGAGGTGTGTGTGCCTATTACTCCCAGCAGTGCCCAGACACATGAGGGGTGGGTGCAGAGGAACACCAGTAGTGGACAGAGATATGTGAGGTGTGTGTGCCTATCACTCCCAGCAGTGCCCAGACATATGAGGGGTGTGTGCCTATCACTCCCAGCAGTGCCCAGACACATGAGGGGTGGGTGCAGAGGAACACCAGTAGTGGACAGAGACATGTGAGGGGTGGGTGCCTATCACTCCCAGCACTGCCCAGACACAGGAGGGGTGGGTGCCTATCACTCCCAGCAGTGCCCAGACATGTGAGGGGTGGGTGCCTATCACCCCCAGCAGTGCCCAGACATATGAGGGGTGGGTGCCCAGGACTCCCAACAGTGGACAGAGACATATGAGGGGTGGGTGCAGAGGAACACCAGTAGTGGACAGAGACATGTGAGGGGTGGGTGCCTATCACTCCCAGCAGTGCCCAGACATATGAGGGGTGGGTGCCTATCACTCCCAGCAGTGCTCAGACATATGAGGGTTCGGTGCAGAGGAACACCGAGTAGTGGACAGAGACATGGGGGTGGGTGCAGAGGATTCCCAGCATAGTCCTGACATATGAGTGGTGGGTGCATCATCCTCAGATGACCACACCTCCATGGGTTCACTAACGCATCCCCAATGTGTGAAAATGTTGAGAGTGCCATATCAACACATCACTGACAGCACTGTCCCACTCCCATGAGGATGGACGTCTTTCCCCCACGGCATGACACACCACATGTGGGTGTGAGGACAAATGAAACATGCATACCCACCCCTGGCGGATGCAGCACAATACACACACTGAGAACATGTCACAAGACTGCATAGTTATGTGAAAGCCCACTAAACTAAGCGAGCCAAAGGGAATACACACTGTCACGCACATTCCAGGACTGATAGGAATGTACAGGTGCTGGCACAGCCACCAAGTAGTTGTCTCCCATGGAAGGAATAGGGTGGACTTCCCACAGATACAATGACCACAATTGTCAGTCAGGTGACCAAATACCCTGCAGAACAAGTACCAATTGTGTGCTAGGCTGGGAGTACACACATACATAGTGCGGAAAAGTGACAATTTCCACATGGAGGCATGGCAACATACTCTTTACACAAGTACAGTGACTACCAAGGATGGCACAGACGATGCAGCCGGAGACATTGCTGAGCAGGCATGGGCCTAGTTGAAGTGATCCGTCTGTCACCAAGGAAATGTAGACACAGGTCAGAACAATAATTGTGCAACTCCCTGCAGGGAAGATGTCAGGTGCCACAGAGGAAGGAACACTCCTTGAGACAATGTCTCCAATCACAAAGAGCATACACGAGCAAAGAATCTTTGCAGAGACCTTGTGATGGCACGCAGATACCAGGGTCCACCCCATGAGCACCATACTACAACATTTCCCAGACACCTAACACATGATCACCACCTCAACTCATGGAGCATCAGCACCAACATCAATACTTGAAAAGCAATCGTGTTCAAAGGGAAAACAAAATGCTTTATTCAGCAGTAAAATAAAATGTATTAAAGGACACTATGTACAAAGGCCATAGGCCAGTCCAGATGCAATGTCCTGGGGGGACACACATGTCCATGCATCTCCCCTAGCTTGCCTGCACATTCGAAACCTCTGGTTCATCGACTGGGGTGGGGGCATCATGTGGGGAAGGATCAGGCACCGCAGGGACAGGAGGGTAGGTGTTGTGGGTGCAGGGACGGACGACTCCACCACAGGGGCTGGGGCAGCGGCAAAGGTGGAGGTCAGTATGGCGCTGCACACGTCCGCAAGCTCTGCTAGCGTCTCCTCTGCACCCAAATGAACCACAGGCCCCAAGGAGGGGGGGGGGCGGAGGGATAGGCTGCAGCGCTACTGGGGGGGTGGTGGACAGGGGGGGAGACTCAACTCCCTTACCCGTGGAGTGCCTTGCCTGTTTGCGCGATGGTGAAGCTGTGGGGCTGAGGCCCAGCACAGCCAAGTAGGCCTCCTTTTCAGACTGTGGGGCAGGGGAGCCGAGGGGAGTGACATTGGAGGGACTGGGGAGTGAGGCATGCGGACTCCGACTGTGGCTGCGTGTCTGCCTGTGTGCCCTAGACCCAGTGGGTGTGCCTTCTACCCCCTGAGTGTGCGTGGCTGGAGGTGTGCGCTTGCCCTTCCCTGTTGGTGTGCTGGCTGTGTCTGGTGTGGTGCCTGCCTGGGAATGTGTGTGTGTGCTTGGGACAGGCATGGGAGTGGGAAGTGTGGATGGTGCAGGGGTAGGTGGGGGGATTAAGCGCTGCAGGAGACCCACTGCAGCCGTCAGTGACAAGTCCATGGACCTCAGCAACATCCGTTGGTCAGACATCGCTGATGACATGCCCTCCATGTACGACACCATCTGTGTCAGCAGTGTGGTGTGGCCATGGAGGACAGTCAGGATCGATGTCTGCCCAACCTGCAACTGCCGCTGAATGTCCACAGACTCGGAAGTGAGGGCAGCAGGGGAGACAGGGGCAGGGGGTGCGGTGCCTGGCACGAAGGAGACACGTTGTTGCCGTACACGGACAGAAGGTACCGGAGCAACTGGGAGGGCGGTGATGTGAATGGAGGGGGCGGTGACAGCTGTAGTGCTGCTGCCAGCTGTTGGAGCAGCCTCCGCCCCCTCAGGGAGCTCAGCCTCGGACCCGTCAGCGTCGTAGTCTGTGTTGGTACTACCCAGGTCCTCCGCTGCACTCCCCTCGCCCTCCGTGCCACTTGATGCTGCCGACTCGCCAGGAGTGGTGGCACTGGTGCTGGATCCCTCCTCCACGTCCGTGCAGGTGTCTCCTTCGGTGTCCCCCGATGATGCTGTGGGCAAGGTGAAGAGACAGGAAATAATCAGTCACCTGTGTACATCTGATACATGAGTCCAAACATAATAGGTCACAGTGCATATCATGAAATGCATCATGAGTAACATCTAGATGACTCCGCACATATGTAAGCCCTGCACTCCCCAGTTGGTTCACCCACCATGCCACCTTAAATAATGAAAATCAGGACACAACAGCAAATAACTGGAGATCAAATTATACAGAGAAGCTAGTGTCTGTGAACAGTGGAGCACAGCCATACTATGAAGGCATGCCACCCCTTGCACTCTGTGAACGAAACAGTTTTGGTGCACCCAATGCCAAATTACATACGCCAATGCTGAAGGTGTACCCACACTCATAGACCTGTGAGTACTTTAGAAAATCAAAACTAAAACTTTTTTGATTCATTGGGAATCACAAAACATCACAATATTGACAAGTTTGGAATGTGTGAATGTTTCACTTGTGGAACTGAACACACATGTGCATGAATATCAGAAGTCATACAAGGAGGTGCACACAAAACTACATTTACACAGTCATTGTATGAGCTGCCAGACTAATGCCAAGAAGCCATTGTTAAGAAGAAATGTGGTATCAGGAACTACATATACATGGCACCACGGTGGTCCGGATGACTGGACACCGGTAAGTTGGCATCAGCAACAACCAAGGACTACCCCTAATGCAAACACACTGTGGGAACATGGACATGTATAATTGCAGAACAGAATTTGGACAGAACTGTGCATTTGTGTGAAATGTGCCAGCGTGTTCCCCAAAGTGTAAAGGTGGTTTCTTGTGCACTTCCTTGGGAGACATCTGTCATGCAGGCACATTATTGCCCTTCACAATGATCTGACTGTAACTGGAGCAACCGTCCCGGCCCTATGCATATCTCCCACTCATGCGCATCATGTCTGAGGCCACTACATTGGTCATGCATGCTGCAAGGGTGTGTATTTAAAACCACACACTCCTATGTGGAGCCTCAGGACAGTGCCAACAATTAAGGACCCCCAAATGAGTGGACAGGACAGGGCACAGGCAAGGTACCAACACATGTCACAGACCACCCTCACACATGATGCAGAAAGCATTGTGCACCGTGATGAACTTGCAGCCTAGATGACCATGTGCAATAGTGATTACACACAGACCAGGGAACACATGTCAAGGAGGGGAAGGGAGGAAGAACAGCAGCGGTTGACTAGGGGCAACAGGATATGCACTGTACATATAAACCCTGGCAGTGTATCCATGCGACTGAGCACTTCCAAAAGCTTGTGACACACAACAGACACACATGTACCTACCCCCTTGCTGCTGCTGCTTCTCCTGTAACCACCTATCCATGTCAGGGAAGACCACCACCAGGACACGCTTCATTTGGTGGGTCAGATGCCGGCGCCCGCCGTGTTTTCGTGCTGGTGAGTCGCCCAGCAGGACCCGGGCGATCCTCCTGGTCCAGCACCGGATGTCCTGCCAGCGTTTCCTCACCTGGGCCAGGCACCGACTGCGACCCTCCACGGAGATCACGGCCCTGACGGCCCGCTTCCATATCTTCCCCTTCTTGTAGGCGGTTACCTGTGAGGATGTCAAAGTGAGAATAGATCACTACACCTGCTCCATGTCACAGAGACACACATTAGAACATCTTTGATTTGTTGAACAGGGCATAGCATGCTGCAAACTAATACCACCTTCGTCATAGGGAATGTCGCCTCTGTGTAAGCCCCAATGCTCTACATGGCATTGAAAGTACACAGGTGGCATGAGGGGTGCAACACACCCCGTGATCATGGCACACACTGTACATCACAAGCAACACAAGGCTGATGGACAGCACCTCCAAGCAGTCACATGCCCCAAGCCACTGACCCAACCTCAGCAGAGTACACAGACACACACAGGCACAGATAAATCACCTGCCAGTGGCAACAGCGGATACAAACCTCACTCTGCACATGTGCCACTAGCCTGGGGGGTGTCACAGGCGTGGGGCTAGCCCAGCTAGTCAGACACACAGCACGGCTTACTACTTACATCAGATGGGTAGAGCAGTTGCCTCCTCCATGCAGCTGTGGTGCAACACTCCACATAGACACTCACCCACATGACAGGGAACATTCACACACATCAATGTCCAGGGTGCGTACACATCATTTGGTCACTCTCACCACAGCTCCACTAAACTCACACACATCTGTGGGTACAGTCACCTGTCACACCGGGGGGAACACTGAATCACCTCAGGACTATAGAACAAGAATGGCCAAGAGGATTAGCCATGCAGAATGCGCCATGCACCATGCAGTGAATTTCACAGTAAGCACAATGCAAGTGAGGAGTGCACACATGAACCACATCATGCTCTGCATGACACACCTAAGCCATCCCCCCCCCCGGGACCCACTCTAAACAACATTGCATGTCTGTCACACCTGGACACAATGCCAGAAGTGCCAGTCACAAAAACAAGGGGCACAGTCAAAGGGAGCGGAGTCAGCACTCACCTGCTGCCCTGGTCTACCATACAGGCTGGGGAACTGTGGGAGGATGACATCCAGCAACGCCTCATTCTCCTCCTGGGTGAAAGGCTGGGCCCTCTCCACAGTCCTTGACATGGTGCCTGGGGAAGCCAAACAGCAGCAGTGGTGTTGATGAAAGGTTGTGCAGGCAAGTGCCCTCTCATGGGTTCTGGCTGACTTATATCTGCCTTGCTGGGCTATTTCCTTTACAGGAGTACCGAGTGATTGGTCAGACTCATTTGCATCCTAGGTTTCCTCCAATCCCTTTGAATATACACCAGTGACAGCATTAGCATTTTTTCAAATTTGATGCATCATGTCAAGTCAACAACCACTTTGCAACAATGTATAAGCTGGCCAACTGCTTTTTCCAGGCCACATGATGGAAAATGTTGATCTTGAAACTGGGTATCCATGACAACCAGCATGCATTTAGGCCCTAATACTTGTCCCTTATGTGTCCCCATTGTGATTTTCAAATTCCCACACCGGTACGGTGCGTTTCACACGTACCCCTAGGGCACCACTACTCTAGTGATACGGCCCATACACCCGGGTGTAGGGGTCCTATCCCTATGGCAGTGTTGCCATAGGCGTACGCCATAGAGATACGGCCCGTACACGCGTGTGTAGGGGTCGTATCCCTATGGTAGTGTTACCATAGGCGTACGCCATGGAGTTACGGCCCATACACGCGTGTGTAGGGGTCATATCCCTATGGTAGTGTTGCCGTAGGCGCACGCCATGGAGTTACGCCCCGTACACACGTGGGTACAGGCCGTATCTCTATGGTGTACGCCTACGGCAACACTACCATAGGGATACGACCTCTACACACGTGTGTACGGGCCGTATCTCCATGGCATACACCTACGCCAACACTACCATAGGGATAGGACCCCTACACACGTGTGTACGGGCCGTATCTCTATGGCGTACGCCTACGGCAACACTACCATAGGGATACGACCCCTACACACGCGTGTACGGGCTGTATCTCTATGACGTACGCCTACGGCAACACTACTATAGGGATACGACCCCTACACACGCGTGTACGGGCCGTATCTCTATGGTGTACGCCTACGGCAACACTACCATAGGGATAGGACCACTACACACGCGTGTACGGGCCGTATCTCTATGGCGTACGCCTACGGCAACACTACCATAGGGATAGGACCAGCGTGTACACGTACGTGTGTACGGTCCGTACACACACGCGTACTCCTGCCCAACCCCTATATAGTGATACGAACATACACACGCACTCAGAGCGTGTGTACGGTGCGTTTCACAGCTTACACTGGTGATAGGAGGCGCACAGGAAGGGAATGGAGGTGTCAGACTCGCACAGGAATGGACATCAAGTCATTGTCAGTGCAGTCCTTCATGTGTAGGGCCTAGGTGTGTCTGGCTGTGATGTGGCACATGTCTCCTCATGTTTTAAGCCAATAGTTGTGTGATGACCTGTGTACAGATGTCATGTGTGATGGGGCACTATGTGGCACACTTCCCTTTTACATGTGTGCATGTAGTGCAAACTTGTCAATCACTGCATCACTGGCATGGCATAGTCACCAACACCCGCAACTGTCCCCTGATGCCAGGTACACGGATGATGACACCTGACATCTGACGACCAGCGTGCCACGATGTGACTATGTCATGTGTGTGTCATGTGTTTCCATGAGCTTGCTGTTGGTTTTCCGTCAACTGCATCTGCTGTAGCTGCATCCAACATGTGTCTGTGTGTAGATGCCCATGTCACACTATTACGCACACCAGGCCACATGTGGAATCACACGTAACGTGTGTCTGTATGCATTGAACAGGGACTTGCGAGCTGAAGACATATCTGCGTAGTCTCAATGTCTGTGTGATCAGTTTTGACATGTACCCCTTCATGGCAAGGTGTGTGGTCTGTTCTTTTTCAATGACATGTAACCTGTGCGTCTAGCTTGCCGCCAGCTGTCTGTATGAGATAACATCCTTCAACTGCACATATGTTGATGTATGTTACTCCTGTAATGTGTCTGGCTGTTCACTCACACTGGCCCACAGCTACTTTCATGGCATGTCATGTAGACCTTGACAATCCACGTTTGTAGCTGGCTCTTGGTAGGAGTATTACATGGCTGGCATACGTGTGCAGGATGTATTGCACAGGTCAGACTCTGTATGTAGCATATGTGTATTAGCTGTTGAATATGTGCTCAGTTCATTGACATTGGTGTAGTAATGTACTCAATCTTGGTTATTCCTTCCAAATTTCTGCAGGGCACCGCCTCTGCCCCGACCAATGCCAGACTTGGCTGCCATGAGGGAACGTGACTACATACGCCGCTACAGATTCCCCCAAAAGTTAATTGAGGACCTGACAAACAGGCTGGCACCACACCTCCTACCGCGACATAGTTATCCGACTGCGCTAACCCCCAAGATGAAGGTGATGTCAGCCCTACATTTCTTTGCCACCGGTACGTTTCAATTCACCATAGCTGATGTGGGTGGCATGTCCCAGACCATGTTCAGCCGTGTCCTGCATGATGTTTTAGAAGCCATGTTGGAGCACCTGGATGAATTCATCCATTTTCCAACTCCTGAGCAGTTGACAGGTATCAAGGGTGAGTTCTATGCCCTGAGAGGGATGCCCCATGTAATTGGGTCCATTGATGGGACACATGTAGCTTTGGTACCACCACAGGCACAGGAGGTAGCCTTTCATAACCGTAAACATTACCACTCTATTAATGCCCTTGTGGTGTGTATTGCTAACATGGTGATTTCCCATGTCTGTGCATGTTTTCCAGGGTCAGCACACGATGCCTACATCATGAGGCGTAGCAGGGTGCCAGAAATGATGCTGCAGCTGCACAATGAATGAGCATGTCTTGTTGGTGGGTAGACTCTGTTTGCCCAGTATTCAGCGGTATCTTAGTATGTGACGGCATCTCCTGACCCACTTCTTTACATGATGTTTCCATGTAGGGGACTCTGGCTATCCCAACATGCCATGGCTGGTGACGCCTCTCCGTAACCCGAGAACAGCTGCAGATCACCGTTACAACAACGCCCATGGGCAGACCAGGCGAGTGATTGAGAGGACGTTTGGCCTCCTGAAGAGCCGATTCCGTTGCCTCCACAAGACCGGCGGGTCCCTCCCATATGCACCGGTGAAGGTCTGCAAAATCTTCCTCATGTGCTGCATGCTGCACAACATGGCAGTGGAGAAAGCTGTGCCACTCATCCTGGATCCCGATGAGCAGGAACATCCACCCGTGGAGGATGACGGCCTTGGTCACGAGGCAAGTGAGGAGGAGGAGGAGGAGGAGGACATCTGGAGTCAGCTCATACGCAACTTCTTCTCATAATGGTGAGTCCCTGGGTCTGAGTGTGCACGCTTGGAGCCTTGTGTGGCATGTGTTGCAATGTGTGTGTCCAGCTGACTGTATGCTAAGTGACTTTGAGGTGTGTGCTGATGTGTCACTCGAGTGCTGATGTCATTCCACACATTTTAGCTGACACACTCAATTGACAACTAGCATGGTGTCAACCTTATTCATGTAGAGTACATGACCATGCATGCGGATGACTATGTTTTTCCTGACTTCTTGTGTGTCTCTCATCCCCAGATAGTTGCGCATGCTGTCTGCTCGTGGCATCGTTGTGCTCCTGCTATTCCTCATGAGTAATGCAACGTGTGCTGAATCAGCGTTACATGCACGGACATGGTGAAAAGTCTCCTTTGGGTAAGGATTGCAGCAAGGCTTTTTGGGTGTGGTAGTTGTTTGTAATGTGTGGGCACTGCTCCTGTGCAGGTTTTGTTACTATGCATACATGTCGACTCACCATGGGGCACATGACATGTAGCATGACTCACATGAATTGATAGTCACACTTCGTGACAGTCATTTGTTATGGGATTGTGGTTTTTGATGAAGGCATCAATGTGTGTACAACTTCCCTCAGAAACATACGGGAGGCTACGGGTGGACATAATGCTGGACATCCCCATAAGAGGCTCAATGGAGAATTGCAGCCTCTCCGTGTGCAGCAGGGGATGTTTGGCTCACCCCCTTCACTTGTGTGCCACTCCCATGGATTTACAGCATCTGTGGTGTGAAGGGGGTGTCCAGTGTAGGTCCCACATGTTAATCCAAAAGACCTGTGAGTCTGTTAATATTGATGCATTTCCATAGGTGTGAGCCTGAGTAATAAAGGTGTTCCTCAGCCTCCAAGGTGCCTCATCTCTGTCAATGCAGGTCTCTTGCCACTGTGCATGCGCCATCTCTGGCATGGTTGTCAAGGATTGTGCATTGAGTCTATGTGTAGATTAGCAACCTGCATGCTGTTCTTCATGTATTTGATTCTCTATTGTGCATGAAGTCCATGGCTGTGTATGTGTTTTGGTATGTTGGTCCCCACAACGGGCCGTCAACACCTTCTGGGGTGTGTTTCCTGTGCGCAGCTTGGCCTTCAGTTTCATGATCCGGTGTCAGTCATCTTTGGTGATTGTGCATCCTTTGTCTCTGGGTGTGCCATTGAAAACCGGTCACTCCTTCCTTGACATACACCTGTTGCAGTAGTCCTTTCTGACATCCTAGTCTTTGTGTGGAAATTGTGGCATAGTTCCCAGGACATGCCGCCTGCTGTTGCAGCCACTGCAGCAAGGGCACACGAAGTTTACTGATTTGGCTACACACACATCAAAGATGCTCCTCCCTTCCTCCCTCAACCCATTCATTTGGCAGCCATCAGCTTGTCTGTGCCTCAGTTGCGGCCACGCGGTGCCAAAGGCTGGACCGTCTGCACATGCAACGTGCACATTGCATGAGCCTCATGTCCTTGCATGACCCACATCACACTACAGTCTGATGTTGCAGCCACCCTCCAAGCAATGTCCATCCACACATCTGCCGCCAGCTCTCAGGCATACACTAAGTGCACACACAACACCTTTGCATGATGAGTGTGCAACTCCGACTGCCTACACAGCGCTGCCACGCCTTCCAGGCCCTGTCACACCCACCAGGTCATGTCCCTCCTACTCCCCACCGGCTTTGTACCCCGGCAAGGCCATGGGAGTGGGACTCAAGGCTTCTGCATGTAGTATGCTGTCGTTGTGAGGCACATGGCACAGGTATCATCTCTCAGCGTGTCAATCTACAATGTGTCCAGGACCCCCCTCTCCACCATCACATGCGCACACAACTTCATCATCAACTTGTATGCCATTGACAGCGAGGTGCTCCTCACCCTCACCAAGGACGCAGACATTGCCAGTTCCAATATTCAAGATTGCATGAGATCCATTGATGAATGGCAGAACAGCAGCCACCTGAGGCTGGACTTGTACAGGACTGAGGTCAACATCTGAGGATTGTCCCCTTACAGCTGGGTCAACTGCTTGTGTCCCACCCGCAGAAGCCCCGCACAAGCACCCAGTGTCCATGCACACAAGATGGTGTGCATCATGGATTGCTTGCTCACATTTGCCATGGTAATCACCAGCATCTGTGCCTCAGACTGCAACACCCTCTGCATTATGCACATGATCTCCAGATAGATCCACTCCAAGGAAAGACGGACCATCCCCCAGGTCCACGACAACATCCGTGTCAAATACTGCCCTGCCCTCTACGGGGCAGCCACATCCAAACTCCCAGGACACTTGTCCACATCCAGGCTGCATCTGCACACCTCAGCTGCAACATCCCGCGCCCCAGCCGCATCACCGTCCAGCAGAGATAGCTGCAATGGATCACTGTGTGCTGCAGGATGACCTTCAGACTCCCCACCCACACTCAGGAGGCAGGCCACAACCCCGACCCAACACCAACCTTGTACCACTGTCATCCGAGAACCGTAGTGCCATCCCCGTGCATTCAACCTTGACCTGGCCACCATTCTTCAGATCCACCGTACTCCAGCATGCAAGACATAGTTCTCCCACCTGGGAACACATACCTGGGACTCCCTCCCCGTGAACCTCCAAATGAGGCATGACCTCTACGCCTTAATGATACTCTTCCAAATAGATCTGTCCGCACAGTATTGCAAGCACCCCCTCAGCAGCTTGAGGCCATCACAGGTGAGTATTGTGCTCCATGTCTGCATTGACTGATAAATTGTGACCCATGTGTGTCCTGTACCAGACTCAGATCCCAGGGTATGGATGGGTGGAGTTAGTTCAACACTCAGGCACAGTTTGACATTTACACACACATATGTTGTGGACTAATGCCAAATGACAGCAACATCTCATGACAAATTTATTTTTTATTTTTGGTGGTGTAAGTCTTTTGGTAGATGTACTAAGGTGCTCTACCGGGTGCATAGAATCCAAAGTTCACAGGGGGAGATGGCATCCTTGTCAGTTGGAGTCATCAGAGTCCAGACCACAGTGTTGGTCATCATTGGTCAGACTGTGACCAGCAAGTCCATGTGGCAGAGAATGTCATTGGGTGAGGTGCTGCTGTTGCGCCAGTGGGCCAGGTGCCAGGCCAGGTGACCTGGGAGATGTGGATGGTCCTCTGACTCTCATGGTCTTTTCCGTGGACGACCCACCTTCCTTGCAGGACCCTCAGATGCAGGCCTTGACGATGCTTGGGACGCTCCGCCGGATGAATCCTCCTCCTCCTCCCTCCCTGTGGCTGGTGCTGGTCTTCGCCTGGTGGCACTGGGAGGGTTGCCCATGTTGTCGGCGATCCGACGTAGTTAACGGCTCATGTCCGTTTGCACCGCCAGGAGCTCAGCCAGTCTTGCCTCCATCCGTCCTTGGTGTTGTTGTTGACTGGCATGTTGCTCGGCCTGCAGGTTCTTCAACTCATCGAGGGTCCCCTTCATCTCTGTCAGGCTCGACACTACCTGGCTGATGCCCCTGGTGTCACGCCAGTAGTTGTCCAGGATGTGGCGTATGTGTGACATACCGGTTCCCTCAGCTGGCTGGTCAGGTTCTCGCCTCCGCCTGCCTCCACTCCCACCACCCCTGCCCACACGAGCCTGGCCTGCCGTTGTGGGCACATCGGGTCTACGGGACCCCTGAGGGATGGCATTATCGGGGTTGTCTGCCTCCTCCTGGGTGCCCGGAGAACCTTGTCCCTCCTGGTCAGACTGGCTGTGTTGTTCAGTGCGAGCAGGGCTCCTGGGTGTCTCCTGGGATGTGGCAGGAATGGGGGTGGAGGTTGGCACAGATGTACCTGACGCAGGTGCTGCAGGGGCTTGGGCACCAGAGGGGCCAGGTTGATCAGGGTCATCCACGGAGTGGTGAGAGTCATCGCTGCTGGTGGGATCATCTTCACGCTGAGCCTGGGACTGTGATTGTTCCCCCCCATTGTTGGGGGGAGGTCGATGACGTTGCCCTGTGTGTGAGAGAGAGACAATGTTAATGCTATTTCATGCCACATCCATGTTTCATACATATTCAAGTTGTCACAGATCCTCCAGGTAGTTGGATGTGCCTGGAATTCCTCTCAATGTACACTTGGGGATGGGTATGTTGCGGGGGACAGATTGGTATGTTCTCCTGAGTGTTTGACCAGTAGAATTTTGGCTCGGATGCTTATTTGGCGATGGATTGGTCTTGTTGTGTCACATGTCCATTGTGAGAGTGAGTAAATCTGTTGCCTGCCCCGGGGGTGTGTGCTTGTGTGAGGGGGGTGTGTGACCGGGCCTGCTGTTGGGTGTAGTGTGATTTGTCATTGGGTCTCCCAGGTGATGTGTCTGTCCTCTCATGGTGCATGCTGGCATAACAGTGAGTTTGAGTGCCTGTGCTATATATCTGAGCTTGTGGAGTTGGTGTTTGAGTGTACAGTGGTCACAGGAGGGCCTTGTGCTGCATACAGCAGGGCCAAGTGTCAGCTACCTTGTCAGTACTTTGCCAGTCCCTGTGCATTGGGCATGGTGCATGGGTATGTACCTAGGCCATATGGGCTGAGGGCATTGGTGTCTGCTTCTGAGTTGCACAATGTGTTGTGTGAGCCCCACCCTCCCAGCATCCCGGACATCCAGTGTTGGGTTTGTGGTTGGTGTGGCCTGGGACATGGCATTGCCTTTATTTGTGAATGGGGCATGGAGACGTTAGTGGCATGAGCGTGGTTTTTGAGTGTGGTTGTGTGCGGTGAGGGCTTGGGGGAAGTTGCGTGCATTTTGTGTATTTGTGGTGTGGATGGCATTTCCCCCATGTTACATGAGTTGTTTGTGTACTCACCAGGCTCTGCGACTCCTTCGACTCCGTGTACTCCCACCGGCGGAAGCATGGCCATCACCTTCTCCTCCCAGGGATGGTAATTTACGGGTCTGCGGGGCAGCCCGCCTCCAGTGATATTTCTCTGGGCGTATTCCTCGTTCATTTTCCTCGTGACTGCCCTGCGCAGATCGTACCACCTGGCTTGGCATTCATGCCTGGTCCTTCGGATGGGCGCAACAGCATTCACCTTATCGACGATCCTCTGCCACAGGCTTGTTTTTGGGCTATGCTGGTCTGTCTGACCAATGTTCCAAACAGCTGTGGCTCGACTCTGATGACTTCGTTGACAAGGAGGTCCAGCTCCGCCCTTGTGAACTTTGGATTCTTGTCTGTGGGCATGGTGTGGGGTGTGGGTGTGGATGGTTGTGGGTGTGTGGGTGTGAATGTGACGGTGTGTGTGTGAATGTGAAGAGGGGGTGTTTGTGAATGAGGTTGTGTGAAGGTGTGTAAATTAAGGTGTAGTTAAGGTGTAAGTAAGGTGCAGTTGTTTGTCTGTGGGGTCTGGCAGCAGTGGGTCTGTTGCAAAGGCTCATGGGTTGTGTGTGTGGGCCCTTTTTATTGGTCCATTTGTGGGTGTGGCTGGGTTTGAATTTGTGGTGGGTGTGTTATAAGAGGTGGTTGTGATTTAGAGCCTCTGTTTGCCTGTTTGGATGTGCCAGGTCAGTCATAGAGATGTATTTTTGTCATGTTGATGTGGTTTGTGGTGTTGTGCGAGTCGAATTGACCCTCCTTGTGCTGTTTTACAGTGTCCTGGTTTCTGTACGAGTATTTTTCGCGTAGGTAAGGTCCGTACATACGCGATGCTGGGTGAAGGTGCTGGGGTACGGTGTTGGGGTACGGTGCGTACAGGTACGGGGCTAGGGTATGAGCCTGGGGTGCGGCACGTACAGGTGGGGGGCTGGGCTAGGGTGTTGGGGTACGGTGCGTACAGGTGCGGGGCTGTGCTATGGTGTTGGGGTACGGTGCGTACAGGTACGGGGCTGGGGTACAAGCCTGGGGTGCGTCGCGTACAGGTGGGGGGCTGTGCTAGGGTGTTGGGGTACGGTGTGTACAGGTGCGGGGCTGTGCTACGGTGTTGGGGTATGGTGCGTACAGGTGCAGGGCTGTGCTACGGTGTTGGGGTACGATGCGTACAGGTGCGGGGCTGTGCTACGGTGTTGGGGCACGGTGCGTACTGGTGCGGGGATGTGCTACGGTGTTGGGGTACGGTGCGTACAGGTGCGGGGATGTGCTAGGGTGTTGGGGTACGGTGCGTACAGGTGCGGGGCTGTGCTACGGTGTTGGGGTACGGTGCGTACAGGTACGGGGCTGGGCTACGGTGTTGGGGTACGGTACGTACAGGTACGGGGCTGGGAGACGGGCCTGGGGTGCGGCGCGTACAGGTGTGGGGCTGGGGTACGGTGCGTACAGGTGCGGCGCTGGGAGATGGGCCTGGGGTACGGCGCGTACAGGTGCGGGGCTGTGCTACGGTGTTGGGGTACGGTGTGGAGGGGGGGTACGGTGCTGACATACGGGGGTACGGTGCTGACATATGCGGGGTGAGGGAGGGCTGTACGACTCGTATCCGGGCACAAGTTTACCCGTGTACATGTGTGCTACAGCGTTCGCTCCGTACGGGGCCTTTTACATGCGGTTGTGTATTCGGACGGGCGGTATGGATCGTACTTGCGCGGTCGGACTTCTGTTTTACGATTTGCACGTAAAAATGTCCGGCTCCCTATCGGACACTTTTCACGACGCTATTCGGACGTAAAAATTTACGGCTCCCTCTCGGACCATTTTCCCAACGCAATTTGTATGTATTTTTCACGTACGAATCGTACTTCGCAGTTTGTACGGTACTTGTACGATTCGTACGTGAAAATATACGGATACGAGTCGTACGCAAAAAATTTTACCCGGATCGGAATCGGCACCTTAATGCGCTCTGTCTTACTAAGGCCTGTCTGTCTTTGATTTATGTTATTTCCACTTTATTTGTGGTAAGCCAATAAAATATAGGTGTGGACAAATTTTCCCCTGGATATTCTTGAAGGCAACATTGAAAACTTTTAAAACTTTATAAAGGGCAGACTCAGACAATCACAGAATAGAAAATTCTGAACACTCCTCTTGACATGCTAACTGTCACTGGTAGATCTGTATGTAATGATTTAGAAATTGTGCATGTGTTTGGATAATATTGAATAATTCTGCAGCATTTAGCAGAGAAATGTATCATGTTTGTAGTTTGCCTAAATTATGTTTTTGTTCTTCTATTCGTGATCCAATTCCACCCTTTCTGCAGTCCCCCCACTTGGCTTTTTAAAGGGTCATTTTATTAGTGGACACTAATATAACCCTCTACTTTTCACTCCTTGCACTTTGATTAATAATCACACATACTAAAATATGATTGAATAAGATTGTCTTCATCACATCTAGCCATCACTCTGAGTGACTTTCAGGCACAAGCAGGTGGCCCAGTGTGCAAATGTGCAACACAAAAACTCTGGTAGGGCTAATCTCTGACCAGCCCCTGATTCCTACTGTGGAGCGACAGGATTATGGTGGTGCTGATAGAGTCCAACATCAAGAACTCTGCGCTGTAGCCCTGACTACCTTAAGCCAAGTTTCAACTTTCACAGCAGTCATCCTATCCTTTCCACTCATCATAGGTTGTGATGGACAAGCGAGAATCACAGTGACACGCTGAGAAAGGAAGTGGTTAAGGAATAATGTCTGTGTATGACATAGTGTTGTCTGCATGAGCTGCATTTGTGGCATGCAGCAGCGGTGCCTCCAGACAGCTGGGTGGAGAGAATGCACAGGCCCCCAGTGCCTCAAGGAGCGTGAAACCAATGAACTCCAGCCAATCCTGGTGCTTCTCTCATGCTGCCTGAGCAGCATGACAGCAGCGCCAAGATTGGTAGTGGGGAATTGGACAAGGCCCTGGGAGTTTGCTGCCTGGGCTGGAGAAGCCACCAACTGCCGCGAGGAAGAGAAGCAAACTCATTACATTGTCCTATCATTGACCATACTGTGATTAGTGCTATATATGACAACATATTGATGGTAAACTCGTATGGACTATAGTGATTGCCTTGGAGGTACTTTTCTTTTCCTGGCATGATTTTGGAAAACAGAAACTCATCTGGGCGAATTTAAAAGCACTCATACAGGACTATAAAGCATTTCGGTGTTGCATATTTATTTATATTCACTCTTTTATTGCTGTTTCGCTTGAAACGTAATTCAGCCAAAACGAAAAATATATGTAATTAAAACAAACAACCATGTATTTCCCTTTCCTCGTCAGCTGTCGTTAAAATATAATCTTCGTTTGTTTAGGGATGCTCTGGGGATGCTGAATCAGTTCTCTCTCTCCCAACACCCCTACAAGAATTAGGCAATAATGTGATCCGAAGCTCTAAGGAAACACTTCGCCGTTCCCTCAGTCTGTAAAAACCGGCGCGAGGGTGATATATAGGACGTTTTATTTGATATGAGTGTAATGAGGCTGAGTAATGCAAACCTGTATGCTGTAACATGAATAATGCTTGAGGCAAATGTGTTGCAATGCAGCACTGCATTTTAAATAATAAACAGGGAGGAATCAATGCTGAGGCGAGGGGCACCATCTTGAGTACAAGGAGTCCTGCTCCAGACGCGCCACGGGGACGTGAGCAGGAGGACGGTTCTTTTACAGCCATAGTTTAATCACGTTGTATTTATTTCCATATTTCTACCAACACCCGCACTTTTGCTGGTATCCGGAGCAGTGCAGTCGGATGTTAAATGCGTTAATGCATTTAGGCATCGCATTAGTTATGTCCCGGCTTTTGATAATATGCAAATAAGCAATGGTATACATCTGATTGATGGTTCTATCAAGAAAGGTAGCCGGATCTATGGGAATGATAAATCACCGCAACAGATGCAACAGATGTTTCATGTTTAAGCTGAAAAGTTATTGATGTCCCCTCTATGATAATTAATAGTTTATGGCTGAACATATAATCAGCAGCTCAACGTTCCGGGGCCGCTGTATCCCCAGCACGTGCAGAGGAGCATTTGCTTGAACAATAAACAACTTCTGCACGCGCCGTAATTGGGGGAGGAAAGTGACGACGGACATTCAGCAAGTCTGAACTAAAGGCTTCAGATGTTGTGTCTGCACTCGGAATGAGTTGGGAAAATGAAGTTATAGTCCGATAGTGGGGGATGGCTGGTTTATTTACAGAATATATTTGGGTGGCGCTCGTACTGTGTCCAAACCGAGCCTGACATCATTTCAAACGAAATTAAGGTCCATGGATGTACAAAGGAGGGCATTATCAACACAGACGAATGCGTGAAGCATACCTTAATAACCGTCTTCTGACCACGAGTTAATAAATAAATATTTTTTTTAACCTAAACAAGCACGAAACATTTCGAATATTTAAAAACAATAATCATGAAATACAATAATCTAGCAGGGTTTGTTTATCCACCCTCTCCCAACGACATGGATTAGTTCTCCATGACCTCACCACAAATGCCAGCTGGAAACTGATGCCCATAAAAAGCATAAACAAGATCATAACCAAACGATTTGCTGGAGTGCAGATGGAGATAAAACTCAACACTCTAGGATACCTCTAATTAACAGACAATAAGGCAAGTAGGGCTGCTTGATGCCCCCCAGCAGGTTCAATCATACCTGCTGAACATTGGGTTAATGGTTGAGGGGTGAAACTACTCAAGCACCAACCGCAATCTCTGTCAGGGTGAAACACACGCAAACACAAAATTAACCTATGCTTAACCCTCTTGCAGGTTGGCACAAAGCAATCAGGCATAACTTAGAGGCAATGTGTAAAGTATGTATGCAGCACTTCAAAGTTAAAGCACAAAACAAGAAAATTCCACACCAATTTACAAAAATAGATTAACATGTAATAAATTATTTGAGACCAAATCCACAAAAATGAAATCAAATGAACCGAAGATTTGCAATGTAAAATCTTTGATAAACAATTTTTTATTGATCTTAGTACAAACAATACTAACAACACACATTGACTGGTTGTACATGTCCACATCTTACACATTAAGCGAAATTGTATATCTGAGAAATTACTGCAGCTAGTCCATGATACCCACACCACCTGCCCCATAACTTTTCATGTTTCTGAGGGCAGCCCCGAGCCTCATAGACTCACCTTTCCTGTTGGGTACACCAGTCCACACTGTTCCTCCAATGCATTGGGGGGGCTCCGGGGAGTCCCACCTACACACAATGTCACATTTGACCTTCATTATCGCCACCCCGATAAAGACTAGCTCCACCCTCAGTCCAACTGTCTCCTCCAACAAACCCAGCAGGGCTACCTGAGGTGTACTCTTAAACTGATACTCAAGAACCCTGGATAGCTCCCTGCCCGCTCCCTCCCAAAAGGGGGTCAGACAGCAACATGCCCAGACCGTATGGAAGACGTCCGCTTCCACCAAGGAGCAGTGGGAAAAATGGCCCAAGAAAGGCCCACCTACTCAGTGCAGTTGCTGGGGAGTCAGGTAAGCAACATTGAGTTAGCTGATTTGAATCATGTGTAGGCACGAGGAGATGACCATTTCTCTCTGGGTCATTCTGGCCTCGCACCAGTCATCTTTGGCCAAGTCTCCCACCCACATCTCCCATCTTGCCTGCAACCCAAGTAAGCGATCTGTGGTGTTGATGATGAGAGAGCGGTAAACCATTGATGTGGCCCCTTTGCCCATCTCCATTTAAAGCGTAGTCTCCAGTGAATTATACTCAGGGATGTGTGTACTTGGTGGGATGTGGGCCGAGAGTGCATGGCGCAGTTGTAGATATTGGTGGAACTGGGTGTGGGAGAGCTGATAGTCGTCCTGCATGTCCTGGAAGGACATTAGGACATCTCCCTGCCAGACATCCCCAAGGTGAGTGATGCCAATCCTATCCCACCTCCCGAACCCTTGCAAGGTGGCCACATGGGGGAGCCACTTTCCCTGCCACAGCAGGGTCATCACAGTGAGCCTATGATCCAAACCAATAAGTTGTTGTGCCCCTTGTCAGCACAGCAGGGTCATTCGTGTATACTCTGGGAGCGTCTGGGGGTTAGAGGAGCCATGGAGCAGCCCAAAGAGCCCATCGAGACCCAGCTGGTTCAATTCCTCAAGATAAGCAGCATCAGCCCAACTGCTATTGAACCAGGTATTAACCGTTGTGAATTGTGCTGCCACTGTAAAGGTCGTATACTCCCATTCCGTCGTCATATGGGGAGTGCTGCACGTTAACAAAGGGCACTCGATGGTGCTTCCCTGCCCAGACAAAGGTGGTGATTTTTAACTGCAGGTTCCTAAACCATTGTCAAGGGATCAGATGGAGAAGCTTGAGAAAAGGTATAAAAAACGAGGGAACACCATCATCTTAAACAGGGCTGTACGCCCCAGCGGATTCAGGGGCAGGCAGCCCCAGCTGTGCAAATCATTGGTTAGTCTGGTGGTGAGGGAGTTCAATTGAGGTTCCATGCCAATTCCAGAAAGCGGGAGATGTAGTTGTCCAGGTATTTGTAGGAGAGGCGGCTCTGTGGGATTGTGGCAGGGTCGCATTCCACTAGTACCAACAGAGACTTAGGGCCTGATGTATGAAACTATTTTTCTTTCGGAAATGGTGCGAATTGCAAAATTCGGCAATGCTAAATGTCCTTTCCTTATGTATGAAAGGCTTTGTAATCACTATTTAGCTAATCACAATTTTTTGCGAGTACCTAAATTGCAAATGCAAATTGGGAATCGCAATTTGTGAATCCCTAATGCACATGTAAGAAGCCTGTCCTAAATAAGAACTGTACGTTTATGAAATGCTAATTACCATCAACTTAAAGTTGATGGTGACCATGTGCAAACTTTGAAAAATGCAGAAAACTGCATTTTTCTAAGTGCAATGTAGCTCACACATGCCCCTAGGGCATGTGCATGCTTTACATGGGCACACTTTCTTTTTTGGCTCAGGGGGGCCTTGGGCCCCCGGGCACCCTTGGCTTTGCCTTAGCTAATTTGCAATTACCAATTAGGTAATCGCAAATGAGCTAATGCAAAACCATTAGCACCAATGGGCCTTTCGGCCCATAGGATTAAATGGAGTAATATTACCTAATAGTGATTCAGTATTTACCAAATCACTATTAGGTAATATTAAGGAATGACAAAATCTTTGGCGATTCCTACATACATAGCATTTTATGATTCTCAAATAACGATTTGGTAAAAATCACTATTTGAGAATCGCGAAATGCTTTTCTGATACATCAGGCCTATAGATTGGTTGACCCGAGGCCAGAGACATCGCCGTATAAGTGGAGAATCTCTAGACAGTGAGCGCCCGAAGACCGGAAACCTGCACATCGCAGAGAATGAGACGGGCTACAGGTTTAATCACCAAAGCAAATAGAAGAGGGGACAGCCCTGGCAGGTAACCCTGTGGATGGGGAACTGTGGTGAGAGAGTCCCATTGACCTGGACCCGGGAGATGAGAGATTGGCTTAAAGGAGCCCTACAAGTCTGCAAAAATAAGGGCAGCCCTCTACAGTATTACGTTCAAGAAGGATCAATCCATGGTATTGAAGGCTTTTTCAAAGTCAAAAAGGAGCAGAGCCATGGGGTGGGGGTCGTGGCATGCCTGGGAGAGGGCAACATGGACTCTGTGGATACAGTGCTTGGTACTTCTGTTTGGCATGAACCCACATTGCTCTGGATAGATAAATAGGGCTGCATCTGGGTGAGATGGCTGGCCAAGAGTTTTGCAAAGATCTTGAAATCCGCATATGTCTGGAGAATGACCCGCTTTAGGGATCATGACAATCATGGCCGTGTCCATCTCAGGGGGCTCGGTATACAATGCCAGGAGATGCAGGAGGAGGAGGGAATGAAAGCATTCAAAGTATTCAATTGAGAAGACATCTGGTCCTGGTGTCTTCCCAGAGGATAGCCAGACAATGCCTCTCTCACCTCTTTCACCATGAGCAGTTGGTGAAGGTCTTGCACCAGAGACATAGGGATAGAGGGCCACGGAATGTTGTTGAGGATTGGGTGGCTAAGCTCTTGTGGAGATTGGGGGCTACTACATAAAGCGTACAGTAATAGTCCGTGAAAACATGTCCCACTGCTGGAGCTTGCTCATGGAGACAGTGTGTCACTTCTCGAATCAAAGGCACTATCCTTTAGGCCACCTCCCTGGAGGCCAGCCAGTTCAGGAGCTTGCTGGATTTGTCTTTGTGTTCATAGATCTGATTGGTGGAGGCTCTCCAGCACTGCAGGGCCTCTTCTAGGGTAAGCTGTCGAAGGCTGGATCTCGTCAGTGTCAGCTCACGATCTAAGTCGGTCATGGGGTGGTGATGCTGCTGTCTTTCTAAGGTAAGGATCTAGTATTCCAAGTCTGTCATTTGCGACAGCTTGAGCGCCTCTTTGCTACAGACATGGCCCTTAATCAGCCTACAGAGAGTGGGCTTTCTGGACACCAATAGTGTTCCAGCACATCCCACAGTGCCTTGATTGGTGTAATGGAAAGTTCGAATTTTCCTTCCCACAAAGTCAGCACATTGTGGATCTGTAAGGTACCAGGCGTTAGCCCACCACATGGGTCTCATGTGTGGAGTTGGAGGGCTCATGGAGGAGAAGAGCATGGTCCGAGATACCCTGGGACAGGATCTGGACTTGTGTAAGATCTAGGGTATCAGAAGCTGGCAGCCAGAACAAATACATTTGTGACAGCGTTTTGTGTGCCACTGATGCATGAGTATATGCACACAGATGAGGGTACCAAATTCTCTAGGCATCATAAAGGCCCACAAAGCCCAACCACTGGGAGAGTTTTATAGCGTGACTTTAACTACACAACCTCGGGGGCTCCGAGGTGTCCTCGAGTGGATCAAGTCCAGCATTAAATTTGCCCCCTATTAAGGTGACACTGTGGAGGAAATTTAACAAGAGGTCGCAAAGTGCCCTTAAGGTCATGTGGAGCTGTAGCTGGGGGATGTAGGTGGACAGAAAGTTAAAGTGCCTGCCTTTGAATCGACCCTCAAGCCCCAGCCAGCAACCCCCATTGAGGGTCTACATGGGAGCAGAGACCAGAAGGGTAAGCCCTTTATGGAGCATGATCGCCACCGCACGGGAACCCCGGGAGAAGCCTGCATGGTACACCCTGTCATAACCAAAGCGACCCAAGAATGAACAGTATGTACCCAGCAGTTGTGTCTTCTGAAAGAGGAGTAAATCTGGCTGAAGACGTTTAATGTATCTTAGGACGGCTGATCATTTAACGAGATCCAGGAGGCTGTTAACGTTACAAGACAAAACCTTCACCATCAACAACAGAAGATGAAATCATTGAAGCAATCAGTCCCACAAAGGGTTGCCAGAGGGAAGGACCCACCAGGGAATTATTCACCAAAGTGTGTTACGCTGCGTCTGTATGATGTGAATGGAACACAGATGTTGCATGTGTAAACAAATTAAAACAAACAAATAAAACAACTGATCCCCAACTGCCCCCTCCCCACACTTCCTACCCTGAAGCATCTGACGTCTCAAACCCCAATATAGCAATACTTAGATAGGATTAAAGATCATCAAGGGGCTCCAAAGTCTCCTCCCACAAAGATAAGGATCTTAGTGCCAGACAGCATTACAGTACAGCATATAACACCAAAGCATGACAAAACAAAAATATACAATAAATTGGCTAAAGGAGTCCAACCTGGACCATGGCGATGACCCAACAGAGGCAGGGGGCAGAAGTGGTGAGGATGTAGGGTTATCTTATTACCCACCTCACCATTAATCCCAGACTGCAGCAGGTCAGCAGCACCCACCTCATGAGGGAACATTTACAGTATGCGAGGGAACATTCACAGTATCCATGGGTGAGGAAAAGAGGGCCCTGGTGTCTAAGAGTGGACCATCTAGATTTAGAGAATCAGTTCCCGGAAACACGGTGATACGGACTCGGTGAGGAGCGTCTCTTATGTGGGCCAGGGCAAGTTTTCCGAGAGTGTGTGCATTGTCTCTGGGGCAGCACTGGTGAGGGAAGTGGAGCCATGTCCCTGGATCCCTGACAAGCACGCCTCAAGTCTAGAGTGCTAGAGTGGACATTGTTCCTTTGCCCATTCCCAATCCTGTTCTGGGGTGTTGAAGAAGTAGTGGAGTTGAAAACAACTTTCAGCCTCGCGGGGAAGAGGAGCATATATTGGAAGTGGAGGGTGTGAAGTTTCTGGTTGACCTCCTCAATAAATGCCTGCGCTGCTGGACCATGTGGGTGTAGTCTGGAAATATCATAATCTTTTCATTCTGAAAGTGTAGGTCACTGTGCAGCCTAGCCTCACAAAGGATGGCGTTACAGTCACAGTGGTTAAGGATGCGGTTGATTAGTAGGCGGGGAGGGGCTCCAGGTGGTGGTTGCTTCACTAGAGATTTGTGAGCTTGTTTCACCATGAACCACCTGGATAGTTTGTCGGAGGGTATCCAGGACCTCCATCAATCCTCAAGTAGGTGATTTGCTCCCTTCGTCTCCACGTCCTCGGGAAAACCAATGAAGCAGAGATTGTTCCACCTTGACCTAGTCTTCGCATTATCAGCACGTTCCCCGAGATACATTGTGGTGGTAAGCAGTTTTGGTACTTGTAGTTTGAGTGTGGCCACCTTGTCTTTCAGGGAGGACACCCTTGTCTCAGCTTCTGTCCCTCATCCAGCAAATGTTGCGCAGGTCCTGGCACAGCAGAGAGACATCCACTTTGACCTCCCCCACTTTAGTTTTGACTGCGTCCCTGGAATCTTGAAAGACTTTGAGGATGGTGTCCAGATAGAGTCCTGGAGGCGGGTGCTCCACAGGAAGTGGGATCCCTCCAGCAGCTCCACTGGCACCAGAGGCAGGTGTAGTGAATTGGTCAATTTTCATCTGGGCTTCCACCGGTGGGGGGCTTGTCACAGCCCATCTCTCAATGGAGGCCAAAAGGCACTCTCAACGGGTGTTGGAGAACTGTGCCAATGGCCCGCTTACTCCAAAGGGCAGCCCTAGCCACCAGAGGTTGTAGGAGGGTGCTGTAAAGGAACAATTTGGGGATTTCTGGAAGAGGATCGGTCCCACAACGTAATCGGTTCCAGTGATCCCCTCTGCTGATGGCCTTGCCCTGGGAACAGGATGATCTTCAACCCACAGCCAGGGGCCAGCCAAGAAAGCCCAAATCAAGAAGGCCACGCTCCAGGTGATCAGATGGGGGGTTTGATACCCCCTGCAAATAAAGGAGGTCCAGATGAGAGCATACCCTTGTGGGGCCACCACCAACAGGGGGACACCCCCTGAGGGCTAGCTGCAGCCTCCAATAGACTACACAGCAACCAGGGGTTCAGGGTGGGGGGCTCCCACAGCCCCAGAAAGCACCCTGGGAACTACTCAGTGGAGGGGAGGGTGGTGGAGGGAAAGAGTCAAGGACCCAGAAGTGTTCCCACTCAGTGAGGCAGCAGCAAAGATGTCTCCCCCTACTCAGCCAGTCGACCCCAGATCCAAAGTTTGTCAGCAAATGTTCAATGGCAGGAACCCAAGATAATTCCTAGGCACCTGAGACCCCATGGCGGCATTGGACCAGTTCAGGATCTCCTAGAAATGGCCTGGGTTA
Source organism: Triturus cristatus (assembly GCF_964204655.1). NCBI lineage: Eukaryota > Metazoa > Chordata > Amphibia > Caudata > Salamandridae > Triturus > Triturus cristatus. Next base: position 510,591,398 of record NC_140580.1, on the reverse strand, counting down.
GTATAAGATTTTCACCTCCTATATCCAAGGGGAGGGGAAGCACCGATCAGTAGCTCTGCCATTGTCTCTGTTGTGGGGGTGGGCCTCCCTTAATCAGGTGCGCCTTCTTGCATTGGTGAAAAGGTCACAGACTAGGAGGGATACACAAGGCTCCGGCTTGTCAGGGCCTTGGTGCTCCCAGTAGCATGCCTGCGGGCTGGGTGTTATCCGCCTGTCATCCTCTCACAGGGCCTGGGGGCCACCTTCACTGCAGCAAGACCTAGAGGCCTCCCCCCACCTCAAGGCATTGTCTGAAGCTGCTACCAGGCCCTTCTCAGCTCCAGTGGCTGGACACGATGGGTCAGGCTGCCCAGTCTCTCAGTCTTCTCGTCGCAGCCTCGAGTGGAGCTTGAGCTCTGGCTGCCATCTTGTGCGAGTGCCGCAGATCGTGCCAGCCAGGAGGGGCCTCACCTCATCTCCGATGTCCCCAGCAGCTCAGGTGATACCCCGGGCATCATGCGCAGGCACGGCCACAGTGGAATTAAGTACAATCGCGGTCAGACGAGGATGGTGGCAGATGTGCGTGGGTCAATACGTCGCTGTCATCTTGGTGGCCCAAGCTGTGCCCCCACAATTTTAAAATCTTTAAGTAACAAGCATTTGCAATGCAACAGGTCTCGCATTTACCTGAGCATGAGCTATTGGCATTGTAAATAAAAAGGCCTTTTATTTATGTTTTGTTTTTTGAAATATAAATAAAACGCATTGTCATTTACAATGCTAATAGCTTAAACTCGCGTAAATGTGAGACATATTGCATTGCAAATGCTTGTTGTTACCAGTCATTGGTACATGCTTTTTCATCCTTGCCTCATCTGTCGACGTTCCATTTATAACCAAAAATTATTCCACCAGTTTATCTACTCATGATCTGTATTTTCTGTTAACTTAGCTATCTGACACATGCTGGTGATCCAACATCCTTAAAATTATTAGCTGATTTTGCTTCAACCACAACCATAAATGTTTTCTTAATGAGCATTACTAACCCTAATGCTGCCTAGGCGAGACCTAAAAAAATGTGTTTTGTGGTGCTAAGAAAGCAGTTTATATTCACTTTATGCTGTGTAAAAAGCATATTTGAGGAAGGTTGTTAGCAATGTATGGTTTACCACATTTTGGAAATCAAGCATTGGTTTTGTAGCCATGAATACAAATTAGAGACTGAATATTTTTTACATTTTGCATTTTTTCCATCAGGGAGCAATCACAAGGAGGCAGTGCCACCTATCGCACCACCATAAGTTTAAGATGTGGTTATAAATATATGGATCTCGGCAAAAAGAGTGTGTGTGTGTGTGTGCGAGAGAGAGAGAAAGAGCGAAAGAAAGAGAGAGGGGGAGGGAGAGAGAGAGGGAGAGAGAGAGGGACAGAAAAAGTGAGAGGGATAGAAAGAGATGGAGAGAAAGAGAGAGGGAGAGAGAGAGAGGGGAGAGAGATAGAGAAAGAAAGAAAGAGAGAGAGGGGGAGAGAGAGAGAGAGTAGAGCGAGAGGGAACGAAAGAGAGAGAAAGAGAGAGGGAGAGAGATAGAGGGGGAGAGAGAAAGGGAGAGAGAGAGGGAAAGAGAGAGGGAAAGAGAGAGGGGGGAAAGAAAGCTAGAGTGGGAGAGAGAAATAGAGAGAGAGAAAGAGAAACAGAATGAGAGAGGGAATGAAAGGGAGGGGAGAGAGAGGGAGAGAAAGAGAGGGAGAGAGAGGGAGAGAGAGAGAGAGGGGGACAGAGAAAGAGAAAAAGAGAGGGAGAGGGAGAAAGGGAGAGAGAGGGAGAGAAAGAGAAAGAGAAAGAGAGAGAGTGAAAGAAAGAAAGAGAGAGGGAGGGAGAGGGGAGGAGAGAGACAAAGCACAGTGGGACAGCAAGAAAGATGGAGAAAAGTCATCATGGAAGAAGCGAGGGGGGAGAGAGAGAAAGAGAGTGGGAGAGAGAGAGAAAGAGAGTGGGAGAGAGAAAGAGCGAGAGAGAGGGAAGGAAAGAGTGAGAGAGAGGGAAGGAAAGAGAGAGAGAGGGGGGAGAGAGAGAGAGAGAGGGGGGAGAGAGAGAGAGAGAGAGAGAGAGAGAGAGAGAGAGAGAGAGAGAGAGAGAGAGAGAGAGAGAGAGAGGAGAGAGACACTGACAGGGAAAGAAGAGGGAGAGAGAGAGGGGTAGAGAGAGTGACAGGGAAAGAAGAGGGAGAGAGAGAGGGGTAGAGAGAGTGACAGGGAAAGAAGAGGGAGAGAGAGAGGGGTAGAGAGAGAGGGCGAGAAACTGACAGGGAAAGAAGAGGGAGAGAGAGAGGGGTAGAGAGAGAGCGAGAGAGAGAGGAGAGCTAGAGGGAAAGAAAGAGAGAGAAATGAAGGGAGAGAGAGAAAGAGAGTGAGAGAGAGAGAGGGGGAGAGAGAAAGAGAGAGGGAAAGAAAGAGAGAGGGAGCGGGAAAGAAAGAGAGAGGGAGCGAGAGAGAGAGACAGAGACAAAGGGAGAGAGAGAGACAGAGAGAGAGAGAGAGCGCAGTGGGACTGCAAGAAAGAAGGGGAAAAGTTATCATGGAAGAAGAGGCTGAGATAGGCAAAGAGAATGAAAGGTAATAAAAGTGGAGAGAGAGAATGGCGGGAAAAAAAGATTTGCCTATTAGCTGAAAATATAGACTAGCATAGGGTCTAAAAATTCCATCTAATCCCGCGTGAGCCGTTTGTGTGCCTGTCTGGCTGATCGTATGCGTGTGTCTGTGTGAGCGAGAGAGACGATTGAGACACTTCGAGGACGAGATATTTTTTAGAAAAAATTTGGGATGCTTTCTGTGCGCATTTCTGCTTGTGTCTCTGTGTGAGTATATCTGCCCAATGTAAACAAACAAAAGAGGAATGGCCTCGAGAAGCTGCGACGTCACCAAAACAGGAAAATGTAACATAACCTCGTGTTTGGCCTTCAGTTTTTTGTAACGAGTTAATAATCCCTTTGTTTATATAATACATCGATCACGTGTTTTGATCTGTGCCGCCGTTGCTGTAGATGTCATGATTAATGTTCCTATTCCAAAGTGTGTTTCAGCAGATGCTGGTCGCAGACTGACCACTGGCCCAATGGTGCTAACAGTGCTGTTGCCAGGCAGGCTTGGTACTTTAAAGGCTTCTTTCTTCCCCTGTGTGACCCCTCTCTCCCCTGCACGTCTTCGCACCGCTCTTCATTAGAATAATTAAAGGTTACTGTCTTCTCCATGTCACCTTGTAGAGAAAGGCTGGCCTCTCAAAGACACCCCTTCCACACCATACTCCCAGTGTGCAGCTGCCTCCAGCCTGGGCCTCTTCGTGTGTTTTGGTCCTCTGCTGCTGTCGGCTTTGAAATTCAGCAGCCAGAGAGAGAGGAAAACTGGAGATGCACTTTCAGTTTATTTAATAAACGGACTCAGTATTATGCCAGTTGCAGTGTAACGTCATAACAATCACATATGCATTCTTTACATCTGGCTAACTGTGAAAAGTTTTCTGTCTTGTCATCAAGACATACATGCCTCTACATCTGATGCCATCACATTTAGTGATCAGCGAGGCTGGTAAATACTTAATGAGACGTGCACTCAATTCCCCGTACATAATGTTGGTGCAGTAGAAGCCCTTGTCTCTTCATATAGTTTTTCTTAACAAAAGTGATCAGCAATCACTATTTATTCTTTTACAGAAATTATTGTACATTCCAGAAGTTAACCGCGAAGTGACAGAATCTTGCCAAATTGCATAACGGGAGCTTGTTAAAGTGCGGCCCCGAAAGTGAAAGTGATCAAACATCAAAGCGGCCGAGCGGCCGCGAAAGTGAAAGACAACGAGTGCTTTCAGGCTGCCAAATGGTGCGCGCGCCCGGAGCACATGCACTGTAGTTGGCGGCCTGAAAGCACTCGTTTGCACTTCCAAAAGTGCTTACTATAAGTCTCGCCAGAGCAGCGCTAAAGCGCTGTCTCAGGCGAGACCTAAAAATAGTGCCTAGAAGCACCAAGCATGGTTATCTGGTTGTGCCAGGCAGGGACCAAGTCACAACTTCAGGCCAACCGCGATGAAGCGAGGCGCATGGTTATGGACGACGTTAGGCCCACTGAATAAAGTACCTTAAATCCTGGTTGCAAAACGTTGGTAGATTCCTTGTCCAGTAAGCATTGGGCAATGGCAGTTCTGAGGTGCTGCAAAGCTATGATACAAGGTCATGCGTCATTGTCTAGGATGCAGTCACTGAGGAGCTTGTGCTACAAAGTCCTGCGACGAAGATACGTCGAAGTCCTGCTTCCTCGTCGAGAATGCCATCGATGAGGGACTTGTAATGTGAAGGCCTGCTTCGAGAATGCATCATGCAGCAGTGGTTCCGAGGAGACTGTGGGCTGAGATGCAAGGTCTTGTGTTGGGGATGCATTGTGCAGTGGTGGTTTCAAAGTGGAGCTGTGAGGAGATGCATTGCACTGCATAATTTTTGCCTATAGGACAACAGCTGGGCTGGTAGAGCGCCTTTAGGCCCATTTGATAGGGTCCAGGCCTAGGGTGGCACCAATTGGGGGCATGATTCACAGCAGACTGGGTCCAGGCACTGGGTTCAAGATGGTTGGAGCCTTTTCTGTCCCTCAGCCGCTGTTCAGGAGGCCAGCCAGCAGCCCTTGGGGTCACATTGGTGATCCAGGATTCAAGATGCAGGTCCAGTCCTTTCAATTAGGCAGCAGTGCATCAATAAAAATATCAGGGCAGAAGAGTAGCAGTCCTTCTTGCAACAGAGCTTCAGAGCAGCACAGCAATCCTTCTGAGTCTTCCACAGGCACTGATATGTACTCCAGATTTGGGTCTAGGGGCAATTATTTCTAAGGGGTTTCCACTTTGGAGCAAGAGAAGGTTCTCTAGGTTTCTATTGCCAGAAGTGCTTAGAATTCCTTGCCTCCCTGCCCTGAGCCCAGCTTGTCTGGTGTCACAATAAACTGGCGTCAACCCTTCGTGAGTGTGCTCAGGCTATACCTTTGTGATGTGCAAGCTTAGTAGGTGACAGCTCCTACCCCAAGTCAAGTCAGAGATGGGCAATCCTGTCAAAACCTATGCTCCTTTGTCTCACTGTCTGGGACCAATACACAAAGACTAATTGCCAGCTACACCTAGTCATGTGACCCAGGATACAAGCTGCAGGCACAAAATGGTTGGCACAAGAATATGCAAACTTTCTAAAAGTGGTAATTTCAGATTTGTGATTTAAAATCTGGCTTTACCATTTAGGAGGGTTTAAAATGACAATTCAGCATTTCTACCGCCTTCCTATTGAATGTCGAATATTGAATGAATATTGAATGAAGGCAGGTCTTACAAGAGTGATAAACGAATTTAAGAGTTTTTCACTACCAGGGCATGTAAAAGTAAAAAGTGCATGTTCAGCATATTAACTACACTGCATCCCGCCCGGTGGGTGGTTGAGGGCCTACCCTAGGGGTGATATATGCATTGAAAAGGAAGGTTTAGACTTAGGAAAAGGTTTTTTTGCCAGGTCGAATTGGCAATTTAAACTGCATACAGAGGCTGTAATGGCAAGTCTGAGACATGTTGGAAGATCTACTTAAGTGGGGGCACAATCAGTGTTGCTGGCTCACTGGTAGCATTTAATTTACAGGTCTTTGGTACATGTAGTACCGCTACACTAGGGACTTACAAGTAAACTAAATGTGCCAATTGCGCCAGGTTTAAAGGGGAGAGAACACTCACTTTAGCACTGGTTAACAGTGGAAAAGTGCACAGAGTTTTAGGGCCAACAAGTCAAAACGTTTCGTGGAAGACAACCCCAAGGCTGGCAGATCTAACCATACCTCATAAAACAATCAAACTACAGGGAAGGGAGATTTTGCTGCAGGCAAAATTGACTCCCTTTCACTAAGAAACTTTTTTAAAATGAGGACTCTCATTGACTCAGAAAACTGCACATGCGGAGATACTGAGGACCTAATCCACTTCGTAATTTGTCTCAAATACAATCAAATCAGATACATTACCTTCAAGAGCATGCTTGAACAAGAAAAATTGGAGTCCAGTGAAGAATGTATCTTAATCCTGCTCAGTGACATATAACAGCCGCTGACAAAACACCTGGACAGATATCACATAAAAAGCTGGGACTTCAGAGAGTGAAACTAGAGAAAAAAACAAATAGATGAAACTAGGCCATCAAATTCCCCACAGCATCAAGTCGCTGGTGAAAACTGACACCATTGCCCACCATTCAACTGAAAACGTCTTATATTACTGAGACCACGTCTGTAAAATCATCTAAGTAGAGAAAGCAGAACTCAAGACCAGCCAACGGGTCTGGATGTGAGAGGCATGATCCCAAGCCGCCGAAAACTCCTATAAATAAACTCATAAACTCACACACCCATCCACCATTGGTGAAAGAACGACGTACAGACAATTTCCCATAATTCAATAGGCAGTTATTTCCTTGGTATACTGCAAACAAGTAAATATATGCACTTTATTCTCAAATTGAAAATCCGTGAAAACAGCAGGTGGACTATGCGGAGATAGTTTGACTTGTATGCTTTCCCACTTTAGCATTACATGCTCAGTCGTAACACTGCTCATAGGACACAATTGGCGGCAATGTTGTTCTGGGAGTAAACTCAGCTATTGACAGTCAGTTCTTAAAATGAGGATTGATTCCCAGGGAATGGCACAAGCACTTTTCTCACTTCAATGTCCTTTACAACAAGAGTATAAGAGTAAGTAATTCTGTAGAAAAGTCATTAACAAGCTAGTGAACGATTCATGGTCAGACTACTCAATATGCAACCCTCCGTCAGAGTTCGGACAGGCCGGTTGCTGTCAGAAAGCATAATGATCAACAGATGTACTAGACAAGGTTGCCCCCTGTCGCCTCTTCTCCTTTCCCTTGCAATGGAATCATTGGCAATGCGGCTTCGTAGTGAGGGTGCAGATTGGGGTATTTGGCTGGGAGATGTCTTACAAGCTGTATCTCTTTATGCAGAAGACTTTCTATTAAACATGAGAGACATACATAATATACCTGCCTCTATAGAAGATACTCTTAAGAACTTTGAGAAGGTGTCTAGTCTTAGGGTAAGCTGGACGAAATCATGCCTGTACCACTTCCGGGAAGAAACCACTGATCCACATTTGTGTATAAATAACTTTTCCCTCTACTGGCAACCATGTACTTTCAGATACCTGGGCATCTTGATATACCGGGATCCCACTGACATTTTGGAGGGAAACCTGAGTAGGACCGTGTTCACCATCAGGGCACAGATTCTGGAAGACACTTCCTCTAAATGTGATGGACAGAATTGCACTGACTAAGATGGTAGTGTTACCCAAATTACTATACTATTTCTCCAATCTCCCGGTCTATATCCCAGCCAGAATATTTCAAGAACTTGAACAGATGATCCAAGGCCTCATTTGGATCTCGGGTCGCCCCAGAATAGCACTATGGAAACTATACGCACCTACCTGCCGAGAGGGTCTAGCAGGGCCCAACATGGAATTGTACCACCTGGCAGCACAATTGCAATGGGTGACAAAATGGCTTGCCAGATTCGGCCTTGATGATACAGCTAATGCGCAACCGCCATGGTCCCAATCCCAGATATACCATCTGTTTCATCCGGCTGCTCAACCCCCATGTCCTCCACAGGCCTATCTTGCCCTAGCTCACCTCTGCTACAGGAGGAGCTTACACCTTACCAGAAACATGGTACCTCATGCTCCACTGCTACCACCTCTGGGGACCACTAGAGGAAGGACGAGCACCTCCAGCGTGGTGCTCACACGCCGGCATGCAGCAGAGTTGCACACACTAGGAGACCTATACACTGACGGAAATCTAATACCTTTCGAGAATCTGGCAGAGGATCACGACCTGCCAATAGGCCAATTGCTGTTACATAATTCCATCAGAAGATCGCTTTCATCGGTCTGGGGAGACATAACCACAGAACCAGAGATGCATCTCCTAATACAGTACCTACATGTGATGGGCAATGGATCACACATAGTACGTTGGTTAGCGGAGGCGCTTATAACCCATACGACAAAACCTATGGTGGCTATGCATTTAAAATGGGAAGAGGGCAGGGGAAATCCATAGACAGACCGTGAGTGGGACATGATACTAGCCAACCCCACATACATTCCGAGAAACTCTAAAATCCACTTTATACAAACATACCTCACACATAGGACATACCTCTCGCCGGACAAACTGAACAAGTATTTTCATACGCCCACCTCGTCATGCCCCCGCTGCCGACAGACAAATGCAGACCTCCTCCATATTCTGTGGTCATGCCGTTTTTTTAATACATATTGGCAGGTCATCATAACAGGACTAGCGACATACACTGGAAGTCCGCCACTACAGACATGGGAGGCATGTATACTTGGCTTTTAACCCAGACCAAAGAAGCATAAGGTCACTGCTAGGTTTACTGACCTAGGCCTCATAGTTGCCAAGAAACTGATTACGAAACGATGGAAACACACCGACTCCCCCCCCCCCCACCCCTCCCCCCCGGCTCTTGGCAGCTGGAAGAACTCGCTTATAGTATGGGCTTAGGCGGACAGCACGTCATTACACAGGGAAGAAATAGCCGGCCTGCGTAAATACCTCATTGCACAATATTGGGATATAATACTTGCGGAACTGATGTACACAGATAGAGAGGCTGAGAATAACTCCTCGCAGATAGCGGAGAAGCAAGGTTCGAACAATGCTCTTCAGACACCTCACTCTCCGGACCCATGATAAATTCAGCATTGGCATGCAAAAGAATGATATTGCAAGGGGCACAGGACGCCGGGGGGATAGAGCCCTGATCACTTATTCCATGGGGAACCGGGGGTAGATAAACATATTAAAGCATAGATGAAAAGATAGTCTGCTTTCCTTGCATAACATGACCCAGGCGCGGCCGGTTGACAATGGTTTTTTCTTTTCTTGGATTGGTTATTTGGTTAATAAATGTATCGCATTTGCATTAAACTGTATTCCCGAAAGAGTTAGCACGATGCAAAAAACCATAAGGAATGCCGGATAGACGTTTAAATAGACAACATTATTGGGGCAGGGTAAGGCAAATGTATTGCCACCCTAATGGACATACGTGTGCAACCCACACACAGTATACTTCCGATAACGTGCATGAATAAAATATACATATTATACTTGTCTGATAACAGAACTGGAACTGGTCACAAATTTAAGATGTATGTACAAACATGCATGATGATGCCCGCTGCACCAGCTATGGTTACTGGTTCCCCGTCTGTTATGTGTTCACTTTTACCCATAATTGAAAAATGCAAATAAAGATATATGTTTTTAAAACAAGCTAGTAAACGATGCCATCCCCAGAACATTGGATACTGCCTGCTTAAGTGCTTGCTTAAATTGGATTCTACCAGAAGGACCTCAGGCAGCTTGGGAATTTATGGCAGATCCCTACCAAAAACTGAAAGCAGGACACGCATTCCGGTCACATTTAATGTTCTATAAAAGGTGGATCTTTACCATTTAAAATTTTCACCTTAGCAGAAATCAATAACGATTTTTATTGGATGGACTGTCTCGGAATTAACTTTCTAATGCCAATGGCCTTCTTTAAAACATACCCTTCAATTGCACCCAACCGTTCAAGCATGATCTGGGCCATTACTACTGACAAATAGGTGATATATGATACAACTTTGGTGTTGGACTTCAACATAATTGATTCATCAGAATGTTTCCCATGGAGTTTTTAATTTAATTAGAAAGCCCTCATACTTAATTTAGCCATGGCTTTCTGGCAGCTAACAGGGGCTTCCAGGGTCATTTGTAATCAATATTTATATTTACACAGTTACATTATCTAACTCTTTCCAGCAGAAACCTTCTCGAAACGTTCCAAAGATGGTTGCTTTACTCCTACCGACACTTACCCTGTGGGAGTTAGCCCTGTAATAAACTTGGAAACAACAAGGAGGAAGCCGTTGCAACATCAGGGCGTTACTAAAGAGCTACTTGTCCGTGGCATACATAAAATACTGGTGTAAAAGTGGGGCCATTCATTCTTAGGAGCGACACTTTCGCCTCAGTCTGGTCAGAGGACAGAGCAGATATTAATAGGTTAAAAAGTATAGGGGCACCAAGAATCCTTGCTTTACCCCCCTAATTGTTGGGATTTTGCTAGTAATTTTCTCATCTTTTCTGCTGCACGCTGAAGCACACTTATTTTGAGATCATAAAAATATTCCTCTCATATCTCCTCCGTGACATGCAAAGTGCATAATTTAGTGAACATGAACATCTTGTCAGTAGTGTCAAAAGCACTATTTAAGTCAACCTAGGCACACTTTATTAGTTAGCAGATCAAATAAATGGAGTGGGGGAGGCTAAGTGTGCTATCGAATGAAAACGACAGCACTTATGTAGGTCTGCGGTAGAGCGAGTCTTATATCAGGAGTGCACGATGCAACATTTCATCCTGCTTACAAATCTACAATGTGTTCTATTTTGTTGTGCAATATCAAAATATGCAAATTAATGTCGGGCCTCCTCCTTTAAGTTATATAGCTGCCTAGTAGCCCCAGATCTTGCGTTTCAGCCACATCACTTTCCATAGGAGGAGGATGATCCGTAAACGTGTACAGATAACTGCAAACATGAAGCTACAAGTTCCACACTGCAGACCTGGCGTTTCCAGGCTTGAATGACAGCGCCACAAAGGACAAAATGCCGTCTGATTTCTATGAAGAAGGCTGAGCATACAGATCTATTTTTTTTGTTTAAAATACATGCTTCCCTACGGCAGACAGCAAATGGCTAATTTAGAGATAGACGACCACTGCAGCAGAGAGCAATCAACCCCAGGTGTACAATTGTCTCCTGTGAATAGCCTGAGTCAAGAACTGCCCTGACCATTTCATTTTCCTGTTTTTGCTTCGAGCTGTGACTCTCATTTCTGTTCCCAAAACAACAAGTAATTTGGTGTCAAGGGTGAAACCACAACCACTGACCTATGTATTGCGACAGAGGCTTCGTGGGTGGCATGGCGCCCATCTCTGTCTGACAGCACTGGCTTCAGTGACCTCGAAACCACAAGCCACCAGGATTCGGATGGGGCGGAGGCATTCTCTGTCTTCCTCCTGACTGTGGCTTGTTGCTCGTGATGCCAGCAGGGGGGGCGCACTCTCTGTTTTTTTTGCCGGAAATGATAACTCCTTACCTCAGCTTGGCCCCTTGGGAACAATAGAGGCATGCGATTAGCACAGGGCGAGGTATTCGTTAGCTAGTGACCAATAACAATCAGCTCTGTGCGGGACGAATACTTATTCTCTAATAAACCCACCCACCTGAGCTCACAACTGCTGCAGCGTGTGTGGCCTGAAACCTGAGACTGCATGCAGAGGTTGCAACAGCAAGGAAGTATGACATCACGAATGCAGTCTCAAGCACTGTTTATAGCCTAGGGCGCCCCCGGCAGGTCACACAGTGCTATGCTAGCCAGGGATCATAGCTCTGGCAGGTCGTTGTGTCCTTGCACACCGTCTATCAAGTTTGTCTGTCAGCGCACGCACGCTCTAGAATACTTTTATTCTCTTGTGTGTGTTTTGCTGCACCACACAAAAAGAAATGTGTGGTTGCTCCAACCATGCTCTCTCAGACTTGCGCAAACAAAATAGGGGGGAATTATATGATTGGCCTGTCGTCTAAGTTTCACTGTTGGAGTGAAATTTGGGGTTCAGGGGGGATGCAGCTTTTCACTAACCTCCTCTTAGTTCTCCTTCAGAGGTCATGATTGAGAAAATCCATATGCTGACGTACGCCTTAGGGGCCAGAGACAATGGACTTGGCAGACGGAAAGAAACGGGCTGAAGCGCCCTCGAGGATTCAGGACAGTGTGGCTGCAGTGACTCTGCGTGCCTGACCATGTCTGAGGCCATTAGGCGAAGTGTTGATCGGGGTTTTCGGCGTGACGTCCATGCAGCTGTGACCTAGATGGCCATCATTGTCTTGTTGGCATTGGGAATAGGTTTTCACTAGATTTGCCTCCCGTTGGCATTAACCCGACTTGGAATATCTTCCTGGAACGCTCTCAGTTAGGGGTCTGAGGTAGGACACACTGTCAGGGTAGGAGCAGGGAGCACTGGAATGGGGTCCAGGCGCAGGCAGAGCAAAGGCTGAGTCTCCCGGACTGGAACTTGAGGACGAGGAACACGCCCAGATATCACAATCTGTATATGCAGTGAAATAAAAAAAATAAAAAAAAGAGTTTCTTCGTGTGTGGGTCAAAGTAATTCACCCTCGCCAGCTGTCTAGTTCTTGTAAACATTTAGAATTACATCAAATAATCTGTATGAAGAGTCTTGTTTGTGATCCGCCAGAGAATCTGAATTTTCTACATATGTGAAAACATCATTCTACCAGGAATTTCATTCAGGATTCTCACTGTGAGCATTTCAATGATATGTATGTCCATGATTGGATACATCCAGAAGTGCCATTTGCTGCTGGCTGGTTGGCAGATATGGAATTTTGCTATTACTTCAAAGACATTACATATCATCCCCTTGGGAGCCTGCGTTTTTCTCAGAAGTAAAAATTCAATATTTGATTACTTATGTTCTCTATATAATGCAGATACAGACATCAAAGTTGCTGGGTGAAATCGATCGAGAGTATATCTTTTTGAGGGTTGTGGAATCAGATGACGGTTCTAAATTGATTTTTGGAGCTGGTATGTTGAATTAAGAAGTCGCAATGCAATGCGCGTTGAACTGGGGGGTGCTTGTAATGCTCTGTTTGACTATCTCCTAAGAAATGAAATGGAGGGCAATTTAAGCAATGCATTGTGTAGTTTTACGTGGCTGTGGCCAGGATGTAGGCACGTAGGATCTGGAGTGCAATCTGCCTTCATAGACTCCTGTGTTTGGGTATTTATAGAGCACAATGGTGGGTCCCTTGGGAAGCAAAGGCTCAGCCTAGTCTTCCCAGGTGATTCTTCGTGAGGGGGATGGCACAGCAGGACAGGATAGGTGGGTTGGTGGGCAGGGGTGGGGTCTGGTGAAGGTTATTTATAAGAGCCATGAGAGGGGGTCATCCTCTATCTAGAGCAAAACCTCGTGCTACCAGCGCAAAAAGTTTTCGCCACCCTGCAAGAGTTAGGGATTGGGTTTGGGGCTGTAGCGAGGTTTTTTGTTTGTCAGAATAGGAAAGGTTGCAAGAGCAGCAGTAAGTGGGGGGTGGGGGGGGGAGAGTCAGATGCGGGTGTATCCACCCCTTGGGGGGAGGGGTAGTGGAAGGGAGCATAGGCGAAGGATGACAGTGTGCGGGATGCCCGGGACAGGACAAAGAGGCTTCATTGAAGGATGCCTGGGAAAAGAAGTAGAAATGAGTCTGATTAGGAGCTCATGGAGTAAAAGGTCAAAACAAGAGTGAAGCACGATTGGATGGGGTGAAAGGTGGGGCGAAGAGAGAATGATGGAGGGATGTAAAGGACTATGTTTAAGATGTTGCAAAGTTGTTTAAATGCTAAAATGATAACCTTATTGCAATCCTGTCCTAATAAATGGCCTTTTACACTTGACTGGAGTGTTGTGTGTGATTACCTCATGAAGGAAGCTGCGAAGCAAAAGAATGCTTCACAAGAGATCAGAGTGGGATGCTGCAAGGAAGAGGGAACATAAACCCTTCCTCTTTATAGGGCTGCCCTTGTCCATGCTCTGGTGTTACCCGTGGATGAATGGCGTGTCTTCAGCTTCCCCAAACAGCAGAGTAGCACGTTACCTCAGAGAATGGCACACTTTCAACAGGCATACGTAGAATATTGTACCTAAGTCCAAGGTTTGCTCGCCTTCTTCTGTTTCGAAAAATAATCCTGGGGTGGACCACAATGCCTCTGGCTGCAGATTTCTTTATATTTCAAACTGATTTGAGACACGCATTTGTTAGTGACAGGGACGTGTGATTCTTCTTTACATGACGTCTGTGAGGATATATTTCATTCGTGTGAAATGAAGCATGTGAAAAAAAGATTTAGACATATATTCTATATATAAATTTATAATAAAACATTTTTTTGGGGGGGGGGGGGGTTCTACATCAAGTTTTATGTGCTAGGGCAAAGTTGTCTGATGAAACCTTAGACCCCAGTTTCTGCTTCTCTTCTGCACATCAAGCTTACACAATAACTTAAGATACGAAATACCTACACTTAGAGAAAAACAAGGATAGCATGTGATGTTAGAAAATGAGTCTTTAGTTGTGCGGCCTGCAAATTATAGCACTTGACTCTCATAGGGTGGCGAAGCAGAGCAGTCTAAGGCCTACTCAAAGGAGCTGTGTGGGCTAGTAATCACCATTTACAGATACACAATAATAACACTCTATAAATGATTGTCCAGTTTGTGCATTTTCTTTTGAAAAAGGAAAACATACATTTATTATAGACACAAACGACTCAATATTATGCAACATTTGACAAATATACATAAGCTGATGGAAATACTTTTTGATGACATTACGTAATCTTTCTTACCCTTCCCAAAGGGAGGGCTAGACCAACAAAACACTAGTCAGAAGAACATTCACTTGTGTTAATATGCAGTAATGGAATATCACTTTGAATGAGTGCACTTAAAATTGGCAATTAAACATGTTTACATTGCCTATGAGTGGTTGTCAGCATCTTTGCTTAATTATAACATTCACACGGTAAAATGTATATTAATGGTAGGTTATTTGCGGTATCTAAAACCTTTAGTATGAAATTGCACCCTTTAACCATAGTCCCTAAATGTGCAATTATCGACTTTCACCCCTAGAGGGTGTCTCTCAACATGAAATTCACCTTTTTAACATGTTGGGTCACAACCAGTGCAGCCCTAGTCTCTGCCCCTAGAGCATGGGTACTCACAAACCTTCTCTCTGGGGCCAAATTCACAGTGTGGTTTGTGGCCAAGGGCCGCACCAGTGGGGGCAGGTTCAGTGGGGGGTGGGGGGAAGGTTCAGTGGGGTCTAGAGAAACAAATCACCACCTTTTCAAAACAAATCAAAGTGGCACTGTTACCTTGTGTGTCTAAATAATAACTGCACGGACCCCTGTTTACTAAGACAGTTACTGTAACCTTTTGTGTCCATATAAAACCTGCAAGGACACCTGTTAAACATACATTGCAGTTACTATATGGACACAGAAGGTTATAGTACCTTATCATCGTGTGTCCATACCATAACAGCAAGGTTACCTCTTAACTGGTCAGAAATTGATTTTTCTCAATGGTTGCTGACTTAAATGTATGCTGTTTTGCAAACACATTCCTCCATGGCCCTCACCCACACATTCGCCATCTCCTAAAATGCTAAATGCTAAAATTCACCCAGGCCTCTAAGTGGTAGGTATCTCTATCTGGGCATGTATTTATGCATATATTGCATTTTTGAGTAACATAAACTTCTGGAAGGCCAATCACATTTGTCTAGTTACCAGTGGTTATCAGGACTAGGAGCATGGGAGCGAAGGAGGGACCGCAGTCCTCACTGCCTTCTTGACAGTGACAAATGTGTCCCTTTCACTAAGATAGTGACACACACTAAGAAAATGGAAAGGAAGGAAAAAAGGGAAAAGCAGTGAAAAGGGAGGGAAAAGCAAAGAACGCACTCAGAAAATGGGAAGAAAGGATGGTGAAAGCAGTGAAAAAGGAAAGAAAAACAAACAGAAAGCACTCTGCAAACCTACCTCAAATGGACCTCGAAGCAGTTCTGTGGGCAGCGAGGAGGGAAGCAGGCTGGCTCAATACAGTATCAATGTTATGTTATGTTAATAATTTCTTACAGAGTGCACGTTCACCGGGAGGTTTCATGGCGCTAGTTCTAGCGTGTGCCGGGACCAAGCAGGCGTTACTTGTGGGCCTGAGTGAATAGCCATGTTTTAAGCATTTTCCTGAAGCTTGGGAGGTTGTTGCAGAAACGGATTTCCAACGGAAGGGAATTCCATAGTCTGGGAGCCAGAGTCGCAAACCTGCGTCCGCCCTGGCGGTGAAGCTTAAAAGACGGGACGGCTAGGAGATGGAGGTTGGCGGAGCGGAGGTTGCGGGAGGGGATGTTCCTAGGAAGAAGGCAGTTGATGAATTTAGGGCTGCGGCCATGAAGGGACTTAAAGATAATGCAGGCCGTCTTAAACGCAGTGCGTTGGGGAATGGGGAGCCAGTGGAGGTTTTTTAGCAGGGGTCTGGCAGATTGCCATCGCGGTTGCTGATGGATCAATCTGGCCGGCTGGTTCTGGACCAGTTGGAGGCGATTGCTGAGGAAGAGTGGAAGGCCCAGGTATATAGAGTTGGCATAGTCCAGGTGTGACAGTACCAGGGCTATTACAACATGGATCAAGGCAGAGTGGGTGAACATGCGACTGATCTTCCTGATCCTGCGGAGCTGGAAGATGCAGGAGGACACAACCATGCCTACCTGGTTCTTTAGAGATAGATCATTATTGATGATAACCCCTAGGCTTTTGACGGAGGAGGATGGGGTGGGAGGGGCGCCAAGTTCTGTAGGCCAATAGTATGGGCCCCAGAGGTTTTGGCTGTTCCCATTCAAGACTAGCTCGGTCTTACCAGGGTTCAGCTTCAGATGGTTTTGATCCATCCACTGCCGAATGTGAAGCATGGTACCCTGGAAATCCCAAATTGATTCAGGGGAGTTGTCTATTGTGAAGATCAACTGGAGATCATCTGCATAGTTAAAGGTGATAGTATTACGTTCCTTCAAGGACGGAATCAATGGTATCAGATATAAGTTGAACTGCAAAGGGGACAGCGATAATCCCTGAGGGACCCCACATGTTGTGGGAAGCTTAGGAGCAGTGAAAGGGGATAGGCGTTCCGCTTGAGTGCGGTTGCTGGGGAAGGACCTGATCCAACTGTGGGTTGAGTCGCGGATGCCGGCCTGTTTGACACGGTCCATTACTATGGCATGGTCGACCGTGTCAAATGCGGCCGAGAGGTCCAGAAGGACCAAGGCCTGAGGGATTCTTTTATCAGCATTTTCTCGTAGGGAATCCAGTACTGCGAGAATTACTGTCTCAGTGGAGTGAGCAGGGAGGAACCCTGCTTGATGGGGGTCTAAGTAATCAGACTGCTCGACAAAGTTAGACAGACACGTTGCTACATGAGCTTCAAGGGCCTTCGCCAGATAGGGAAGCAGAGAGATGGGCCTGTAGTTGAAGAGATTTTGGGGGTCCGCTTCTGGTTTTTTTAGGAGGGAGACTACGACTGCATCCTTGAAGGCTTTGGAACCCTACCCTGAGATAAGTATTCGTTTAGGAATGTCAGGATAGGGGGAGAAAGGGTCGAAAATGCATCCTTCAAGATGTGTGGGGGACAGCAGTCCCTAGGTGAGCCAGATTTCACCCAGTGCCAGTAGAGCCTGCAAAGACTGAGCATCTATGAGTGGAAAGTGGTCAAGGGTGCGGGAGTTAGATATAGTGACCGGGGGGTCCTCCTTGGGACAGGAGATAGAGATACTGGCTTTGATATTGACAATTTTTTCCAAAAAGTATTTGTTCAAGGAGTCACACAGGTCTTGGGTGACCACGGGCTTGGGGAGGATTCTCTCAGCATTAGATAACTCGTTCACTATGGCGAAAATGTCCATGGATTTATTGTTCGACTCAGTGATTTTTGGCGAGAAGTAGGTGGCTTTGGCTGAAAGAATGGCGTTTTTATAGTTTTTGCGGGCAATCGAGTAAAAAGGTTTTCCTTCCGGGGTGTAAGTTAGTCTCCATTTCCTCTCTTTTTGGCGGAGGTCTAGTTTTTGGGCCCTGAGCTCAGGCGAAAACCAGTTCTGGGCTTCAGAGCGACGAGCGATTTTGAGCTTTTTGAGTGGGACATGTTTATTGCTGGCTGCTGGTAGCCAGGCAGAAATGTTTGCTTCAACGATATCCACATCTGGGTCGGCTGCGGGGGTGGCGCTAGCTAGGCTATCCAAGACGTCCTGTTTATTAAGAGAGCTCCATTTCCTAATCATGCCCCCCTCAGTGGCAGGGGGCTTGTTACAGATAGGAATAGAGACTGTAAATTTTATTAAATGGTGGTCGGACCAAATGCACGGTGATATTGAGGGGGTGGAGACCGTGAGATGGGTTGTCCACACCTGGTCCAGAGTGTGACCTTTAATGTGTGTGGCTGAGGTGATATGGTGGATGAAATTGAGGTTAGAGAGGAGTTCCATCAGTTCGGTGGCGTGGGGTCCGCCAGATTCATCGTTGCACCGGTAGTTAAGGTCGCCTAATTAAAGTATATTTGCATAGTCCCTGATCAGGTGGGCCATCTGCTCACTCAGTGAGAGGGGGAATGATGGCATGTGCTGTGGAGGTCTGTATATCAGGACGCAGATTAGTGGCCCTGCACTGGAGTCAAGTTTAATAATCATGTCATCCTCAACAGGGAGATTAAGGGAGGACATAGAAGTGAGTGTATAGTCTTTGTGGATGATGGCAGCTACTCCACCACCCACTTTTCCTGGGGTCCGATTGACATGTAAGATATAATAATCGTCGGGAAGAGCAGCCAGAATGTCGTGAGTGGAGTCAAGGTTTACCCATGTCTCGGTGAAAAAGAGGATATCAGGCTTATCCGATAAAAGGAGCAGGAAAATATCTATCTGGTGTTTGACGAGGGAACGGGTGTTAAGGTAGTGTATCCGTAGTGTGGTATTCTTCGCCTGCGTAGGGGTCGATGTTTGGCCCTGGCAATGGGTAGTGTGTGGGAGCCATTGGAATCTACTCTGCCTTTGGATTCCTGTATGTTTGAGATGTGCGTGGATGGCTGGGCAGAGCGCGAAGTCCCTACGATGTAGATTTCTTAGTTCCTCCGAGGAGTAGGTGGTGATTTGAGCAGGGGGGCTGGCACCTGGGCCCGACCTGGCGCGGACGCGCACAGATGGGCGTGCCTTTGGTGCTCCGCCGGTGCACCGCCGGCGCGCCCGCTGCGCTCCCGCGCTGTGTGGGACATTTAAAGCACTTCCCCGCCTCTGACTCCTCGCCCACCCGGCGTGGTGTGCTGAGGAGGGAGCCGCGAGCGTTGCGTGCGAGGTGAGGTTTCTTAAGTAGTAATCACTTAGAAAGCGGCAGCAGCACAATTACCATTCAATACACTTTTAAAAACAATTTAAAAAAGAATCTGGGTGCAGAGTTACAGTGGTTCACCGGGTAGCGGCACTGTAGCTAGAGTGCCTGCTTCCACGCTGTGTGGGACATTTAAAGCACTTCCCCGCCTCTGACTCCTCCCCCACCCAGCGTGATTGGCTAAGGCCGAGGGGTGTGCTGAGGAGGGAGCGAGGGAGCAGAGAGCGATGCGTGCGAGGTGAGATTTCTTAAGTAGTAATCACTTAGAAAGCGGCAGCAGCAATGTTCAATGTTCATTACCTCAGTGTCTGGGATGGCGCAGCATTCATTACACTTGGGGGCATATTTTTGGGAGGCTTGTGCCACCATTGCATCACTTTCAAACCTTTCAACCTATGAGGTCATGCAAAGCCACTTTGCGTGCCTTTGAATTGTCTCATAGATATGGAGTAAGACAAGGCAGCACAAATCACTGTGTTGCTTTACTCTACAGTAATGAGGCGTTCCATGGGCATTGCTATGGGTGCTCCCAAGCAACAGCAATGGATTTTGACTCATCCACAGATTTAGAAGAGCCTGTAAACCTGGGGATGCACCAAAACATTAAGCCTCCCCAGGGGAGGCACTTGAGGAGATATATGTTTATTTCTTCTCGTTACTTCCTCTTTCTATATGCAGCACACATCGAAAGAGAAAGAAGCCTCCCAGGATTTTTTTTGTGCAAGAAGCTGCCCCTTTCTGCACAAAAACAATCCTTCCTACAACGCAAACAACCTTGCACCATGGTGCAAGGGTGCCTGATTTGGGGCTAGACAGCCAAAACTGCGCCAGTGCAACCAGAAAGGATAGGAATGTGAGGTATTGCATAGATTCCAGCCCTTTCCTTTTGACTCAGGGCAGCGCAGCAAGGTAAATCTGGACCTAGGTGCCCAGGATTCTACAGGACAGCTTGCATCCTGTGCCTGGAACTGTTGTGTAGTCTCACACTCAGCTCCTATGAGTTCAGCATTCCTACCCGAGTACCTGAAATTACTCAGTTTTCACTACCCTTCAGGCTGTGATTTCATCACTAGAGTCCAGGGAATAATGCATCTTTGTGTATTCAGATGGTAGGATTGTGCTATGTCCTCTTTGCCTCTGGTCCAGGGTCTATTCTCCACGGGGTAAAGTGCGACAGCAAATCCCCTTTGTCAACTTGCTTCTCAGGGGCAGCCTCCAGGCCCTTGCAACCCCCAGAGGCAGAAATCAACTCCAGGTCACCACTGAAAATAGGTCAAAGGTATCCTAAAACGTCCCCAGGTCTTATCTCGGGTCCTGGTGAGCCATTTTTAATGATTCTGGTCTCCTTTTCCTCCTGGTGGTGAGCCCATGCCACTTGGAGCCCTTTTGTCAGGCCTCCTCGCCTCAAAGATGCAAAAGTGTTTCGGGAGTCAGTTTCACTGGCACAGGATGACAGCTGGCTGATTGATGCAGAGCAATTTTACCCATTTATTTCCTCCTTGAGAGTTGAACTAAGCACTGTCAATGGCTTTCTTTGATAGGTGAGGCCTTTGTTCCTGCAGCTGGGGAGCAAAGTAATTAACCCAGCCCTGCAGCATCATAAAAGGCCTGGGCTCTGATCCTGAGATTGGTCAGAGAAATATCACAATCCTGGATAACCCATAAACTGTACTGATATGCTCTTGGACTTCACATAATTGTTCTTTTCACACAGATTACAGTGTACATTGTTGCAACCCTGGAGTCTGTGGCTTCCAGGGAACTGGAGATGCACCCTAAGGCATCCTTTGCCATAGGAATAGAATAATGGAGTGTCACTACAGTCAAGACAGTAAAGCACACTGACTTTCCCTACATGTGTACCCCCCCCCCCCATTTAATGCCTATTCTAGGTCCCCACTAAACTCTCCATAGTTCCTTCTGTACCACTTCTTGGGCTGCACACGAAAGGTGTCTCCCATGTGCAACCCTCACACATGTTCACATGTAACCAGCCCAGTGTCCCATATCCTGGTTGTGTCACAGCTGTCTTATCTTAACAGGTGAAAACTGGTGGTAAACATGCACAGTCAATTTTACCATGAGTTTACCGTGGGTGAGTCCCAGGTTATGAGGCTCTCCCACAGTAAAAGGTCAAAAACCAGGTGATCAAGAAGCAAAAAATCCAGATGGATTAGATAGTCAGAACCACCTTCTCACATTAGATAATATTTGTTTTATAATATAGTACATTCTCTGCAATCTATCACATATTTCCTCTCATGAGAGTTGTGGAATAAGAGCAGTTGCCCACGATTTTTTTTTGGGTGTAGGTACCAATTGATGCATGGTTACTGGTGATGTGTAGGGGAATAAAATATATAACATGAGTAGGGCTGAAATGTTTATATTTGCTATATTTCCTACTCTCTTTTGTCCAGTGGACCGCCTTTCCTGACATAGCTATAGGTCAAATTTCCCCAACTCTCTTGTGTGCGCCCCCAACAGGTACCATTAGAGCTGTCAATGATGTAGAAGAATAAACTTACCAGGAGTACTGTCTGTACCCACCACTTAATAACATCTCTATGCACAGAAAGTTTCTCTACCTCAATGTCAACCCTTTTCTACTGCACCTTCTGGATGGGTTGTATAACACATTAAGGGCTTATAGAATTAGGCTACTGTGCAGTAACATAAACTAGATTTAAGGGATGAATTAGAACTGTAAAACGTGTAACAGAAACATCTGACTGCGGCCTTTTATCCTGTGCAGGGCATCTGCAAATTCTTCCCTTGAATTCAATGGGCACACTACCTCATCATGGGTGAAAATATCTCCAGCTCAGAAAATTCCCACAAGGCTGTCTCTTTGAGACCAAGCTGGCATCATCTCATATGGTTGCAAGTGTTTACAGAAGTTATCTGTAGTAGCTATGCTTGGGTGGATTCCTGTGTGCTTGAATTTACAGTCTCATTTTCCTTCTCAAGCATCTCTGTGGATGTTATTATGATGTTGAATGCCTCAGGACACAATTCCTGACATTTCACCCTGTCCTCTCACAACTCCATATTGTTAGGTATATTTTGTTTGTGAAGCATTTAAACCTCCACTGTCCCCACAAGACAGCCTCCTCACACTGCTGACATCATAGATTGCGGAGTGGGAAGCACCTTCGTATGCAAACAACACTCCCTCATGTGGTCTCAATGCCAGCCATCTCCTTGTAGGTTCCAGAGGATGTAATTTTCCCTTTGTCTTCATTTAGTCAGCTTTTCACTTTTTCTAACGGTTGCCAGAAAATTCCACATGACTGGCGTAGTTCGTGGAGTTTTGTCCAATCCGTGCTAAGCGAGCATCTTGGATTTTCGGCAATACTTCGCCAAGCACCATGTGTCAGAGTTTTCTCTGGCGCACAGCTTGCCAATGTTAAGTTGGCATGAGTGAGCGAGAATTTGCATCCCCTAATGCTTCAGAGTTCTAGAATGCCTCCCGGCAAGATTTTCTCAACGCGGGCAGTCACAAAAGGTTGCGACCATTCACGTTGAGAAAGCTGCCACTTGAGTACAAAATCTACTTGAGCAACAGAAAAAAGCAGCACCCTCTGGCACATTGCCTGGTGCCGTTCATGCTGATTTTACAGTTCGGAACAAGCTCCAGGCGCTCAAAATAAGCGCGAGCAGGGGGTTGTGCCGAATTTTGCCTGCTTGTGGAACTCCACAGAAACTCATGGATTTTTTATGTGTTAGATGAGTAGGTGGGGGCTATGGGGACTCCCACACCTCCGTAGCCATAGTGATCCAGGCCCACCCTCAGGAGCAAACTCAGCACTGGCGTTGGCATGCTGGGAGGAATGGCGGCAGTATGCGGAGCTGCGTTATCAGCTCTGTGATTCTTTTTAGAGCCCATAGAGGGAGAGATTAATGCGCGATTTATGCGCGATCTTGCAGGAGCATTTCCAACCATGAATTCTGTGGAATACATGGTGAAATACATGGTTGAAATCGGAGGAGTGAAGCGCGAGGAGGCGAGGCGGCTGGGCTGTGAGGCTGGATAAAGGTACTGGGGGCACTGAGAGGGCACTGAGAGGTGCAGAAAAGCTCTGGGATAAGAACGGAGAGTGAAATCTGAATAAGGAGGGGGTGACTCTGTATTTGAAGATTTTTTCTCTCTTTCTTTGGCAGTGGAACAAAAATAGCAGGACCAGTGCAGTGTAATACAATATAACCGGGGATTAGTGTATTGCATTCGGAAATGGCCACTATTTGGCAAGACTGTCTATTGAACAGACTGTGACTGTGACTAAAGAGTGATTAAACAGTGAGCAGAACAAGAAGCTCTGAAATTGCGTTAAGTTAACAAACAGAGGAAGTTGTCAAGCCTGTTGAATTCCTGATTTTTCCGATGAAGGGCCCTCAATATGGGGAAACATTGGAAGTTCCCCAATGTGTCAAATCACGCAGAAATAAATGATGGACAAAAAGCAAAGACCCGGTCCACCCAAAGTAAAACAACTCTTACAACATTAAGGGCGGAACGTCTACTGAGAGCACGTCAGGGTCAGGCATAAGATCGAGCTCTGAGGATGAGGTGGGCGAGCCTGAGAGTGGAATCAATAAGGATATACCTCTGGTATCGGATGAAGTTACAAGCATATGCAAAATAAAAGAAAATGCCACAGTTGTTGGAGTAGACCTGGTACAGGGCAGCCCATCCTCCCTTACAGGGGCTACTAATCAGGCAGACAATCAGGTGGCTGAGGTAGAATTAGGTCAAATTCAAGATTCCGTAAGGGAAGAAATGACCAATATCAATTCAATGAAAACAAAATAATATATCCCTTTTTTTCAAAAACTAAAATGCCTCTCATACCTCCCGCACCCGCACAGACTCTCCGTGATGAATTATTTCAAGAACCAGTATCTGAGCAAATACATCAGCAAGCACCACAGCCCCAGCCAATGGCAGGATTACAAATTGAAGGCACATCGGATACTCAAATAGTGATTAGCCCATTATCTGTCTCACCACCTAACCAGCGAAATCAGTAAAAAAAAAGAATCCAAGGAGTGGACAGTCCCCTTCCTCGACCTTATTGCTGGAAAAAATCATCGCTGTAGAAGATCAAGATCCTGCAGAGGCAGTCAGTACGGGACCATCTGAGACCTTGCATTTGGACAATGGGGGTAGTTTCCAATGTGACATAAAATCTATGCTAAATCTTATCTTAGATGAGATTCGCGATATGAAAACGACCCAAGCAAATGAGATTGCAGCCTTGCACCATCGGTTGACAAAAATTGAAGAAGCGGTAGCTAGTCTTCCGGGCAGGTTGCAGGAGGCTGAGTCTAGAATATCCCAGCTTGAGGATCAGATGATGACGATTCAGCAACAAACGGACGTGGCAAAAAAACAAAAACTTAGTCTAGAGACCAAAATCGAGGAATTGGAGAATCACTCCCGGCGCTCCAATCTGCGCCCAGTGGGGGTGCCAGAGGCCGCGAGGGGACACAAATGCTTCAGTGGGTGGAGTCATTCATCAAAAACAGTGTTCTTTCAGGCTTCTCCGGCAATTTAACCATTACAAGAGCACACAGAGTTCCAGCTCAGCCATTTCAGAACTTGACATTACCCAGAACTATTCTTGTCAATTTTGCAGATTTTAGAATTAAGGAGCGGGTACAGTCTCAGGCTATACAAATGCGAAAGATTTCAACTTCAGAAGTTCCAAGCTGCTGCATTTTTTCTTATATTTCCGACACTGCAGTCTGCCGGTGAAAGAAATTTGGGAAACTTCTTTATATGTTTAAAGCACAAGGAGCTCAGGCGTTTATAGCGCAACAGTCTAAATTATTTGTACTTGTGCAAGGCAAGTTTCATACGTTCACAAATTTAGAAGAAGCTCAGGAGCTTCTACAGAAAATTACTGTCAATAAATAGTGAGCAAATTGTGATTATAGGAGATTGTTGGATAGGTTCCTCTCATATCTATGTGTCTGTACCTATATATATATATATATTCACTTAAAAAACCATAGGTTTCACACATGTTATAGTTAGCTGGACATTTCACTCGTAAAAAACCAATGAAATTCCCCCGTTATAGTTAGTTCAGATAACTATAACTCGCGCGCCCGCAATCCACTGCTGATGACGTCACATATTACATCACTCATGACATGATCAGTGGCATCACTCATGACATCTTCCTTGTGATAGAGTGGCGGTCGCGCGAGTTATAGTTATCTGAACTAACTATAACGGGGGAATTTCATTATTTTTTTACGAGTGAAATGTCCAGCTAACTATAACATGTGTGAAACCTATGGTTTTTTAAGTGAATTTGTAAGGTTTTTTAAATGCTAATTCCTAACTATAACGTGTGTGAAACCTATGGTTGTTTAAGTGAATTTGTACGGTTTTTTAAGTGAATTTGTACGTTTTTTTAAATGCTAAGTTATATATGTATTATTATATTTTTTATATATTTATTTTACAATAAACTACTACTATATAGTAACTACTATATAGTTATAGATTGACTGTATCCTGTAATATGGAATGGCTGATATAAAAAGGTTTTTTTTCTATATGTTTTCCACCGTGCGCGCACGGTGCGCGCACCCCGCGATTTTTTTAAAAAAAAATTAAATTTTTTTTTCAGCCTTCGGCGTCCTTCAGGGACCCCCTGACAAAGGCTAGGGGGTCAGAAACTCTCTACCCTGCCCCCTTTTCACGTTCGCCACCTTCCTCTTTCCCTGTCGCACACAAAACAAACAAAATGGCGGCCGACACTTCCTGATTTCGACCGATTCGAACGTTGACTGACATGCAACCACCAATCAGAATTTCGCTCGCGCACGTTAGGGTGCGCGCACGGTGCGCGCACGGTGCGCGCTTATAGATATATATGTACTTTTAACTGCAATTTTCTCAGGAAATACTGAACAGATTGACTCCATATATGCAAAAGGCACATGCCTGACCTGAGGACTATCTCTCTGCCAAATTTCAAATAATTCTGTTCAGCCGTTCGGGCTGTACCTTCCACTAAAGGTCCTATGGGAAAATGCATGGGGAAAACGCGTTTTGGGACCCCCCTTTTTTCTCGGCCCCTGCTTGACGGATCACCCCGAGACTTTCAGGGTAGGAGCTGAGCGGAGCGCCCCATTAGTTTCGAAAATTTCGCGAGGATTCGTCAACCGGCGCCAAAGTTATTCAAAATAGAATTTTGAGATTTCCTATGGAAACACGGTCTTAACTATAACTATCTACTGGCGACCGCCAGTAGATATATATATATATATATATATATATATATATATATATATATATATATATATATATATATATATATATATATATACGTGTGTTTGTATATTATCTACTGGCGGTCACCGTGCGCGAGCAAAATTCTGATTGGTTGTTAGATGTCAGTCAACATTCGAATCGGTCGAAATCAGGAAGTGTCGGCCGCCATTTTGTCTCTCGCACTGAAAAGGAAAGGGGGAAAAAAGGTGGAAAACGTGAAAAGGGGGCAGGGAAGAGAGTTCCTGACCCCCTAGCCTTTGTCAGGGGGTCACAGAAGGACCCCCATGGGTGAAATAAACATTTTTTTTTTAAATAAAAATCGCGGGATACCCGCACGGTGCGCGCACGGTGAAAAACCTTAAAAAAAATATATATATTAATAAATACATAACTTAGCATTTAAAAGACGTACAAATTCACTTAAAAAACTATAGGTTTCACACACGTTATAGTTAGGAATTAGCATTTAAAAAACCTTGCAAATTCACTTAAAAAACCATAGTTTTCACACAGGTTATAGTTAGGTGGACATTTCACTCGTAAAAAACCATTGAAATTCCCCCGTTATAGTTAGTTCAGATAACTATAACTCGCAACAACATGGCACCTAGATTGGATCAGGAGCAGGCAGGGGGTATGGTCGGCAATTCCCCCTTTGCTGTGAGTCTTGGGGTGGGAGTTCAGGGTGGGGCGTCACAACGGCTTGGTGAGGGTAAAAATGAACAAGAAAGCAGTATAGTTATTAGGATAAGGCTGTCGTCGTACCAGAATTATTTAGGAGATATCCGTATAAAGGATGTAATAATTGGTAGGATGGGTTCTGTGCTGGAGAAAAACACTAGTGAGTTATGAAGATATCTAGGAGGGAATCAAAAATGGAATCAAAATTGCAGAATATAAAAATTGTTACATGTAATGTTAATGGATTATTGAATCCATGAAAAAGTTCAGCCTGTTTAAATTGGATTAATTCTCTTTCCCTGGAAATAGTATTTCTTCAGGAAATCCATTTTAGGTCTGACATTCCGAAAATATCCCTTCCTAAGAAATACACACAAACTTATTTTTCATCTGCCAATTTAGCGGTAAGAGGAGTAGGGATTTTGTTCTCTAATTCACGGGATTGGAAAGGTTAAAGAGGTACGACGGGATGGTAAAGGAAGATGGATTTGGGTAAAGGTAAAGTTGGATGAAATAGTCCTGAATTTGATTAATTATTATGGCCCAATAGATGACGATACGGTGGCCCTAGAGCAAATCTATCTGTTGATAGCACAAATGGAAGGTATATTAATCATCGGCGGGGATTTTAATTTTATTCAGAATTTGAGACTGGACACATCCAATAAGGCGAAACGTCAGTTAAAGCCCAAAACCACAAAGTTAATAAATAGACTAACAGAAGATTTTTCTTTATCAGACCCCTGGAGGCTGGGGCATCCCAGACTTCAGCAGTAAACCTGCTATTCAGCCAGATTTAGATCAGCATCCCATTTGGATTTTTTCTTAGTAGATAAATTGGTCGCTAATGGGATTACAGAAATACTTTCTAACTCGTTCTCAGACCACTCTTTAGTTTCATTTATATTAAGGGTAAGAATTACTCCGAAAAACAGGCCCAGGTGGCAGTTCAATAAATCTTTATTGCAAGACTCTACCTGGATAACAGAAACTAAAGTTTTTATAAAGGAGTTTTTTCAGTTTAATGAAAATTCTGCATCTATGTTCATGGTATGGGAAGCATTTAAGGGGACCTTTAGAGGTCACACAATATCATATAAAGCTAGAATAAATAAACAAAGAAAAGGAAAGATTCAAGCATTACAGAAAGAAGTAGAAAAAGCAAGACAAAATCTCAATTTAAATACTACGGAGTCTACTTTTAGAGTTCATCAGCATGAATTAGCTAAAGTAAAGGAACAGCTGAAGGATTTTTTTTTATTGGAAGAGATATCTGGGAGTAGGGCTTATCAAGAGAAACTTTATGGAGAAAGTCAACAGATTGGGAGATTCTTGGCTTGGTCCACAAAAAGTCAGAAAGCAACCCAAATAATTCCCCAGGTAAAGAATCCCTCAACTGGGATACTAATTGATGATAAACAAGCTATTTCAGAGGTGTTCCTATCACATTTTAGCCAAATTTATGCGGAAACGCAGGGGGTAGATGTAGTAGATTTGTCGGGTTATTTTGAATTTTTGGATGTGCCTCAGATACTCTCACATGGCTCTGAGATATTGAATAGCATAATTGGGATTACGGAAATTCTAGCAGTATTAATAAGTGTGCCCAATGCTAAGGCGAGCGGTGCAGATGGAACTCCTGTTGAGGTTTTTAAGGTATTTCAGGAAGAAATCCTTCCTTTTCTGGTAAAACTGTTTAACCAGATAAAGGAAGGTTTGGATATCCCAAAAGGCTTTAAGGAATCTGTCCTAGTAATTTTTCTTAAAAAAGATAAAGATCCCAGCGATCCCAATTCCTATCACCCAATAAGCCTATTAAATACGGATTATAAAATATTTGGGCAAAAAGAATTGTTCCATCTGTACAACAGGTGGTACATGAGGACCAAAATGGTTTTATTCCGGGCCGACTGATGGCAGCTAATAAATATTTCTTAACACAAGCCATTGATTATTTTTCTACCAATAAGATGGAGGCGGTGGTCATGATGATGGATGCTGAAAAGGCTTTTGATTTGGTAGATTGGAGTGCTTTATTTTTTATTTCGGATAAATGTGGGTTTCGTTATTTTTTTTTAAGAATGTTAAAGGAACTCTATAGCTGTGCGGAAGCCAAGGTTGTTATAAATGGAGAAGAGGCTGGTAGGGTACAAATTAAGCGAGGCACACGTCAAGGCTGTCCTTTATCCCCCCTTTTGTTTTCCTTGTTTATTGAACCTTTGGCTGTCAGGCTGCGGAAGAGTTTGTTGATTTTGCCTCCAATTGAGGGGATGGCAAAAGTCAAACTCTATGCAGATGACATTATTTTATATCTGAAGGCCGGGGGATCTAATGTTAAAAACGCACTGGATGAAATACAGAAATTTACGCAGGTGGGGGGTTACAAAGTAAACCAAGCAAAAACTGAAATCCTTCTTTTTAACTCCACTCTAGCGGATATTCCCGCTTCTATTGTCATAAGACCACCGCATCCAATTAGATATTTGGGGATATACGTTACACAGGATTTTAGTCAGTTATTCCCCCTATAATAGAATGCTTATAATGTGAAAAATGTATTGGACAAATGGACTCTGCTTAATTTATCTTTAATAGGACGAATTTCGATGATTAAGATGTCGATACTTCCATTGCTTATGTTTCTTTTCAGCAATCTTCCGCTGAAAATTACAAGTTCCTATTTTAAGGAATTAGATCAAATGATTCGGAAATTTGTTTGGAATAACAAACATCCTCAAGTGAAATTTGCAACATTACAACTGGATGTAGCCTCAGGAGGTTTAGCTTTACCAAATTTCTCCACATATTATCAGGCATCATTACTAGATTTATTTTCTCAATTGGCTGTGGAAAATTCAGTATTTGATAATTTTATATTGGTACAGATGTTGTAAGAGAGTGCTATAAGGTTGCCAAATATTTTACGGCTGGCAAATTTTCCCAAAAGGACCAGATATAAAGTGATTTCATCATTAGTAGAAAGCATGCAGCTCTTCTTCAAATTATGAGATATTCCAGCATTTCATGCTTTTACTTCTATAGAGGACTGTGCAGCAGGTGGTCTCATAGTATCCAGAGGCCTTTTTCAACAGTGGCAAGAATTGGGTTTTAATCGGCTTGGAAATTTCTTTAATCATGAGACATTAATAACTTGGGAAACAGTTTGGTTACAAACTAATTCTTTAACAACAGCCCTCTCTCTGAGCTTTTATCAGTTAGTCAAATTTCTTAAAATTAATTATGTAGCATTGAATAAAATGTCAGAGCAAATTGCTAGGCAAATGGCGAATAAAATGTTGGGGATAGGAGGCTGGTATCGGCTACTGCATCAAAAAGCCCATTCAGGAGAGATTCTGATAACAGAACTTCAAAAAATCTATTCAGAGACCGGCTGTAAGTTCAATATAAGGGAATGGCAACAACTTAATGAGTTAGCAACAAAAGCACTTAGAGGGGCTAATTATAAAAGGATGAATTTTTTATCTAGATGGCGTGCCTATTACACACCTCTTAAATTGCATAAGATGTTTCCAACAAACCCATACCAATGTTTTAGATGTAATATTCAGCATAAGGGTGGATGGGTACATATTTTTTATGAATGTAATAAGTTACGATTTTTTTGGGATGAGATCTTTGATAAGATCTCATCATATCTGTCTTGGAATATTCAACCATTGGTTATGCTGGTTTTATTTGGCACTTCGGGGAGGTGAAAGAGCTTACTAAATATCAGCAGTATTTTATATTCATTGCCATAGCTGTGGCAAGATCATTAGTCCTACAAAATTGGAAAACAGATAAACAACCCAAGATAGACCATTGGCTTAATAAAATGAATAGAACTTTCAGGTTTGAGGAGGCTTATGCGAGAAGGGTTGGAGCAACCAAAAGATTTAGAGCTATCTGGCATGAATACTCTGAACAAGTTGAGAGGGAAGGAGAAAGATTTTAGAAAACAAGGTATTTTAGAGTCTCTAACCTTCGCACAACCAAATAAGCCAGGTCAGAATAACTATATTAGTATTATGCTGGTGATAGTAGAGGGGCAAGGTGACTAAAATCTAGTTTTAATATTTTGCACTTTATTTGATAACTGCTGCTATGTTCCATCTTGCACTTTAAAAAGCTTCTATTTATTAGCTTTTTTATGATATCTTGTTTAAGAGCTGCTCTTATTAGCATTTTTGCACTTTGGATTATTGTATTCCCCTTTATTTTTCAAATATAAGAGCCATGATACTTCTTGGCTGTTTTATTTAAGCTTCAAGTACTTGTACATTATTTAAGAACTGCTATTAATTATCTGAAGGTCTTTTATGGTATTAATGCTAGTTTGATATGATATTTTTATTATGAATTGTTGCTTTAAAGTAGCGTTTGTTTGTATCTAATTAACTCACGCCATGCTAGTCTATATCTTTTTGGTCTGGAAAATGCACTCTCAATATTTATTTTTCCTGCCTTAGCTCTGGTTATAGTATCGTATATTAATAAGATAAAAGCTATTACTAATTAATTATGCGTAATCTAGATGATGTCATGTGTTTTGAATGTATAATTGTTGTTTTACTACTTTCTTGTTCAAATAAAAGATATTTAAAAAAAAAAATAAAAAAAACATATTTCCTCTGATGAGAGTTGTGGAATAAGAGCAGTTGCCCACGATTTCTTTTTGGGTGTAGTTACCAATTGATGCATGGTTACTGGTGATGTGTAGGGGGATAAAATAGATCACATGAGTAGGGCTGAAATGTTTATATTTGCTATATTTCCTACTCTCTATTGTCCAGTGGACCGCCTTTCCTGACATAGCTATAGGTCAAATTTCCCCAACTCTCTTGGGTGCGCCCCAACAGGTATCATTAGAGCTGGCAATGATGTAGAAGAATAAACTTACCAGGAGTCCTGTCTGTACCCACCACTTAATAACATCTCTATGCACAGAAAGTTTCTCTACCTCAATGTCCACCCTTCTTCTACTGCACCTTCTGGATGTATGTCGTTACAACGCACACTTTTACAACGCATGCACTTACAACGCATTTTTTACAACGCAAAATCCATTACAACGCATGACATTACAACGCATGACACTACAACGCATTTTTAAAAACTACCTTTACAACGCATTTCCATTACAACGCATACTACCTTTACAACGCATACCATTACAACGCATAATATTAAATTGCATTTAAGGTAAGTTTTAGATAGTATAGGGGTAAAAATTACTATTCTAACTCCAGGGGGTGCAACATTAGGGTAAGTGTTGGATAGTATAGGGGTAAAAATTACTATTCTAACTCCAGGGGGTGCAACAGTAGAGTAAGTGTTGGATAGTATAGGGGTAAAAATTACTATTCTAACTCCAGGGGGTTCAACAGTAGAGTAAGTGTTGGATAGTATAGGGGTAAAAATTACTATTCTAACTCCAGGGGGTGCAACAGTAGGGTAAGTGTTGGATAGTATAGGGGTAAAAATTACTATTCTAACTCCAGGGGGTGCAACAGTAGGGTAAGTGTTGGATAGTATAGGGGTAAAAATTACTATTCTAACTCCAGGGGGTGCAACAGTAGGGTAAGTGTTGGATAGTATAGGGGTAAAAATTACTATTCTAACTCCAGGGGGTGCAACAGTAGGGTAAGTGTTGGATAGTATAGGGGTAAAAATTACTATTCTAACTCCAGGGGATGCAACAGTAGGGTAAGTGTTGGATAGTATAGGGGTAAAAATTACTATTCTAACTCCAGGGGGTGCAACAGTAGGGTAAGTGTTGGATAGTATAGGGGTAAAAATTACTATTCTAACTCCAGGGGGTGCAACAGTAGGGTAAGTGTTGGATAGTATAGGGGTAAAAATTACTATTCTAACTCCAGGGGGTGCAACAGTAGGGTAAGTGTTGGATAGTGTAGTGTAATATTATGCGTTGTAATGGTATGCGTTGTAATGGTAGTATGCGTTGTAATGGAATGCGTTGTAAAGGTAGTTTTTAAAAATGTGTTGTAGTGTCATGCGTTGTAATGTCATGCGTTGTAATGGATTTTGCGTTGTAAAAAATGCGTTGTAAGTGTAGTGCGTTGTAAAAGTTGCGTTGTAAAGGTTGTTCCCCGCACCTTCTGGATGGGTTGTATAACACATTAAGGGCTTATAGAATTAGGCTACTGTGCAGTAACATAAACCAGATTTAAGGGATGAATTAGAACTGTAAAACGTGTAACAGAAACATCTGACCAGTGACGGCCCGTGTAGGGCGTTTTACCGGGGCGGTGACGTGGCGCAGAGGAGGGACAGGGTGGGGGGTTGCAAAATGCGGCATACGGCCGAGTTCAGGTAAGTTACGAAAAAAATTAATAAAACGAATTTCGTTGCGCGCGCTGCATCGCCAAATCGGACGTTTGCAACATTTTGCAACCCCCCCACCCTGCCCCTCCTCTGCGCCACGTCACCGCCCCGGTAAAACGCCCTACACGGGCCGTCACTGCATCTGACTGCGGCCTTTTATCCTGTGCAGGGCATCTGCAAATTCTTCCCTTGAATTCAATGGGCACACTACCTCATCATGGGTGAAAATATCTCCAGCTCAGAAAATTCCCACAAGGCTGTCTCTTTGAGACCAAGCTGGCATCATCTCATATGGTTGCAAGTGTTTACAGAAGTTATCTGTAGTAGCTCTGCTTGGATGGATTGCTGTGTGCTTGAATTTACAGTTGAATAGCTTCATTCCATCATTCTCATTTTCCTTCTCAAGCATCTCTGTGGATGTTATTATGATGTTGAATGCCACAGGACACAATTCCTGCCATTTCACCCTGTCCTCTCACAACTCAATATTGTTAGGTATATTTTGTTTGTGAAGCATTTAAACCTCCACTGTCCCACCTTTATGATGTCCTCTTCCTGATGCCACCAGCTGAAAGATTAGTCCTTTGCGGATTGAATGTGTGCCATACTGCCTGTGTTAAAGAGTTTATTTGCACAAGACAGCCTCCTCACACTGCTGACATCATAGATTGCGGAGTGGGAAGCACCTTCGTATGCAAACAACACTCCCTCATGTGGTCTCAATGCTAGCAATCTCTTTGTAGGTTCCAGAGGATGTAATTTTCCCTTTGTCTTCATTTAGACAGCTTTTCACTTTTTTTAGCGGTTGCCAGAAAATTCCACATGACTGGCGTAGTTCGTGGAGTTTTGTCCAATCCGTGCTAAGCGAGCATCTTGGAGTTTCGGCAAAACTCTGCCAAGCACCATGTGTCAGAGTTTTCTCTGGCGCACAGCTTGCCAATGTTAAGTTGGCGAGAGTGAGCGAGAATTTGCATCCCCTAATGCTTCAGAGTTCTAGAATACCTCCCGGCAAGATTTTCTCAATGCGGGCAGTCACAAAAGTTTGCGACCATTCACGTTGAGAAAGTTGCCACTTGAGTACAAAATCTACTTGAGCAACAGAAAAAAGCAGCACCCTCTGGTGCATTGCCTGGTGCCGTTCATGCTGATTTTACAGTTCGGAACAAGCTCCTGGCGCTCAAAATAAGTGCGAGCAGGGGGTTGTGCCGGATTTTGCCTGCTCGTGGAACTCCACAGAAACTCATGGAGTTTTTATGTAACTCCCCAGAATTCGGCAATGTAAAACCCAATGAGCTCCACCCACCCCTACTTTTTTCTTTCTGGCTTGTTTGAGCTTGATATCCTAAAGCCCATAAGGCCTTCCTCACTGAATCACTAGAATAAAATGTACACACTTCTGGGCCACTGCAAATTTACTCACCCTAAGGACCCCTGAAAAGTCAATACTGTGGGCCAGATTTACTAAAAGTTTGCATCAGGTTAAAGTCACACGAAATGCAGCAAATTGCTTTAACCTCTTATATGTGTGTTTACTTTCCAGTTCAAAAGTTATTTCATGCTGGAAAGGTGCCTTTTTTCAGCGTAAATAGCGCTTTGCACTGCTTTGTTCCAATTTGCATCAAAGGGTTATAACTTTGACGTATCTTTGGTGGATCAGGCCTAGCACCCACAGTTTTTGACACAACACTCGATCTACTAAGATTGCTAAACGGGCTTTTTGTCAAGATAGGCTTTCTGCATAAATCCTACGCTAAAAATCAAGCACACACCTCTGCACAAATGTGCAAAGGTTGTGCTTGGTGCTAGGCAGCCTGTTTGTATGCCAGTGCAGGGGTAGTAAGTAGTAGCAAGCCATTTATTATACTTATATATGTATAAAAAATATATGTTTTGGACTGTCTGTGAATGACATGTCTGAACAGAGAATATTTGAACAAATAGGAGCCAATAACACTATTATGTTCTCCATCACTGGCAAGAAACTATTGGGAAATTTTAATACTAACAGCCAGTAAGTCTAAGTCACCAACCCAGCACTCGTGGTTCAAATTTGGCATCTTTTGGAATAAGTGTGAATTGAGAGATAGGTTAAACTCTGTTGGATTTGTCAGAGACTTTTTTCTTTTTAATTCAATTTGTTTTATTAAAGTTTGCAAACAGAATCAGACAGTGGCAAAATAAATAAACATACAATTAGAGAGGTGGGTTACAATGAGGGGGAAGGGAAAAGCTGTGCATAAGCGGAGTCATTATATAGAGATTGATAGAGATCACTTCTTTACAGATGAATAAATACAAATACATATAGGTGTAAATATCACATCCTAAGGGTGTTTTTGAAATTATTCTTGATTTGGTATACAGACGTATGGACTCAATAAGGGTACGATGTGAATGATGCATTACACAGACATCGAATCAGTAATACCAGTACAACAAGGGTACATTCATACATTTTCATAGAAATCTTACACTTTCGAATGAGTCTTACATCAACGATACATATAAAACATTCTTGGTACGGCTGATCAAAAATGTAACCTAAATAATTCACCTTGATGTCTGTGATATACTGAGGTCCTTGACCCTGTTCAGACATTTATGCCACTTAAAATAGGTTGTATATGGTATGGTTATATGGTAGTATAGTTCTAGAAGTTTTCCAATGTATATATAAGATGCGCACACGTGTGAATAAAAAGAGATTGTCTCACGAGTTAGAGGGAAGATAGCAACTTGGATGACATTGTGAGCTAGTATAATATTTGTGGGAGTGTGTTTTATTGGTTGTGAAAGGTAGAATTACAGAAGGAGAAGTATCCTTCTTAGAGGAAATTCCACGGAGGATCGTGAGTGAAGGCTCTGGCGTCCAGAGAGTTCCATATTGAACCTCGGGAGGCGCGCCACGAAGAGAGCTGTAGTGCAATATTATTGGCTCCTCTAAGGAAAGTAATCTACTCCTGCCACATAGAGAAGGAGATCGCTTTAAAGTTTTTCTAGTAATTCAGTATCAGCTTGCAAGCCAAAGTGATCATTAGATCTAGTAAGTGACAGTCATTGTCATTCTTGAGTTGAGGGCCCAGAGGGCTCTGAATAATGTATGAAAATTCTTTTGTGGGATGAATATTTAGGGTATGTTTGACGCAGTCTAGTATTTTAATACAGATGTTTCGCAGGAGGGGACATTCATTCGCATGTGTGCTAGGGAGCCCTCTTGCTTATAACAGCTCCAGCAGTTGGGTTCTTGTTTGAGACCAAAGCCTGGCAAGGTCCAGTATGTTCTGTTTATTACCATATATTTAGTTTGTGATAAAATAAGGGAAATTTTTTTTGTGAAAAGGAAGATTTGTTGACGGCGATCCAGTCAAAAGGAATATCTTTCGTGTTCGATTCAGCTTCCCATTTTCGATATTTTCGTATTGGACTTTTATTTCGGTTCAGTAGGAGGATTTTGTATATGCTGGAGACCAAGTGTCCTGCCTTGAGTAGGCGACCAAGAAAGGTGGTGAGAGATGGGGTGGCCCAGAGAGATTCTTTTTAGTAATCCTTACTTTAAGTTGCTAGAATATATAAAAATCTAAGTTTTCGAGATTGAAATGGTTTTGCAAACACGAGAATGGTAGCAGAGAGGTACCTTCAAAGATGTCTTGTACTAGAGTACAGTTAGGAAGGAACATCAAAAAATAGAGTCCATGAAATCTTTCCTTCAGGTTTCAGTAACCTTTTATTTTTTCAAATTCATCAACGAGTTGCTTCAATCGACAATACAAAATCGATTTGTAGATCAAAGTTGCATTTTCTATAGATCAACAGCCTTTCTGCCTACGCGTTTCGTCCTTCCCTTAGGACTTCATCAGGGCTGTAATAATAAACAAACAAACATACAATTTACACCCGATTTTCACAATATACCAAAACCATGTGATGCAACAAACATTTAGTTTAAATGACCTGATTCTAATACAGACACTTCCTATACTAATGATATATAGCACCCCTCACCAAATGAAAAAGGAAACAGTGACTTCTATAAACTTAATAAATTAACAGTTTCCAATAAACTATAGTAATGCTTGTTAAACTTCACACACCTTGTATTTTAGAGAGAAGAATTCTCTTCTTTTTCTAAACATCGAATACTTTGTGTCATAAATTTGCGGCGCGCAACCAGATATCTGTAGTAAATGGGAAATGAAACATGTATTGAAAATTCTCTTCTCCATTTAGTTTAAAAAGAATTCATCCATCTCCCTTTCTTACATATTAGAAAATCACATGCCCTAACGTTACTAATTGAACCAGTGTAACCTGATATATGATCTTATGTCTACATAAATACATACATAATTATTATGTTCTTATAATAAAGATCCCTCTTCTTGTTCTGAAAATGAAATATTACTGGTCCCTAATTAACAGCGTGCCCCCAAATCTCTGTGATGGATGAGGAATAATACCTGTCTTAAACATTAATATCATAGATAGTTTCCAATTAAGGCTACTCAAGAACTCCTTACTTTTATATTAACAAAGATCGCACCAACCTAAATTGATCTTTAATATAGAAACGTCTCACACCTAATTCCTTATTAAGTCTCTAAACAATAATATGAAAACAAAAGGTCCCCATTGAATTAGTACCTAGCAGTATTTACTAAAATCGGGAGGTGAACACTGAGAAAGCTCAAACCTACCTTGAATTCCATCAATTCTTATTTCTCATAATTTCTTCAATACTCCTCTTTTCACTATGTTCAAAAGATAACCACTGTGTAAAAAATCAAAATCCAAGAACCAAATAATTAATCACAATACTGCCACCCAAAAATATTATTCAACTAGACTGTTTTTAGCTAAAGTCATCCATTACCTCAACTACTGTCATTCGAGATATCAAAACATATCTTAAAAATAATCAATTATTATTTCTATGGAATGGAATTATCCCCAACTCGGTCTTGAACACCCAAACTTTCAAATTTTCACAAGGTGTAAGACAAGAGTTTTCCACACCTACCAATTACGCCACTGATCAGACTTATCCACTAGTCAGTTCACGGTTGAAATATCCCATCAACATTTTATTCTCAAAAACATACTGAATCTGTTAACTGACAGTCAAGAGTTCGAAACATACCTTAAAAATAATCAATTATTATTTTTCTGAAATCCTTCAGTCCTCCTCCTTTCGCTAAGTTCAAAATCTTTCACTCTGCGACAAAAAAAGCACAAAGTTCCAAAGAAAGACTATTAGTCCCTCCACTTTTAATAAAGATAATGTTATATTTTACTGTTATGAGTTCAAGCTATCCCCTAACAAAAACTACTAGCAGTCGACCTTCCCATAATCTTAATCACCTATCAGTCTTATTTCACAGCGATCCTCTCTCCTGCCGCGGGCCCGATAAATCCCAAGCGGTAATCGTCTCTGGATGCTACTCTCTATTTAAACCTGTTTACTGACCAATCACATTAAAGCAATGAAATTTGAGCCAATCACACTCTAGAAATACTATCCCACTGATTACCATACTACTGCTTCCATTCTGGTTAGCCATCGTGAACCAGCCAAAAAAAGTGATTGTTTTAGCTAAAATTGAGGTTTTCAGGGGATTCTGGGTAAGGAAACGTTGGGGGATCCACGCAAGCCATACTTCCCTGGAAGCCCCCGGGTGTCTAGTTTTCAGAAATGTATGGGTTTGGTAGGTTTCCCTAGATGGCCGCCGTGCCCCGGGCCAAAAACCCAAGAGACCCCCCTTGCAAAACCAGGTGGTTTTGAGATAGGCAATGTTGATGTCGCATCACTACGTTTTGGGCCCTTGCCTGTCGCGGGTACTTGGGCCTCCCACACAAGTGAGGCACCATTTTTACCGAGAGACCCAGGGGAATGCTGGGAGGTGTGAAATTTGAGTGAGCCCGGTGATGCCACAACTTTGCCACACAAAAAAGTGTGAAAAAAGTGATTTTTTCAGCTAAAATTGAGGTTTGCAGGGGATTCTGGGTAAGGAAACATTGGGGGATCCACGCAAGCCATACCTCCCTGGAAGCCCCCGGGTGTCTAGTTTTCAGAAATGTATGGGTTTTGTAGGTTTCCCTAGATGGCCGCCGTGCCCCGGGCCAAAAACCCAAGAGACCCCCCTTGCAAAACCAGGTGGTTTTGAGATAGGAAATGTTAATGTCGCATCACTACGTTTTGGGCCCTTGCCTGTCGCGGGTACTTGGGCCTCCCACACAAGTGAGGCACCATTTTTACCGGGAGACCCAGGGGAATGCTGGGAGGTGTGAAATTTGAGTGAGCCCGGTGATGCCACAACTTTCCCACACAAAAAAGTGTGAAAAAGTGATTTTTTCAGCTAAAATTGAGGTTTGCAGGGGATTCTGGGTAAGGAAACGTTGGGGGATCCACACAAGCCATACCTCCCTGGAAGCCCCCAGGTGTCTAGTTTTCAGAAATGTATGGGTTTGGTAGGTTTCCCTAGATGGCCGCCGTGCCCCGGGCCAAAAACCCAAGAGACCCCCTTGCAAAACCAGGTGGTTTTGAGATAGGCAATGTTGATGTCGCATCACTACGTTTTGGGCCCTTGCCTGTCGCGGGTACTTGGGCCTCCCACACAAGTGAGGCACCATTTTTACCGGGAGACCCAGGGGAATGCTGGGAGGTGTGAAATTTGAGTGAGCCCGGTGATGCCACAACTTTCCCACACAAAACAGTGTGAAAAAAGTGATTTTTTCAGCTAAAATTGAGGTTTGCAGGGGATGCTGGGTAAGGAAACGTTGGGGGATCCACGCAAGCCATACCTCCCTGGAAGCCCCCAGGTGTCTAGTTTTCAGAAATGTATGGGTTTGGTAGGTTTCCCTAGATGGCCGCCGTGCCCCGGGCCAAAAACCCAAGAGACCCCCCTTGCAAAACCAGGTGGTTTTGAGATAGGCAATGTTGATGTCACATCACTACGTTTTGGGCCCTTGCCTGTCGCGGGTACTTGGGCCTCCCACACAAGTGAGGCACCATTTTTACCAGGAGACCCATGGGAACGCTGGGAGGTGAGAAATTTGAGTGAGCCCGGTGATGCCACAACTTTCCCACACAAAAAAGTGTGAAAAAGGTGACTTTTTCAGCTAAAATTGTGGTTTGCAGGGGATTCTGGGTAAGGAAACGTTGGGGGATCCGCGCAAGCCATACCTCCCTGGAAGCCCCCGGGTGTCTAGTTTTCAGAAATGTATGGGTTTGGTAGGTTTCCCTAGATGGCCGCCGTGCCCCGGGCCAAAAACCCAAGAGACCCCCCTTGCAAAACCAGGTGGTTTTGAGATAGGCAATGTTGATGTCGCATCACTACGTTTTGGGCCCTTGCCTGTCGCGGGTACTTGGGCCTCCCACACAAGTGAGGCACCATTTTTACCGGGAGACCCAGGGGAACGCTGGGAGGTGGGAAATTTGAGTGAGCCCGGTGATGCCACAACTTTCCCACACAAAAAAGTGTGAAAAAAGTGATTTTTTCAGCTAAAATTGAGGTTTGCAGGGGATTCTGGGTAAGGAAACGTTGGGGGATCCGCGCAAGCCATACCTCCCTGGAAGCCCCCAGGTGTCTAGTTTTCAGAAATGTATGGGTTTGGTAGGTTTCCCTAGATGGCCGCCGTGCCCCGGGCCAAAAACCCAAGAGACCCCCCTTGCAAAACCAGGTGGTTTTAAGATAGGCAATGTTGATGTCGCATCACTACGTTTTGGGCCCTTGCCTGTCGCGGGTACTTGAGCCTCCCACACAAGTGAAGCACCATTTTTACAGGGAGACCCAG
The DNA here is from genome assembly GCF_964204655.1 of Triturus cristatus. Taxonomy (NCBI): domain Eukaryota; kingdom Metazoa; phylum Chordata; class Amphibia; order Caudata; family Salamandridae; genus Triturus; species Triturus cristatus. The sequence continues at coordinate 510,550,150 of NC_140580.1, read as the reverse complement.
GGGAACGCTGGGAGGTGTGAAATTTGAGTGAGCCCGGTGATGCCACAACTTTCCCACACAAAAAAGTGTGAAAAAAGTGATTTTTTCAGCTAAAGTTGAGGTTTGCGGGGGATTCTGGGTAAGGAAACGTTGGGGGATCCACGCAAGCTATACCTCCCTGGAAGCCCCAGGGTGTCTAGTTTTCAGAAATGTATGGGTTTGGCAGGTTTCCCTAGATGGCCGCCGTGCCCCCGGGCCAAAAACCCAAGAGACCCCCCTTGCAAAACCAGGTGGTTTTGAGATAGGCAATGTTGATGTCGCATCACTACGTTTTGGGCCCTTGCCTGTCGCGGGTACTTGGGCCTCCCACACAAGTGAGGCACCATTTTTACTGGGAGACCCAGGGGAACGCTGGGAGGTGGGAAATTTGAGTGAGCCCGGTGATGCCACAACTTTCCCACACAAAAAAAGTGTGAAAAAAGTGCTTTTTTCAGGTAAATTTGAGGTTTGCGGGGGATTCTGGGTAAGGAAACATTGGGGGATCCACGCAAGCCATACCTCCCTGGAAGCCCCCGGGTGTCTTGTTTTCAGAAATGTATGGGTTTGGTAGGTTTCCCTAGATGGCCGCCGTGCACCGGGCCAAAAACCCAAGAGACCCCCCTTGCAAAACCAGGTGGTTTTGAGATAGGCAATTTTGATGTCACCTCACTATGTTTTGCGCCGTTTCCTGTCGCGGGCACTAGGCCGACCCACACAAGTGAGGTACCGTTTTTCTCGTAAGACTTTAGGGAACGCGGGGTGGGTGGAAATTTGTCGATCCACGCAGATTCCGGAACTTTCCACGACAGAAATGTGTGGAAAATTTGTTTTTTTTGACAATTTTTTAGGTTTGCAAGGGATTCTGGGTAACAGACCCTGGTGGAAGCCAGTCAAGTCACCCCATCCTGGATTCCCCTGGGTGTCTAGTTTTCAAAAATGTATAGGTTTTCTAGGTTTCCCAAGGTGCCCGCAGAGCTAGGGTTCAAAAACTACAGCTAGTCATTTTTCCAAAAAAGGGTCATTTTTCACTGCGAAATTGAGGTGTGACCAGGTTGCGTTTTGCGCCGTTTCCTGTCACGGGCACTAGGCCGACCCACACAAGTGAGGTACCGTTTTTCTCGTAAGACTTTGGGGAACGCGGGGTGGGTGGAAATTTGTGGATCCACGCAGATTCGGGAACTTTCCACAACAGAAATGTGGGGAAAATGTGTTTTTTTGGACAATTTTTTAGGTTTGCAAGGGATTCTGGGTAACAGACCCTGGTGGGAGGCAGTCAAGTCACCCCATCCTGGATTCCCCTGGGTGTCTAGTTTTCAAAAATGTATAGGTTTGCTAGGTTTCCCAAGGTGCCCGCAGAGCTAGGGTTCAAAAACTAGAGCTAGGCACTTTGCAAAAAAAGGGTAATTTTGCATTGTGAAAATGTGGTGTGACCACGTTGCGTTTTGTGCCGTTTCCTGTCGTGGGCACTATGCCTACCCACACAAGTGAGGTACCTTTTATCGGGAGACTTAGGGTAATTCAGATTTGTAAAGGAACTGTTATTATCTATTGACTTTCCATGCATTTCTGCTTTCCAAATGAAAGATATTGTGTAAAAAAGAAGTCATTCTAAAAAATGACTGATAATTCTCATGCTAGTATGAGTATTCCCAATTTCAGAAATGCGCAAATATCTACTGTTTCTAAACTCTATATTTTGTTCCCATTTCAGAAATACATAGGTGTCTTTCATACCGATTTTTCCATGTACACTTTTTTACAGAATAATTACTATATACCCGGTACATAATAAAAAACCATTGCAAGTTACTACTCAGTTTTTGGCTCTGGGTTCATCGGGTTCTTGGTGAACCTACAAGTCCTATATATCCCCACAACCAGTAATGTCCAGCGGATGCAACGGTATATTGCTTTCAAAGAGCTGTCATAATTAGAAGAAGTTACAGGTGAAAACGTTGACACAAAAGGCTGTTTTTTTCAACTAAATTTCAATTTATCCTACATTTAACGGTTTGTTTCTATAAAAAAACCTTGATGGATCTACACAAATGACCCCTTGCTGAATTCAGAATGTTGTCTTCTTTTCGAAAATGTATAGCTTTCCAGGATCCACTATTGCTTTTGTACCCATTTCTGCCACTAACTGGAAGGAGGTCAAAAGCACAAAAAATTGCAAAAATAGGCTATGTCCCAGAAAAATGCCAAAACTGTGTAAAAAATGTTGGGTTTCTGACAAAAGTCAAGTATCCCCGAAAAGCTGGGACAATGGTGATTTCAACCCCACAAACCCTTTTTTGATAACATTTGCAGGGAAAAACCCAGATGCTTTCATTTGCAGCCTGTTTTTCTAATTTTTCCAAAAAAAACCAAAGTTTTGCTGTATTTTGGCTCTTTTCTGTGACCCCTCCAGGGGAATCCACAAACCCCGAGTACCTTTAGAATCCCCATGATGTTGGAAGAAAAGGACGCAAATTTGGCGTGGCTACCTAATGCGGTCAAAAAGTTACAGGGGCCTAAGCGCGCACTATCCCGAATAGCCAAAAAAAGGCCTGGCACAGGAGGGGGAAAAGTCCTGGCAGCGAAGGGGTTAATGATGAGATATTATCAGATCAAAGTAGGATTCAAGCAATTAGAGAGACAATTCATAACTTTCTTGATGAAAACAAAGCTGGTGTGACATCGGACCTTACAAGATGGGATCAGTTTTAGATCAAAAGCTAACAAAGAAGCCAAATTGCTGACTTAGAAAAAGTGCATAATACTAATAAAGACAATAACACTCTCAACAAAATCCTTAATAAGAAATATGAATATAACAAAATCATAAGTAACCAGGCGGGGATAGGGGTCAATAAACAAAACAGCATCAAATTATGCGAACCAAACAGGGCAGGCAAATCCCTAGCATCCTAAGATGGGAACATGAACACTAATCCTAATAAGATAGCTGATATCTTCAAAGATTTTTACAAGAATTTAAAGGAGGAAAATGCTAATGTAAATCACTTGAAGTGCCATGATTATGTAAGTGCTATCACTCTTTCTAGCCTCACGGAACTAGAAAAAACCTCAATTAATGGTCCGATCACAGATAGCGAAATCATGATGGCGATCAATAAACTGAAATCTGGAAAAGCCCCAGGACCCAATGGGTTTAATGCCAATTTTTTTAAAACCTTTTCCTCGTTCCTAGTTCCACCACTAATGAAACTCTTTGATCACTTCTCAGAAACTAGACGGGTAACGGGCACTCCAGCTGAAGCAATCATAACTGTTCTGCCCAAAGAAGGTAAAGATCCTCTCTTACCTAAAAACTACAGCCCGATATCGTTAATAAATCTCGATTGCAAGATCTATGCCGCAATCCTCTCCAAAAGGGTGCAACAATACATCTCTAAACTAATAAATCCATCACAGGTGGGCTTCCTGAAACACAGGCTCTCTAGTGACAATACACATTTTATTATATCACCCACAGTAGCCATCACATTAGAAGCAGAAAAAGCCTTTGATAAGGTAGACTGGAGATATCTAAAGGCTGTTCTGGAGAAATTATTTTGAGTAGATCCTGCCCAGTGCTGCCACTATGGTGGAAAACGGGAGGGGTACTATAAGAGACTGTTTGTGACTCGGTATCACTATATTTTGAAAAGTAGCCTTGTCCTGAAGCTTTAAGGGTGTTAATTTAGAAGGGGCTTATGTCTTTTTGTGCATGTCTGACACAGCATCTTTCAAAGATGTTTGTGTTTTTTGGGCAACTCACGGTCTAATGGTGTTCATGTACAATCTAAAATAAAGTTGAATTGAAACCGATGTATTTGTCAGTCCCGTATCTTTCACGGAGAGAAAATGGCCTTCATACTGAGTCATCTTCTCTTTTGCACACTGCTGAAATGTTCAAATACTGAATGAGTTATCAAACATCTGATGGGCAAACACTTGTAATAAAACATACCAGCTGCACCAAACCCAAATATTTAGCAGCTATAATGGTGACACAGCAGGAGCATCAATTCTATGTCAGGACTGGAGATGAGGATTATGCTAATCTTTCTTCACTGATAGCAGCCATTTTAAGAAACACCTTAACAAAACCACAATTCCCATGATGCCTTGGGAATTTCAACAAACAAAAAACAATAGAGTTCAGCATGGTGACAGTGTCTTCCTTGAGCCAATCAGGAGCCTGCAGAACCAGATATAGTCCATCAATGCTGTCCACCCATCCTCTTTCTTCGCTGCTACGCAGCCAGAGATAAGTGCTGAATCTATTTCATAGTCATTGTGTTGTTCTGATGTATTTTATTCATGCCGTGTACAAATCAGTATTGCTGCACTGCCTTTCTAGTGTAGCACTAAGTGTATTGCTAATTTATTTCTAGTCGCAGTATATTGCTCATTTATTTCTAGTTGCTTCCGCGCTTCTGGGAACCAGTTTGTTTCTTTGATATTGTTTTATTTGTTGCCTCGTTATACTCCTGCACTGACGCTGATTGGTTTAGTCTGCTTTTCTGTGGTGCGGCTCTGCGGTGCATGCCTCCCACTGCTTGAGGGCGTTTAGACTGGCACCTCCGGCCATCATGAGCTCTTGGGATTCTGCACATTCTGTGCATTCCTCAGTTCCTGAGCAGCGCACTGCGGTTGGGAACCTTTGGTTATCTGAAGAGTAACGCCCTTCGTTGGAAGGGTATGTACTGCCATTAGGCAGCTTCGTGATTACGCCCTGTCTGGGTGTGTATTACAGCTAATTTGCCTACGCTTCCATGGGAGTCTGTATTATTTTAGGACGCTGTCCTACAGGGACCCTCCCAGACACTTCTCCCCCTCAAACAGTTTCTTGCAACTGGGGTGACCGGTCCATGGGGCTTGGACCCCACACGGTGAGTCTCTCACTTTCAAGTTTAGGCTGACACCCAGCCCCCCATAGCTACCACTCTGCTCGAGTGCTGTATATTGTTTGTTCCCCTTTGCGCTGCAGTGACACCAAGGGGCACTCCTGAGCATGGAACCCTTTGATAACTTCCAGCAGCAGGAGAACCCCTTGGCAGGGCTTCCCTGGGATGATGATTTTTATGATGCGGTATAGCCAAATAGCCCAGGCCTGTGACCTTAATGTGGCGTATTCCTTGTCTCCTCTCTTGACTGGGGGGCCCACCCTATCCCAGGATTCGGCACCCCAACCACCCAAGCATCCTCGCAAAGCAGGGGTGGATATCGATGCCTTTGCTAGGTTGAAACAGGCATTCTTGTTCCCACCCCCTGCAGATGATGAGCATAGGGACAAGGATGACGACGCAGGTCCGTCCCACCCCTGGCGCCCCTCCTCTCATCCCCTGGCCTAATCACACAGTACGTGGCAGGCTGCATTCTGAAGCCTCTGGAGAAGGATTCTTGGAACTGCTTGCGAGCGGAGTGCCCCCGGCCCTCCCTTGATGGAAAAGTGGGGATGACACTAGAGCTAGATACTCGGATGGCCACTTTTTTGCAACAAATGATTAAATATCCCAAAACGGGGATAGACAGATCCTGGTGGGCTTGCCACAACAAGCTCCTGGACATCCTGGGCCCTCTAAAATTCTAGACATGGCAGAAGAAGCCAAAGCATCAGGTTCCCTGATCTCTCCTGACACACTCTACACCTGAGCACAGCGGGTGATCGTGTTCCTGGGAAACGCGAATTGCGCTTTATCTACGGAGCAATGTCGCTCTTTCCTTATTAAGGCCAACCCCAAGCTGGGAGACCTGGACAATTCGGAGGCAGGGCCTATCGCGCAAGACATCTTTTTGGAGAGCCGTTTATCAAGGAGCTGGGGCATTTCATGAACACCTTCACCTTCCTTGATACGGTGCAGTCCTCCAACAAAAAGGTTTTTCACTCACTGGGTTTTCGGGGGGCCGGTCGAGGCAGGGGCCGCTCAACTGGCCAGTCCAACAACGAATATCCCTCCAGAGGTCAAGGCTCCCACCAAGGCCAGTACCAAGAACAGGCCCATTTTGGTAACTTCTATCTGACCAGAAGAAGACGGGGCAAAGGCAGAGGAGCCAGAGGAGCAGGCGTTTCCAATAATACCAGTGAGTGTCCTTACTACTTGCCGTGTAAAAATAGGGGGCCGGCTGGTGAATTTTTTCCAGGCTTGGACTTCCATCACGGGGGACGCCTGGGTTCTTCAGACGATCCAAGATAAAATTCCAGATAGAGTTCTTTGGCACCACGGTTCAGGACACTCCTCCCTGACCCATACATTTTTCCATGGAGGACGCAGGTCTGGTGGATCCCAAGGTCCAATCCCTTCTATCAAAGGGCGCTATATCCCCTACCACCCCACATTCCAGGGGGTTTATCAGCAACTTTTTTTGGTGGACAAGACAAATGGGGGTCGCCGACCAGTCATCAATCTGCGCGAATTCAACGAGTGGATCGTCTACTGTCACTTCAAGATGGAGGGGATCCACCTGTTGCGGGATATCCTCCACCCCCGGGACTGGATGGTGCGTTTGGATCTCAAAGACGCTTACCTATCGATATCAATTTAGTCTCCTGACTGGAGGTTTCTGCAGTTCCATTGGAGAAGCGAGATTTACGAATTCTCCACCATCCCCTTTTGCCTCTTGTCTGCCCCCTGGTGTTTCATGAAGGTCCTTAAGCCGGTCGTGGAGCACCTAAGGTCTCAAGGGATGAGACTCATCGTCTACCTAGATGACATCCTCATCATGGCACAATTTCCCAACCACCTGACGGTGCAGCTTCAGTGCATGGTCGACCTCTTACAACAGCTGGGCTTCGGAATCAACAAATCCAAGTCCCTCTGGTTCCCTCTCAGTGGGTGATTTTTCTGCGTTTCTCAATCAACTCCATCACTTCTACTCTCAGCCTCCAGTCATGGAAGGTCACGAAGATTCGACACAAGTTGAGACAGGCTTTGGCCAGGCCGCAAATCTCCTTGAGACAGGTGGCCCGCCTGGTAGGTCTCCTTTCCTCCTCCATTCAAGCCATCTTCCTGGGGCACCTTCATTACCGCGCCCTCCCACGCTTGAAAGGGGGAGCATTTGCACAAGGGTCTCTTGTACTCCCGGCAGGTGACCCTCTCCAGAGACGCCATGGAGGACATCAATTGGTGGACAGCCGAGTGATTTTTGGCTCCGCCCCGGACATCGTTATAGAGTACGACCCCAGCATGTTGGGTTGGGGAGCTAGATGTGGCGATTTCACTAAAGGAGGACTGTGGTCACAACACGAACAACGTTTACATATCAATTGTCTGGAGCTTCTGGCGGGCTCTTTTGCAACTCGGTGTTGGACCAAGGACACTGTACAGTCTTGCGTTCTTCTCAAGATAGAGAATGTGTCCGCTACATCAATCGTCTGGGAGGCACTCGGTCGAATGCCCTTTCTGACCTTGCCTCCAATCTTTGGCAGTACTGTCTGGAGTGCCAGATCTCACTCACAACAAAGTACCTCCCGGGTCAGAACAGTCAGATAGCGGACTTTCAGTCCTGCAATTTCCGGGATGGTAGCTTGTTGAAACTCGAAGGTGGTGTATTCTCAGACAGCGCAAAAACCAAAGGAAATGATGGACGGAGTGTTGAACATTGCAAGCACTCACCCCCAGTCAACTGATCTGGGTTTAATCCATCACCGTTCTTTAGCCCACTCTGCCACCCCAGATCTGACATGGCCATATGCAAATCAGTCTGACCCTGTGCCTCATGGGAACAGTCCAGCCCGAACTGCCAAGCCATGTCTTCCCTGGACCGGAAACAAGCTTCCTAGGACCGGTTTCTGGCATTTCAGCCGTCTTCAGCCAGGCTTGCTTGAATCCAGTGGCAAAGTGAGCAAGGGACTCACGTCTGAGCATACCCTGCCAACTTATGGCGACCAAAGCAAAAACCAAAGGAAATGATGGACAGAGTGTTGAACATTGCACGCACTCACCCCCAGTCAACTGATCTGGGTTTAATCCATCACCGTTCTTTAGCCCACTCTGCCACCCCAGATCTGACATGGCCATATGCAAATCAGTCTGACCCTGTGCCTCATGGGAACAGTCCAGCCCGAACTGCCAAGCCATGTCTTCCCTGGACCGGAAACAAGCTTCCTAGGACCGGTTTCTGGCATTTCAGCCATCTTCAGCCAGGCTTGCTTGAATCCAGTGGCAAAGTGAGCAAGGGACTCACGTCTGAGCATACCCTGCCAACTTATGGCGAACAAAGCAAAAACCAAAGGAAATGATGGACGGAGTGTTGAACATTGCAAGCACTCACCCCCAGTCAACTGATCTGGGTTTAATCCATCACCGTTCTTTAGCCCACTCTGCCACCCCAGATCTGACATGGCTATATGCAAATCAGTCTGACCCTGTGCCTCATGGGAACAGTCCAGCCCGAACTGCCAAGCAATGTCTTCCCTGGACCGGAAACAAGCTTCCTAGGACTGGTTTCTGGCATTTCAGCCGTCTTCAGCCAGGCTTGTTTGAATCCAGTGGCAAAGTGAGCAAGGGACTCACGTCTGAGCATACCCTGCCAACTTATGGCGAACAAAGCAAAAAACAAAGGAAATGATGGACGGAGTGTTGAACATTGCAAGCACTCACCCCCAGTCAACTGATCTGGGTTTAATCCATCACCGTTCTTTAGCCCACTCTGCCACCCCAGATCTGACATGGCCATATGCAAATCAGTCTGACCCTGTGCCTCATGGGAACAGTCCAGCCCGAACTGCCAAGCCATGTCTTCCCTGGACCGGAAACAAGCTTCCTAGGACCGGTTTCTGGCATTTCAGCCGTCTTCAGCCAGGCTTGTTTGAATCCAGTGGCAAAGTGAGCAAGGGACTCACGTCTGAGCATACCCTGCCAACTTATGGCGAACAAAGCAAAAAACAAAGGAAATGATGGACGGAGTGTTGAACATTGCAAGCACTCACCCCCAGTCAACTGATCTGGGTTTAATCCATCACCGTTCTTTAGCCCACTCTGCCACCCCAGATCTGACATGGCCATATGCAAATCAGTCTGACCCTGTGCCTCATGGGAACAGTCCAGCCCGAACTGCCAAGCCATGTCTTCCCTGGACCGGAAACAAGCTTCCTAGGACCGGTTTCTGGCATTTCAGCCGTCTTCAGCCAGGCTTGCTTGAATCCAGTGGCAAAGTGAGCAAGGGACTCACGTCTGAGCATACCCTGCCAACTTATGGCGAACAAAGCAAAAACCAAAGGGAATGATGGACGGAGTGTTGAACATTGCAAGCACTCACCCCCAGTCAACTGATCTGGGTTTAATCCATCACCGTTCTTTAGCCCACTCTGCCACCCCAGATCTGACATGGCCATATGCAAATCAGTCTGACCCTGTGCCTCATGGGAACAGTCCAGCCCGAACTGCCAAGCCATGTCTTCCCTGGACCGGAAACAAGCTTCCTAGGACCGGTTTCTGGTATTCTCAGACATCCAAGCCAAATGGGGTCCTTTCACGGGGGATAATTTTTTGCCTCCCACCTGGATCATCAGCTTCCCAGATTTTTCAGTTGGAGGCCAGATCCTCTGGCAGCAGCCACAGATGCGTTTCTCCAGGACTGGAGAGAGGAGAAGGGTTATGCCTTTCCCCTATTCGCCATGATTACGAGAGCCTCGGCGCAAGTCCACCTGCAGAAATCGGATGAGGTTCTAGTCACGCCAATTCGGAGTTCTCAAGTCTGGTTTCCAGTTCTTCTGGAACTTCATTGGGATTTTCCAATCCTCTCCCCCTGTTTCCAGAGCTGCTTCTCAACCCAGCTCAGTGACCAAATACCCTTATTCTGCAAGGGTCTCTTGTTCTCATGTCGTAGCGGATTACCGGGGACAATGGGCGGTCCCGGCCTTTCGGAAGGCTGCTGAAAACTTAATGTCCAAAGCCTGGGCAGACAGCACTGCAAAGCACTAGAAATTTACTTGGCAGAGATGGTCCCATTGGTGTCTGCGACGGGACCTCGATCCCATGGCAGCAGATGTGATACATGTCATGAATTTCCTAGCCGCGTTGGCGGTGGAAGGGTTGGCATATAGATTGATAAATACCTTCCGCTCTGCAATTTTGGCAGGTCATGCTGTGGTGGAAGGCTCTCCGGTGGGGGAGCACCCATTGGTATGTCCTCTTTTGTGGGGATTTCATCTCTCCCTTCCTCCGAAACCCAGATGTTCCGCTCTCTGGAAGATGAACCTGGTCTTGATTCTGTTTCTTTCATGGCAACCGAATAGGTTTCTTTCCAAGAAAGCGCTTTTGCAAAACTAGCTATGCTTCTTTGTCTGGTGTCTTGTAGACAAGTTTCAGATGCCCGGGCCTTGGATGTCACCATTGGGATCTCTACCCCTTCAGAAGTAACCTTTCAAGTCTGAAGACGGACCAAGTGTGGCACGAGGGGGATCTCATACCCAGCTTTCCCAGAATCGCAAAAACTGTGTGTCGTGGCATGCCTTAAGGCTTATGAGTAGATGTCAGAAGAGTTTCATCCTCCTGGGGAGTGTCACCTTCTGATTACCCTGAGGAAAACTCACAGGACAGTGTCCTCCCCCAAGATTGCCCACTGGGTACGGTGGGTGATGCAGGAAGCAGGTATTGATCTGCGTTTGTTCAGAGCCCACTCCATGCATGGGATGATGGCTTCCAAAGCTTTCGCATTAGGGGCCCGACTTGAAGATATTTTGACTGCGGCAGACTGGCCCTCGGACTCGACCTTTAAGAGGTTTTACTTCAAGCCAGTGCTGCATATGGCCCAACTGGTGGTAATTAAGCTTTGAACTAGCATAATCCTTGCCTCTGGTCCTGACATAGAATGAAAAATTTCCTAGCTATCATAATGGAAAGTTTCAATTCTATTAAGGACACAGAGGCGAGGATTATCCCACCCTTTGGAGTTACCACAATTCATGTGGTTGGATCCCTCCCTACTTCAGTAAGTAACTTGTTTCGATTGGCCTTGGTTGCTTATTTGCACTATTAAAGATGCGTTTTCCTATGCAATGGTTGTAGCTCTTTGCTTTTCATTTACAGGTTTTAAACCTTAACCATGGCAGGGTTCTAATTTGCCCTCTTTGTTTCAGGAATGGATACGAATAAACAGGATGCTTAAAAGTATGGATTTGGCTGACTACGCATGACGAAAGAGGATGGGTGGACAGCGTTGATGGACTATATCTGGTTGGCTAAAGGAAGAGACTTTCACCATGTTGAACTCTATTGTTTTTTGTTTGTTGAAATTACCAAGGCATCATGGGTATTGTAATTTTGTTAAGGTGTTTCTAAAATGGCTGCTATCATTAAAATTTAAGAAAGATGAGCATAATCCTCACCCCACATCCTTAATAGAATTGAACTTTCCGTTACGATAGCTAGGACATTTTTCATTCTGCACTGACATCAACTTCGGAGACAGTGCCAACAATTCTCTTAGCTGCTTACAAGTTCAAGCGCTGGGAAACCGTACGAGGTCACTGCTGCACAAAGCGAGGTGCTCTTGATTCATTCATTGACATTCTTGGACAATTCATATGAAACGAGATCGCTTTCCTCTTCTCTAATTTATGACTAACAAACTGCGCCCTCGGTGAATGTTGTGGGTTCGGTTTTAGTGACCACAGAACAAATGGGAAAAGGGTAGGAGTAATTATTTTCATGTCTTCGGAAACATTTCCTTTTACACAAAGTGTGACTAGTTCGATGTACACGTGATGCTTTTACTGGTTGTGTTTTTTTATAGGACAGTGCCTTCTTTTCTGGTATGTGGCTGATTTCGCTAATCCACTTTCTCTTCGCTTCCAGGCTTCGGTGGAGAGACTACTTTTTTGGACTTTTTTCAGTCATTTGTACTTTGCAAGTGACTCTTCCCACTCTTTCTACCTCATGATATGGACCTTGACATTCTGACAACATTTGTGGTCACTGGTGGAGATCAAAACCTGGTCTAGTGGTAGTAACTGTCACCATTCAGTTTTTTATTATATTAAGCCTGTTGTTGTTGCTTTGCCTTATCTAAACTGCCATATCACTGACTTTTCCTAGTCCCTTTTTTAACTCTGTGATGTATTCTAGTAAGATTATCTCCCCCATTAGTCTTTAGATATTTCTAATAAGGTTTGTGGCTTCCTTCCAAACATTAATTGGAACAGGAGAACAGCACAGTATAAGCTAGCTTGGGTTTGATTAGGAATAATAAACAGGGCTAAGGGTAACAATTTATCCCATACCCTCTTTCTTGACTTAACATTATTTTCGTGAGTTTAAGGGTCCCATTATACCACTAGACCAAACTATTGGTTTTGGGATGGTAGGCGGACATGGGAAATTGTTTGATTCTCAACTGTGCACATGCTTGTTTCAAAAGTTGTGAGAAAAAGAGGGTTCCTTGGTCTGTCACAACTTCCTTATGGAAGCCAATGCAAGAAAATCTCAATAATAGCAGTAGCTATGGCCTTAATATTCACTTTTCATAAAGGTATTGCTTCGGGGTAATGGGTTGCATAGTTTAACATTTGTTCTATGTACTTATACCCTCACGAAGTAGGAATTAGAGGTCCTACAATATCTAATCCTAAAAAGTTAAAAGGGATTACTTTGATGGGTATTTTCTCCAGTGGAACATTGAGAGCTTTATGGTTATTTTATGTCTGAAACACAGAGCTTTTACCAGCAATACGTTTATATCTGAACAAAAGCACCTGGACAGTAAAAATAGTCTAGAATACCATAAGAACTTTTTTGTAAACCAAAGCAACTTGTAAGTAAGTGAGAATGATCATGGTCATAAAACAGTACTTGATCCGAAAATGGTTGGGAAACCAAATGTTGAGACACTTGGACTGGTTTTGCTACTCCATAAAGTATCCCCTTATTTATCGCAAATTTTGGATCTACCTGTGACAGAGTCCCATCATTCCCTCAAGTCTGATCCCAGGCAAACTGTAAAGGGGATCTTCTAGTTGGGTAGCTCCAAAATGTATATCAAAATGCCACGGTCCTTGGGAAAGTAGGTTGTTTTACGGCAACCTGTTATTTGTTTCTTTTTTCCTCCTTCTACATTGAATTTTTCTCCTTGACGGGACTATTTGGGTTAAGTTCTTCCGGAGACAAAGATGCCTCCTTAAGCCAGTACCTCTTCTCTTTTAATACTCTTCTTTTCCTTTTTTTTCCTGTAGGTTCGTTGCATTGTGGGACCACTGCTGGGAGTCGGAAGAACTCTACTCCAGTATGTAAGTCTTCCTTTTAAATACAGTGAGATGGTAATGTCTTTGGGACCATTCTATAGTGAGGAGACCTGGTAATGAATCTGCATACCAGTACCTGTAATAAAGAAAGAAGTCCACTTACAAAATCCTTACTTCTTTCCTACTTACAAAATGGCATTGGCTGAAAAAACAGAAAGCTCCAAAATCATAATCCTGCACTTGATTTATATTCTAGGAGATACACACAATAAAATGGTATGGGTGACATAGCAGTTCCATATAAAAAATACAAATGCTATTATACATTGTCCTTGTCCCATATATAGTTCATCTTTAAAGATAAATTAATGTTAACCCTAATCTAAAATGACAAATAGATTACTCACCACTATTAGTGGCGCCAGGGGTGTGTCTAATTGTTAACCACTCAAAAAGGTTAAACTTCAAGACTCACTCCCAGGAGAACATAGGTCCTGTCTGCATTAGGGTAGAGCCAGTTCTCTCCCATCCCTCACTAGACTTCACACTAATCCAGCCATAGTTACAAGGTCTGGATACAGATGAAGAAGCATACAGATTTAAATGGCAGGTATATGATAGCACTTCTGTGGAAATGCCCCTTTCTGCATTGTTAACCCCATTTTCTGCAGATATTTATAACTGGTTTTGTGGCTCTGTACACTGGGCATTGCTGTCCATTGTCTAGTGTATGTGCTCTGGCCCATGAAAACTGTTAAAGATGTTGAAGTGGGATTTTTAATAAATATTTAGAAGTAACTTTTAGAATGTTACCTTGTTCCTGACTGAAGATCCTGGAGGCACTACAACAGCTGTCCAGCAGTTACTTAACCCTATGGAGGCTTGAAAACTGCTACCAGAGAATGGGCAATGGCCTGGATGTGGTAGGGCTTTTTCTTCCCTTAGCAGAAGACCAACTGGGGTGTCTCAGTACTTTAATTAACTTCAAAGAGGCCTGCCCTGTCACAAGCAAATGCAAGGTGACATCTAGAGAAGACCAGCCTTTATCCCCTAGTCAGGCTGGCACCAAACCTAGTGAGAGGAGAGCTCTGCTTAAGAAAATAAGTGTTTCTCTATTTTGGATTTGGGAGTTATGAGCATTGTGGGATTGTTTGCTATTGGGCAAACAGGAACAGCTGCAAGATTGGATAGGATTGCCCCTGGGAACCTTTACCCCATTGCTTAGAGAGGAGTCAGGAGTCACCTCTACCTATTAGCTCGTACCAAGTATAAATGTGGTCCCCAAATGCACCATCTCCAGAACACTCTCTGGACTTTTAAAAGAACAAATGAAAAACTGCACCTGCTGTTTGAGACCTGTGAGGAGACCTGGGGTGTCCCAGGAGACTCCATGGACTGTGATTGTAGGAAACCGGGCTTACCTCTGCAGGCATACGCCTCTGATTCATCAGGATCTCCTGGCCCTCGAACCATGGCAGTTGCTCCAACTGGGCTCCAACATGGTGAATCCCGGATTTCAGCAACATTTGTTTAAGCAAACCTCTCATTCTAAATAAAGCACGGACAAACACAGTTGTAAGCAGTCAGGAAGCAATGTTTATTTGCTTTAGCTCAAGACAGAACAGCCAGCGACCAACTGCACTGTTCTGCTGGAGTTTACATTCAGCAGTCTTTTATACATTTCGAGCCATATAGGAGAACATTACACTGAAGAAAGTTGCCAAACAATAAATCACTGTGGTCATACGATAATCAGGAGGCTAATATAAGAGGTGCACCCAGAGTGCACCGAAACCGCACACAAGCACATGCCAAAAAAAAACACAAGCTAAAAACATCCTTCACCTGGTTCTTGAACTTCATCAACAGCACGTACACATCTCAGTCTCTCCACAGATAAAGAGCAAAAACCAATGTGATAACATAACTGCAAAATGAAGTACAACTTATAAAATGGATGAACAGTTGTTCACGAAATATATCTACTACGACAAATCCTCTTATTAGTCCTTGGTACAAGTGGGAGCAGATTCAGCTCTTTGGATCTTTGCACGTCACAGACAGCAGATCCAGGCATGTCATGATGAGCTATGGGTGAGGTGCCTTTCAAGTTAATGAAGTGCCTGAACCCTTCAAGTTGCTTTTCCTGAGCTGAAAGTAGTAACAGACCTCACACTGAGGTCTTCATTTTGATTTGATTTGATTTATGATTTGTACAGCCTGACTAGTGTTCAAGAAAGAGCTTGAAGGTGCTATAATCTCCAAAAAAGCAGGATGAAATGGTGAGAACAGTCGAACTAGGTGAGAACAATGACACATAGGAAATTAGTTATTAATAAAAAGCCAGTTTTAAAGATGTATTTATAAAAATTGTGCCGGATCAGCTGTCACACAATGAGTGAGTAGAAGAGTGTTCCATAATTTAGCTCATGTCACTGCTGTAGATTGCCATCCTGCTCCGTACTGTATCCAATTTCGAAGGGAGGATAGAGAAGGTATCAGATAATCTTAGAGGTTTGTCTGGCAAGTATAACTTTTAGTAGAAATTTTTTAAGACTGGACATCCCCACAAAGATAGACAGTTCGCTGAATATGAGTCAGAGTTTGGAAGTGTATCCTCTTTTCTATCTGTAGCCAGTGAAGTTCCTTCAATTTATATGAAAACTTAGTGTCTGGAAAAGCAAAGTAGGAGTCGGGCTGCTGAGCTCTGTCTGTACCAACTGAAGTTTGCTTATGAGTTTTTTTCAAAAGGCTCGGTAAAGAGAGAGCTTGAGTACTCCAGGCTAGGAGTTAAAAGAGCATGGATCACAGTTATCCTAGCCATAACAGGGAGACAATTTAACATCTTGCCAAAACTTTTAGTAACCGGAAACAGTTGGATGTGACAGTGAAAATCTGATGTTTGAAGGGTAGATAAATGTTGAATTTGGCACCTAAATTCTTGACATCTTCAGCAGGAGAGGGGAGCAAACCAAGTTCAGATGGGCATCAAAAATCATTCCATAATTCTTGGCTTTCCCCAAAAACCAATAGTTAGGGTTTGTCCATATTCAGTTTTATTTCAGCTATTCTGATACTGATATCAAACATTGCCTGTACTAAGGTTGGCTAGAATTGTACTTATTCACAAGAAAAATGATCAATTGTGCGCATAGAAACAACACTTCGAACCCAGTGTCTCAGATCAGGACTTCCAGAATGGTCAAATGGATGTTAATGAGCATAGTGCTCAAAGATGACCCAAGTGGTACCCAAAAATCTAAATTAACTGGGCCCAAAGTACAAAAAGTAAGGCACACAGATTGGGACCAACTAGTGAGGAAATTAAAGATCCAGATGAGGACGCACCCTTCAACTCCTGCTAGCCTCTGAATTAGGACATTGTGTGATATGATATTGAATGATGCTAACAAATCTAATAAAATGAGGACATCTGTCCATCCATTGTCCATAATTTGTTTTAGATGCTCCAACTCTGTAAGGATTCTGTGCTATGGGGGCCCAGAAGCCAAACTGTGTTGCATCCAGAATGTTGTTGGTTTCTAGGTACAATGACAGTTGATGATTGATGTGTATTTCCAGCCTCTTTACAGGTGCTAGAACCAGTGAAAAACATCTATTGTAGACTAGCATATTGGGGTCTGCATTGCACATTATGAGAATCTGAGTCACGTAAGTTAGTTTCAAGCTATCTAGCAAGCCTACTGAGAGGATAAAGGAGTTTCAAATCATCTGACAAAGGCAGGGTTGATCATCCTAGCTCCATGATTGAGGATTGACAAGGGCACAGACCTGAGAGTGAACCAGATTTACATTTGGTCATGAGATTAAGCATTTTAGGTTGTGAGATCTGAGTGAATGCATTGATTCTGGAGGAGTCATTGAGTCATAGGCGGTGGGCGCTGGCTCACTACATTAGTGAAGGAGAAGGAGTTCTGTATAGCAAGGAGTTTTGATCTTAACATATCTTGGAAATGTGAGATCTCCTCATTTATGGAGGTAAGATGGGTCATAGACATTACTATTACAAATATTTCTTTAGAGGACTGTTTGGCTGATTCAGTTTTACTGGTGTAGAATGTTGGTTTTACTCATTTAATTTCTTTATGGTGCACTTTGATCTATCTGCAATGCAGGTTTTATCTATGTCATTGAGGGTATTCTGACCAAAAGTCCTTAATCATTGGTTCTGCTCTGGGAGATGTTTTTATACATCATAAAGGGGAATCACAGAGAGGGGCCAAGTGCTGGTAGGTGAATGCTACTTAGCCTACTGGAGTTTAAAGCAAATACAATCCACTTTTTTAAAGTTTAATCTTCCTTAATATTTATTGAAC
Organism: Triturus cristatus; assembly: GCF_964204655.1. NCBI lineage: Eukaryota > Metazoa > Chordata > Amphibia > Caudata > Salamandridae > Triturus > Triturus cristatus. The sequence continues at coordinate 510,532,624 of NC_140580.1, read as the reverse complement.
ATCAAACTCCACAATCGGATTGAATTTTTAATGCATTTTGAACAGTGGTTGAATCATTTCTTTATCTTTTCCCAAATCAAAGCTAGAAGAATTAGTATTTTATCTGGAATTTAGTTTTTAGTTTTTCTCATAGGAAGCTCTACAACTCTGTGTGGTGAAAACAGCATTTGGGAGCTGGTCACTGTAGGAACATAGCAAATTCTTGCATTTACTGCCTTAAAATTATAGGCACCCAAACTTGTCGGTTACAGGGCCTATTTAGGGGTCACTTATTTTTTAATGTAGAGTTCTTTCCTGTCAAACAGGGTTATTTTGACAGGTTTGTTTGCCTTTCTAAAACCCACAGCAGCCAGGCTACATGTAGATGTGAAGCATTGTTTTCTTTGTCAGCTAGTAGATAGCACAACATGTGCTGCAGTTCAAAAGGGACATTTCGTTTTCCATACCCCTGGTGTATTTTCCTCCACCATATGCTATGGCTTTCCTGGGAAATTAACTATACAAATTACGAGTTAGGCAGTTCTGTCATATTGTAGGGGTCAGAGCACATGCACTGGGGCCTGGACATCAGTACCTAGTTGTACAGGGAAACCCGGCAGCATCATTTCACAGAAAAATGGGGATAACCACAAAATGGGGTACTTTCTTCCAGAATAAAAGTATATCATATCCTTAGAATACTATATTTTTAACATCAGTATTATTGACAATTATCGTTTGCACACAATGTCATGGTTAAATGATATTTTGAAGCTGGTATTAATGTATTAAATTACATGAATAAATGTCATCTTTTAAAACTTGACATTAGAAGTAACACTGTCCAGCCTTTCCAAAGATACTGATCATAAGCTACTTAATTAGTTGCCACCCTGTTTTCAATTTTATTTAATATGACAGAATACAATTAAAAAGCTCCCAACTGGTCTTTTTACTTAATGAAATCCTTGAAAAGAGGTCGGGGTGTAGGCACTGATTTAGTTTTGGGCACAGAAAAATGTTGTTTGCATATTTTTAATATCTAAGTTTATCAACTTCAAACTATAAAGGAAGAAATCGATGTGTTAAGCTCTATAGATTTTACATTGTTTCTGAGATGTATCATACAAATCAATGAATAATCTCAGACACATGTTTTGATTTCAAGTTCCATTTGCAACATTTAGAAATAATATTTGGCAACTCAAAAAATGTATATAATTCAATATCTGTAAGTGCTGAAAACATCCAGAAGGAGAAAGGACATTGGTCCCAAAGTGGCTTGAATAATTGCATCACACAAACTCTAGTTATGAGGATGGGAACTCTTTCATTCTATAACTTATCTCCAGAAAAGGGGTGCAAATAATTTATGTACATCAATGTACCTATTTCAATGGACTCTGAATGTAGAAAGAGGCTCTTATGGCACACAAGGAGTATGGCCTTTTTAATGCTTTAGGTTGTTATCATTTACGATGATCCTGGTTGTACCCAAAAAGAATGACAATGAAAAAGTGCTGAATATTGGCTGATTCCCTTACTTCCTAACTGAAAGAGGGTGCCAGAGGGATGTTTTGTCCACATGAACTTTGTTAAGGCATTTATCTAGCCACAGGAGGTGGTTCCACTGACTTTTGTTAACCATACAGGTTTGTTAAATATCACTGAAACATGCTGTGCAAGCCAAAGTCCTTAAGTATACCCAAAATGGGACTTCCATTTTCACCTGACTGAGCTAATTTAGAAGCTGAGGAGTACACCAAGACTTACACATGAGGTTTTCTCTTTGAAGGTTTCTGGTTGAAATATAGATCACTTCCACTAATAGAATCTGAAACGAATCATTTTTTTTTATCTCAAGGGCTTTCTTGGTAGAGAGCTTATATTTTTAAGAAATCTAGTTTAAACCTGCAAAACAAATCTTTTTATCAAGAAAAAAATCCTTATTAATAAAGAAAGACTCATTTTGAAGATTCTATTCTGAGTGTCAGTGCGAAGGACAGTACGGTTTATTTGCATGGAGAGATTATGGAGCTAAGACAACATCGCTTAGACAATAACCTCCATTTTGTTGCAGCAGAATCTCCGCAAATTGTGATGGGTGTCTAAGTCAAGATAAAAAAACTGCAAGAATTGGTAAAATGTTTTAAAACACAAGTACCTTTGCATGCCAATGATCTAAAATCAATTGTCATAATTTTTCTCAATTCTTCTCCAAAGTCTGCATTTTGTTTGACGAGTTCTTAGTGTCTGGTACAGACACATGTCTCTTGGCAGCATTAATGGGCTAGTTCCATACTACCTAAGCCAAGGCATATCGCAACTGTTTACATTGTGAATTCGAAAATACTAGGTCACAGTTGAAGTGGCTAGAGTCTCCTTCTGCTACACACTTTCAAATTCATGGAAAATGGCACCTCGCTGTGCTTCTGTTTTTCTTTCAGTCGCCATTTTAATCCTTTCCTTCAGTCTTTCTTGTTTTGGTTGAACATTTTTGTCACTTTTCCCTTTCATTCCCATCTCAAAATGAATCATCTCAAAGCATGCACCAGCCAGACATACCATCGTTTGTGCAACCATACAAACCAAAATGTTTTGTTTAGTAGCTGGAATTTTTTTTAAATGTGAGGAACCCATTCCCTCTAATAAATTCCATTTGTTATGCATGATTGTGCTTGCAGGTCATATATTTTGCCATTAAACTGCTGGTTACCCTATTCAATGATTTTAGTTGCTGATGCAGCCTTACCTTTTGGATCCCCCAGTGCTTAATGACAAGAAGGCTTCATCTGAAATATAAAAACATTTCCTTCAAATATGATGCCAAAATGGTTGTCTTACTCAAGTGTGTCATTTATGTTTAATCAATAATAACTATCATCCTTAGTGATATTGATGATTTCTGTCGCGATAGGCAGAATGAAATGTGAAGGGTTTGTTCATTCTTTAAAAAAAATAAGTGTAACCAAGGTGTTTATATTGTGTGCTCTTTAGTAGCAAATTAGTTTCTTGGTATCCAAACACAGGCCTTTTTTTAGTACAGTCTATCTGTATAGATATACAATTAAGGCTATTTGACCCGACAAAAATGTTGTGTCGTAAAATAACACTAGGACCATGCGGCTAAAGACCTGATTACGAGTACGGCAGTCAAAAGAACTGCCGTACTAGCAGTGGCGGTACGACCAACCACCACTACTGCAGCAATGTGTGCTGCGTTCTGAGTGTGGCGGTATGACCTCCACATGACCGACGCATCCACCGGTATCCAGGATTCCTCGTTGCGGCAGTAGCGTTCTGAGACAGGAATATGCTGGCTTGCCACAGCGTCACCGCCAAGCATATTACAATTTGCCAAACAACTTGTAATCCATGACGGTGAGCATCCCCATGAAAAGGATGGTGATGAGGCAACTAAGAGGGCCCTAACAGGGGCCCCTGCTGCCTCTGGGGTTGGGAGTGCATGCAGGGGGGCACATATTGTGCCCCTCTGGAATTGCACCCCAGTTCCTGCCCCTGCAACACCATGCAGGAGCATGCTGCAGGCACTGTCACGGCAGCGCCTGCTGGTAAGGCTCACCAATGAGCCTTATACAGACAATGCTGTGAGACCGCCACAGGCCCACCCGCCATGGATTACAGTTGTAATCCTGTGGGCGGATACATTATAGGCTTGGCGGTCCTCCTGTTGGTGCAGTGGTGTGTGCCAAGAGGAGGACTGCCAAACTCATAATAAGGCCCCAAATGTTTTCCAATTTTAATTACAGTATAAGTGTACCATATTACTGCAATCGGTAAATAAACAAAGTTTAACGCATTATTCATGAAATAAGGAGAATTCTAAAAATTATGTTTTAGGGGACAAAAGCACTAAGAAAATACAAGGAGCCAATCAGGAGTCACAGTTTGCAGTTGACTGGGACCTAAGTGCAACTGTAGGCCAACTGTGATGCAGTAAACGTCACTGTTTTTACCTTCTGGTCTACAGGGGGCAAATTCAGGAAGCAATAGCTAATCACAGCTGATTAAAGTTGTGTGAGTTATCACCAACCTCACTTTCAAACCTTCAATTTTGATACCAAAATCTGGAAGTTGGACATAGCAGGATTTTATAGCCTCTAAAAGTGCTTTAACACTGTGGTGAATTTGCCATCTAAGCTCGCTCCAAGATTTGACCTTAGTGGTTGTTCATTTGTTTGGTTCTTAAAATCCTCAAGTGGGGCAAAAATGGAAGCTGTAGCTGGGCAGGACTCAACGAGCCCAATATCTATAGTGTAAAATCCCACTGAATCATAACATATATAAAGTGCATTCTTACCACATATAAATGCTCGCTCTGAATAACAGATATTTATTGTTACTCAATTGAATGCTACTACCTTTAATGGCTTCAGAAGGATGATAGGCTGAGTGGACCTGCTGGGATCTGAACCAAGAACAATGAGGTCAAACATAGATTTTTGGAGTGGATGCATTAGTCCACTGAGTAACTGGACCCATTGGTCTTCAGTTTTTTTTTCTTTTCAGAAAAAAGCTACAAGCAGGACAAAGCTGGTTATCTCGCCTGCTGAGGGTTCTTTCCCCTGGGAGAGCCTCAGCACCATTACCCATTACTCTAGAGGAGGGAAAATATCTAAGTCTCTTATTTCAAGTCTGGCAGATGTGAGACATCTACCAAAAAATGGTGCATGCTCTATCACCCTATTTAGAGAGTATGGTGACTGTGGATTCTAAGAAGAGAGGATGGGGCATCCATCAGTTTTTGGTGATATCTCACATCTGCCACACTCTAAATAAAACCTAATGTCACAATCAGTTATTGGAGCTGGTATAAGTGCTGCCGGTCACTCCTACAGCCCCCTCATCAGGGGGACATGGTTCTAGACACCAGCTCTCTCTCCAGACAAGACTCCTCCAGGGTTCATTTGACAGCGATCAGCTGGGCTTTCTTGAAGTCCTTGTGCTTTTGGTGTTCCTATAGGAGAAAGGAAGTGGACAACTACTTGATCCTTTGAGAGGCGTTCCAGTTCATAGGTGCCAACAGGGTCGGGTGTCCTTGGACCATCTTTCTTCCAGCTTTCAAGGAAGAGACTTCTTTCTTCAGGTTTTGTCTTCCCCGGTCCAGCAAGGTTCTAGTACGGTGATATTGAGGAACCAGTCTTATCCTGTTTTCTAGCTAGTGATCACAGAAAGACCTACATCCAATTCAGGCCACTTTCACACAGAAATACCACTTCCTTTTTCAGCATTTCCTTTCTCAGTTGATGACCCTAGCTTTTTTTCAGATGTAGGAACCTTGAACCTCCTCCAAATTACTCACCCATGGTGATGAGGCAATCTCCCCTCTGTCAGCACAAAAACTGGTTTACGCTGCTGCGAGGGGCACAGACAACATGAAGTCAAGGGGGGCTCTGCTAATCAATGGTTGCAGGTTCTTACAGCCCGATTTGAGATCTCTATTTCAAACGAACAGCTATGAAACTTGCCCATTGTTTTGACAACTCTCAGATGGAGAGTTTCTGCTATGTGGCTCCGGTTGACACTGCTCCTGCCTTTCTGCTGCACTAGTGCAAGTCAATATCTTCTACGAGGTGGGTTGATGAGAGCCAGATGAGGATTTCCTTAACCAATTCACTCATAGGCAATGCAATATATACTAAAGTTATCAAAAATAATTTTCTCTCCAGTGATTTTAAACCTGAGTGGAAATTGATTTGGCATGGCCACACTAGTATTTTTCCAGGTCAAGGTGAAATTAAGTGGTTTCCAATCATACTAGGTCTGTTCATGGACAATGAGGCTTTACCTACACAGTGACAAACAACTTTGTGTAATTGCTCACCGAGGAGGCATACGTTTCCACATATCTAGCTTGCCTTTCTTTATACATTAAACACTGAGCTCTGCAGGCTTACAAGGCATACTTAAGGGAAGATTTAGCAAAAGTATACAAGTATAATTTTAAAGAGGGTGAAAGTACAATTTCTTGCTTTGTTTCACTGCAATGTGTTTAAATTGCCGTCCAGCCACTGCATAATGGTGCTCTCTGCAGCACTCTGATATATGTGGGGAATATAACTAAGATCTGCAGCTCAAGTATGATATTATATTTCCAATCCACTGCTATAACTTACAATGTCTGCACTGTAAAGTTAAAAATACAATTGGGTGAAATCACTTTTACAGTGCATTTATAGGGACAGAGCACGTGCACTGTGACACTATATCAGTGGCGCCATACATTGAGTCATAATTCCAGCAAAATAGGATTCATAAAATGGTGAAACATCCTGGATGACCTCAGAGAAAAGGAAATTTACTTTGCCACCTCAATAATCTCTCAGAAATCAGCCATTGAGTTAATCTGCTTTTTGAGACCTGAGATTTTCGTTCCAGAGGTGATGTATTGCTAAGGGTGGCAAAGTGCATTTTGTGACTCTAAATGAAATCATTCTGAGAAGAGGACTTGTGGTACTGTGATTGGGGGAGAAGATGCACCTTGATGCATACCTATCCCTCCATTAGAGATAATATTTTGGCTTCTCTAATTAAGGGAACACATCTAAATACTAGAATAAGTCTATTTCTTTTGCTGCAGTAACTGAGACAGATTTGTTTGGTGGAAACAATTAATTGATTCTTCCTTTAGGAGTTGGTGTTGCTGTTTTCATTATGTGTGAAGACTGCTGCTTTCAATGGCTATCACTAAATTGTACTAAGATTTATTTCTCCTGCTTCAAGGTCTATATTTTAGAAAATGGTTCTTCACTTTATTGAAATTATTTTTAATTGTTGGGGTTTTGATTACAAAGTGCATCTATTTAGAGGGGAAGTGTTTTGATCAAATCGAGTTTGTAGCAGTAAAAACAGTTTGGATCAAAAGTCACTAATTTTATTGTTCCCAGCTTTAAGTTTGGACAGTTTTGTGGGGAAGTCTAACTGATCTTTTGAGAAATATGATCTCCATTTTGGCTCATAAGTGGTGCAGCAAAGCCACCACCTCGTTTAAGGGTCGAGTCTTTGTTAGACACGATTGACTACTCAATGAGCCTACAGCATGCCCACGCAGTGGACAAGTGCAGTGGTCTTGCCAATGGCCCACCAAAGGTGCACCATTTGCAAGCTCGTATGTGATCATCCACACCCAGCTTGTGCCCAGCAGCCAGGGATGCTCCATGTGGTCCACTGAATAAAAGGATAAATGAATACAACATGTAGACCAGAAAACTGTCTTAAATTTCTCCTTCCCACTCTATGAATGAGAAAAATAATAAAAGCATGGTAGATATGATGAGAGTATATACAGCAAGATAAAATAACCAGTTCCCACCTGTACTGCAGTTAAATTGTAAGTTTATACCTAGGACTTTCTGATAATTGCATGCTCAGCGATAATGAATGCCCTGTCGATTTGAGACCTGATCTTAGAACTATATGTTTGGACTATAACAGAGACTTGGTTCTCCGACTCAACAACCAATATAGTAAAACAAATAACACCTCCAGGATAGTCTATATTTGAAGACATCGTGATACTGAAAGGGCAGTAATTATGACAAGTAATAGGAAAGCAAAACAACTTTCCATGTTGTGATCCTTCTCTTGAATCATTACCATAAAATTTAAAGATACAGCAGGGACACCATGAAGCTGTGTTGGTGCTTAGCGGTCACTGAACACATCTATGGAAGCCCTAGATTTCTTATATGCAACACTCAATGAAGTGGTGGCCAAAGTGCACATTTGATGCACTTTTGGTGGATTTGCATATACATTTCGATAACCCAACCTCAGAAAAGTAGCTTGACATATTGGCCTACTGAATATGTATGATCTACGATTTGGTTCTCCACTCCATACTCATCTGTGGAGGCATTGCCTAGATGTAGCTGGAGCTGCATCAGACATGTGCACTTTGTTCACACCTGTGGTCTAATTACTAGGGAGTTCCCATTTACTGTGAAGGGTGGCACCAGAAAATACTGATCTCCATAGCTACAATAAATATTATAAATTGGAAATGGAACATGATTTCAGCTAAGGATTTATGTTAGAAAGTACTGGAATAGGGCTGAAGCTGACCCTTCAGCTCAAATTATTTTTAATCATTATGATCAGCAACCAACAGCTTTGTAAAATCTGGCTCCATTGAGATCATTCAAAAAGTGAAATAGACTTTAAATTGGGTGGTAAACAAAAGTGTGAAAAACAATGAAAGACCCTTTAAGATTGTTAGAAAGGAAATGGAGGAATGGATACAACCTAAAGCATAAACTAGAATGGATTAATGAACATATAATTTATAAAACAAAAAGGCTATTAAGATAATTAAAGCCAAATATTATATAGAGAATATTTTAAAAGTTGTGTGTGAATATTTCACAAGAGTTGTTTGCTATGATTAAAGATCTACATATTCCCATAATACAAGAAGAAGAAAAGGCATTCAAATAGCTACCTGAAAATGGGGGATATACAAGTATCATTGGCAAAAGAGAAACACCAGGCATTGTTGACCGCAAAGACACACCAAGCCACAAAGGCTGCAATGTGTAGTTCAGATGTTGATTTACTCGCAGAAGTTAAATATCTTACTAATGAGGATCTCCATCTCTTAACTGAACATTCAGACCCTCGTGTCATCCAGCTGACCCATTGCCAGCGAAGTTGTATGAGAAATATCTACAAAACGACCCAAGAAGTATCATAGCTATAGTAAATGCTTCTTTGAAGGAAGGGAGTATTCCTGATAAATTGAAAGTAGCATTCCATATTTTCAAACTATAGATCAGTCTTACATTTGCCATTTCTTAGTAAAATCCAAGAAAAAGCAGTGGTGAAACAAATGTTAAGCTATGAAAACACAAGTCACCTCCAACACTCAACAATTCATGAAGGAAAATGCACAGTAATGACAAATACATCAGCCCTGGATGATCTTATACGTAGGGCCGAGGAAGATATTTATACAGCATTATTATTGCTTGATTTGATGGCATCTTTAAATAACTTACATCTCAAGATTGTTCTTACTACCCGGGAAAGAACTGGGATACAAGGAACAGAGTTGAAATGATGTGAAGATTTTCTATGAAACAGATCCTTTTGAGTTAAATTAAATTAAACATGTATCCTTCGAAGGACAGTGCACATGCTGAGTTACCCAGGACTATGTTCTGTCCCTGTTCCTTTTTATTAATTTATGTTTGACCCCTGTAGCTTAATTAAGTGAATCCCTTTGTCTAGAGTTCATTCTATCTGCTTTTGATACTCAGATAATAACAAGCTTTAGAGAGAGCGTCGCAGAGGAGAGAATAAATCTGCTCTATTGTCTTGAGTAAGTGCAAGGCTGACTTAGCATACATTATCTAAAACTCAAAAGCTCCAAAACAAAGATTCTAGATCTATTGAAATGGACCACTCCATCTCTAGCTAGGTTCTGGCCTGGGAGTCTAGTATCACCTCTGCTATTGGTTGCAATTATTAGGAAGTTGGACATCAAAATCGATTCTGCACTAATTGTGACAAACCAAGTATCAACTGTGACTAAAATGTACTTATTTCGGCTGCACTTTCTCAACTGAGTGCTACCTCTATTCACGCAATCTCAGAAGCACACCATCCTAAATGTGTCATTGCGTTTAGATTACTGCAATTCCATTTACCTAGGTTTGCTAGCATATCTCATTAAAACATTACAACTGCTTCAGAACTTTACAGAAAGACTGGCCACAGGTTACCAGTAAAGGATAGAATGCAATGTAAATCCCTGTGTTTGTTTATAATGAGTACACCAACCAAGTCTGTCACCTCGTGGGTCTGGCTTTAGGATATAGCATCCTGTGTGCTCCTTGAGATCTGCAGCTAAATTCAACTTGATAATTCCAAGGGGTAAACACAAGATACGAGACAACAGGAGGCAGAGAATTTTCAATAATGGCAGGTAACCTGCATCCAGACTATTTAGAGGAAGAGCTAGACCACCTGAATTTTAGAACAAAAAAATGAAACCTGGCTTTTTCCCAGTCTTTTTGGGGAGTAGGTGGAAATTTGAGTTATGACCTGTTTTAAGCACAGTGATACCCTCGTGAGATGACAGGTGTGCTCTACAAAGCAAATAAACACAAATATAAACATTATAACGCCAGCAGTTTCAATTATTTAAATATTTGTAGCAGAGAAAGGTTTGAAGATCTTAGAGGGTTTTTGAAGTGGCACTTCTTACACCTGTGGCTTGAGTGATTATCTAGTCTAATGTTCTCTTTCAAGGTTATTTGGCCATAACTAAATGTGAGCCTTTTTAAAGCCATGACACTAGATATACATACGGTAGCATGTTATTCCGAAGGCACATTTGAAAAATATAAAGGCGTTCCGAAGCCTCTCTTTTTCTCTTCATGGTGGTACATATGTTTTTTTTGCCTTTTGTATGTTTCGGTATCCCGAAAAAATGAGAAAATTACAGCGTTATATTTGTCCACTGTTCCCTAAAACACATCTTCTAAACTGTTTTGAAAATTTGAACAGGCAGGCAAAACGAAACAAAAAGTGTAATTCTTTAGTGTTTCCGCATGAGGGCCATTAATTGGGACACAGTGACTCACATGCTCACGGGAAATTTCAGTGTGGTTGTCAGTTGTTTCCTACCTTGTCTCTGCCCGCTTAAGTCTGCCTGCTCTATTAGACAAAGGCATGCTAGGCTCCTTGGGGCTGCACTCCTGCGGCTTTGCAAGCAGAACCATTTACATTCTCTGTGCCATTACACCATTTTCCTCTCACAGTTTGTATCCAGGTCACACTCTACTTCCTAGTGAGATGTAGGTCCTAGGGCACTTAAATTACACTAGCCTAATTCGGACAAAACAGAGTTGCTCATCCTGGGAACAAATCCACAGGGTTAGAATAGCGATTGGTGACCATGTGATCTTGGGCCTCTTCTACTTCCACTTCAATCAGTGCGCAATCAAGTAGTAACATTCGATTTCCAACTTTCCTTTAACCAACAAATCCAAAATGTTAACGCTATTTCTTTTGGAACTTTCTTCCATTTTTAGGTCGAGCATTTGAGACCTCTTGTATACACTTTAGTAAATACTTATATGTGTATGTACATTGTAGGCTCTGGAAATCAGTCCTAGGACTTGTCTGCTTCCGCTTAGGGACTATTTTTTCTGTTCAACTGCCTCTATTTAACTTTCTTGATAGAAAGCGACCAGTAGAGGTCAGTAAAATACCAGAATTGCTTTCTACAGTACCAGAATTGCTTTCCACTTGTTCAACTGCCTCTATTTAACTGTCTTGATAGAAAACAACCAGTAGAGGTCAGTAAAATACCAGAATCACTTCAGCATTCTCTAGATTCCAGTTCATAGAAAATGTCTTCCACACGCACCAGCAGACAATAATATTTTTTCAAATCTTGTATTTTCAGTGATATGACCTCCGAAGGCCCTGATTTTATATAAAACAGATCTTTGGACTATACAATTTCCTGCTGAAAGGCAATATTTCTCTCCATGTGTTCCCATACCTGGAGTGTCACGCAGTTTGGTGCTTACTTTCCCTCCATGTTAAAGAACAGTAGATGTTTCAGCACCCAGGCTAATGTGCTGCACAGCTAAATACATATAAGGTCCCAAAGGCGAGACTGATTGCATCGCAAATGCTTGTTACCTTTTATGGCTAGACCCACGCTTTAATCACCTCTACAATCGACTATTCTAATGCTCTTTATCTTGGGGCGCCAAGATTGTATGCTGCTGGACTAAAATGCAGCAGCGAGGCTGCTACTTAATAATCCCAGATACCGCTCGGTGTCGAACTGTTTAAAAGATCTCAATTGGCTGGCAGCAGCTGAAAGAATCCAATTTTTTTAAATTTTGGTTTGCATTCATAGAGCTAGCTCCTATTAGTCTCCAGAACATTTTTCCTTTTATGTTCCAACGAGATGTTTGAGATTGGCTGCCATCAGCCTCCCAGGTTTCTCCGAATGAGATGTGGCAGCTTTTCAGCTGCAGTAGTTGGTGTTAAGCTTCAGAACAGCCTTCCTCGGTTTCCTCGTGCATCCCCGAATCATTCTTTTTTCTGAAAGATTTGAAAACCTTGGCTATTTATTAATGGTTTTTAGTCTTTTTTCTGAGTTCTGAAGTAGAGTTAGGGATTTTAATGCCTTGAGGCTCTTTTCTGAGCAAGCATTGCGCTCTATAAATTTATGTTAATTTCAATACATTTTTTTCAGTCCTCTATTAAATGAGATCTACAGAAACAAAGGGGGGACTGTGTGTTATTTCTTTATCCAGTCACTCGCATGCCTGCTTTTTACATTTTACCAAGAGGCTGGCTATTTTTGTCCTCAAAGCTCTCTATTCATTTCAGATCACAAGGGATCCGTATGAAATAGCCATATTGTGTATCCTGCAAACGTAGATGACAAGTCTAGGTAGGATAGGCTTTCTAAAACATTAAGTTTATCAAAGCAGACATTAGGGCAGTTTTAAAGTGCAGTTTTATTATGCAATTTCGTGAACACTTCATTGCATTGTAGCAAATTTCAACTAAAGGGCTCTTGAATGAGTCACTTTTGTTTCCAATTAGGTACACTATCTTCATATCTATATACACGTTGAATATTTTTACTATAGTGTTTTATTTGGCTCCAACGTGATTCTCAGTATAGAATCATATTGATTTAGAATTAAATTGTATAGTGCATCCCACAAGCACATCTCCAACACAAAGGTCGAGACTAAAGCACCCCAGCCAAATCCCCTGATAACCCCTGACATATAAACACCCCCAGAGTTACAACCTACAGAATGGCCATGGTTTGGGGGCATTTACTGATCAAGCAATCCTTAGGTTTAATTTTGCATCTGCATTGAAACTACAGTAGGCGGATCAATGCCAGGTTCACTGTTGTTATCCTTAGTATGGAATGATTAAGCTATATTTGACCCTATAGCCCGCAACTGCCATATAGCAGTGTTCAGTGCATCTGGACAGTTCTATTCTCTTACGAAATGTAGCTGCATCTGTCCCTTAATGCCTCACAACCTTGTCTATTCAGAGGGGGCATTTTGCAATGGACTGTTCCCCTTGGAAGAGGACAAAGGCTGACTTCCATAAGGTTAGTCCCTTTCTGAAGTGACACTGGGAGCAAAAAATGAAGAACAAAAATGAGGCTAAAAGTATCACCAGTGACTGAGACGAATTCAAACATTCCACACTTTCTCATGTTTTCTGCTGAACTCTTTATTCCAATGAAACTGCTAAAAACCTTTACGGAGCCCATCAGAATTAACAGGCCACGTGTCATGAGGGCTTAGACGCGAGGAAGGCAAGTGAAGGCAGTCTCACAGCATTACCATGAAGTCCTGGTAACCACTGGTGGCTCCTCTGCTAAGGCGGAGGACCATTGTCCCACTGCTCTCGGAGCAGTGTAAAAGCAAAACTAAAATGATAACCGAAGTTATTTCTGCTACAATAATTACATTTTCAGTATCAGCCAGGTTGGGCGGAGCGGAGCTAGGCTCCCGTGACATCAGGGAGGAGGAGTGTTTGCTGCACTTCAAAGTGGGCATGACTACTTGGCCGACCCTCTTGAGTCGGCCAAACAGTCATGCACACTTTGCATTTTCCCCACCAGGCTGCATTACACGGCCTGGTGGGGAAAGTGCCCAGCCTCCCAGTCCCATCTGAGTGCCGAGCCACAGCACTCAGACCAATCACAACATTGCATTGCAGTGTTCGGATTGGCTCAGGAGAGGGAGCCTGTGTGCTTCCTGGTTCCTGTGGCACAAAGGGAGGACAAGGGACGACAGCAGCAGTGGTGGGGGGATGTGTGCTTTTTTATTTTGTGCCTACCCCCCGTAATCCCGCCCCTCCACTCTTGTTCCCCGGCAGCTGCTATTGCTGGCAACACATAGCACTGAACTCTTCTAAATGTCAAGAAATGCACTGTGAATTGCATTACTTTTGTTATATATCACAATAAACTGAATTAACTATCTGATATTTGCAATAAAGGGACATAGCATAGAATTTTTTTTTTCCTTTTTTCAAGACAGCTGCCGCATTACATTATGTGATGGCCATCTTGAAACTATGAAAACATTATTTTCCATACTTAAAGATGGCCACTGCGTTGCGTCATGTCATGTTGTTTCAGAGAACATGAGAGCTATCTTCAAAATAACAAGAAATAGACTTTCAGGATGGCTGCTGGCACCTACTGGCTTTACCAATGCTTGCACATTTGAAAAGCTTTTCTCATTGGCAAAGCCAGTAGCAGTGGCCAACAAAGAGCATGGAGGGGTCGTGGGAGATGGAAGGGGAAAGGAGAGAGAGTGAGAAATGAAGTATCCAGGGGCACAGGAGAGTGCCACAGGATAACATCCAGGAAATCACCAAGTCTACCATCAGCTGCCTGGCACACCACATAGGAGTCAAGCTATAGTTCTGGACAAAAAGAAAATAAACTAGAAAGCCATTGTGTAAGGAGCAGTGAACTGAGATAGACAAGAAAGCCATCCACTGATGAGCAGGGGGATGACACACAGACTGCTCTATTTTTGCAATGGTGTCTTTAATTATTAGATGAACCTGTCTGCAGAAAGACTACAAAAGTATGTAGAACTCTTGATTTTAATGTGAAAACTCATATGTTGAAAACTTCAACAACTACAGATAATATATCTTCACCCAACCCTACTTAATACATGTCAGCTGAATGGAAAATCATGAAAATTGATAGAGGTAATTTCAAACTGATGTCATAACAAAGCCCACCCAATCAGCAGACGATTCCCAGCCAGTAGAAAGACGGTTTGAGTCATCTCCATTAAACAGGACCAGAGTGAAAGCAAATGCAAAAACAACAGTTGATGGACAAAATGCAGAACAATGTCATACATTCACCCCAGTACAGAGATCTGGGCCTAAATCCATCGTTTTTTTGCTCACCATGCCATTCCAGTTTGAACCCAGCCATATGCAAATCAGTCTTGACGCTGTGCCTCATGGAAACAGTCCAGCCCGAACTGCCAAGCCAGGTCCTCCCTGGAGTGGAAACAAGCATCTTAGGACAGATTTCGGGGTTTCACCTCTCTTCAGCCAGGATAGGTTGATTCCACTGGCATGGAGTCCCCTGGGATAGTAGTATTCAAGCTAGCCTGGCTGATGAAGGGTGTTACCCAGAAACCGGTCCCAGGATGCTTGTTTCTGGTCCAAGGAAGACACGGCTTGGCAGTTCGGCTGGACTGTTCCCATGAGGCACAGGGTCAAAACTGATTTGCATATAGCCTGGTGTAACTGGGGTGGCATGGTGAGCAAAAACATGATGGATTTAACCCAGATCGCTTGACTGGTGGGTGAATGTTTTGATTTGTGCTGCATTCCGTCCATCAATTGTGTGTCTTTTGCAGACTGAAAGCAAAGTCTGTGAACCAAGAGTTCTCTTTGAGACAACAATAATGTCCATTTCCTGGTTTCTTCAAATTTTAATTCCTACTTCTTAACAGATTCAGATCACGTATTTGTCATCATCTGGTGTTCATCTTATTATAGTCAATGATATTGCCTAGAGTTAGATAAAAAAAGTTTGAGGAACTTCGCAGCATGAAATAAGCACACATCCCTTTTGAAGCTGAAGATGCCATATGACTACCCAAAAGTGGTAAAAGAGAGCAAACCAGTTCTAAATGAAAAATGTACCCTAGTGCAAGCCAGGATAAAACTGAAGATTCTTTATGAATTCCATTACATTTATTATTTGTGATCCCACCATAACTCTACAAACAATGCCTCAGTGTACAAAATTAAGAAGATCTAAATACAAAGACGAAATGAACATTATGACTAGATAAAACATTAATTTACATTTAAAATTATTAAAAATTAAAAAGGTTAATATTAGACTAGGGAAGTTGGTAAAGTCATAACAAATATCAAAGCTACCTTAGTTGTTTAGACATTATCACAAATAAACATCTGCTTCAAATGACATAATCGAACATGTTTTACAGATGACTAACAAAACATGATTCTAGGCTTGGAAACCTTCATTGTAAACTGAGTAAATACATTAAAGGCTAGTTAAGCCTCCCTATGTCTCTATGGTTTACAGAGCTAAACCAATCTACATCTTCTAAATGTTCCAGGTACGTTCTGCCTACCTGGTGGTAATTTTCAGCGTGTGCCCCTCAAAGTCTATTGTGGCCATATAGCCCATTAAAAATCCCTGCTTTGTCTGTGTTTTCTTTCAGAACATTGCATGGTGTTGCAGGCACCACTTTCTAACAGGAAACAGTATGACATGCTCAAGCAAGGGCCCATTCTTGCTGACTCATATAATATCACACTCCGTGCGTCTTTTCATAAATGGAATACAAAACTGTCCAATATTTATCAATATTTTGGCACAGTGTAACTATAGACTGCATTGTTTTGCATTGGTAGTGCTGTTTTGAAAATTGCACTAAATTATTAAAGGAGCTTTTAAGTGGCTTACTGCAATGAGATTTGCGTTTGTTGAGTGGTTTTCAAGTGCACAGAAAGAAGATGGGAATGCTTTTATCTCAGTGGGTGGCAGACGTCCGACCAATATATATATATATATATAAAACACAAAGATGGTTTAGGAGCCTGTGAACATTTCCTGAAGGAGAGACCAATTCAGTTTTTTAAACATAACGAGTTAATTCTGTCTATGATTGACTGGTGTTCGAATAACAATTTTTTTTATGTTTGATAACGAGATCTTTCAGCGATTGAGAGGCGTGGCAATGGGAGACTGCTTCTCCCCTAGCCACGCGTGTATTTACGTGGGTTGGTGAGAGGAGCAGGTTCTCAGGTCCGTGTACCATAGGTGATGGACTGACAATATTGTAGCCTGGCCTTGTTACATCGATGATGTTTTTGTTGTATGTAGAGGCACTGAAGTCAGTGCAATGAATTTTGTGATGGAATTGAACAAAAATGATATGAATTTAGAATTCACTGCCAATATCAGCACTGCAACCATTGATTTCTCCATGTCATGGTGTATGTTAACAATCATTCACTTCAATTTAAATTACATCATACATCCACAGCAGGAAACTCAACGTTACATGCGTCGAGTTTCCACCCTCGGCACCTAATAGAAAGTATCCGCTATGGTGAGATGCTACGGTTGCGTAGGATTTGCATTCTTGAAAGTGACTTCTTAAAATGTCAAACTAAAGCCTATATGATATTTAGGGCACGTGGCTATACAGCACAGACCATCACTAAAGCGATCAACAAAGCTAACACAATACCGAGAGAACAGATATTGATTGGTACTAATGATACGCCGCAGTGCATAAGTGGTGAAACCCTCAACACTAGTGTGAGCAATACACTAGAAGCACGTCTCATCATCACATACAGTAAAGAAGAAAGAGCTATTAGATCCATTTTAAACAGGCAATGGTGGATCATTCTAATTGATCCAGTATTAGGCCTATAGTCCCCAAGCGGCCGTCTATCACATATCGCTGAGCATATTCCATGAGGGATGCGCTGGTGAGAAGTACTCCTGAGGTGATTCCCAAAACCAACTGGCTGACTGATGGAAAAGTCTTTTTCAAATGTAGCACCTGTAGAGCATGTTGTTTCAGCATTAACACTACCCTAATAAATGCAGTATTTTGTTCTAACCCAATTAAAATCAAACAGAAATATACATGTATAACGGAATTTGCAATCTATGTTTTACAATGCACCTGTAACCTCAATTATGTGGGTAGCACTAAACTACAGATGCGTCTGTGCATTCTACAACACGTCAGGGCGATCGTCAATTCTGACTACACATATCCAGTGGCACGTCCCTTCAAAGAGGTTCATAACAACAACCTCAGCCATTTGCAATATTATGTTATTGATGACATCCCCATTTCAAAAAGAGGTGGTAATCGTGAAAAGCGTTTACGACGGCTAGAAACACATTAAATACATGAGCTCAACACCAAAATACATAATGGGCTCAACATGAGTGAAGATCTCTATAATTATCTTTAAATGTATATACAAATGCCACTGCCTGCTTAACAACTGTTGGTGGAACTTACACCAAGTTCTTTAGTTACTGTTGTGTCCTTACATCTTTTAGTGCTTCTTTTAATGTTATCTCAATTGCTGTATACAGTATCTATTCACGCCATATATATTCTTTATTTTCATAGCACCAGTTACGTTACATGAGGACACACATTCATTTTTTGTTAGGCACCGAGAGATTAAATGATTTGTCCAGGATGTTTTAGCGTCATTACCGAGATTTGAACCCAGTTCCCCCAGGTCCGAGGTCGAACACCCTAACCGTTAGGCCAACTCCTCTCCCAAATTCTTACTCCCGGTTTCATGCCAAATACAGTGAAATGGCCCCACATACCAATGAGTGAAACAGGGATTTTCCCACACAAAATGTTAAATTGCATCAGAGCAAACAATAACAGTTGCTTCACATCACACCTTGTTAGGGTTAAATGGTTTTAAACATAATTTTATACACTAACTAGGTTTTAGCTGATATTTTAGAGGCAATGAATATATATGTCATGCATAGCACTAGCACTTTACATGTAAGCACTTTGTATGTTTTGCACTTTAGACCTAGATGACTTTATTTGTCCTGACATTAATTTAATTGTGACCATTATTGTAAGCCTGCTTAGCATATAATACACTTTAGAGATTGTCTTTATATGATGCACACAATAGAGGGTTTGCTATATCTGTTGCTTTTAGTGAGTACAGTATGAATCAAATCTCTAATAGGTAATTTGATCCTATACTAGATTTTAACAGTTAGTTATTTACATATTCAATAGAGAGGTTCCGTGTTCCATCAAGGGTTATCCTAGCGCACTATGCAACAAGTTTATTTGGAAATGCGATGTCATCATGTTACAATGTTATTTCTTTCTATATGGTGTTCAAGATTCAGTATACCATAGAACTATTTTATAGTATCCTTTTTCTATGTCTGTGACAGATCCATAGGTTTTTTTTCTATGTCCACAGACAATATGTTACAAGGTCAAAACCATGTGATTAAATTGTATAAAAAAGGCCCTTTAAGTTTAAAAAAAATTGTGTGAAAATGAAGTCAAATAGACGTAAGCACAACGTAGCACCCATGTGATCAAGGCCGCAGAACGGAGGTCGAAACGCGTTATGGACTGTTAATCTTGAAATAAACAAGCACGTTATTGAGGAGTCTGTGCCTGACCTGTTTGTTTACCTAAAATCAGGAGATTTTGGATATATATATATAAATGTAATGTATATACATATATATATATTCACTGAAAAAAACATAGGTTTCACACACGTTATAGTTAGGAATTAGCATTTAAAAAACCTTGCAAATTCACTGAAAAAACCATAGGTTTCACACACGTTAGTTAGCTGGACATTTCACTAGTACAAAACCAATGAAATTCCCCCGTTATAGTTAGTTCAGCTAACTATAACTCGCGCGCCCGCAATCCACTGCTGATGACGTCACATATTACATCACTCATGATATGGTCAGTGACATCACTCATGACATCACTGATGACATCTCAAATGACATCACTCATAACATCACTGATGACATCATCCATGTGATAAATTAGCGCATCTTCTCACACCCTAATATAACGTTTGATACACCGACTCAAAATTACAGAGTTCCATTCTCAAAACCATACATACTCCAATACCAATAACTACATACCCACTTATTAACTGTTAGGTCTACATACACCTCCACTCATTCACCTGTACAGTCACTCATACTCACAGTCACTCCGTACAAGACTATCATATGCATTTATACACCTATATAGACACTCACACACCGCCAATCATCCATTGAGGTACTGACACACCTAGTCAGTCGTACAAGTAATTAAACACAGTCCAATTTACTCACCTATACAGTTAAACACACTCAAGTTCACTTACTCATAAAAATAGTAACACATTCTTACACTCTTATAGAATCCTTGATACAAGCACACAATCATCCATACAGTCGCTGTCACAATCACACACTCTCACATCTACCCACTTATATACTCTTACACGCATATATACGGCCTTTCACATATGTAGTTACTCACAAATGTACCACTGAGATATACATTCAATCCCTAACACACCCATACATGCACTCACTCAAACATACAGTCCATCACAGATGCACTCTTAAAATCATGCACCCATAGAATCACCCACTCACACATCTATGCATAGAGTCACACACACCCTACCCACACAAACACTCAGGAACCCATACTGATACTCAGACAAGCAATCAATAACTCATATAGACACTCATATAGCTATTCACAAAACCATGCAGCTGCTTATACACCAACAGCCGAGCACATCCGCAGCAGCTCAGCCGAGCACATCATCGGCAGCTCAGCAGAGCACCTCATCTGCGGCGGCAGCTTCACCTTCTTCAGTTCCTCTGGATAAACACCCTCTGTTTGAGAGGGTGCATATGCAGTGAGAGGAAGATACAGCAACACACGTGTGACACCCTATAAATTTTGCCATGTCTTTTTTTCCTCTGTCCCTCTATTAACACAACGGCTCTTTTTAGAGCCACCTAACACCTAAACACTTTTTTTTTTTTTATTCTATTTTTATTGTTTTTTTCCCCGCTGTGCACGCACCGTGCACGCACGGTGTGCGCACCGTAGGATTCACACGCATCTCCAGAGTTACGATTTCTCTTAAACCTGGAGATGTGTCTAGTTCTTTGAGTGTTGCGTGGGAACACCCACAACAACACCCATGGAACGCCCCTTCAACGCACAGTGCTGCGTGTGAAGTGGCTGTATTTATGTGGAAAGGAAAAGTTACGCAGGGTGGGTTTTCCTCTCCTTGTAAATATGGAGAAGCTCCCTGCACCACCAGTACGTTATGAAAAGTGACATAGTGGTGGCACAGGGGCCTTGTTAGTTTTCCCCAGAGATGTTAAGCAAATTAAGGGTAAGACAGACAAAGGGAGAGAGACAGAAACAGACACAGAGAGCAAGGAACTGAGAAGGAGTAAGGCAGTTAGAATGACTGAGACACATGGAGACAGGGAGAGATACATGGTTGAAAAAGTAGTGATGGAGGCAGTAAACCTAGGGGAGTAGTATAGAAGGAGTGAGGGAGTTACGAAAGAGCAGTAAAGGAAGAAGAGAGAGAGAAGGGGAATGAGAAAAGCAGAGTGAGGAGAAGTGAAGAAAAGGGAGCATGAAAGTGAAGGGGTGAGAAATACAGATATTTCAAACTTACCTGACCAACAAAATAACTTAATTAGAAATAAATGTTTTTTTTTAATTACAAGAAAAAAGGATTACATTTCCTAAAGAAAAAAAGTAGTAATATTTAACAATGCATTTTAGAATACAGTACACATATTTTCATATTTAACAGTCATTTTTTGCCCTTTTTTTGCTGTTTTCAGAATATATTTAATTTCACTGCAAATTGTGAAATCAATTGCATTCATCACTTAACAGCGGGCAAAAAAATGTACAATCTGAAAGATTGTTTAAAAAAAGCCCTGAATCTCTACTCAGTAAAACATACCTTGAGAAATGTAACATATTATATTAAAAATATCATCTAAGAACAATAACTATTTGCAATAAATAACGTCTGTAAATTTGGTTGCTTAAGCTCATACACCAAAATAATATCTGTCAAAGAAGTCCACAATAGAAACAGTTAACTTTCCATGAGGCCAAATGGTAATTTTTAAATTATTTTTTGGTGAAATATCCAATGGTAATCCTATAAAATCGAAATAATGGTTTCTTCAGATGCTGCAATTTGTATCTAAAATTTGGGTTTTAGAAAAATTAAGTAGGAATTTGGTAATTCTGCAGGCAAACGTTGCTTGAAAATCAATTGTGAATCATTACACAGTGTCCAGCCTTTTTCACAATTTAGATAAACTGTGTATTGACCAGAAGTTATAGAAGGTCTGTTGGAAACCGGGCAACCGGGTTAGCAGTCACCAGGTTCCCAGCACAATGGTAGCTTGGCTCGAGCGGTTGGGGGTCAGGCACCGTGTTAAGCGTACGTCACACCCTCACAATAACCATGCGTTCATCCGTTCCAAAAACGACACTACACCGTAAAAATTATGGGAGACAAGTTGAAAATATATATGTCTTTATCTTATTTTCTCTTAGTTGCAGGTTTCATAACATAAATACAATACAATAAGATTTTCCTTAAAAGAGCAGGTCAAATAAATAATACTACATTGGAATTTCAATAAATAGGTTCAGGTCCTCATTAAGCAAAGAATAAATAGATGTGCAATAAATACAGATGGCAAATAAATACAGTCAGACAATAAATATAGTGCAGGAATAAATTAGTAGATGACACTAAATAAAGCACCTCCAATAAATAAGGTAAAACAATCAATGACAGTTACAGTTCAAATCATTTACATGAGGTCACTTGGTCTTACTTTGCCCATACACAACTTAAGGACACTTGGATGGCATGGGGGGGTCCCACCTAGATTGGTCAAGGCTGGGGCCTAAACTGAGGCAGAACAAGAGTAATCTAAAGATCTGGCCCTCCAAACTACACAGCTCTTTATGTAGGTCACTGTACCAGTCTCAGTTCACCCCTGGCACTCTCAGGCTGGTTCTAGCACCCCTTTAACCCCTAGAATGGTCTTTTAGGGCTCCACGGGGCCTCAGACGCCCCTTTACCACTTACTGTCCTTTTCACGATGATCGGCTCCGCTCGGCACCGTGTCGACGCCGTGAGGCGGCTCCGGATCGATGTCGCTGGGTGGTCTCGACTCGATGTCGCTGGGCGGTCTCGACTCGATGTCGCTGGGCGGTCTCGACTCGATGTCGCTGGACGGTCTCGACTCGATGTCGCTGGGCGGTCTCGGCTCGATGTCGCTGGACGGTCTCGACTCGATGTCGCTGGGCGGTCTCGACTCGATGTCGCCTTCCGGCGTCACAGGGACTCAGACTCCCCACTTCCTGGTGACTCCAGAGTGCGATCTCCACTCCCGACCTCCGGCGCGCTTCACCTCAGTTTCCGGTGACTCCGGTGGGCGGACTTCACTCCCCCGTCGACGCCTCACCTCGACCTCAGGTGACTCCCGACTCGACCTCCGGCGCCTCTCCACGACCTCCGTCGGCGCCCTCACTCGACCTCGGGTGACTCTTTACTCAACCTCCGGTGCCCCTCCACGACCTCCGTCAGCGCCCTCACTCGACCTCTGGCGGCTCTGGGTACGACGTCTGCTTTCTGTCAGCGCCGCTTCTCTACCTCAGGCCCCAGGTCTCCAGGCTTCTCGACGTCAGGACTCCAGGAGGACACTGCTGAACAGGTCAGGAACTTGCTGTTCTTCTTCTTTAAGGCCTGTTTCAAATGTTCAGTTCCTTAAGATGGTTCTTCTGGTCTTGGTCCCACACAGGGCTCTAGGCTGGGCTTGGTCAGTAGAGACTAGCATCAAGGGTGGGTTTCTGGACCCCACTCCAAGCACTGGTTTCCACCTCTGCTGCCTTACTCCGACCTCCTTCTATCTCTGTCCTCTCTCTTCTCCAGTCAGTTGCCAACTGCCACTCTGAGATGGCCTCCCAACATTCTAAACTGCCTCCCACTGTCACAGGGTTCTAGAATGTTCCAGGAGGTTCTGGTGATGTCACAGGTGACAATGAATGGCCACCATTTTGTGTCTCAGACCCTCAGACAGAAGTTCCAGAGGTAGGGAAAATGGCTCCCTGACCCTGCATCAACACTAAAAAGTCTGGTGGTTCCCAAAAAGGAAAAATTATAACAGGGTTTGAGGCAAAAGTGGGACAAAATAAATAATGATGAGGAGGGACCACCCAAAGGGCTGACAGGTCTAACACGCGTCCCCCCAGCTGAAAGTGGGGAGAGCTACCCAACCCCTTGGGAGTTCTCATCACTAAGGCGGAAATACCTTGAGAGTCCGTCTGCATTGGCGTGGTCCACTCCAGGCCGATGTTCCACCTGAAAGTCCATTCCCTGTAGGGAGATAGACCACCTTAGCAACTTGGGATTCTCCCCCTTCATCTGCATCAGCCAACGAAGGGGTCTGTGGTCGGTCTGAACTAGGAAGTATGAGCCAAACAGGTATGGCCGCAACTTCTTCAGAGCCCATACCACTGCAAAGGCTTCACGCTCTATTGCACTCCACTTCTGTTCCCTGGGAAGTAGTCTCCGGGATAGGAAGACCACGGGTTGATCCAGACCCTCTTCATTGAGTTGCGATAACACTGCCCCAATGCCATGTTCCGATGCATCCGTCTGGACAATGAACTCCTTGGAAAAGTCTGGGGCCCTTAAGACCGGGGCCTCGCACATGGCTTGCTTTAGTTTTACAAAGGCCTGCTGACAAGCCTCCGTCCAGACTACCCGTTGAGGTTGATTCTTGGACATAAGCTCCGTGAGGGGGGCCACAATGGTCCCGTACCCCTTCACGAAGCGGCGGTAATATCCTGTGAGGCCCAGAAAAGCTCGGACCTCAGTCTGAGTCTTGGGGGGTTCCCAGGCCATAATAGCCTCGATTTTCGCCTGGAGGGGTTGCACCGCTCCCCTACCCACCAAGTGTCCAAGGTACACTACCGACCCCTGCCCGATCTGGCATTTACTGGCCTTGATCGTTAAACCAGCGTGTTTCAGGGCCTGGAGAACAGTTTGCAGGTGACGCAAGTGATCCTTCCAGCTGTTGCTGAAGACGGCAATGTCATCCAGATAAGCAGCAGAGAAACTCTCCATTCCAGTGAGGATCTGGTTCACCAGGCGCTGAAATGTGGCAGGTGCGTTCTTGAGCCCAAAGGGCATCACGCAGAACTGGTAGTGGCCCTTGGGCGTGGAGAAGGCTGACCTTTCCTTAGCTCCATCAGTCAGAGAGATCTGCCAGTACCCGGAAGTAAGGTCAAAGGTACTCAGATATTGGGCAGCTCCCAGCCGGTCAATCAGTTCATCCGCCCTCGGAATCGGATGAGCATCAGTCTTGGTTACTGAGTTCAGTCCCCGGTAGTCCACACAGAACCTCAGTTCCGGTTGGGCCCCCGGTGGTGCAGCTTTTGGTACTAGTACCACCGGACTGGACCAGGGGCTGCTGGAAGGTTCAATCACTCCTAGCTCCAGCATCTTAGTGACTTCACTGTGAATGCTGGCCTTCACCTTGTCTGTCATCCGGTAGATCTTTGACTTCACAGGTGGGCTGTCTCCTGTGTCCACGTCGTGGACGCACAGGTGAGTCCTACCCGGAACAAGGGAGAACAACAAAGAGTACTGCCCCAGGACCTGGCGGCAGTCCTCCTGCTGTTCAGGAGTTAGGGACGGGGAGAGAATCACTCCCTCCACCGACCCATCCTTCTCTTGAGACGCAAATAAGTCCTCTGCTCCATCAGTCACCATTAACAATATGACTTCGGGCCTCTCATGGTGGAGTTTGAGGCGGTTGGCATGCAGCACCCGTAGGGGCTGACGAGGGGTCTTCAGATCCACCAAGTAGGTAGCCTTACCCTTCTTCTCCAACACCTCAAAGGGTCCTGACCAGCGATCCTGGAGGGCGCTAAGCTCTCCTGGTTCGATCACCCACACCTTCTGGCCAGGCTCCAACTCCACCGGGTGAGCATTGTGGTCATACCACGCCTTCATCACTGCTTGGCTGGCTTCCAAGTTGTCAGAAGCTTGCTTCCACAACTTAGCCATTTGGCTCCGGAAGGCCAGCATGTAGCTCACCACGTCCTGGGGAAGCTTTCTGGGAGTTCTTTCCCATCCGTCTCTCACCAGGCTGAGAGGTCAACGCACAGGGTGCCCATACAAAAGCTCGAAGGGGCTGAAGCCCACTCCCTTCTGTGGCACTTCCCTGTAAGAAAACAATAGACAGGGTAGGAGGACGTCCCATTTCCTCCGCAGGCTTTCAGGCAGACTTCTGATCATGCCTTTCAAGGTTTTATTGAACCTCTCCACCAGACCATTGGTCTGGGGGTGGTAAGGAGTGGTGAACCGGTAGGTCACTCCACACTCCTTCCACATGGCCCGCATGTATGCTGACATGAAGTTGGTCCCCCTGTCAGACACAACTTCCTTGGGAAAACCCACTCGGGTAAAGATTCCCATCAGGGCCCTAGCCACAACAGGTGCAGTAATGGTCCTCAGAGGTATGGCCTCTGGGTACCGTGTGGCATGATCCACCAGAACCAGGATAAACCTGTGACCAGCTGTAGTAGGCGGATCTAACGGACCCACAATGTCGATGCCCACCCTTTCAAAGGGGGTGCTAACGACAGGAAGTGGTTCCAGGGGAGCTTTCAGCTTCACCCCTGTTTTCCCACTGGCTTGACAAGACACGCACGTCCGGCAGTAGGTGTCGGACGACACTTTCATTTGAGGCCAATAAAAGTGTGGGACAAGCCGGGCAAAGGTCTTGTCTTGCCCCAGGTGTCCTGCCAAGGGGATCTCATGAGCCAATTCCAGAAGGAAGGCTCGGTAACGTTGAGGGACAACCAAGGCCCGTGACGATCCGTGCATGGGTGCCTTGGGTTCACTGTAGAGGAGGCCATCCTCCCAGTAAATATTGTAGTTCCCCTCAACGTTCCCTGCTGCCTGGGCTTTGGCCTGTCGCCTCAGTCCCTCAAGGGTAGGACACTTCCTCTGGCCCTTGCAGAATTCCTCCCTGGTCGGCCCTCCCTCCACGTGCCACTCGGCCGGGATGGGTAGGTTCTCCAGTTCGGTAACATCCCCCTCCGCGGACTCCTGGTCCACCACCTCCGGTGGCCTATCCGTCACACGGGGCGCAGATGCCGAGGCAGGCTCCTCCTGTCCTCGGTTCTTCCCTTGGTCGGCAGCCGGCGGTGCCTTTGTTCCAGGCTCCCGCCTAAACGAACTCCCCCTCCGGGTAGTCGCAGACCTTGTGCTGACACAGGCCCAGTCAGGTGTACCCAGCATCTCAGCATGAGTCCGGTATTCCACCTCCTTCCAAGCATTATGCTCCATGTCATTCCCCAGCAGACAATCGACTGGCACGGCAGGGCTTACGGCAACTCGAAGTAACCCTGCAACCCCTTCCCATTCAAATGGAACCTCGGCCACCGGATAGTGGCCCATTCTGCCGTCAGCCATCGCGGCAGGGTGGAGTACATGGGGAATCACCTGCTCTGGAGACACCAGTTGGCTACGTACCATAGTCATACTGGCTCCTGTGTCTCTCAGAGCCTCCCCTCTTTGGCCATTGATGGTGACCCATTGCCCATACTTTGTGGTATTTGCGGGCACCTGGATCTTAGGAACCATCTCCCGTTCTCCCAGGGACACTAAAGTGACACCCGCCCACTCCCTTCCCTTATCTAAAGGCATCTCCTCCCCGAGCACTACACTAGCTACTCCGGGGGCCTTTCCTCCGATGGGAGGGGGTGGTCTTTTCGGGCACTTCACATCTCCCTTATAGTGTCCGACACCACCACACTCGAAGCAATGGACAACCCTTGGCTGCTGACTCTGGCCAGGATTAGGGTTTCTGGGTGGGTTAGCCCTAGGGGTGAATCCCGTTCCCTTCCCTTGGGAACTATTTTGGGGGCCTTTAGAGAACTCCGTTTTCTTTTCCCCTCCCTCTTTCTTCTGGGGGGCGCCCTGTCCGGTCTTTTGAGAGTCCCCTCCAGTCCCCCTTGTGGACACCCGGGTACTAGCCCAAATGTCCGCCTCCTCAGCAAGCTTCCGGGGATTGGTCAGCTTGCTATCCACCAGGTGTTGACGCAGTTCAGGGAAACATTTTTCGAGCAGGTGTTCCTTCAACATCAAATCAAACAACCCCTCGTAGTCCCTCACCTCACTGCCCTGTATCCAACCCTCTAATGCCTTCTTTGCATAGTCCAGGAAATCCACCCAATTCTGTGTGCCCAGTTTGTGGCTACCCCGGAACTTCTGTCTGTACTTCTCGGGTGTTAGTCCAAACTTCCTTACGAGCGCCACTTTCATGGTGGGGTAGTGGGTCTGCTCATCCTGCTCCAGGGCCAATAATGTATCCCTGCCAGCTGGAGGCATGTATTTATACAATCCCCCTCCCCAATATTTCTCTGGAACCCCATGGACTCTTAATGAGATCTCATAGGCCGCTAGCCACTTAGCGATATCATCTCCCGCACTATAGCTGGCTACTATGTCTTTCGGCGAATAGGGTTTGGGTTCCCTGGGGATTTCTCTTTCTTCGCTGCCACCATTAGGAACAGGGTGTGCCCCGACCCGTAGGATCTGGAGATCTATCTCCCTGAGCCTCAACTCGTGGGCCATCCTCCATTCCTCCTTTTCTTTCTCCAGCTTCGACAATTCCCATGTGAGCTGTCTTTTCTCCCTCCGGTCAGTGAATTCTGCTTCTAATAAGCCGTTGCTAGAGACACTGCTGCGCTTCCTTGAAAGTGTTCTGGGCCCCTCTACTAGGTTCCCCACCTCAGGTTGGTACAAACCAGCCCCCTCGGTGTCAGGCTCTCCATCCCTGTCCTCCTTCTCAACCTTACTTTCTCGCCGTGCCTCCCCCCAAGCCCTCAAGCTGGTCTGGAGCTCACCCTTCTTTGCACCTTGGGGACAAAACACCCCCTCTCGCTGACAAAACTCTCTGAGTTGGGCCACAGTATAAGTTTCCACATCCTCCAACACAAACTCCATTTTGCCCACTCAGGATAGAAGACAGTTGCTTACAGAAGCTATGCAGGGGGGTACCTTTTGTAATACCTCCTCCCACCACCAGAAGTAAATTTGGAAAAAACAAAACTCAAAATCAGGAAGTCCGCTTGGAGAAAACTCCCGGTGTAGGCCTATGGACTACCCAAAGTTATTGTCAAGTGGACGCAAGCACAGCTCTATCCCACCACTGAACACCAATTTTATGTTGGAAACCGGGCAACCGGGTTAGCAGTCACCAGGTTCCCAGCACAATGGTAGCTTGGCTCGAGCGGTTGGGGGTCAGGCACCGTGTTAAGCGTACGTCACACCCTCACAATAACCATGCGTTAATCCGTTCCAAAAACGACACTACACCGTAAAAATTATGGGAGACAAGTTGAAAATATATATGTCTTTATCTTATTTTCTCTTCGTTGCAGGTTTCATAACATAAATACAATACAATAAGATTTTCCTTAAAAGAGCAGGTCAAATAAATAATACTACATTGGAATTTCAATAAATAGGTTCAGGTCCTCATTAAGCAAAGAATAAATAGATGTGCAATAAATACAGATGGCAAATAAATACAGTCAGACAATAAATATAGTGCAGGAATAAATTAGTGGATGACACTAAATAAAGCACCTCCAATAAATAAGGTAAAACAATCAATGACAGTTACAGTTCAAATCATTTACATGAGGTCACTTGGTCTTACTTTGCCCATACACAACTTAAGGACACTTGGATGGCATGGGGGGGTCCCACCTAGATTGGTCAAGGCTGGGGCCTAAACTGAGGCAGAACAAGAGTAATCTAAAGATCTGGCCCTCCAAACTACACAGCTCTTTATGTAGGTCACTGTACCAGTCTCAGTTCACCCCTGGCACTCTCAGGCTGGTTCTAGCACCCCTTTAACCCTTAGAATGGTCTTTTACGGCTCCACGGGGCCTCAGACGCCCCCTTTACCACTTACTGTCCTTTTCACGATGATCGGCTCCGCTCGGCGCCGTGTCGACGCCGTTATGCGGCTCCGGATCGATGTTGCTGGGTGGTCTCGACTCGATGTCGCTGGGCGGTCTCGACTCGATGTCGCTGGGCGGTCTCGACTCGATGTCGCTGGACGGTCTCGACTCGATGTCGCTGGGCGGTCTCGACTTGATGTCGCTGGACGGTCTCGACTCGATGTCGCTGGGCGGTCTCGACTCGATGTCGCCTTCCGGCGTCACAGGGACTCGGACTCCCCACTTCCTGGTGACTCCGGAGTGCAATCTCCACTCCCGACCTCCGGCGAGCTTCACCTCAGTTTCCGGCGACTCCGGTGGGCGGACTTCACTCCCCCGTCGACGCCTCACCTCGACCTCAGGTGACTCCCGACTCGACCTCCGGCGCCTCTCCACGACCTCCGTCGGCGCCCTCACTCGACCTCGGGTGACTCTTTACTGGACCTCCGGTGCCCCTCCACGACCTCCGTCGGCGCCCTCACTCGACCTCTGGCGGCTCCGGGTACGACGTCTGCTTTCTGTCAGCGCCGCTTCTCTACCTCAGGCCCCAGGTCTCCAGGCTTCTCGACGTCAGGACTCCAGGAGGACACTGCTGAACAGGTCAGGAACTTGCTGTTCTTCTTCTTTAAGGCCTGTTTCAAATGTTCAGTTCCTTAAGATGGTTCTTCTGGTCTTGGTCCCACACAGGGCTCTAGGCTGGGCTTGGTCAGTAGAGACTAGCATCAAGGGTGGGTTTCTGGACCCCACTCCAAGCACTGGTTTCCACCTCTGCTGCCTTACTCCGACCTCCTTCTATCTCTGTCCTCTCTCTTCTCCAGTCAGTTGCCAACTGCCACTCTGAGATGGCCTCCCAACATTCTAAACTGCCTCCCACTGTCACAGGGTTCTAGAATGTTCCAGGAGGTTCTGGTGATGTCACAGGTGACAATGGATGGCCACCATTTTGTGTCTCAGGCCCTCAGACAGAAGTTCCAGGGGTAGGGAAAATGGCTCCCTGACCCTGCATCAACACTAAAAAGTCTGGTGGTTCCCAAAAAGGAAAAATTATAACAGGGTTTGAGGCAAAAGTGGGACAAAATAAATAATGATGAGGAGGGACCACCCAAAGGGCTGACAGGTCTAACAAGGTCCATCATGGAACATTATTGCAACTGCAACAAAAGTCTTTCCTGATATTGATAATTGATTTCCTGTAAACTTCTTTATTAAAGTGTCCAATTTTGTTCCATCAGCTCTACAACGTTGCATCATTAAAATTACATACTGTCCATATTTCTTTAAAAATAACGTTGATAACATTTCTGATTTACATTGAGAACATTCCATGTTGTGATTTGCATCTTTAACTAATTTACTAAAAGTCACTGATCTACTCTCTGGTAATGTTTAATATATGAACCTTTCAGAATCAACATTAGAACTGCATGTGTTCAAACAGTTTTCACAACTATGTTCCCATTTATAAGAGAGACCAAACATATTTTCTATTTCTACCCCTTAATCTTCCAGTACCATAAGCATATACATTAAGAATTCCTGTGCATCTTGCTGGACATTTTGAGTAAACTGTGTACATCCTGAACATACATCTAAAAGATTTCTAACATCAGAAGCACTTTCTATTTTAGTTTTATCATTACTCAGCTTCTCATAAAGAAAACTCAGCAGAGAACAGAATCTTTTTACATGATTTAGTATTATCTGCTCTTGCAAACTTTCAAGACAAAATACAACATTCAGCACTACATTAGCGTAGCACTTGACACCAGAGCTATTTTCAAAATGACAACCAACAACCTCTTCAACATTGTCCTTTTTCTTTTTGCTTGCAATCACATCACTCTCCTTTTGTTTTCTCTTCTGTACATCCTCATTACAGATATTCTCAATTCTCCTTTTCCGACAAACAACACGTTTTTCAAACACAGGATACTGACCTAAATGAGGAGCATAGCTTCTTCTTAATCTATTATATTCCTTTACACAGTTTGCATCAGCACTAACTTTTGACTCATCAAAGTCTATCAGGAATAAACCAGATATTTTTTTCATGCGTGACAAAGCAACATATGCCATAACTTCTTTAAACACACTAGATCCAATGTTTACAAAAGCACTATCTACAGTTAATCCTTGAGATTTGTGAATAGTTACAGCATATGCTAGAGAAAACGGAAACTGCTTCCTACGTACATATAAGTCTTTCACAAGCAAGAAATGAACTGAACAACGACTAATGTCTTTAACCTCTTCAATCTGATCAAATTTTATTTTTAAAAATTCAATTCCATCTTTTTTCTGGTAATTAACAAAACCCACAACTTTACCCATAGCTCCATTCACTAAACCTTTTTCTACATCCAAATTACGTCTTAAAATTACTCGACAGTTCATACATACATAAAGATTCTTTTCTAAACCAGCTGTTTTCGATATGTTTTTCACTAGAGAATCCAATTTAGTTGTCAATTTGCTTGTCAATATAATAGTTATTCCTTCATGTTGTATTTTATCCACAGCTTCCAGTTTTACAATCGCTTCATTTTCCAATATCAAAAGGTCTTGATTGAATATAGAGCATTCATGTAGTGTTGGCATTAAGCAGATTACAGTATTTTTTCCTGCAATTTTCTTGTATATTTTCTCTGGAACTATTTGTTCTGTTGGAAACAAATTACATAGCAATCGTCTCTGTAAAGCTTTTCTTCCATGTTCTGTGAGTAGTCCAATTCTGATATCTTTGAGAATACTTGCATAATCATCATCATTTGCTTGCCGCCTATTGGTAATGAGTTCTTTGTACTGAAAGTATGTCCAAATATTCACATTACCTATACTTCCTAACAACTTTTTCTTGTCTTCATGTGTAAGAGTATGAAATACTGGTTGTCCTTTAACTGGTGTGAGCTGCAGTAGATCCCCGAAAACTATAACATGTTTTCCTCCAAATAGCACGTCATAGTTTGTTGCATTCTTAAATGCACAAAGGCAAGCATTAAGTTTGACACCATGCTTTCCTCATCAATAATGAGAACTTTTTTTTCAATACTCTTGAAACTTCAAAACATGCTTCCTCTGTTAGCTTGTGGTATTGTATTTTGTTCTCATGCTCTACTGGTAACATTAGCAAACGATGGAGGGTAATTCCTTTTATGTTATATGCTGCTACCCCAGTTGGAGCAGTAACAACACAAGACAAAGTTGAATCAGTTTTTTTCTGTAGGTAGCTTCTAGTTACTTTAATCAAGAAACTTTTTCCAGTTCCAGCTTGTCCACTCACATACATTCTGATTGGTTCAAATGATGTGCATGAGCACTCTTTATTTTCATGTAGTAATCCATGATCAATTTGTTTTGCGACTTCCTCATAAATTTGTTGTTGTTCATCATTCAGTTGCTGTTCCAAATTTGGTAAGTTTATTAAATCTTCCTGAGCTTGATTCATAGCTGCTTCCACTTCAGTCATGGCTATTGCAGCTTCATTTTCTATGATTGGTTGTCCTAGGGGATCTTGACTGAGTGTCCCAGAACTTTGACAGTCTTGAGAACTGTCTCTAGCTACTTCAGCTGCAATTGTTGCTTCTTGTTCAATTTCTTCATTTAACATTTGTACATCAGTTGTGAAAGTACTGCATTCTATGGTATCTTTGCATGCATTAAAGGAATCTTCATAGCTTTGAAAATGTCCAAGTAATTCATCCTCTGAGTGCCATGGTTTAAACAACTGTAAAAGTGCTAAGTGGTAAAATTCCTTCTTGTCAGTAGTGTCGCAACTCAGCTTTCTGTGATTAATCAAACTTACTTTTGGTTGTTTTACCAAACATCCTTCCTCACCAATGACTTTATATTTTCTATTGTTGATGTCTTCTGTGACATTCCGTTTATAAATGTAGTTCTGCAGCACCTCATAGAGACACATGTTCTCAAGATGATGACTTCTCTTTGGGTAATATGTGTCCAACATGTTTGTTCTTAAAATGTCTGTACTTTCAGGTTCGTACTCTGCTAAATATTCAATTTCTCGAATAGATTTCAATACCCGATTTCGCATTCCTGCAAGGCCTAATCTTACCCAAATTATTCTTCTGGATTTGGAGTACAGTCTTGCAGATGATAACCTATCTGAGCATTCGTATGACTCAATTTCTCGATGCGATAACATCTTTAAACTGAAACTGTATAGCTTTTTACTGACAGTCTTCTCGTGAGAAATCTCTTCCCACATTTCTTTCAATTCCGTTTTCTCAGATTTAGTGATGTAAGATGTAACATACCGAGCAACAGCAATAGAATTGTCAGCTACATACTGAATATCCATGTTAGCATTCCACATGGATAAAATGACTGGGTTGTAGTCATTTATATATTTTGACTCTTCTTTTCTTCTTAGGTTGTAGGTATTCTTAGGCGATTTTCTTGTAATAGTATGTCGCACAGCTGACATAAAACTGTTTACTCTTCCTTTTGAAAGAACAGGTCGTGGAAATCCAAATCGACATTTTGTGTAGAATTTATCTTTACTCTTGTACTTTTGTCGACAGTATTTTCCACACCGATGACTTTGGAAGCATAAAACTTGCTCTTTTAAGTTTTTTTCTTCTGTGTTTTAGGTATAGCACATGTTACATATCCTTCAATGAAAGATAAAACTGCATCATCAGAATCTTTTCCAAATTTTGGGGCATCCTTGATCCACAACAGCATATGAATATGAGGAGCACCTCTTGCTTGGTACTCTTTTCTCCAAAAGAAATCCACAACATCTCCAAGAGGTGGATTTTTTTTTATTGCAGATGAAGGACATCATCGCCTCAAATCTATGATTGAAATATCTGCAAACATTAACCGGATCCAATGAGCACAATTCTCCTGCTGTCTTGTATTGGATGTTTTCAATATTTGAATTTGCCTCTCGAAGAAAATCCAGTAAATCATCCCAAGCGTACTCTGCACAGCTTAGGGTAAGGAACCATGTAGGAGTTACTAAATTCCGTAACATACATTTCAATTCTCAATGGCGTCGGTACCAATATTCATTAGTCCCACGCTGACAAGCCATTAGATTAATCAATTGAGATTCCAAATGATCATCTCGCTGTTGCACTTTGTTCAGAAAATCCTTTGCAGACACATTATGTAGATGTACTCCAGTTTTCAAAATGTGATTTACTGCATAAGATAGTGCTGATAAGTCACTTTCAAATAAAAGATGGAACAAATAAGGAATACTTTGATGAAATCTTGGATCTTCTGCATATAATCTTGTAGTCCGATACTCAGAAGCAGGAATCTGTACTGGACGTTCATCATATCGTCCACCTTTTCCTGTAGGAAACAGCTGGGGAAAACAACGAGCTTCCAAGCTCTCCTCCCATACACTCACGGGAGTTCCTTTTGCTTTTTTCATCTGAAAGAGATCAATAGTGTTTCCCATAACTTCTTTAGAATGAAGAGGATGTATGCTGAAATGTTCATAAATTTCTTCTTCTTTTGACTTATCCACTTTTTCAGTTTGCCCAGTTGGTATTCCTGTGTCTGCTAGTAAATCTTCTTCATCTTCATCCATATAAATTGATTCATACCATTTATTATTTCTTTTCAAATATAAATTTGCTCTTTGTACTTTTCATACATCCACCAGCTCCTTCCAAATTTTCTTATTCTTTGTAGGTACACCATTAACCAGAATAAGTAATGGTTCAGTTTCCAAACTATCTGCATCAATTGTTTCAATATTTTTTTTTCAAATCTAATGGCAAATAGACAACTCTTCCTTTTAAACCTCTTTGTAAATCTGAAGGAGGTAATCTGCCTGTTTTGGGCTCCATACGAACTATAGTCTGAAACGGATGGACACATTAAATGAGTATAGACTCATACGTATTTAAATCACTAAGTTCTGCAGGAATATCAACCAATTCTAAATTATTATGTACAGCTCTAGCAGGCATTTTATTTTCTTCTAACTTGTTATAACAGTATTTACAAATACGCTGATCTTCACCCAAATCAAAACAATTTTCCAGAAATAAATATGAAGCAAAATCCTTCCACTTAGAATTATTTTCTTTTTCACTTTTTTTATAGAGATCAACATTCCTTGTTTGAGTTTTATAATGGCTTCTCCGGCAACAAATACAAGTAATATTTGGTCTTTCATTAGAGATGATAGTAAATTTTGTCATTTGATCTTCAAATGTTTTACTAACAGTGGGTTCTACATTCTCTTCCACATTTTCTTCAATAACTGTGTCATTTCCTGCACTTTCTTGCTCTGGACCAAAGTAACAAAACTCAATATCCTCACAAACCTTCTTCACATCTGTTACAGATCCACGGAATAGAGCACTATTCAACTCATGTAACTTTAGTGCTGGACTTTTAGCAAAATACAATCTTCTCACAAACTTTCTCATTTCATATGATGAACTGCCAGCATCCTAAAATGGTGAAAACACTTTGACAAACTTTCCTAGAAAGACAAGCCAGAGAATGTCCTTGCAAACCAGTATTGTCTCTCACTCTGCATGGATCTAGTCTTTGAAGCACCTTAACCTTCTGTTTAACACTTTTTTTTACTATATTCTCTTAGAAAGTCACGAAATTTATGAATAGATTCCTGTCGTACAGTACAAATACTACTACAATTCCAAGTGTACACTGGGGCTTTAGGACGTCTCCCCATAACCTCATCAGCTAACACTTCTTCCTCATTTCTTGGAACAATTTTCTCCTTTTCCATTACACAACCATCCTTAACTTCATATGCTTGACCACTGGTGTCAACTGCATGCAGCAAACTATTACTTTGAAGATAACTCTCTTCATTAAAAAATGGTTCAGTACTTGAACTATGCTTCCATTCTCCTAAGAACACTTTACAAAAGTTTTTTTTTTCACTTCTCTTTTTCTTTTGCTTTTTGACTTCATTACATTCACTAATTTATCTAATGTACGGATCCTGTTCAAAATTAAAATGAATAGTTTCCTTTTTCATTCCAGAGCCTTTGCAACAATTGATTCAATATGTTTCTTTTTCTTATAAAATTTGGCTTTCTTCCTATATTTTTTCACATCCTTTAGCAAATTGAACATCACTCTTCTCTGAAACATTTTTCTACGAATGTTTTTAAAAGCTATTTTCTTTTTAAGTCATTATTTTTTACTTCTGATTGTACATTAGCATTTAGTGTATTATGTCGATTGTCCTGTTGCTTTCTACTTGAAACACTATTTCCAGTGGATATATTTTTTACATTTTTTCTTTGCTTGAGGATATTTTTCAAAAAATCCTTAGTCTGCTTACCTGAAGGCTTTTTCTTTTTTCCAACATGAGGTTCTTCAACTAATTTTTGTTGCCAGTTGTCTTCAAATATAGATGTTGTTGCTGTTCTTTTCTCTTTCTTTATTTTATAGGCATCTTTAATTTATTTCAGTCTTGTTCAGCAATACCTGAAAGAAACTAAAAAAAAAATACCTTTATGTAATTTATATATATTACTATATTTTTTATGAGCTTTTCAAAACCTATCATATGAGCTATCACTTTCCTACGACTGCAAGTCTTACACAATAAAATCTACACAAATTAAACCTCTGACAACAACTCCTGTGTGCAGACAGACTCATGGTGTGATTCTAGGCAGAAAACGATATTTGATTGGCAATTTAAAAGCACATTTACTACTGTGGTAGAGCAAGTGATAATTATTGTAACAGCCTGACATATTTTCCCTATAGTTTAGAGAGGCAGAAAAGAGCACATGTCCTAACAGCTACTTGAGAGCATGAGCATGTGGAACCTGGGTGAGTGATTAGACTAGAGCAAATGAGCCTTGGTGATGTTGAATGTGGTAGCGTTACACACTACTATCTAAAATTCCACACAGTGCTGAATAGTAAGCATGGGAGTGCAGGAGAAGCAGCTGCCTGTGTGTTAAGAGCGTCCTTCTGGAGACTGTGTATTGTCAGGTGCAAGAGAGATCTGCATAGACGCTTGCACAACTGCATGAAGTCTGCACAGATGTATGTAAGAGTACATGTGTGGTAAGGGTTTATTGGAGTTTTGAACATATAGGATCTACCTCACCCATGGCAGGAGTGGAAGGAAAATCTACCCTGTTGTTTTCAAATGTGTTAGAATTTGCCTCTCATTTGTAAGATATTGATTTGTGCTGAATGCTAGCCATCACAGTTCAAGAAAACAAGCTGCCCCTTTCCTGCGAATGCAAGTCTTACAGAACCAGACCAACACAAATTAAATCTCTGACAACAATTCCTGTGTGCACACAGACTCATGGTGTGATTCTAGGCAGAAAACGATTTTTGATTGGCAATTTCAAAGCACATTTACTACTGTGGTAGAGCAAGTGATAATTACTGTAAAAGCCTGACACATTTTCCTTATAGTTTAGAGAGGCAGAAAAGAGCACATGTCCTAACAGCTACTTGAGAGCATGAGCATGTGGAACCTGGGTGAGTGATTAGACTAGAGCAAAGGAAATGAGCCTTGGTGATGTTGAATGTGGTAGCGTTACACATTACTATCTAAAATACCACACAGTGCTGAATAGTAAGCATGGGAGTGCAGGAGAAGCAGCTGCCTGTGTGTTAAGAGCGTCCTTCTGGAGACTGCGTATTGTCAGGTGCAAGAGAGATCTGCATAGACGCTTTCACAACTGCATTAAGACTGCATAGATGTATGTAAGAGTACATGTGTGGTAAGGGTTTATTGGAGTTTTGAACATATAGGATCTACCTCACCCATGACAGGAGTGGAAGGAAAATCTACCCTGTTGTGTTCAAATGTGTTAGCATTTGCTTCTCATTTGTGAGATATTGATTTGTGCTGAATGCTAGCCATCACAGTTCAAGAAAACAAGCTGCCCCTTTCCTGCGAATGCAAGTCTTACAGAACCAGACCAACCCGAATTAAATCTCTGACAACAATTCCTGTGCGCACACAGACTCATGGTGTGATTCTAGGCAGAAAACGATTTTTGATTGGCAATTTCACAGCACATTTACCACTGTGGTTTTGCAAGTGATAATTACTGTAACAGTCTGACACATTTTCCTTATTGTTTAGAGAGGCAGAAAAGAGCACATGTCCTAACAGCTACTTGAGAGCATTAGCATGTGGAACCTGGGTGAGTGATTAGACTACAGCAAAGGAAATTAGCCTTGGTGATGTTGAATGTGGTAGCGTTACACACTACTATCTGAAATACCACACAGTGCTGAATAGTAAGCATGGGAGTGCAGGAGAAGCACCTGCCTGTGTGTTAAGAGCGTCCTTCTGGAGACTGTGTATTGTCAGGTGCAAGAGAGTTCTGCATAGACGCTTGCACAACTGCATTAAGACTGCACAGATGTATGTAAGAGTACATGTGTGGTAAGGGTTTATTGGAGTTTTGAACATATAGGATCTACCTCACCCATGGCAGGAGTGGAAGGAAAATCTACCCTGTTGTGTTCAAAGGTGTTAGCATTTGCCTCTCATTTGTGAGATATTGATTTGTGCTGAATGCTAGCCATCACAGTTCAAGAAAACAAGCTGCCCCTTTCCTGCGAATGCAAGTCTTACAAAACCAGACCAACACAAATTAAATCTCTGACAACAATTCCTGTGTGCACACAGACTCATGGTGTGATTCTAGGCAGAAAACGATTTTTGATTGGCAATTTCAAAGCACATTTACCACTGTGGTTTTGCAAGTGGTAATTACTGTAACAGCCTGACACATTTTCCTTATTGTTTAGAGAGACAGAAAAGAGCACATGTCCTAACAGCTACTTGAGACCATGAGCATGTGGAACCTGGGTGAGTGATTGGACTACAGCAAAGGAAATGAGCCTTGGTGATGTTGAATGTGTTAGCGTTACACATTGCTATCTGAAATACCACACAGTGCTGAATAGTAAGCATGGGAGTGCAGGAGAATCAGCTGCCTGTGTGCTAAGAGTGTGTTTCTGGAGACTTTGTATTGTCAGGTGCAAGAGAGAACTGCATGGACGCTTGCACAACTGCATGAAGACTGCAGAGATGTTTGTAAGAGTACATGTGGGGTAAGGGTTAATTGGAGTTTTGAACATGTAGGATCTACCTCACCCATTGCAAGACTGTAAGAAAAATCTTCCCTGATGTTTTCAAATGTGTTAGCATTTGCCTCTCATCTGTGAGATAGTGATTTGTGCTGAATGCTAACCATCACAGTTCAAGAAAACAAGCTGCCCCTTTCCTACGAGTGCAAGTCTTACAGAACAAGAGCAACACAAATTAAATCTCTGACAACAATTCCCATGTGCAGACAGACTCATGGTGTGATTCTAGGCAGAAAACGATATTTGATTGGCAATTTCAAAGCACATTTACTACTGTGGTAGAGCAAGTGATAATTACTGTAACAGCCTGACACATTTTCCTTATAGTTTAGAGAGGCAGAAAAGAGCACATATCCTAACAGCTACTTGAGAGCATGAGCATGTGGAACCTGGGTGAGTGATTAGACTAGAGCAAAGGAAATGAGCCTTGGTGATGTTGAATGTGGTAGCGTTACACACTACTATCTAAAATACCACACAGTGCTGAATAGTAAGCATGGGAGTGCAGGAGAAGCAGCTGCCTGTGTGGTAAGAGCGTTCTTCTGGAGACTGTGTATTGTCAGGTGCAAGAGAGATCTGCATAGACGCTTTCACAACTGCATTAAGACTGCATAGATGTATGTAAGAGTACATGTGTGGTAAGGGTTTATTGGAGTTTTGAACATATAGGATCTACCTCACCCATGGCAGGAGTGGAAGGAAAATCTACCCTGTTGTGTTCAAATGTGTTAGCATTTGCTTCTCATTTGTGAGATATTGATTTGTTACCGATTGCTAGCCACTACAGTTCAAGAAAACAAGCTGCCCCTTTCCTGCGAATGCAAGTCTTACAGAACCAGACCAACACAAATTAAATCTCTGACAACAATTCCTGTGCGCACACAGACTCATGGTGTGATTCTAGGCAGAAAACGATTTATGATTGGCAATTTCAAAGCACATTTACCACTGTGGTTTTGCAAGTGATAATTACTGTAACAGCCTGACACATTTTCCTTATTGTTTAGAGAGGCAGAAAAGAGCACATGTCCTAACAGCTACTTGAGAGCATTAGCATGTGGAACCTGGGTGAGTGATTAGACTACAGCAAAGGAAATTAGCCTTGGTGATATTGAATGTGGTAGCGTTACACACTACTATCTGAAATACCACACAGTGCTGAATAGTAAGCATGGGAGTGCAGGAGAAGCACCTGCCTGTGTGTTAAGAGCGTCCTTCTGGAGACTGTGTATTGTCAGGTGCAAGAGAGTTCTGCATAGACGCTTGCACAACTGCATTAAGACTGCACAGATGTATGTAAGAGTACATGTGTGGTAAGGGTTTATTGGAGTTTTGAACATATAGGATCTACCTCACCCATGGCAGGAGTGGAAGGAAAATCAACCCTGTTGTGTTCAAATGTGTTAGCATTTGCCTCTCATTTGTGAGATATTGATTTGTGCTGAATGCTAGCCATCACAGTTCAAGAAAACAAGCTGCCCTTTTCCTGCGAATGCAAGTCTTACAGAACCAGACCAACACAAATTAAATCTCTGACAACAATTCCTGTGTGCACACAGACTCATGGTGTGATTCTAGGCAGAAAACGATTTTTGATGGGCAATTTCAAAGCACATTTACCACTGTGGTTTTGCAAGTGGTAATTACTGTAACAGCCTGACACATTTTCCTTATTGTTTAGAGAGGCAGAAAAGAGCACATGTCCTAACAGCTACTTGAGAGCATGAGCATGTGGAACCTGGGTGAGTGATTGGACTACAGCAAAGGAAATGAGCCTTGGTGATGTTGAATGTGGTAGCGTTACACACTACTATCTGAAATACCACACAGTGCTGAATAGTAAGCATGGGAGTGCAGGAGAAGCTACTGCCTGTGTGCTAAAAGTATGTTTCTGGAGACTGTGTATTGTCAGGTGCACGAGAGATCTGCATGGACGCTTGCACAACTGCATGAAGACTGCACAGATGTATGTAAGAGTACATGTGTGGTAAGGGTTAATTGGAGTTTTGAACATATAGGTTCTACCTCACCCATGGCAGGAGTGGAAGGAAAATCTACCCTGTTGATTTCAAATGTGTTAGCATTTGCCTCTCATTTGTGAGATATCGATTTGTGCTGAATGCTAGCCATCACAGTTCAAGAAAACAAGCTGCCCCTTTCCTGCGAATGCAAGTCTTACAGAACCAGATCAACACAAATTAAATCTCTGACAACAATTCCTGTGTGCACACAGACTCATGGTGTGATTCTAGGCAGAAAACGATTTTTGATTGGCAATTTCAAAGCACATTTACCACTGTGATTTTGCAAGTGGTAATTACTGTAACAGCCTGACACATTTTCCTTATTGTTTAGAGAGACAGAAAAGAGCACATGTCCTAACAGCTACTTTAGCGCATGAGCATGTGGAACCTGAGTGAGTGATTAGACTAGAGCAAAAGAAATGAGCCTTGGTAATGTTAAATGTGGTAGCGTTACACACTACTATCTGAAATACCACACAGTGCTGTATACTTAGCATGGGAGTGCAGGAGAAGCTACTGCCTGTGTGCTAAAAATATGTTTCTGGAGACTGTATTGTCAGGTGCAACAGAGATCAGCATGGACGCTTGCACAACTGCATGAAGACTGCACAGATGTATGTAAGAGTACATGTGTGGTAAGGGTTAATTGCAGTTTTTAACATATAGGATCTACCTCACCCATGGCAGGAGTGGAAGGACAATCTACCCTGTTGATTTCAAATGTGTTAGCATTTGCCTCCCATTTGTGAGATATTGATTTGTGCTGAATGCTAGCCATCACAGTTCAAGAAAAGAAGCTGCCCCTTTCCTACGATTGCAAGTCTTACAGAACCAGACCAACACAAATTAAATCTCTGACAACAATTCCTGTGTGCACACAGACTCATGGTGTGATTCTAGGCAGAAAACGATTTT
The DNA here is from genome assembly GCF_964204655.1 of Triturus cristatus. NCBI lineage: Eukaryota > Metazoa > Chordata > Amphibia > Caudata > Salamandridae > Triturus > Triturus cristatus. Next base: position 510,489,900 of record NC_140580.1, on the reverse strand, counting down.
TGATTGGCAATTTCAAAGCACATTTACCACTGTGGTTTTACAAGTGATAATTACTGTAACAGCCTGACACATTTTCCTTATAGTTTAGAGAGGCAGAAAAGAGCACATGTCCTAACAGCTACTTTAGAGCATGAGCATGTGGAACCTTGGTGAGTGATTAGACTAGAGCAAAGGAAATGAGCCTTGGTGATGTTGAATGTAGTAGCGTTACACACTACTATCTGAAATACCACACAGTGCTGAATACTTAGCATGGGAGTGCAGGAGAAGCTACTGCCTGTGTGATAAGAGCGTGCTTCTGGAGACTGTGTATTGTCAGGTGCAAGAGAGATCTGCATGGACGCTTGCACAACTGCATGAAGACTGCAGAGATGTATGTAAGAGTACATGTGTGATAAGTTTTAATTGCAGTATGTAACACATAGGAACTACCTCACCCATTGCAGGAGTGGAAGGAAAATCTACCCTGTTGTTTGCAAATGTGTTAGCATTTCCCTCTCATTTGTGAAGTATTGATTTGTGCTGAATGCTAGCCATCACACTTCAACAAAACAAGCTTCCCCTTTCCTACGAATGCAAGTCTTACAGAACCAGACCACCACAAATTAAATCACTGACAACAATTCCTTTGTGCACACAGACTCATGGTGTGATTCTAGGCAGAAAACAATATTCCTGGGTGATACCAGTACACCTTTACTTATGGTGAAGACATACTGCATAATATCTGACAAGTTCAAGGCAGTCAAATATGTTCCAAAACATAAAATGTAAAACACAACTTTAAAACAAGAATCTAATTTCTATTTTTTATATCATAATGCACCACATACATCCCCTCTCAGATTCGTAACTCACCTTTAAAAGTAGTTAGTTGAGGAAGAAATGTGGCACTCACACAGCAGATTATCAGAGCCAGAATCTCTGAACTGTACACCTCTCAGCAGAACCAGTAAATGGCAATGTTTTCCTCTCTTTTTTCACACATATACATGTTAACTTCAAATCACAGTGCTTCCCACATTTTTTCAAATGGAAACACACATTTCTATTGGTTGAAAATTCCAACCCTTTCCAAATGATCCCTACCCCCAACATGACTTCTGCCTCCTACCATAGCAACAGGTCATGGAACACTGGTGTGAGCAGAGAGGTCAGAAGTTCAGCACACAATGTTTCTAATCCAAAGAGCAAGAATGCTTGACTTTTCAAACCTAACAGCATATCCAAAGTAATCTTATGTGGGAACACATTTTTCTGAACCAATACAAAACATGCTTTTAAAAATTTTAACATACAACCTAGTTTTTAGTGTAGAATGGTCTGAAACAGCCAATGAGCTCTTTTTATTTAAAAAAAGTATGTAAGCGTCCATTTTACAACTATCTTTCTTTTCATATTGCCATTCTACTGAAAGACACCTTCTGAGTGCATCTAGATCTCCTTGAAAGATGTTCACAGTGTGGATTGTAGGTCATAGCTATGTCTTCTGGAGTGAAAAGTATGCAGAAAAAAGAGGTATTTTGAAAGACCTTGCTTTGCCAAATGTAGACATTAAATGGATTGGTCACAGAGGGTTAAAGTGGCACCAATTAAGCCTTTGGTGAAATCCTTTCTACATCTCCCACAGCCTGACCTTATAATTGTGCACTGTGGTGTAAATGACCTAGGCACTTTAACTGGGGTAGGTCTGGAAATGCTTGTTAAGGACACTTTTGTGGAATTGATGTCACTTTTTCCACAAACTACCTTTGAATATTCTAATATATGCCAAAGGCAAAAGTGGAACTGGTCCAACCAATGTTGTCCGCAGATTGACAAAGCAAGAAAGCACGTCAAAAAGTCTGTTTCTGCTTTCCTCAGAGACTATGGTATGGGTTCTATATACCACAACAACTTGCGTTACAACATGCAAGGCATTTATAGAGGAGACGGTGTTCATTTTACAGATGAAGGCAACAGAGTCTTCCTCTTGAACTTTAGACTCTGCATCGGTACTTACTTGTAGGTACAAAAAAACACTCAATGAACACAACGGCTCTTTTTAGAGCCAACCTACATCTAAACACTTAAACTTGATTTTTAATTCTATTTTTCTATGTTTTTTTTGCCGCAGTGCGCGCACCGTACGCGCACCGTGCGCGCACTCCACGATCTATTTTTTTTTTTTTTTTTTTTTGAAAAACCTTTATTACAATTTCAGAGACATACAGAGATGGGCCTACAACCATCAGGCCGGCCGCTAATGCACAATATAAGCATAGACACATCTTAATAGCCACCTCGATGAAGCAATAGGAGAGCTACTGGAGTGCTAATCCCCTCAGCCAGCCGCAGCCGCAGTCCATAGACAAACAAAGAAAGGTTTCATATTTTTAAAGAAAACGAACAACATCACACACACAAGGCAAAGGAGGTCAATAGCAGTAACATGTGCTCCCCGTATCGAAGGGGTCAACAAACCCAGGAAGAAAGAGGGGGGGGGGGGCAGGCAGAAGAAACCAAATGCGCCTGTCGCAGGAGCGTAGGGGAATGCGCGGGCTAGGGAGACAGAGCAGCATCCGTCTCTCGCGTCTGGGGCGGGGCACAAATACCTCCACGATAGGAGTTCCAGGGACCCCACACCTTAATCCACTTCCCAGGCTTGCCTCTCGCGCGCGATATTTTTTTTTAATTATTTTTTTTTTGAGACCTAAGGGGTCTTTCATGGTCCCCCTGAGAAGGCCTAGGGGGTCAGGGACTCTCTACCCTGCCCCCTTTTCACGTTCTCCACCTTTCTTTTTCCCTGTCACACACACAACACACAAAATGGCGGCCGACACTTCCTGATTTCGACCGATTCGAATGTTGACTGTCATGAATCCACCAATCAGAATTACGCTCGCGCACGTTAGGGTGCGCGCACCGTGCGCGTACGGTGCGCGCACGGTGCGCGCCTATAGATATTTATGTGCTTTTAACTGCAATTTTCTCAGGAACTACTGAACAGATTGACTCCATATATGCAAAAGGCACATCCCTGACCTGAGGACTACCTCTTTGCCAAATTTCAAGTAATTCTGTTCAGCCGTTCGGGCTGTACCTTCGACTAAAGGTCCTATGGGAAAATGCATGGGGAAAACGCGTTTTGGGACCCCCCTTTTTTCTCAGCCCCCGCTTGACGAATCACCCCGAGACTTTCAGGGTAGGAGCTGAGCGGAGTGCCCCATTAGTTTTAAAACTTTTGTGAGGATTCGTCAACCGGCGCCAAAGTTATTCAAAATAGAATTTTGATATTTCCTCTGGAATCTCGGTCCTAACTATAACTATCTACTGGCGACCGACTGAAAAAACCATAGGTTTCAGGGGTGTTATAGTTAGCTGGACATTTCCCTCGTACAAAACCCTAGAAATTCCCCTGTTATAGTTAGTTCAGCTAACTACAACTCGCGCCCCCGCAATGCATTGCTGATGATGTCACATATTACATCACTCATGACATGGTCAGTGACATCACTGATGACATCACTGATGACATCTCAAATGACATCACTGATGACGTCATCCATGTGATAAATTAGTGCATCTTCTCACACCCTAATATAACCTTTGATACACCGACTCAGAATTTCAGACGGGCATTTTGACAACCATAGGTACTCCAATACCAATAACTACTCACCCACTCATTGACTCTTAGGTCTACATACATCTCCACTCACTCACCTGTACAGTCACTCATACTTACAGTCACTCTGTGCATTTATACACCTATATAGACACTCACACACCGCCAATCATCCATTGAGGTACTGACACATCTAGTCAGTCATGCAAATAATTAATCACAGTAAAATTTACTCACCTATACAGTTAAAAACACTCAAGTTCACTCACTCATAAAAATACTAACAAATGCTGTGTCTTCCTGCAGCACATGACACAGATATCCTTGCACTATGGTGCATACAGCCACTCCCAAAATCACACACTCTCACATATAGATAGTTAAATACTCTAACACACATATACACTGCGTTTCACATATGTAGTTACTGACACATGTACAACTGAGATATACATTCAATCACTAACACACCCATACATACACTCACCCAACCATACAGTCCATCACAGATGCACTCTTAAAACATGCACCCACTGAATCACCCACTCACACATCTAGTCACAGAGTCACACACACCCTACCCACACAAACACTCAGGCACCCATACAGATACTCAGACAACCAATCAATAACCCATATAGACACTCATATAGCTATTCACAAAACCATGCAGCCACTTATACACCAACACACAGACACATACAGACATTCACACAGTTTACTCACTAGTCTGCAGTAAGATACATTTAATGACTCACTTATAGACTCAGTTACGCACCTAGAAAATCATCCATTCACACACTTGTACACCCACTTATTTTTCAACAGGCCATTCCCTATATATATTAAACATATTACAACTGTTCAGAAACACATACTCAATGGATGATGTCATCAGTGATGTCATTTGAGACAATCAATGGCCACAATGAAACACACTAACAAGGAGCACAAGTCACACAACCTGCCAACATCACACCACTGAACGAGCATAGATGTGAAAACCATGCTGTAAGGCCAGTCGTTGGTGTTGTGGGATGTCTGCGACCGTGGTCATCATGGATGAGACGCCCAGCATGTGGCACATGGTCGAGTTCACTGTGTGTTATGCTGCCAAACGGCTGCTTCTCCCTCCCACGAGCCCCCACACTTTTGTACAGTGTGCTATTGTATCTCGTGCACTCGTACGGCACACCATTGTAATGCCTATTTGCGCATGTCCTGCTACATTCCAACTACAACATCACAGTGCCGTTTGGAGGTGGTGCATGCCACTTTACAACATCAACTGCTGCGGCTCTTGAAACAGGTCACACCAGAACACAGAGACACACTTACCGCACTTCCTGCACACGGACATGTCCGAGACACCCCATTCCCCTTGCCAGATAGGCACACCCCTCCACTGGCCTGTGACCCCAGACCAGCACATGCCAGTTGTGCATGCAGGAGGATGCGTGTGTAGCTACACATCCAGGCTCACTGCCAACGCTGAGGTGACAGCACACTGTGATGTTGCAGGGCTCGTGCCTATTCTGCTAAGACAATGACCACAGGGACACACTTACTAAGATGTGGGTTTGGGGGGCATTGGCGGTCCTGGAGTTGTTGAGATCAGTCTTCTGGCCCTCATGGGTATCCCTGTATCATGCTCATTGACTCTATGGCACCTGTGGGTGTTCTGGTGTGGCTCTTGGCTGTGTTCCCTTTCATGATGCAGGTAGTTGTCCTGCTTAACACCAGCAGAAAGCAGGTGTAAAATCCCTGGTGCTAACGTGTCTTATCGCCGGAATTTGTTTCTCATTGCAATTGGTGTGAAAGTTGTGATGTGATTTTTTTCGTGTGCAGAACAATATACGAACTGAGCAGTGTATCTCGTCAAGATCCAGCACCTGACGCACTATTCCCAATCAATATAAATACAATTAGATTTCTTAATAGATTTTGTGTGTACACTGTAAGTGCAGCCAATACCTCAGTGCATTTCAATACAGGATTTTAGTATTTACAATAAATCGGAAAGGTGCACCTCGTGTCTTTTTGCACAGGAACGGCTTGTCTCCATTTCATTAACAGCACTTTAACGGAAGTAAAGTTGAGATAAATCTAACACACTATTCAGAAGTTGGTGCAAACGGAAGATATCACCAGTATTCCAGCGATAAGTGCCCCAAAATTTAACAACATGGTGGACTCCATCAAATAACATCAAAAAACGATAAACTATTTTCAAACTTTATTTTTTTATTAACGTAAATATAAACAATAAACTAATAAACAAAATGTAACAACAATAATACAAAACAACAAGGCAGAACACTCCTGTGGGAACCACGGATGTCGACGACAGACCTGGAAAATCAGAAAGATTGTTAAAAAAAACCCAACATGATATTCTCAACAAAATACCACAAGAAACAAATCACAGATATATAAAATGTATACAGCTAACAACATTTTATACGTTTAACTTACAAAAAACTGTAAATGTTGCCGCTTTAAAATATTTACTGAATCTGAGGAATTTTTTTTGCAGAAGGCACCACGCACACAACGTTTTTCTTCAGTGGTGAAGACATTTTTTAACTTTTTCCAAGGGGCAAACAAAGACCAATGCCACCTTCTTCATTCACAAGATTTCCAAAGAGTTCTGTTACGAGGGGATCCTAACAAAAAATACTCGTGCGACACAGCAAGTATGATGAAACACCTAAGGACCCTTCATCCAAACAATCTTGCACGAGAAGAGTGCAAACAGATGAGAAACACTCCTGTTCTGTATCTGTAAAAAAGAATCACAAATAAATGTATATTAATAACTTTCAAATTTACACTATTCCATTACTGTACACACACATTTTATATAAAAACTGACTAAGAAACTATAGCCCTGAACCACAAGTGTGACGATCATTAAAACACTACATGCATAGTGCATACTACTTTGAAGCAGTTCATGCCCTAAAGCCTACCTCACTAAAACTCTACATGCTAACTGACTAAATGATTACAGTACTATAAGGAGACACACTGGGTGAGTGACGGGGTGTTTGCTAGAAGAGTATGAATACTAACTAGGGAATTGAAGGTGTGAAACACAACTGTGTAGGTGATTAGAGGACTGCATCCATACTGCAAAGGCATTTAAAGCAGTCCATGTGCTAAGGCCTGGCTTACTGCATGACTACTTGAGTACTGACTGAATGATTAGAGTACAGCAAGGAGACTGCCTAGGTGAATTTATAAGTGCTAGGCTTTTCGCAAAGGGAATGGATTAGTACTTGGTACTGAATGGGTCACTAGAGGAGTGCAAAGGCAGTGACAAGTGCTGGACTGTATGGATACTGACTAGGAAATTGAAAGTGTGAAAGACAAGTGTCTAGGTGGTTAGAAGACTGCATGCATAGTGCATAGGGATTTGAAGAAGTCCATGTGCTAAGGCATGGCTCAGTGTATGAATACTTAGACACTGACTGAATGATTAGAGTACTGCAAAGATAGTATCTTGGTGAATTTATAAGTATTTGGGTTGTAGCACAGTGAATGGATTAGTACATGGTGCTGAATGGGTCACTAGAGGACTGCAAACGGAGTGACAGGGTATTTCGTGGAAGTGTATGGATACTGACTAGGGAATTGAAGGTGAGAAAGACAATTGTGTAGGTGGTTAGAGGACTGCATGCATAGTGGATAAGGGTTTGAAGCAGTACATATACTAAGGCCTGGGTCACTGGATGAGTACTTGGGTACTGACTGAATGGTTAGAGTACTGCAAGGAGAGTGCCTGGGTGAATTTATTAGGGTTTGGTGCAGTGAATGGATTAGTACATGATGCTGAATGGGTCACTAGAGGAGTGCAAGGGGAGTGACAGGGTGTTTGCTGGAAGTGAACGGATACTGACTGGTTAATTGAAGGTGTGAAAGACAAGTGTGTAGATGGTTAGAGGACTGCATGCATAGTGGAAAGGGGTTTGAAGAAGTCTATGTGCTAAGACCTGGCTCAGTGCATGAATACTTAAACAGTGACTGAATCATTAGAGTACTGGAAAGAGAGTGTCTTGGTGAATTTATAAGTGTTTGGCTTTTAGCACAGTGAATGAATTAGTACATGCTGTTGAATGGGTCTCTAGAGAACTGCAAAGGAAGTGACAGGATGTTTCCTGGAAGTGTATGGATACTGACTAGGGAATTGAAGGTGTAAAAGACAAGTGTATAGTATGTTAGAACACTACATGCATACTGCATAGACATTTGAAGCAATCTATTTGGTACTTCGAAACTGACTAAATAATCAGACTACTTCTAGGACAGTGCTTTGGTAAAACTTTTAAATTTTCAGTTCTGCCACAGTGAACAGAATAGTACATGGTACAGCACCTTAGTGTCAAACCCTGACTCATTTTATCAATGCATAAGCAAAGACTAGCTTCTAATGCTACTAAAACTTAACAACAAGAGAGGTTTTAAATTAGTTATCTGTCAGCAAATACACGATGTTACCAAATGCTTCTCTCACAGTGGTTCTCAAATGCACACAGACTCACAGTGTGATTCTAGACAACAACCACTATACCTAGGAGTTTACCAAAAATCATTCACTACAGTGGAAGTGGTAAAGGAACTGCACACAATCTAAAACTTGACAACATAACATGTTTTACAACACTTATCTGTCAGCAAATACACGATGTTACCAAACACTTCTCTCACAGTGGTTCCTAAATGCACACAGACTCACAGTGTGATTCTAGACAAACAACACTATCCCTAGGAGTTTACCAAAACTCATTCACTACAGTGGAAGTGGTAAAGGAACTGCACACAATCTACATTTTTCAGGACTGCACTTTTATGTCAATGCCTGACTAATATAATCAAAGCATAAGCAAAGACTGGGTTCTAATGCTAATAAAACTTCACAACATGACAGGTTTTAAAACAGGTATCTGTCAGCAAATACACAATGTTACCAAATGCTTCTCTCACAATCCTTACCCAAATGCACACAGACTCACAGTGTGATTTTAGACAAGCAACACTATCCTAGGAGTTTACCAAAACTCATTCACTAGTCTGGAAGAGTTAATGGTACTGCACACAATCTACATATTTAAGTACACCACATCAGTGTCAAAGCATGACTCATTTAATCAACGCATAAGCAAAGACTGGATTCTAATCCTACTAAAACTCCACAACATGACAGGTTTTAAAACAGTTATCCGTCAGCAAATACATGATGTTACCAAATGCTTCACTCACAGTGATGCCAAATACACACTAACTCACAGTGTGATTCTAGACAAGCACCACTATCCCTATGAGTTTACCAAAACTCATTCACTACAGGGCAAGTGGTAAGGGAACTGCACACAATCTACATATTTCACAACTGCAATTTACTGTCAATGCCTGACTCATATAATGAAAGCATAAGCCATAAATGTCTTCTAATGCTACTAAAACTTGACAACATAACATGTTTTACAACACTTATCTGTCAGCAAATACACGATGTTACCAAACACTTCTCTCACAGTGGTTCCCAAATGCACACAGACTCACAGTGTGATTCTAGACAAACAACACTATCCCTAGGAGTTTACCAAAACTCATTCACTACAGTGGAAGTGGTAAAGGAACTGCACACAATCTACATATTTCAGGACTGCACTTTTATGTCAATGCCTGACTAATATAATCAACGCATAAGCGAAGACTGGCTTCTAATGCTACTAAAACTTGACAACATGACAGGTTTTAAAACAGTTATCTGTCAGTAAATACACGATGTTACCAAATGCTTCTCTCACAATCCTTACCCAAATGCACACAGACTCACAGTGTGATTTTAGACAAGCAACACTATCCTAGGAGTTTACCAAAACTCATTCACTAGTCTGGAAGAGTTAATGGTACTGCACACAATCTACATATTTAAGTACACCACATCAGTGTCAAAGCATAACTCATTTAATCAACGCATAAGCAAAGACTGGATTCTAATCCTACTAAAACTTCACAACATGACAGGTTTTAAAAGTTATCTGTCAGCAAATACATGATGTTACCAAATGCTTCTCTCACAGTGATCCCAAATACACACTAACTCACAGTGTGATTCTAGACAAGCACCACTATCCCTATGAGTTTACCAAAACTCATTCACTACAGTGCAAGTGGTAAGGGAACTGCACACAATCTACATATTTCACAACTGCAATTTACTGTCAATGCCCGACTCATATAATGAAAGCATAAGCCATAAATGTCTTCTAATGCTACTAAAAGTTGACAACATGACATTGTGAGAAGTTGGCCTGGTATATGATGTTCACTAATTAAAGTGACCACCCTGTACCATGCCAAGCAACCCTTATGGTGTGGTTGTAAGTCAACCTTTTCGGACCAGCTGCCCTAGTGGTAGCGTAGGCTAAGCAGTCTTTGAGGCTAAACTCGTTTAGGCATGTTAAGCAAGCTGTTTTACCATATGTAACCCCCCTTTATACCAATGAAAGGACACCACACAGATATATATTCAATATATATATGTATTTATTACTCAAAGTATCCCCTAGACTCTTTATGAGCACAGGAGCACAAATCGTTAAACAAGAAAGTATTACAATATGCGAAAGTTGCACTTTAAATGGATAGGCCCTGGTGGCCGCTCAAACCATATACTAAAATAGTGGTATAAGTACCACGAACAGGAAAGGGAGAAGGCCTTGGGCCTCTAGAATCGCTGGGCCTACAAGGAGCTAACTTTAGTTAGTGACCAGGAGGTCCACGGGTCGCGTGTGCAGTGAGGAAAGTTACACGCGGGCACCCATAGGTTTTTAATGGGTACGTAATTGTTCAAAAGTTACTGCTAGAAGGGTCTTCTGGTTGGACTACGAATTCAAGACTTCAAACCTAGACACTAGAGATGTTACTCTACACTTGTGCACCGGAGTGCCAGCTTTACCTCACCCACAGGAAGTGGGTGCATAGGTCTCGAAGTGCGTCGGGTTTCGTCTATCTGTTCAATGGAGCCTGACGACAAAGATGCTGCAGGCGGTCGGTCCAGAAGAGATGCGGTGGATCCAAGGATGGATCGGAAGTGTAGAAGACCTGTAAGCAGAGGGGACAGTGTTCACAGTCACTAACCAGTGACCGGCGTGGCACCAGGTAGGTACCAGGCGATGTCGGGTGCAAACAGGTGAAGAGATGTAGCTTGTCTCGGCAGCCACGTGGTCCCTGAAGGTCGACGACGTCCAGGAGTTGGTTCACGAGCTGTCCCACGCAGGCTCTCGCTGTCGGCGGTGTCGGCGACTCAGAAGAAGCAAATAGCCTTGGCAAAAAGCAGGAGTCGCAGGAAGTGAAGAAAGCTGTTAGCTCTGACCAGCAAGGTCAGAGGGGCTGCTCCTTTGGAGGGCAGCAGGGGCCAGTCTAGAGCAACCAGACCAGCATCGTAGTTTTTCAAGATGGTCGCCAAGATGGCCACTAGTCAACGGACCAGTAACCAGTTAGGCGCGTCGAGTCGCGAAGTGCAGAGGGGCCCCATGCAGATCGTGGAGATGCTGGAGGGCTCACCTTTGATGCAGATGCTGCTTGGATGTTGGGCTTCTCAGGACCCAAAGCACAACTTGGAGGGAGCCTCTGTTGTCGCGCTTTCAGCTAGTCGAGTGTCTTCCAAGATGGCTGGCTCCACGGGTCTCGGTGCCTCCACGGGTTCCTTCTTTGCAGGGACTGTGGATCAGGCGGTGAGAGGTCTGGAGGTCCAGTTCTTGTCGGGCTCCTGGCTCGGGCACCGGCGGGAGGCGGCAAAGCAGACGTCGATTCGCTGGATGGTGCTTGTGTTAGCAAGATGGTCACTCCCTGACCATAGGGGAGATTTCCTTCAGTCTTCTGTGCAGCAGAACGTCGAAGTTCCCGTCTTCTTCTTAGTTACAAGTTGATTCCAGGATGTCTAAAGTCTTTGGACACAGCTCCTACCTTTAAGCGGATTCTAGGGGCCGGACTACCTGCTAGGTCCCTCCCTAAGGGAGCGACCAGGAAGGGGGGTGGTTACACCCCCAATCCTTTGTCCAGCTCGCCCTAGGTCTGGGGCTGGTGTGCCCCAGGACCGGATTGAACTGGCATATGCACCGAGGCTCCTTGTGAGCCTCAGGCATGTCTGTCTCCTTTCAAGCCCTACCTGACCAATACACAAAATCCTGTCTGGGGTGGTGCTCGCACCTCCCCTGGCAGGAAACCCTTTGTCCACGTCTCCCAAGCTGGAAGGACTCCCCGCAGCAGGAGGGCAGACTTGTGTCTGTGGTGGCAGCGTCCATTTTGTGGAGCTGAGGCTATGTCTGATTTTACCCGGGTTTCAGGTTCTGTACATGTCGTGTCCCTCTAGGAGGGTGGAATGCTAACCCCGTCGCCAGAATTGGCGAGGGGTTAGTATTCCAATTCGTATGACACCTTACTCGACATGTTTTGATACAGCCAAACCAAAGATAGCATTTAACCGCGAGGTTCATAATGCACTTAAGAGTTTATGGTATGGCGATATCTGGAAACGGTAGAAGGAAGTTGTTCCGACTACTGCAGACAGTATCAGCTCATGCCAGAGCACCATCTCACATGAAACCAAGCACTCTGCCTTCAGGATTGTTAAGGCCTGCCATAGGAGTGACTTATAGGTTAACATGTGTCCCATTTAAGGTGAGGTATAGGCATACTACACCTAAGTAAGAGGTGGATACAACAACTTACCCCAGCTGAGTGATCAGCCAGTTGTGTCAAATTGCTAGGCCAGGCCAGGGGTGGCACAATACATGCTTCAGCCCCTGGTAGGCCTCAGATACACCAATGCCCTGGGTACCTAGGGTACACTAGTACAGGGGCTCACAGGGTGATCCAGTTCCAATTGGTCATGCGCCTAAAGTGCATGGTGTCAATTTAGCAGAGAGAACAGCAGGCTGGGGGTCTGATTAGCAGGCCCACAGCCTCAATACGTCGAAAACCAGTGAAGCAAAAACCAGTGAAGCAAAAAAAAAAAAATTTGGGGTGACCATAGGATAGCAGACCCTACTCTCCTACAGACATGTTTTACAACACTTATCTGTCAGCAAATACACAATGTTACCAAACACTTCTCTAACAGTGGTTCCCAAATGCACACAGACTCACAGTGTGATTCTAGACAAACAACACTATCCCTAGGAGTTTACCAAAACTCATTCACTACAGTGGAAGTGGTAAAGGAACTGCACACAATCTACATATTTCAGGACTGCACTTTAATTTCAATGCCTGACTAATATAATCAACTCATAAGCAAAGACTGGCTTCTAATGCTACTAAAACTTGACAACATGACTGGTTTTCAAACAGTTATCTGTCAGCAAATACACGATGTTACCAAATGCTTCTCTCACAATCCTTACCCAAATGCACACAGACTCACAGTGTGATTTTAGACAATCAACACTATCCTAGGAGTTTACCAACACTCATTCACTAGTCTGGAAGAGTTAATGGTACTGAACACAATCTACATATTTAAGTACAGTACATCAGTGTCAAAGCATGACTCATTTAATCAACGCATAAGCAAAGACTCGATTCTAATGCTACTAAAACTTCACAAGATGACAGGTTTTAAAAAAGTTATCTGTAAGCAAATACATGATATCACCAAATGCTTCTCTCACACTGATCCCAAATACACACTAACTCTCACTGTGATTCTAGACATGCACCACTATCCCTAGGAGTTTACCAAAACTCATTCACTACAGTGCAACTGGTAAGGGAATTGCACACAATCTACATATTTCAGGACTGCACTTTTCTGTCAAAGCCTGACTCATTTATTCAAATCATAAGCCATAACTGTCTTCTAATGCTACTAAAACTTCACAACATGACAAGTTAAAACAGTTATCTGTCAGCAAATACACGATGTTACCAAATGCTTCTCTCAAAGTGGTTCCCAAATGCACACAGACTCACTGTGTGATTCTAGACAAACAACACCATCCCTTGCACTATACCAAAACACATTTCTTCATCTAGAAGTAGTAATACATTTTAGTAAAGAAACATAACATAACTCATTTCACAAATTCATAAACAATGACTGGTTTCTAATTCTACCAAAATATAAAAACAGCACAGTTATCTGTCTACAAACACATGAAAAACACAAACACTTATCACAGAATGGTTTCTACATGCGCACACATTGTAGAGAAAAAAAGTACTCCCTACACTTTAGCAGGAGAAATACATTAGTCTGATTAAAATCAAAATAGTCTACATACATCCCCATACAATTAAATAACTCATCTTTCAAGTTCTTTTGTAGATTAAGAAGTATATCAATCACTCACCATATTTTCTTTTACAGAATCTCTGCACTGTGCACCTCTCAGCAAAAGCAAAGAATGGAAAAGTTTCCCTTTCATTTTCCACACATATACATGTAAACATCAAATCACAATCCTTCGCACATAAACTCAAAAACAAACACACATTTCTATTGGTTAAACATTTCAACCCTTTCCAACTGAAATACATTTCAACCCTTCTCCCAATCTGCCTTCTGCCTGTTACGATAGAAACAGGTCATGGAACACTGCACTGAGCTCACAGGTCACAAGTTCAGCACACAATGTTTCTACACAAGACAGGAAGTGTGCTTGACTTTTCAACATATCAGCTTATCATATATAATATTCCTTACAATCTGTTTTTTCTAACCAATAACTATCATACCTTTAAAAAACAGACATATACACCTTACCTTTCAGTGTAGAAAGTTGTCATACAACAAATGATTTCTTTTCGTTTTTCAAAAAATGTTGCCGTGGATCCGCGCACCCACCGCGAGAGAATCCGTGCATCCAACGCGATAGGATACGCGCACCGTGCGCGCATTTCCCCATTTAAAAAAAAAAAAAAGGGGGGCCCCAGGGGGTCCTTCTGGGACCCCCTGAGCACCTCTAGATCGTCAGAGTATTTCCACTCTGCCCCCTTTATATGTTTTACACACTTATTCCCCTTGCATCTTCAACCTCGCTTCTACCGAGGCAGAAAATGGCCGCCAACAGTTCCTGGTTTCGAATGTAGAGAGACACTCGACAGCCAATTAGCATTCAGCGCGCGATCGTGAGGGTGCGCGCTCGGTTCGGGGAGGGTGCGCTTACGGTGCGGGTACGGTCCCCGGATCCTCCGCGGCCATAGATATCACTACATTTTTTACCCTAATTTTCTCAGGAACTACTGAACAGATTCACACCATATATGCAAAAGGCACGAGTCCAAACTGAAGACTACCTCTTTGCCAAATTTGGTGTCATTCCGTTCAGCGGTTCGGGCTGTAGCTGCGACAACAGATCCTATGGAAAATTGCATGGGGAAAACGTGTTTTGGGACTCCCCTTTTTTCTCGGCCCCCGCTTGACGGATCACCACAAAACTTTCAGGGTAGGAGCGGAGCGGAGCTGGCCAAAAGTTTGGAAAATTTCGTGAGGATTCGTCAACCGGCGCCAATGTTATTCCAAATAGAATGTTGCAGATTTCCTATGGAAAATAGGTCCTAACTATAACTATCTACTGGCGAATATATATATTATATATGTATAGAAATAATCTGTTTTAGATAATGTATCTGGAGATGAAAACGATAAAATAATTAAACATGTATGAACGTTATAAAGTATCAAGTGGTACTTCTAAAGCCTTGAACGGATTGCTGCAGGATGACTATTATATCAAAACATATATCTGAGAAAAGGAATAAACATGCAAACTCGAAGAAATATAACGAAAAAAATAAATTTTTTGCTACTCACAAACACATTTTATGTGTAGCATTTTTATGATGGAAACTCCACACACAAAAAGACAGACCTGTCTTATCTTCGCAGTTGTAAAGATACTACCAGTGCTTAATTTGAGCTGGTGGATTCCGGTGGTTTCCGGTGCTCAGCACCAGCACTTATTCATCAACACTGGCGCTTTTCATGAGCACCAGTTAAGGACACATTCATTTATGGTAGGCACAGTGAGATTAAGTGATTTGCCCAGAATCACAGGCTGTTGAGCAGACGCCAGACTCGAACGTGGTTCCCCAACTCCGAAGTCAGCAGCTCTGGCTATTATGTCGCATCCTCTCCCCACGTTCATAGTTGGTTTTGTTTTAGACTGTGCTAACAGGAGACATTGGTTGGTGCAAGCTGCCTCCTGATGAGAGACCTGGCACTTTTTTTTTTTACAAATTAGCCTATGGATACTACTCATAAAATTTGTTTGTGAATAGCAAAAAAAAATATAAACTTAAACTACAGTGTAAGTTTCCCTCTGTGAATCAGGCCCATAATAAACTGCAAAAAGGAGATAAATGCCCTCAATTTGCATTTTTTGAATTTACCAATTGAAGCTAAGAGATGATTGTGAAGGTGAAGGTTAATTTATGCTTGTAAGGCAAAGAATAAAATAATTCGTACAGAAGATATACAGAAGTTTCATGATGGACTTTGACGGACACATTCATTTTTATAAATCAAATGTTAAATTCACTAAATGCGGCATTACCAAAGGCTTTGGAGTCTGTGCGACAGCCTGTATGCCCTCCAGTATGGAACACATTAAAACATTTTCTGATGATTGACGTAAGGTATGGCTAATTATCCATCACAACTGTAATCATGTGAGAATCAATGCTTATAACTACAAGGCAGTAAAACAGCTACTCTCTATAACATCAGTATGAGACATATTCGGATTGCATATGGATCATTATCCAGACGACTGGGGGAACAGGATAATTTGATACACAACAACATAGTTAACAGACTGATTATGACATTTGTTCCCGAAGCATATGAAATGATATTCTGCTAAAATGGTTTAGGTCAATGATAGAAGCATATTAAAAAGCATTGGTTTGATTTCAGATTTACATGGTAATACAGTATTAACGAAGTACAATATTAGTGATATATTAACTACATATAATACTAAAGGCAGGACATATACAGTTATGAAGGAATTCACCACAAGACCAGGTGTTCCATTATAAAGTCTGCATGTATTACTCTTAAGACTGGCTGGTGTATACATGCATTAAGACTGGCTGGTGTATATGTGCATTAATAACTTCACAGATAATTGAGGAATGCAGAACACCATACAGTTACACAAATGTAAAACTAGAACCTCAGGTTAAAAATAATTTTTCTTCACAGATCAATGAGAAGTTGACAGTTTCAGAATGTATTTACATGATTCATATTGAAGAAATAGGGTGATTCGTTGTGAAGAATGTAAGTCCTTCACAAGTAAAAAGCCTGCAACTTTTTCTTTACTTGGAACCAAATACCCCATTGTAGCATGTGACTCTCTCAGGGTAGCGAAGCAGAGCAAATGCCTACTCTGGGGAAGGGGGGTGGTTTCGTAATACCCCGAGCTTGCCAACATGCAAAAACAACACTCACTAAATCATTTTCTAGCCTGTGCTGTCTCTTTTAAAATATACAAATATTATATTAGCATACACTATTAAATACTAAGTATCATTAACACATATCTACAATCAGATCGAAATACTTCTGGTGACACCTGGAGTACAGTAGCCCTACACATATGGCTAGAGACAATACCGCAATAGAAGGGGTGTAATTATCAAAAAGGCATGCCATCTGGCTTTGTGAGTTTGTCAACACACCAGTAAAAGAAGAAGTTGGCTTATAACCCACCATTGAAATCAATTGGGACAGTCCTCACATTCACTACAGTTTTTTTAATAATGTAGAACTTTGTATTGCCATGCATTACCATAGTCAATAAGGGATTACAGTTAATAAAGTGTCCCAACGTTTACTACGCTGCCTCTGCAGCTTTAGGGCAAATCAACAAGGACCGCCACACTCCACAGCTTATGAACAAAACTTTAAATCCAGGAGCACTTGAATCAGTATAAAAACCTCTCCTGCTGGCATTGATGTAACTCCTTGTGAGACTTAGGGCACCTTTGGAGGGCCACCTTCTGGTGGGTTGCTGCTGTGCACCTGCAGCCACCAATAGGTGTGCTTGGAACATCGGTGGCGCCCCTGCCCACTAATGGACACCACGGAAGCCATCTATGCAACTTAGGGGCCCCTGTGGGGACTTATGTGGTGCTCCAGTCCATGAGGCAATGCATCATAATGAATGGCTTGTCCACTCTTAATAAATTCCTTTCAGTTTGTAATGAGGCCTCAAGCCTTATGTCCCTTTTTAAAGAGCGACTGCCATTGCTCACCAAGAACCCAAGTGCTGCCTTTAAGTTGTGGGTAGTGCTAAGAGCCCACTCCTGTGTTACCATGCTGGCTCTCTGTGCTGCAGTACCATTCCTCAGGCAGGTGTTGACTCCTTCTGTGCTCCCACCCACATTAACCACAGGCGGGAGGATTGGAGCGGAATGTGCCCACCTGTGACACAGTCACAGAGGGTGGGCAGAGCACTTATTAGACTCTATGGCTTTTCATCTGTTCTTTTCCAGATGTTGTGGTCCCCTGGGATAGTAGTCTTTGTGTCAGGTCTTGGGGGATGAGGGATGGGGGATGGGGGATGGGGGATGGGGGAAGGGGTCCCCGGGGACCAAGGATGGTTAGGGGTGAAAGACCATGCATATCCCACCCCCATCAAAGTTTAATGAATGAGACTGTGCCAACCCCTGCCACATTTAGTAAAGATACAACGGAGTGCTACTCACTTCTTTTCCCCCAGCTGTCCCCGGGGAATCAGGCTTTAAAGGATGCTTTTTCTGGCCTAGTAAGGCCAATTTGGAAAATCTTGGTCTAGTTTTGCTTCTGTGGATCAGCCCTAACCCCAAGGGGCATTTTCCTCAATTCACCTGGCCTCTAAAGGGTACCATTTCTGGGGAGTTAGATTTTGCTAGTGCCTTGCCAGACCTGTCTTCTGCCTGGGCGCCTGATGCTCCCCCCCCCCCCACCTTTGGGGTTAACTTCTCCAACTCCACCATAGCCGGCAAGCAGAACAACCAGTTAGCAAAACTCACTCACAGTAAAAGCCCAACAGCCAGGAAGTCCAAAAGCAAAAAAATCCAGGGAGAATAAATGGTTGAACCTATTTTCTAATCACATTTTTTCATATTTTCTTTAACCAGCCTCCTGTTTACAATTACATACTTCAACAAAATGCTGGAAACCTCACACCAACACATTTGTTACCCTACATTTGTGCACAGGCCTTGGGCTTTTTGGAGGCTAGAAAGATAATCACTTTGGGAATACCTTGTCTATGTTGTTAGAGTGTAATTCGTCTGGTTGGTAAAGCCAATGAAGTGGCTTACTGGTATGATCATGCAAAATGGACGGAATCCAAGATGGATGAGGTAGCAATGTGCATTCCTTTTCTGATGTCTAGTGTGACAGTGAGGTTGACAGGGCAGGATCCTGGTCCGAAGCCCAGCCACAACTCCAGATAGGAATTAGTTTTATGTTGGTCCATAATGCAGTCTGTATTGGAGCTCCTCTGGATTTCTTTTGGGTCACATTGGCAGCAGCCAAAGCTAGCATATACTTGCAAGTAACTGAATGGGCCAGTAGTTGAGAAAGTCATTCTCTGCTTCTCAGTCATTCGACCTGCAAATAATTAATTTGATTTCCATCTGTTGATAATGTGTAGATTATAAACAGTAGGACAAAATAAAATATGTGACTCTTAGTTATGTGAAGAACAGCGATCAAAATTGAAAAGATTCAAAATTATAGTCTGGCATAGAGAGCAATCTTCATTCACGACTAGTCTTAAAATTCTAAATAACAAGCTGGTGATAGGATTTGCTGAAATAGTAATTTATAAGATCTTTTTTGATGTGTTAAGGGAATCTGGGCGTTCAACAAGCCCCATAAACAAGGGATCATGACCAATATAGTGTGACTACAAAGGAGGAACATGAACGGCGATAGCGTGTGGGAAGGTTGGTCATATGGTCTTCATTACTTTAATACTAAAAATTGCTTAGGCAAAGGATGTGTCAAACAAAACTACGTAATTGCAGGGGGATAAGAGATTAATTTTCCAAACATATGAAATACTTCTCTCAAATGTGATGGCAATTATTTTGTGCTACTAGAGTTCAGGCAGGATATGGACTTCATTACAAGCAATGTGATAACACATTCACAATTCTGTCTGCATTCTCACAAGTAACAACCAAATGCAGTAATAATCTTAACAATTTCCTGTACAAGTCTGCTTTCAGTGTGAAAACCAGCAGAAAATAGCCCTGCAACCTATCTCCAGGCATATAGAAAGTGGTAAATGACCCAAAATGTGTGGATTTGTAAATGAATACCCAAATCACAACAAAATGATTGGAGTAAAACTACTTACAATTAATAACTAAACACTGGCACACCTACAACTGTAAATTAAGTTCTCACAAAACCACCCCTAAGTCAATTTTACACAACTGGCAACACATCCAACTGCTACAATACGACTGCATAAGTCACTCGCAAGGGAATTTATTACAAAACACTACCATGAGTGAACCACTATATTTCATGAAAATGCAGCACATACCCACACTGCTGATGCACAGCATGCAGCAGTGCACACAGAGGCAGGCATCAATTCAATGATCAAGGAGACAAAGATCCAGTAGTGATCAACGTTTGTTAGAACATAGCTAGATTAATTTATTCTACGACAAGTTGATGTAGTTAATACCTTCAGATTTTACATGGATGCCATATGTCACTTGCACAACTCACCGAGAAGAGTGATTTGAGTCCAACATTAGCATAACTAGTACCATACCTTCCCTACTGAAACTGTTAGAAGTGATGGCATTTTCACAACAGGTTATATGCAGCACACACTCTCAATTCTGCATGGAAAATGACAGCCTACATTTTCCAAAATACTGAACCAGGTGATGACAGCATTGCTTTTAGATGCATCTTGGTAACTGTAATCTGGTAAACATCATAAATAATATGGAATACTATGCATGCCTGTGAGTGGCAGGCCATGTTAGGTCGACCACAAAACTGTTTTTGAGCCTCCTCCTCCCTGAAACGTGTTTCACTTTCGGCCATTGTCAATTATTAAAAAATAGTACATAAACTTCGGGAAAGCAAACATATTAAAAACAACTTCAGGGTGTGCCTCACATATGACATTAAGTTGAGATTGCGTGGCCCACTGGGGCTTACCTTTGTAATGATAGAACAATTCATTGTATAGTTGCACTCCTTTAATATCATTTACATTCCTTCCTGTTTACAATCCGGTTATTAATTTTTGCATTTCATTTATTTTGAGCAATATTGAATCGAGTGTGGATACTATGATGATGTAACCCACAGCGGTTTATTTTACACTAATTATAGAATATTTTGTTTTGCAGTGATTCAGTTATGATTATAAAATGTGTCTCACAAACTTAATTAAAGAATAGGGTATATTATTGGTTATTTTTCTGCATTTAAATTAACTAAGGTGCTTATCTCAATAAGATTGATTGTATCATAAAATATGCTATGTTGATGCACTGGCCCATGGAGAATGTATGTTGCTGCATTATTTTATTTATGTCTATAGTAGTTGATATAACGTGGCGTAGCTTAAAAAAACATTCCCAATGTGGCACTCATTATCGTGCTCAAGGCTACTTGTTAGCCGAAGCAAATTGAGCATTGAGCTTCTGCCATTGTGTTGTATAAAAAAACAGTAAGAACTTCCTCTCATCACAAAGAAATCGCTGGCACACTTTCGAAGTGCTAGGGCTTTTTTATCCATATTTTGACCGAAAGCTCACAATAAAATATGCCATTATGAGTTTCCCTTATATACCACCCCACGTGATGTTTCTCGGAGAAAAAACAGAAAAAATAGTTAAATCGCCTTAGCTTGTTCTAAATTATTCCACAATCAATGTTTCTTAAATTCATACAGTTTAGAACAGAACTTTCTGAGAGTTAATTTCTCAGTTTCCAAGTGAGACACTCAATACCCACGTTGAATAGCACCACAGTGGGCTATCTCCACACAAGCAAGTCAAAGACATTGGGAACTAAAACAATCATATTAAATACATAATGATATATGTTAATTACCTTTTTGTCTCTAAAACTTTAGAGTCCCACATTTATTCAAATTAAGCCCAAGTGGGCTATTTGTATTGCACAGTTCGTATATCCATGTGTTCATACATGTTCTTAAAGTAAAATTATGATGATATTATATATAAAGTGCCTATCTGATTGTAAAATATAGTCCTTGAAGCATATTTTCATCAAAGTGTACACAGTCTGTCCAGTCTTTGAAAACGTTGTCCATGTAAGACAAACAATATTAAATTACAATTAAAATGTGCTGGTTAAAAGAAATATTAAAAGATAGCATCTGTGACATACCTGTAGTACATTGTTTATGTTAATCTTTTCAGAACCCAAGCCCCTGAAGAAGAGCCAGACCGGCTCGAAATGCATTGGGCATCAAGAAAAGTTATGATTTAAAGCAAATGTTGGCAAAAATTATTTTGTTTCGCATTGATGAAATTATGGACATTTATTTCAATGGAAATTGGAAAAACTTTATTGTTAAAAACACTTGAACAAATTTGAGTCTGAAGTGGATTTGATTTATGTTTGTTAATCACTAAATTAGTTTGAAGTTGTGAAAGTTAATGATGTAGACATACCATGGTATGTTTAACCCATAGCTACAGTGCGCAGAGGACGGGGTCCCATTGATCCCAATAAATTGATGTGTTTTGATGACATTGTCCGACTGTACAAGCCTTCCCCTGCAGCACGCTTTATGTTGAATTGAGTAAGTTTCTAGAACAAGAGTATCAAAACAGTTTTGACCAGGACTATCAAGTGTGTGCCTCTACAAATACATTGTGAGCTCCCCCTTTAAACTTGGTCAAATTTGCTTATCCTGCCTTGACCTATTTAACTTGCCTATACATCCCTAATATGTGGTACAGAAAATGTACCCAGGGCCTGGAAGTTAAATGCCATCTGTGGACTGCAGCACCTATTGTACAGTCCATGGAAAGGGCCTGGAAAGTAAGGATTCCGGCCTACCATGTGTAGCCTGGCAGTCACAGCTTGTACCTAGCTGCCAAGCCCTGTCAAAATCACCTATTTGGCAGGTAGGAAAAACTGTTTACAAATATAAATAAGTAATCCCAAGCACAACTTGCTGCCCACAAGGTTGGGTGCTTGATATTTATGCGTAGCACATGTGTAACATCTGAAATGGCATTTTCCCACAGCGATGATGCCCAAATCAGCATTGCCACTGGTGATGCTGTAACTAGCCTATAGGAAAAGTCAAAGCATAGATTATACACTTTAATCTATAACATTTCTCCTGTACCAGCTAGAGACTCCATTCAAAGACTTAAGGCCTAATTATGAGATTTGTGGTCAATAGGACCGCCAAGCCCGCAGTGACATGGTGGCCACCGCCGCACCAGTGGTTCAACTGCCATATTACAACTTCGGTGGTCGGACCACCATGGGCCGCCGCAACCACAGGGGATCCACAATCCTTTGGCAGTGGCGCAGTGCCCTGGGGCAACAATATGCTGGCAGTACCGCTTTGGCACTGCCAATCATATTACGACTTTCCTGACCTAAACACATTTCATGGCAGTGATCCTGCCATGAAAAGTGTGGCAGTAAGGAAAGTAAGGGGCCCTACAGGCCCCCTGGTGCTCCTGTGCATTGGGGTGCATGCAGGGGACACATGGTGTGCCCCACTATGTGCATGCCCCCAGCTCCTGCACAGCATGGACTGCACCAGTCACTGCCATGCAGGAGGGGGCTTTGGGGTTCACCACCTGGAACCGACAAAGCACTGCCTGCCAGACTATGTGAAAACTCCTAATCTCGCAGGCGGTCGGCAGTTGAGTTTGGAGTGTAGGAGGAGGATGCTGGCATAGCGACCCGCTCCACCTTCACAGACTCGTAATCAGGCTCTTATTTTAATAATGAAAGAAATCCACTCTAATGTTGAAGCTGGATTTTTACCAAACATTTGAAAATTAAACTTTTAGAAAGTTTACTGCCTGAAGCTCCTGGTGACTGATTGGGAACATCCCTTCAGCAACTGCTTATCCTGAACTTGGCCTGAATAAGGTATGAAGGAGGTGTGCAAACCGCTTCCAGAGCAGGGGCAATGGCCTGTGAGTGAGGAGGTATTTCCCTCCTCTGCCAGGAAGACCAGTTGGGGAGATTCATTCTACTCAAAGGTCCCCACAG
The DNA here is from genome assembly GCF_964204655.1 of Triturus cristatus. NCBI lineage: Eukaryota > Metazoa > Chordata > Amphibia > Caudata > Salamandridae > Triturus > Triturus cristatus. The sequence continues at coordinate 510,466,027 of NC_140580.1, read as the reverse complement.
CTCCACACTAAGTCCCATTCTGCGTTGTGACTTAGAAAACTTTATTGAGAAATTTTCAGAGCTTCAATGAGACCAACTAGCTTTAGGTGTCCGGTCGTCAGTTCAAGGTGATGATTACAATTTCAGCAGGGGCCCACTCAGGGAAGATTTTTCTTCTCTGAAAGTGACAAAGTCCAATTCTATGTCAAACTTAGAAGAAATGTTTTTTTTTAAATTGACATATTCCCTTTCTGAAGTCAGACTGCATGTTTTTTTACTTCCAGACTTTCAAAGAGCAATCCACTTGATGTATTTTATCAGGGCTTTATTGAAGTTGGCCTACAAACTTCTGTAGGTCACAGGCTACCACATCCATAAACTATGATTGGTGCTTAGTGATTTTTGATGCGATTGTGATTTACAAATGTAAAAATAAGAATTCATATCTCTGGTTCCCTTTAGTGGATTTTTGTTCTTTTTGTGTCATTTTGTTTATTGAAATTGAATTTGTTTTCTTATTTGGGATTTGTGTAGCTTGGTATTTTTACATTATTACTGTTTCGGTGTTTCATGCATACTTTACACATTGCCCTAAGTTAAGCCTGCCTGCTTTGTGCGATAGCTACCAGGGGGTTGAGCTCAGGTTAATCTAGTGACTTTTGGCTCACCCTGAAAAGATTTGTTATCATTCCTTGAGGGGCAGTGGCCCACCCCAAATAATAATCCACCTTCTTACATGCACATATGCTGCTTGATACAGAACATACTTGTCAAATCTTCATATGCCCTATTGAGGAGCATATGAAGATTTGACAAGTATGGTCTGTATCAAGAGTATGTTTAATACAATTATTACATGTTTATTTTATTAGTGCAACTATTTAAAAATGACTTACTTCCTTCTTCTCCTTCACCACCTTCAAGGCCTCATGTAATGCCCTGTGCAGGGTGGGTAGGGAAAGTAGCCATAGTTCAGCTTGTTTTGACAGAAACCCACTTGAAAATCTTATTGAGCATGTGGAAGCTGAAGGTGAGGAGAACGTGTTCATTTTGTTGGTCATTGCAAGCTGGTTGCCAACTGCTATTCCAAGGTTCTACAAATAGATGTTCAGTGTGGGGCTGAGTTCAGCTGGCCACCAGGTGGAGATCCACAGTGAGGTGATTTTGCAGAATATGACTACTTTTGTCTTGTCTGAGTTGAGTTTGAGACAGTCGGTTTGCATCTAGCTGGCAATTTTGGAAATGCAGGCGGTGAGGTTTTTGGCATTTTGTCAGAGTGAAAGAGGAGGCAAATACCAAATTAGGTCAATTTGAACCATTGCCATTAATTGCACCGTATCAAATACAAACTTGCATATTCTTTCTAAGTGATAATTTTCACATGTCATGATCCTCCAGTAAATTCCAATTCCAAGGGGCATGGTGACAGTTTGTAATGGCATGGGTTTTACCACACAGAATCGGTAAACCACAAATGTAATGAATATCACCATTTTACAGCTAAATTTGTAATGGGCAGCAGAAAGAAGAGATCAGGAACCTCACAAACTAAGGTATACTGCCTTCTTTTGAAGCTTACAATCATACACAAGCCATCCCTGTATAACTGATCCAATAGCCTCCCACTGAATTCTCAGAACACAAAGTTCCAATGGCACAACTAATGGGAAAGAAAAGAGGCAAGGGAACAAGGAAACAGAATAATAACAGAATTATTATATATATTTATATCAAGAAATACACATATCTACATACATACATTTAATCAAATTAAATGTTTATATACACAAGAATATACTATACATTTGTGTTTGAGTATGGTGGTTATGTAGGAACAAGCCAACATTTGAGTAGTCTTATGTAGCTTAAATAGTTATACGTGAATCTTATGTTTGATGGTAATGAATTCCATAATTTGACGGCTTGAACAGAGACTAATATGCCACCTATGTTTTTTCTTTCTTGTATGGAGGGATTTTGAGGCGAGGTGCCAATCTGGAGTGGAGGTTCCTTTGTTGAATGTATTTGGTGCTTTTACTCCTGATGAAAAGTGGTCCTTTTCCATATACTACTTTGTGGGTGGTACAAAGCAGCTTGAATGTGGATCTTCTGGCAACCGGTAGCCAATGTAAGGCCCTCAGGCAGGGGAGATGTGGGCTTGTGGCTTTACACATAGAAGTAGTCTGACAGCAGAGTTCTGAATATTTTGTATTCTTTTCATAGTTGATAAAGATGATCCGTGGTAGAGGCCATTGCGTAATCACGTTTAGTCAGTACAGACAGATAGTGGCCTGGACCTTGTGTGGAAATCCCAGGTGGGGGAAGATGCATCGCAGAGTTTTCATAGTAATTAAGCTTGATCATGATAATTTGTATACATCTCCTTTGTTTAGAAGAAAAACAATAAAATAAAGGACATAAATCAACCTTGGAGTTCTTATTGTTTCTGAGATTTTTGATATGATCAGCAACTGAAACTTCTTCTCTTTCGATAGCCCTTCCTTCAGGAGGTATTAGAGGTTCAGCAGGTACTCATGTTTACTCAGATAAACAGCCAGGTCCTGAGCCAGTTACAAAAATATCACACTTACAAACACTATCACAATAATCATCATGATCTTCATCATTATGAACAAAACAGAACTCTTCATTACCAGCCATTACATGCCTTTAGCCACCCTCCAGAGATGCCAACATCAACCATCTTGGGTAATGCTGCTCCCTTTGTTGATCTTAACAACTTTGAAGGACATACAGGATTTGGAGGAGAACCTTTGGCACATGTCAAATAAAGCATGTTTTTACAAAGCCATCCACATGGATTTGTTGGGCATTGTAATGCTCCATGCTCTCGGCTTGCTGTGTCTCCATATAAATTCAAATCTTCTGATGGTGAGGCCAAGCACTGGAATATTCTCTGTTTGGTAGCTTCTATTTAATCCACCAGAAGCATACATCTGAGGTGGCAATTGTGGCCTTCACAATAGAAAGTGGCTACACCTGTAGCAGTTGGTAGAAATCCTATACATCCACAACATTTCTCCAATGATCAAAGATACAGGTATGTGACTCTGACATGTAAGATGGAAAAAATACTTTAAGCTACTGGTTAAACTGTTTTACGATCTCATTGCATTGGAGATCATAGAGAATTATTCTAATGTTTTGTAAGTGGTATGTTTTAAGAAATTCATTCATCTCATTGGATTACAAGTGACAATTATTGACTATGGTTTGTGGAAAACCTCCCTTACTTAATTCTTTAATGAGAAACTCTAGCAGTTTATGTTTTTTAACATTTTAAACAAACTTAACTTCTGGCCTCTTTGAATGGTACCAGCATGGGAAGCACATTTGCCCCTAGTGTGGCAGGGCTTTATGTATACCATCTTGAGAAGCATAAGATATTAAACAACACCAACCCACATGCCCACCATATACTAATGTGGAAGAGATACATCGATGATGTGCTACTTATTTGGGAAGGCAACGAGTGTGAGGCAAATTAATTTATCACCTGGCTAAACCTACAAAATCCCTTTCAAAAATGTACGCATACAATGAGCAAGACACAGCTGGTTTTCCTGGACCTGAACATCTTAGCAGTCGATGGCTTACTCAAGACCACTACACACTTCAAGTCCACTGCTAAGAACTGTCTCTTAATATATGACAGTTTCCACCCAAGACAACTTAAGGAGAACTTCCCATTTGGACAATTTCTCAGACTTAGGAGAAACTGCACCGAAAAAGAAGACTACAAAATCCAAGCAAGGGAACTATAGAGGCGATCCTTGAAACATACCAGAAAGATGAACCTGCGAAAGATAAAAGACCTATATGCATCACCACCTTCAATATAGCGTCTGATCGCATCACTAAGATAGTAAAGAAACATTGGCGCACCCTAAACAGTGGCAACCTGGACATACCGAGACCTATGTTCTCCCATAGAAAGAGGAAGAACCTCAGAGATATTCTGGTAGATACATGCCGAAAAACTACAACTGGCAATGAGAGAACGCAGCAAGTACTAAACACTCTACCAGGCGGACACCACCCATGCAGTAACTGCAGTGTGTGCCACCTAACATCCACAACTAAAAAAGGGGTCTTTAACAATAACGTGACTTCGGAACTGCAAAAATTCACAAATTATAACACCTCAGAGGTTGTCTACATGATCACCTGCACTTGCAATCTTCACTACTTGGGTATGACCACCAGGAAGGTCAGCACCAGAATAGTGAAACACCGGAGTAACATCAGGTGTAAACGGGCCACTGCGAAAATGACATTGCATTTCATCGAAAAACAACACACCCCCAATGATCTTACATGGGTAGTGTTAGAACACATTAAGCATCTTGACAACCTTGAGCACAGACTTCTAGAAAAGGAACAACGCTGGGTTTTTAAATTAGGCACAGACACCCAAGGTTTGAATGATAATATCTCTTGGGGTCAATTCACCAAGTAATAATATCATCCATCTACAAAAAGGGATGAATCCCAACTTGATAGATGATTACCATCACACCTATCACACCCTCCCATGTCATAACTAAATATGCATACTTCGTTCTGTGTTAAAATCAAGCCAGAAAAACTTTGTTTCCTGTTACAAAACTTTAAAAAAAATTACATAGTGTCAAATAAAATGATTGGCAAACATCCCTAAATTAAGTAGATATTTAAATGGTTTAGTGTGCACTCCGAAAAACTGCACTAAAGACAATAAGACAAAGATCTTAGATAAGAAATGTTTTTGCATAATGGATATTCCGCTTATGTAAACCTCTTGGTTCCTTTTTAGTCCTTTACAGTCAATTCCCAGTAATAACGACGTTCCGTTTCCCTTAACACAGTAGAATTATACTTAACTTATGGCCGACGAAAAGGACGTTTTCTGTCAGCCATTTTGGAAGTGTACCGCTCTAGTCAATCCACCGATGACTAGGCGGATGCGTATATCAGGAGGCACCCGAGGAGAGACGCGTTAATATGCGGTCTCCAGGGGAGCGAGTAGGTGATTAACCGGTGAGGCGCAATCTGACGAATTAAGTCTTTCTGTCCATTTCCTTTACAGCTGACCGCCCTCCGGACAAAAGCTGGCGGCGTTAAGGCTCATGGAGGCACAGAACAACCCCTGTTTTTTTACAGGGTCACTAACAACTACCCTTTGTTACCATTACAATTACAGAGTTTGACAACGAGCCCCTCAGCCCCTCCAGACCATGGGGCAGATTTCAGCCTTATAAAAAGTATGTGACTTTATGTGTACATGTTCATAAATGGTGTTGTATGTCACGTGGTGTTTATGTTTTTTGTAAATAGCACTCATTCACTATCTCCTTTGGAGACACTTGCCATATGTTTCTCTCCTGCAAAGCATGACGAGACACAAGGTAGTTGATAACTACACGCACTATAGAGGAGCTTTTATGAAATTTAGAATGACGCTTGTATTTACGATGCCTGCCAGATCTTCTGGTAGGCGAATTTTACTCTAACAGTGTTCTGTTTTATTCCCTACAGATACTACGTACCATTGTGTAATCGTATGTATTTAACTAATAGTGCACACACATTAGGTGTCGCATTTTATTTAACTTTTTCACTGCACTTTACCTGATTTATAGGTCACTCAGGAGTGGTACGCACAGGGCTGGCCCCTGTGTGGTCCTGAGGAAGAGCTTTAGGGGAGGCTCGAAAAATGTCGACTAATACTAGGGACACCTGACTCATCATGGTTATGTTGTTTTTCCCCAGTATTCACCCCTGTTTTTAACATACCAACTAGGAGCAGGAATAAAGTATTCGCCCACTAGTTAGGTATTTTTAACCATTTTTCTTTCCCACTCCACAACACTGCACTACACATATTTCCACATAAGTGCTCTGTGGGAGCGCAGGCCGGATAATCAGACGAGGAGGCTGTATGTAGTGTGATACTTGACGTGTTTTATTTGAGATGACAGGGTTTGGACCAGTTAACGTCTTTGTAGGGCTGTCGGCTTTCTCCCCGGGCTCCTCTGTTTTCCGTGGTTCATCTTCGGACTTCTCTTCCCGCTGTTTTTCTCCTGGGCTGAAGGGTTTCCCACGGAGGAGGCTGCGCCGCAACTCTCCTGAGTTGCGGCCGCTCTCCAGCCTCCTCCGGTGGGGACCACCAGTCTTCGTACCACTTCTCGTCCTCTTCTCGGTATTCCTCTCCTTCTGTCTTCATTCCGTCCTTTTCTACGTCACCGTCTTCTCTTTCTGCTTCTTCTCCGCTTCCCGACTCTTCCCGCACTCCGTCTGCTTCACCCCCATCTCTGTGAGTTCCAGCCCTTTTCACTTCCGGGACTGCATCGCTTCCGGGGTTAATCCCTCCTTCCTCTGCGCCCTCGGCGCCGACGTCACGTTCCTGTGGAGGCAGAGGACAAAGGGGGAATGTTATCCTTTCCGCGGATGTCGCGATGGACCTCCGGGGTCGTGTGGAGGCTCCCACAGGTCCCGTAGTCCCGTGCGCATGGCGGACCCCTCCGGGTAAGCGACAACTTGGGATCAGTCCCCTCTCACATGCTCCTAAGTAATTTCGCAAGCTACAACATGCCTCAATCCGCAGCAGATTGAGAGGACCCCTATGATGAAGCATGTCACCAAGGGGAAACCCTGGTGAGTGAGGGGACTCTAGAAAGATAAACTCTCCTTTCTAGTCAGTAGACTTTTCTCCTCCACTTGAGCAGAAGATTCATTTTTTCTCCCACGGTTAGGTTCTTATTCCGGTATTCCGTTTTTTTGTGTGTATAACTGAAGAAGGAGGGTGAACCTAACTGATACCTCTTCCTCCTCCTGTTTTTGATTCTCTTTGAATGGTAATCAACTAAAACTGTGGCAAATTGCATATGTGAAGAACGTCTTGTAAAAAGACCAGCAATATTGAGCAACAGCTTCTATCAAGCAAATGGAACCAAAAGACTCGGCATCATGGGCATGGTAACAGTCTTAACAATCTTGTCACAAGCCATACACACTCCACCAATAGAGGTATTCTTCTCACACACTAAGAAAGAAATGATGCATGGACTTAGGCTCCAACCTATGGCAATACACAAGATTTTCCACAGAGACTCAGTCCCATCCTGCACTCATCATCAAAACGTGTAGCGGTGGGATGTGGCTGGCCCGACAGCCACGATGGCCCTATAACGCGGAGCTCCAGAGCCCCTCACCGTTTTATTTCTTAAATAGTCATGCTGGTGTAAATATACTCAAAATATCTGTGCCAATACTGAGTCCTAGAAACTCTGCACATCAGTGGATGTGTAATCTGAGAAGATTGCACAGATTTGGGACTATATGCAAGTCTGATAAGTGTGTCGGGGCCTTCACAATGTGGTCACCCTCTGTGGCCCAGCCATGACAATGAAGGCTGATGAGCCTGAGGTTGATTGCACTATCCACCTTCCATGATGGGTGGATGTGTTGCATTGCCAGGGACTTCTTTGCTCCAGAGGTATAAACTAGAGCCCTGGATGCCAATTGGCAGCAACGAGTCCTGCTGCATGAGACATGCAGCACACTTCTGCCTGCTGCCAGGCATGTAGGACTTGGGAGCCATGTGATGCAAATCTTTCCCTCCTCCCAGAGTGTCAACGGGACTAGACACAGTTGAGGAGGTAGTCCTGACACATGGGTGCTGAGGCAAAGAATGTTGGGGCAGTCGGGCTTCACCCCGTTCAGCCATGGGGTAAGGAGGACCCAACGCCGTTGAGCCCAGCTCCAATACAGATGCTGTTTAATTAGACTTTGAGGCCAGTCTTGCCTTCATTGATCATAACATAGACTGTGTTACCACCAGCCTGGATCAGCTTTCAGAGAACCCTGATCACTAGAATGCAAGACTAGATGGAGCAGAAAGGCAAATATAGGATCTGGATAATAACTCTACAACCACTACCAAGAAGGTGCTTAAAATTGAGAAAATGATTACTTCAATTGCGGCCAAGAATGAACATCTAGAGGCACTCTCACACAGCACTAACTTAAAAATTATCAGAATTGCGGAATCACCAACATGGGATGCCCAGGCATGTTTGTTGTATTGCTACTAGAGGACCTGTTCAGAAGGGCATCGGTATCTAAGATGTTTCTGGTGGAGGGTGCACATCAATCATTGGACCCAATACTGACACCTGGTTCCCCACGTGTCCAATGATGGCAAGACTAATGAACTTTTGCAACTGAACACAATGCTGTGAATGGCTCGGAAGTTAGGCTCCCTAGAGCATCAAGGATCATAAATATTAATTTACATTGATTTCACCCTTGCGGTGCAGGAGACCAGACAAAAAATTGCCACACTGAAATTTACAATGTGGGCAAAGGCTTTCAATATGCTATGCTATATGCAGCCCGATGGAGAGTTGAACCGGGAGGCAAGACTCATATTTTTGTGTCCATGGATGATACCACCAAAGCATGCAGGAAATGACAGACTCTATCCATGGACTCTATAGAACAATGATACTCCAAATACGGCCCGGGCCCACATGTGACCTTCCAGACCCTTAATAGGCTGTAGTTAACTTTACAAAGCACTGATATTCATAAAGATGTTAAATAAACAGCAGGCATTTATTTAGTCAAACTGATGTGAAAAACAAAGAAGTATAGAAGGTGTGCTGCACCACTTAACTTTAAGAACACATATGTTTTTGAAGACATCTTGCAACAAATGTGGCAAAATCGGAGAAAGACCCTTCAAAATTCATGAGTGTATTTCATTGAAATGTAGAAGTGTTTTGCCTTAATACAAAAGATTATAAAAGGGAATTGCAATTTTTTTTGAGAAGTTATAGTTTTCAGGCATGAATTTAGAAACATTCATGTCTTTCATCCAGGCAAGAGTACCAATATTGAGCTAAAAGGCAAGTCGGTTGACATGTGTGCACTCTCTGGCTGGCCTGGGTTGCTATTATACATGGACTACATTATAGTTCATTAATTCAAACATAAGAGAAGGTTTTGTACGGGGCACATCCCGAAGTCATATATTTCAAGGTCCTCTTATGTGTGATAATGAAAAAGAAGGAGGCACGGTGAAATAAAACAATTGCCTACGATCACACAATTTGGTCAGGTCAGGAAGCCAGGATGGATCCCACGTGCAATTCAACCAGTAGATGTACATGTGTCGCTTTACCTATGCCCACCTTACACCTCCCACACCATCAACATCCACCCTGCTGGCATCAATGCAGCCCTTGGTCACAACGAAGATCGAACCTTTTGGCCCCTTGGAAAATATTTGCGAGTGCAAAATGCATGAGTCAGGTCTATGTGATATTGTCATATGATGCAAAAGCTGTTGGTCAAATTATCCGATATCTGTGGCTGGGTGGATTATGCCACAATTTAAAAAACGCTAAATTAAATGCACTCAGATTTTTTGATCTCCAGAATATATTTGATTTGAATACCCGACATGAGGGGGGAATAGGCTGGTGAACCACCAGGTCCCGGGTGTGTATCATCATGTTATATTTGACCCATGTTTGAATGGGTTATGGGTGGATTCTGTGCACTGAATGTTGGGATGTCACCATAACCAACTTTACTAATCTTGCACTATTTACTCACAAGCATAAATTTGCTAGACGTCATATGCACTGAGAGCACTGGTTAGTAAGACTCTAAAACTGCTATCCTGGAATGTAAGAGGTTTGAACAATCCTCAATAGATTAGCAGTGTTATGGCCTACCTAGCTAGGCACAAAATAGATCTGGCGATGCTCCAACAAACACACGTTGCCAATGAAGAGTTGCACTTTCACAGATATTTTCCTCCTACAGCTTATTCGCCTGAGGTGTATAGATCTTGATTCATGTGCATGTGGATTTCAGGCTAACCAGACAACACACTGATTGTGATGGATGCTACATTCTTTGAGAGGGGTTGGTCTATAATAGCAATATAATTATCTTGAACATTTATGCTCCCAAAGTTGATGCCCCCAAATCCAAAGTTGATGCCCCCAAATCCTTCCTTGAGATACATACTATCATAAGAAATGCAGAATCAGGACTAATATTTGGGGGTGAAGGGCTTCAACTTCACACTAGACACAACTTTAGACTGTAGTAGTGGCCCTGAGGCCAGTAGACCACTGTTGGTGGGGGTGTTAGAGGATAAAATAAACATGCAGGGGCTGTGCATGTCTGCCAACACTGCATTCCCTTTAAACAAGCCTACTCCTTTCACTCATTCTCCCATTATTTATCCTCACTGGCTTATCACCAGAGACGTTGGCTATTGGGAGAAAGATGCTGAGGACCTACCCTGAGTCCTGTCTGATCACTCCCTGTTGCTCCTGATATTGGACATTCCAAAATCCCAATGGCAATAGACACAGTGGAGGTTCGCAACTGAGAGTCTATAAGACCAAATTTTCTGAGGTGAGCTCTGATTGACCCTAACTGACATCTTTAAATTAAATTAAATCTCTGTAACAGAATTTTCCACTCTATAGGATGCCTTTAAGGCACATATAGGGGCATAGTTATAGCCAAATGTGAAGGAATACTTGACGACATCCATGCTCAACTAAGCACCGAAAAGGAGCGCCCACCCCATCTTGTCTGTTGAAATCTGGGGATCCTATGTTTTTTGCTACAAGAGGATCTCAGTAGTCTCCCCATAATGTACCATTAAAAAAGGGCATTCATTTGAGAGGGGCCCTTATGATGAAGGGCTTTAAAAACTAGGCACAAATAAGTTTTCTGACATGAAGCCGATGAAGGGAGTGAATCCCCTCCCTAAGCCAATGCCGCTTGGGAGTGTTCAGAATGAGGCGAACTGCCGCATTTTGTATAACCTGAAGTTTGTTCAAGGAGGAACTATTGATGTTCATGTTCATGTTCAGAGCATTGCAGTAGTCCTACCGTGAGGTGACAAGTATAATGATGAGTGACTGATGCAGTTCCGATGGAATTTGGGGAAAGGTCTTTTTCAGGGTGTTAATGACATAGAAACAAGTGCTGACAGTGCGACTGACCTGCGCATCAGAACTCAGGGAGTCATCAAAGATGAACCTGTGATTTTTTGGCAAACCTGACAGGGGTGGGGACAGGTCTGTAGACATCTGGCCACCATGTGCTTGACCAATTGGAGTTTTGAGAACAAAATACAAGCACTTCAGTCTTATCTGCATTAATCTTCAGGGAGTTGTCCTTCATCCAGCAGATAATGCTGGACATGCACTGGTTGAACCTCCCTGCCACCAGCTGCAGGTCCTTGGAAATAGATATGATAATTTTTATATTGTCTGCACATGACAGCACTTGAAATCCAAATTAATGCACCAGATCAGCCAAAGGGGCTACGTAGAGATTGAAAAGTTGATTTGTTTCTCTAAGACCTTCCTGGGGCATGGTAGCAGAGAAACGGGTCTGTAGTTCAAGAACATGGCTGGGTCAGCAGATGGTTTCTTGAGTAGGACTATGGTGGTGATATTTTTTCAGGTATCCATAATGTGGTTGAGCAGATGGAAGTGTTGAGGAAAGGTGTTTGTGCTTTTCTGATCAGTAGGAGCCCTTTGGTGAAGGCTTGGTGGCAGCAAGGATCAGATGGGACTCTAGAGTGCAAGGTCTTCATGATTGTGGCTGATAGCATCTATGAAGTCAGGGTTCGCTCTTTGTTCATGATGGAAAGTTGTCTCTTAACAGTGATGGGGCCCCTTTGAGGGTCGAAATTGCAGTATATGGAGGTGATTTTGTTAGAGAAAAATTCCAAGAGCTTGTTGCAAAGGTCTTCTAGGGGGTGATGTTGCTGTAGAATCGGAGGAACAGTGAAATCTTAGATGATGGCAAGGATTTCCTTGCTCCTGTTTGTGCTGGTGTCAATGTAGTGTAGAAGATCTCTGCATTTAGAGTTCCATATTTGCTGGTGGTAGCATCTTAGGATGGATTTAAAGATCTCTTTATCCATGGTGTCCTGACTTGCCCTCTATATGTGCTCCAATTGTTTGCAGTGGCTTTTTATCAGATTGAGTTCCTCCATGCACCAGCTGGCCTGTGGTTGGGCTTTTGTCATTGGGTTGGACTTGATGGGAGCCAGGGTGTTGGTGCATGTACTGAACCAGCTGTTGAGGGTCTTGATGGCTTTCGACAAGTTGATGTTGTGCTCAAGCCAGGATACCTTAAGGAACACTACAGAAGACTACTTTGGGTGTGTATGAAAATAATGGAAGGGAGATGAGTTTTTCTCTATCAGTCAAAAAGAATTCAAGTCAAGTTAAAACAAATTCTTTAAAACTTAGATCATGAAGCCTTTCTAATAGGATACCATGAGGAAATGTGTTGAATGCAGCCAATAAGACCAATATTCATTAACCTCTGTCATCCATAATCCTCCATAAATCATAAAGAACAGGGACTATTACTAGTGAGTTACTGCATGTATACCGCATTCATAAAGTGTTATATGCGTAGCTTGAAACTAGATGGGAAGCAAAATAGTGCTATATAGACTTTAAGATGTGTAAAGAGCAGGGACTGAAAGCCCCCACAACAATGGATCCTGTCAGAAATTAGGGGAGGGAGGAATGTTTCATTTCACCCTCAGGATTGGTGGAATTTTGCTCACCTCATGTTACCCTTTAACGCAGAGTTCTTGTCAAATTCGGCCAAATGCCGCGTGGTGAGAATTTTCTCCCACGAGGCTCCAGAAAAGGTGAGCTGGCGAGCGAGATTTGGAATCCCTTAGTGCGATTTTCTAACGAGGGCAATCACGGTCAGAAGGCTACCTTTCAAGTAGATTTGCTTCAGCACAAGTAGATATTCTACTCGAGCGGCAACAAAATCATCTCGAATGGCTGCGCATTCTTGCACAACGCAGGGGACCTTTTGCGCTGATTTTTCAGCACTGCGTGTACTACCGAAGCTAAATTGCAGCACTAGCTGCATATTTTTCACTTTTGTAAGAACTCCACGTAATCTCACAGAGATTATAAGTAACTCCACGGAATTCCGCGGAGTGAAACTCTCCTGGTTCCACCTATCACTAGTTGTATGAAAATGCCTCTTTTTTCATGATTACCCTCCAAAGCTTTGAACTGATGCGGTGTTTCCATGCTGAGAGAGCACTGAGGCCTGTCAACCTGACCGACGTTCAGTTGCTCTAACCCTTAAATGTGTATGATTGATTGTCTATAGCTAATTTGCATTGGTCAACTTACTTATTAGTCCCTAGTATATGGTACCAAGAGTAACCAGGGCCTGTAAGTTAAGCTGTTCCTCATGGCTGTAGCACTTATTGTGACCCCCCGGAGTGTTCAAAGTAAAACATGTTTCCCAGCCTGCCACTGCAGAACTGCTAACTCATCATTGCCATTTAAACTAATGATAAAGTCCAAAATACCCTTACAACAGGCCTATTGATTCCTATGGCAGTGTGCAGTATGCTAAAAAGTAGGATATATAATTATATGTCCTAACAGTAAAAAAAAACCAAATTGTAGTTTTCGCTGGGGAAAGGCTAGATGCTACATTGGTGAGTATTGGGTTATACACTAACAACTCAGCTTTGCTAAATCCTGAATGGTACTACTAAAGTTGGTACATCAAGCTATCACAAAAATCGATACATTAGGTCTGACTTGATGCCCAAATCAAATTTAATGTAAGTTTTAAGTAAAAGGGTACTTTAGAAAGTTGCAAAACCAAAGGGGTGAGTGCTTGCAATGTTCAACACTCCGTCCATCATTTCCTTTGGTTTTGCTTTGTTCGCCATAAGTTGGCAGGGTATGCTCAGACGTGAGTCCCTTGCTCACTTTGCCACTGGATTCAAGCAAGCCTGGCTGAAGACGGCTGAAAAGCCAAAAACCGGTCCTAGGAAGCTTGTTTCCGGTCCAGGGAAGACATGGCTTGGCAGTTCGGGCTGGACTGTTCCTATGAGGCACAGGGTCAGACTGATTTGCATATGGCCATGTCTGAACTGGGATGGCAGAGTGGGCTAAAGAACGGTGGTGGATTAAACCCAGATCAGTTGACTGGGGGTGAGTGCTTGCAATGTTCAACACTCCGTCCATCATTTCCTTTGGTTTTGCTCTACTTTAGAAAGTTGCCATACTCTGATGCCCAAGTTTTCCAGTTGATATTGACAGATGCTTGTCACAAAACAGCCTTCTGCCCTCCAAGGGTGAAGTGGAAATGACTCAGAGGAAAGGGAAGCAATGGAGACCTGCCTTTCTAAGAGGTGTCATGCCTCCCTTGCAGGAAGCCACATAAGGTGTGAGCCCAAAAGGAGAGCTTTAAAGGGGAAGCCGCCTTTGAAGGGCAAATGCTGGACACACACAATAAGGGTTGTTCTGGTAGACAGGGTGGGTACGGGTACAGGGAGGAAAAACAGTTGCCCAACTGGTTTTCCTATGGATTAGTAGCCCTCAGGTGGCCACACCCCTACGGTGGGCTACCAAGCTTAACACGCCAAGAGAGGGATCCTGCCTTCTTGGGGGTGGGCAGAATGTTGCACTCTGGGACAGCTAGATACCACACATCTCAGGTGACCATTAAGATTTATGGGGTGACCCAGTACCCAGCATAACCTGGGAAATCTAGTGATATGAACAACAATCGGTTCTGTGGGGGAAGCAATATTTCTTTTAAAAAACAGTATTAAGTCACATATGTTAATAGGGATTGACAAATAAATTGTGCATTAGTTGAAACATAATGAAAATATAAGACACCAAAGAAGAAAATTTAATACACAGTATATTACCAATAATATATTGTGAAGTAATGCAGATAATAACATATCACAGGACCACACAGGACTGCTACATAACATATACAATAACGAAATGGAAAATCCAGAAATAACAAATATCAAGACTAAAACATAATAAATAAATACAACATTACACAGATTAACATAAATGACTCATTAAGGTGTCCCAAGAAAACAGATATCTGTTCAAGCAGATGTCCTTTTTAGGTCTCAGCCTGACGTAGGCAGCGCATGCGCTGCTTCATCATACGAGGCTTTTTGGAATCAACACGATTCCAGAAGCCTCGTCCCAGCTCCGCCTTCAACTTTGATTTGTGCGCGTCGTTTGGCGTCACGTATTATGCCAAAGGCAGTGCAATGATTGCACTGAAGGCATGCCACTCGCTGATTGTTGCCACCCTATCTCCTTTTAACCACGCCCTGCGGGATCGGATCTTTTACCCGCGGCGTTAGACCGTAGGTTTTGCTTCTTGCACTTTTTTTTTAAATGACTTTGTAACTGTAACTGTATGCTTAATGCTGTCTTTTGTTTCTTTTATTTCTAGGTTTGTTGTGCCTTGGTACCCTACATGGAGGTAAAAGTCTGTTATATTTTATAATCTGTGTTTCTTTAATCTATTTTCTTTTTTTTTACAGGTCCGGTGTCATTACGTTCCCCCTTGCCAAGCGCGAGCACAGGATGGCGGAGCGCAGTGATGCAAAGGTACGCTTTATTTTGCGCTATGTTATGTTTTCTAGGGATGCGGTTGTTGATAATTGTGTAAATGTTTATTGTGTTTCTTTTTTTCCAGGTCTGGTGTCATTACGTGCCCCATTGACAAGCGAGCACAGGATGGTGGTGGCGGAGTGCAGCAATGCAAAGGTACGCTTTATTTAGCGCTTTGTTATGTTTTCTAGGGATTAGGTTGTTGACAATTGTGTAAATGTTTAATGTGCTTCTTTTTTTCCAGGTCCCCCATTGCCAAGCGTGAGCACAGGATGGCTGAGCGCAGCGATGTAAAGGTACGCTTTATTTAGCGCTATGTTATGTTTTCTAGGGATGAGGTTGTTGACAATTGTGTAAATGTTTAATGTGTTTCTTTTTTTCCAGGTTCCCCATTGCCAAGCGTGAGCACAGGATGGCGGAGCGCATCTCTCTACTACACACTCTCTACTACTCACTCTCTACTACTCTACTACACACTATGTACTACTCTCCTACACACTCTCTACTACACACTCTACTACACACTACTACTCTCTACTGCTCACTCTCTACTACTCACTCTCTACTACACACTCTCTACTACACGCTCTCTACTACTCACTCTCTACTACACACTCTCTACTACACACTCTACCACACTACTACTCTCTACTACTTACTCTCTACTACACACTCTCTACTACTCTACTCTCTACTACACACTCTACTGCACACTCTCTAGTACACACTTACTACTACACACTCACTACTCTCTCTCTACTACACACTCTCTACTACTCTACTACTCACTCTCTACTACTCACTCTACTACTTTCTACTACACACTCTACTACACACTCTCTACTACACACTCACTACTACACACTCACTGCTCTCTACTATTCTCTACTACTCACTCTATACTACACACTCACTACTCTACTACACACTCTCTACTACACACTCTCTACTACTCACTCTCTACTACACACTCTACTACACACTCTACTACACTACTACTCTCTACTACTCACTCTCTACTACACACTCTCTACTACACGCTCTCTACTACACACTCTCTACTATACGCTCTACTACACACTCTCTACTACACACTCACTACTCTCTACTATTATCTACTACTCACTCTATACTACACACTCTCTACTACACTACTACTCTCTACTACTCACTCCCTACTACACACTCTCTACTACACACTCTCTACTACACACTCACTACTACACACTCACTACTCTCTACTATTCTCTACTACTCACTCTATACTACACAGTCTCTACTACACACTCACTACTCTACTACGCACTCTCTACTACACACTCTCTACTACTCACTCTCTACTACACACTCTCTACTACATACTACTACACACTCTACTACACTACCACTCTCTACTAAACACGCTCTACTACACACTCTCTACTACACACTCTCTATTACACACTCTCTACTACTCTACTACTCACTCTCTACTACTCACTCTACTTCTCTCTACTACACACTCTACTACACACTCGCAACTACACACTCACTACTACACACTCACTACTACACACTCTACTATTCTCTACAACTCACTCTATACTGCACTCTCTACTAAACATTCTACTACACTACTACTCTCTACTACTCACTCTCTACTACACACCCTTCTACACTACTACTCTCTACTACACACGCTACTACACTACTACTCTCTCTCTACTAAACACTCTCTACTACACACTCTCTACTACACACTCACTACTCGACACTACACACTCTCTACTACACGCTCTCTACTACTCTACTACTCACTCTACTACTCTCTACTACACACTCTACTACACACTCTCTACTACACACTCACTACTACACACTCACTACTCTCTACTACTCTCTACTACTCACTCTATACTACTCACTCTCTACTACTCACTCTCTACGACACACTCTCTCCTACACACTCTACCACACTACTATTCTCTACCACTCACTCTCTACTACACACTCTCTACTACACACTCTCTACTTTTTTTTTAAATGACTTTGTAACTGTAACTGTATGGTTAATGCTGTCTTTTGTTTCTTTTATTTCTAGGTTTGTTGTGCCTCGGTACCCTACATGGAGGTAAAAGTCTGTTATATTTTATAATCTGTGTTTCTTTAATCTATTTTCTTTTTTTTTACAGGTCCGGTGTCATTACGTTCCCCCTTGCCAAGCGCGAGCACAGGATGGCGGAGCGCAGTGATGCAAAGGTACGCTTTATTTTGCGCTATGTTAAGTTTTCTAGGGATGCGGTTGTTGATAATTGTGTAAATGTTTAATGTGTTTCTTTTTTTCCAGGTCTGGTGTCATTACGTGCCCCATTGACAAGCGAGCACAGGATGGTGGTGGCGGAGTGCAGCAATGCAAAGGTACGCTTTATTTAGCGCTATGTTATGTTTTCTAGGGATTAGGTTGTTGACAATTGTGTAAATGTTTAATGTGCTTCTTTTTTTCCAGGTCCCCCATTGCCAAGCGTGAGCACAGGATGGCTGAGCGCAGCGATGTAAAGGTACGCTTTATTTAGCGCTATGTTATGTTTTCTAGGGATGAGGTTGTTGACAATTGTGTAAATGTTTAATGTGTTTCTTTTTTTCCAGGTTCCCCATTGCCAAGCGTGAGCACAGGATGGCGGAGCGCATCTCTCTACTACACACTCTCTACTACTCACTCTCTACTACTCTACTACACACTATGTACTACTCTCCTACACACTCTCTACTACACACTCTACTACACACTACTACTCTCTACTGCTCACTCTCTACTACTCACTCTCTACTACACACTCTCTACTACACGCTCTCTACTGCTCACTCTCTACTACACACTCTCTACTACACACTCTACCACACTACTACTCTCTACTACTTACTCTCTACTACACACTCTCTACTACTCTACTCTCTACTACACACTCTACTGCACACTCTCTACTACACACTCACTACTACACACTCACTACTCTCTACTACACACGCTACTACACTACTACTCTCTCTCTACTAAACACTCTCTACTACACACTCTCTACTACACACTCACTACTCGACACTACACACTCTCTACTACACGCTCTCTACTACTCTACTACTCACTCTACTACTCTCTACTACACACTCTACTACACACTCTCTACTAAATACTCACTTCTCCACACTCACTACTCTCTACTACTCTCTACTACTCACTCTATACTACTCACTCTCTACTACTCACTCTCTACAACACACTCTCTACTACACACTCTACCACACTACTACTCTCTACCACTCACTCTCTACTACACACTCTCTAC
This sequence comes from Triturus cristatus, assembly GCF_964204655.1. Taxonomy (NCBI): domain Eukaryota; kingdom Metazoa; phylum Chordata; class Amphibia; order Caudata; family Salamandridae; genus Triturus; species Triturus cristatus. The sequence continues at coordinate 510,447,246 of NC_140580.1, read as the reverse complement.
TACACACTCTCTACTACACACTACTATGCACTCACTACTACACAGTCACTACTCTCTACTATTATCTCCTACTCACTCTATACTACACACTCTCTACTACACACTCACTACTCTACTACACACTCTCTACTACACAATCTACTACACTACTACTCTCTACTACTCACTCTCTACTATTCACTCTCTACTACTCTACTATTCACTCTACAACTCACTCTCTACTACACACTCACTACTGCACACTCACTACTCTCTACTACACACTCTCTACTATTCTCTACTACTCACTCTATATTGCACACTCTCTACTACACACTCTCTACTACACACTCTACTATACACTCTCTACTACACACTCACTACTCTCTACTACACACTCTCTACTACTCACTTTCTACTACTCACTTTCTACTACTCACTCTCTTCTACTCACTCTCTACTACTCTACTACACCCTCTCTACTCTCTATTCTCTACCTCTCTCTCTACTAATCTCTACCTCTCTACCTCTACCTATCTACCTCTACCTCGCTACCTCTACCTCTCTACCTCTCTCTGCTTCTCTACCTCTCTCTACCTCACTCTACGCGCACACCTTTGCACATAGATATATATATGTATATATATGCATATGCATTTATATATATGTTTATGTGTATATATATATATATATACATACATTATCTATTGGCGGTCGCCAGTAGATAGTTATATTTAGGACCTATTTTCCATAGGAAATCCGCAGCATTCTATTCCCAATAAGTCTGGCGCCGGTTGACGAATCTTCGCTAACTTTACCAAACTTTTGGCCAGCTCCGCTCCGCTCCTACCCTGAAAGTTTCGTGGTGATTCGTCAAGCGGGGGTCGAGAAAAAAGGGGGATCCCAAAATGCGTTTTCCCCTTGCAATTTCCCATAGGATCTGTTGTCGCAGCTACAGCCCGAACCGCTGAATGGAATTACACCAAATTCTGCAAAGAGGTAGTTCTCAGTTCAGACTCGTGCCTTTTGCATAAAAGTACATATATATCTATGGCCGGGGAGGATCCGCGGACCTTACCCGCACCGTAAGCGCAAAGTCCCCGAACCGAGCGCGCACCCTCCCGATCGCGCGCTGAATGCTAATTGGCTGTTGAGTGTCTGTCTACATTCGAAACCAGGAACTGTTGGCGGACATATTCTGCCTCGGTAGAAGCAAGGCTGAAGAAGCAAGGGGAATAAGTGTGTAAAACATATAAAGGGGGCAGAGTGAAAATACTCTGACCCTGTAGGGGTGCTTAGGGGGTCCCCGAAGGACCGCATGGGTCCCCCTTTTAAAAAAAAAGAAAACGGCGAAATGCGCGCACGGTGCGCGCATCCTATCGCGTTTGGTGCACGGATCCTTTCGCGTTGGGTGTGCGGATCCAACAAATTTTTTTTTCAAAAAAGACAAGAAATCATTGGTTGTATGACAACTTTCTACACTGAAAGGTAGGGTTTATATTTCTGTTTTTTAAAGGCATGATTCTTATTGGTTAATAAAAACTGATTGTAAGGAACATTATATATTATAAGCTGATATTTTAAAAAGTCAAGCATACTTGCTGTCTTGTTTAGCAACATTGTGTGCTGAACTTTTGACCTGTGTGCTGAGTGCAGTGTTCCATGACCTGTTTCTATGGTAACAGGCAGAAGGCAGATTGGGGGAAGGGTTGAAATGTATTTCATTTGGAATGGGTTGAAATGTTTAACCAATAGAAATGTGTGTTTGCTTTTGAATGTACGTGTGAAGGATTGTGATTTGATGTTTACATGTATATGTGTGGAAAATGAAAGGGAAACTTTTCCATTCTTTGTTTTTGCTGAGAGGTGCACAGAGCAGAGATTCTGTAAAAGAAAATCTGGTGTGTGACTGATCTACTTCTTAATCTACAAAACAACTTGAAAGGTAAGTTATTTAATTGTGAGGGGATGTATGTAGACTATTTTGATGTTCATCAGACTAATGTATTTCTCCTTTTAAAGTGTAGGGAGTATTTTTTTTCTCTACAATCTTATTGACAGTGTGTGTGCATGTAGAAACCATTCTGTGATAAGCATCTGTGTTTTTCATGTGTTTGCAGACAGATAACTGTGCTGTGTTTATATTTTGGTAGAATTAGAAACCAGTCATTGTTTATGAATTTGTGAAATGAGTTATGTTTCTATATTAAAATGTAGTACTCCTTCTAGATGAAGAAATGTGTTTTGGTATAGTGCAAGGGATAGTGTTGTTTGTCTAGAATCACACAGTGAGTATGTGTGCATTTGGGAACCACTGTGAGAGAAGCATTTGGTAACATTGTGTATTTGCTGACAAATAACTGTTTTAAAACCTGTCATGTTGTAAAGTTTTAGTAGCATTAGAAGCCAGTCTTTGCTTATGCATTGATAAAAATAAGTCATGCTTTGACACTAATGTGCTGTACTTTAATATGTAGATTGTGTGTAGTCTCCTTACCCCTTGCACAGTGGTGAATGAGTTTTGGTAAGCTGCTAGGGATAGTGTTGCTTGTCTAGAATCACACTGTGAGTCTGTGTGCATTTGGGAACCACTGTGAGAGAAGTATATGGTAACATTGTGTATTTGCTGACAGATAACTGTTTTAAAACCTGTCTTGTTGTCAAGTTTTAGTAGCATTAGAAGCCAGTTTTTGCTTATGCTTTGATTAAATGAGTCAGGCTTTGACACAAAAGTGCAGTCCTGAAATATGTAGATTGTGTGCAGTTCCCTTACCACTTCCACTGTAGTGAATGAGTTTTGGTAAACTCCTAGGGATAGTGGTGCTTGTCTAGAATCACACTGTGAGTTAGTGTGCATTTGGGAACCACTGTGAGAGAAGCATTTGGTAACATCGTGTATTTTCTGACAGATAACTTTTTTAAAACCTGTCATGTTGTCAAGTTTTAGTAGCATTAGAAGCCAGTCTTTGCTTATGCGTTGATTAAATGAGTTAGGCTTTGACACAAAAGTGCAGTCCTGAAATATGTAGATTGTGTGCAGTTCCCTTACCACTTCCACAGTAGTGAATGATTTTTGGTAAACTCCTAGGTATAGTGGTTGTTGTCTAGAATCACACTGTGAGTCTGTGTGCATTTGGGAACCACTGTGAGAGAAGCATTTGGTAACATTGTGTATTTGGTGACACATAACTCTTTTAAAACCTGTCATGTTGTCAAGTTTTAGTAGCATTAGAAGCCAGTCTTTGCTTATGCATTGATAAAATGATTCATGCTTTGACACTAATGTGCTGTACTTTAATATGTAGATTGTGTGTAGTCTCCTTACCCCTTGCACAGTAGTGAATGAGTTTTGGTAAGCTGCTAGGGATAGTTTTGCTTGTCTAGAATCACCCTGTGAGTCTGTGTGCATTTGGGAACCACTGTGTGAGAAGCATTTGGTAACATTGTGTATTTGCTGACAGATAATTGTTTTAAAACCTGTCTTGTTGTCAAGTTTTAGTAGCATTAGAAGCCAGTTTTTGCTTATGCTTTGATTAAATGAGTCAGGCTTTGACACAATAGTGCAGTCCTGAAATATGTAGATTGTGTGTAGTTCCCTTATCACTTCCACAGTAGTGAATGATTTTTGGTAAACTCCTAGGTATAGTGGTTGTTGTCTAGAATCACACTGTGAGTCTGTGTGCATATGGGAACCACTGTGAGAGAAGCATTTGGTAACATCGTGTATTTTCTGGCAGATAACTCTTTTAAAACCTGTCATGTTGTCAAGTTTTAGTAGCATTAGAAGCCAGTCTTTGCTTATGCGTTGATTAAATGAGTCATGCTTTGACACTAATGTGCTGTACTTAAATATGTAGATTGTGTGCAGTACCCTTACCTCTTCTAGACTAGTGAATGAGTTTTGGTAAACTGCTAGGGATAGTGTTGCTTATCTAAAATCACACTGTGAGTCTATGTACATTTGGGCAAGGATTGTGATAGAAGCATTTGGTAACATGGTGTATTTGCTGACAGATAACTGTTTTAAAATCGGTCATGTTGTCAAGTTTTAGTAGCTTTAGAAGCTATTCTTGCTTAGGCATTGATAAAATGAGTCAGGGTTTGACACTAAAGTGCAGTACCATGTACTATTCTCTTCACTGTACCAGAACTGAAAATTTAAAAGTTTTACCCAGGCACTGTCCTAGCAGTAGTCTGATGATTTAGTCAGTTTCCAAGTACTCATGTTGTGAACCATACATTACCACATAGACTGCTTCAAATGTCTATGCAGTATGCATGCAGTCTTCTAACATACTATACACTTGTCTTTCACATCTTCAATTCCCTAGTCAGTATCCATACAGTCCAGCAAACACCCTGTCACTCCCTTTGCACTCCTCTAGTGACCCATTCAGTACCAAGTACAAATCCATTCACTGTGTCAAAAGCCAAACACTTATAAATTCACCCAGGCACTCTCTTTGTTGTACTCTAATCATTCTGTCAGTTCCCAAGTACTCATGCAGTGAGCCAGGCCTTAGCACATAGACTGCTTCAAATGCCTATTCACTATGCATGCAGGCCTCTAACCACCTACACAGTTGTCTTTCACACCTTCAATTACCCAGTCAGTATTCATACACTTCTAGCAAACACCCTGTCACTCACCCAGTGTGTCTCCTTATAGTACTGTAATCATTCAGTCAGTTAGCATGTAGTCTTTTAGTGAGGTAGGCTTTAGGGCATGAACTGCTTCAAAGTAGTATGCACTATGCATGTAGTGTTTTAACCATCGTCACACATGTGGTTCAGGGCTATAGTGTCTTAGTCTGTTTTTATATAAAATGTGTTTGTACAGTAATGGAATAGTATAAATTTGAAAGTTATTAGTAGACATTTATTTGTGATTCCTTTTTACAGATACAGAACAGGAGTGTTTCGCATCCGTTTGCACTCTTCTCGTGCAAGATTGTTTGGATGAAGGGTCCTTCGGTGTTTCATCATACTTGCCATGCCGTACGAGTATTTCTTGTTAGGATCCCCTTGCAACAAAACTCTTTTGCAAATCTTGCACGTGACCAAGGTGGCATTGATCTTTGTTTGCCCCTCGGGAAAAGTAAAACATTTCCACACCACTGAAGGAAAACGTTGTGGGCGTGATGCGTCCTCCAACAATTCATCCTTAGATTCAGTGAATATTTTAAGGCGACAACATTTACAGTTTTTGTAAGTTAAACTTATAACATTTTGTTAGCTGTAAGCATTTTATATATCTTTGACTTGTATCTTGTGGTATTTTGTTGAGAATAGCATGTTGTTTTTCTTTTAACAATCTTTTTGATTGTTTGTTTTTTTTGCCCGCTGTTAAGTGATGAGTACGATTGAAATCACTATTTTTAGTGAAATTTAATATATTCTAAGAACAGCAAAAAAGGCAAACAAATTACTTTGTGGAAATTATGCTGTGTTGTAAAAAATGTATTATTACATGTTATAATTTTTTTTTCCTTTTCTTTCACAGATCCAAATTTAAAAATAAGCAATTTATATGAATTGAGATTGCAATGAAAATCTGAAAAAATGTATACCATTTTTTATTGCTATTACTGTGAAGGTAAGTTTAACTAAGTCTCAATATGCAGAATGAGGAGGTCTGCAAGAAGCTACAAAGTTGAAACACGTTTCTAAAAACACTCTGTTTATACCTATGTAGTTATGAAATCTTACCATAATCAGATATCATGTGACCTGCAAAAAAAGAGATTTGAGGGGTTCATAATATTTCCCATTGTAGCTATTGAAGGACCGCAATTATTTCAATCATTCTTCTTTGAACATCTTTGCAGACAAAACTCTGTGCTTTCCTTCTATCATTCGCAAGGAATTTTTAAACTGGAAATATGTCACTTTTTGTAACATAGTTATTGCGCAAGACACTCTTTCATATTTACAAAGAGAGGAAAAGGCACTCTGTGCACTTTTTATACTCCATGTAAATACAACCTTATTATGCACACCAGTTTGCGTTGAAAGGGTGTTGTATAAGTGTTGTTGTGCATGATTGCACTGAATACTCATAGAACAAGACACATGTCTAGATTTGTCAGAAATCATAAATCTCGATTTGTGTGCGAATGCTGCACCATTCTAAAATTGCTGTAGGAAAGCACAACACGGAGAATTGTTTTCATTTCTCCACATTTTTATATCTTCAATGCATGCTACAATGCTCAGCATACTTTGAAGGAGAAAAATGCCTTTACTGATTGTTTTTGTGCAGGAAGGTGTGTCTTCCTGCACAAAAACAGCTCATGACACAGATATCCTTGTACTATGGTGCAAGGGTGCCTGTGTCACCACATGGCTGCAGTTTAAGCAGTCGTGCAGAGAGAAGCATAAATTTGCAAAATATTTATGTACATATGTTGCATCCCTGTGCTTCAGAAGTACTACAGCACACTGTAGTTAAAGAGGTTACTGTGTGATGCTGCAGCACTTCCTCATAGTTCTGCACTTATACATTCACCATACGCTACTAATGCATTCATTCACTCAATTACGTACTACACATACATTCATCTAAACTTTCACACACTAACAAAGAAATTTGGCTCTTTTTTTCAACCAGGAAAGTTAGTTCTTACAAGAACTTTTTTTTTTTACTTCAGGGAACAATAAAAAAAAACAAAAAAACTAGCAAATGTGACTTTCTTGCCGGCGGCAGATCAGATTGATCGACTGCTCACCGTAACACAAAGTCGCATTGCACTTAGTGCAGAGCACTTTTAAATATTGAAATTGAGGACGGATGTCCAAATTTTTGGCTGATGGATGCACTCTTGAAGTGCTCGGCTGCGATGAGGTGGAAGGCGCAGGAGCAGGAGTGTTTCTCATCCGCTTGCACTCTTCTCGTGCAAGATTGTTCGGATGAAGGGTCCTTAGGTGCTTCATCATACTCGCCGTGCCGCATGAGTATTTCTTGTTAGGATCCCCTCACGACAGCACTCTTTTGCAAATCTTGCACGTGACCAAGGTGGCATTGGTCTTTGTTTGCCCCTCGGGAAAAGTAAAACATTTCCACACCATGAAGAAAAACGTGGTGTGCGTGGTGTCTCCTCCAAAAATTCACCCTCAGATGTATGAGGAGATGCAGGTGATGCCTGCTGCCCTGAAGCCATTTTTGGTAGAAAAAAGTTAGAGCTAAGTGTAAACTTAGTCTAAAAAAATCTTCTTCTCTGCAAAGAGATGCTCCTCCAAAGAAGGTCAAAGAAGAAGGATTGAATTGGGTGGGGTCTTTCAATAGTTAGAAGAGGAAGTGTAATGAACCAATCAAATCTCTTTTTTTGCAGGTCACATGGGATACGCGCACCCTGCGCATATGCAGCACGCACCCAGCGTGCATCCGTGAAATTTAATTAAAAAGAAATATAGGATTAGATGTACAAATATATTACTTTTAAGACTAGTTCAGAGTTTGTCTTCAATTAATATTCACATGAAATACATATATATGTTTTTTAAATGTTAAATATTTCGCAGGATCCGCGCACCTACCGCGTCATAGACTCAGATGACGCATCGCGGAAGCGCGTAAACGTCGCGTTACGTACATCAAATGTGTCGCGTATAGGCTGGGAGTCGCGTACCGGTCGCATTGTGATCACGCACAAAACACATACCCAACGCATACCATGCGCTGATGCTACCGCGTAGGGATCGAAAACGGTGCGCATAGGGTGCGCGGATCCATAAACATGGAAAAAATATATATAAAATAAAGTTTTGAACATATAGTTAAAAAAATATTTTGAAAAAATATGTTTGAAAAACCCATTAAATTCAAATAATAATTTTTCATTTTTAAAAGAATTAATTGAAAATATAGGTTTAAAAAATGGTGATAAAAAACTATTTTAAAAGAAACATAATTAATGAAATTGACACACTGAATTTGAAAAATATAGAAATCCAATCAAAATCATTAAACATGATATCTTTAGAGATAAGTTATAGATAGGAATTAGCATTTAAAAAACCTTTGAAATTCACTGAAAAAACCATAGGTTTCACTCACGTTATAGTTAGAAATTGGCATTTAAAAAACCTTTGAAATTCACTGAAAAAACCAAAGGTTTCGGGGGCGTTATAGTTAGGAATTGGCATTTAAAAAACCTTAGAAATTCACTAAAAAAAACATAGGTTTCAGGGGCGTTATAGTTAGCTGGACATTTCCCTCGTACAAAACCCTAGAAATTCCCCTGTTATAGTTAGTTCAGCTAACTATAACTCACGCCCCCGCAATGCACTGTTGATGACGTCACATATTACATCACTCATGACATGGTCAGTGACATCACTGATGGCATCACTGATGACATCTCAAATGACATGATTTCTAGGGTTTTGTACGAGGGAAATGTCCAGCTAACTATAACGCCCCTGAAACCTTTGGTTTTTTCAGTGAATATATAATCATATGTATATATCTAAATATCTATATGAATACATGCATACATATACATATATGCATGTTATGTACATGAAAGTTTGAAAAACACTAATAAAAGCAAAGCTCAAAAACCCACCTAATTACAAGCAGAATTGCTTCAACTTAAACGAGGGCGAGACCAATTGCATTTTGAATGCTTGTTTTAACTTGGAAGTATAATCAGCCTGACAGGAGTAAGGAGCACCACTAATTATCGTTGACGTTTCTACCCATTCAGGTTATGTGTTTAAATCAAAAACATCACTGCAGGTCTTCATCAGGACTGAGTTCAGAAAACAACCTGTGTGGTAAAAGATATTTGGTGACGTGAACTAGTCAAAGTTAATGATGAGCATGTAATACTCAATCTCCAGGGTAGTCTCACCTGTAATTGCTGTGAAAAGTAACCTCAAACGTAGGTATCCAGATCCAGCAATTAATGTAGTATCAACCCAAATAAAGCCCCTTTCGTTTCATGTTTATGCTAGAAATGTTCTCTCTAGTTCCACTCAAAAATTGTTGTGTCTAACCACCCTTGCTATCATTTGTTTTGTTGTTCGTAGCTTATCTTTTATAAACATGGCTTTCGTTCGTAGTGTTATAATAACTAATAAATAAATACACTAGAACAATAGATACAGGCTAAATGTAGGAAATGGGAGAGTTGCATTCCAATGAACGAGAGAAGCATGAAGGATGGATAAAATAGAGCAAGAATATATTTGAGGGTTAGCAGCAGAGCATGTCTCACTCGCAAGGGAGGCTGGGCTTCACCTCATTTAGGGCTGTGATGCAAAACCTGCCTGACTGAGGATAAACAGTAAGTAATTGGTCAACTAATGACAGTACGGATTCGTAAAGAAGAAATTGGTTTCAGTGAGACTTTTTACTCATTTTCTAGAGTCAGAAAAAGAAGAAACCGAATTTCTACAACCTCGCTGTCCTCTCTCTTCCCCGTTTTCCCAAAAGGAATGACATGTTAAACCCCAGGAAGAGGAACAGCGACAAAAGCACCTGGGGATTGGTACAGAAAGAAAGGGAGAAGACAAGAAATGTGAGCATGCACAATGTAACTGCTGTAACCAGAGGCAGGTAGAATAATACAATCTAAGAAATTAATATGATCAGGTAAAGATCACTCAAGAATAGAAGACTAGAATTTAGACCGAAGGCATTCAGTACACTTTATTTCAGTAGAAAATATTGACATTGTCAGCAAACCTTTTCACGTGTCACGATGTTGTATTAATTGTGTACGCTACTGCTCTTTTCTATTTGGATCATTTAAATATACCATACAGTAAAATAAAAGGATAGGAGGGAAAAGAAGCATATGAAATGTAAATGGTGTTGGTGTAGCATCTATTCTATAGAATATTTTTTAGAAAAGTCGTTGGGATTTACATCTTCTAAATAAAAAAAGCCAATATTTCATATATAATTTGCAAATAATTAACATAGAATTTAACACCCTAGAAAGATTTTTTTTTATCATAAACATGATTAAGGTCTCTGTGAGAAATACTAATCGGTTCATGAGCCTCGAGTTCCTCTTGAACGATGGAAGTGCATAATGAGGAGAAGAATGATATTCTGTGTATTCAGGAAATGCACCTGTCAGGTAGGGAGATATCAATAACGAACAGTAAACAACTGTGCCTTCTTATACAATGGATACCTCAGACGCTGGCATTTTAATTTGCAAGAAAGTTAACGTGCTCGCTATTCATACCACGTCAGACAAAGGGGGCAATGAGGCAGCGGCAAACGTTCCTGCAGAGCCATTTGTCACATTTAGCTATCCAGCCCTTAGCTCTCTAATTGTGATGACGCCACGTCAACAATTAACAACTCTGATAACTAGCAATAACAACGAAATTAACTATCAAGACTTTCGAGGAAAACGTGAAATGTCCATATCCACTATAGAAGACATCAGAATTGAGAATGTACTCGGGACAGATGGTTTGTTAAATACAACTTAGAAAATCTACTGCTACATTTTAGCCTCTTTCGGAGGTTGAAGTGAGGGGGGGTCTGACATTATCAAGAATATCAATATCCAAAATAATACTTATCATAGTGATCAATCATATTTATTACTGTTGGTTTAAAGCTTTTCTCGAGGACTCCAAGAATATAATTGCTCAAATCTCTCTTATGGGTATGTTATGTTATGTCGATTTGTATCGCTCACTACTCACCCAAGAGGATATCCAGCAGTGCCGTCTCTTCCGCTAAGGTGGAGGAGCGTCGCCCCACAGCTTTCAGCACTGGAAATAAAGAAAAACTAAAATGATAATAGCTTGTTATTATCAATTTATTTGTTCCGGCTGCAGCAGCTTTGCGAGCGGGGCTGCTCTGCTCTCAGAGCAGGGGGAGGAGTGGTGAGCACTCTGTAAAGTGCGCATGAATGTTTGGCCGGCCATCTTGGTCCAGCCAAACAACCATGTGCACTTTGCATGTTCTACACCCAGGCTACATTACAGCCTGTGTGGAGAACATACCAGGCTCCCATTCCCTGGCTGAGCGCCAAACCATGGCACTCAGACCAATCACAACGCTGCATTGCAGCATTGTGATGGGGTTAGGGGAACCTGGATGCTTCCTGTTCCGGCCAGAGTGGAGAGGCGACAAGGAGGGACAACGAGGAGAGACGCGGACAGGAGGTAAGTTTTATTTATAATTTTCTTTACCCCTTACCCCCCCACCGCTCCGCCCTGACTCCTTTGATCCTTGCAAGCCGCCACTGATATCCAGGCACTTGGGTAAGGTCTGTAGGTGTGTGGTCTCAAGGTGCTTCTATGAACAGCCAGGTCTTCAGCTTCTTGCAGAACTCAAGAAGTGAGGAGGAGGCTTTGATGTGCTTACAGAGGCCGTTCCATGTCTTGGGTGTGATGTAAGAAAATGAACGGCCTCCAGTTCTGCTTTTGCGGATGTGGGGAGTGTCTGTGAGTGAGAGTGAGGCAGAGCGAAGGTGTCTGGTGGGCTGGGGAAAGTGTATGTGGCTTTTATGGTATTCTGTTCCTGTGCATTGTAGGGCTTTGTATGTGTATGTGCCAAGTTTGAATTGGCTGCACTTGTGAATGGAGAGTCAGTGAAGCTTCCTGAGGTGTGTTGTGTTGTAGGTGCGGGATGGCGTGGGAGATCGAGTATGAGTCTTGCGGCTATGTTCCGGATAGTCTGGAGTCTGTGTAAGAGCTGTTTGGAGATTCCGCTGTAGAGAGTGTGCATATAGTAGAAGATCATGCACAAAAGTTTTTAGGGCAAACATTTGACCTTGTACATTGTTAGTTAGCAATTTATAAAGTTGACAATATTATAGCCGGGAACACTGTCTACGGTTGATAAGTCGGATGTTGTACAAAGCTAGCTGTGTGCATGTGGTCTGTTACGCACTACTGACTGTGACCATCTTCACCATGACTGGTGGCCTACTACTCATGGAAATGTTTGCAAGATGAAACAGACTTACAGAAGAGCACTTAGTCACTACACTTCATTTATTGGAAGTATTTTTAGAATAAAGACCTAGTCCTAAAGGGTGGCTAGTGCTGTACATTGCAAAGAATACATAACTGTTTAGTGATAGACATGTATGTACATGCACAATTACAAGTCAGGCAATACAAGCAGATTGTGGATGAAAAACAAATTTTTGTTAATGAAGGGAAGAGGGGAAGCACACTCACTAGGAAGATTGGATTGATTTTAAGATATGGCTCCAATGAGGGAGAAGGTCTGCTGTCCACATTTTGGACTTTTTGTCATGGCTTGCCACAGATACTCTCCCCCAGTCCCATCAACCTCTGATCTGAGCATCTCCAGCACAGCCAATTTTGTATCTATTTGGGCATCCCAAAATCTATGAAACTATGACACATCTGAGTATCAGGGTACAGATGGATTTGTGGATCCACTATAGTGTCAAGAATCCCAGGATTCAATTACCTAGTGCCGAATTCAAGGATCCCAAAACTTTAGGATGTACTGCAGAATTTGAGGCTATCATATTCGATAAAAGCTTCATTAAGGACATGTAAACGTACAGGGCTGTCCCCTATATTGATGAGAGGAAGGTTTTGCTTGGGCTCTGCTCTTCACATGTACATCAATCATCATCATTGGAATACTTCCCCCTCTACAACTGGATGTCTACACCTCGCCGCACCTCGAACAACCTCTCCCCATCAGAGTTCTCCAACCTATGTAATTCTTACCATCCTAATACCTTAGTTAACAACTCACCTCCCCTCTACTCTAACATCCCTGTCATTCTAGGCACCAACAGAATTCCCTCCTCTCCCGCCTCCCTAAGACCCCCGCCTCAACTCACCTCCATCCACGCCTGCCCTCTCCCGCAAAACAACCCCAAACCACTCGCCTGCATGCTTGTTAACTGTCGATCTGCCGTTCGACACGCCACTGAAATCTCCAAATCTATCCTTAGCGAATCAATTGACATTGCTTTACTCTCGGAAACCTAGCTCAATGACCACTCAACAAGCATGCTTGATCTACTCCCCCCCGGATACTCTATCCTCAGAAAAGACAGACCTTACAGAATAGGGGGGGGGGGGCCTGGCCATAATCTTCAAAAGTGAACTTCGGCTCTCCCTTGTTAACAACTCTGGCTACTCCACTTTCGAATACCTTGAAGCTGAACTTAAAGTTCAAGATACCCACCCAATTTGTTTTCACACTATCTACCACCCTCCTGGGGATCCTCACCCCTTCATTGATGAACTTTCTGACCTGATGACACAAGCCTCAATATCCAACTCAAAAAATCACCTCAACCTCCACCTGAATGACACCAATGATCCCACTACCACCCTCTTCACCAACCTGCTCGAGATCAATGACCTCAAACAAATATGTCAGTCCCCCACCCACACCAAAGGAGCCACCCTGGACGCCATCATTACCAACAATGACTTGGCCTTCCAGACCAGCATCATCCCCATTGACTGGTCCGACCATCACCTCATATTGTTCACCATTGCTATCACGCCCCCTTCCCTCCCCACCAAACAAATTAAAACCATGAAATGTACCAGAAATCTAAAATGTATCCCTCCTGGCGAGCTTGAGTCTAAACTCCAAGCTCAACTGCTCCTCACTCCTCCCTCACAAAATGCAAATGAGCTCACTGAATACTTTAATAAAGCTGTCACAGATGTCCTAGACCAATTGTCCCCTCCTAAACTTAAAACTCTAAGAAACATCCAAATCATGTTTTAACCAAGAACTTAACAAAGAAAGACGCTCATTAAGACTGATGGAAAGAACCTGGAGACAGCATCCCTCCCACTCAAACTTGACACTCCTCACATCAGCCAGATCAACATACAAAAAACTAATTTTTAATGTAAGGGCACCCTTCTTTCGTACACAACTCGATCGGGCCAAAAACAGACCTAGAGAACTGTTCAACATTATCCGTCACTAAACTTCCCCGGAACAGCTGAACCTGACGGCCTCTACTGCTAGATGGGAAGAAATTGTCCTCTTCTTTTCTGAAAAAATTACCAAAATAGATTAATCCTTCAGTTCAACGCAGATCCCTACCAACCCCCTACTTACGCCTGATGTTACCTCTAAATCACACTCCTCACTCTTGACACCCCCAGATCCCCCCTCACACTCACCCGCTTCCTCACTTCACCCTAACCCCTCCTCACATATTCCTTCTCCTATTACCACCCTAAACTACCCTCACACCTTTCCACCACTACTCCTCTTGTTCCCATACACCAAAACTCACAATCAAAAAACAATGCCTCCTGGCAAAATGTCCGCCCGGTGACCGAGCATGAAGTCCACAACATCATTGCTAAACTAAAACCATCCTCCCATACCAAAGACCCCCTCCCTTCTAACCTCGTCCAAGACCTAAAGCACATCATTGTCCCATCCTGGACCACAATCATCAACACCTCCCTTGCTACTGGAACTGTCCCCAGCTCCCTTCAACTCGGTCAGATCTCCCCCATTATTAAAGACACTAATGCTCATCCTAATGACTTAAACAACCTCCGCCCCATCACTAACCTCCCCCTTATTTCTAAAGCCCTCAAAAAACGTGTCTTGCTCTAATTAGACAAACACATTGAAAAATTAAACCTTCTGGACCCCTTACAATCAGGCTCCAGAAAAGGCTGCAGCACTGAAACTGCCATATTAAACATTGTTGACGACATCCACCACTCCCTTGACAATGGTGAGACATGTCTACTTATCCTCCTTGATCTCTCCGCAGCTTTTGACACTGTTAACCACTTTGCCCTACTTAATGTGCTAAAAGATAGTTTCGGCCTCAATGGTACTACCCACAAATGGTTTGTCTCCTATCTTCAACATCAAACCCAGCAAATTAAAATTCAAGACTGTCTATCTGACCCCAATCCGGTCTCCCTAGGAGTTCCCCATGGATCTATTCTCTCACCCTCTCTCTTTAACTGTCTGTGATAACTTTATTTCGGTCGACCGACCATAAAAGTGCACATGCATACATCAACAATTACAAAGACATGATAAAACAATAAATATACATATAAAGTTAACATATTTATGGAATCCCTCACCCTCATTCTTAAACAAGCTGGTATCAACTACCACCTTTATGCCAACGGCACCCAACTCTACTATAAGATCAAAACCCACACTGACATCATACACCTTAATAACACCCTCACTAAAATCCAATCCTGGTTCCACCTTAATCATCTCAAACTCAACCCCCCAAAAAACTGAGATCATTCTCTTCTCCCCTAAAAACAACCCTCTCCCCATTCAAACCTGGATCTCTGACCTTAATGCCCTCAACTACTCTCTCTCCTTGTCCAGCTCAGTAAAATCTCTTGGTATCTCCATCGATAACAGTCTCAACCTCAATGTCCACATCAAAAATTCAGCTAAAGAAGCCCTCTTCACTCTCCGTCATCTCAAGAAAATCAAACCCTTTCTCCCAACTGAAGATTTCAAATTAGTAGTTATAATCCCCGGTCCTTTCACAAATTGATTAAGGCAATGCCATCCTCACCGGAATCCCCAAGGTCCACCTAGCCCCACTCAATTCTGTACTCAACCTTGCAGTCAGGCTCATCACCAACTGTAAACGGTTCAACCACATTTCCCCAGCCCTCAAAACTCTTAAATGGCTCCCCATCGAAGGCAGATCGGCCTACAAAAACGCATGCATCACACACACACAAAATGCTCCCTCATACCTCGCCAATAAACTCAGCAAAGTGGGCAGCACACGACCTCTGAGAAGCACTAACGCTCTCCTCCTTGTCCCACCCTTGCTAAAAAAGAAGTCCACACAATCACGCTCCTTCTCCGGAAACGCCCTCTACATCTGGAATGCCCTCCCCAAAGACCTACGATACAACCCCTCCTACTCCAGCTTTAAAAAAAACCCTCAACATGCACCTCCTCAACAAACATTGGGGGTCTCTACCTATGCCTTAAACTCAATCTGCCATGTCTATTAGGTATTTAAGTCTTTACTCGGACTATCTGTTTACAAGATATGTATAATCTCAAGTCATTCTTTCTTCTATTTTACCTGCTGTTATTCCATGATGTTGTAATTATGTTTTACCTTTTACTAGCTCTGGTGTGTAAAGCGCTCTGATCTTTTGTTATTCCATGATGCTGTAATTTGTTTCTGACCGTAACTAGCTCGATCATGTAAAGCGCTCTGATACCTCCAGGTCCAGCCAGCACTATATAAAACCTCTAAAATAAAATTAAAAACATATGTTGCTGGCTCTCCACCTGAGACAATCCTTAAGGCAGACGCTGAGTTAATCTTCTCAGACGTTGTCTGTTTGTAGTGCATCTTGGAACTTCTTTTCCAGCATCACTTCAAAACATTCCCATGTGTCCTTGGACCTCGGAATCTGCTTCCAGTGTTGTCTTCAGTGGCCTCACGTTAGTAATCAGCAATAGAGAGTTAAATGTATTTGTTTGGGTTGTGGAACCACTGTTAAATTATTGAGCTGATGCTCCACCTACATACTGGGACTCTGCCATGCTACAACTGTCTCTTGGGTCTTCATAGAGTTAGTCTTGAGTGAAACTTTGTTTCTGTTTGGTTCCTCAAGTTGTGGACCTTTAACAGTGTACAAAACATCAGAACATCAGAACAATCCCAGTTTCAGGAAGGTACCCTTGGCTTTAGAAACATAAAGGTGTTGTGCTATTTTTACATTGAGTGCTTAATATAGTGCATCCGTTGCAAGAGTGATACTAGAGGATTTTTTTATTTTCTGCTGAATGATAACCTTCATGTGAAATCCATTTAAAAGTAAAAACTGCATGTAGTTGACATTGACGTAAGACACAAAAGTAGATGTAGAGTCTTGTGTTCTGTTTAGCACACAAGGGCTGTTACTCTAGAGAGACTGCAGCAAACCTCCATTTCACAAGACAAATGCTGTGATTACAACCCACTTCCGTGCCTTCTTTCATATCCCTATCTCTCTTACCCTGTCTTCACTGTCATTATCAAGTGCAGACTTGGAAGTATGTTTCACTGTCGATGGGGAAGGGAACTCGTGGGTTCCACATTATTCCTGCCTGAATATTTGGATGTACAGGTTAGTGGTAACTTGACGCTGAAGGCCTTGGTCCATATGCCAGAATAGCCTGTTGATGTGTGCATTTTTTAGGCCTTTTGGATGCCCAGTCTGGCATCGGATGGGCAAATAGAAGTGCAGATTCTACTGGAGGCCTTGACTTTAAAGGCTCAGTAGCCAGGATTCGCAGATGATGTGGTTTATAGATGCCACAACAACTGTAGATTCTGACAGGGAGAGAGGGCAATATAGACTCTTCAACAAAGGGGAAATGTATTCAAACTTTTTTTGCACAATAAATAATGGAGTCACATCATATAAAACAGTTTTCACCTGTTTCACTAAGCATTCAGGGAGACACGCAAACGCGGTATGACTTTCATCAATGTGTGACATCATGGGGTCTAGCCTCTTTATTGGAAGTTCATAGGAACTTGGAAAGGGTTAACTGTGAACAGTAATGAAAGTTGGAACCAAACTGTGATTTTCTTGACACAGTCTTCGAAGGATAGAGAGGGGCTGTAAAATACTCTACCACTTGGCTGAGGATAAAATCTGCTGGAAGACGCCATCTAAATTTATGTTGCTAAGGGCATTATTGGATGACGTTTTCAGTGATTCTACTGTTCTTGAAAAAATCTGCAATCTTTATTGGACACTGACTAAATCAGTAGATGAGTGAGATCGAGTCAGGAGCTATGTTTAAGTATGTCTTTAGCAAAGGACACTTTGTCAACAATATATCGGTAGATAGAACTATATTATTGGCTAGGGAGTATTCCCAAGCCCCAATTACAGCCTGAAAAAGATATCGCAGGCATTGTATTCCAACACTGAAGAGATCACAATTTAATATGGTGGGAGAAATAGCATGCAATTGGATTATTGCATAACAAATGGAGCGTTACATAATAGTTTTTCCAGATGACAGCACCAGAGTCCACATGTCCTCTTATTTACCAGTCATTTTTCCCCAGTAAATTTCAGCAACTCCACAATAGGCAGTGATAGGCACAGATGTGGAAAATTCCATCTTTACAAATTTTCTGCCAAAAAGATATGAGGTTAACCAATTTAGAATGGTGTCAGTGATTCTTATACATAAGCAGAGATTCTCTACTAAAAGCTGGTTGCCATAGACAACTGACAGATGACACAATAAAAAGACACACGGATCACTATTATCAGTTATTGATAGAATATCACCTAAAACCTTATGTGCAGACTCCATATTACAGCATGGCTGAAATCCAGATTGGTAGTTTGAAGAGTTGTGAAGATCAATGTGTCCTTGGGGCTGGTTAGCTACTGCACTTTAAAAAAAAAAAATCAATAAAACTTTAGGCATGTGATGAGGATGTAATTGTACGGCTCATCATGATGAAGCTTCATTTTTGGAGCGGGGCAGAGTTTTCTGTGATGATGGAATATGCCTCTGAAAAGAGAGCTCTTGGCTCTTGATGATGCTTAAGATAGGTGTAAGTGCCTGTGAAATGATGGATCATCAAGACAGATTGCTTTAGAAGAGTATATGGTAGGCAAGGATTGTGCGATCAATTGTTGGCTTGAACTCGCATCTTTCCTTCTGAATCACATCAAGTTCAGTTGAAAATATTTGTTAATGATCCTCCAGTTCCTTCATGTTTCTTGGTGCAAATCTCTTTGGCTGTGCTGAGTGGCTTGAGACAAAACATCATGAGTGGAATTTTACAAAGTAGCAATATCATCTTTTTTTTATTTGTGATAGAAGACCTGTGCTTTGTGTATATTTAACATACATCACAATGATTGCTGTTCAGTGATCTTTCGTTTTTGTGTGGAATTGTGTAAATGCACATGAGCAGATGCCATGCCCTGTTTACTGCTGGTATTTGCAGAACCTCTGTTTCTTCTGGCTGGGAGGATGAGCTGAGGAAGACTGAATATTATATCATGCACCCTTCCAGACCTCTAAAGAGAGGTTCTGAGTTGCTGCACCTGTGGCGTTATGTGCTCACTTCGCTCCAGCGTTTTTTTCTCTCAGCTTCCATAATAGAAGACAATACAAGAAGCTATTAGCTTAAAACCCATTAAAAGCTCATTTTACTTCTTGTGATAACTTTAAAAGAATGGTAAAACGATGAGATTATATCTGGTCATGTGATGTTAATGACACTGACATGATGTCTTTCGGAGGACTGGAATTGCTATTTTGATCTCACTGTTTCCCTTGTTTAGGGACTTGAGGAACTGGTGTTTGTATTAATTTTAGGCAAGGCAAGTGCGCGACCCCTTCCTTCAAAGGTCACAAGAGTGCAAGTTGGTCATGACTTTTTTGTAATGTATTTTTATTAAATGTATATGCATAGTTTTTGAAATTTTAGAGCCTAAACTGTTCTTTTTTTAATGCAAACATTTTGTGGTTGTAAGGGTTTTCATTAACTGTGCAATATAGATTGTCTTCATCGATGTTTAAAAACATAATACTGTCAACAAAAACCTCAGGCTTGGCGCCCAATTCTACGTAATTGTGAGAGGCAGAGCAGACTTTGCATTTTTTCATCAAAAAGAAGTCATGATACGCCGTTATTACTTACAGCAGCTATTACAAGAACCGATGCATGGGCATTCCCAGCAGGGAAAAGAATACTTGGCGAAGCACAATTTGCATAAATAATTGCTTGTCATCGAGTAAACAGACTACAATTTTGCATGACAAACATTGTTTGTTCTATTGAATCCAGAAAGAGGCAATTGTAATAGCATTTTAAGGAAATGTTCTTTTATGTACACTGCTAGAGGTCTATTTAATAAACTTCTTTACTTTGATTTATAATTTCTCAACAGTGTTCCAAAAATTAAAAGCTTTAGAAACAATGAAAAGTGCAGCAATGGCGTTGCCTGACTATGCTTTATTATGTTTCTTTGGCACAAAGAACAGCCACTGTTTGTACTAGTGATTCATTAAACATCGGAAAAGATGCCTTGCCTAGTGCGTTTTACCTGACAAAACCTTTGTGAAGAGAAACGTTGGTAGTAATCTGTGCTACTTTTGTCAAAACAAAAAATGTACGGCGGCATTTAGGCACTGCTAACATTAAGATGCTAATCCTGTCACCCGAAAACAAAGGGCCATATGCACAAGGACTGGCGAAAACTATTGCTAACGTTAGTAAGCGGCAGTTTTCTTACCGTTGTGTACCGCTGAAAACTATCTCAATGTTAGCGACATATGTACAAGGCGTCGCCACATGGCGATAGCTTCAGAGATCGGTGGCGAAAACTGCCACTAACATTAGCGTGATGGCATTAGGAATTCTGGCGTTAGCGGGCGAAAACGAACGAAATGCTCATTAGCAGCAAATAAACGCACGTTAGTCAGCCCAACATGAGGTTTTTTTTGCCTCTATTGGAAAAAATAGCATATCAGTCGACCTCCAATAGAAAATAGGCAAAAAAAACAATGAAATGCGGAATGGAGCAGCCAGGGCCAAGTGCAGCACACAACAACAACCCCCTCAAGTCACCCAACATCCAGGATGACCAGGATGAGAGCCTGAATGCCTCGCAGGACCTGCGCCTGGAGCCTGGATGCCTCCTGGACCTGTGTCTGGAACCTCAATGCCTCGCTGGACCTGCATCTGGAGCCTGGATGCCTCGCTGGACCTGCATCTGGAGCCTGGAGTGGGATGTGGAGGAGCTGTGGAGTCGATGAGCTGTGGCAGTAGACATTGAGGCATGGCGATCGCCCGTACCTGGTGGTGATGTCTGGCAGGTCGCATGGAGACATGTTGCTGACCTGTGTGAGAAAACCGCCTTGAGCCCCTTGGAGCTGTGAATTGTAGAGGCGCTCCTGCGCACCAATTTGGGGAGGACTGCGTCGCATACTATGATCTACCACTACACCGGGTGCACAGAGGGGATTACACACGGTGGGCGGCGCCTCTCTGCATCACAGGCCGGATGATGTTGCGCTGGCCCCACACTGGGGAGATTGAGGCCCTGAGATGCGCCGAACTTGTGTGGCGGGAGCGCTGCAACTTCACGCCTGCCCTGCTGCATCAACGACATCGGGAGGTTTACCAGCGGACTTGGCAGCGACTGCTGTACCCAGGCTTGTGGAATCCCACCTGGCTGAGGCTCCTGCTGGCTGAGTCACAGATTTGGAGAGAGTTTAGCGGATTGCGCCACGGTGTCAATTTCCAGGTAAGGAGAAGGTGGGACGTGTAGCGGAGGAGGCCCGTGGGTCGTGTCACCCAGGCCTAGCACCTGTAGATGACACACCCCCAGTGTCTGCTCATCCGATATGGCGGAAGAGCGTCGCCCCTCTGCTTTCAAGCAGTGCAAGAAGAGGAACAATCATCACATGATGATACCTTCCTGATGTAATCGTGCCATGTTTCCTTTGCTTAGGGCTGCTCCACTCACAGAGCAGGGCAGGGGTGGAGAGGCATGCCTACTCAAGTGCGCAGTGACTGTTTGGTTGACCCGGTCAGGCCGCCGAAAGCAGTCATGCGCACTGTCCTGTTCACAATGCAGGCTGCATTACAGCCTGCTTGGAGAACATGCCCCCCACTCCTCCAGTCCCGGGCTGAACACCTCGTCCCGGCACCAATGACCATTCCCAACGCCGCATTGCAGCGTTGTGATTGGCTTACGGGAGGGAGCCTAGCTCCCTACTTCCTGTTCCTGGAAGCAGACTCAGAGGAGAAGAATCAACGAAGACACAGGACCCGGCCTCAAGTTAAGATTTCTCTCATTTAAATATCTACAACACACACCCCCCCCCCCCACGCCCCATCCATTGTTCTTTCTGGCGTTTCCCACCTCCCAGCTGTCCGGTCTCCTCCGCAGCACTTCTCAATGGTGGCCGCTGTGAGGCCATGCGCAGCGGGCGTACCACTGGTGTGCCAAAGGTATATATGAGGCTATAACACATACCATTACATCGCATTCCATTACAATGCATACTAATACTAGGCATATTGCAACAGTAGGGAAGGTGTTGGATTGCGGAGATGTAAACATTACTATTCCCACTTCGGTGAGTGCAACCCTAAAACTAATCCTTGCACCCCAAAGCAAACCATGAACCCTAAAATTAATTTTTGAGCCCCCAAAACACATCCTAAAAATCATATTTGATCCAAATGCACACCCCAATTTTCATATTTGACCCAAATGCACACCGCAATTGTCATGATTGACACCAAAACACACCCCAAATTTCAAAGTTTCCCCATAATACACCCCACATTTCACCTCCGACACCCGAAACCCATACCCACCCTAAAACTTAAAAATACCCCATTACTGACCTCACAATGCGTTGTAATGGAATGCGATGTAAAGGCACCTGCATTGTTGCATTTGCGTTGTAAAGGCATTATGATGTAATGCCTGTGTTTTAATGGACGTCTCCTGTGCCAAAGGCAAGCCATAGGCAAGTCCGTCTGTGTCCGTCTGCCCCTGGACCACGCTCAGCACCAAGGACCCTTCCTCTCGGATACTCCACACCTACGGCAACAGCACCCTCCTCGCCATCAACCTTGGACGCCACATCGCCTGCCAGGACCAACATCTGCTCTGTCCCGGACATCGCCATCGGCAGCACTGATGGCTACTAAAGGACCACCCCAACCGTCCAGGTGGAGGCATTGCCATCACCTACAGAAGCATACTCCGACTGACCAAGCACTCTAATGACCCAACGGTGACCAAGGAACACCTCAACTTCCAGATCCAGAGCAACCCCATCCTCTGCAGCACCCTCATCTGCAGGCCCCCCGGGCCATGGACACCCATTCTCCAATACCATTGTAGACCTCATTGCACACCAGGCTCTCCCACCCACCAACGACATCCTACTCGGCAAACTCAAGTTCCACCTGGACAACCCCAGTGACCAGAACACCACCCTTTCCTGGGGTAGCTCCCCAACATCAGACTCAAGCAACTAGTCACTGCAGCAAGCCACATAGCAGGACACACGGTCAAGCATGCCTTCTCTGCCATCTGGACCTTCGACTACAGCCACACCATCGGACTCTCCTGGACCGACCATCATTGTATATATCACGTCTTCACCATGCCCACTGTGCACCACAGCGATCATTGCCCCCCTCGCAGCTGGATCAAGGCCACCGAAGTATGTCTCGTCAACTCCCTCAGCACCACCACTCTGTCAACCCTTACACACAATGACACCGCAGCACACAACCGCCACCGATGGATCTCTGGATCTCCAACTGCGCTGACACCCGGGCACCCCTCAAGAATGGCACTGCGGCAGTACCTTATGCCTGCATGATGGCAGGCGTAAGGGTGACACAGTGCCACAGTGATAGGCTGGCCCTATGCATCGCTGGAGTTGCGTCATGGTTGTGCAACAACTGCAGTAATGCATGAGTTGTGCATTTGCGTCAGGATTCCAAACATATCTGTCATTACTTGCATCATGGAGCGCTGTCCAGTGAATACAGCGCATCCGTGGTGTCACACGAAGGGGGTAGTGAAAAGTGTTGAAACGCTGTCCTGTCACAGCGCTGCAACACTTTTCATGAGTGAGGCCCTGAAATGCGCATTATCTTATAGATGGTGCGCAGTCCTGCCCTGTAGTTTTGTCGCAGGGCAGCACAGCAACATTGCTTGCAGCGCAGTCAAGCACCAAAACCTGTTGAAATGAGGCCCCAAAGGTTGTCTCCATTTTTAAGACCAGCTATTTTCTGGTCTTAAAAAAACTGCCTCTAACTGCAGTTAGAAGCAGTTATTTTGGTCCTCCTACCATCAAGAATTCCCTTGTACATCTCGCGAACAGGGGTTAGTGGCCGTTTTTGCCCGGGAACGCCTCCCTTGCATGTCAGAAGTGGCAATCTTTTCTATGGACGTTTTCATCAGAAAACTGTCGCTAACAGAGGTTAGTGACAGCTTGTACATATAGCGATAAAAATCTAATCACAAAACTGTTGGAAAAGTGCTGCTAATGCGGCGTTAACTCCTTGTACATATGCCCCAGAATTTCTTATTTCTCAGTTGGAGAATTATGTAAATAAATCTTGTAATGGCTGTCTGGTGGCAATCTATTAGGGCTGTTCTTCATGAAATTATGTAAAGAATGAAGAATTCCCTTTGTACTAATTTCAACTTATATTAAGACCACTACTTAAATGTCCTGTATTGAAGGATGTCGCACAGGAAAATATCATTCAAAGCTATGAACAGTTTAATATGACATGTGAGAAACCCAACAGAAACAACTATAAAAGAGGATAAAAATATCACAATGATAATCCAATACACAGCAAGGAAAAATGGAAAAAACCTTATAATAATCAAGTGTACATTTTTATTAAAACATGTATATGTTAATACAAAAAATTACAGAGTTAAAACAGTTCACTATGTTCAAGATTTCATAAAAAAACAATAATAAACAAAATCACATAGAAGGAGAAATTATCAAACAAAGCACCAAGTTTGTGCCTTAACTGTGTTGTTTTGTAATACCTATGGACCAATAATAACCGGGAAGAATCTACCCTGGTTTTTAGTAAACTAGGTCCCAGGACAAATGCAACCAAACAACAGGCGTCGACGCGTTTCGGTGGTGTAACAAAATAAACATATATACAATGAAGCGGCGCCCTTTTATGAAAACATCACTCTGTAGCGCCGCTTCATTGATGACATCTTTTTTATCTGGGAAGGAGAAGAAATATTGTTATTGGAGTTTTTAAAATGGCTTAATTTGGGCAACTCTAACCTTAAGTTCACAGCCCAATACGATAACACTTCAGTTAATTTTTTTGATATTACTATCAAAAATGTGGAGGGTATCCTTATGGTTGAGTTGTTTTCGAAACCCACGGACAAAAATACATTGCTACACTACAAAAGTTACCACCCTCGAGCCCAGAGGGACAATATACCGTTTGGTCAATTTCTTCGTCTTCGGAGAAATTGTAAAGCTCCGGATGATTTTTATAAACATTCTGAGGTCCTAAAAAGTAAACTTGTAGACCGTGGTTATCCTAAGAAACTGATCAAACGAGCATTCAAGCGTGCAAGGTTTTATAACCGTGAGAGCATGTTTGAACAAAACCAACTGGAAAAAAAGAAAAAAGATGAGGTGTCAGAAAAACGTCTGGTTTGTGTCACACAATTTTCCAACATTAGTAATAAATTGAAAAATGTGGTCAATTCCAACTGGAATATCCTGAATGAAGGGATGGAAATCAAACTTCCAAGACCACTATTTGCATTCAAACGGAACGACAATATTCGAAAAAATCTGGTTACGACCTACAGAGCTAGTAAACCCCAAGTTCAGGCCTCATTACATATGCTTAAAGTTGTAGGCAACTATCCATGTGGCACATGTAGCATCTGTGAACATTGTTTAAATACAAAATCTGTGTCTCATAATGGCTTCACGTTCATATCCAAGAGCTTAAATAACTGTAGGAGTAGTAATGTGGTTTACTTTCTACTCTGCCCATGCGGTTTAGCTTATGTAGGCGAGACAGGAAGAGAGCTTAGACTACGACTATTAGAACATCGATCAGCACACAAGACTAATAAACACAATGCCCCTCTTGTAGAACACTACAATCTTATGAAACACAAACATACTGATTTCAAATGGTTTGTGTTCGAGAAAATCAGAGGTAACATTAGAGGTGGCAACATGGAAAAGAAAAGAAAAAACAGAGAACAATGGTACATTTCTATTCTTGACAGCACAAATAGAGGTCTTAATACGAAGGAAGATTGGATGAGACTGATTGTGTAAAAACCTGTTGTTGGGCTTTCTGATTTGGCTGATCATTGATATCGTTTCTCTTTAACCTGTGTTTTACCTATATAGTTGCCCGATCCAACATTAAGTTGTTACTTGTTTGTAGTGATGTGTCTAACAGCCATTTGCTTTACTGCTGGCTCCTCTAGTGACTTGACAACATGCCTTCTGTGGAGCCTGCATTGACTATTCAGGGCGAATGTGCATTATCTGATATCCAGAGTATTAGATTAATTTGATTCGTGGAAGTCTCAATAAAATAAATAAACTTTCATTCAACATTTGCTCGTTCCAAAATGGCGGCGAGGGTGATTGTAATGTGTATGTGTGTACACATTAATCCCTATTTTGTCATTACGCTCCACCCCGGTTTTGGGTTGTCCGATTTAGAAACTGGTACCGCTATGCCGCTTTTATATATTCATGTACCCCTGTGAATTATTTAGGGGTCCATTTATTTATTTAGAAAAGTATTAGTTCCGTAATCGAAAACAGATACGGCTTTTATCAGAAAATGAATTATAGAAATATATTGTACTTTTCGTCACATTGGGGATGACATTTTGCTACTCCTATTGCCCTTACTATGAGGGGATAAGACATATAATATCTAGAACATAGACTGCCAAGTCTTTCTTATCAACATATCAACATTTAGAGATGGCGCCTGCCGGATCCATGGGAGTGGCACCATGTTCCCATGTCGCGTTCCCTACGCGTATAACGTAATATGTTTGCGTTGACGTGTATTTAAGGCGCATACACGAGTGTGAGCGTGTTTGCCCGCATATCGTCGCGATGCGTTGATCGGTACTGGAAAACCTAGACGAGTAGAGCTATACAGGCAAGTTCGGGGCTCCTAGTTAACTAACAATGGGGGGTTATTGACCTTGGAATCTTGAATCGTGGGAATGGCTTTGGCACAGATAGAAATTGCTATTGCTTTATGATAACAACATACCCAGTATAGTTAAGACCCGTACTCCAAACATGTAGTGTGTATGATGATGCCACACATGCAAGAAAGGTTCGGTGGCAAATATTTAGTACAGTTAAGACTCATACTCCAAACATGTAGTGTGTATGATGATGCCACACATATAAGAAAGGCTCGGTGGCAAATCTACGAGTGATTTTTCACTATTAGTTTTTCTGGAACGAACCGTTTATGGACTATTAAATCCTTAACGGCTGACCGTTGGATATTATACCATGGTGGTTGTTTGATGCATGGTCACCTGTTAGAGGACCCACTGTGTGTAGATTCTGTTCTCTTAGGAGCCAAGATATAATAGTTTTTGTGCTCTATGTGATTTAACATCTGCGATCTTATCGTTTTGCATTTATGAGATCAGGAGAACTTCTGTTCCAATTTAAAATGAGCTATTGTTTTCTTTATAGCCAACCAGATTTCTAATTGAAAACACTCAAACCTTTGGAATATGCCAACAAGTGGAAATGCATGATCATTGACCATCCCTTTTGGCCTCTCGATAGGAAAAAAAATAATTTTTACTATTGGTAAGTTGATGCTATATCTACACGTACTGAGAACAACAAAGTCATAATCCACGTATTATGTTGAAAATGGTGGATTTATTTCCATTTTCAGATCTTGATTGAAAATAGATCGTGCAAATCAAAATATATAAAAATGAACGTAAAGTGAACCTATTGTCAATGGTTCAAGGTGAGCACTCATTATTAGCTTAGCTCCCTTTTATCATATGGATAGTTTACAAATTATTGATTGACCTTGTTTTTGTTTTTCTTTGTCAGCCGAAAAGTCAGCGATACACTGTGAGCTACTAATCAACGACTGGAGTTGAGGTATTAAAATACTTATGAGGTTTTATGTGTTCTATTTACTCATCGGGGGGACAATTTATCCATTGTTGATGAGTAAAAAAGATAGATGGTGATACATTCTAATCATGGTCTTTTTTGATATATATTATTGACACTATCATCATGATCGGTTAACTGATTCATGAAATATCTGTCCTTTCTGGTGATTATTTGAATACCAGATGGTGTGAATAACATATTAGTTGGAAACAGATGTTTAAATATGAAACATGTTTAGGGGGATGTGTAGAAACTTATACATTTTTATTATGTGCGAATTGTTTTCAATTTTAGATCGACAAAAAATATATATTTTTCTAACTATGTTGACTATCACTTTGATCCTTTCACGGCAATTAATTATATATTCTCCATAATAAATATTTAATATTGAGGAAATTTGAGAGCTTTTTCTCAATCTATCAGGAAGAAATGTTTTTTTAATTTTTTTTTTTATTTCTTGTGATCAATTTGTATGTCTTTTTTAAAGCAGTAACTAATTGTGTGTTATATTTTGCTGTTAGGAACTTTTATGTGATATTCACTGAAGGAAGGAATATTATTACCCGTCCTGAAGAAGGTGGCTTTATTTTGTTACACCACCGAAACGCGTCAACGCCTGTTGTTTGGTTGCATTTGTCCTGGGACCTAGTTTACTAAAAACCAGGGTAGATTCTTCCCGGTTATTATTGGTCCATAGGTATTAAAAAACAACACAGTTAAGGCACAAACTTGGTGCTTTGTTTGATAATTTCTCCTTCTATGTGATTTTGTTTATTATTGTTTTTTATGACATCTTGTCATAGTGAACTGTTTTAACTCTGTAATTTTTTGTATTAACATATACATGTTTTAATAAAAATGTACACTTGATTATTATAAGGTTTTTTCCATTTTTCATTGCTGTGTATTGGATCATCATTGTGATATTTTTATCCTCTTTTATAGTTGTTTCTGTTGGGTTTCTCACATCTCATATTAAACTGTTCATAGCTTTGAATGATATTTTCCTGTGCGACATCCTTCAATACAGGATATTTAAGTAGTGGTCTTAATATAAGTTGAAATTAGTACAAAGGGAATTCTTCATACTTTACAGTATATTTCGGTGCTCTGTCCCTTTGGACTCTATTGAGCCCCTCTCCTTGTTTTTCAAGGTCTTCATGAAATGATGCAAAATTTGTGCAACGTGATTAAAGAAATTGCTATGATGTGGTCTTTGGCTACGTCAACTAGCTCATGGTAAGAAATTGGGGTTTTTGGTTGAGGGAGATGTAGACCCCGCAAAAATAACAACCACTATCCTTGCCAGGGTGAACCACAAAAGTCACTAAATAAACCAAAGCAGTCGGGCTCAATTTAGAGGCAATGTGTAAAGTATTTACACAGCACACAAACAGTAATAAAGATAAAACACAACAGAAATCCCAAACCAATTTAGACCAATAGAGTAAGTTTTAATAAATGAAATGGCGCCCAAGCAACAAACATCTAACCAGTGGAACCAAAGAAATTGAATTTAAAATGTATTGGTAAAAATAGCATGGCTACAGGGTCCAGATTAGTCCGGCTGAAAAGTTACCATCCCAAGTCCAGTGCGAAGAGTTCCGTTTGTGTTGCAGGAGGCCGTGATAAAGAGGCTTCCTCAAGAGGTCAACGCTGGAGCTTCTCATTGGCAGTCATCGCGGGCTGTTGTTGTTGTAGCCCGAAGTGCAGGTCTTGCAATGCCGGTCATAGTGGATGGTCGCTGTTCTCGTGGAGAGCTGGTATCATTGGAGCTTTACATTGGTGATCATGGCAGGTGGCAGAGTTTTGGTCACGAGGAGCCCAAACTTCAGGATTTTCATCTTTTTTTCTTTTGGGGGAGCTTCCACTGATGCCAGCCAGAGATCCAGAATCTGGAGTGCACCTCCTGGAGATCAGAACTTGCTCCAGCAGAGGACAGCTGCAGAGAGATAGGCCTTTCAGCAGTGAAGAGTCCTAATGCCAACAAAGACAAGTTCAGCAAAAGTCAGGGAAGGAAGGCAAAATGTTTGTGGGAGTACCACACTAAGAATGTCAGGTCTAACACTCACCATCCTAGGTCAGGGTACCATGATTGCTCTTAGATACAGTAGCACAGAAACTCCAATAATATTGCGTATTGAAAGCACTATAATATCAATATAATCTATTTAGATTTTATTCGTATACATAACAAACCACAAATCATTCTTAGTTGAATTCATCAGGCATTTCAATAATACAGATGAAATAGTTTGTTGGCGTCCCTATTTTACAAATGACACTGTTTAGATTTTTACCTCAAAATGACAAACGTGTGTCTTCCAGTAAGCCTTCACTTTCAAAAAGCATTACAACCTTTTACAACCAGTCACACTCTTCCTCCCTTAATCACACTGCTCCTCGTGATTTCCAAAGAGCTTCTTCAGTGCTGCTTTTTCCTTCTAATTATCTCAAAAGTGAAAAAAGATGAACAGGCTATCCTCCACTCTGAATGTGCACAATAACTCGAGCACAACTGTAGTTTCCAAAAACAGAAAAGGATTGTCTAAACACAACATTTTCTCCACATTAAAGCCACCTATTCCTTGCATTCAAGCCAGAATGCCTTGTCATTTTGATATATATTTTGTACTCCCCTTAAGCACATTATAAGGATATTTTGTGTGACCTTGGCATTCTATGCTCTCAGAAACCATTCATCCAGTGGCCCCAATTTTTATATGGTATACAACACCCCCGTGACACATATTTAGGGGTCCTAGTTTTCTGTTGAAACTGATTTTTACATAAAAATATTACTTGAATATGAATTTACCTTAAATAAATGAAAAGAAAAGAGGCGTTTGGCAAAACAGGAACAATTTGGTTTAATTAAGCACAGTGAATGGGAGAGTATCGACAGAGGCGCGTTGAGTCTCAGAGTACAGAAGTTTTGGCTTCACGTAAATACATTTTGTGGGCACAATAAAACACTTCAACATTCTTTGAAAAGCATCATAGTCATAAATAACAAGTACAACCATCTGATAAGGGGAACACAGATGGCTCTTAACCTCGGGGCAATCTAGTTGGAACCAGTGTGTTCGTGTCCAGATGTCCAGTGTGGTAAGCACATGATCACTCTGTGCGGTGTCCATGACATGTCCTGATTGGCTGAGTGTTCCTAACTACGTGTGGCATCTAACTTTGTGGTATTTTGGGAACGCATGCCTACGGCCAAACGTATTTGAATAGGGCCAATCTCCCCTGCTTTGTTTGTGGTCTTGATCAGGGTTTTCCCTGGGAGCATGTTTGCCTTTGGGCTAAGTGGTAACCTTACATGTGACCTGTCAATCAGTAGGCTTGGGTTTGGGTGGCAGGGCCTGTCTGACCACGATACGAGTTTGTGAGTGTGGGCATGTGGAACGTGGTGGTCATTGAAATCATATGTACCCATATTCTCATTATTATACGTACAGTTGTTACGTCGTCTATTTAAATAAATGTGGAAAAATACTAGTTGCAAAGTCTTCTTTTGCTTGTGACAACAATAAATGTGGCTAAATACAGATAAAATGACCAACAAAATAACTATGGATAAATAAAGATGGAAATGTTAAAAAAATAAATACCTTAAAACCAGGAGCAATGCTGGGCATACTTTTCTTGTATGAATCACTGAATATTTAACTAATATTCACTACACCGAATCCTACTGTTCTGTACAGTCTTATCGACGTACACAAATATCCGAACATACGGGGAAACATATATTTATCATTCTTAACTTCAGAGCTACTTGTCTTGAAAATAACTAGTAGTTCATTTTGGAGCTGACATAAGTGCAGATTAATATGGAAAAAACATGATAGTTTGTTAAAACACCAATTCACATTAGCCCTTCCAACTTGAAATTAACGTAGGCCCTCTTGTTCCTTTCAGGATAGATAAATATGATATTTACCTTGGACTTTGATTGTAATACATCGCGCGGCCGCGGAGTGGTGCGGACTACAATTCCCAGCCTGCCCAGTGTCTCCGCCCACTGCCTGCTTCCCGCGCCGGAGGAGTTGAAAAGAGGACAGCCCCTTCCGCCTCGCGGACGCGCGCGGGCGACGCCGGGCTGAGCCCGGGCAGAGGGCGGGCCGTCTGAGGCCGTCCGAGGGTGAGCGAGGACGGGACGGGCCACATTATTGACATCGGCACTTATGTGCCACTACCTTTGGGACTGAGACTTCACAGGTATTGCTGCTGTTGAAGTCAATTGACGTTTTGTGATACTAACACTTGATTTAACTCCAGTTAGTGCTATAGTATAGTGGTATAATGTCTAAACAAAAAACTCCTTTGACGACAAATACCATGGACAACTACTTGGTCCAGATCGTTAGCAAAATCAACAATGATAGGAGGGCGTCACTGGGGTTCTCCCAATTCCCCACCGTCGATTCCCTTGTCCGGCTTACCATTGGATTCTCCTTCACAGGCCATTAGTAGCATTTCCACCGACTTAGCGATTTTAGACAGTGGCAACTTTGAATCATGTGTGCCCCTAGCTCTTAATTCGCCATTAAATCCTGTCTTAGACATAGTAGAGGTTGTTGAAGGGGCAGATCCACAGTCTCCTGCCCTTCCTCTGAGAACCAGGGTAGTTAGAGTGTGTAGAAAATCCCAGATTAAAAATAATGGGACTCGCTTAGGGAGGAAAAGGGTAACCACTGCAAACAAAAGCGCGAATAAAGAAGATGTAGCAGGGCCGCTTGTTAACAAAGATCCTGAAATCGAGCTCTCTGCGAAGATCGTAAATATGATCGATACCAAAATAGAAAGTATTATCACACCATTGGTAGTTAAAATCGATCACCTTATGGCAGAGGTAGCTAGATTGAACGCTATAATAAATAGGTCAGTGGACGAAGACACTAGAGTAATACCTTTGTCACCAAATGTATCTATCATAAATAGGGTGCCCTCTAATGGAGGATTAAGTGCTGTAGCAAACGAGATAGCCAACGCCCCACTCCAGCAACCAGGAACCAATAAAAATCTCCAGAAGGCAAACAAAGACAGTTATAATGTCCTACCATTGGCAAGTGACCAATTTCAATGTATCACTGAGGCTGAACCCCTTACATTGGTTCTTGCTAATGTCCCTACTCTGTCGGCTGATAAAGCAGAATCTACATCTTCCTTGATCAGTAAATCTTTGCACTGGTTGGTAAACAATATGAAGATGTCTCCCTGGGGCGAGCAAAAACTAGCAGGGGAAATTATTATGGCTAGAAGAGTCCAATGGCTAGGGCACTATCCAAAAAAATTCAAAGGAGACTGTGTGGTTCTTAATTTTTCTAATCCTGAAGTCCTCCCCAATGTTTTGGATAATATACACCCCCCTCAACGAAGACAGGGTGCTATTACCCCACTAACTCTCAAATATTTCTACTACAAGAGAAACAGAGATGCCCACCGAGTGACATTGAGACCAGGGTGGATTCCGGCCTTAAGCAAAGGGGGCAGGAGTGATTCCACCAGTAAGTGGAATATTAGTCTAGAAAATAGGTTTGGGGTTCTATCAGACTTAAATGCATGCGATTGACTTGACGGAGAAACTAATCTAGTGAACAAGAACATAGTACTGTTCAATACTGTGACCGCCTCTACAATTCCTGTTAGCTCCAGAGATATTGGGGCAGTAGGTAATCATAGAGAAATTCAGGTTGACACAATTGAATCATCGGGGCTAACATTCCTCAATAATCCTGGAGGGGCGAGTTTATTACCCGATGCACTAGTAAATGTCTCACCAGGTTTTTCATGTACTAATATTGATCATGTGGGTAGGATAGCTAGTGAGACACATGGCTCATTGATTAAAGATCTTCCTTGCCCTCCTGTAATCGACTCAGGATTGACCATTCTATCCTGGAACCTTGCAGGTATAGCCAGCAAGCTGCATTCTACTGTATGGTGCAGCTTTGTTGACCAATTTGATATAATTTTATTCCAGGAATCGTGGTCCCTGGTCCCAGTCTTTCGCACTGGATTTCTCAACTTCCACATACCTGCTACCAAAAAAGCAAAAGGTCGACCATCTGGTGGTTTAATAATCTGGGTACGTCAATCATTATGTTGCAAAATCAATCAACCTAACCTTTCATCCAAAGATATTTTGTCTCTAAATTTCATCTGGCCCAATGACCAGGGTATGGCAATTTTCAATACTTATGCTCGAGGGTTGGTTGGAGGAACCTTGTCTGATGTGATAACTGTCTTGGATTATCAGCTTGCAGCGCTTCCTCCTGAAATGATAATAATCGTAGGAGGAGATTTTAATACGACCTTTGAGCCCCTTGGCCCTGAGGATCAGTTTCTTGCTGCTGAAGAGGATAATAGGTGGGGTATTCCCCAGCTGGATCTTCCTCCAGTCAAGAGATGGTCAGCTGCAGCTATTCAATTTAAAGCACTCTGTCTGGAAAGAGGGCTCAGAGCCGCCAATGGGCGTACCCAGTCAGATTGCCAGGGCGCAAGTACGTTTGATAATGGCAGGTTTTCTAGTCGTATTGATTATTTCCTGGTGGATGTCAGAGTCTGGAACAGACTGAACGATATGTCCATAATCCCACGGGATGAAAGTGACCATAATCCCCTGTGTTTGGAACTACAATCGCCAAATAGCCTTAGAGTACCCAAAACTGGGGGGGAGAAAATTACCCTGGACGTTGTCGTATCGAATAACATGCGACATGTCAAATGGGATAGATTTATAGAGAAGTTGGGAAATTTAGAGGACCTTAAAAAAGCGACCATTAGTGAGGTGGCCAATTTAAGTTCCCAATCGACCAATAAAAATTTCCATCTAACTATGCTTGAGGCCCATAATATCTTTTTTTCAAAACTTCAAGGGTTTTTTATGAAGCCCCCCAGGATTGGAAAAACCAATAAGGGATACCCACCAGAGGAGGGATGGTTTAATAAAACCTGTAAAACAGCTCGCCAGAATTTGAGTGTAGCTTTGAGATCAAGAAACACGGAAGATGTGAGACTAGCTAGGAAGCTATATAGACAAGCGCAGTTAGTAGCCAAGAAAGAATGGGATGAGGAACAGTGGCAAGATTTGAAACATGCATGCTTGGCCAAAGACCAAAAACAATTTTGGGCCATAGTAAAGTGGGATAGAGGCGGAATTGCACCTTCTCCCCAAAATAATGTGGCAAAAAACCAATGGGTAGATTTCTTTAGACCACAGTACGCTTCTGTATCATCCGAAGGAGAGCATTCACTCCCCCCTACCATCTATTTCCAAACGCAGGTGTTTTCGATTAAAGAAGTTAACTTAGCTTTGGATAGTGTAACAGTGGGCCGAGCTCCTGGAATGGACGGGATACCTGCGGATGTGTTTTGAACAGACAGATCATCTTGGTGTCAATATTTTCAATGGCTAGCCAATTCAATAGCTATGGGTGCACCTATTCCTTCTTCATGGAAAGGGGCGGAAATAATTCCGGTTTTTAAAAAAGGGGACAAATCACTCCCAAGTAACTATAGACCTATTAGTCTCATAGACTCAGCACAAAAACTAATAGGTCGATTAGTGCAAAATAAGTTACAATCTTGGGTTGAAGAAAATAATATTTTATCACCATACCAAGCCGGGTTTAGACCTGGCACTAGCTCTATTGACCAGGTCTTTTATTTTCTAGCTCTTTACTGGAGGAATGTGAAGCTGACTAACGGGACCCTTTACGCGGTCTTTATAGACTTGAGATCAGCTTTTGACCTGGTGCCTCGTCCTAAACTTTGGAGGGTCCTTGCTCAAGCAGGAATGGCCCCGGAACTACTAACGTTACTTATCCGCTTACATGAGAACAATTACACACAAATTAGATGGGGAAGTCAGGGGGTGGTGACTGACCCATTTCCTGTCGAACGTGGTGTTCGACAGGGATGTGTCTTGGCGCCCACGCTGTTCTCCTTGTACATTAATGGGATAGTTGACCACCTTGGATGTTCCCCCACGGACGCCCCTATATTGGCAGGGTCCCGAGTGCCTGTTCTCATGTTCGTGGATGACACGTTGTTAGTCTCGCGAACTCCAAGTGGATTACAGAAAGCGCTAAATGTATTCGCTGATTTCTGCCAAGAACGGGGCCTCGAGATAAACACCTCCAAAACTAAATTTATGTGTTTAAACCAGCGACAAAACTTCAGAGGAGTTATTAAATTGAATGGTATTCCGCTGGAACAGGTTGAGGCTTTTACATATCTAGGAATATCCCTCCAGAATAATATGAAATGGTCAAACCATATTGACATGGCTGTTCTAAAGTTTCACCAGTTAGCAGGTGCAATTATTTCTAAACATAAATCCTCTTTGACCAAACCAATTAGTCCCGCCCTGGAAATTTATAACATGAAAGTTATTAGTGCTTCCTTGTATGGCTCGGAACTATGGGGTTTTGCCAACCTGAATTACTTAAGGTTGGCTGAAAACAAGTTTTTACGTTGCCTAACAGGTGTTCCCCAAAGTACCCCAATGATCCCGTTAAAATATGATCTAGGCAGGAAAAAAGTTGAGGACCTGGCACGATTACGTCCACTCCTGTATTGGCGGAGGATCATGGCAACGCCAGAATTAGCACACTACGCCACCGCCCTGAAAGATATTATTAGGGATGACCGTTTTCATTCCATCTTATGGCTTAAAGGAATTAAGGATTTGCTTATAAAATTGGGGTTAGGGCACTTATGGAATGACCCAAACGGTTCAAGTCTTCCATCAAAGCCAATCCTCAAGAAATTGTACTGGGATATGACCTTGACATCTGCCTCTAGTGCTGGCCAAGATTCCAACTTGACTGGTCGTTTTTTTGATATTAAATCTTTACCATCTTGTGAGGCATTTTGGGACATCATAGAGAGGCCCATGGACAGGAAACTGTATTTCCAGTTTAGAATTGGGTCTCTCCCTGTAAAAGCTTTTACCCATAGATGGTCATCTTCCCAGGATGATAAATGCCATTATTGTTTAGACTTGATTGAGGATACTGGTCACTTGTTGTTTGTGTGTCCATTATATATCGCCCCTCGCCTTAGGTGGTTAAAGCCAGTATGTTCAAACTTGGGAACACGTAGCTACAAGGAAGCCCTAAGAATCCTTGAATCTGATTGCACCCCCTGTTTGGCTATTGCTGTTGCAAAATTTCTAGGGTGGGCATGGATATTACGTCTTCGTGCCCTGAAATCCCTTGAAACTGGTCTGTGAATGCTTGATACCAAGAAATGTCTAATTAATTTTTTATTCAATATTTGATCTTTTAAAAGAATTTTATCCTTTGATGTTGTTTTTATTCAATGCTATTCGCCAGCATCATGATTAAATGTATTTTTATATATTGTATTTTAGCTTAGTATTTATGAAAAGGTTAGGATGTATTTGCTTTTATGACATGCTGTCGAATAAAGCTTTTGAAACTTGACTTGTAATACACAATCAGCTCTACAGCAGTTGTAGGCACAGAATCTACAGAAGAAAGAGAAGAATTGGTACCTAGGTCTGAGAAAAGGACAATTAGAGCTCAGTAAAATTACAGTATTTAAATAAATGTATTAACACTTCAACCGTGTACTTCATTTAGTTTTAACAGCATAGAGGTCATCCCAGAAGTTTCCGGCAATAGAACAACACCATTCTGCATTCGTTGAAGAGTCATACCCTACTTGGGACACATATGGGGGTACTAATTACCTAAAAATGTATTGGGAGGCACAACATCAGGCCTAGGTGTATATGACCAAAAGTCATTATTTCTGGACCTTGAATTCATACCCTCACAGGCACACAAAAAACTGACAATAGGTGATAAACAAGATCAACAATGCAAAAGCCAACAACTAAAGGGACACAAGTACACCAACAGGAATTTAGTCTCCAGCCTCAAGATAAACAATGACTGAACTAAGTCCAAGTGACCAAGAAACCCAGCAAGCTCTACATGTCATAAGGAACTTGAACCTGAATCCCAGAAGAAAAACTTTGCAAGCATAACAACTTGCAAAGAAAGCAGGAAGTTCGCTGAACAACTCCTCAAATAAAAAAACACATGACCTTAACTGAGCTCCAAGAAACAATCGTGCTAAGTCCAGAGAACACTCCAACATCCAAATGCCTAGAAATGAACCCTGAAGAATTTCCTAAATCAGCAATTGTGAGAAGAAACCACAGTAAATTAAACTGTCACAGAATACCAGTATGATGTGGCAATAACAAAAAGAATTGACTTATCATATAGGGAAAAATCAGTGATACTGACATCTCCTCCATAAGTTGAGGTCTCCAAATCTGACCAACTACACAATTTCTGTCTGACCATTCACAGCATACGACAACTTTCCTCTGTACTCCTAAAAAGGAATTGATCATAGAACACCGAAACAATACCAATTTACCACTCATGAAAGGAATATCATTGAGATGAGTATATACAAAGATAAACATGTTTATTCTAGAGTCAGACACGTCTTTTGTTTACCCAGAAAAGGATGTTCAGCTAACAGTAAATATATTTTTGCAATGGAAGCACCTCAACAGAATTCAAGGCATATGTAAAAAGTATTTTTCAAAGGGATTGGATTGTGATTGGTTGTCATAAATGTGTGAATAATATTTAGAGAAGAAGAATATAATCATCCCTATACATAAATTCATACTCAATATAAAAATGAACCTATGAAAAACAACGTGTTCTTGAGTTTTTTTGCTATTCAAAGGATATAGTAAGTGTACTCAGTGGTAAATTATGAATTTATCATCATCGTAAAATCTTTATTTCAGTTTAACTTCAAAACCATAAAAGAGCAGTTCCTAATTTCAGTAATACATTATTACTGTTAAAAATCAAACAATAATGTTTTCTTAACAGCACCATTTAAAAAATATGCCATATAAAAACATGTTTGCTCATCAGGAACATTTGTAAATATAACAAGGCAGGTCTGGGCAAAATGTAAGCCCTTTAACAAAGGAAATATAAAGTGTTTATGCAATTGCTAATACAACCGATAAAGCATTGTAAAATGCATAGCAACCTGTTGAGAAATTTAATCACAGCCACAAGTCCCTAGGGTTTTAACTTGGAACCATCCTCTGGGTACTGCCAATAGGAAATTAGGCAAATTCAGTCTGAACCCAGTTAATAAAAATTGATAATTAGCATTTTTAACAGTGAGATACAGTTCAATAGACCGCAACTTTTGTATTAAAACATAGGATTGTACAGAGTGTTTGTAAAGTTCCCATGATTTTCTTATGTCACATTGATGGGACAGAAATTTACTTTTCATCCAACTCAAATCAGATTTAGTAGTGTGGCCTGGATTAAAACACAGCATAGAGCACCCTAATGCGGTAAAAATGTTTTAATATAATTTAACTATGGTATACAATCCATCCTATCTAAGTTAATACAATATCTCAATGTTGACCCGAACTGAAATCCATCTTAAGAGGGGTGGATGGATACCACATCTGAGATATAGCCTAGACCTAATTCTCTAATTCTTCAAGTAATATATAGGACAACATACTCTAGGAAAAAGATAACAAGTGTATCAACAACTGATTTTCCACAACGTTTATGTTAGAAGTATCTACATAACCCCAAATGGCTCTTCAGTAGGGTTTGACAAGGACACATTTGGCCAGATACATCTTTAATACGACGTTTATGGGCATGTTACCCAATCTTGAAGCAAACTCATAAAGAGAGATGACAGACCTCGCCATGATGTCTTTTTGAGGTTATTAAAGGAGAATGTTGCTACCCTGTTAATATTAAATTCTTGTACTTGATACAATCTCTTTTTGGTGGATCTGGGCCAAACTACCACAAAGTGTGATTTGGCAAGATAGGTGTTCAGATCCAAAGATTGCATATATGTTGCAAAGGAATCAAGTAGATTCTGTAAATCCAGAGTGGTTCTATCATGCAGGACCACTGTTCTATCAAATAGGACTGCATCATTGGTATAAAGTAATACCAGTATGGGTCAGTAGCCAATACGAGGCAAATCATTTCCCTCTACCACTAAAATTCGCTCCAGATGGCTGGTATATAGATTGAAGTGAAAAGGAGTTAAAATGCACACTTGTCTTACCCCTCGCTTAATTTCAAAAGCCTGCGTATAGCAGTCTTCTAAGCAAGGTTTCACTGAAGCAGACATACTACCATGGCGATCTCATAGGAAATAATCAATATTGTGGTCTGCCCCTAATGTTAGCATGATAGTTCATAATTTATCTCAGTGGAACCTTTCAAATGCAGAAGTAAGGCACATAAGGGATCCCGGCTTAGCCACTGTGTATTTGTTGATGAGAAGAAGAAATATAATCCTCCCTATACAAAGCTGTTTTCTCTGGGGTCAGTATTGACGAAACAAGTCAAATTTATAAAAGAGTGGAACAATATTCAATGTAAAAGGCACAGTTTTTCAAGTTTTTTTGCAATTCAAAGACTTTAGTAAGTGTACTCAATGGTCAATTATGACTTCAACAGTTTACTTAGAATACCCATACCCTATTATTTATGATTGCTTACAGAACAGTAATTACTCAGGCATAGAGTTATGGTAAAAGTGAACTGAACTTTTCTTTGTCATGTTTTGTTTCTTCACACAGAACACTTTTTTCACATGAAGAAATCCTTTCTTTTTTTAAATTGACATGTGAGGAATATTTTCAAATGCTCCTCATTTCAACAATCAGTTGTGCTCCCTAAAGTGGGTTTAAGTGTAAAACTGCAAAGAACTCAGCTCCTAGAACACTCCCATGGAAATAACTATTATATCCTCATCAGCGTTCTTTATGAAAGTCTGATTGAGCAGCCCATGCACTCAGACAGTACCTTATCCATGCTTTTTGATGTTGTTGAGGATAGACCTATTTCTGTTACTGACATCCTCTTAAAGACGTCTCCTCCCAATAGGACACCCTTCTTTAACACGTAAATATTTAGAGATGTCTCACAAGGGAGTGAGGGTAGGGATGCAAATTGGGACAAAGAGTGCTTGATTTGAGTATTAAATATTACCAGTAAATAATAAGTTCATTATCTCCTCACCAGCGCTCCTTTTCCTATTCATAATGATTAAGGATATAAAAAGCGTCTAAGGCTCCAAGAATCTAAGTCAACAGTGATTTATCCATTATACTTCTTTTTTCAGTTGAACATGCACTCAATTACTTCATTGCAACTTGGAATACGCCTGAAGCAAAATTTAAGGAATCACACTTATTGTTTTCGACTTCACACCCCGCTTAAATATTTATCTGTGAGACAGCCATCTTGAGCCAAGTGCCTAACATAGTTGTTGTAGCGTTCTGAACTCTTCGCAGTACCATGTGCCTCAAACAGAGGCTGAGAAAAACACGACTCTTTTGCCCTTTGTAAATAAATAAGTACAACCTTTTCATATCCAAACATGTTACGCTACTATTTTCTCAATCATTTTTTGGTACCAGTAAAACATTTCTTGTGTTTGTTTCAGAGTAATGAAGATTACTGGTAAGTAATAATATGATTTTTCCAGAGTCCCCATGCAATTTCACCTGCATTGCATCGGGTTACCCTATGGATTTATCACAGTCACAAGTGGCATCTGTCATCATTCGTTCCAGAGATACATTTTCTAATTCAATGTAATACATTTTTTGCAGGTGGCATTTTTATACATATTAATATGACTTGAATGCATAAAGGCGTTGGTACTGTTATCATGAAGAGCTGCACTGAAGCTGGCTTAGGGATAAGCTGAGGGCCTGTGTTTTTTGCATTTCAGCTGTCTAATATAATTTAGAATTTCTCGGAATGAATGCGTGAACTGCAGATAACAAGTCCGAAACAGTGAGAAGAGATTGCTCCTCTCCCAGTCTAAAGTTCATGCAGTAACTCGGAGAAAATCTATCTGAACTTTAGACACCTCAAACTCAAAAAACAGGAGCATCGCTCTACATTGACCCTGTTGTGCAACACTTCATGATGCGCCCCAGACCTCCTGAGCTGTCCCTGTCTGCTTTTCTTCGCTGTGCATCGGCTCCCTCAATTGAATAGTTGTGGATGTTAGGCGTGAGCGTGCCCCACTGAGTTCAGGATGCTTCTGCCCTAAAGTTCACTTGGAGATTTGAAATATGGAATGTGTGGTCTCTGGCAACATGGCCGGTCTTGAGAAGAGAGTTGAACTAAAGCAGGATTTTCTGACATTGAATTCAAATCTGGCCTAGTGTCTTTTTCTGCATTTTAAACAAGTATTGACAAAGCCAATAGATATGGTTTTGGGAAGATAATGCATGCGAACACTGGTGTGATAAAATGCTCACACCAGTGACTGTTTGTGTTGCGTCTCTGGGCAACCTGTCACTTTCTGTGCATTGTACATCTGTGTCCTGTTTTTTTCCCCCTAGGCTTGGGACTTCTGAGCTTAAACTTTGGTGTCTATTAAAGCAAAAGGTGCGTCCTCTGCTATGAATGTTGGAAACTCCATGCATGTTGGCTGGTGCTTGCATTTTTATTTACACATTTGATACAGTAGGTTGGGGAAATGGTGTGTGGTGCGTGGCTGAATTCTGAGAATGTGTGTTGTTTGTAAATGCATTAACATACGTGTCAATTTGCCATTTTAGTATCTTTTATTACTTTCAGAACAGTGACGGAGACATCCGAGCCCACTTTCTCAGATGCAATTCGGTGAGATTCAAACATTATCTTAGGTTTTAGAAATCCACATCAGAATGTATACCAGTGGGTACACGAATTAAGGACATTGATACATTTTGTAAATCTAATGCAAATTATGCAGGAAAATTTGCTTACATTTGCATACTTTTACATACACTTATCAGGTGTGAAGTTATTTGCATACATTCAAACATCGTTTACAAAATGAATACATTTTCATAAATGTGTAATGTTGCAACATTAGCATGAAATACACTCATTACGTTATATGAATAAATATATACATATGAAGGTGTGTACACACACTCATTATTACAAACCACGTGGAAAGAGTTGAGAAATTCCTGGTTATAAGAAAAACTTAATTCTAGATAAAGTGGTATGAAACTAGCATGATGCTTAGTTTAAAATAAATCAGTACCTTAACCAACCCATAGGGTAAAAGTACGGGATGATTTCAAAACAGGCAAATAGAGTATTGTGGAAGAGATTTCAACAAAGATGAGAAGAAGAAAACACACTGGGAAATATTAAAGTGAGAGTTTGGCCATTAGGTAAATTACATAAAATAAACAACAGAAATGGAAGCAACAGAAAACTATAGCTTCACACTTTCTCGGGTGAGCACCGCATCACAATATGAGTGGTGAAAAGACCAATGGATTCTGAGGCCTCTCTATACAAAATGTATTTACCTTGTGTGCCCTACTACGATTATGATGATATAAACTCGAGGATTCTTTTACATATCAACAGAATATGGACAGAGTGATAGTCATTTGCAGGAAGAGAGACTGAGACATATAGATGCTCTGATTATTTCCCGAATAAAAAGAATGGTAGAACAAAGCTTTTTTTTAGGTCGAGCATTCGAGACCTCTTGTATATACTTTAGTATATACTTTAGTATATATACCTTAGTATCTACTTTATTTGTATACACTTTAGTATATACTTAAATGTGTATGTATTTTGAGGGCTCTGGAGATCAGCCCTAGGGACTTTTTTTTCAGTTCAACTCCTCTATTTAACTGTCTTGATAGAAAATGACCAGCAGAGGTCAGTAAAATACCAGAATTGCTTTCTGCTGAGGGACTTTCTTTTTTTGATTTTTCTGGCAACTGCCTCTATTTAACTTTCTTGATAGAAAACGACCAGCATAAGTTAGTAAAATAACAGAATCACTTTAACATTCTCTAGATTCCAGTCCATAGAAAGTGTCTTCCACGAGCACCCGTAGACAATATTCTTTTCAAATCTCGTATATGACCACCGAAGGCCCTGATTTTATATTAAAAAC
Source organism: Triturus cristatus (assembly GCF_964204655.1). Classification (NCBI taxonomy): domain Eukaryota; kingdom Metazoa; phylum Chordata; class Amphibia; order Caudata; family Salamandridae; genus Triturus; species Triturus cristatus. Next base: position 510,403,571 of record NC_140580.1, on the reverse strand, counting down.
AGAGCTTTGAACTATACCATTTCAGGGTTTAGAGCAGTGCAGTGGTGTTCGGGCAGTGTAGGGGATCGTGCTGGGGCTGGTGTTTCAGGGTTTAGGGCAGAGCAGTGGTGTTCGGGCAGTGTATGGGGTTGTGCTGGGGCTTTTGTTTCAGGGTTTTGGGCAGAGCATTGGTGTTCGGGCAGTGTAGGGGGTCGTGCTGGGGGTGGTGTTTCAGGGTTTAGGGCAGTGGTGTTCTGGGCAGTGTAGGGGGTCTTGCTGGAGGTGATGTTTCAGGGGTTAGGGCAGTGCAGTAGTGTTCGGACAGTGTAGGAGGTCTTGCTGGGGGGTAGTGTTTCAGGGTTTAGGGCAGTGCAGTGGTGTTCGGGCAGTGTATGGGGTTGTGCTGGGGCTTTTGTTTCAGGGTTTTGGGCAGAGCATTGGTGTTCAGGCAGTGTAGGGGGTCGTGCTGGGGGTGGTGTTTCAGGGTTTAGGGCAGTGGTGTTCTGGGCAGTGTAGGGGGTCTTGCTGGAGGTGATGTTTCAGGGGTTAGGGCAGTGCAGTAGTGTTCGGGCAGTGTAGGAGGTCTTGCTGGGGGGTAGTGTTTCAGGGTTTAGGGCAGTGCAGTGGTGTGCGGGCAGTGTAGGGGGTCGTGCTGGGGGTGGTGTTTCAGGGTTTAGGGCAGTGCAGTGGTGTTCGGGCAGTGTAGGGGGTCGTACTGGGGTGGTGTTTCAGGGTTAAGGGCAGTGTAGTGGTGTTCGGGCAGTATGGGGGGTCGTGCTGGGGGTGGTGTTTCAGGATTTAGGGCAGTGCAGTGGTGTTCGGGCAGTGTAGGGGGTCGTGCTGGGGCTAGTGTTCCAGGGATTTGGGCAGTGCAGTGGTGTTCGGGCAGTGTAGGGAGTCGTGATGGGGCTGGTGTTTCAGGGTTTTTGGCAGAGGAGTGATGTTCGGGCAGTGAACGGGGTCGTGCTGGGGGTGGTGTTTCTTGGTTTAGGGCAGTGCATTGGTGTTCGGGCAGTGTAGGGGCTCTTGCTGGGGTGGTGTTTCAGGGTTTAGGGCAGTGGTGTTCGGGCAGTGTAGGGCATCTTGCTGGAGGTGATGTTTCAGGGGTTAGGTCAGCGCAGTAGTGTTCGGGCAGAGTAGAGGGTCGTCCTAGGGCTGGTGTTTCAGTGTTTAGGGCAATGGTGTTCGTGCAGTGTAGGGGGTCGTGCTGGGGGTGGTGTTTCAGGGTTTACACCAGTGAAGTGGTGTTCGGGCAGTGTAGGGGGTCTTGTTGAAGGTGATGTTTCAGGGTTTAGGGCAGAGCAGTGGTGTTCGGGTAGAGTAGGGGGTCATGCTGGGGGTGGTGTGTCAGGGTTTAGGGTAGTGCAGTGGTGTTCGGGCAGTGTAGGGGGTCGTGCTGGGGCTGGTGTTTCAGGGTTTAGGGCAGTGCAGTGGTGTTCAGGCAGTGTAGGGGGTCGTGATAGGGCTGGTGTTTCTGGGTTTAGGGCAGTGCAGTGGTGATTGAGCAATGTAGGGGGTCATGCTGGGGGTGGTGTTTCAGGGTTTAGGGCAGTGCAGTGGTGTTCGGGCAGTGTAGGGGGTCGTACAGGGGATGGTGTTTCAGGGTTTAGGGCAGTGCAGTGGTGTTTGGGCAGTGTAGGGGGTCATGCAGGGGGTGATTTTTCAGGGTTTGGGGCAGCGCAGTGTTTTTCGGGCAGTGTAGGGTGTCTTGCGGGGGGTGGTGTTTCATGATTTGGAGCAGAGCAGTGATGTTCGGGCAGTGTAGGGGGTCCTGCTGAGGGTAGTGTTTCAGGGTTTAGGGCAGGGCAGTGGTGTTCGGGCAGTGAAGGGGGACGTAATGGGGGTGGTGTTTCAGGGTTTAGGGCAGAGCAGTGGTGTTCGGGCAGTGTAGGGGGTCTTGCTGGGGGTGGTGTTTCAGGGTTTAGGGCAGGGCAGTGGTGTTCGGGCAGTGAAGGGGGACGTAATGGGGGTGGTGTTTCAGGGTTTAAGGCAGAGCAGTGGTGTTCGGGCAGTGTAGGGGGTCTTGCTGGGGGTGGTGTTTCAGGGTTTAGGGCAGTGCAGTGGTGTTCGGGCAGTGTAGGGGGTCGTACAGGGGATGGTGTTTCAGGGTTTAGGGCAGTGCAGTGGTGTTCGGGCAGTGTGGGGGGTTGTGCAGGGGGTGATGTTTCAGGGTTTGGGGCAGCGCAGTGTTTTTCGGGCAGTGTAGGGTATCTTGCTGGGGGTGGTGTTTCATGATTTGGGGCAGTGGTGTTCGGGCAGTGTAGGGGGTCTTGCTGGGTATGGTGTATCAGGGTTTAGGGCAGTGCAGTGGTGTTTGGGCAGTGTAGGTGGTCTTGCTGTTGGTGGTGTTTCAGGGTGTAGGGCAGTGGTATTCGGGCAGTGTAAGGGGTCTTGCTGGGGGTGGAGTTTCAGGGTTAGGGCGGTGCAGTGGTATTCGGGCAGTGTTAGGGGATCGTGCAGAGGGGTGGTGTTTCAAGGTTTAGGGCAGTGCAGTGGTGTTCGGGCAGTGTAGGGGTGGTGCTGGGGGTGATGTTTCAGGGTTTAGGGCAGTGCAGTGGTGTTCGGGAAGTGTAGTGGGTCATGATGGGTGTGGTGTTTCAGGGTTTAAAGCAGTGCAGTGGTGTTCGGACAGTGTGAGGTGTCGTGCTTAGCTGCTGTTTTAGGGTTTAGGGCAGTGCAGTGGTGTTTGGGCAGTGTAGGGGGTCGTGCAGGGGGTGATGTTTCAGGGTTTGGGGCAGCGCAGTGTTTTTCGGGCAGTGTAGGTTGTCTTGCTGGGGGTGGTGTTGCATGATTTGGGGCAGAGCAGTGGTGTTCGGGCAGTGTAGGGGGTCCTGCTGGGGGTGGTGTTTCAGGGTTTAGGGCAGGCCATGGTGTTCGGGCAGTGAAGGGGGACGTAATGGGGGTGGTGTTTCAGGGTTTAGGGCAGAGCAGTGGTGTTCGGGCAGTGTAGGGGGTCTTGCTGGGGGTGGTGTTTCAGGGTTTAGGGCAGGGCAGTGGTGTTCGGGCATTGAAGGGGGACGTAATGGGGGTGGTGTTTCAGGGATTTGGGCAGAGCAGTGGTGTTCGGGCAGTGTAGGGGGTCTTGCTGGGGGTGGTGTTTCAGGGTTTAGGGCAGTGCAGTTGTGTTCGGGCAGTGTAGGGGGTCGTGCTGGGGGTGGTGTTTCAGGGTTTAGGGCAGTGCAGTGGTGTTCGGGCAGTGTAGGGGGTCGTGCAGGGGGTTATGTTTCAGGGTTTGGGGCAGCGCAGTGTTTTACGGGCAGTGTAGGGTGTCTTGCTGGGGGTGGTGTTTCATGATTTGGGGCAGTGGTGTTCGGGCAGTGTAGGGGGTCTTGCTGGGCGTGGTGTATCAGGGTTTAGGGCAGTGCAGTGGTGTTCTGGCAGTGTAGGTGGTCTTGCTGTTGGTGGTGTTTCAGGGTTTAGGGCAGTGGTCTTCGGGCAGTGTAAGGGGTCTTGCTGGGGGTGGAGTTTCAGGGTTTAGGGTGGTGCAGTGGTATTCGGGCAGTGTTAGGGGGGTGGTGTTTCAAGGTTTAGGGCAGTGCAGTGGTGTTCGGGCAGTGTAGGGGTGGTGCTGGGGGTGGTGTTTCAAGGTTTAGGGCAGTGCAGTGGTGTTCGGGCAGTGTAGTGGGTCATGCTGGGTGTGGTGTTTCAGGGTTTAAAGCAGTGCAGTGGTGTTCGGACAGTGTGAGGTGTCATGCTGAGCTGGTGTTTTAGGGTTTAGGGCAGTGCAGTGGTGTTCGGGCAGTGTATGGGGTCATGATGGGGCTGGTGTTTTAGGGTTTAAGGAAGTGCAGTGGTGTTTCGGCAGTGTAGGGGGTTGTGCTGGGGCTAAGGTTTTATGGTTTAGGGTAGTGCAGTTGTGTTGTGGCGGTGTAGGGGGTCGTGCTGGGGATGGTGTTTTAGGGTTTAGGGCAGTGCAGTGGTGTTCGGGCAGTGTAGGGGGTCGTACAGGGGATGGTGTTTCAGGGTTTAGGGCAGTGCAGTGGTGTTCGGGCAGTGTAGGGGGTCATGCAGGGGGTGATGTTTCAGGGTTTGGGGCAGCGCAGTGTTTTTCGGGCAGTGTAGGGTATCTTGCTGGGGGTGGTGTTTCATGATTTGGGGCAGTGGTGTTCGGGCAGTGTAGGGGGTCTTGCTGGGTATGGTGTATCAGGGTTTAGGGCAGTGCAGTGGTGTTTGGGCAGTGTAGGTGGTCTTGCTGTTGGTGGTGTTTCAGGGTGTAGGGGAGTGGTATTCGGGCAGTGTAAGGGGTCTTGCTGGGGGTGGAGTTTCAGGGTTAGGGCGGTGCAGTGGTATTCGGGCAGTGTTAGGGGATCATGCAGAGGGGTGGTGTTTCAATGTTTAGGGCAGTGCAGTGGTGTTCGGGCAGTGTAGGGGTGGTGCTGGGGGTGTCGTTTCAGGGTTTAGGGCAGTGCAGTGGTGTTCGGGAAGTGTAGTGGGTCATGATGGGTGTGGTGTTTCAGGGTTTAAAGCAGTGCAGTGGTGTTCGGACAGTGTGAGGTGTCGTGCTTAGCTGGTGTTTTAGGGTTTAGGGCAGTGCAGTGGTGTTTGAGCAATGTAGGGGGTCGTGCTGGGGGTGGTGTTTCAGGGTTTAGGGCAGTGCAGTGGTGTTCGGGCAGTTTAGGGGGTCGTGCAGGGGGTGATGTTTCAGGGTTTGGGGCAGCACAGTGTTTTTCGAGCAGTGTAGGGTGTCTTGCGGGGGGTGGTGTTGCATGATTTGGGGCAGAACAGTGGTGTTCGGGCAGTGTAGGGGGTCCTGCTGGGGGTGGTGTTTCAGGGTTTAGGGCAGGCCATGGTGTTCGGGCAGTGAAGGGGGACGTAATGGGGGTGGTGTTTCAGGGTTTAGGGCAGAGCAGTGGTGTTTGCGCAGTGTAGGGGGTCTTGCTGGGGGTGGTGTCTCAGGGTTTAGGGCAGGGCAGTGGTGTTCGGGCAGTGAAGGGGGACGTAATGGGGGTGGTGTTCCAGGGATTTGGGCAGAGCAGTGGTGTTCTGGCAGTGTAGGGGGTCTTGCTGGGGGTGGTGTTTCAGGGTTTAGGGCAGTGCAGTTGTGTTCGGGCAGTGTAGGGGGTCGTGCTGGGGGTGGTGTTTCAGGGTTTAGGGCAGTGCAGTGGTGTTTGGGCAGTGTAGGGGGTGGTACAGAGGATGGTGTTTCAGGGTTTAGGGCAGTGCAGTGGTGTTCGGGCAGTGTGGGGGGTTGTGCAGGGGGTGATGTTTCAGGGTTTGGGGCAGCGCAGTGTTTTTCGGGCAGTGTAGGGTATCTTGCTGGGGGTGGTGTTTCATGATTTGGGGCAGTGGTGTTCGGGCAGTGTAGGGGGTCTTGCTGGGTATGGTGTATCAGGGTTTAGGGCAGTGCAGTGGTGTTTGGGCAGTGTAGGTGGTCTTGCTGTTGGTGGTGTTTCAGGGTGTAGGGCAGTGGTCTTCGGGCAGTGTAAGGGGTCTTGCTGGGGGTGGAGTTTCAGGGTTAGGGCGGTGCAGTGGTATTCGGGCAGTGTTAGGGGATCGTGCAGAGGGGTGGTGTTTCAAGGTTTAGGGCAGTGCAGTGGTGTTCGGGCAGTGTAGGGGTGGTGCTGGGGGTGACGTTTCCGGGTTTAGGGCAGTGCAGTGGTGTTCGGGAAGTGTAGTGGGTCATGATGGGTGTGGTGTTTCAGGGTTTAAAGCAGTGCAGTGGTGTTCGGACAGTGTGAGGTGTCGTGCTTAGCTGCTGTTTTAGGGTTTAGGGCAGTGCAGTGGTTTTTGGGCAGTGTAGGGGGTCGTGCAGGGGGTGATGTTTCAGGGTGTGGGGCAGCGCAGTGTTTTTCGGGCAGTGTAGGGTGTCTTGCTGGGGGTGGTGTTGCATGATTTGCGGCAGAGCAGTGGTGTTCGGGCAGTGTAGGGGGTCCTGCTGGGGGTGGTGTTTCAGGGTTTAGGGCAGGCCATGGTGTTCGGGCAGTGAAGGGGGACGTAATGGGGGTGGTGTTTCAGGGTTTAGGGCAGAGCAGTGGTGTTCGGGCAGTGTAGGGGGTCTTGCTGGGGGTGGTGTTTCAGGGTTTAGGGCAGGGCAGTGGTGTTCGGGCATTGAAGGGGGACGTAATGGGGGTGGTGTTTCAGGGATTTGGGCAGAGCAGTGGTGTTCGGGCAGTGTAGGGGGTCTTGCTGGGGGTGGTGTTTCAGGGTTTAGGGCAGTGCAGCTGTGTTCGGGCAGTGTAGGGGGTCGTGCTGGGGGTGGTGTTTCAGGGTTTAGGGCAGTGCAGTGGTGTTCGTGCAGTGTAGGGGGTCGTGCAAGGGGTTATGTTTCAGGGTTTGGGGCAGCGCAGTGTTTTTCGGGCAGTGTAGGGTGTCTTGCTGGGGGTGGTGTTTCATGATTTGGGGCAGTGGTGTTCGGGCAGTGTAGGGGGTCTTGCTGGGCGTGGTGTATCAGGGTTTAGGGCAGTGCAGTGGTGTTCTGGCAGTGTAGGTGGTCTTGCTGTTGGTGGTGTTTCAGGGTTTAGGGCAGTGGTCTTCGGGCAGTGTAAGGGGTCTTGCTGGGGGTGGAGTTTCAGGGTTTAGGGTGGTGCAGTGGAATTCGGGCAGTGTTAGGGGGTCGTGCAGGGGGGTGGTGTTTCAAGGTTTAGGGCAGTGCAGTGGTGTTCGGGCAGTGTAGGGGTGGTGCTGGGGGTGGTGTTTCAGGGTTTGGGCAGTGCAGTGGTGTTCGGGCAGTGTAGTGGGTCATGCTGGGTGTGGTGTTTCAGGGTTTAAAGCAGTGCAGTGGTGTTCGGACAGTGTGAGGTGTCATGCTGAGCTGGTGTTTTAGGGTTTAGGGCAGTGCAGTGGTGTTCGGGCAGTGTATGGGGTCATGCTGGGGCTGGTGTTTTAGGGTTTAAGGAAGTGCAGTGGTGTTTCGGCAGTGTAGGGGGTTGTGCTGGGGCTAAGGTTTTATGGTTTAGGGTAGTGCAGTTGTGTTGTGGCGGTGTAGGGGGTCGTGCTGGGGATGGTGTTTTAGGGTTTAGGGCAGTGCAGTGGTGTTCGGGCAGTGTAGGGGGTCGTACAGGGGATGGCGTTTCCGGGTTTAGGGCAGTGCAGTGGTGTTCGGGCAGTGTAGGGGGTCATGCAGGGGGTGATGTTTCAGGGTTTGGGGCAGCGCAGTGTTTTTCGGGCAGTGTAGGGTATCTTGCTGGGGGTGGTGTTTCATGATTTGGGGCAGTGGTGTTCGGGCAGTGTAGGGGGTCTTGCTGGGTATGGTGTATCAGGGTTTAGGGCAGTGCAGTGGTGTTTGGGCAGTGTAGGTGGTCTTGCTGTTGGTGGTGTTTCAGGGTGTAGGGCAGTGGTATTCGGGCAGTGTAAGGGGTCTTGCTGGGGGTGGAGTTTCAGGGTTAGGGCGGTGCAGTGGTATTCGGGCAGTGTTAGGGGATCGTGCAGAGGGGTGGTGTTTCAATGTTTAGGGCAGTGCAGTGGTGTTCGGGCAGTGTAGGGGTGGTGCTGGGGGTGACGTTTCAGGGTTTAGGGCAGTGCAGTGGTGTTCGGGAAGTGTAGTGGGTCATGATGGGTGTGGTGTTTCAGGGTTTAAAGCAGTGCAGTGGTGTTCGGACAGTGTGAGGTGTCGTGCTTAGCTGGTGTTTTAGGGTTTAGGGCAGTGCAGTGGTGTTTGAGCAATGTAGGGGGTCGTGCTGGGGGTGGTGTTTCAGGGTTTAGGGCAGTGCAGTGGTGTTCGGGCAGTTTAGGGGGTCGTGCAGGGGGTGATGTTTCAGGGTTTGGGGCAGCACAGTGTTTTTCGGGCAGTGTAGGGTGTCTTGCTGGGGGTGGTGTTGCATGATTTGGGGCAGAGCAGTGGTGTTCGGGCAGTGTAGGGGGTCCTGCTGGGGGTGGTGTTTCAGGGTTTAGGGCAGGCCATGGTGTTCGGGCAGTGAAGGGGGGCGTAATGGGGGTGGTGTTTCAGGGTTTAGGGCAGAACAGTGGTGTTCGGGCAGTGTAGGGGGTCTTGCTGGGGGTGGTGTTTCAGGGTTTAGGGCAGGGCAGTGGTGTTCGGGCAGTGAAGGGGGACGTAATGGGGGTGGTGTTCCAGGGATTTGGGCAGAGCAGTGGTGTTCGGGCAGTGTAGGGGGTCTTGCTGGGGGTGGTGTTTCAGGGTTTAGGGCAGTGCAGTTGTGTTCGGGCAGTGTAGGGGGTCGTGCTGGGGGTGGTGTTTCAGGGTATAGGGCAGTGCAGTGGTGTTTGGGCAGTGTAGGGGGTGGTACAGGGGATGGTGTTTCAGGGTTTAGGGCAGTGCAGTGGTGTTTGGGCAGTGTAGGTGGTCTTGCTGTTGGTGGTGTTTCAGGGTGTAGGGCAGTGGTCTTCGGGCAGTGTAAGGGGTCTTGCTGGGGGTGGAGTTTCAGGGTTAGGGCGGTGCAGTGGTATTCGGGCAGTGTTAGGGGATCGTGCAGAGGGGTGGTGTTTCAAGGTTTAGGGCAGTGCAGTGGTGTTCGGGCAGTGTAGGGGTGGTGCTGGGGGTGACGTTTCAGGGTTTAGGGCAGTGCAGTGGTGTTCGGGAAGTGTAGTGGGTCATGATGGGTGTGGTGTTTCAGGGTTTAAAGCAGTGCAGTGGTGTTCGGACAGTGTGAGGTGTCGTGCTTAGCTGCTGTTTTAGGGTTTAGGGCAGTGCAGTGGTGTTTGGGCAGTGTAGGGGGTCGTGCAGGGGGTGATGTTTCAGGGTTTGGGGCAGCGCAGTGTTTTTCGGGCAGTGGAGGGTGTCTTGCTGGGGGTGGTGTTGCATGATTTGGGGCAGAGCAGTGGTGTTCGGGCAGTGTAGGGGGTCCTGCTGGGGGTGGTGTTTCAGGGTTTAGGGCAGGCCATGGTGTTCGGGCAGTGAAGGGGGACGTAATGGGGGTGGTGTTTCAGGGTTTAGGGCAGAGCAGTGGTGTTCGGGCAGTGTAGGGGGTCTTGCTGGGGGTGGTGTTTCAGGGTTTAGGGCAGGGCAGTGGTGTTCGGGCATTGAAGGGGGACGTAATGGGGGTGGTGTTTCAGGGATTTGGGCAGAGCAGTGGTGTTCGGGCAGTGTAGGGGGTCTTGCTGGGGGTGGTGTTTCAGGGTTTAGGGCAGTGCAGTTGTGTTCGGGCAGTGTAGGGGGTCGTGCTGGGGGTGGTGTTTCAGGGTTTAGGGCAGTGCAGTGGTGTTCGTGCAGTGTAGGGGGTCGTGCAGGGGGTTATGTTTCAGGGTTTGGGGCAGCGCAGTGGTTTTCGGGCAGCGTAGGGTGTCTTGCTGGGGGTGGTGTTTCATGATTTGGGGCAGTGGTGTTCGGGCAGTGTAGGGGGTCTTGCTGGGCGTGGTGTATCAGGGTTTAGGGCAGTGCAGTGGTGTTCTGGCAGTGTAGGTGGTCTTGCTGTTGGTGGTGTTTCAGGGTTTAGGGCAGTGGTCTTCGGGCAGTGTAAGGGGTCTTGCTGGGGGTGGAGTTTCAGGGTTTAGGGTGGTGCAGTGGTATTCAGGCAGTGTTAGGGGGTCGTGCAGGGGGGTGGTGTTTCAAGGTTTAGGGCAGTGCAGTGGTGTTCGGGCAGTGTAGTGGGTCATGCTGGGTGTGGTGTTTCAGGGTTTAAAGCAGTGCAGTGGTGTTCGGACAGTGTGAGGTGTCATGCTGAGCTGGTGTTTTAGGGTTTAGGGCAGTGCAGTGGTGTTCGGGCAGTGTATGGGGTCATGCTGGGGCTGGTGTTTTAGGGTTTAAGGAAGTGCAGTGGTGTTTCGGCAGTGTAGGGGGTTGTGCTGGGGCTAAGGTTTTATGGTTTAGGGTAGTGCAGTTGTGTTGTGGCGGTGTAGGGGGTCGTGCTGGGGATGGTGTTTTAGGGTTTAGGGCAGTGCAGTGGTGTTCGGGCAGTGTAGGGGGTCGTACAGGGGATGGTGTTTCAGGGTTTAGGGCAGTGCAGTGGTGTTCGGGCAGTGTAGGGGGTCATGCAGGGGGTGATGTTTCAGGGTTTGGGGCAGCGCAGTGTTTTTCGGGCAGTGTAGGGTATCTTGCTGGGGGTGGTGTTTCATGATTTGGGGCAGTGGTGTTCGGGCAGTGTAGGGGGTCTTGCTGGGTATGGTGTATCAGGGTTTAGGGCAGTGCAGTGGTGTTTGGGCAGTGTAGGTGGTCTTGCTGTTGGTGGTGTTTCAGGGTGTAGGGCAGTGGTATTCGGGCAGTGTAAGGGGTCTTGCTGGGGGTGGAGTTTCAGGGTTAGGGCGGTGCAGTGGTATTCGGGCAGTGTTAGGGGATCGTGCAGAGGGGTGGTGTTTCAATGTTTAGGGCAGTGCAGTGGTGTTCGGGCAGTGTAGGGGTGGTGCTGGGGGTGACGTTTCAGGGTTTAGGGTAGTGCAGTGGTGTTCGGGAAGTGTAGTGGGTCATGATGGGTGTGGTGGTTCAGGGTTTAAAGCAGTGCAGTGGTGTTCGGACAGTGTGAGGTGTCGTGCTTAGCTGGTGTTTTAGGGTTTAGGGCAGTGCAGTGGTGTTTGAGCAATGTAGGGGGTCATGCTGGGGGTGGTGTTTCAGGGTTTAGGGCAGTGCAGTGGTGTTCGGGCAGTTTAGGGGGTCGTGCAGGGGGTGATGTTTCAGGGTTTGGGGCAGCACAGTGTTTTTCGGGCAGTGTAGGGTGTCTTGCTGGGGGTGGTGTTGCATGATTTGGGGCAGAGCAGTGGTGTTCGGGCAGTGTAGGGGGTCCTGCTGGGGGTGGTGTTTCAGGGTTTAGGGCAGGCCATGGTGTTCGGGCAGTGAAGGGTGACGTAATGGGGGTGGTGTTTCAGGGTTTAGGGCAGAGCAGTGGTGTTCGGGCAGTGTAGGGGGTCTTGCTGGGGGTGGTGTTTCAGGGTTTAGGGCAGGGCAGTGGTGTTCAGGCAGTGAAGGGGGACGTAATGGGGGTGGTGTTCCAGGGATTTGGGCAGAGCAGTGGTGTTCTGGCAGTGTAGGGGGTCTTGCTGGGGGTGGTGTTTCAGGGTTTAGGGCAGTGCAGTTGTGTTCGGGCAGTGTAGGGGGTCGTGCTGGGGGTGGTGTTTCAGGGTTTAGGGCAGTGCAGTGGTGTTCGGGCAGTGTAGGGGGTCGTGCAGGGGGTGATGTTTCAGGGTTTGGGGCAGCGCAGTGTTTTTCGGGCAGTGTAGGGTGTCTTGCTGGGGGTGGTGTTTCATGATTTGGGGCAGTGGTGTTCGGGCAGTGTAGGGGGTCTTGCTGGGCGTGGTGTATCAGGGTTTAGGGCAGTGCAGTGGTGTTCGGGCAGTGTAGGTGGTCTTGCTGTTGGTGGTGTTTCAGGGTTTAGGGCAGTGGTCTATGGGCAGTGTAAAGGGTCTTGCTGGGGGTGGAGTTTCAGGGTTTAGGGCGGTGCAGTGGTATTCGGGCAGTGTTAGGGGGTTTTGCAGGGGGGTGGTGTTTCAAGGTTTAGGGCAGTGCAGTGGTGTTCGGGCAGTGTAGGGGTGGTGCTGGGGGTGGTGTTTCAGGGTTTAGGGCAGTGCAGTGGTGTTCGGGCAGTGTAGTGGGTCATGCTGGGTGTGGTGTTTCAGGGTTTAAAGCAGTGCAGTGGTGTTCGGACAGTGTGAGGTGTCATGCTGAGCTGGTGTTTTAGGGTTTAGGGCAGTGCAGTGTTGTTCGGGCAGTGTATGGGGTCATGCTGGGGCTGGTGTTTTAGGGTTTAAGGAAGTGCAGTGGTGTTTCGGCAGTGTAGGGGGTTGTGCTGGGGCTAAGGTTTTATGGTTTAGGGTAGTGCAGTTGTGTTGTGGCGGTGTAGGGGGTCGTGCTGGGGATAGTGTTTTAGGGTTTAGGGTAATGCAGTGGAGTTCAGTTAGTGTAGGGGGAAGTGCTGGGGGTGGTGTTTAAGGGTTTAGGGCAGTGCAGTGGTGTTCGGGCAGAGTAGGGGGTCGTGCTGGGCGTGGTGTGTCAGGGTTTAGGGCAGTGCAGTGGTGTTCGGGCAGTGTAGGGGTCGTGCAGGGGATGGTGTTTTTGGGTTTCGGGCAGTGGTGTTCGGGTTGTGTAGGGGGTATTGCTGGGGGGGGTGTTTCAGGGTTTAGGGCAGTGGTGCAGTGGTGTTTGGGCAGTGTAGGGGGTCTTGCATGGGGTGGTGTTTCAGGGTTTAGGGCAGTGGTGTTCGGGCAGTGTAGGGGGTCTTGCTGGAGGTGGTGTTTCAGGGTTTAGGCCAGTGGTGTTCTGGCAGTGTAGTGGGTCTTGCTGTGGGTGGTGTTTCAGGGTTTAGGGCAGTGCAGTAGTGTTTGGGTAGCGTAGGGGGTCATGCTGGGGCTGGAGTTTCAGGGTTCAGGGCAGTGCAGTGCAGTGGTGTTCAGGCAGTGTAGGGGGCACTCAGCGGCTGATGTTTCAGGGTTTAGGGCAGTGCAGTAGTGTTCGGGCAGTGTAGGGGGTCGTGTAGGGGTGGTGTTTCAGGGATTAGGCCAGTGCAGTGGTGTTCGGGCAGTGTAAAAGGCCATGCAGGGGCTGGTGTTTCAGGGTTTAGGACAGTGCAGTGGTGTTCGGGAAGTGTAGGGGGTCATGTGGGGGCTGGTGTTTCAGGGTTTAGAGCAGTGCTGTGGTTTTCGGGCAGTGTAGGGGGTCGTGCGGGGCTGGTATTTCAAGGTTTAGGGCAGTGCATTGGTGTTCGGGCAGTGTAGTGATCGTGCTGGGGCTAGTGTTTCAGGGTTTAGGGCAGTGGTGTTTGGGCAGTGTAGGGTGTCTTGCTGGGGGTGGTGTTTCAAGGTTTAGGATAGTGGTGTTCGCGCAGTGAAGGGGGTCGTGCTGGGGCTGGTGTTTCACGGTTTAGGGCAGTGGTGTTCGGGCAGTGTAGGGGGTCTCACTGGGGGTGGGGTTTCAGGGTTTAGGGCAGTGGTGTTCGGGCAGTGTAGGGGGTCTTGCTGGGGGTGGTGTTTCATGGTTTAGGGCAGTGGTATTCAGGTACTGTGGGGGGTCGTGCTGGGGCTGGTGTTTCAGGGTTTAGGACAGTGCAGTGGTGTTCGGGCAATGTAGGGGGTTGTGCTGGGGCTGGTGTTTCAGGGTTTAGGGCAGTGCAGTAGTGTTCGGGTAGCGTAGGGGGTCATGCTGGGGCTGGAGTTTCAGGGCAGTGCAGTGGTGTTCAGGCAGTGTAGGGGGCACTCAGCGGCTGATGTTTCAGGGTTTAGGGCAGTGCAGTAGTGTTCGGGCAGTGTAGGGGGTCGTGTAGGGGTGGTGTTTCAGGGATTAGGCCAGTGCAGTGGTGTTCGGGCAGTGTAAAAGGCCATGCAGGGGCTGGTGTTTCAGGGTTTAGGACAGTGCAGTGGTGTTCGGGAAGTGTAGGGGGTCATGTGGGGGCTGGTGTTTCAGGGTTTAGAGCAGTGCTGTGGTTTTCGGGCAGTGTAGGGGGTTGTGCTGGGACTGGTGTTTCAGGGTTTTGGGCAGTGCAGTGGTGTTCGGGTAGTGTAGGGGGTCGTGCTGGGGCTGGTGTTTCAGGGTTTAGGGCAGTGTAGTGGTGTTCGGGCAGTGTAGGGGTTGTGCTGGGGCTGGTGTTTCAGGGTTTAGGACAGTGCAGTGGTGTTTGGGCAGTGTAGGGGGTTGTGCTGGGGCTGGCATTTCAGGGTTTAGGGCAGTGCAGTTGTGTTCAGGCAGTTTAGGGGTCGTTCTGGGGCTGGTGTTTCAGGGTTTAGGGCAGTGCAGTGGTGTTTGGGCAGTGTAGGGGGTTGTGCTGCCTGGTGTTTCAGGGTTTAGGGCAATGCAGTGGTATTCGGGCAGTGTCGGGGGTTGTGCTGGGGCTGGTGTTTCAGGGTTTTGGGCAGAGCAGAGGTGTAAGGGCAGTGTAGGGGGTCGTGCTGGGGCTTTTGTTTCAGCGTTTTGGGCAGAACATTGGTGTTCAGGCAGTGTAGGGGGTCGTGCTGGGGGTGGTGTTTCAGGGTTTAGGGCAGTGGTGTTCTGGGCAGTGTAGGGGGTCTTGCTGGAGGTGATGTTTCAGGGGTTAGGGCAGTGCAGTAGTGTTCGGGCAGTGTAGGAGGTCTTGCTGGGGGGTAGTGTTTCAGGGTTTAGGGCAGTGCAGTGGTGTGCGGGCAGTGTAGGGGGTCGTGCTGGGGGTGGTGTTTCAGGGTTTATGGCAGTGCAGTGGTGTTCGGGCAGTGTAGGGGGTCGTACTGGGGTGGTGTTTCAGGGTTAAGGGCAGTGTAGTGGTGTTCAGGCAGTATGGGGGGTCGTACTGGGGGTGGTGTTTCAGGATTTAGGGCAGTGCAGTGGTGTTCTGGCAGTGTAGGGGGTCGTGCTGGGGCTGGTGTTTCAGGGTCTTGGGCAGTGCAGTGGTGTTCGGGCAGTGTAGGGAGTCGTGATGGGGCTGGTGTTTCAGGGTTTTTGGCAGAGGAGTGATGTTCGGGCAGTGAACGGGGTCGTGCTGGGGGTGGTGTTTCACGGTTTAGGGCAGTGCATTGGTGTTCGGGCAGTGTAGGGGCTCTTGCTGGGGTGGTGTTTCAGGGTTTAGAGCAGTGGTTTTTGGTGCAGTGTATGGCATCTTGCTGGAGGTGATGTTTCAGGGGTTAGGGCAGTGCAGTAGTGTTCGGGCAGAGTAGGGGGTTGTCCTGGGGCTGGTGTTTCAGTGTTTAGGGCAATGGTGTACGGGCAGTGTAGGGGGTCGTGCTGAAGGTGATGTTTCAGGGTTTAGGGCAGAGCAGTGGTGTTCGGGTAGAGTAGGGGGTCATGCTGGGGGTGGTGTGTCAGGGTTTAGGGCAGTGCAGTGGTGTTCGGGCAGTGTAGGGGGTCGTGCTGGGGCTGGTGTTTCAGGGTTAGGGCAGTGCAGTGGTGTTCAGGCAGTGTAGGGGGTAGTGATGGAGCTGGTGTTTCTGGGTTTAGGGCAGTGCAGTGGTGTTTGAGCAATGTAGGGGGTCGTGCTGGGGGTGGTGTTTCAGGGTTTAGGGCAGTGCAGTGGTGTTCGGGCAGTGTAGGGGGTCGTACAGGGGATGGTGTTTCAGGGTTTAGGGCAGTGCAGTGGTGTTCGGGCAGTGTAGGGGGTCGTGCAGGGGGTGATGTTTCAGGGTTTTGGGCAGCGCAGTGTTTTTCGGGCAGTGTAGGGTGTCTTGCTGGGGGTGGTGTTTCATGATTTGGAGCAGAGCAGTGGTGTTCGGGCAGTGTAGGGGGTCCTGCTGGGGTTGGTGTTTCAGGGTTCAGGGCAGGGCAGTGGTGTTCGGGCAGTGAAGGGGGACGTAATGGGGGTGGTGTTTCAGGGTTTAGGGCAGAGCAGTGGTGTTCGGGCAGTGTAGGGGGTCTTGCTGGGGGTGGTGTTTCAGGGTTTAGGGCAGGGCAGTGGTGTTCGGGCAGTGAAGGGGGACGTAATGGGGGTGGTGTTTCAGGGTTTAGGGCAGAGCAGTGGTGTTCGGGCAGTGTAGGGGGTCTTGCTGAGCGTGGTGTTTCAGGGTTTAGGGCAGTGCAGTGGTGTTCGGGCAGTGTAGGGGGTCATGCAGGGGGTGATGTTTCAGGGTTTGGGGCAGCACAGTGTTTTTCGGGCAGTGTGAGGTGTCATGCTGAGCTGGTGTTTTAGGGTTTAGGGCAGTGCAGTGGTGTTCGGGCAGTGTATGGGGTCATGCTGGGGCTGGTGTTTTAGGGTTTAAGGAAGTGCAGTGGTGTTTCGGCAGTGTAGGGGGTTGTGCTGGGGCTAAGGTTTTATGGTTTAGGGTAGTGCAGTTGTGTTGTGGCGGTGTAGGGGGTCGTGCTGGGGATGGTGTTTTAGGGTTTAGGGCAGTGCAGTGGTGTTCGGGCAGTGTAGGGGGTCGTACAGGGGATGGTGTTTCAGGGTTTAGGGCAGTGCAGTGGTGTTCGGGCAGTGTAGGGGGTCATGCAGGGGGTGATGTTTCAGGGTTTGGGGCAGCGCAGTGTTTTTCGGGCAGTGTAGGGTATCTTGCTGGGGGTGGTGTTTCATGATTTGGGGCAGTGGTGTTCGGGCAGTGTAGGGGGTCTTGCTGGGTATGGTGTATCAGGGTTTAGGGCAGTGCAGTGGTGTTTGGGCAGTGTAGGTGGTCTTGCTGTTGGTGGTGTTTCAGGGTGTAGGGCAGTGGTATTCGGGCAGTGTAAGGGGTCTTGCTGGGGGTGGAGTTTCAGGGTTAGGGCGGTGCAGTGGTATTCGGGCAGTGTTAGGGGATCGTGCAGAGGGGTGGTGTTTCAATGTTTAGGGCAGTGCAGTGGTGTTCGGGCAGTGTAGGGGTGGTGCTGGGGGTGACGTTTCAGGGTTTAGGGCAGTGCAGTGGTGTTCGGGAAGTGTAGTGGGTCATGATGGGTGTGGTGGTTCAGGGTTTAAAGCAGTGCAGTGGTGTTCGGACAGTGTGAGGTGTCGTGCTTAGCTGGTGTTTTAGGGTTTAGGGCAGTGCAGTGGTGTTTGAGCAATGTAGGGGGTCATGCTGGGGGTGGTGTTTCAGGGTTTAGGGCAGTGCAGTGGTGTTCGGGCAGTTTAGGGGGTCGTGCAGGGGGTGATGTTTCAGGGTTTGGGGCAGCACAGTGTTTTTCGGGCAGTGTAGGGTGTCTTGCTGGGGGTGGTGTTGCATGATTTGGGGCAGAGCAGTGGTGTTCGGGCAGTGTAGGGGGTCCTGCTGGGGGTGGTGTTTCAGGGTTTAGGGCAGGCCATGGTGTTCGGGCAGTGAAGGGTGACGTAATGGGGTGGTGTTTCAGGGTTTAGGGCAGAGCAGTGGTGTTCGGGCAGTGTAGGGGGTCTTGCTGGGGGTGGTGTTTCAGGGTTTAGGGCAGGGCAGTGGTGTTCAGGCAGTGAAGGGGGACGTAATGGGGGTGGTGTTCCAGGGATTTGGGCAGAGCAGTGGTGTTCGGGCAGTGTAGGGGGTCTTGCTGGGGGTGGTGTTTCAGGGTTTAGGGCAGTGCAGTTGTGTTCGGGCAGTGTAGGGGGTCGTGCTGGGGGTGGTGTTTCAGGGTTTAGGGCAGTGCAGTGGTGTTCGGGCAGTGTAGGGGGTCGTGCAGGGGGTGATGTTTCAGGGTTTGGGGCAGCGCAGTGTTTTTCGGGCAGTGTAGGGTGTCTTGCTGGGGGTGGTGTTTCATGATTTGGGGCAGTGGTGTTCGGGCAGGGTAGGGGTCTTGCTGGGCGTGGTGTATCAGGGTTTAGGGCAGTGCAGTGGTGTTCGGGCAGTGTAGGTGGTCTTGCTGTTGGTGGTGTTTCAGGGTTTAGGGCAGTGGTCTTCGGGCAGTGTAAAGGGTCTTGCTGGGGGTGGAGTTTCAGGGTTTAGGGCGGTGCAGTGGTATTCGGGCAGTGTTAGGGGGTTTTGCAGGGGGGTGGTGTTTCAAGGTTTAGGGCAGTGCAGTGGTGTTCGGGCAGTGTAGGGGTGGTGCTGGGGGTGGTGTTTCAGGGTTTAGGGCAGTGCAGTGGTGTTCGGGCAGTGTAGTGGGTCATGCTGGGTGTGGTGTTTCAGGGTTTAAAGCAGTGCAGTGGTGTTCGGACAGTGTGAGGTGTCATGCTGAGCTGGTGTTTTAGGGTTTAGGGCAGTGCAGTGTTGTTCGGGCAGTGTATGGGGTCATGCTGGGGCTGGTGTTTTAGGGTTTAAGGAAGTGCAGTGGTGTTTCGGCAGTGTAGGGGGTTGTGCTGGGGCTAAGGTTTTATGGTTTAGGGTAGTGCAGTTGTGTTGTGGCGGTGTAGGGGGTCGTGCTGGGGATAGTGTTTTAGGGTTTAGGGTAATGCAGTGGAGTTCAGTTAGTGTAGGGGGAAGTGCTGGGGGTGGTGTTTAAGGGTTTAGGGCAGTGCAGTGGTGTTCGGGCAGAGTAGGGGGTCGTGCTGGGCGTGGTGTGTCAGGGTTTAGGGCAGTGCAGTGGTGTTCGGGCAGTGTAGGGGTCGTGCAGGGGATGGTGTTTTTGGGTTTCGGGCAGTGGTGTTCGGGTTGTGTAGGGGGTATTGCTGGGGGGGTGTTTCAGGGTTTAGGGCAGTGGTGCAGTGGTGTTTGGGCAGTGTAGGGGGTCTTGCATGGGGTGGTGTTTCAGGGTTTAGGGCAGTGGTGTTCGGGCAGTGTAGGGGGTCTTGCTGGAGGTGGTGTTTCAGGGTTTAGGCCAGTGGTGTTCTGGCAGTGTAGTGGGTCTTGCTGTGGGTGGTGTTTCAGGGTTTAGGGCAGTGCAGTAGTGTTTGGGTAGCGTAGGGGGTCATGCTGGGGCTGGAGTTTCAGGGTTCAGGGCAGTGCAGTGCAGTGGTGTTCAGGCAGTGTAGGGGGCACTCAGCGGCTGATGTTTCAGGGTTTAGGGCAGTGCAGTAGTGTTCGGGCAGTGTAGGGGGTCGTGTAGGGGTGGTGTTTCAGGGATTAGGCCAGTGCAGTGGTGTTCGGGCAGTGTAAAAGGCCATGCAGGGGCTGGTGTTTCAGGGTTTAGGACAGTGCAGTGGTGTTCGGGAAGTGTAGGGGGTCATGTGGGGGCTGGTGTTTCAGGGTTTAGAGCAGTGCTGTGGTTTTCGGGCAGTGTAGGGGGTCGTGCGGGGCTGGTATTTCAAGGTTTAGGGCAGTGCATTGGTGTTCGGGCAGTGTAGTGATCGTGCTGGGGCTAGTGTTTCAGGGTTTAGGGCAGTGGTGTTTGGGCAGTGTAGGGTGTCTTGCTGGGGGTGGTGTTTCAAGGTTTAGGATAGTGGTGTTCGCGCAGTGAAGGGGGTCGTGCTGGGGCTGGTGTTTCACGGTTTAGGGCAGTGGTGTTCGGGCAGTGTAGGGGGTCTCACTGGGGGTGGGGTTTCAGGGTTTAGGGCAGTGGTGTTCGGGCAGTGTAGGGGGTCTTGCTGGGGGTGGTGTTTCATGGTTTAGGGCAGTGGTATTCAGGTACTGTGGGGGGTCGTGCTGGGGCTGGTGTTTCAGGGTTTAGGACAGTGCAGTGGTGTTCGGGCAATGTAGGGGGTTGTGCTGGGGCTGGTGTTTCAGGGTTTAGGGCAGTGCAGTAGTGTTCGGGTAGCATAGGGGGTCATGCTGGGGCTGGAGTTTCAGGGCAGTGCAGTGGTGTTCAGGCAGTGTAGGGGGCACTCAGCGGCTGATGTTTCAGGGTTTAGGGCAGTGCAGTAGTGTTCGGGCAGTGTAGGGGGTCGTGTAGGGGTGGTGTTTCAGGGATTAGGCCAGTGCAGTGGTGTTCGGGCAGTGTAAAAGGCCATGCAGGGGCTGGTGTTTCAGGGTTTAGGACAGTGCAGTGGTGTTCGGGAAGTGTAGGGGGTCATGTGGGGGCTGGTGTTTCAGGGTTTAGAGCAGTGCTGTGGTTTTCGGGCAGTGTAGGGGGTTGTGCTGGGACTGGTGTTTCAGGGTTTTGGGCAGTGCAGTGGTGTTCGGGTAGTGTAGGGGGTCGTGCTGGGGCTGGTGTTTCAGGGTTTAGGGCAGTGTAGTGGTGTTCGGGCAGTGTAGGGGTTGTGCTGGGGCTGGTGTTTCAGGGTTTAGGACAGTGCAGTGGTGTTTGGGCAGTGTAGGGGGTTGTGCTGGGGCTGGCATTTCAGGGTTTAGGGCAGTGCAGTTGTGT
Source organism: Triturus cristatus (assembly GCF_964204655.1). Classification (NCBI taxonomy): domain Eukaryota; kingdom Metazoa; phylum Chordata; class Amphibia; order Caudata; family Salamandridae; genus Triturus; species Triturus cristatus. Next base: position 510,384,268 of record NC_140580.1, on the reverse strand, counting down.
TCAGGCAGTTTAGGGGTCGTTCTGGGGCTGGTGTTTCAGGGTTTAGGGCAGTGCAGTGGTGTTTGGGCAGTGTAGGGGGTTGTGCTGCCTGGTGTTTCAGGGTTTAGGGCAATGCAGTGGTGTTCGGGCAGTGTCGGGGGTTGTGCTGGGGCTGGTGTTTCAGGGTTTTGGGCAGAGCAGAGGTGTAAGGGCAGTGTAGGGGGTCGTGCTGGGGCTTTTGTTTCAGCGTTTTGGGCAGAACATTGGTGTTCAGGCAGTGTAGGGGGTCGTGCTGGGGGTGGTGTTTCAGGGTTTAGGGCAGTGGTGTTCTGGGCAGTGTAGGGGGTCTTGCTGGAGGTGATGTTTCAGGGGTTAGGGCAGTGCAGTAGTGTTCGGGCAGTGTAGGAGGTCTTGCTGGGGGGTAGTGTTTCAGGGTTTAGGGCAGTGCAGTGGTGTGCGGGCAGTGTAGGGGGTCATGCTGGGGGTGGTGTTTCAGGGTTTATGGCAGTGCAGTGGTGTTCGGGCAGTGTAGGGGGTCGTACTGGGGTGGTGTTTCAGGGTTAAGGGCAGTGTAGTGGTGTTCGGGCAGTATGGGGGGTCGTACTGGGGGTGGTGTTTCAGGATTTAGGGCAGTGCAGTGGTGTTCGGGCAGTGTAGGGGGTCGTGCTGGGGCTGGTGTTTCAGGGTCTTGGGCAGTGCAGTGGTGTTCGGGCAGTGTAGGGAGTCGTGATGGGGCTGGTGTTTCAGGGTTTTTGGCAGAGGAGTGATGTTCGGGCAGTGAACGGGGTCGTGCTGGGGGTGGTGTTTCACGGTTTAGGGCAGTGCATTGGTGTTCGGGCAGTGTAGGGGCTCTTGCTGGGGTGGTGTTTCAGGGTTTAGAGCAGTGGTTTTTGGTGCAGTGTATGGCATCTTGCTGGAGGTGATGTTTCAGGGGTTAGGGCAGTGCAGTAGTGTTCGGGCAGAGTAGGGGGTCGTCCTGGGGCTGGTGTTTCAGTGTTTAGGGCAATGGTGTACGGGCAGTGTAGGGGGTCGTGCTGAAGGTGATGTTTCAGGGTTTAGGGCAGAGCAGTGGTGTTCGGGTAGAGTAGGGGGTCATGCTGGGGGTGGTGTGTCAGGGTTTAGGGCAGTGCAGTGGTGTTCGGGCAGTGTAGGGGGTCGTGCTGGGGCTGGTGTTTCAGGGTTAGGGCAGTGCAGTGGTGTTCAGGCAGTGTAGGGGGTAGTGATGGAGCTGGTGTTTCTGGGTTTAGGGCAGTGCAGTGGTGTTTGAGCAATGTAGGGGGTCGTGCTGGGGGTGGTGTTTCAGGGTTTAGGGCAGTGCAGTGGTGTTCGGGCAGTGTAGGGGGTCGTACAGGGGATGGTGTTTCAGGGTTTAGGGCAGTGCAGTGGTGTTCGGGCAGTGTAGGGGGTCGTGCAGGGGGTGATGTTTCAGGGTTTTGGGCAGCGCCGTGTTTTTCGGGCAGTGTAGGGTGTCTTGCTGGGGGTGGTGTTTCATGATTTGGAGCAGAGCAGTGGTGTTCGGGCAGTGTAGGGGGGCCTGCTGGGGTTGGTGTTTCAGGGTTCAGGGCAGGGCAGTGGTGTTCGGGCAGTGAAGGGGGACGTAATGGGGGTGGTGTTTCAGGGTTTAGGGCAGAGCAGTGGTGTTCGGGCAGTGTAGGGGGTCTTGCTGGGGGTGGTGTTTCAGGGTTTAGGGCAGGGCAGTGGTGTTCGGGCAGTGAAGGGGGACGTAATGGGGGTGGTGTTTCAGGGTTTAGGGCAGAGCAGTGGCGTTCGGGCAGTGTAGGGGGTCTTGCTGAGCGTGGTGTTTCAGGGTTTAGGGCAGTGCAGTGGTGTTCGGGCAGTGTAGGGGGTCATGCAGGGGGTGATGTTTCAGGGTTTGGGGCAGCACAGTGTTTTTCGGGCAGTGTAGGGTGTCTTGCTGGGCATGGTGTATCAGGGTTTAGGGCAGTGCAGTGGTGTTCGGGCAGTGTAGGTGGTCTTGCTGTTGGTGGTGTTTCAGGGTTTAGGGCAGTGCAGTGGTGTTCGGGCAGTGTAGGTGGTCTTGCTGTTGGTGGTGTTTCAGGGTTTAGGGCAGTGATCTTCGGGCAGTGTAAGGGGTCTTGCTGGGGTGGAGTTTCAGGGTTTAGGGCGGTGCAGTTGTATTCGGGCAGTGTTATGGGATCGTGCAGGGGGGTGGTGTTTCAAGGTTTAGGGCAGTGCAGTGGTGTTCGGGCAGTGTAGGGGTGGTGCTGGGGATGACGTTTCAGGGTTTAGGGCAGTGCAGTGGTGTTCGGGAAGTGTAGTGGCTCATGCTGGGTGTGGTGTTTCAGGGTTTAATGCAGTGCAGTGGTGTTCGGACAGTGTGAGGTGTCGTGCTGAGCTGGTGTTTTAGGGTTTAGGGCAGTGCAGTGGAATTTGAGCAATGTAGGGAGTCGTGCTGGGGGTGGTGTTTCAGGGTTTAGGGCAGTGCAGTGGTGTTCGGGCAGTGTAGGGGGTCCTGCTGGGGGTGGTGTTTCAGGGTTTAGGGCAGTGCAGTGGTGTTCGGGCAGTGAAGGGGGACGTAATGGGGGTGGTTTTTTCAGGGTTTAGGGCAGAGCAGTGGTGTTCGGGCAGTGTAGGGGGTCTTGCTGGGGGTGGTGTTTCAGGGTTTAGGGCAGGGCAGTGGTGTTAGGGCAGTGAAGGGGGACGTAATGGGGGTGGTGTTTCAGGGATTTGGGCAGAGCTGTGGTGTTCGGGCAGTGTAGGGGGTCCTGCTGGGGGTGGTGTTTCAGGGTTTAAGGCAGTGCAGTTGTGTTCGGGCAGTGTAGGGGGTCGTACAGGGGATGGTGTTTCAGGGTTTAGGGCAGTGCAGTGGTGTTCGGGCAGTGTAGGGGGTCGTGCAGGGGGTGATGTTTAAGGGTTTGGGGCAGCGCAGTGTTTTTCGGGCAGTGTAGGGTGTCTTGCTGGGGGTGGTGTTTCATGATTTGGGGCAGTGGTGTTCGGGCAGTGTAGGGGGTCTTGCTGGGCGTGGTGTATCAGGGTTTAGGGCAGTGCAGTGGTGTTCGGGCAGTGTAGGTGGTCTTGCTGTTGGTGGTGTTTCAGGGTTTAGGGCAGTGGTCTTCGGGCAGTGTAAGGGGTCTTGCTGGGGGTGGAGTTTCAGGGTTTAGGGCGGTGCAGTGGTATTCGGGCAGTGTTAGGGGGTCGTGCAGGGGGGTGGTGTTTCAAGGTTTAGGGCAGTGCAGTGGTGTTCGGGCAGTGTAGGGGTAGTGCTGGGGGTGGTGTTTCAGGGTTTAGGGCAGTGCAGTGGTGTTCGGGCTGTGTAGTGGGTCATGCTGGGTGTGGTGTTTCAGGGTTTAAAGCAGTGCAGTGGTGTTCGGAAAGTGTGAGGTGTCGTGCTGAGCTGGTGTTTTAGCGTTTAGGGCAGTGCAGTGGTGTTCGGGCAGTGTATGGGGTCATGCTGGGGCTGGTGTTTTAGGGTTTAAGGAAGTGCAGTGGTGTTCAGGCAGTGTAGGGTGTTGTGCTGGGGCTGAGGTTTTATGGTTTAAGGTAGTGCAGTTGTGTTGTGGCGGTATAGGGGGTCGTGCTGGGGATGGTGTTTTAGGGTTTAGGGTAATGCAGTGGAGTTCAGTTATTGTAGGGGGAAGTGCTGGGGATGGTGTTTAAGGGTTTAGGGCAGTGCAGTGGTGTTCGGGCAGAGTAGGGGGTCGTGCTGGGGGTGGTGTTTCAGTGTTTAGGGCAGTGCAGTGGTGTTCGGGCAGTGTAGGGGTCGTGCAGGGGATGGTGTTTCAGGGTTAGGGCAGTGCAGTGGTGTTGTGGCAGTGTAGGGGGTCTTGCGGGTGTGGTGCTTCTGGGTTTTGGGCAGTGGTGTTCGGGCAGTGTAGGGGGTATTGCTGGGGGTGGTGTTTCAGGGTTTAGGGCAGTGGTGCAGTGCTATTTGGGCAGTGTAGGGGGTCTTGCATGGGGTGGTGTTTCAGGGTTTAGGGCAGTGGTGTTCGGGCAGTGTAGGGGGTCTTGCTGGGGGTGGTGTTTCAGGGTTTAGGCCAGTGGTGTTCTGGCAGTGTAGTGGGTCTTGTTGGGGGTGGTGTTTCAGGGTTTAGGGCAGTGCAGTGGTGTTCGGGCAATGTAGGGGGTCGTGCTGGGGCTGGTATTTCAGGGTTTAGGGCAGTGCAGTAGTGTTCGGGTAGCGTAGGGGGTCATGCTGGGGCTGGAGTTTCAGGGTTCAGGGCAGTGCAGTAGTGTTCAGGCAGTGTGGGGGGCACTCAGCGGCTGATGTTTCAGGGTTTAGGGCAGTGCAGTGGTGTTCGGGCAGTGTAGGGGGTCGTGTAGTGGTGGTGTTTCAGGGATTAGGCCAGTGCATTGGTGTTCGGGCAGTGTAAAAGGCCATGCGGGGGCTGGTGTTTCAGGGTTTAGGACAGTGCAGTGGTGTTCGGGAAGTGTAGGGGGTCATGTGGTGGCCGGTGTTTCAGGGTTTAGGGCAGTGCTGTGGTGTTCGGGCAGTGTAGGGGGTCGTGCGGGGCTGGTATTTCAAGGTTTAGGGCAGTGCATTGGTGTTCGGGCAGTGTAGGGGTCGTGCTGGGGCTAGTGTTTCAGGGTTTAGGGCAGTGGTGTTTGGGAAGTGTAGGGGGTCTTGCTGGGGTTGGTGTTTCAAGGTTTAGGATAGTGGTGTTCGCGCAGTGAAGGGGGTCGTGCTGGGGCTGGTGTTTCACGGTTTAGGGCAGTGGTGTCCGGACAGTGCAGGGGGTCTCACTGTGGGTTTGGTTTCAGGGTTTAGGGCAGTGGTGTTCGGGCAGTGTAGGGGATCTTGCTGGGGGTGGTGTTTCATGGTTTAGGGCAGTGGTGCTCGGGTACTGTAGGGGGTCGTGCTGGGGCTGGTGTTTCAGGGTTTAGGACAGTGCAGTGGTGATCGGGCAGTGTAGGGGGTTGTGCTGGGACTGGTGTTTCAGGGTTTTCGGCAGAGCAGTTGTATTCGGTCAGTGAAGGGGTCGTGCTGGGGGTGGTGTTTCAGGGTTAAGGGCAGTGCAGTGGTGTCCGGGCAGTGTAGTGGGTCATGCTGGGGCTGGTGTTTCAGGGTTTTCAGCAGAGCAGTGGTGTTCGGGCAGTGAAGGGGGTCGTGCTGGGGGTGGTGTTTGAGGGTTTAGGGCAGTGCAGTGGTGTTAGGGCGGTGTAGGGGGTCGTGCTGGGGCTGATGTTTCAGGGTTTAGGGCAGTGCAGTGGTGTTCGGGTGGCGTAGGGGGTCATGCTGGGGCTGGTGTTTCAGGGTCTAGGGCAGTGCTGCGGTGTTCGGGGAGTGTATAGGGTCGTGCTGGGGGTGGTGTCTCAGGGTTAAGGGCAGTGCAGTGGTGTTCTGACAGTATAGGGGGTTGTGCTGGGGCTGGTGTTTCAGGGTTTTCGGCAGAGCAGTGGTGTTCGGGCAGTGAAGGGGTCGTGCTGGGGGTGGTGTTTCAGGGTTAAGGGCAGTGCAGTGGTGTCCGGGCAGTGTAGTGGGTCGTGCTGGGGCTGGTGTTTCATGGTTTAGGGCAGTGCAGTGGTATTCGGGCAGTGTACGGGGTATTGCTGGGGGTGGTGTTTCAGGGTTTAGGGCAGTGGTGCAGTGGTGTTCGGGCATTGTAGGGGGTCTTGCATGGGGTGGTGTTTCAGGGTTTAGGGCAGTGGTGTTCGGGCAGTGTAGGGGGTATTGCTGGGGGTGGTGTTTCAGGGTTTAGGGCAGTGGTGTTCTGGCAGTGTAGTGGGTCTTGCTGGGGCTGGTGTTTCATGGTTTAGGGCAGTGCAGTGGTGTTCGGGCAGTGTACGGGGTATTGCTGGGGGTGGTGTTTCAGGGTTTAGGGCAGTGGTGCAGTGGTGTTCGGGCATTGTAGGGGGTCTTGCATGGGGTGGTGTTTCAGGGTTTAGGGCAGTGGTGTTCGGGCAGTGTAGGGGGTATTGCTGGGGGTGGTGTTTCAGGGTTTAGGGCAGTGGTGTTCTGGCAGTGTAGTGGGTCTTGCTGCGGGTGGTGTTTTAGGGTTAAGGGCAGTGCAGTGGTGTTCGGGCAGCGTAGGGGGTCGTGCTAGGGGGTGTTTCAGGGTTTAGGGCAGTGCAGTGGTGTTCGGGCAATGTAGGGGTCGTGCTGGGGGTGGTGTTTAAGGGTTTAGGGCAGTGCAGTGGTGTTCGGGTAGTGTAGGGGTCATGCTGGGGCTGGAGTTTCATGGTTTAGGGCAGTGCAGTGGTGTTCAGGCAGTGTAGGGGGTGATCCGGCGGCTGATGTTTCAGGGTTTAGGGCAGTGCAGTGGTGTTCGGGCAGTGTAGGGGGTCGTGTAGGGTACGGTGTTTCAGGGATTAGGCCAGTGCAGTGGTGTTCGGGCAGTGTAGAAGTTTGTGCGGGGGCTGGTGTTTCAGGGTTTAGGACAGTGCAGTGGTGTTCAGGAAGTGTAGGGGGTCATGCGGGCCTGGTGATTCAGGGTTTAGGGCAGTGCTGTGGTGTTTGGGACTGTAGGGGGTCGTGCGGGGCTGGTATTTCAGGGTTTAGGGCAGTGCATTGGTGTTCGGGCAGTGTAGGGGTCATGCTGGGGCTGGTGTTTCAGGGTTTAGGGCAGTGGTGTTCGGGCAGTGTAGGGGGTCTTGCTGGGGGTGGTGTTTCAAGGTTTAGGATAGTGGTGTTCGGGCAGTGAAGAGGGTCGTGCTGGGGCTGGTGTTTCAGGGTTTAGGGCAGTGCCATGGTGTTCGGGCAGTGTAGGGGTTCTTGCTGGGGGTGGTGTTTCAGGGTTTAGGGCAGAGGTGCAGTACTATTTGGGCAGTGTAGGGGGTCTTGCATGGGGTGGTGTTTCAGGGTTTAGGGCAGTGGTGTTCAGGCAGTGTAGGGGGTCTTGCTGGGGGTGGTGTTTCAGGGTTTAGGCCAGTGGTGTTCTGGCAGTGTAGTGGGTCTTGTTGGGGGTGGTGTTTCAGGGTTTAGGGCAGTGCAGTGGTGTTTGGGCAATGTAGGGGGTCGTGCTGGGGCTGGTGTTTCAGGGTTTAGGGCAGTGCAGTAGTGTTCGGGTAGCATAGGGGGTCATGCTGGGGCTGGAGTTTCAGGGTTCAGGGCAGTGCAGTGGTGTTCAGGCAGTGTAGGGGGCACTCAGCGGCTGATGTTTCAGGGTTTAGGGCAGTGCAGTGGTGTTCGGGCAGTGTAGGGGGTCGTGTAGTGGTGGTGTTTCAGGGATTAGGCCAGTGCATTGGTGTTCGGGCAGTGTAAAAGGCCATGCGGGGGCTGGTGTTTCAGGGTTTAGGACAGTGCAGTGGTGTTCGGGAAGTGTAGGGGGTCATGTGGTGGCTGGTGTTTCAGGGTTTAGGGCAGTGCTGTGGTGTTCGGGCAGTGTAGGGGGTCGTGCGGGCTGGTATTTCAAGGTTTAGGGCAGTGCATTGGTGTTCGGGCAGTGTAGGGGTCGTGCTGGGGCTAGTGTTTCAGGGTTTAGGGCAGTGGTGTTTGGGAAGTGTAGGGGGTCTTGCTGGGGTTGGTGTTTCAAGGTTTAGGATAGTGGTGTTCGCGCAGTGAAGGGGGTCGTGCTGGGGCTGGTGTTTCACGGTTTAGGGCAGTGGTGTCCGGACAGTGCAGGGGGTCTCACTGGGGGTGGGGTTTCAGGGTTTAGGGCAGTGGTGTTCGGGCAGTGTAGGGGGTCTTGCTGGGGGTGGTGTTTCATGGTTTAGGGCAGTGGTGTTCGGGTACTGTAGGGGGTCGTGCTGGGGCTGGTGTTTCAGGGTTTAGGACAGTGCAGTGGTGATCGGGCAATGTAGGGGGTTGTGCTGGGACTGGTGTTTCAGGGTTTTCGGCAGAGCAGTGGTGTTCGGGCAGTGAAGGGGTCGTGCTGGGGGTGGTGTTTCAGGGTTAAGGGCAGTGCAGTGGTGTCCCGGCAGTGTAGTGGGTCATGCTGGGGCTGGTGTTTCAGGGTTTTCAGCAGAGCAGTGGTGTTCGGGCAGTGAAGGGGGTCGTGCTGGGGGTGGTGTTTGAGGGTTTAGGGCAGTGCAGTGGTGTTAGGGCGGTGTAGGGGGTCGTGCTGGGGCTGATGTTTCAGGGTTTAGGGCAGTGCAATGGTGTTCGGGCAGCATAGGGGGTCATGCTGGGGCTGGTGTTTCAGGGTCTAGGGCAGTGCAGCGGTGTTCGGGGAGTGTATAGGGTCGTGCTGGGGGTGGTGTTTCAGGGTTTAGGGCAGTGCCATGGTGTTCGGGCAGTGTAGGGGTTCTTGCTGAGGGTGGTGTTTCAGTGTTTATGGCAGTGGTGTTTGGGAAGTGTAGGAGGTCTTGCTGGAGTTGATGTTTCAGGGTTTTCGAAAGAGCAGTGGTGTTCGGGCAGTGAAGGGGTCGTGCTGGGGGTGGTGTTTCAGGGTTAAGGGCAGTGCAGTGGTGTCCGGGCAGTGTAGTGGGTCGTGCTGGGGCTGGTGTTTCAGGGTCTTCAGCAGAGCAGTGGTGTTCGGGCAGTGAAGGGGGTCGTGCTGGGGGTGGTGTTTGAGGGTTTAGGGCAGTGCAGTGGTGTTAGGGCGGTGTAGGGGGTCATGCTGGGGCTGATGTTTGAGGGTTTATGGCAGTGCAGTGGTGTTCGGGCAGCGTAGGGGGTCATGCTGGGGCTGGTATTTCAGGGTCTAGGGCAGTGCAGCGGTGTTCGGGGAGTGTATAGGGTCATGCTGGGGGTGGTGTTTCAGGGTTTAGGGCAGTGCCATGGTGTTCAGGCAGTGTAGGGGTTCTTGCTGAGGGTGGTGTTTCAGTGTTTATGGCAGTGGTGTTCGGGCAGTGTAGGGGGTCTTGCTGGAGGTGATGTTTCAGGGGTTAGGGCAGTGCAGTAGTGTTTGGGCAGTGTAGGCGGTCTTGCTGGGGGTAGTGTTTCAGGGTTTAGGGCAGTGCATTGGTGTTCTGGCAGTGTAGGGGGTCGTGCTGGGGGTGGTGTTTCAGGGTTTAGGGCAGTGCAGTGGTGTTCAGGCAGTGTAAGGGGTCGTGCTGGGGGTGGTGTCTCAGGGTTAAGGGCAGTGCAGTGGTGTTCTGACAGTATAGGGGGTTGTGCTGGGGCTGGTGTTTCAGGGTTTTCGGCAGAGCAGTGGTGTTCGGGCAGTGAAGGGGTCGTGCTGGGGGTGGTGTTTCAGGGTTAAGGGCAGTGCAGTGGTGTCCGGGCAGTGTAGTGGGATGTGCTGGGGCTGGTGTTTCATGGTTTAGGGCAGTGCAGTGGTGTTCGGGCAGTATACGGGGTATTGCTGGGGGTGGTGTTTCAGGGTTTAGGGCAGTGGTGCAGTGGTGTTCGGGCATTGTAGGGGGTCTTGCATGGGGTGGTGTTTCAGGGTTTAGGGCAGTGGTGTTCGGGCAGTGTAGGGGGTATTGCTGGGGGTGGTGTTTCAGGGTTTAGGGCAGTGGTGTTCTGGCAGTGTAGTGGGTCTTGCTGGGGGTGGTGTTTTAGGGTTAAGGGCAGTGCAGTGGTGTTCGGGCAGCGTAGGGGGTCGTGCTGGGGGGTGTTTCAGGGTTTAGGGCAGTGCAGTGGTGTTCGGGCAATGTAGGGGTCGTGCTGGGGGTGGTGTTTAAGGGTTTAGGGCAGTGCAGTGGTGTTCGGGTAGTGTAGGGGTCATGCTAGGGCTTGAGTTTCATGGTTTAGGGCAGTGCAGTGGTGTTCAGGCAGTGTAGGGGGTGATCCGGCGGCTGATGTTTCAGGGTTTAGGGCAGTGCAGTGGTGTTCGGGCAGTGTAGGGGGTCGTGTAGGGTACGGTGCTTCAGGGATTAGGCCAGTGCAGTGGTGTTCGGGCAGTGTAGAAGTTTGTGCGGGGGCTGGTGTTTCAGGGTTTAGGACAGTGCAGTGGTGTTCAGGAAGTGTAGGGGGTCATGCGGGCCTGGTGATTCAGGGTTTAGGGCAGTGCTGTGGTGTTTGGGACTGTAGGGGGTCGTGCGGGGGCTGGTATTTCAGGGTTTAGGGCAGTGCATTGGTGTTCGGGCAGTGTAGGGGTCATGCTGGGGCTGGTGTTTCAGGGTTTAGGGCAGTGGTGTTCGGGCAGTGTAGGGGGTCTTGCTGGGGGTGGTGTTTCAAGGTTTAGGATAGTGGTGTTCGGGCAGTGAAGAGGGTCGTGCTGGGGCTGGAGTTTCAGGGTTTAGGGCAGTGCAGTGGTGTTCAGGCAGTGTAGGGGGTCGTGCTGGGGCTGATGTTTCCGGGTTTAGGGCAGTGCAGTGGTGTTCGGGCAGCATAGGGGGTAATGCTGGGGCTGGTGTTTCAGGGTCTAGGGCAGTGCAGCGGTGTTCAGGGAGTGTATAGGGGCATGCTTGGGGTGGTGTTTCAGGGTTTAGGGCAGTGCCATGGTGTTCGGGCAGTGTAGGGGTTCTTGCTGAGGGTGGTGTTTCAGTGTTTATGGCAGTGGTGTTCGGGCAGTGTCAGGGGTCTTGCTGGAGGTGATGTTTCAGTGGTTAGGGCAGTGCAGTAGTGTTTGGGCAGTGTAGGCGCTCTTGCTGGGGGTAGTGTTTCAGGGTTTAGGGCAGTGCATTGGTGTTCAGGCAGTGTAGGGGGTCGTGCTGGGGGTGGTGTTTCAGGGTTTAGGGCAGTGCAGTGGTGTTCAGGCAGTGTAAGGGGTCGTGCTGGGGGTGGTGTCTCAGGGTTAAGGGCAGTGCAGTGGTGTTCTGACAGTATAGGGGGTTGTGCTGGGGCTGGTGTTTCAGGGTTTTCGGCAGAGCAGTGGTGTTCGGGCATTGAAGGGTTCGTGCTGGGGGTGGTGTTTCAGGGTTAAGGGCAGTGCAGTGGTGTCCGGGCAGTGTAGTGGGTCGTGCTGGGGCTGGTGTTTCAGGGTTTTCAGCAGAGCAGTGGTGTTCGGGCAGTGAAGGGGGTCGTGCTGGGGGTGGTGTTTGAGGGTTTAGGGCAGTGCAGTGGTGTTAGGGCGGTGTAGGGGGTCGTGCTGGGGCTGATGTTTCAGGGTTTAGACCAGTGCAGTGGTGTTCGGGCAGTGTAGGGGGTCTTGCTGAAGGTGATGTTTCAGGGTTTAGGGCAGAGAAGTGGTGTTCGGGTAGAGTAGGGGGTCATGCTGGGGGTGGTGTGTCAGGGTTTAGGGCAGTGCAGTGGTATTCGGGCAGTGTAGGGGGTCGTGCTGGGGCTGGTGTTTCAGGGTTTAGGGCAGTGCAGTGGTGTTCAGGCAGTGTAGGGGGTAGTGGTGTTTCTGGTGTTTCTGGGTTTAGGGCAGTGCAGTGGTGTTTGAGCAATGTAGGGGGTCGTGCTGGGGGTGGTGTTTCAGGGTTTAGGGCAGTGCAGAGGTGTTCGGGCAGTGTAGGGAGTCGTACAGGGGATGGTGTTTCAGGGTTTAGGGCAGTGCAGTGGTGTTCGGGCAGTGTAGGGGGTTGTGCAGGGGGTGATGTTTCAGGGTTTGGGGCAGCGCAGTGTTTTTCGGGGAGTGTAGGGTGCCTTGCTGGGGGTGGTGTTTCATGATTTGGAGCAGAGCAGTGGTGTTCGGGCAGTGTAGGGGGTCCTGCTGGGGTTGGTGTTTCAGGGTTTAGGGCAGGGCAGTGCTGTTCGGGCAGTGAAGGGGGACGTAATGGGGGAGGTGTTTCAGGGTTTAGGGCAGAGCAGTGGTGTTCGGGCAGTGTAGGGGGTCTTGCTGGGGGTGGTGTTTCAGGGTCTTCAGCAGAGCAGTGGTGTTCGGGCAGTGAAGGGGGTCGTGCTGGGGGTGGTGTTTGAGGGTTTAGGGAAGTGCAGTGGTGTTAGGGCGGTGTAAGGGGTTGTGCTGGGGCTGATGTTTCAGGGTTTAGGGCAGTGCAGTGGTGTTCGGGCAGCGTAGGGGGTCATGCTGGGGCTGGTATTTCAGGGTCTAGGGCAGTGCAGCAGTGTTCGGGGAGTGTATAGGGTCATGCTGGGGGTGGTGTTTCAGGGTTTAGGGCAGTGCCATGGTGTTCAGGCAGTGTAGGGGTTCTTGCTGAGGGTGGTGTTTCAGTGTTTATGGCAGTGGTGTTCGGGCAGTGTAGGGGGTCTTGCTGGAGGTGATGTTTCAGGGGTTAGGGCAGTGCAGTAGTGTTCGGGCAGTGTAGGCGGTCTTGCTGGGGGTAGTGTTTCAGGGTTTAGGGCAGTGCATTGGTGTTCTGGCAGTGTAGGGGGTCGTGCTGGGGTGGTGTTTCAGGGTTTAGGGCAGTGCAGTGGTGTTCAGGCAGTGTAAGGGGTCGTGCTGGGGGTGGTGTCTCAGGGTTAAGGGCAGTGCAGTGGTGTTCTGACAGTATAGGGGGTTGTGCTGGGGCTGGTGTTTCAGGGTTTTCGGCAGAGCAGTGGTGTTTGGGCAGTGAAGGGGTCGTGCTGGGGGTGGTGTTTCAGGGTTAAGGGCAGTGCAGTGGTGTCCGGGCAGTGTAGTGGGTCGTGCTGGGGCTGGTGTTTCATGGTTTAGGGCAGTGCAGTGGTGTTCGGGCAGTGTACGGGGTATTGCTGGGGGTGGTGTTTCAGGGTTTAGGGCAGTGGTGCAGTGGTGTTCGGGCATTGTAGGGGGTCTTGCATGGGGTGGTGTTTCAGGGTTTAGGGCAGTGGTGTTCGGGCAGTGTAGGGGGTATTGCTGGGGGTGGTGTTTCAGGGTTTAGGGCAGTGGTGTTCTGGCAGTGTAGTGGGTCTTGCTGGGGGTGGTGTTTTAGGGTTAAGGGCAGTGCAGTGGTGTTCGGGCAGCGTAGGGGGTCGTGCTGGGGGGTGTTTCAGGGTTTAGGGCAGTGCAGTGGTGTTCGGGCAATGTAGGGGTCGTGCTGGGGGTGGTGTTTAAGGGTTTAGGGCAGTGCAGTGGTGTTCGGGTAGTGTAGGGGTCATGCTGGGGCTGGAGTTTCATGGTTTAGGGCAGTGCAGTGGTGTTCAGGCAGTGTAGGGGGTGATCCGGCGGCTGATGTTTCAGGGTTTAGGGCAGTGCAGTGGTGTTCGGGCAGTGTAGGGGGTCGTGTAGGGTACGGTGTTTCAGGGATTAGGCCAGTGCAGTGGTGTTCGGGCAGTGTAGAAGTTTGTGCGGGGGCTGGTGTTTCAGGGTTTAGGACAGTGCAGTGGTGTTCAGGAAGTGTAGGGGGTCATGCGGGCCTGGTGATTCAGGGTTTAGGGCAGTGCTGTGGTGTTTGGGACTGTAGGGGGTCGTGCGGGGCTGGTATTTCAGGGTTTAGGGCAGTGCATTGGTGTTCGGGCAGTGTAGGGGTCATGCTGGGGCTGGTGTTTCAGGGTTTAGGGCAGTGGTGTTCGGGCAGTGTAGGGGGTCTTGCTGGGGGTGGTGTTTCAAGGTTTAGGATAGTGGTGTTCGGGCAGTGAAGAGGGTCGTGCTGGGGCTGGAGTTTCAGGGTTTAGGGCAGTGCAGTGGTGTTCAGGCAGTGTAGGGGGTCGTGCTGGGGCTGATGTTTCCGGGTTTAGGGCAGTGCAGTGGTGTTCGGGCAGCATAGGGGGTAATGCTGGGGCTGGTGTTTCAGGGTCTAGGGCAGTGCAGCGGTGTTCAGGGAGTGTATAGGGGCGTGCTGGGGGTGGTGTTTCAGGGTTTAGGGCAGTGCCATGGTGTTCGGGCAGTGTAGGGGTTCTTGCTGGGGGTGGTGTTTCAGGGTTTAGGGCAGAGGTGCAGTACTATTTGGGCAGTGTAGGGGGTCTTGCATGGGGTGGTGTTTCAGGGTTTAGGGCAGTGGTGTTCGGGCAGTGTAGGGGGTCTTGCTGGGGGTGGTGTTTCAGGGTTTAGGCCAGTGGTGTTCTGGCAGTGTAGGGGGTCTTGCTGGGGGTGGTGTTTCATGGTTTAGGGCAGTGGTGTTCGGGTACTGTAGGGGGTCGTGCTGGGGCTGGTGTTTCAGGGTTTAGGACAGTGCAGTGGTGATCGGGCAATGTAGGGGGTTGTGCTGGGACTGGTGTTTCAGGGTTTTCGGCAGAGCAGTGGTGTTCGGGCAGTGAAGGGGTCGTGCTGGGGGTGGTGTTTCAGGGTTAAGGGCAGTGCAGTGGTGTCCCGGCAGTGTAGTGGGTCATGCTGGGGCTGGTGTTTCAGGGTTTTCAGCAGAGCAGTGGTGTTCGGGCAGTGAAGGGGGTCGTGCTGGGGGTGGTGTTTGAGGGTTTAGGGCAGTGCAGTGGTGTTAGGGCGGTGTAGGGGGTCGTGCTGGGGCTGATGTTTCAGGGTTTAGGGCAGTGCAGTGGTGTTCGGGCAGCATAGGGGGTCATGCTGGGGCTGGTGTTTCAGGGTCTAGGGCAGTGCAGCGGTGTTCGGGGAGTGTATAGGGTCGTGCTGGGGGTGGTGTTTCAGGGTTTAGGGCAGTGCCATGGTGTTCGGGCAGTGTAGGGGTTCTTGCTGAGGGTGGTGTTTCAGTGTTTATGGCAGTGGTGTTTGGGAAGTGTAGGAGGTCTTGCTGGAGTTGATGTTTCAGGGTTTTCGAAAGAGCAGTGGTGTTCGGGCAGTGAAGGGGTCGTGCTGGGGGTGGTGTTTCAGGGTTAAGGGCAGTGCAGTGGTGTCCGGGCAGTGTAGTGGGTCGTGCTGGGGTTGGTGTTTCAGGGTCTTCAGCAGAGCAGTGGTGTTCGGGCAGTGAAGGGGGTCGTGCTGGGGGTGGTGTTTGAGGGTTTAGGGCAGTGCAGTGGTGTTCAGGCAGTGTAGGGGGTGATCCGGCGGCTGATGTTTCAGGGTTTAGGGCAGTGCAGTGGTGTTCGGGCAGTGTAGGGGGTTGTGTAGGGTACGGTGTTTCAGGGATTAGGCCAGTGCAGTGGTGTTCGGGCAGTGTAGAATTTTGTGCGGGGGCTGGTGTTTCAGGGTTTAGGACAGTGCAGTGGTGTTCAGGAAGTGTAGGGGGTCATGCGGGCCTGGTGATTCAGGGTTTAGGGCAGTGCTGTGGTGTTTGGGACTGTAGGGGGTCGTGCGGGGCTGGTATTTCAGGGTTTAGGGCAGTGCATTGGTGTTCGGGCAGTGTAGGGGTCATGCTGGGGCTGGTGTTTCAGGGTTTAGGGCAGTGGTGTTCGGGCAGTGTAGGGGGTCTTGCTGGGGGTGGTGTTTCAAGGTTTAGGATAGTGGTGTTCGGGCAGTGAAGAGGGTCGTGCTGGGGCTGGAGTTTCAGGGTTTAGGGCAGTGCAGTGGTGTTCAGGCAGTGTAGGGGGTCGTGCTGGGGCTGATGTTTCCGGGTTTAGGGCAGTGCAGTGGTGTTCGGGCAGCATAGGGGGTAATGCTGGGGCTGGTGTTTCAGGGTCTAGGGCAGTGCAGCGGTGTTCAGGGAGTGTATAGGGGCGTGCTGGGGGTGGTGTTTCAGGGTTTAGGGCAGTGCCATGGTGTTCGGGCAGTGTAGGGGTTCTTGCTGGGGGTGGTGTTTCAGGGTTTAGGGCAGAGGTGCAGTACTATTTGGGCAGTGTAGGGGGTCTTGCATGGGGTGGTGTTTCAGGGTTTAGGGCAGTGGTGTTCAGGCAGTGTAGGGGGTCTTGCTGGGGGTGGTGTTTCAGGGTTTAGGCCAGTGGTGTTCTGGCAGTGTAGTGGGTCTTGTTGGGGGTGGTGTTTCAGGGTTTAGGGCAGTGCAGTGGTGTTCGGGCAATGTAGGGGGTCGTGCTGGGGCTGGTGTTTCAGGGTTTAGGGCAGTGCAGTAGTGTTCGGGTAGCGTAGGGGGTCATGCTGGGGCTGGAGTTTCAGGGTTCAGGGCAGTGCAGTGGTGTTCAGGCAGTGTAGGGGGCACTCAGCGGCTGATGTTTCAGGGTTTAGGGCAGTGCAGTGGTGTTCGGGCAGTGTAGGGGGTCGTGTAGTGGTGGTGTTTCAGGGATTAGGCCAGTGCATTGGTGTTCGGGCAGTGTAAAAGGCCATGCGGGGGCTGGTGTTTCAGGGTTTAGGACAGTGCAGTGGTGTTCGGGAAGTGTAGGGGGTCATGTGGTGGCTGGTGTTTCAGGGTTTAGGGCAGTGCTGTGGTGTTCGGGCAGTGTAGGGGGTCGTGCGGGCTGGTATTTCAAGGTTTAGGGCAGTGCATTGGTGTTCGGGCAGTGTAGGGGTCGTGCTGGGGCTAGTGTTTCAGGGTTTAGGGCAGTGGTGTTTGGGAAGTGTAGGGGGTCTTGCTGGGGTTGGTGTTTCAAGGTTTAGGATAGTGGTGTTCGCGCAGTGAAGGGGGTCGTGCTGTTGCTGGTGTTTCACGGTTTAGGGCAGTGGTGTCCGGACAGTGCAGGGGGTCTCACTGGGGGTGGGGTTTCAGGGTTTAGGGCAGTGGTGTTCGGGCAGTGTAGGGGGTCTTGCTGGGGGTGGTGTTTCATGGTTTAGGGCAGTGGTGTTCGGGTACTGTAGGGGGTCGTGCTGGGGCTGGTGTTTCAGGGTTTAGGACAGTGCAGTGGTGATCGGGCAATGTAGGGGGTTGTGCTGGGACTGGTGTTTCAGGGTTTTCGGCAGAGCAGTGGTGTTCGGGCAGTGAAGGGGTCGTGCTGGGGGTGGTGTTTCAGGGTTAAGGGCAGTGCAGTGGTGTCCCGGCAGTGTAGTGGGTCATGCTGGGGCTGGTGTTTCAGGGTTTTCAGCAGAGCAGTGGTGTTCGGGCAGTGAAGGGGGTCGTGCTGGGGGTGGTGTTTGAGGGTTTAGGGCAGTGCAGTGGTGTTAGGGCGGTGTAGGGGGTCGTGCTGGGGCTGATGTTTCAGGGTTTAGGGCAGTGCAGTGGTGTTCGGGCAGCATAGGGGGTCATGCTGGGGCTGGTGTTTCAGGGTCTAGGGCAGTGCAGCGGTGTTCGGGGAGTGTATAGGGTCGTGCTGGGGGTGGTGTTTCAGGGTTTAGGGCAGTGCCATGGTGTTCGGGCAGTGTAGGGGTTCTTGCTGAGGGTGGTGTTTCAGTGTTTATGGCAGTGGTGTTTGGGAAGTGTAGGAGGTCTTGCTGGAGTTGATGTTTCAGGGTTTTCGAAAGAGCAGTGGTGTTCGGGCAGTGAAGGGGTCGTGCTGGGGGTGGTGTTTCAGGGTTAAGGGCAGTGCAGTGGTGTCCAGGCAGTGTAGTGGGTCGTGCTGGGGTTGGTGTTTCAGGGTCTTCAGCAGAGCAGTGGTGTTCGGGCAGTGAAGGGGGTCGTGCTGGGGGTGGTGTTTGAGGGTTTAGGGCAGTGCAGTGGTGTTAGGGCGGTGTAGGGGGTCCTGCTGGGGCTGATGTTTGAGGGTTTATGGCAGTGCAGTGGTGTTCGGGCAGCGTAGGGGGTCATGCTGGGGCTGGTATTTCAGGGTCTAGGGCAGTGCAGCGGTGTTCGGGGAGTGTATAGGGTCATGCTGGGGGTGGTGTTTCAGGGTTTAGGGCAGTGCCATGGTGTTCAGGCAGTGTAGGGGTTCTTGCTGAGGGTGGTGTTTCAGTGTTTATGGCAGTGGTGTTCGGGCAGTGTAGGGGGTCTTGCTGGAGGTGATGTTTCAGGGGTTAGGGCAGTAGTGTTCGGGCAGTGTAGGCGGTCTTGCTGGGGGTAGTGTTTCAGGGTTTAGGGCAGTGCATTGGTGTTCTGGCAGTGTAGGGGGTCGTGCTGGGGGTGGTGTTTCAGGGTTTAGGGCAGTGCAGTGGTGTTCAGGCAGTGTAAGGGGTCGTGCTGGGGGTGGTGTCTCAGGGTTAAGGGCAGTGCAGTGGTGTTCTGACAGTATAGGGGGTTGTGCTGGGGCTGGTGTTTCAGGGTTTTCGGCAGAGCAGTGGTGTTCGGGCAGTGAAGGGGTCGTGCTGGGGGTGGTGTTTCAGGGTTAAGGGCAGTGCAGTGGTGTCCGGGCAGTGTAGTGGGATGTGCTGGGGCTGGTGTTTCATGGTTTAGGGCAGTGCAGTGGTGTTCGGGCAGTATACGGGGTATTGCTGGGGGTGGTGTTTCAGGGTTTAGGGCAGTGGTGCAGTGGTGTTCGGGCATTGTAGGGGGTCTTGCATGGGGTGGTGTTTCAGGGTTTAGGGCAGTGGTGTTCGGGCAGTGTAGGGGGTATTGCTGGGGGTGGTGTTTCAGGGTTTAGGGCAGTGGTGTTCTGGCAGTGTAGTGGGTCTTGCTGGGGGTGGTGTTTTAGGGTTAAGGGCAGTGCAGTGGTGTTCGGGCAGCGTAGGGGGTCGTGCTGGGGGGTGTTTCAGGGTTTAGGGCAGTGCAGTGGTGTTCGGGCAATGTAGGGGTCGTGCTGGGGGTGGTGTTTAAGGGTTTAGGGCAGTGCAGTGGTGTTCGGGTAGTGTAGGGGTCATGCTAGGGCTTGAGTTTCATGGTTTAGGGCAGTGCAGTGGTGTTCAGGCAGTGTAGGGGGTGATCCGGCGGCTGATGTTTCAGGGTTTAGGGCAGTGCAGTGGTGTTCGGGCAGTGTAGGGGGTCGTGTAGGGTACGGTGCTTCAGGGATTAGGCCAGTGCAGTGGTGTTCGGGCAGTGTAGAAGTTTGTGCGGGGGCTGGTGTTTCAAGGTTTAGGACAGTGCAGTGGTGTTCAGGAAGTGTAGGGGGTCATGCGGGCCTGGTGATTCAGGGTTTAGGGCAGTGCTGTGGTGTTTGGGACTGTAGGGGGTCGTGCGGGGGCTGGTATTTCAGGGTTTAGGGCAGTGCATTGGTGTTCGGGCAGTGTAGGGGTCATGCTGGGGCTGGTGTTTCAGGGTTTAGGGCAGTGGTGTTCGGGCAGTGTAGGGGGTCTTGCTGGGGGTGGTGTTTCAAGGTTTAGGATAGTGGTGTTCGGGCAGTGAAGAGGGTCGTGCTGGGGCTGGAGTTTTAGGGTTTAGGGCAGTGCAGTGGTGTTCAGGCAGTGTAGGGGGTCGTGCTGGGGCTGATGTTTCCAGGTTTAGGGCAGTGCAGTGGTGTTCGGGCAGCATAGGGGGTAATGCTGGGGCTGGTGTTTCAGGGTCTAGGGCAGTGCAGCGGTGTTCAGGGAGTGTATAGGGGCATGCTGGGGGTGGTGTTTCAGGGTTTAGGGCAGTGCCATGGTGTTCGGGCAGTGTAGGGGTTCTTGCTGAGGGTGGTGTTTCAGTGTTTATGGCAGTGGTGTTCGGGCAGTGTCAGGGGTCTTGCTGGAGGTGATGTTTCAGTGGTTAGGGCAGTGCAGTAGTGTTTGGGCAGTGTAGGCGCTCTTGCTGGGGGTAGTGTTTCAGGGTTTAGGGCAGTGCATTGGTGTTCAGGCAGTGTAGGGGGTCGTGCTGGGGGTGGTGTTTCAGGGTTTAGGGCAGTGCAGTGGTGTTCAGGCAGTGTAAGGGGTCGTGCTGGGGGTGGTGTCTCAGGGTTAAGGGCAGTGCAGTGGTGTTCTGACAGTATAGGGGGTTGTGCTGGGGCTGGTGTTTCAGGGTTTTCGGCAGAGCAGTGGTGTTCGGGCATTGAAGGGTTCGTGCTGGGGGTGGTGTTTCAGGGTTAAGGGCAGTGCAGTGGTGTCCGGGCAGTGTAGTGGGTCGTGCTGGGGCTGGTGTTTCAGGGTTTTCAGCAGAGCAGTGGTGTTCGGGCAGTGAAGGGGGTCGTGCTGGGGGTGGTGTTTGAGGGTTTAGGGCAGTGCAGTGGTGTTAGGGCGGTGTAGGGGGTCGTGCTGGGGCTGATGTTTCAGGGTTTAGGGCAGTGCAGTGGTGTTCGGGCAGCGTAGGGGGTCCTGCTGGGGCTGGTGTTTCAGGGTCTAGGGCAGTGCAGCGGTGTTCGGGGAGTGTATAGGGTCGTGCTGGGGGTGGTGTTTCAGGGTTTAGGGCAGTGCCATGATGTTCGGGCAGTGTAGGGGTTCTTGCTGAGGGTGGTGTTTCAGTGTTTATGGCAGTGGTGTTTGGGAAGTGTAGGGGGTCTTGCTGGAGTTGATGTTTCAGGGTTTTCGGCAGAGCAGTGGTGTTCGGGCAGTGAAGGGGTCGTGCTGGGGGTGGTGTTTCAGGGTTAAGGGCAGTGCAGTGGTGTCCGGGCAGTGTAGTGGGTCGTGCTGGGGCTGGTGTTTCAGGGTCTACAGCAGAGCAGTGGTGTTAGGGTGGTGTAGGGGGTCGTGCTGGGGCTGATGTTTCAGGGTTTAGGGCAGTGCAGTGGTGTTCGGGCAGCGTAGGGGGTCATGCTGGGGCTGGTGTTTCAGGGTCTAGATCAGTGCAGCGGTGTTCGGGGAGTGTATAGGGTCATGCTGGGGGTGGTGTTTCAGGGTTTAGGGCAGTGCCATGGTGTTCGGGCAGTGTAGGGGTTCTTGCTGAGGGTGGTGTTTCAGTGTTTATGGCAGTGGTGTTCGGGCAGTGTAGGGGGTCTTGCTGGAGGTGATGTTTCAGGGGTTAGGGCAGTGCAGTAGTGTTCGGGCAGTGTAGGCGGTCTTGCTGGGGGTTGTGTTTCAGGGTTTAGGGCAGAGCATTGGTGTTCGGGCAGTGTAGGGGGTCGTGCTGGGGGTGGTGTTTCAGGGTTTAGGGCAGTGCAGTGGTGTTCAGGCAGTGTAAGGGGTCGTGCTGGGGGTGGTGTCTCAGGGTTAAGGGCAGTGCAGTGGTGTTCTGACTGTATAGGGGGTTGTGCTGGGGCTGGTGTTTCAGGGTTTTCAGCAGAGCAGTGGTGTTCGGGCAGTGTAGGGGGCCGTGCTGGGGGTGGTGTTTCAGGGTTTAGACCAGTGCAGTGGTGTTCGGGCAGTGTAGGGGGTCTCGCTGAAGGTTATGTTTCAGGGTTTAGGGCAGAGAAGTGGTGTTCGGGTAGAGTAGGGGGTCATGCTGGGGGTGGTGTGTCAGGGTTTAGGGCAGTGCAGTGGTGTTCGGGCAGTGTAGGGGGTCGTGCTGGGGCTGGTGTTTCAGGGTTTAGGGCAGTGCAGTGGTGTTCAGGCAGTGTAGGGGGTAGCGATGGGGCTGGTGTTTCTGGGTTTAGGGCAGTGCAGTGGTGTTTGAGCAATGTAGGGGGTCGTGCTGGGGGTGGTGTTTCAGGGTTTAGGGCAGTGCAGAGGTGTTCGGGCAGTGTAGGGAGTCGTACAGGGGATGGTGTTTCAGGGTTTAGGGCAGTGCAGTGGTGTTCGGGCAGTGTAGGGGGTTGTGCAGGGGGTGATGTTTCAGGGTTTGGGGCAGCGCAGTGTTTTTCGGGGAGTGTAGGGTGCCTTGCTGGGGGTGGTGTTTCATGATTTGGAGCAGAGCAGTGGTGTTCGGGCAGTGTAGGGGGTCCTGCTGGGGTTGGTGTTTCAGGGTTTAGGGCAGGGCAGTGCTGTTCGGGCAGTGAAGGGGGACGTAATGGGGGAGGTGTTTCAGGGTTTAGGGCAGAGCAGTGGTGTTCGGGCAGTGTAGGGGGTCTTGCTGGGGGTGGTGTTTCAGGGTTTAGGGCAGGGCAGTGGTGTTCGGGCATTGAAGGGGGACGTAATGGGGGTGGTGTTTCAGGGTTTAGGGCAGAGCAGTGGTGTTCGGGCAGTGTAGGGGGTCTTGCTGGGGGTGGTGTTTCAGGGTTTATGGCAGTGCAGTGGTGTTCGGGCAGTGTAGGGGGTCGTACAGGGGATGGTGTTTCAGGGTTTAGGGCAGTGCAGTGGTGTTCGGGCAGTGTAGGGGGTCATGCAGAGGGTGATGTTTCAGGGTTTGGGGCAGCTCAGAGTTTTTCGGGCAGTGCAGGGTGTCTTGCTGGGAGTGGTGTTTCATGATTTGGGGCAGTGGTGTTCGGGCAGTGTAGGGGGTCTTGCTGGGCATGGTGTATCAGGGTTTAGGGCAGTGCAGTGGTGTTCGGGCAGTGTAGGTGGTCTTGCTGTTGGTGGTGTTTCAGCGTTTAGGGCAGTGGTCTTCGGGCAGTGTAAGGGGTCTTGCTGGGGTGGAGTTTCAGGGTTTAGGGCGGTGCAGTGGTATTCGGGCAGTGTTAGGGGATCGTGCAGGGGGGTGGTGTTTCAAGGTTTAGGGCAGTGCAGTGGTGTTCGGGCAGCGTAGGGGTGGTGCTGGGGGTGACGTTTCAGGGTTTAGGGCAGTGCAGTGGTGTTCGGGAAGTGTAGTGGGTCATGCTGGGTGTGGTGTTTCAGGGTTTAAAGCAGTGTAGTGGTGTTCGGACAGTGTGAGGTGTCGTGCTGAGCTGGTGTTTTAGGGTTTAGGGCAGTGCAGTGGTGTTTGAGTAATGTAGGGAGTCGTGCTGGGGGTGGTGTTTCAGGGTTTAGGGCAGTGCAGTGGTGTTCGGGCAGTGTAGGGGGTCGTACAGGGGATGGTGTTTCAGGGTTTAGGGCAGTGCAGTGGTGTTCGGGCAGTGTAGGGGGTTGTGCAGCGGGTGATGTTTCAGGGTTTGGGGCAGCGCAGTGTTTTTCGGGCAGTGTAGGGTGTCTTGCTGTGGGTGGTGTTTCATGATTTGGAGCAGAGCAGTGGTGTTCGGGCAGTGTAGGGGATCCTGCTGGGGATAGTGTTTCAGGGTTTAGGGCAGGCCATGGTGTTCGGGCAGTGAAGGGGGACGTAATGGGGGTGGTGTTTCAGGGTTTAGGGCAGAGCAGTGGTGTTCGGGCAGTGTAGGGGGTCTTGCTGGGGGTGGTGTTTCAGGGTTTAGGGCAGGGCAGTGGTGTTAGGGCAGTGAAGGGGGACGTAATGGGGGTGGTGTTTCAGGGATTTGGGCAGAGCAGTGGTGTTCGGGCAGTGTAGGGGGTCTTGCTGGGGGTGGTGTTTCAGGGTTTAAGGCAGTGCAGTTGTGTTCGGGCAGCGTAGGTAGCGGGTCGTACAGGGGATGGTGTTTCAGGGTTTAGGGCAGTGCAGTGGTGTTTGGGCAGTGTAGGGGGTCGTGCAGGGGGTGATGTTTCAGGGTTTAGGGCAGTTCAGTGGTGTTCGGGCAGTGTAGGTGGTCTTGCTGTTGGTGGTGTTTCAGGGTTTAGGGCAGTGGTCTTCAGGCAGTGTAAGGGGTCTTGCTGGGGGTGGAGTTTCAGGGTTTAGGGCGGTGCAGTGGTATTCGGGCAGTGTTAGGGGCTCGTGCAGGGGGGTGGTGTTTCAAGGTTTAGGGCAGTGCAGTGGTGTTCGGGCAGTGTAGGGGTGGTGCTGGGGGTGGTGTTTCAGGGTTAGGGCAGTGCAGTGGTGTTCGGGTAGTGTAGTGGGTCATGCTGGGTGTGGTGTTTCAGGGTTTACAGCAGTGCAGTGGTGTTCGGACAGTGTGAGGTGTCGTGCTGAGCTGGTGTTTTAGGGTTTAGGGCAGTGCAGTGGTGTTTGGGCAGTGTATGGGGTCATGCTGGGGCTGGTGTTTTATGGTTTAAGGAAGTGCAGTGGTGTTCAGGCAGTGTAGGGTGTTGTGCTGGGGCTGAGGTTTTATGGTTTAGGGTAGTGCAGTTGTGTTGTGGCGGTGTAGGGGGTCGTGCTGGGGATGGTGTTTTAGGGTTTAGAGTAATGCAGTGGAGTTCAGTTAGTGTAGGGGGAAGTGCTGGGGGTGGTGTTTAAGGGTTTAGGGCAGTGCAGTGGTGTTCGGGCAGAGTAGGGGGTCGTGCTGGGGGTGGTGTTTCAGTGTTTAGGGCAGTGCAGTGGTGTTCGGGCAGTGTAGGGGTCGTGCAGGGGATGGTGTTTCAGGGTTAGGGCAGTGCAGTGGTCTTGTGGCAGTGTAGGGGGTCTTGCGGGGGTGGTGCTTCTGGGTTTTTGGCAGTGGTGTTCGGGCAGTGTAGGGGGTATTGCTGGGGGTGGTGTTTCAGGGTTTAGGGCAGTGGTGCAGTGCTGTTTGGGCAGTGTAGGGGGTCTTCCATGGGGTGGTGTTTCAGGGTTTAGGGCAGTGGTGTTCGGGCAGTGTAGGGGGTCTTGCTGGGGGTGGTGTTTCAGGGTTTAGGCCAGTGGTGTTCTGGCAGTGTAGTGGGTCTTGTTGGGGGTGGTGTTTCAGGGTTTAGGGCAGAGCAGTGGTGTTCGGGCAATGTAGGGGGTCGTGCTGTGTCTGGTGTTTCAGGGTTTAGGGCAGTGCAGTAGTGTTCGGGTAGCGTAGGGGGTCATGCTGGGGCTGGAGTTTCAGGGTTCAGGGCAGTGCAGTGGTGTTCAGGCAGTGTAGGGGGCACTCAGTGGCTGATGTTTCAGGGTTTAGGGCAGTGCAGTGGTGTTCGGGCAGTGTAGGGGGTCGTGTAGTGGTGGTGTTTCAGGGATTAGGCCAGTGCAGTGGTGTTCGGGCAGTGTAAAAGGGCATGCGGGGGCTGGTGTTTCAAGGTTTAGGACAGTGCAGTGGTGTTCGGGAAGTGTAGGGGGTCATGTGGGGGCTGGTGTTTCAGGGTTTAGGGCAGTGCTGTGGTGTTCGGGCAGTGTAGGGGGTCGTGCGGGGGCTAGTGTTTCAGGGTTTAGGGCAGTGGTGTTTGGGCAGTGTAGGGGGTCTTGCTGGGGTTGGTGTTTCAAGGTTTAGGATAGTGGTGTTCGCACAGTGAAGGGGGTCGTGCTGGGGCTGGTGTTTCACGGTTTAGGGCAGTGGTGTCCGGGCAGTGTAGGGGGTCTCACTGGGGGTGGGGTTTCAGGGTTTAGGGCAGTGGTGTTCGGGCAGTGTAGGGGGTCTTGCTGGGGGTGGTGTTTCATGGTTTAGGGCAGTGGTGTTCAGGTACTGTAGGGGGTCGGGCTGGGGCTGGTGTTTCAGGGTTTAGGACAGTGCAGTGGTGATCGGGCAGTGTAGGGGGTTGTGCTGGGACTGGTGTTTCAGGGTTTTGGGCAGTGCAGTGGTGTTCGGATAGTGTAGGGGGTGGTGCTGGGGCTGGTGTTTCAGGGTTTAGGGCAGTGCAGTGGTGTTCAGGCAGTGTAGGGGGTAGTGCTGGGGCTGGCATTTCAGGGTTTAGGGCAGTGCAGTTGTGTTCAGGCAGTTTAGGGGTCGTTCTGGGGCTGGTGTTTCAGGGTTTAGGGCAGTGCAGTGGTGTTCGGGCAGTGACGGGGGTTGTGCTGGGGCTGGTTTTTCAGGGTTTTGGGCAGAGCAGAGGTGTAAGGGCAGTGTCATGCTGGAGGTGCTGTTTCACGGTTTAGGGCAGTGCAGTGGTGCGGGGTCTTGCTGGGGGTGGTGTTTCAGGGTTTAGGGCAGTGGTGTTTGGGCAGTGTACGGGGTCTAGCTGGAGGGGATGTTTCATGGGTTAGGGCAGTGCAGTTGTGTTCGTGCAATGTAGGGGGTCTTGCTGGGGGTAGTGTTTCAGGGTTTAGGGCAGTGTAGTGGTGTTCGGGCTGTGTAGGGGTTGTGCTGGGGATGGTGTTTCAAGGTTTAGGGTACTGCAGTGGTGTTCGGGCAGTGTAGAGGGTCATGCTGGGGGTGGGAATTCAGGGTTTAGTGCAGTCCAGTGGTGTTCCGGAAGTGTAGGGTTTCGTGCTGTGGCTGGTTTTTCAGGGTTTTGGACAGAGCAGTTTTTTTCGGGCAGTGAAGGAGGTCATACTGGGGGTGGTGTTTCAGGGTTTATGGCAGGGCAGTGGTGTTCGGGCAGTGTAGGGGGACATGGTGGGGGTGGTGTTTTAGGTTTTACGGCAGAGCAGTGGTGTTCGGGCAGTGTAGGGGGTCATGCTGGGGTGGTGTTTCATGGTTTAGGGCAGTGCAGTGGTGTTCGGGCAGTGTAGGGGGTATTGCTGGGGGTGGTGTTTCAGGGTTTAGGGCAGTGGTGCAGTGGTGTTCGGGCATTGTAGGGGGTCTTGCATGGGGTGGTGTTACAGGGTTTAGGGCAGTGGTGTTCGGGCAGTGTAGGGGGTATTACTGGGGGTGGTGTTTCAGGGTTTAGGGCAGTGGTGTTCTGGCAGTGTAGTGGGTCTTGCTGGGGGTGGTGTTTTAGGGTTAAGGGCAGTGCAGTGGTGTTCGGGCAGTGTAGGGGGACGTGCTGGGGGGTGTTTCTGGGTTTAGGGCAGTGCAGTGGTGTTCGGGCAATGTAGGGGTCGTGCTGGGGGTGGTGTTTAAGGGTTTAGGGCAGTGCAGAGGTGTTCGGGTAGTGTAGGGGTCATGCTGGGGCTGGAGTTTCATGGTTTAGGGCAGTGGAGTGGTGTTCAGGCAGTGTAGGGGGTCATCCGGCGGCTGATGTTTCAGGGTTTAGGGCAGTGCAGTGGTGTTCGGACAGTGTAGGGGGTCGTGTAGGGTATGGTGTTTCAGGGATTAGGCCAGTGCAGTGGTGTTCGAGCAGTGTAGAAGTTTGTGCGGGGGCTGGTGTTTCAGGGTTTAGGACAGTGCAGTGGTGTTCAGGAAGTATAGGGGGTCATGCGGGCCTGGTGATTCAGGGTTTAGGGCAGTGCTGTGGTGTTTGGGACTGTAGGGGGTCGTGCGGGGGCTGGTATTTCAGGGTTTAGGGCAGTGCATTGGTGTTCGGGCAGTGTAGGGGTCATGCTGGGGCTGGTGTTTCAGGGTTTAAGGCAGTGGTGTTCGGGCAGTGTAGGGGGTCTTGCTGGGGGTGGTGTTTCAAGGTTTAGGATAGTGGTGTTCGGGCAGTGAAGAGGGTCGTGCTGGGGCTGGAGTTTCAGGGTTAAGGGCAGTGCAGTGGTGTTCAGGCAGTGTAGGGGGTCGTGCTGGGGCTGATGTTTCCGGGTTTAGGGCAGTGCAGTGGTGTTCGGGCAGCATAGGGGGTAATGCTGGGGCTGGTGTTTCAGGGTCTAGGGCAGTGCAGCGGTATTCGGGGAGTGTATAGGGTCGTGCTGGGGGTGGTGTTTCAGGGTTTAGGGCAGTGCCATGGTGTTCGGGCAGTGTAGGGGTTCTTGCTGAGGGTGGTGTTTCAGTGTTTATGGCAGTGGTGTTCGGGCAGTGTAAGGGGTCTTGCTGGAGGTGATGTTTCAGGGGTTAGGGCAGTGCAGTAGTGTTCGGGCAGTGTAGGCGCTCTTGCTGGGGGTAGTGTTTCAGGGTTTAGGGTAGTGCATTGGTGTTCAGGCAGTGTAGGGGGTCGTGCTGGGGGTGGTGTTTCAGGGTTTAGGGCAGTGCAGTGGTGTTCAGGCAGTGTAAGGGGTTGTGCTGGGGGTGGTGTTTCAGGGTTTAGGGCAGTGCAGTGGTGTTCAGGCAGTGTAAGGGGTCGTGCTGGGGGTGGTGTCTCAGGGTTAAGGGCAGTGCAGTGGTGTTCTGACAGTATAGGGGGTTGTGCTGGGGCTGGTGTTTCAGGGTTTTCGGCAGAGCAGTGGTGTTCGGGCAGTGAAGGGGTCGTGCTGGGGGTGGTATTTCAAGGTTAAGGGCAGTGCAGTGGTGTCCGGGCAGTGTAGTGGGTCGTGCTGGGGCTGCTGTTTCAGGGTTTTCAGCAGAGCAGTGGTGTTAGGGCGGTGTAGGGGGTCGTGCTGGGGCTGATGTTTCAGGGTTTAGGGCAGTGCAGTGGTGTTCGGGCAGCGTAGGGGGTCTTGCTGGGGCTGGTGTTTCAGGGTCTAGGGCAGTGCAGCGGTGTTCGGGGAGTGTATAGGGTCGTGCTGGGGGTGGTGTTTCAGGGTTTAGGGCAGTGCCATGGTGTTCGGGCAGTGTAGGGGTTCTTGCTGAGGGTGGTGTTTCAGTGTTTATGGCAGTGGTGTTTGGGAAGTGTAGGGGGTCTTGCTGGAGTTGATGTTTCAGGGTTTTCGGCAGAGCAGTGGTGTTCGGGCAGTGAAGGGGTTGTGCTGGGGGTGGTGTTTCAGGGTTAAGGGCAGTGCAGTGGTGTCCAGGCAGTGTAGTGGGTCGTGCTGGGGCTGGTGTTTCAGGGTCTTCAGCAGAGCAGTGGTGTTCGGGCAGTGAAGGGGGTCGTGCTGGGGGTGGTGTTTGAGGGTTTAGGGCAGTGCAGTGGTGTTAGGGCGGTGTAGGGGGTCGTGCTGGGGCTGATGTTTCCGGGTTTAGGGCAGTGCAGTGGTGTTCGGGCAGCGTAGGGGGTCATGCTGGGGCTGGTGTTTCAGGGTCTAGGGCAGTGCAGCGGTGTTCGGGGAGTGTATAGGGTCATGCTGGGGGTGGTGTTTCAGGGTTTAGGGCAGTGCCATGGTGTTCGGGCAGTGTAGGGGTTCTTGCTGAGGGTGGTGTTTCAGTGTTTATGGCAGTGGTGTTCGGGCAGTGTAGGGGGTCTTGCTGGAGGTGATGTTTCAGGGGTTAGGGCAGTGCAGTAGTGTTCGGGCAGTGTAGGCGGTCTTGCTGGGAGAAGTGTTTCAGGGTTAGGGCAGTGCATTGGTGTTCAGGCAGTGTAGGGGGTCGTGCTGGGGGTGGTGTTTCAGGGTTTAGGGCAGTGCAGTGGTGTTCAGGCAGTGTAAGGGGTCGTGCTGGGGGTGGTGTCTCTGGGTAAAGGGCAGTGCAGTGGTGTTCTGACAGTATAGGGGTTTGTGCTGGGGCTGGTGTTTCAGGGTTTTTGGCAGAGCAGTGGTGTTCGGGCAGTGAAGGGGTCGTGCTGGGGGTGGTGTTTCAGGGTTAAGGGCAGTGCAGTGGTGTCCGGGCAGTGTAGTGGGTCGTGCTGGGGCTGGTGTTTCAGGGTTTTCAGCAGAGCAGTGGTGTTCGGGCAGTGAAGGGGGTCATGCTGGGGGTGGTGTTTGAGGGTTTAGGGCAGTGCAGTGGTGTTCGGGCAGTGTTGGGGGTCTTGCAGGGGGTGGTGTTTCAGAGTTTAGGGCAGTGGTGTTTGGGAAGTGTAGGGGGTCTTGCTGGAGTTGATGTTTCAGGGTTTTCGGCAGAGCAGTGGTGTTCGGGCAGTGAAGGGGTCGTGCTGGGTGTGGTGTTTAAGGGTTAAGGGCAGTGCAGTGGTGTCTGGGCAGTGTAGTGGGTTGTGCTGGGGCTGGTGTTTCAGGGTTTTCAGCAGAACAGTGGTGTTCGGGCGGTGTAGGGGGTCTTACTGGGGGTGGTGTTTCAGGGTTTAGAGCAGTGGTGTTCAGGCAGTGTATCGGGTCTTGCTGGGGGTGGTGTTTCATGGTTTAGGGCAGTGGTGTTCGGGTACAGCAGGGAGTCGTGCTGGGGCTGGTGTTTCAGGGTTTAGGACAGTGCAGTGGTGTTCGGGCAGTGTAGGGGGTTGTGCTGAGGCTGGTGTTTCAGGGTTTTAGGCAGGGCAGGGGTGTTCGGGCAGTGTAGGGGGTTGTGCTGGGGCTGGTGTTTCAGAGTTTAGGGCAGAGCAGTGGTGTTCGGGCAGTGTAGGGCTTGTGCTGGGGGTGGTGTGTCAGGGTTTAGGGCAGTGCAGTGGTTTTCGGGTAGTGTAGGGGGTCGTGCAGGGGATGGTGTTTCAGGGTTTAGGGCAGTGCAGTGGTGTTCTGGCAGTGTAGGGGGTCTCGCAGGGGTGGTGCTTTTGGGTTTAGGGCAGTGGTGTTCGGGCAGTGTAGGGGTATTGCTGGGGGTGGTGTTTCAGGGTTTAGGGCAGTGGTGTTCTGGCAGTGTAGGGGGTATTGCTGGGGGTGGTGTTTCAGGGTTTAGGGCAGTGGTGCAGTGGTGTTCGGGCAGTGTAGGAGGTCTTGCATGGGGTGGTGTTTCAGGGTTTAGGGCATTGGTGTTCGGGCAGTGTGGGAGGTCTTGCTGGGGGTAGTGTTTCAGGGTTTAGGGCAGTGCAGTGGTGTTCGGGCAGTGTAGGGGGTTGTGCTGGGGGTGGTGTTTCAGGGTTTAGGGTAGTGCAGTGGTGTACGGCCAGTGTAGGGGGTCGTACTGGGGGTGGTGTTTCAGGGTTAAGGGCAGTTCAGTGGTGTTTGGGCAGTATAGGGGGTCGTGCTGGGGCTGGTGTTTCAGGGTTTAGGGCAGAGCAGTGGTGTTCGGGCAGTGTAGGGCTTGTGCTGGGGGTGGTGTGTCAGGGTTTAGGGCAGTGCAGTGGTGTTCGGGTAGTGTAGGGGGTCGTGCAGGGGATGGTGTTTCAGGGTTTAGGGCAGTGCAGTGGTGTTCTGGCAGTGTAGGGGGTCTTGCAGGGGTGGTGCTTTTGGGTTTAGGGCAGTGGTGTTCGGGCAGTGTAGGGGGTATTGCTGGGGGTGGTGTTTCAGGGTTTAGGGCAGTGGTGTTCGGGCAGTGTAGGGGGAATTGCTGGGGGTGGTGTTTCAGGGTTAAGGGCAGTGGTGCAGTGGTGTTCGGGCAGTGTAGGGGGTCTTGCATGGGGTGGTGTTTCAGGGTTTAGGGAATTGGTGTTCGGGCAGTGTGGGAGGTCTTGTTGGGGGTAGTGTTTCAGGGTTTAGGGCAGTGCAGTGGTGTTCGGGCAGTGTAGGGGGTCGTGCTGGGGGTGGTGTTTCAGGGTTTAGGGCAGTGCAGTGGTGTTCGGGCAGTGTAGGGGGTCGTTCTGGGGGTGGTGTTTCAGGGTTAAGGGCAGTGCAGTGGTGGTTGGGCAGTATAGGGGGTCGTGCTGGGGATGGTGTTTCAGGATTTAGGGCAGTGCAGTTGTGTTCGGGCAGTGTAGGGGGTCATGCTGGGACTGGTGTTTCAGGGTCTGGGGCAGTGCAGTGGTGTTCGGGCAGTGTAGGGAGTCGTGATGGGGCTGGTGTTTCAGGGTTTTCGGCAGAGCAGTGGTGTTCGCGCAGTGCTGGGGGTGGTGTTTCAGGTTTTCAGGGCAGTGTATTGGTGTTCGGGCAGTGTAGGGGGTCTTGCTGGGGTGGTGTTTCAGGAATTAGGGCAGTGGTGTTCGGGCAGTGTATGGGGTCTTGCTGGGGGTGGTGTTTCATGGTTTAGGGCAGTGGTGTTCGGGTACAGTGGGGAGTCGTGCTGGGGCTGGTGTTTCAGGGTTTAGGACAGTGCAGTGGTGTTCGGGCAGTGTAGGAGGTTGTGCTGAGGCTGGTGTTTCAGGGTTTTAGGCAGGGCAGTGGTGTTCGGGCAGTGTATGTGGTCGTGCTGGGGCTGGTGTTTCAGGGTTTAGGGCAGTGCAGTGGTGTTCGGGCAGTGTAGGGATTGTGCTGGGGGTGGTGTGTCAGGGTTTAGGGCAGTGCAGTGGTGTTTGGGTAGTGTAGGGGGTCGTGCTGGGGGTGGTGTTTCAGGGTTAAGGGCAGTGCAGTTGTGTCCGGGCAGTGTAGTGGGTCGTGCTGGGGCTGGTGTTTCAGGGTTTTCAGCAGAGCAGTGGTGTTCGGGCAGTGTATGGGGTCTTGCTGGGGGTGGTGTTTCATGGTTTAGGGCAGTGGTGTTCGGGGACAGGAGGGAGTCGTGCTGGGGCTGTTGTTTCAGTGTTTAGGACAGTGCAGTGGTGTTCGGGCAGTGTAGGGGGTTGTGCTGAGGCTGGTGTTTCAGGGTTTTAGGCAGGGCAGTGGTGTTCGGGCAGTGTAGGGGGTCGTGCTGGGGCTGGTGTTTCAGGGTTTAGGGCAGTGCAGTGGTGTTCGGGCAGTGTAGGGCTTGTGCTGGGGGTGGTGTGTCAGGGTTTAGGGCAGTGCAGTGGAGTTCGGGTAGTGTAGGGGGTCTTGCAGGGGTGGTGCTTTTTGGTTTAGGGCAGTGATGTTCGGGCAGTGTAGGGGTTATTGCTGGGGGTCGTGTTTCAGGGTTTAAGGCAGTGGTGTTCGGTCAGTGTAGGGGGTATTGTTGGGGGTGGTGTTTCAGGGTTTAGAGCAGTGGTGCAGTGGTGTTCGGGCAGTGTAGGGGGTCTTGCATGGGGTGGTGTTTCAGGGATTAGGGCATTGGTGTTCGGGCAGTGTGGGAGGTCTTGCTGGGGGTAGTGTTTCAGGGTTTAGGGCAGTGCAGTGCTGTTCGGGCAGTGTAGGGGATCGTGCTGGGGTGGTGTTTCAGGGTTTAGGGCAGTGCAGTGGTGTTCGGGCAGTGTAGGGGGTCGTACTGGGGGTGGTGTTTCAGAGTTAAGGGCAGTGCAGTGGTGTTCGGGCAGTATAGGGGCCGTGCTGGGGGTGGTGTTTCAGGATTAAGGCAGTGCAGTGGTGTTCGGGCAGTGTAGGGGGTCATGCTGGGGCTGGTGTTTCAGGGTCTTGGGCAGTGCAGTGGTGTTCGGGCAGTGTAGGGAGTCGTGATGGGGCTGGTGTTTCAGGGTTTTCGGCAGAGCAGTGGTGTTCGGGCAGTGAACGGGGTCATGCTGGGGGTGGTGTTTCAGGGTTTCAGGGCAGTGCATTGGTGTTCGGGCAGTGTAGGGGGTCTTGCTGGGGTGGTGTTTCAGGATTTAGGGCAGTGGTGTTCGGGCAGTGTAGGGCATCTTGCAGGGGGTGGTGCTTTTGGGTTTAGGGCAGTGGTGTTCGAGCAGTGTAGGGGGTATTGCTGGGGCTGGTGTTTCAGGGTTTTCAGCAGAGCAGTGGTGTTAGGGCGGTGTAGGGGGTCGTGCTGGGGCTGATGTTTCAGGGTTTAGGGCAGTGCAGTGGTGTTCGGGCAGCGTAGGGGGTCTTGCTGGGGCTGGTGTTTCAGGGTCTAGGGCAGTGCAGCGGTGTTCGGGGAGTGTATAGGGTCGTGCTGGGGGTGGTGTTTCAGGGTTTAGGGCAGTGCCATGGTGTTCGGGCAGTGTAGGGGTTCTTGCTGAGGGTGGTGTTTCAGTGTTTATGGCAGTGGTGTTTGGGAAGTGTAGGGGGTCTTGCTGGAGTTG
This sequence comes from Triturus cristatus, assembly GCF_964204655.1. NCBI lineage: Eukaryota > Metazoa > Chordata > Amphibia > Caudata > Salamandridae > Triturus > Triturus cristatus. The sequence continues at coordinate 510,352,313 of NC_140580.1, read as the reverse complement.
ATGTTTCAGGGTTTTCGGCAGAGCAGTGGTGTTCGGGCAGTGAAGGGGTTGTGCTGGGGGTGGTGTTTCAGGGTTAAGGGCAGTGCAGTGGTGTCCAGGCAGTGTAGTGGGTCGTGCTGGGGCTGGTGTTTCAGGGTCTTCAGCAGAGCAGTGGTGTTCGGGCAGTGAAGGGGGTCGTGCTGGGGGTGGTGTTTGAGGGTTTAGGGCAGTGCAGTGGTGTTAGGGCGGTGTAGGGGGTCGTGCTGGGGCTGATGTTTCCGGGTTTAGGGCAGTGCAGTGGTGTTCGGGCAGCGTAGGGGGTCATGCTGGGGCTGGTGTTTCAGGGTCTAGGGCAGTGCAGCGGTGTTCGGGGAGTGTATAGGGTCATGCTGGGGGTGGTGTTTCAGGGTTTAGGGCAGTGCCATGGTGTTCGGGCAGTGTAGGGGTTCTTGCTGAGGGTGGTGTTTCAGTGTTTATGGCAGTGGTGTTCGGGCAGTGTAGGGGGTCTTGCTGGAGGTGATGTTTCAGGGGTTAGGGCAGTGCAGTAGTGTTCGGGCAGTGTAGGCGGTCTTGCTGGGAGAAGTGTTTCAGGGTTAGGGCAGTGCATTGGTGTTCAGGCAGTGTAGGGGGTCGTGCTGGGGGTGGTGTTTCAGGGTTTAGGGCAGTGCAGTGGTGTTCAGGCAGTGTAAGGGGTCGTGCTGGGGGTGGTGTCTCTGGGTAAAGGGCAGTGCAGTGGTGTTCTGACAGTATAGGGGTTTGTGCTGGGGCTGGTGTTTCAGGGTTTTTGGCAGAGCAGTGGTGTTCGGGCAGTGAAGGGGTCGTGCTGGGGGTGGTGTTTCAGGGTTAAGGGCAGTGCAGTGGTGTCCGGGCAGTGTAGTGGGTCGTGCTGGGGCTGGTGTTTCAGGGTTTTCAGCAGAGCAGTGGTGTTCGGGCAGTGAAGGGGGTCATGCTGGGGGTGGTGTTTGAGGGTTTAGGGCAGTGCAGTGGTGTTCGGGCAGTGTTGGGGGTCTTGCAGGGGGTGGTGTTTCAGAGTTTAGGGCAGTGGTGTTTGGGAAGTGTAGGGGGTCTTGCTGGAGTTGATGTTTCAGGGTTTTCGGCAGAGCAGTGGTGTTCGGGCAGTGAAGGGGTCGTGCTGGGTGTGGTGTTTAAGGGTTAAGGGCAGTGCAGTGGTGTCTGGGCAGTGTAGTGGGTTGTGCTGGGGCTGGTGTTTCAGGGTTTTCAGCAGAACAGTGGTGTTCGGGCGGTGTAGGGGGTCTTACTGGGGGTGGTGTTTCAGGGTTTAGAGCAGTGGTGTTCAGGCAGTGTATCGGGTCTTGCTGGGGGTGGTGTTTCATGGTTTAGGGCAGTGGTGTTCGGGTACAGCAGGGAGTCGTGCTGGGGCTGGTGTTTCAGGGTTTAGGACAGTGCAGTGGTGTTCGGGCAGTGTAGGGGGTTGTGCTGAGGCTGGTGTTTCAGGGTTTTAGGCAGGGCAGGGGTGTTCGGGCAGTGTAGGGGGTTGTGCTGGGGCTGGTGTTTCAGAGTTTAGGGCAGAGCAGTGGTGTTCGGGCAGTGTAGGGCTTGTGCTGGGGGTGGTGTGTCAGGGTTTAGGGCAGTGCAGTGGTTTTCGGGTAGTGTAGGGGGTCGTGCAGGGGATGGTGTTTCAGGGTTTAGGGCAGTGCAGTGGTGTTCTGGCAGTGTAGGGGGTCTCGCAGGGGTGGTGCTTTTGGGTTTAGGGCAGTGGTGTTCGGGCAGTGTAGGGGTATTGCTGGGGGTGGTGTTTCAGGGTTTAGGGCAGTGGTGTTCTGGCAGTGTAGGGGGTATTGCTGGGGGTGGTGTTTCAGGGTTTAGGGCAGTGGTGCAGTGGTGTTCGGGCAGTGTAGGAGGTCTTGCATGGGGTGGTGTTTCAGGGTTTAGGGCATTGGTGTTCGGGCAGTGTGGGAGGTCTTGCTGGGGGTAGTGTTTCAGGGTTTAGGGCAGTGCAGTGGTGTTCGGGCAGTGTAGGGGGTTGTGCTGGGGGTGGTGTTTCAGGGTTTAGGGTAGTGCAGTGGTGTACGGCCAGTGTAGGGGGTCGTACTGGGGGTGGTGTTTCAGGGTTAAGGGCAGTTCAGTGGTGTTTGGGCAGTATAGGGGGTCGTGCTGGGGCTGGTGTTTCAGGGTTTAGGGCAGAGCAGTGGTGTTCGGGCAGTGTAGGGCTTGTGCTGGGGGTGGTGTGTCAGGGTTTAGGGCAGTGCAGTGGTGTTCGGGTAGTGTAGGGGGTCGTGCAGGGGATGGTGTTTCAGGGTTTAGGGCAGTGCAGTGGTGTTCTGGCAGTGTAGGGGGTCTTGCAGGGGTGGTGCTTTTGGGTTTAGGGCAGTGGTGTTCGGGCAGTGTAGGGGGTATTGCTGGGGGTGGTGTTTCAGGGTTTAGGGCAGTGGTGTTCGGGCAGTGTAGGGGGAATTGCTGGGGGTGGTGTTTCAGGGTTAAGGGCAGTGGTGCAGTGGTGTTCGGGCAGTGTAGGGGGTCTTGCATGGGGTGGTGTTTCAGGGTTTAGGGAATTGGTGTTCGGGCAGTGTGGGAGGTCTTGTTGGGGGTAGTGTTTCAGGGTTTAGGGCAGTGCAGTGGTGTTCGGGCAGTGTAGGGGGTCGTGCTGGGGGTGGTGTTTCAGGGTTTAGGGCAGTGCAGTGGTGTTCGGGCAGTGTAGGGGGTCGTTCTGGGGGTGGTGTTTCAGGGTTAAGGGCAGTGCAGTGGTGGTTGGGCAGTATAGGGGGTCGTGCTGGGGATGGTGTTTCAGGATTTAGGGCAGTGCAGTTGTGTTCGGGCAGTGTAGGGGGTCATGCTGGGACTGGTGTTTCAGGGTCTGGGGCAGTGCAGTGGTGTTCGGGCAGTGTAGGGAGTCGTGATGGGGCTGGTGTTTCAGGGTTTTCGGCAGAGCAGTGGTGTTCGCGCAGTGCTGGGGGTGGTGTTTCAGGTTTTCAGGGCAGTGTATTGGTGTTCGGGCAGTGTAGGGGGTCTTGCTGGGGTGGTGTTTCAGGAATTAGGGCAGTGGTGTTCGGGCAGTGTATGGGGTCTTGCTGGGGGTGGTGTTTCATGGTTTAGGGCAGTGGTGTTCGGGTACAGTGGGGAGTCGTGCTGGGGCTGGTGTTTCAGGGTTTAGGACAGTGCAGTGGTGTTCGGGCAGTGTAGGAGGTTGTGCTGAGGCTGGTGTTTCAGGGTTTTAGGCAGGGCAGTGGTGTTCGGGCAGTGTATGTGGTCGTGCTGGGGCTGGTGTTTCAGGGTTTAGGGCAGTGCAGTGGTGTTCGGGCAGTGTAGGGATTGTGCTGGGGGTGGTGTGTCAGGGTTTAGGGCAGTGCAGTGGTGTTCGGGTAGTGTAGGGGGTCGTGCTGGGGGTGGTGTTTCAGGGTTAAGGGCAGTGCAGTTGTGTCCGGGCAGTGTAGTGGGTCGTGCTGGGGCTGGTGTTTCAGGGTTTTCAGCAGAGCAGTGGTGTTCGGGCAGTGTATGGGGTCTTGCTGGGGGTGGTGTTTCATGGTTTAGGGCAGTGGTGTTCGGGGACAGGAGGGAGTCGTGCTGGGGCTGTTGTTTCAGTGTTTAGGACAGTGCAGTGGTGTTCGGGCAGTGTAGGGGGTTGTGCTGAGGCTGGTGTTTCAGGGTTTTAGGCAGGGCAGTGGTGTTCGGGCAGTGTAGGGGGTCGTGCTGGGGCTGGTGTTTCAGGGTTTAGGGCAGTGCAGTGGTGTTCGGGCAGTGTAGGGCTTGTGCTGGGGGTGGTGTGTCAGGGTTTAGGGCAGTGCAGTGGAGTTCGGGTAGTGTAGGGGGTCTTGCAGGGGTGGTGCTTTTTGGTTTAGGGCAGTGATGTTCGGGCAGTGTAGGGGTTATTGCTGGGGGTCGTGTTTCAGGGTTTAAGGCAGTGGTGTTCGGTCAGTGTAGGGGGTATTGTTGGGGGTGGTGTTTCAGGGTTTAGAGCAGTGGTGCAGTGGTGTTCGGGCAGTGTAGGGGGTCTTGCATGGGGTGGTGTTTCAGGGATTAGGGCATTGGTGTTCGGGCAGTGTGGGAGGTCTTGCTGGGGGTAGTGTTTCAGGGTTTAGGGCAGTGCAGTGCTGTTCGGGCAGTGTAGGGGATCGTGCTGGGGTGGTGTTTCAGGGTTTAGGGCAGTGCAGTGGTGTTCGGGCAGTGTAGGGGGTCGTACTGGGGGTGGTGTTTCAGAGTTAAGGGCAGTGCAGTGGTGTTCGGGCAGTATAGGGGGCCGTGCTGGGGGTGGTGTTTCAGGATTAAGGCAGTGCAGTGGTGTTCGGGCAGTGTAGGGGGTCATGCTGGGGCTGGTGTTTCAGGGTCTTGGGCAGTGCAGTGGTGTTCGGGCAGTGTAGGGAGTCGTGATGGGGCTGGTGTTTCAGGGTTTTCGGCAGAGCAGTGGTGTTCGGGCAGTGAACGGGGTCATGCTGGGGGTGGTGTTTCAGGGTTTCAGGGCAGTGCATTGGTGTTCGGGCAGTGTAGGGGGTCTTGCTGGGGTGGTGTTTCAGGATTTAGGGCAGTGGTGTTCGGGCAGTGTAGGGCATCTTGCAGGGGGTGGTGCTTTTGGGTTTAGGGCAGTGGTGTTCGAGCAGTGTAGGGGGTATTGCTGGGGGTGGTGTTTCAGGGTTTAGGGCAGTGGTGCAGTGGGACTCGGGCAGTGTAGGGGGTCTTGCATGGGGTGGTGTTTCAGGGTTTAGGGCATTGGTGTTCGGGCAGTGTAGGGGGTCTTGCTCGGGGTGGTGTTTCAGGGTTTAGGGCAGTGGTGTTCTGGCAGTGTAGTGGGTCTTGCTGGAGGTGGTGTTTTAGTGTTAAGGGCAGTGCAGTGGTGTTTGGGCAGTGTAGGGGGTCGTGCTGGTGGTGGTGTTTCAGGGTTTAGGGCAGTGCAGTGGTGTTCAGGCAGTCTAGGGGTCATTCGGCAGCTGATGTTTCAGGGATTAGGCCAGTGCAGTGGTGTTCGGGCAGTGTAGAAGGTCATACGGGGGCTGGTGTTTCAGGGTTTAGGACAGTGCAGTGGTGTTCGGGAAGTGTAGGGGGTCATGTGGGGGCCGGTGTTTCAGGGTTTAGGGCAGTGCTGTGGTGTTCGGGCAGTGTACTGGGTCATGCGGGGGCTGGTATTTCAGGGTTGAGGCCAGTGCATTGGTGTTCGGGAAGTGTAGGTGTCGTGCTGGGGCTGGTGTTTCAGGGTTTAGGGCAGTGGTGTTTGGGCAGTGTAGGGGGTCTTGCTGGGGGTGGTGTTTCAAGGTTTAGGATAGTGGTGTTCGGGCAGTGTAGGGGGTCGTGCTGGGGCTGGAGTTTCAGGATTTAGGGCAGTGCAGTGGTGTTTGGGCAGTGTAGGGGGTCGTTCTGGGGCTGGTGTTTCAGGGTTTAGGGTAGTGCAGAGGTGTTCGGGCAGCATAGGGGGTCATGCTGGGGCTGGTGTTTCAGGGTCTAGGGCAGTGCAGTGGTGTTCCGGGAGTGTATGGGGTCATGCGGGGGCTGGTGTTTCAGGGTTTTGGGCAGAGCATGGGTGTTCGGGCATTGTAGGGGGGTCGTGCTGGGGGTGGTGTTTCAGAGTTTAGGGCAGTGCAATGGTGTTCAGGCAGTGTAGGGGGTCGTGCTGGGGCTGGTGTTTCAGGGATTAGGGCAGTGCAGCGGTGTTCAGGCAGTGTAGGGGTTGTGCTGGGAGTGGTGTGTCAGGGTTTATGGCAGTGCAGTGGTGTTCTGGCAGTGCAGGCGGTCTTGCAGGGGGTGGTGCTTTTGGGTTTATGGCAGTGGTGTTCGGGCAGTGTAGGGGGTCTTGCTGGAGGTGATGTTATAGGGGTTAGGGCTGTGCAGTAGTGTTCGGGCAGTGGAGAGGGTCGAGCAGGGGATGGTGTTTCAGGGTTTAGGGCAGTGCAGTGGTGTTCTGGCAGTGCAGGCGGTCTTGCAGGGGGTGGTGCTTTTGGGTTTAGGGCAGTATTGTTCGGGCAGTGTAGGGGGTATTGCTGGGGGTGGTGTTTCAGGGTTTAGGGCAGTGGTGCAGTGGTGTTTGGGCAGTGTAGGGGGTCTTGCATGGGGTGGTGTTTCAGGGTTTAGGGCATTGGTGTTCGGGCAGTGTAGGGGGTCTTGCTGGGGGTGGTGTTTTAGGGTTTAGGGCAGTGGTGTTCTGGCAGTGTAGTGGGTCTTGCTGAGGGTGGAGTTTTAGGGTTAAGGGCAGTGCAGTTGTGTTTGGGCAGTGTAGGGGGTTGTGCTGGTGGTGGTGTTTCAGGGTTTAGGGCAGTGCAGTGGTGTTCGGGCAATGTAGGTGGTCGTGCTGGGGTGGTGTTTCAGGGTTTAGGGCAGTGCAGTGGTGTTCGGGTAGTGTAGGGGGTCATGCTGGGGCTGGAGTTTCAGGGTTTAGGGCAGTGCAGTGGTGTTCAGGCAGTCTAGGGGGTCATTCGGCGGCTGATGTTTCAGGGATTAGGCCAGTGCAGTGGTGTTCGGGCAGAGTAGAAGGTCATGCGGGGGCTGGTGTTTCAGGGTTTAGGACAGTGCAGTGGTGTTCGGGAAGTGTAGGGGGTCATGTGGGGGCTGGTGTTTCAGGGTTTAGGGCAGTGCTGTGGTGTTCGGGCAGTGTAGGGTTCGTGCTGGGGCTTGTGTTTCAGGGTTTAGGGCAGTGGTCTTTGGGCAGTGTAGGGGGTCTTGCTGGGGGTGGTGTTTCAAGGTTTAGGATAGTGGTGTTCGGGCAGTGTAGGGGGTCGTGCTGGGGCTGGAGTTTCAGGGTTTAGGGCAGTGCAGTGGTGTTCGGGCAGTGTAGGGGGTCGTTCTGGGGCTGGTGTTTCAGGGTTTACGGCAGTGCAGTGGTGTTCGGGCAGCGTAGGGGGTCATGCTGGGGCTGGTGTTTCAGGGTCTAGGGCAGTGCAGTGGTGTTCCGGGAGTGTATGGGGTCGTGCTGGGGCTGGTGTTTCAGGGTTTTGGGCAGAGCATGGGTGTTCGGGCAGTGTAGGGGGTCGTGCTGGGGGTAGTGTTTCAGAGTTTAGGGCAGTGCAGTGGTGTTTGGGCACTGTAGGGGGTCTTGCTGAGGGTTTTGTTTCAATGTTTATGGCAGTGGTGTTCGGGCAGTGTAGGGGGTCTTGCTGGAGGTGATGTTATAGGGGTTAGGGCTGTGCAGTAGTGTTCAGGCAGTATAGGGGGTCGTGCTGGGGCTGGTGTTTCAGGGTTTTCGGCAGAGCAGTGGTGTTCGGGCAGTGAAGGGGTCATGCTGGGGGTGGTGTTTCAGGGTTAAGGGAGGTGCAGTGGTGTTCGGGCAATGTAGAGGGTTGTGCTGGGGCTGGTGTTTCAGGGTTTTCGGCAGGGCAGTGGTGTTCGGGCACTGAAGGGTGTCATGCTGGGGGTGGTGTTTGAGGGTTTAGGGCAGTGCAGTGGTGTTCGGGCAGTGTGGGGTGTTTTGCTGGGGTTGGTGTTTCAGTGTTTAGGGCATTGGTGTTTGGGAAGTGTAGGGGGTCTTGCTGGAGTTGATGTTTCAGGGGTTAGGGCAGTGCAGTAGTGTTCAGGCAGAGTAGGGGGAATTGCTGGGGGTGGTGTTTCAGGGTTTAGGGCAGTGGTGTTCTTGCAGTGTAGTGGGTCTTGCTGGGGGTGGTGTTTTAGGGTTAAGGGCAGTGCAGTGGTGTTCGGGCAGTGTAAGGGGTCGTGCTGGTGGTGGTGTTTCAGGGTTTAGGGCAGTGCAGTGGTGTTCGGGCAATGTAGGGGGTCGTGGTTGGTTGGTGTTTCAGGGTTTAGGGCAGTGCAGTGGTGTTTTGGTAGTGTAGGGGGTCATGCTGGGGCTGGAGATTCAGGGTTAAGGGCAGTGCAGTGGTGTTTAGGTAGTGTAGGGGGTCATTTGGCGGCTGATGTTTCTGGGTTTAGGGCAGTGCAGTGGTGTTCGGGCTGTGTAGGGGTCATGTAGGGGGTGGTGTTTCAGGGATTAGGCCAGTGCAGTGGTGTTCGGGCAGTGTAGAAGGTCATGCGGGGGCTGGTCTTTCAGGGTTAAGGACAGTGCAGTGGTGTTCGGGAAGTGTAGGGGGTCATGTGGGGGCTGGTGTTTCAGGGTTTAGGGCAGTGCATTGGTGTTCGGGAAGTGTAGGGGTCGTGCTGGGGCTGGTGTTTCAGGGTTTAGGACAGTGGTGTTTGGGGAGTGCAGGGGGTCTTGCTGGGCGTGGTGTTTCAAGGTTTAGGATAGTGGTGTTCGGGCAGTGTAGGGGGTCGTGCTGGGGCTGGAGTTTCACGGTTTAGGGCAGTGCAGTGGTGTTCCGGGAGTGTATGGGGTTGTGCTGGGGCTGGTGTTTCAGGGTTTTGGGCAGTGCAGGGGTGTTTGGTCAGTGTAGGGGGTCTTGCTGAGGGTGGTATTTCAATGTTTATGGCAGTGGTGTTCGGGCAGTGTAGGGGGTCTTCCTGGAGGTGATGTTTCAGGGGTTAGGGCAGTGCAGTAGTGTTCGGGCAGCATAGGGGGTCGTGCTGGGGCTGGTGTTTCAGGGTTTTCGGCAGAGCAGTGGTGTTCGGGCAGTGAAGGGGTCGTGCTGGGGGTGGTGTTTCAGGGTTAAGGGCAGTGCAGTGGTGTTCGGGCAGTGTAGTGGGTCGTGCTGGGGCTGGCGTTTCAGGGTTTTCGGCAGGGCAGTGGTGTTCGGGCCGTGAAGGGGGGCATGCTGGGGGTGGTGTTTGAGGGTTTAGGGCAGTGCAGTGGTGTTCGGGCAGTGTGGGGTGTCTTGCTGGGGGTGGTGTTTCAGTGTTTAGGGCAGTGGTGTTTGGGAAGTGTAGGGGGTCTTGCTGGAGTTGATGTTTCAGGGGTTAGGGCAGTGCAGTAGTGTTCGGGCAGAGTAGGGGATTTGTGCTTGGGCTGGTGTTTCACGGTTTAGAGCAGTGGTGTTCGGGTACTGTAGGGGGTCTTGCTGGGGGTGGTGTTTCATCGTTTAGGGCAGTGGTGTTCGGGTACTGTAGGGGGTCATGCTGGGGGTGCTGTTTCATGGTTTAGGGCAGTGGTGTTCGGGTACTGTAGGGGGTCGTGCTGGGGCTGGTGTTTCAGGGTTTAGGACAGTGCAGTGGTGTTTGGGCAGTGTAGGGGGTCGTGCTGGGGCTGGTATTTCAGGGTTTAGGGCAGTGCAGTTGTGTTCAGGCAGTTTAGGGGTCGTTCTGGGGCTGATGTTTCAGGGCAGTGCAGTGGTGTTCGGGCAGTGTAGGGGGTTCTGCTGGCTGGTGTTTCAGGGTTTAGGCAGTGCAGTGGTGTTCGGGCAGTGTCGGGCGTTGTGCTGGGGCTGGTGTTTCAGGGTTTAGGGCAGTGCAGTGGTGTTCGGGCAGTGTAGGGGGTTGTGCAGGGGCTGGTGTTTCAGGGTTTTGGACAGAGCAGTGGTGTAAGGGCAGTGTAGGGGGTCATGCTGGAGGTGGTGTTTCACGGTTTAGTGCAGTGCAGTGGTGTTCAGGGTCTTGCTGGGGGTGGTGTTTCAGGGTTTAGGGCAGTGGTGTTTAGGCAGTGTAAGGGGTCTTGCTGGAGGTGATGTTTCATGGGTTAGGGCAGTGCAGTGGTGTTTGGGCAGTGTAGGGGGTTGTGCTGGTGGTGGTGTTTCAGGGTTTAGGGCAGTGCAGTGGTGTTTGGGCAATGTAGGTGGTCGTGCTGGGGTGGTGTTTCAGGGTTTAGGGAAGTGGTGTTCGGGTAGTGTAGGGGGTCATGCTGGGGCTGGAGTTTCAGGGTTTAGGGCAGTGCAGTGGTGTTCAGGCAGTCTAGGGGTCATTCGGCAGCTGATGTTTCAGGGATTAGGCCAGTGAAGTGGTGTTCGGGCAGTGTAGAAGGTCATACGGGGGCTGGTGTTTCAGGGTTTAGGACAGTGCAGTGGTGTTCCGGGAGTGTATGGGGTTGTGCTGGGGCTGGTGTTTCAGGGTTTTGGGCAGTGCAGGGGTGTTTGGTCAGTGTAGGGGGTCTTGCTGAGGGTGGTATTTCAATGTTTATGGCAGTGGTGTTCGGGCAGTGTAGGGGGTCTTCCTGGAGGTGATGTTTCAGGGGTTAGGGCAGTGCAGTAGTGTTCGGGCAGCATAGGGGGTCGTGCTGGGGCTGGTGTTTCAGGGTTTTCGGCAGAGCAGTGGTGTTCGGGCAGTGAAGGGGTCGTGCTGGGGGTGGTGTTTCAGGGTTAAGGGCAGTGCAGTGGTGTTCGGGCAGTGTAGTGGGTCGTGCTGGGGCTGGCGTTTCAGGGTTTTCGGCAGGGCAGTGGTGTTCGGGCCGTGAAGGGGGGCATGCTGGGGGTGGTGTTTGAGGGTTTAGGGCAGTGCAGTGGTGTTCGGGCAGTGTGGGGTGTCTTGCTGGGGGTGGTGTTTCAGTGTTTAGGGCAGTGGTGTTTGGGAAGTGTAGGGGGTCTTGCTGGAGTTGATGTTTCAGGGGTTAGGGCAGTGCAGTAGTGTTCGGGCAGAGTAGGGGATTTGTGCTTGGGCTGGTGTTTCACGGTTTAGAGCAGTGGTGTTCGGGTACTGTAGGGGGTCTTGCTGGGGGTGGTGTTTCATCGTTTAGGGCAGTGGTGTTCGGGTACTGTAGGGGGTCATGCTGGGGGTGCTGTTTCATGGTTTAGGGCAGTGGTGTTCGGGTACTGTAGGGGGTCGTGCTGGGGCTGGTGTTTCAGGGTTTAGGACAGTGCAGTGGTGTTTGGGCAGTGTAGGGGGTCGTGCTGGGGCTGGTATTTCAGGGTTTAGGGCAGTGCAGTTGTGTTCAGGCAGTTTAGGGGTCGTTCTGGGGCTGATGTTTCAGGGCAGTGCAGTGGTGTTCGGGCAGTGTAGGGGGTTCTGCTGGCTGGTGTTTCAGGGTTTAGGCAGTGCAGTGGTGTTCGGGCAGTGTCGGGCGTTGTGCTGGGGCTGGTGTTTCAGGGTTTAGGGCAGTGCAGTGGTGTTCGGGCAGTGTAGGGGGTTGTGCAGGGGCTGGTGTTTCAGGGTTTTGGACAGAGCAGTGGTGTAAGGGCAGTGTAGGGGGTCATGCTGGAGGTGGTGTTTCACGGTTTAGTGCAGTGCAGTGGTGTTCAGGGTCTTGCTGGGGGTGGTGTTTCAGGGTTTAGGGCAGTGGTGTTTAGGCAGTGTAAGGGGTCTTGCTGGAGGTGATGTTTCATGGGTTAGGGCAGTGCAGTGGTGTTTGGGCAGTGTAGGGGGTCGTGCTGGTGGTGGTGTTTCAGGGTTTAGGGCAGTGCAGTGGTGTTTGGGCAATGTAGGTGGTCGTGCTGGGGTGGTGTTTCAGGGTTTAGGGAAGTGGTGTTCGGGTAGTGTAGGGGGTCATGCTGGGGCTGGAGTTTCAGGGTTTAGGGCAGTGCAGTGGTGTTCAGGCAGTCTAGGGGTCATTCGGCAGCTGATGTTTCAGGGATTAGGCCAGTGCAGTGGTGTTCGGGCAGTGTAGAAGGTCATACGGGGGCTGGTGTTTCAGGGTTTAGGACAGTGCAGTGGTGTTCGGGAAGTGTAGGGGGTCATGTGGGGGCCGGTGTTTCAGGGTTTAGGGCAGTGCTGTGGTGTTCGGGCAGTGTACGGGGTCATGCGGGGGCTGGTATTTCAGGGTTGAGGCCAGTGCATTGGTGTTCGGGCAGTGTAGGGGTCGTGCTGGGGCTGGTGTTTCAGGGTTAAGGGAGGTGCAGTGGTGTTCGGGCAATGTAGAGGGTTGTGCTGGGGCTGGTGTTTCAGGGTTTTCGGCAGGGCAGTGGTGTTCGGGCACTGAAGGGTGTCATGCTGGGGGTGGTGTTTGAGGGTTTAGGGCAGTGCAGTGGTGTTCGGGCAGTGTGGGGTGTTTTGCTGGGGTTGGTGTTTCAGTGTTTAGGGCATTGGTGTTTGGGAAGTGTAGGGGGTCTTGCTGGAGTTGATGTTTCAGGGGTTAGGGCAGTGCAGTAGTGTTCAGGCAGAGTAGGGGGGTATTGCTGGGGGTGGTGTTTCAGGGTTTAGGGCAGTGGTGTTCTTGCAGTGTAGTGGGTCTTGCTGGGGGTGGTGTTTTAGGGTTAAGGGCAGTGCAGTGGTGTTCGGGCAGTGTAAGGGGTCGTGCTGGTGGTGGTGTTTCAGGGTTTAGGGCAGTGCAGTGGTGTTCGGGCAATGTAGGGGGTCGTGGTTGGTTGGTGTTTCAGGGTTTAGGGCAGTGCAGTGGTGTTTTGGTAGTGTAGGGGGTCATGCTGGGGCTGGAGATTCAGGGTTAAGGGCAGTGCAGTGGTGTTTAGGTAGTGTAGGGGGTCATTTGGCGGCTGATGTTTCTGGGTTTAGGGCAGTGCAGTGGTGTTCGGGCTGTGTAGGGGTCATGTAGGGGGTGGTGTTTCAGGGATTAGGCCAGTGCAGTGGTGTTCGGGCAGTGTAGAAGGTCATGCGGGGGCTGGTCTTTCAGGGTTAAGGACAGTGCAGTGGTGTTCGGGAAGTGTAGGAGGTCATGTGGGGGCTGGTGTTTCAGGGTTTAGGGCAGTGCATTGGTGTTCGGGAAGTGTAGGGGTCGTGCTGGGGCTGGTGTTTCAGGGTTGAGGACAGTGGTGTTTGGGGAGTGCAGGGGGTCTTGCTGGGCGTGGTGTTTCAAGGTTTAGGATAGTGGTGTTCGGGCAGTGTAGGGGGTCGTGCTGGGGCTGGAGTTTCACGGTTTAGGGCAGTGCAGTGGTGTTCCGGGAGTGTATGGGGTTGTGCTGGGGCTGGTGTTTCAGGGTTTTGGGCAGTGCAGGGGTGTTTGGTCAGTGTAGGGGGTCTTGCTGAGGGTGGTATTTCAATGTTTATGGCAGTGGTGTTCGGGCAGTGTAGGGGGTCTTCCTGGAGGTGATGTTTCAGGGGTTAGGGCAGTGCAGTAGTGTTCGGGCAGCATAGGGGGTCGTGCTGGGGCTGGTGTTTCAGGGTTTTCGGCAGAGCAGTGGTGTTCGGGCAGTGAAGGGGTCGTGCTGGGGGTGGTGTTTCAGGGTTAAGGGCAGTGCAGTGGTGTTCGGGCAGTGTAGTGGGTCGTGCTGGGGCTGGCGTTTCAGGGTTTTCGGCAGGGCAGTGGTGTTCGGGCCGTGAAGGGGGGCATGCTGGGGGTGGTGTTTGAGGGTTTAGGGCAGTGCAGTGGTGTTCGGGCAGTGTGGGGTGTCTTGCTGGGGGTGGTGTTTCAGTGTTTAGGGCAGTGGTGTTTGGGAAGTGTAGGGGGTCTTGCTGGAGTTGATGTTTCAGGGGTTAGGGCAGTGCAGTAGTGTTCGGGCAGAGTAGGGAATTTGTGCTTGGGCTGGTGTTTCACGGTTTAGAGCAGTGGTGTTCGGGTACTGTAGGGGGTCTTGCTGGGGGTGGTGTTTCATCGTTTAGGGCAGTGGTGTTCGGGTACTGTAGGGGGTCATGCTGGGGGTGCTGTTTCATGGTTTAGGGCAGTGGTGTTCGGGTACTGTAGGGGGTCGTGCTGGGGCTGGTGTTTCAGGGTTTAGGACAGTGCAGTGGTGTTTGGGCAGTGTAGGGGGTCGTGCTGGGGCTGGTATTTCAGGGTTTAGGGCAGTGCAGTTGTGTTCAGGCAGTTTAGGGGTCGTTCTGGGGCTGATGTTTCAGGGCAGTGCAGTGGTGTTCGGGCAGTGTAGGGGGTTCTGCTGGCTGGTGTTTCAGGGTTTAGGCAGTGCAGTGGTGTTCGGGCAGTGTCGGGCGTTGTGCTGGGGCTGGTGTTTCAGGGTTTAGGGCAGTGCAGTGGTGTTCGGGCAGTGTAGGGGGTTGTGCAGGGGCTGGTGTTTCAGGGTTTTGGACAGAGCAGTGGTGTAAGGGCAGTGTAGGGGGTCATGCTGGAGGTGGTGTTTCACGGTTTAGTGCAGTGCAGTGGTGTTCAGGGTCTTGCTGGGGGTGGTGTTTCAGGGCTTAGGGCAGTGGTGTTTGGGCAGTGTAAGGGGTCTTGCTGGAGGTGATGTTTCATGGGTTAGGGCAGAGCAGTGGTGTTTGGGCAGTGTAGGGGGTCGTGCTGGTGGTGGTGTTTCAGGGTTTAGGGCAGTGCAGTGGTGTTTGGGCAATGTAGGTGGTCGTGCTGGGGTGGTGTTTCAGGGTTTAGGGAAGTGGTGTTCGGGTAGTGTAGGGGGTCATGCTGGGGCTGGAGTTTCAGGGTTTAGGGCAGTGCAGTGGTGTTCAGGCAGTCTAGGGGTCATTCGGCAGCTGATGTTTCAGGGATTAGGCCAGTGCAGTGGTGTTCGGGCAGTGTAGAAGGTCATACGGGGGCTGGTGTTTCAGGGTTTAGGACAGTGCAGTGGTGTTCGGGAAGTGTAGGGGGTCATGTGGGGGCCGGTGTTTCAGGGTTTAGGGCAGTGCTGTGGTGTTCGGGCAGTGTACAGGGTCATGCGGGGGCTGGTATTTCAGGGTTGAGGCCAGTGCATTGGTGTTCGGGCAGTGTAGGGGTCGTGCTGGGGCTGGTGTTTCAGGGTTTAGGGCAGTGGTGTTTGGGCAGTGTAGGGGGTCTTGCTGGGGGTGGTGTTTCATGGTTTAGGATAGTGGTGTTCGGGCAGTGTAGGGGGTCGTGCTGGGGCTGGAGTTTCAGGATTTAGGGCAGTGCAGTGGTGTTTGGGCAGTGTAGGAGGTCGTTCTGGGGCTGGTGTTTCAGGGTTTAGGGTAGTGCAGTGGTGTTCGGGCAGCATAGGGGGTCATCCTGGGGCTGGTGTTTCAGGGTCTAGGGCAGTGCAGTGGTGTTCTGGGAGTGTGAGGGTTTTGTTTCAATGTTTATGGCAGTGGTGTTCGGGCAGTGTAGGGGGTCTTGCTGGAGGTGATGTTATAGGGGTTAGGGCTGTGCAGTAGTGTTCAGGCAGTATAGGGGGTCGTGCTGGGGCTGGTGTTTCAGGGTTTTCGGCAGAGCAGTGGTGTTCGGGCAGTGAAGGGGTCATGCTGGGGGTGGTGTTTCAGGGTTAAGGGAGGTGCAGTGGTGTTCGGGCAATGTAGGGGGTTGTGCTGGGGCTGGTGTTTCAGGGTTTTCGGCAGGGCAGTGGTGTTCGGGCAGTGAAGGGGTGGTGCTGGGGGTGGTGTTTCAGGGTTAAGGGCAGTGCAGTGGTGTTTGGGCAGTGTAGTGGGTTGTGCTGGGGCTGGTGTTTCAGGGTTTTCGGCAGGGCAGTGGTGTTCGGGCACTGAAGGGTGTCATGCTGGGGGTGGTGTTTGAGGGTTTAGGGCAGTGCAGTGGTGTTCGGGCAGTGTGGGGTGTTTTGCTGGGGTTGGTGTTTCAGTGTTTAGGGCATTGGTGTTTGGGAAGTGTAGGGGGTCTTGCTGGAGTTGATGTTTCAGGGATTAGGGCAGTGCAGTAGTGTTCAGGCAGAGTAGGGGGTATTGCTGGGGGTGGTGTTTCAGGGTTTTGGGCAGTGGTGTTCTTGCAGTGTAGTGGGTCTTGCTGGGGGTGGTGTTTTAGGGTTAAGGGCAGTGCAGTGGTGTTCGGGCAGTGTAAGGGGTCGTGTTGGTGGTGGTGTTTCAGGGTTTAGGGCAGTGCAGTGGTGTTCGGGCAATGTAGGGGGTCGTGGTTGGGTGGTGTTTCAGGGTTTAGGGCAGGGCAGTGGTGTTTTGGTAGTGTAGGGGGTCATGCTGGGGCTGGAGATTCAGGGTTTAGGGCAGTGCAGTGGTGTTCGGGCTGTGTAGGGGTCATGTAGGGGGTGGGTTTTCAGGGATTAGGCCAGTGCAGTGGTGTTCGGGTAGTGTAGAAGGTCATGCGGGGGCTGGTCTTTCAGGTTTAAGGACAGTGCAGTGGTGTTCGGGAAGTGTAGGGGGTCATGTGGGGGCTGGTGTTTCAGGGTTTAGGGCAGTGCATTGGTGTTCGGGAAGTGTAGGGGTCGTGCTGGGGCTGGTGTTTCAGGGTTTAGGGCAGTGGTGTTTGGGGAGTGCAGGGGGTCTTGCTGGGGGTGGTGTTTCAAGGTTTAGGATAGTGGTGTTCGGGCAGTGTAGGGGGTCGTGCTGGGGTTGGAGTTTCACGGTTTAGGGCAGTGCAGTGGTGTTCCCGGAGTGTATGGGGTTGTGCTGGGGCTGGTGTTTCAGGGTTTTGGGCAGTGCAGGGGTGTTTGGTCAGTGTAGGGGGGTCTTGCTGAGGGTGGTATTTCAATGTTTATGGCAGTGGTGTTCGGGCAGTGTAGGGGGTCTTCCTGGAGGTGATGTTTCAGGGGTTAGGGCAGTGCAGTAGTGTTCGGGCAGCATAGGGGGTCGTGCTGGGGCTGGTGTTTCAGGGTTTTCGGCAGAGCAGTGGTGTTCGGGCAGTGAAGGGGTCGTGCTGGGGGTGGTGTTTCAGGGTTAAGGGCAGTGCAGCGGTGTTCGGGCAGTGTAGTGGGTCGTGCTGGGGCTGGCGTTTCAGGGTTTTCGGCAGGGCAGTGGTGTTCGGGCCGTGAAGGGGGGCATGCTGGGGGTGGTGTTTGAGGGTTTAGGGCAGTGCAGTGGTGTTCGGGCAGTGTGGGGTGTCTTGCTGGGGGTGGTGTTTCAGTGTTTAGGGCAGTGGTGTTTGGGAAGTGTAGGGGGTCTTGCTGGAGTTGATGTTTCAGGGGTTAGGGCAGTGCAGTAGTGTTCGGGCAGAGTAGGGGATTTGTGCTTGGGCCGGTGTTTCACGGTTTAGAGCAGTGGTGTTCGGGTACTGTAGGGGGTCTTGCTGGGGGTGGTGTTTCATCGTTTAGGGCAGTGATGTTCGGGTACTGTAGGGGGTCATGCTGGGGGTGCTGTTTCATGGTTTAGGGCAGTGGTGTTCGGGTACTGTAGGGGGTCGTGCTGGGGCTGGTGTTTCAGGGTTTAGGACAGTGCAGTGGTGTTTGGGCAGTGTAGGGGGTCGTGCTGGGGCTGGTATTTCAGGGTTTAGGGCAGTGCAGTTGTGTTCAGGCAGTTTAGGGGTCGTTCTGGGGCTGATGTTTAAGGGCAGTGCAGTGGTGTTCGGGCAGTGTAGGGGGTTGTGCTGGCTGGTGTTTCAGGGTTTAGGCAGTGCAGTGGTGTTCGGGCAGTGTCGGGCGTTGTGCTGGGGCTGGTGTTTCAGGGTTTAGGGCAGTGCAGTGGTGTTCGGGCAGTGTAGGGGGTTGTGCAGGGGCTGGTGTTTCAGGGTTTTGGGCAGAGCAGTGGTGTAAGGGCAGTGTAGGGGGTCATGCTGGAGGTGTTGTTTCACGGTTTAGTGCAGTGCAGTGGTGTTCAGGGTCTTGCTGGGGGTGGTGTTTCAGGGTTTAGGGCAGTGGTGTTTGGGCAGTGTAAGGGGTCTTGCTGGAGGTGATGTTTCATGGGTTAGGGCAGTGCAGTTGTGTTCGTGCAATGTAGGGGGTCTTGCTGGGGTAGTGTTTCAAGGTTTAGGGTAGTGCAGTGGTGTTCGGGCAGTGTAGGGGGTCATACTGGGGGTGCTCTTTCAGGGTTTAGTGCAGTCCAGTGGTGTTCGGGCAGTGTAGGGTTTCGTGCTGTGGCTGGTGTTTCAGGGTTTTGGACAGAGCAGTGGTGTTCGGGCAGTGAAGGTGGTCATGCTGGGGGTGGTGTTTCAGGGTTTAGGGCAGAGCAGTGGTGTTCGGGCAGTGTAGGGGGATGTGGTGGGGGTGGTGTTTTAGGTTTTACAGCAGAGCAGTGGTGTTCAGGCAGTGTAGAGGGTCGTGCTGGGTGTGGTGTTTCATGTTTTAGGGCAGTGCAGCGGTGTTCGGGCAGTGTAGGGTGTATTGCTGGAGGTGGTGTTTCAGGGTTTAGGGCAGTGGTGCAGTGGTGTTCGGGCAGTGTAGGGATCTTGCATGGGGTGGTGTTTCAGGGTTTAAGGCAGTGGTGTTCGGGCAGTGTAGGGGGTTGTGCTGGGGCTGGTGTTTCAGAGTTTAGGGCAGAGCAGTGGTGTTCGGGCAGTGTAGGGCTTGTGCTGGGGGTGGTGTGTCAGGGTTTAGGGCAGTGCAGTGGTGTTCGGGTAGTGTAGGGGGTCGTGCAGGGGATGGTGTTTCAGGGTTTAGGGCAGTGCAGTGGTGTTCTGGCAGTGTAGGGGGTCTTGCAGGGGTGGTGCTTTTGGGTTTAGGGCAGTGGTGTTCGGGCAGTGTAGGGGGTATTGCTGGGGGTGGTGTTTCAGGGTTTAGGGCAGAGGTGTTCTGGCAGTGTAGGGGGTATTGCTGGGGGTGGTGTTTCAGGGTTTAGGGCAGTGGTGCAGTGGTGTTCGGGCAGTGTAGGAGGTCTTGCATGGAGTGGTGTTTCAGGGTTTAGGGCATTGGTGTTCGGGCAGTGTGGGAGGTCTTGCTGGGGGTAGTGTTTCAGGGTTTAGGGCAGTGCAGTGGTGTTTGGGCAGTGTAGGGGGTCATGCTGGGGGGGGGTGTTTCAGGGTTTAGGGCAGTGCAGTGGTGTTCGGCCAGTGTAGTGGGTCGTACTGGGGGTGGTGTTTCAGGGTTAAGGGCAGTGCAGTGGTGTTTGGGCAGTATAGGGGTCGTGCTGGGGCTGGTGTTTCAGGGTTTAGGGCAGAGCAGTGGTGTTCGGGCAGTGTAGGGCTTGTGCTGGGGGTGGTGTGTCAGGGTTTAGGGCAGTGCAGTGGTGTTCGGGTAGTGTAGGGGGTCGTGCAGGGGATGGTGTTTCAGGGTTTAGGGCAGTGCAGTGCAGTGGTGTTCTGGCAGTGTAGGGGGTCTTGCAGGGGTGGTGCTTTTGGGTTTAGGGCAGTGGTGTTCGGGCAGTGTAGGGGGTATTGCTGGGGGTGGTGTTTCAGGGTTTAGGGCAGTGGTGTTCGGGCAGTGTAGGGGGTATTGCTGGGGGTGGTGTTTCAGGGTTAAGGGCAGTGGTGCAGTGGTGTTCGGGCAGTGTAGGGGGTCTTGCATGGGGTGGTGTTTCAGGGTTTAGGGCATTGGTGTTCGGGCAGTGTGAGAGGTCTTGCTGGGGGTAGTGTTTCAGGGTTTAGGGCAGTGCAGTGGTGTTCGGGCAGTGTAGGGGGTCGTGCTGGGGGTGGTGTTTCAGGGTTTAGGGCAGTGCAGTGGTGTTCGGGCAGTGTAGGGGGTCGTTCTGGGGGTGGTGTTTCAGGGTTAAGGGCAGTGCAGTGGTGTTTGGGCAGTATAGGGGGTCGTGCTGGGGGTGGTGTTTCAGGATTTAGGGCAGTGCAGTTGTGTTCGGGCAGTGTAGGGGGTCATGCTGGGACTGGTGTTTCAGGGTCTGGGGCAGTGCAGTGGTGTTCGGGCAGTGTAGGGAGTCGTGATGGGGCTGGTGTTTCAGGGTTTTCGGCAGAGCAGTGGTGTACGCGCAGTGAACGGGGTCGTGCTGGGGGTGGTGTTTCAGGTTTTCAGGGCAGTGTATTGGTGTTCGGGCAGTGTAGGGGGTCTTGCTGGGGTGGTGTTTCAGGAATTAGGGCAGTGGTGTTCGGGCAGTGTATGGGGTCTTGCTGGGGGTGGTGTTTCATGGTTTAGGGCAGTGGTGTTCGGGTACAGTAGGGAGTCGTGCTGGGGCTGGTGTTTCAGGGTTTAGGACAGTGCAGTGGTGTTCGGGCAGTGTAGGAGGTTGTGCTGAGGCTGGTGTTTCAGGGTTTAGGGCAGTGCAGTGGTGTTCGGGCAGTGTAGGGCTTGTGCTGGGGGTGGTGTGTCAGGGTTTAGGGCAGTGCAGTGGTGTTCGGGTAGTGTAGGGGGTCGTGCTGGGGGTGGTGTTTCAGGGTTAAGGGCAGTGCAGTGGTGTCCAGGCAGTGTAGTGGGTCGTGCTGGGGCTGGTGTTTCAGGGTTTTCAGCAGAGCAGTGGTGTTCGGGCAGTGTATGGGGTCTTGCTGGGGGTGGTGTTTCATGGTTTAGGGCAGTGGTGTTCGGGTACAGGAGGGAGTCGTGCTGGGGCTGGTGTTTCAGGGTTTAGGACAGTGCAGTGGTGTTCGGGCAGTGTAGGGGGTTGTGCTGAGGCTGGTGTTTTAGGGTTTTAGGCAGGGCAGTGGTGTTCGGGCAGTGTAGGGGGTCGTGCTGGGGCTGGTGTTTCAGGGTTTAGGGCAGTGCAGTGGTGTTCGGGCAGTGTAGGGCTTGTGCTGGGGGTGGTGTGTCAGGGTTTAGGGCAGTGCAGTGGTGTTCGGGTAGTGTAGGGGGTCTTGCAGGGGTGGTGCTTTTTGGTTTAGGGCAGTGGTGTTCGGGCAGTGTAGGGGTTATTGCTGGGGGTCGTGTTTCAGGGTTTAGGGCAGTGGTGTTCGGGCAGTGTAGGGGGTATTGCTGGGGGTGGTGTTTCAGGGATTAGGGCAGTGGTGCAGTGGTGTTCGGGCAGTGTAGGGGGTCTTGCATGGGGTGGTGTTTCAGGGATTAGGGCATTGGTGTTCGGGCAGTGTGGGAGGTCTTGCTGGGGGTAGTGTTTCAGGGTTTAGGGCAGTGCAGTGCTGTTCGGGCAGTGTAGGGGGTCTTGCTGGGGGTGGTGTTTCAGGGTTTAGGGCAGTGCAGTGGTGTTCGGGCAGTGTAGGGGGTCGTACTGGGGGTGGTGTTTCAGAGTTAAGGGCAGTGCAGTGGTGTTCGGGCAGTATAGGGGGTCGTGCTGGGGGTGGTGTTTCAGGATTAAGGCAGTGCAGTGGTGTTCGGGCAGTGTAGGGGGTCATGCTGGGGCTGGTGTTTCAGGGTCTTGGGCAGTGCAGTGGTGTTCGGGCAGTTTAGGGAGTCGTGATGGGGCTGGTGTTTCAGGGTTTTCGGCAGAGCAGTGGTGTTCGGGCAGTGAACGGGGTCGTGCTGGGGGTGGTGTTTCAGGGTTTCAGGGCAGTGCATTGGTGTTCGGGCAGTGTAGGGGGTCTTGCTGGGGTGGTGTTTCAGGATTTAGGGCAGTGGTGTTCGGGCAGTGTAGGGCATCTTGCAGGGGGTGGTGCTTTTGGGTTTAGGGCAGTGGTGTTCGGGCAGTGTAGGGGGTATTGCTGGGGTTGGTGTTTCAGGGTTTAGGGCAGTGGTGCAGTGGGACTCGGGCAGTGTAGGGGGTCTTGCATGGGGTGGTGTTTCAGGGTTTAGGGCATTGGTGTTCGGGCAGTGTAGGGGGTCTTGCTGGGGGTGGTGTTTCAGGGTTTAGGGCAGTGGTGTTCTGGCAGTGTAGTGGGTCTTGCTGGAGGTGGTGTTTTAGGGTTAAGGGCAGTGCAGTGGTGGTTGGGCAGTGTAGGGGGTCGTGCTGGTGGTGGTGTTTCAGGGTTTAGGGCAGTGCAGTGGTGTTTGGGCAATGTAGGTGGTCGTGCTGGGGTGGTGTTTCAGGGTTTAGGGAAGTGGTGTTCGGGTAGTGTAGGGGGTCATGCTGGGTGTTGGACTTGGCCCTTCTGGCAGGTTCACCCCTGAACTTTTTTTGCTTTTTACTGGTGACTTGGTGTGGTAATTTTTTGGTTTCTGCGCACTTTCCCTGTGTCCCAGGGTAAAGTGCGTGCGTGCTCTGAGTGCATGTGGTGAGATAGGCCTGCCCTCCCATAGGAATGCATGGGGAATGTATGTGTCCCTAGTAGTTCCTGATGCGTGGGGTGTGCAGGCCCGAGTTTGGTATGTGCGGACTCGTGGGAGTGAATGCTGCGCGATGATGTGTGCGGCGTGCATGTACCTAGTGTGGAAGTGCCACTTCTAGAGGTGGGCACTTCTGTGTGCAGTGTGTCTGTCGCGTGATTGGCTGGTCATGTCATGTGACGGGCTAGGGATTCCCCAGAGTCAGGATGAGTCACCCAGTGGTGAATGGGGAGATCAGCAACTAGATGGGTGGGAGGAGTACACCTGGGTCCTGAATAGGACAAGGTTTTCCACACACAATGCTGGCTCCGCCCCCTGTGGTGCGACTGACGACCCTAGCCCTGCCAGTGAATAGAGTGAGGGGCTGAGCACATCAAGGGTGCTCCCCAACCAGCTGCGACTGGATTTCCCCCTCACCCTGAACCCAGAACAAAGGGGTTTGCTGTATAAAAATGGGGCTGTGTCCCCACAGAAACTGTTCTCTTCCAGGATCCTACCTGAGGGGGGCTGCTGCTGCTGCTGGACCAGAGGACCGCCACTTGGACTACCTCCCTGCCTGGAGGCCCAGTGAGCTGGCTCTGGGTCCAGCCTTGCCCCCCACCCCTGCCCTGCTGCATGCAGGGAAGAACTTTGCTGGACTTTTGTTCTTATCCTCCTCTAAGCGCTGGGAGCGCTTTAATTATATCTCTAAGCGCCTGGCAGCGCTTTTACTGGACTTATAGCGCTAGGAGCGCTTTATTTGGGCCCCCAGCATAAAGAAGCGCTTTCCCGGAAAGGCGCCTTCATTGGAGCCCGTGGCGCGGCGCTACGATAATCAAGGAGGGAACCCCGACGTAGGGATTCCCCCGCTTTGGCCGGATTTAAGGCGGGTGCCCACCCCGCATTGTGGCACTCGGTGGCGGGTGCCTACCCCGCTTATGTTATTGTTGCATACACGGGTGCCCACCCCGTATCGCCTCCCTCGCGGGTGCCTACCCCGCTGTGTGTGCCCCGAGACGAGGAGCCACTTTCGTATTGTTGTACCTGAAGGAGGGAGCCCACCCCGCGCTTCAGTAAAGGGAACAAGAGAAGTTCCTCACCGCCGTCGGAGGGTTGCCTGGCAACCGGGACTCCTACCGCCGCGTCATCAGCACGCAGGGCGGAGGCAGGAAGTCCCGGCTCCAGGGGGAGCGAGGCAGCGAGACGCTGCTGCCCCGCCGAAAGACTGCCGCCGACTTCTCCCCGGAGAACCTTCCCCCCCCCCCAGCTACGAGCCGGTGAGTCCAGGCGGTAGGGTGGGTGTTGGACTTGGCCCTTCTGGCAGGTTCACCCCTGAACTTTTTTTGCGTTTTACTGGTGACTTGGTGTGGTAATTGTTTGGTCTCTGCGCACTTTCCCTGTGTCCCAGGGTAAAGTGTGTGCGTGCTCTGAGTGCATGTGGTGAGATAGGCCTGCCCTCCCATAGGAATGCATGGGGAATGTATGTGTCCCTAGTAGTTCCTGATGCGTGGGGTGTGCAGGCCCGAGTTTGGTATGTGCGGACTCGTGGGAGTGAATGATGCGCGATGATGTGTGCGGCGTGCATGTACCTAGTGTGGAAGTGCCACTTCTAGAAGTGGGCACTTCTGTGTGCAGTGTGTCTGTCGCGTGATTGGCTGGTCATGTCATGTGACGGGCTAGGGATTCCCCAGAGTCAGGATGAGTCACCCAGTGGTGAATGGGGAGATCAGCAGCTAGATGGGTGGGAGGAGTACACCTGGGTCCTGAATAGGCCAGGGTTTTCCACACACAATGCTGGCCCCGCCCCCTGTGGTGCGACTGACGACCCTAGCCCTGCCAGTGAATAGAGTGAGGGGCTGAGCACATCAAGGGTGCTCCCCAACCAGCTGCGACTGGTTTTCCCCCTCACCCTGAACCCAGAACAAAGGGTTTGACTGTATAAAAATGGGGCTGTGTCCCCACAGAAGTTGTTCTCTGCCAGGATCTTACCTGAGGGGGGCTGCTGCTGCTGCCGCTGGACCAGAGGACCGCCACGTGGACTACCTCCCTTCCTGGAGGCCCAGTGAGCTGGCTCTGGGTCCAGCCTTGCCCCCCCACCCCTGCCTTGCTGTGTGCAGGGGAGGACTTTGCTGGACTTTTGTGCTTATTTTCCCCTAAGCGCTGGGAGCGCTTTATTTGTATCCTTAAGGCGCCTGGGAGCTTTTTGTTGGCCTTTAGCGCTACGAGCGCTTTCACATTTTCTCCCTAGCGCTAGGAGCGCTGTATTTCTGGGAGCCGGTGCCCACCCGGCATTGTTACCACCATAGCGGGTGCCCACCCCGCCAGGGACCTGGCCGTTTTCTTGTGGTCATCCTCGCGGGTGCCTACCCCGCTTATGTGAGGTGATATCCTCGCGGGTGCCCACCCCGCATCACAGCCATCGTAATCACCGCCGCGGCCCCCGCGAAAACGGAAGTCAGGCAAGCCAGGTGAGGACGTGGGCGGGACCCTAGGCAGGAAGCGACGGGAGCCTACCCCGCGCGCCTGTGGAAGAGGAAGGGAGTGAGGCAGCGAGACGAGCTGCTCGGCCGGAGTGTTACCGGCAACAGAGACGCCGGAGTGGTGAATCCGCCCAGGGCTCCCGCGCAGTCACGGGAAGCCCCGCGCCGAGAGGAGACGCCGCCGGCAAGGGAAAGAGCCCCGCCGCCACCGGAGACGTCCAACCAGCGCCTGGAGAGTCCGGTGAGTGGGTTCTCTTGCCGGCCTGGTGAACGGAGCCAGCATTGGGTGTTGAGAGCGCTAGTGGCGCTCCAACGGAGAGGGGCACCTGCAGTCAGTCCAGAGCGGCCCCGCTTGGCAGTGGGCCGCTCCAACGAGGCCCCCCTCCCTCTAACTGCTGGAGTAGTATCATTGAGAGCCTTGAAGGCTCTACAGGGGCATATTCGTTTTCCGAGCCCACGAGGCTCCAAAGAGGCACATGGTCCTCGAGCCACAGAGGCTCCAACGGTTGGGGCATATTTGTTTTCAGAGCCACAGAGGCTCCAACGGGGCACATTTGTTTTCAGAGCCACAGAGGCTCCAACGGTGCACATTTGTTTACAGAGCCACAGAGGCTCCAACGGTGCACATTTGTTTACAGAGCCACAGAGGCTCTAACGGGGCACATTTGTTTATTGAGCCCACCAGGCTCCAACGTTTGGGGGCATTCTTGTTGGCAGAGCCCAGAGAGGCTCCAAGGTATGCCACATTTGTTGTAAAAGGCACAGTGGTGCCCTCGCTCACTTCTCCAGCTGCCCAGCACTTCGTGGGCAGCTGCAACGTGTAGGTTGTCCCTTGTGCGCGCTGGCTTGCGCAGCCTGCGCAGCCGTGCCCTGACTTTCCTGGACGCAGGGCATCCTTGCCCCTACAAGGCCAGTTGGCCCAGGGACTGCCACAGATAGTGGCTAATGTGAGTTTTGGCGCCATTGTACCTTTCCTGCACCTCTGAATGTGGTTATGCGTCATGTGCTTTGCTTTACACCTCTGAATGTTATGCATCATGTGTTTATGTGCTTAGACCCCTACAGGTATTGTGATACTTAGGTGGTTGTTTTCTCCCTAGTACAGGTGGTGCTAGTGAGGTCCTGATTCCCTGCGCAATATTTTCCTAAGGTGGTTAGGGTTGCGTAGGTGGTACTTACCTGATACCAGTAGTTACTGGTTGTGTGCTACATATGTTATTTTGTACTACAGTATTATTCCTATGTTCTAAGAGTGCTAATTCCGGACAGCGGTCCACGTGGCCCTGTCCCCTGTACATATAATCCCTTGTAAATTCTGCCCGTGCCTGTTGGCACATTGTAGAGTGTGTGTTTTTATCTAATGTGTTGTGTATAATACAAAGGCTATTTTTATAGAATACCTTGTGTGGAGTTTCCTTTGTGGTGGGCCTTGGGTGTTGTTGCTGGGTGCGCGCGCAAACGCTTTACACATCGCCTCAGGGATAAGCCTGACTGCTCGTGCCAAGCTACCAAGGGGGTGAGCAGGGGTTATCTTTGGCGTGTAACTCCCCAGCCCTGACTAGAGTGGTGGTTTCTGTCTGGCTTTGGCGCAAGCCCTAGCCAACCAGAAATCCCATTTCTAACAGTGGGGAGGAGAGGTGCTGTGTTGGGGCCCGCATTGTTCGTTTAGAGCGCTGGTGCGCTCCATCGCTGGGGGCAGGAGTATTGTGTGGAAGTCCAGAGGGACTCCCACGCCGGCCAGCATTGCTTGTTCAGGCCCGGAGGCGCTCCAGCCTAGCCGGGCATTTGTGTCACGGACAAGAGCGGCCCCGGAAGGCAGCGGGCCGCTCCAACGTTGGCCCCCATATTTGTTTCAGAGCCCCGTGAGGCTCCAGCACAGAGCCCCGGGAGGCTCCAACATACAGGGGCATACTTGTTTTCAGAGCCCACGAGGCTCCCACACCGGGCATTGGTTGTTGCTCAGAGTCCAGAGGGACTCCAACACCCCGCATTGTTTTCTTTGAGCGCTGGTGCGCTCCAACGAAGGGGCCATTATTTCTCGAGCCTAGAAGGCTCCGGGGGGCATTTCCAGCTGTCTTGAGTCCACGAAGCTCCAACGAAGAGCACAGTATTATTTAGAGCCTGCGAGGCTCTAGGGGGCATTTCATTTGTTTCAGAGCCCTGGGAGGCTCCAACGTTGGCCCCAGCATTTCTCCAGTTGCCCAGCACTTAGTGGGCAACTGCTACGTGTAGGTTGTGCTTTGTGCGCGCTGGTTTGCGCAGCCTGCGCCGGCGCGCCCTGACTCTGCTGGACACAGGGCGTCCTTGCCCCTACTAGGCCAGTTGGCCCAGGGATTGCCACAGATAGTGGCTAATGTGAGTTTTTGCGCCATTGTACCTTTCCTGCACCTCTGAATGTGTTTATGCGTCATGTGCTTTGCTTTACACCTCTGAATGTATTTTATGCATCATGTGTTTATGTGCTTAGACCCCTACAGGTGTTGTGATACTTAGGTGGTTGTTTTCTCCCTAGTACAGGTGGTACTAGTGAGGTCCTAGTTCCCTGCGTGATATTCCTAAAGGTGGTTAGGGTTGCGTAGGTGGTACTTTCTGATACCAGTAGTTACTGGTTGTGTGCTACATGTTCTATTTTTAGTGCTACAGTGATTGTATGTGCTATGTTCTAAAGTTTTATTCCTATGTTCTAAGTGCTATTTCTAAAAAGTGCTAATTCCTGACAGTGGTCCATGTGGCCCTGTCCCCTGTATATATAATCCCTTGTAAATTCTGCCCGTGCCTGTTGGCACATTGTAAAGTGTGTGTTTTTATCTAATGTGTTGTGTATAATACAAAGGTTATTTTTATATAATACCTTGTGTGGAGTTTCCTTTGTGGTGGGCCTTGGGTGTTGTTGCTGGGTGCGCGCGCAAACGCTTTACACATCGCCTCAGGGATAAGCCTGTCTGCTCGTGCCAAGCTACCAAGGGGGTGAGCAGGGGTTATCTTTGGCGTGTAACTTCCTTGCCCTGACTAGAGTGGTGGTTTCTGCCTGACTTTGGCGCAAGCCTTAGCCAACCAGAAATCCCATTTCTAACACTGGGGCTGGAGTTTCAGGGTTTAGGGCAGTGCAGTGGTGTTCAGGCAGTCTAGGGGTCATTCGGCGGCTGATGTTTCAGGGATTAGGCCAGTGCAGTGGTGTTCGGGCAGTGTAGAAGGTCATACGGGGGCTGGTGTTTCAGGGTTTAGGACAGTGCAGTGGTGTTCGGGAAGTGTAGGGGGTCATGTGGGGGCCGGTGTTTCAGGGTTTAGGGCAGTGCTGTGGTGTTCGGGCAGTGTACGGGGTCATGCGGGGGCTGGTAATTCAGGGTTGAGGCCAGTGCATTGGTGTTCGGGAAGTGTAGGGGTCGTGCTGGGGCTGGTGTTTCAGGGTTTAGGGCAGTGGTGTTTGGGCAGTGTAGGGGGTCTTGCTGGGGGTGGTGTTTCAAGGTTTAGGATAGTGGTGTTCGGGCAGTGTAGGGGGTCGTGCTGGGGCTGGTGTTTCAGGGTTTAGGGTAGTGCAGTGGTGTTCGGGCAGCATAGGGGGTCATGCTGGGGCTGGTGTTTCAGGGTCTAGGGCAGTGCAGTGGTGTTCCGGGAGTGTATGGGGTCATGCTGGGGCTGGTGTTTCAGGGTTTTGGGCAGAGCATGGGTGTTCGGGCATTGTAGGGGGGTCGTGCTGGGGGTGGTGTTTCAGAGTTTAGGGCAGTGCAATGGTGTTCAGGCAGTGTAGGGGGTCGTGCTGGGGCTGGTGTTTCAGGGATTAGGGCAGTGCAGCGGTGTTCAGGCAGTGTAGGGGTTGTGCTGGGGGTGGTGTGTCAGGGTTTATGGCAGTGCAGTGGTGTTCGGGCAGTGGAGGGGGTCGAGCAGGGGATGGTGTTTCAGGGTTTAGGGCAGTGCAGTGGTGTTCTGGCAGTGCAGGCGGTCTTGCAGGGGGTGGTGCTTTTGGGTATAGGGCAGTAGTGTTCGGGCAGTGTAGGGGGTATTGCTGGGGGTGGTGTTTCAGGGTTTAGGGCAGTGGTGCAGTGGTGTTTGGGCAGTGTAGGGGGTCTTGCATGGGGTGGTGTTTCAGGGTTTAGGGCATTGGTGTTCGGGCAGTGTAGGGGGTCTTGCTGGGGGTGGTGTTTCAGGGTTTAGGGCAGTGGTGTTCTGGCAGTGTAGTGGGTCTTGCTGAGGGTGGTGTTTTAAGGTTAAGGGCAGTGCAGTTGTGTTTGGGCAGTGTAGGGGGTTGTGCTGGTGGTGGTGTTTCAGGGTTTAGGGCAGTGCAGTGGTGTTCGGGCAATGTAGGTGGTCGTGCTGCGGTGGTGTTTCAGGGTTTAGGGCAGTGCAGTGGTGTTCGGGTAGTGTAGGGGGTCATGCTGGGGCTGGAGTTTCAGGGTTTATGGCAGTGCAGTGGTGTTCAGGCAGTCTAGGGGGTCATTCGGCGGCTGATGTTTCAGGGATTAGGCCAGTGCAGTGGTGTTCGGGCAGAGTAGAAGGTCATGCGGGGGCTGGTGTTTCAGGGTTTAGGACAGTGCAGTGGTGTTCGGAAAGTGTAGGGGCTCATGTGGGGGCTGGTGTTTCAGGGTTTAGGGCAGTGCTGTGGTGTTCGGGCAGTGTAGGGGTCGTGCTGGGGCTTGTGTTTCAGGGTTTAGGGCAGTGGTGTTTGGGCAGTGTAGGGGGTCTTGCTGGGGGTGGTGTTTCAAGGTTTAGGATAGTGGTGTTCGGGCAGTGTAGGGGGTCGTGCTGGGGCTGGAGTTTCAGGGTTTAGGGCAGTGCAGTGGTGTTCGGGCAGTGTAGGGGGTCGTTCTGGGGCTGGTGTTTCAGGGTTTACGGCAGTGCAGTGGTGTTCGGGCAGCGTAGGGGGTCATGCTGGGGCTGTTGTTTCAGGGTCTAGGGCAGTGCAGTGGTGTTCCGGGAGTGTATGGGGTCGTGCTGGGGCTGGTGTTTCAGGGTTTTGGGCAGAGCATGGGTGTTCGGGCAGTGTAGGGGGTCGTGCTGGGGGTAGTGTTTCAGAGTTTAGGGCAGTGCAGTGGTGTTTGGGCATTGTAGGGGGTCTTGCTGAGGGTTTTGTTTCAATGTTTATGGCAGTGGTGTTCGGGCAGTGTAGGGGGTCTTGCTGGAGGTGATGTTATAGGGGTTAGGGCTGTGCAGTAGTGTTCGGGCAGTATAGGGGGTCGTGCTGGGGCTGGTGTTTCAGGGTTTTCGGCAGAGCAGGGGTGTTCGGGCAGTGAAGGGGTCATGCTGGGGGTGGTGTTTCAGGGTTAAGGGAGGTGCAGTGGTGTTCGGGCAATGTAGGGGGTTGTGCTGGGGCTGGTGTTTCAGGGTTTTCGGCAGGGCAGTGGTGTTCGGGCAGTGAAGGGGTGGTGCTGGGGGTGGTGTTTCAGGGTTAAGGGCAGTGCAGTGGTGTTCGGGCAGTGTAGTGGGTTGTGCTGGGGCTGGTGTTTCAGGGTTTTCGGCAGGGCAGTGGTGTTCGGGCACTGAAGGGTGTCATGCTGGGGGTGGTGTTTGAGGGTTTAGGGCAGTGCAGTGGTGTTCGGGCAGTGTGGGGTGTTTTGCTGGGGTTGGTGTTTCAGTGTTTAGGGCAGTGGTGTTTGGGAAGTGTAGGGGGTTGATGTTTCAGGGGTTAGGGCAGTGCAGTAGTGTTCAGGCAGAGTAGGGGTATTGCTGGGGGTGGTGTTTCAGGGTTTAGGGCAGTGGTGTTCTTGCAGTGTAGTGGGTCTTGCTGGGGGTGGTGTCTTAGGGTTAAGGGCAGTGCAGTGCAGTCGTGTTCGGGCAGTGTAAGGGGTCGTGCTGGTGGTGGTGTTTCAGGGTTTAGGGCAGTGGTGCAGTGGTGTTCGGGCAGTGTAGGGATCTTGCATGGGGTGGTGTTTCAGGGTTTAAGGCAGTGGTGTTCGGGCAGTGTAGGGGGTTGTGCTGGGGCTGGTGTTTCAGAGTTTAGGGCAGAGCAGTGGTGTTCGGGCAGTGTAGGGCTTGTGCTGGGGGTGGTGTGTCAGGGTTTAGGGCAGTGCAGTGGTGTTCGGGTAGTGTAGGGGGTCGTGCAGGGGCTGGTGTTTCAGGGTTTTCAGCAGAGCAGTGGTGTTCGGGCAGTGTATGGGGTCTTGCTGGGGGTGGTGTTTCATGGTTTAGGGCAGTGGTGTTCGGGTACAGGAGGGAGTCATGCTGGGGCTGGTGTTTCAGGGTTTAGGACAGTGCAGTGGTGTTCGGGCAGTGTAGGGGGTTGTGCTGAGGCTGGTGTTTCAGGGTTTTAGGCAGGGTAGTGGTGTTCGGGCAGTGTAGGGGGTCGTGCTGGGGCTGGTGTTTCAGGGTTTAGGGCAGTGCAGTGGTGTTCGGGCAGTGTAGGGCTTGTGCTGGGGGTAGTGTGTCAGGGTTTAGGGCAGTGCAGTGGTGTTCGGGTAGTGTAGGGGTCTTGCAGGGGTGGTGCTTTTGGGTTTAGGGCAGTGGTGTTCGGGCAGTGTAGGGGTTATTGCTGGGGGTCGTGTTTCAGGGTTTAGGGCAGTGGTGTTCGGGCAGTGTAGGGGGTATTGCTGGGGGTGGTGTTTCAGGGTTTAGGGCAGTGGTGCAGTGGTGTTCGGGCAGTGTAGGGGGTCTTGCATGGGGTGGTGTTTCAGGGATTAGGGCATTGGTGTTCGGGCAGTGTGGGAGGTCTTGCTGGGGGTAGTGTTTCAGGGTTTAGGGCAGTGCAGTGCTGTTCGGGCAGTGTAGGGGGTCGTGCTGGGGGTGGTGTTTCAGGGTTTAGGGCAGTGCAGTGGTGTTCGGGCAGTGTAGGGGGTCGTACTGGGGGTGGTGTTTCAGGATTAAGGCAGTGCAGTGGTGTTCGGGCAGTGTAGGGGGTCATGCTGGGGCTGGTGTTTCAGGGTCTTGGGCAGTGCAGTGGTGTTCGGGCAGTGTAGGGAGTCGTGATGGGGCTGGTGTTTCAGGGTTTTCGGCAGAGCAGTGGTGTTCGGGCAGTGAACGGGGTCGTGCTGGGGGTGGTGTTTCAAGGTTTCAGGGCAGTGCATTGGTGTTCGGGCAGTGTAGGGGGTCTTGCTGGGGTGGTGTTTCAGGATTTAGGGCAGTGGTGTTCGGGCAGTGTAGGGCATCTTGCAGGGGGTGGTGCTTTTGGGTTTAGGGCAGTGGTGTTCGGGCAGTGTAGGGGGTATTGCTGGGGGTGGTGTTTCAGGGTTTAGGGCAGTGGTGCAGTGGTGTTCGGGCAGTGTAGGGGGTCTTGCATGGGGGGGTGTTTCAGGGTTTAGGGCATTGGTGTTCGGGCAGTGAAGGGGGTCTTGCTGGGGGTGGTGTTTCAGGGTTTAGGGCAGTGGTGTTCTGGCAGTGTAGTGGGTCTTGCTGGAGGTGGTGTTTTAGGGTTAAGGGCAGTGCAGTGGTGTTTGGGCAGTGTAGGGGGTCGTGCTGGTGGTGGTGTTTCAGGGTTTAGGGCAGTGCAGTGGTGTTTGGGCAAAGTGGGTGGTCGTGCTGGGGTGGTGTTTCAGGGTTTAGGGAAGTGGTGTTCGGGTAGTGTAGGGGGTCATGCTGGGGCTGGAGTTTCAGGGTTTAGGGCAGTGCAGTGGTGTTCAGGCAGTCTAGGGGTCATTCGGCGGCTGATGTTTCAGGGATTAGGCCAGTGCAGTGGTGTTCGGGCAGTGTAGAAGGTCATACGGGGGCTGGTGTTTCAGGGTTTAGGACAGTGCAGTGGTGTTCGGGAAGTGTAGGGGGTCATGTGGGGGCCGGTGTTTCAGGGTTTAGGGCAGTGCTGTGGTGTTCGGGCAGTGTACGGGGTCATGCGGGGGCTGGTATTTCAGGGTTGAGGCCAGTGCATTGGTGTTCGGGAAGTGTAGGGGTCGTGCTGGGGCTGGTGTTTCAGGGTTTAGGGCAGTGGTGTTTGGGCAGTGTAGGGGGTCTTGCTGGGGGTGGTGTTTCAAGGTTTAGGATAGTGGTGTTCGGGCAGTGTAGGGGGTCGTGCTGGGGCTGGAGTTTCAGGATTTAGGGCAGTGCAGTGGTGTTTGGGCAGTGTAGGGGGTCGTTCTGGGGCTGGTGTTTCAGGGTTTAGGGTAGTGCAGTGGTGTTCAGGCAGCATAGGGGGTCATGCTGGGGCTGGTGTTTCAGGGTCTAGGGCAGTGCAGTGGTGTTCCGGGAGTGTATGGGGTCATGCTGGGGCTGGTGTTTCAGGGTTTTGGGCAGAGCATGGGTGTTCGGGCATTGTAGGGGGGTCGTGCTGGGGGTGGTGTTTCAGAGTTTAGGGCAGTGCAATGGTGTTCAGGCAGTGTAGGGGGTCGTGCTGGGGCTGGTGTTTCAGGGATTAGGGCAGTGCAGCGGTGTTCAGGCAGTGTAGGGGTTGTGCTGGGGGTGGTGTGTCAGGGTTTATGGCAGTGCAGTGGTGTTCGGGCAGTGGAGGGGGTCGAGCAGGGGATGGTGTTTCAGGGTTTAGGGCAGTGCAGTGGTGTTCTGGCAGTGCAGGCGGTCTTGCAGGGGGTGGTGCTTTTGGGTTTAGGGCAGTAGTGTTCGGGCAGTGTAGGGGGTATTGCTGGGGGTGGTGTTTCAGGGCTTAGGGCAGTGGGGCAGTGGTGTTTGGGCAGTGTAGGGGGTCTTGCATGGGGTGGTGTTTCAGGGTTTAGGGCATTGGTGTTCGGGCAGTGTAGGGGGTCTTGCTGGGGGTGGTGTTTCAGGGTTTAGGACAGTGGTGTTCTGGCAGTGTAGTGGGTCTTGCTGAGGGTGGTGTTTTAGGGTTAACGGCAGTGCAGTTGTGTTTGGGCAGTGTAGGGGGTTGTGCTGGTGGTGGTGTTTCATTTTTTAGGGCAGTGCAGTGGTGTTCGGGCAATGTAGGTGGTCGTGCTGGGGTGGTGTTTCAGGGTTTGGGGCAGTGCAGTGGTGTTCGGGTAGTGTAGGGGGTCATGCTGGGGCTGGAGTTTCAGGGTTTAGGGCAGTGCAGTGGTGTTCAGGCAGTCTAGGGGGTCATTCGGCGGCTGATGTTTCAGGGATTAGGCCAGTGCAGTGGTGTTCGGGCAGAGTAGAAGGTCATGCGGGGGCTGGTGTTTCAGGGTTTAGGACAGTGCAGTGGTGTTCGGGCAGTGTAGGGGGTCGTGCTGGGGCTGGAGTTTCAGGGTTTAGGGCAGTGCAGTGGTGTTCGGGCAGTGTAGGGGGTCGTTCTGGGGCTGGTGTTTCAGGGTTTACGGCAGTGCAGTGGTGTTCAGGCAGCGTAGGGGGTCATGCTGGGGCTGGTGTTTCAGGGTCTAGGGCAGTGCAGTGGTGTTCGGGCAGTGTGGGGTGTTTTGCTGGGGTTGGTGTTTCAGTGTTTAGGACAGTGGTGTTTGGGAAGTGTAGGGGGTTGATGTTTCAGGGGTTAGGGCAGTGCAGTAGTGTTCAGGCAGAGTAGGGGTATTGCTGGGGGTGGTGTTTCAGGGTTTAGGGCAGTGGTGTTCTTGCAGTGTAGTGGGTCTTGCTGGGGGTGGTGTTTTAGGGTTAAGGGCAGTGCAGTGCAGTGGTGTTCGGGCAGTGTAAGGGGTCGTGCTGGTGGTGGTGTTTCAGGGTTTAGGGCAGTGGTGCAGTGGTGTTCGGGCAGTGTAGGGATCTTGCATGGGGTGGTGTTTCAGGGTTTAAGGCAGTGGTGTTCGGGCAGTGTAGGGGGTTGTGCTGGGGCTGGTGTTTCAGAGTTTAGGGCAGAGCAGTGGTGTTCGGGCAGTGTAGGGCTTGTGCTGGGGGTGGTGTGTCAGGGTTTAGGGCAGTGCAGTGGTGTTCGGGTAGTGTAGGGGGTTGTGCAGGGGCTAGTGTTTCAGGGTTTTCAGCAGAGCAGTGGTGTTCGGGCAGTGTATGGGGTCTTGCTGGGGGTGGTGTTTCATGGTTTAGGGCAGTGGTGTTCGGGTACAGGAGGGAGTCGTGCTGGGGCTGGTGTTTCAGGGTTTAGGACAGTGCAGTGGTGTTCGGGCAGTGTAGGGGGTTGTGCTGAGGCTGGTGTTTCAGGGTTTTAGGCAGGGCAGTGGTGTTCGGGCAGTGTAGGGGGTCGTGCTGGGGCTGGTGTTTCAGGGTTTAGGGCAGTGCAGTGGTGTTCGGGCAGTGTAGGGCTTGTGCTGGGGGTGGTGTGTCAGGGTTTAGGGCAGTGCAGTGGTGTTCGGGTCGTGTAGGGGTCTTGCAGGGGTGGTGCTTTTGGGTTTAGGGCAGTGGTGTTCGGGCAGTGTAGGGGTTATTGCTGGGGGTCGTGTTTCAGGGTTTAGGGCAGTGGTGTTCGGGCAGTGTAGGGGGTATTGCTGGGGGTGGTGTTTCAGGGTTTAGGGCAGTGGTGCAGTGGTGTTCGGGCAGTGTAGGGGGTCTTGCATGGGGTGGTGTTTCAGGGATTAGGGCATTGGTGTTCGGGCAGTGTGGGAGGTCTTGCTGGGGGTAGTGTTTCAGGGTTTAGGGCAGTGCAGTGCTGTTCGGGCAGTGTAGGGGGTCGTGCTGGGGGTGGTGTTTCAGGGTTTAGGGCAGTGCAGTGGTGTTCGGGCAGTGTAGGGGGTCGTACTGGGGGTGGTGTTTCAGAGTTAAGGGCAGTGCAGTGGTGTTCGGGCAGTATAGGGGGTCGTGCTGGGGGTGGTGTTTCAGGATTAAGGCAGTGCAGTGGTGTTCGGGCAGTGTAGGGGGTCATGCTGGGGCTGGTGTTTCAGGGTCTTGGGCAGTGCAGTGGTGTTCGGGCAGTGTAGGGAGTCGTGATGGGGCTGGTGTTTCAGGGTTTTCGGCAGAGCAGTGGTGTTCGGGCAGTGAACGGGGTCGTGCTGGGGGTGGTGT
The DNA here is from genome assembly GCF_964204655.1 of Triturus cristatus. Classification (NCBI taxonomy): domain Eukaryota; kingdom Metazoa; phylum Chordata; class Amphibia; order Caudata; family Salamandridae; genus Triturus; species Triturus cristatus. The sequence goes on along the minus strand of NC_140580.1, from coordinate 510,317,965 downwards.
TTCAAGGTTTCAGGGCAGTGCATTGGTGTTCGGGCAGTGTAGGGGGTCTTGCTGGGGTGGTGTTTCAGGATTTAGGGCAGTGGTGTTCGGGCAGTGTAGGGCATCTTGCAGGGGGTGGTGCTTTTGGGTGTAGGGTAGTGGTGTTCGGGCAGTGTAGGGGGTATTGCTGGGGGTGGTGTTTCAGGGTTTAGGGCAGTGGTGCAGTGGTGTTCGGGCAGTGTAGGGGGTCTTGCATGGGGTGGTGTTTCAGGGTTCAGGGCATTGGTGTTCGGGCAGTAAAGGGGGTCTTGCTGGGGGTGGTGTTTCAGGGTTTAGGGCAGTGGTGTTCTGGCAGTGTAGTGGGTCTTGCTGGAGGTGGTGTTTTAGGGTTAAGGGCAGTGCAGTGGTGTTTGGGCAGTGTAGGGGGTCGTGCTGGTGGTGGTGTTTCAGGGTTTAGGGCAGTGCAGTGGTGTTTGGGCAATGTAGGTGGTCGTGCTGGGGTGGTGTTTCAGGGTTTAGGGAAGTGGTGTTCGGGTAGTGTAGGGGGTCATGCTGGGGCTGGAGTTTCAGGGTTTAGGGCAGTGCAGTGGTGTTCAGGCAGTCTAGGGGTCATTCGGCGGCTGATGTTTCAGGGATTAGGCCAGTGCAGTGGTGTTCGGGCAGTGTAGAAGGTCATACGGGGGCTGGTGTTTCAGGGTTTAGGACAGTGCAGTGGTGTTCGGGAAGTGTAGGGGGTCATGTGGGGGCCGGTGTTTCAGGGTTTAGGGCTGTGCTGTGGTGTTCGGGCAGTGTACGGGGTCATGCGGGGGCTGGTATTTCAGGGTTGAGGCCAGTGCATTGGTGTTCGGGAAGTGTAGGGGTCGTGCTGGGGCTGGTGTTTCAGGGTTTAGGGCAGTGGTGTTTGGGCAGTGTAGGGGGTCTTGCTGGGGGTGGTGTTTCAAGGTTTAGGATAGTGGTGTTCGGGCAGTGTAGGGGGTCGTGCTGGGGCTGGAGTTTCAGGATTTAGGGCAGTGCAGTGGTGTTTGGGCAGTGTAGGGGGTCGTTCTGGGGCTGGTGTTTCAGGGTTTAGGGTAGTGCAGTGGTGTTCGGGCAGCATAGGGGGTCATGCTGGGGCTGGTGTTTCAGGGTCTAGGGCAGTGCAGTGGTGTTCCGGGAGTGTATGGGGTCATGCTGGGGCTGGTGTTTCAGGGTTTTGGGCAGAGCATGGGTGTTCGGGCATCGTAGGGGGGTCGTGCTGGGGGTGGTGTTTCAGAGTTTAGGGCAGTGCAATGGTGTTCAGGCAGTGTAGGGGGTCGTGCTGGGGCTGGTGTTTCAGGGATTAGGGCAGTGCAGCGGTGTTCAGGCAGTGTAGGGGTTGTGCTGGGGGTGGTGTGTCAGGGTTTATGGCAGTGCAGTGGTGTTCGGGCAGTGGAGGGGGTCGAGCAGGGGATGGTGTTTCAGGGTTTAGGGCAGTGCAGTGGTGTTCTGGCAGTGCAGGCGGTCTTGCAGGGGGTGGTGCTTTTGGGTTTAGGGCAGTAGTGTTCGGGCAGTGTAGGGGGTATTGCTGGGGGTGGTGTTTCAGGGTTTAGGGCAGTGGTGCAGTGGTGTTTGGGCAGTGTAGGGGGTCTTGCATGGGGTGGTGTTTCAGGGTTTAGGGCATTGGTGTTCGGGCAGTGTAGGGGGTTGTTGGACTTGGCCCTTCTGGCAGGTTCACCCCTGAACTTTTTTGCTTTTTACGGATGACTTGGTGTGGTGATTTTTTGGTTTCCTGCGCACTTTCCCTGTGTCCCAGGGTAAAGTGCGTGCGTGCTCTGAGTGCATGTGGTGAGATAGGCCTGCCCTCCCATAGGAATGCATGGGGAATGTATGTGTCCCTAGTAGTTCCTGATGCGTGGGGTGTGCAGGCCCGAGTTTAGTATGTGCGGACTCGTGGGAGTGAATGCTGCGCGATGATGTGTGCGGCGTGCATGTACCTAGTGTGGAAGTGCCACTTCTAGAAGTGGGCACTTCTGTGTGCAGTGTGTCTGTCGCGTGATTGGCTGGTCATGTCATGTGACGGGCTAGGGATTCCCCAGTGTCAGGAGGAGTCACCCAGTGGTGAATGGGGAGATCAGCAGCTAGATGGGTGGGAGGAGTCCACCTGGGTCCTGAATAGGACAGGGTTTTCCAAACACAATGCTGGCCCCGCCCCCTGTGGTGCGACTGACGACCCTAGCCCTTCCAGTGAATAGAGTGAGGGGCTGAGCACATCAAGGGTGCTCCCCAACCAGCTGCGACTGGTTTTCCCCCTCACCCTGAACCCAGAACAAAGGGTTTGTCTGTATAAAAATGGGGCTGTGTCCCCACAGAAACTGTTCTCTTGCAGGATCCACTTGAGGGGGGGCCTGCTGCTGCTGGGCGCCAGGAGAGACCGCCACTGGGGACTGCCTCCCTGCTGGAGGGCCCTGTGAGCTGGCTCTGGGCCCAGCCTTTGCCCCCTGCTCTCTGGAGGACCTTTTTGTTGCTGAACCCTGCTTGTAGCGCCTGGGAGCGCTTTTTGGACTTCCTAGCGCTGGGCGCGCTGTTTTGCTGGACCTTCCTTTGTTTATAGCGCTGGGAGCGCTGTTTTGCTCTATGGCGCTGTGAGCGCTTGGGATCTGATAGCGGGTGCCCACCCCGCGATCCTGACGGTGTCTGCCAAGTTCGGCGGGTGCCCACCCCGCCGTTGTGCTCGCTGGCGAGGGAGCCTACCCCTCTCATTTGCCAAGGAATTCACCGCCGCGGCCGGGCTTCAGCCGGAAGTCAGGCAGGCCTGGGGGCGGGCCCCGAGACGGAAGCAGGAAGCGGACGGGAGCCTACCCCGCGCTCCTGTGCAGTGAAGATCCAGGCGGGAGCCTACCCCGCGCTGGACCCGAGAGAGGAGAAGTGCGGCCGGAGCTGGTGCGGAGGGGGCGCGAGGCACATTGTCGGTGCCTGCCCCTCCGCGTTGCAACGAAGCCTCGGCGTCCATCGAGAGAGGAGACGACGCGGGAGTCCCCGAGCAGCCCGGTGAGTGTTTAGCAGGGCTGGGGGACTCCGCGCCTGTGCAGAGGGGGTGCGGGGGCAGTGTGACGAGCCCCGTGAGGCTCCATCCGAGGGGTCCCGAGTAGCTAGAGCGCTAGACGCTCCAACGTGCGCAGTATTGCTCCTCGAGCCTAGAAGGCTCCCACGTACCCGGGGGCATTGTGGTAGTTTCTGAGCGCGTGGCGCTCCAACAACGGTGCCACTCTTGATTTAGAGCCCCGTGAGGCTCTTGGGGGCATTTCAGGTGGCGCAGAGTCCAGAGGGACTCCAACGTGTGGGGCATTGTTGCTTCTCGAGCCCAGTGAGGCTCCAACGATGTGCTGAGCCCCGAAGGCTCTAGAGGGCCCATTTTTAATGGTCAGAGCCCAGAGAGGGCTCCAGAGGCACGCAGAGTGCCTGAAGTTCGTTTTCCAGCTGCCCAGCACTTAGTGGGCAGCTGCCACGTTTAGGTGGGGGACCATTCTTGTTCTAGTCTGCGCAGCTGGCGCAGCTTGGCATTGGGACACAGGGCGTCCTTGCCCCTACAAGGCCAGTTGGCCTAGGGACTGCCACAGGTGGTGGCGAATGTGAGTTTTGGCGCCATTGTACCTGTTCTGCACCTCTGAATGTGTTTTTGCGTCATGTGCTTTGCTTTACACCTCTGAATGTTATGCATCATGTGTTTATGTGCTTAGACCCCTACAGGTATAGTGATACTTAGGTGGTTGTTTTCTCCCTAGTACAGGTGGTGCTAGTGAGGTCCTGATTCCCTGCGCAATACTGTCCTAAGGTGGTTAGGGTTGCGTAGGTGGTACTTTCTGGTTACCAGTAGTTACTGGTTGTGTGCTACATATGTTAGTTTGTACTACAGTATTATTCCTATGTTCTAAGTGCTAATTCCTGGCAGTGGTCCATGTGGCCCTGTCCCCTGTATATATAATCCCTTGTAAATTCTGCCCGTGCCTGGTGGCACATTGTAGAGTGTGTGTTTTTATCTAATGTGTTGTGAATAATACAAAGGCTATTTTTATAGAATACCTTGTGTGGAGTTTCCTTTGTGGTGGGCCTTGGATGTTGTTGCTGGGTGCGCGCGCAAACGCTTTACACATCGCCTCAGAGATAAGCCTGACTGCTCGTGCCAAGCTACCAAGGGGGTGAGCAGGGGTTATCTTTGGCGTGTAACTTCCTTGCCCTGACTAGAATGGTGGTTTCTGCCTGACTTTGGCGCAAGCCTTAGCCAACCAGAAATCCCATTTCTAACATTGGTGATCAGCGGTGGGATTTGGACTTGCGTTTGCGCTGTACCGCAGCAGCAACTGGCCGCACTACAAAACTCTGCATTTAGATAAATCACATGGTATAGGGATTATTGTTTTAAAATTGTTTTAACTTGTCATTTTTTTGGAAATGTGTTTTTGTGCACTGTGAGTTAGGTGTCCCTAGCTCGGGAGGGTAGATCATCCCCCTTAGTGCATTCTGTTTCTGGATTCACCAGAGGGTGGGATCCAGTGGTGGCAGCGTAATAGTGTCCTGTACATTTGTCCCCCGCCCTGCGCCCAGAGTTGGTACCTGTGTCACGTGGTGGTCAGGTTGAGGAATCAGGGGTGGTAGAAACTGCCTTACCAGTCCGAGGGGAGGGTTGTGTGTGTGGATGAATGGTGTGTGGCACTAGGCAAGTGAGTGTGAGTTCTCTGGGTTAGAGAGCTTGCTGAATCTTTTTGTGAATTGTGTGCTCCTGTGTTAAACGCAGACCCCTAGGTTCCCTGTGTGATCTTTTCTCTAGAACGTCTGCCAGAATGGAGCCTGCTTTTGATCTCAGCGATCTAATTTATTACAGTATGCAGGAGTTGGAAAGGTTCTGTAGAGAGAGAGGCATAGGGGTGAGAGAGTCAGACACTATGTGTGAACTTAGGGGCCACATGATCCAGTGGGTTAAGAGGCAAAGGGATCTTGAGCGCAGTACGGAAGGGGTCCGGGCCTCACACCTGGAGGGTGGTGGGTCTGTGGGGAGCCCTGAAGATTCCGAAGAGGAGGTAGAGGATGACAATACCTGGACGCCAGTAGAGAGTGAGGACCCCATAGGTAGGGCGTCCCTTGCTGGGTCCAGCGTAGGAGGCAGCGCCTCATCCCTTTCCCTGTCCCCAGAGGAGTGGGAAGATAGGAAAGAAAGGGAGCACCAGCTGGCGTTAGAGAAGCTCAGGTTAGAGCATGCTCAGGCTATGGCGCAGCTGGAGGCCAGGAAGCAACAGCGAGAGACTGAGTGGGTCTTGGCGCGGGAGAGGGTAGAGGAGGCTGAGAGGGCCTCCACCAGAGGCAAAGTAGCTCTGGAGGGTAGACTATCCCCTGCGCGCAGTTTTAATTTTCTGGGCTCCCCAGGGAGGGTTGAGTCCAGTGGTAGTAGCGATGTAGATTCCAGTGTAGGAAATCCCAATCCCAGTCCCCCCAGTCTGGTACCTGTTCCCCAGGAGGAGGAGTTAAGGTTGAAGTTCAGGGGCAGTAGGAAACTGTCTCACCAGTCTTGGGAGGAGTTTGTGGATGAATGTGAGGATGCACTGTTTGATTGTATAAGAGTTCCCGCAGAATCTGATTATGATAAACTGTGTGATCTGATTCTCAGAGAACACCTGCTCAATTGTTGTGCACCGGGGTTGCGCCAACACCTGTTGGGGTGTGGGGTGTCTGCCCCATTTGAGCTTGGAGATGAAGCAGAGCGCTGGGAAAGGGCTAGAGGTTCTCTAGAGTCATTAGGGAGTGACTCCAAAAGTAGTGGGTCAGGTATCTTCCAGCCCAGCGTGGTGGAAGAGGCTCAGTGTAGCCCAGCTAGGTCCCAGGATAGCGAGGAGGGTGTAGGGGCTCACTGCCTGGCTCAGTGGAGCAGGAGTGAGAGGGTGACCGAGGGTCCCCTGACGTACGAAACCCTGCCTCAGGACTTGGATGGTTCCATGAGGGAACACCAAGTTGGGGACCTAGGCTGTCCTGTTAGCCCATTTGAGGGAGATCTCCTGGTGAGTAGAGGACCTGGAGCACCTGTAACCAGGGCTCCTGTGGTTCTAGAGTCTGGCAGTACCGCTCCGGTAGGGAGGGTACAGGAGACCAGTGTGAGGAGTGATTGGGGGATGAGTTTCCCAGTGGAAGAGCCTGTGGGTCAGGGACTACCCAGTTGGGCTAGGATCCCGTGTAGTGACCAGGGTGGCACCACTTCTGTTCTGGGGGATCTCCGCGCACTGTCAGGTGGACAGGGGACGGGAGATCAGCGCCAGACAGACAGTCGCTTGACGTATGTGTCCTTTGATAGCCTCAGGGGGATGGAGTGGAAATCCCCAGAAGTCCTGGAGTGCCAGGCAATTATTCCACCAAAGGTTCTAGGCCGGAGGTTGGAAGGCCAGGTTCGGGATCAGCCTGACCTGAAGGGTGGGACGTCTGTAACCAGCGTCCCGACCAGTTCTTCTTCCAGAGGTACCGCCCCAGTTGGTAGGGAGCAGGGCTCTGGAAGGGGGTGCAGAGGGTGGGAGAGCCCACCTCTGCCCCCGGTACAACCTGAGGGGTTAAACCCTGGGTTGGGATGGCGTTCTAGGTGTACCCCTCGCCAGAGGAGGAGGAACCCTAGGAGAAGAGGTAGGGGGAGGAGAGCCTTCCCTGAGACTCCTGGTCCGCCTGAGGGTGTAGACCCTAGGCTGGAGAACCAGTGGCAGTCTAGTCCTGTCTTTCAGAGAGGAAGAGTGGAGAATGGCCGCTATGTGCCAGGGGTTACTACCCCCCACTCTGTGGTTAGGCAAAGACCAGTGGCACCTGGGTGGCCTAGGGCCTGGTCTTGGCCGCGGACAGCTTGGGAGTACCAGTGGGGTAGCCCAGTTGGTCCAGACAGTGGTGTTAAAAAGAATTCCATGGGTTCACCGTGGCGTAGAACCGGAGGGTGTCCATGCAGTTGCGGGCCCGCGTCCGTGTTCTATCGCCCCAAGCAGGGAAGTCCATCACGGTGGTGATTGGTCTGCCCTGCGTTTTGGCTGGAAGGGGGTTGTGTTGGACTTGGCCCTTCTGGCAGGTTCACCCCTGAACTTTTTTGCTTTTTACGGATGACTTGGTGTGGTGATTTTTTGGTTTCCTGCGCACTTTCCCTGTGTCCCAGGGTAAAGTGCGTGCGTGCTCTGAGTGCATGTGGTGAGATAGGCCTGCCCTCCCATAGGAATGCATGGGGAATGTATGTGTCCCTAGTAGTTCCTGATGCGTGGGGTGTGCAGGCCCGAGTTTGGTATGTGCGGACTCGTGGGAGTGAATGCTGCGCGATGATGTGTGCGGCGTGCATGTACCTAGTGTGGAAGTGCCACTTCTAGAAGTGGGCACTTCTGTGTGCAGTGTGTCTGTCGCATGATTGGCTGGTCATGTCATGTGACGGGCTAGGGATTCCCCAGTGTCAGGAGGAGTCACCCAGTGGTGAATGGGGAGATCAGCAGCTAGATGGGTGGGAGGAGTCCACCTGGGTCCTGAATAGGACAGGGTTTTCCAAACACAATGCTGGCCCCGCCCCCTGTGGTGCGACTGACGACCCTAGCCCTTCCAGTGAATAGAGTGAGGGGCTGAGCACATCAAGGGTGCTCCCCAACCAGCTGCGACTGGTTTTCCCCCTCACCCTGAACCCAGAACAAAGGGTTTGTCTGTATAAAAATGGGGCTGTGTCCCCACAGAAACTGTTCTCTTGCAGGATCCACTTGAGGGGGGGCCTGCTGCTGCTGGGCGCCAGGAGAGACCGCCACTGGGGACTGCCTCCCTGCTGGAGGGCCCTGTGAGCTGGCTCTGGGCCCAGCCTTTGCCCCCTGCTCTCTGGAGGACCTTTTTGTTGCTGAACCCTGCTTGTAGCGCCTGGGAGCGCTTTTTGGACTTCCTAGCGCTGGGCGCGCTGTTTTGCTGGACCTTCCTTTGTTTATAGCGCTGGGAGCGCTGTTTTGCTCTATGGCGCTGTGAGCGCTTGGGATCTGATAGCGGGTGCCCACCCCGCGATCCTGACGGTGTCTGCCAAGTTCGGCGGGTGCCCACCCCGCCGTTGTGCTCGCTGGCGAGGGAGCCTACCCCTCTCATTTGCCAAGGAATTCACCGCCGCGGCCGGGCTTCAGCCGGAAGTCAGGCAGGCCTGGGGGCGGGCCCCGAGACGGAAGCAGGAAGCGGACGGGAGCCTACCCCGCGCTCCTGTGCAGTGAAGATCCAGGCGGGAGCCTACCCCGCGCTGGACCCGAGAGAGGAGAAGTGCGGCCGGAGCTGGTGCGGAGGGGGCGCGAGGCACATTGTCGGTGCCTGCCCCTCCGCGTTGCAACGAAGCCTCGGCGTCCATCGAGAGAGGAGACGACGCGGGAGTCCCCGAGCAGCCCGGTGAGTGTTTAGCAGGGCTGGGGGACTCCGCGCCTGTGCAGAGGGGGTGCGGGGGCAGTGTGACGAGCCCCGTGAGGCTCCATCCGAGGGGTCCCGAGTAGCTAGAGCGCTAGACGCTCCAAAGTGCGCAGTATTGCTCCTCGAGCCTAGAAGGCTCCCACGTACCCGGGGGCATTGTGGTAGTTTCTGAGCGCGTGGCGCTCCAACAACGGTGCCACTCTTGATTTAGAGCCCCGTGAGGCTCTTGGGGGCATTTCAGGTGGCGCAGAGTCCAGAGGGACTCCAACGTGTGGGGCATTGTTGCTTCTCGAGCCCAGTGAGGCTCCAACGATGTGCTGAGCCCCGAAGGCTCTAGAGGGCCCATTTTTAATGGTCAGAGCCCAGAGAGGGCTCCAGAGGCACGCAGAGTGCCTGAAGTTCGTTTTCCAGCTGCCCAGCACTTAGTGGGCAGCTGCCACGTTTAGGTGGGGGACCATTCTTGTTCTAGTCTGCGCAGCTGGCGCAGCTTGGCATTGGGACACAGGGCGTCCTTGCCCCTACAAGGCCAGTTGGCCTAGGGACTGCCACAGGTGGTGGCGAATGTGAGTTTTGGCGCCATTGTACCTGTTCTGCACCTCTGAATGTGTTTTTGCGTCATGTGCTTTGCTTTACACCTCTGAATGTTATGCATCATGTGTTTATGTGCTTAGACCCCTACAGGTATAGTGATACTTAGGTGGTTGTTTTCTCCCTAGTACAGGTGGTGCTAGTGAGGTCCTGATTCCCTGCGCAATACTGTCCTAAGGTGGTTAGGGTTGCGTAGGTGGTACTTTCTGGTTACCAGTAGTTACTGGTTGTGTGCTACATATGTTAGTTTGTACTACAGTATTATTCCTATGTTCTAAGTGCTAATTCCTGGCAGTGGTCCATGTGGCCCTGTCCCCTGTATATATAATCCCTTGTAAATTCTGCCCGTGCCTGGTGGCACATTGTAGAGTGTGTGTTTTTATCTAATGTGTTGTGTATAATACAAAGGCTATTTTTATAGAATACCTTGTGTGGAGTTTCCTTTGTGGTGGGCCTTGGGTGTTGTTGCTGGGTGCGCGCGCAAACGCTTTACACATCGCCTCAGAGATAAGCCTGACTGCTCGTGCCAAGCTACCAAGGGGGTGAGCAGGGGTTATCTTTGGCGTGTAACTTCCTTGCCCTGACTAGAATTGTGGTTTCTGCCTGACTTTGGCGCAAGCCTTAGCCAACCAGAAATCCCATTTCTAACAGGGGTCTTGCTGGGGGTGGTGTTTCAGGGTTTAGGACAGTGGTGTTCTGGCAGTGTAGTGGGTCTTGCTGAGGGTGGTGTTTTAGGGTTAACGGCAGTGCAGTTGTGTTTGGGCAGTGTAGGGGGTTGTGCTGGTGGTGGTGTTTCAGGGTTTAGGGCAGTGCAGTGGTGTTCGGGCAATGTAGGTGGTCGTGCTGGGATGGTGTTTCAGGGTTTAGGGCAGTGCAGTGGTGTTCGGGTAGTGTAGGGGGTCATGCTGGGGCTGGAGTTTCAGGGTTTAGGGCAGTGCAGTGGTGTTCAGGCAGTCTAGGGGGTCATTCGGCGGCTGATGTTTCAGGGATTAGGCCAGTGCAGTGGTGTTCGGGCAGAGTAGAAGGTCATGCGGGGGCTGGTGTTTCAGGGTTTAGGACAGTGCAGTGGTGTTCGGGCAGTGTAGGGGGTTGTGCTGGGGCTGGAGTTTCAGGGTTTAGGGCAGTGCAGTGGTGTTCGGGCAGTGTAGGGGGTCGTTCTGGGGCTGGTGTTTCAGGGTTTACGGCAGTGCAGTGGTGTTCAGGCAGCGTAGGGGGTCATGCTGGGGCTGGTGTTTCAGGGTCTAGGGCAGTGCAGTGGTGTTCCGGGAGTGTATGGGGTCGTGCTGGGGCTGGTGTTTCAGGGTTTTGGGCAGAGCATGGGTGTTCGGGCAGTGTAGGGGTCGTGCTGGGGGTAGTGTATCAGAGTTTAGGGCAGTGCAGTGGTGTTTGGGCAGTGTAGGGGGTCTTGCTGAGGGTTTTGTTTCAATGTTTATGGCAGTGGTGTTTGGGCAGTGTAGGGGGTCTTGCTGGAGGTGATGTTATAGGGGTTAGGGCTGTGCAGTAGTGTTCGGGCAGTATAGGGGGTCGTGCTGGGGCTGGTGTTTCAGGGTTTTCGGCAGAGCAGTGGTGTTCGGGCAGTGAAGGGGTCATGCTGGGGGTGGTGTTTCAGGGTTAAGGGAGGTGCAGTGGTGTTCAGGCAATGTAGGGGGTTGTGCTGGGGCTGGTGTTTCAGGGTTTGCGGCAGGGCAGTGGTGTTCGGGCAGTGAAGGGGTGGTGCTAGGGGTGGTGTTTCAGGGTTGAGGGCAGTGCAGTGGTGTTCGGGCAGTGTAGTGGGTTGTGCTGGGGCTGGTGTTTCAGGGTTTTCGGCAGGGCAGTGGTGTTCGGGCACTGAAGGGTGTCATGCTGGGGGTGGTGTTTGAGGGTTTAGGGCAGTGCAGTGGTGTTCGGGCAGTGTGGGGTGTTTTGCTGGGGTTGGTGTTTCAGTGTTTAGGGCAGTTGTGTTTGGGAAGTGTAGGGGGTCTTTCTGGAGTTGATGTTTCAGGGGTTAGGGCAGTGCAGTAGTGTTCAGGCAGAGTAGGGGTATTGCTGGGGGTGGTGTTTCAGGGTTTAGGGCAGTGGTGTTCTTGCAGTGTAGTGGGTCTTGCTGGGGGTGGTGTTTTAGGGTTAAGGGCAGTGCAGTGCAGTGGTGTTCGGGCAGTGTAAGGGGTCGTGCTGGTGGTGGTGTTTCAGGGTTTAGGGCAGTGCAGTGGTGTTCGGGCAATGTAGGGGGTCGTGGTTGGGTGGTGTTTCAGGGTTTAGGGCAGTGCAGTGGTGTTCGGGCTGTGTAGGGGTCATGTAGGGGTGGTGTTTCAGGGATTAGGCCAGTGCAGTGGTGTTCGGGCAGTGTAGAAGGTCATGCGGGGGCTGGTCTTTCAGGGTTAAGGACAGTGCAGTGGTGTTTGGGAAGTGTAGGGGGTCATTTGGGGGCTGGTGTTTCAGGGTTTAGGGCAGTGCATTGGTGTTCGGGAAGTGTAGGGGTCGTGCTGGGGCTGGTGTTTCAGGGTTTAGGGCAGTGGTGTTTGGGGAGTGCAGGGGGTCTTGCTGGGGGTGGTGTTTCAAGGTTTAGGATAGTGGTGTTCGGGCAGTGTAGGGGGTCATGCTGGGGCTGGAGTTTCACGGTTCAGGGCAGTGCAGTGGTGTTCCGGGAGTGTATGGGGTTGTGCTGGGGCTGGTGTTTCAGGGTTTTGGGCAGTGCAGGGGTGTTTGGTCAGTGTAGGGGGTCTTGCTGAGGGTGGTATTTCAATGATTATGGCAGTGGTGTTCGGGCAGTGTAGGGGGTCTTCCTGGAGGTGATGTTTCAGGGGTTAGGGCAGTGCAGTAGTGTTCGGGCAGCATAGGGGGTCGTGCTGGGGCTGGTGTTTCAGGGTTTTCGGCAGAGCAGTGGTGTTCGGGCAGTGAAGGGGTCGTGCTGGGGGTGGTGTTTCAGGGTTAAGGGCAGTGCAGTGGTGTTCGGGCAGTGTAGTGGGTCGTGCTGGGGCTGGCGCTTCAGGGTTTTCGGCAGGGCAGTGATGTTCGGGCCGTGAAGGGGGCCATGCTGGGGGTGGTGTTTGAGGGTTTAGGGCAGTGCAGTGGTGTTCGGGCAGTGTGGGGTGTCTTGCTGGGGGTGGTGTTTCAGTGTTTAGGGCAGTGGTGTTTGGGAAGTGTAGGGGGTCTTGCTGGAGTTGATGTTTCAGGGGTTAGGGCAGTGCAGTAGTGTTCGGGCAGAGTAGGGGATTTGTGCTTGGGCTGGTGTTTCACGGTTTAGAGCAGTGGTGTTCGGGTACTGTAGGGGGTCTTGCTGGGGGTGGTGTTTCATCGTTTAGGGCAGTGGTGTTCGGGTACTGTAGGGGGTCATGCTGGGGGTGCTGTTTCATGGTTTAGGGCAGTGGTGTTCGGGTACTGTAGGGGGTCGTGCTGGGGCTGGTGTTTCAGGGTTTAGGACAGTGCAGTGGTGTTTGGGCAGTGTAGGGGGTCGTGCTGGGGCTGGTATTTCAGGGTTTAGGGCAGTGCAGTTGTGTTCAGGCAGTTTAGGGGTCATTCTGGGGCTGATGTTTCAGGGCAGTGCAGTGGTGTTCGGGCAGTGTAGGGGGTTGTGCTGGCTGGTGTTTCAGGGTTTAGGCAGTGCAGTGGTGTTCGGGCAGTGTCGGGCGTTGTGCTGGGGCTGGTGTTTCAGGGTTTAGGGCAGTGCAGTGGTGTTCGGGCAGTGTAGGGGGTTGTGCAGGGGCTGGTGTTTCAGGGTTTTGGGCAGAGCAGTGGTGTAAGGGCAGTGTAGGGGGTCATGCTGGAGGTGGTGTTTCACGGTTTAGTGCAGTGCAGTGGTGTTCAGGGTCTTGCTGGGGGTGGTGTTTCAGGGTTTAGGGCAGTGGTGTTTGGGCAGTGTAAGGGGTCTTGCTGGAGGTGATGTTTCATGGGTTAGGGCAGTGTAGTTGTGTTCGTGCAATGTAGGGGGTCTTGCTGGGGTAGTGTTTCAAGGTTTAGGGTAGTGCAGTGGTGTTCGGGCAGTGTAGGGGGTCATACTGGGGGTGCTGTTTCAGGGTTTAGTTCAGTCCAGTGGTGTTCGGGCAGTGTAGGGTTTCGTGCTGTGGCTGGTGTTTCAGGGTTTTGGACAGAGCAGTGGTGTTCGGGCAGTGAAGGTGGTCATGCTGGGGGTGGTGTTTCAGGGTTTAGGGCAGGTCAGTGGTGTTCGGGCAGTGTAGGGGGATGTGGTGGGGGTGGTGTTTTAGGTTTTACAGCAGAGCAGTGGTGTTCAGGCAGTGTAGGGGGTCGTGCTGGGTGTGGTGTTTCATGTTTTAGGGCAGTGCAGTGGTGTTCGGGCAGTGTAGGGTGTATTGCTGGAGGTGGTGTTTCAGGGTTTAGGGCAGTGGTGCAGTGGTGTTCGGGCAGTGTAGGGATCTTGCATGGGGTGGTGTTTCAGGGTTTAAGGCAGTGGTGTTCGGGCAGTGTAGGGGGTCTTGCTGGGGTGGTGTTTCAGGGTTTAGGGCAGTGGTGTTCTGGCAGTGTAGTGGGTCTTGCTGGGGGTGGTGTTTTAGGGTTAAGGGCAGTGCAGTGGTGTTCGGGCTGTGTAGGGGGTCGTGCTGGGGGTGGTGTTTCAGGGTTTATGGCAGTGCAGTGGTGTTCGGGCAGTGTAGGGGGTTGTGCTGGGGGTTGTGTTTAAGGGTTTAGGGCAGTGCAGTGGTGTTTGGGCAGTGTAGGGGGTCATGTAGGGTGTGGTGTTTCAGGGATTAGGCCAGTGCAGTGGTCTTCTGGCAGTGTAGAAGGTCGTGCGGGGGCTGGTGTTTCAGGTTTTAGGACAGTGCATTGGTGTTCGGGAAGTGTAGGGGGTCGTGCGGGGGCTGGTATTTCAGGGTTTAGGGCAGTGCATTGGTGTTCGGGCAGTGTAGGGGTCGTGCTGGGGCTGGTGTTTCAGGGTTTAGGGCAGTGGTGTTCGGGCAGTGTAGGGGGTCGTGCTGGGGCTGGAGTTTCAGGGTTTAGGGCAGTGAAGTGGTGTTCGGGCAGTGTAGGGGGTCGTGCTGGGGCTGGTGTTTCAGGGTTTAGGGCAGTGCAGTGGTGTTCGGGCTGCGTAGGGGGTCATGCTGGGGCTGGTGTTTCAGGGTCTAGGGCAGTGCAGTGGTGTTCGGGGAGTGTATGGGGTCATGCTGGGGCTGGTGTTTCAGGGTTTTGGGCAGAGCATTAGTGTTATGGCAGTGTAGGGGGTCATGCTGGGGGTGGTGTTTAAGGTTTTAGGGCAGTGCCATGGTGTTCGGGCATTGTAGGGGGTCTTGCTGAGGGTGGTGTTTCAGTATTTATAGCAGTGGTGTTCGGGCAGTGTAGATGTCTTGCTGGAGGTGATGTTTCAGGGTTTAGGGCAGTACAGTAGTGTTCGGGCAGTGTATGCGTTCTTGCTGGGGGTAGTGTTTCAGGGTTTAGGGCAGTGCAGTGGTGTTCGGGCAGTGTAGGGGGTCGTGCTGGGGGTGGTGTTTCTGGGTTTTGGGCACTGCAGTGGTGTTTAGGCAGTGTAAGGGGTCGTGCTGGGGCTGGTGTTTCAGGGTTTTCGGCAGAGCAGTGGTGTTCGGGCAGTGAAGGGGCCATGCTGGGGTGGTGTTTCAGGGTTTTCGGCAGGGCAGTGGTGTTCGGGCAGTGAAGGGGGTCGTGCTGGGGGTGTTGTTTCAGGGTTTTGGGCAGTGCAGTGGTGTTCTGGCAGTGTAGGGGGTCTTGCTGTGGGTGGTGTTTCAGGGTTTAGGGCAGTGGTGTTCGGGCAGTGTAGGGGGTCTTGCTGGGGGTGGTGTTTCATGGTTTAGGCAGTGGTGTTCGGGTACTGTAGGGAGTCGTGTTGGGGCTGGTGTTTCAGGGTTTAGGACAGTGCAGTGGTGCTCGGGCAGTGTAGGGGGTTGTGCTGAGGCTGGTGTTTCAGGGTTTTGGGCAGTTCAGTGGTGTTCGGGCAGTGTAGGGGGTTGTGCTGGGGCTGGTGTTTCAGGGTTTAGGGCAGTGCAGTGGTGTTCGGGCAGTGTAGGGGTCGTGCTGGGGCTGGTGTTTCAGGGTTTAGGGCAGTCCAGTGGTGTTCGGGCAGTGTAGGGGGTCGTGCTGGGGCTGATGTTTCACGGTTTTGGGCAGAGCAGAGGTGTAAGGGCAGTGTAGGGGGTCATGTTGGAGGTGGTGTTTCATGGCTTAGGGCAGTGCAGTGGTGTTTGGGGTCTTGCTGGGGGTGCTGTTTCAGGGTTTAGGGCAGAGGTGTTCGGGCAGTGTACGGGGTCTTGCTGGAGGTGATGTTTCATGGGTTAGGGCAGTGCAGTAGTGTTCGTGCAATGTAGGGGGTCTTGCTGAAGGTAGTGTTTCAGGGTTTAGGGCAGTGTAGTGGTGTTCGGGCAGTGTAGGGGTCGTGCTGGGGGTGGTGTTTCAGGGTTTAGGGTGGTACAGTGGTGTTCGGGCAGTATAGGGGGTCGTGCTGGGGGTAGTGTTTCAGGTTTTGGTGCAGTGCAGTGGTGTTCGGGCATTGTAGGGTGTCATGCTGTGGCTGGTGTTTCTGGGTTTTGGGCAAAGCAGTGGTGTTCGGGCAGTGTAGGGGGTCGTGCTGGGGGTGGTGTTATAGGGTTTACAGCAGAGCAGTGGTGTTCTGGTAGTGTAGGGGGTCATGCTGGGAGTGGTGTTTCATGGTTTAGGGCAGTGCAGTGGTGTTCGGGCAGTGTAGGGGGTCATGCTGGGGCTGATGTTTCATAGTTTAGGGCAGTGCAGTTGTTTTCGGGCAGTATAGGGGGTCGTGCTGGGGGTAGTGTTTCAGGTTTTGGTGCAGTGCAGTGGTGTTCGGGCATTGTAGGGTGTCATGCTGTGGCTGGTGTTTCTGGGTTTTGGGCAAAGCAGTGGTGTTCGGGCAGTGTAGGGGGTCGTGCTGGGGGTGGTGTTTCAGGGTTTTGGGCAGTGTAGTGGTGTTCGGGCAGTGTAGGGTGTCATGCTGTGGCTGGTGTTTCAGGGTTTTGGGCAAAGCAGTGGTGTTCGGGCAGTGTAGGGGGTCATGCTGGGGGTGGTGTTTCAGGGTTTAGGTCAGTGCAGTGGTGTTTGGGCAGTGTAGGGGGACGTGTGGCTCAATGGTTACAGCTGCAGACCATGATGCAGAGGTCTGGCCCAGACCAGGGTTCAATTCCCACCCCGGATGGTCTTGGGCTCAATTTCCCTGGATCCGATAATTCTCGCCTCGGTGCCTATTGTAATCATGGGTCCCACTCTGCAACTCTGGGCAATAGCTTGCTTAATCTCCACAACGGCCCCAAAAGCGCTAGGATGCCTGGCTTCACCTTGGGGGTGCCCAGGAGTGGGCACTTCACAGGGAAAGGCCAGGAAGGGTTCCACAGCGGTATGTGCACAGCGCCTGAGAGACCCTTTCGGGGGTGTGCGGAGCGCTATATAAATGCACTACATTTACATTTGTGGTGGTGGTGTTTTAGGGTTTAGGGCAGAGCAGTGGTGTTCGGGAAGTGTAGGTGGTTGTGCTGGGGGTGGTGTTTCATGATTTATGGCAGTGCAGTGGTGTTCGGGCAGTGTATCGTGTCATACAGGGGGTGGTGTTTCAGGGTTTAGGGCAGTGCAGTGGTGTTTGGGCAGTGTAGGTGGTAGTGCAGGGGGTGGTGTTTCAGGGTTTAGGGGAGTGTGGTGGTTTTAGGGCAGTGTAGGGGGTCTTCCTGGGGGTGGTGTTTCAGGGTTTAGGGCAGTGGTGCTCGGGCAGTGTAGGGGGTCTTGCTGGGCATGGTGTATCAGAGTTTAGGGTAGTGCAGTGGTGTTCGGGCAGTGTAGGGGTCATGCTGGGGGTGGTGCTTCAGGGTTTAGGGCAGTGCAGTGGTGTTCGGGCAGTGTAGGGGGGCATGCTGGGTGAGGTGTTTCAGAGTTTATAGCAGTGCTGTGGTGTTCGGACAGTGTGATGTGTCGTGCTGGGGCTGGTGTTTTAGGGTTTAGGGCAGTGCAGTGGTGTTCGGGCAGTGTATGGGGTCATGCAGTGGCTGGTGTTTCAGGGTTTAGGCCAATGCAGTGGTGTTCGGGCAGTGTAAGGGGTTGTGCGGGGGCTGGTGTTTCAGGGTTTAGGCCAGTGCAGTGGTGTTCAGGCAGTGTAGGGGGTCGTGTGGGGGCTGGTGTTTCAGGGTGTATGGCAGCGCAGTGGTTTTCAGGCAGTGTAGGGGGTCGTGCGGGGCTGGTGTTTCAGGGTTTAGGGCAGTGCAGTGGTGTTCGGGCAGTGTAGGGGGTTGTGTTGGAGGTGGTGTTTCACAGCTTAGGGCAGTGCAGTAGTGTTCGGGGTCTTGCTGGGGGTGGTGTTTCAGTGTTTAGGGCAGAGGTGTTCGGCCAGTGTACGGGGTCTTGCTGGAGGTGATGTTTCATGGGTTAGGGCAGTGCAGTAGGGTTCGTGCAATGTAGGGGGTCTTGCTGGGGGTAGTGTTTCAGGGTTTAGGGCAGTGTAGTGGTGTTCGGGCAGTGAGGGGTCATGCTGGGGGTGGTGTTTCAGGGTTTAGGGTAGTGCAGTGGTGTTCGGGCAGTGTAGGGGGTCATGCTGGGGGTGGTGCTTCAGGGTTTAGTGCAGTGCAGTGGTGTTCGGGCAGTGTAGGATTTCGTGCTGTGGCTGGTGTTTCATGGTTTTGGGCAGAGCAGTGGTGTTCGGGCAGTGGTGGGGGTCATGCTGGGGGTGGTGTTTCAGGGTTTAGGGCAGGGCAGTGGTGTTCTTGCGGTGTAGGAGGACGTGGTGGGGGTGGTGTTTTAGGGTTTACGGCAGAGCAGTGGTGTTCGGGCAGTGTAGGGGGTCGTGCTGGGAGTGGTGTTTCATGGTTTAGGGCAGTGCAGTGGTGTTCGGGCATTGTAGGGGGTCATGCTGGGGCTGACGTTTCATAGTTTAGGGCAGTGCAGTTGTGGTCGGGCAGTATAGGGGGTTGTGCTGGGGGTAGTGTTTCAGGTTTTGGTGCAGTGCAGTGGTGTTCAGGCATTGTAGGGGGTTGTGCCGGGGCTGGTGTTTCAGGGTTTTGGGCAGTGCAGTGGTGTTCGGGCAGTGTAGGGTGTCATGCTGTGGCTGGTGTTTCAGGGTTTTGGGCAAAGCAGTGGTGTTCGGGCAGTGTAGGGGGTCGTGCTGGGGGTGGTGTTTCAAGGTTTAGGGCAGTGCAGTGGTGTTCGGGCAGTGTAGGGGGACGTTGTGGGGGTGGTGTTGTAGGGTTTAGGGCAGAGCAGTGGTGTTCGGGAAGTGTAGGGGGTTGTGCTGGGGGTGGTGTTTCTTGATTTATGGCAGTGCAGTGGTGCCCGGGCAGTGTATCGTGCCGTACAGGGGGTGGTGTTTCAGGGTTTAGGGCAGTGCAGTGATGTTTGGGCAGTGTAGGTTGTAGTGCAGGGGGTGGTGTTTCAGGGTTTAAGGGAGTGCGGTGGTTTTAGGGCAATGAAGGGGGTCTTGCTGGGGTGGTGTTTCAGGGTTTAGGGCAGTGGTGCTCGGGCAGTGTAGGGGGTCTTGCTGGGCATGGTGTATCAGAGTTTAGGGCAGTGCAGTGGTGTTCGGGCAGTGTAGGGGGTCATGCTGGGGGAGTGCTCCAGCGTTTAGGGCAGTGCAGTGGTGTTCGAGCAGTGTAGGGGGTCATGCTGGGTGAGGTGTTCCAGAGTTTATAGCAGTGCAGTGGTGTTTGGACAGTTTGAGGTGTCGTGCTGGGGCTGGTGTTTTAGGGTTTAGGGCAGTGCAGTGGTGTTCGGGCAGTGTATGGGGTCGTGCAGTGGCTGCTGTTTCAGGGTTTAGGCCAGAGCAGTGGTGTTCGGGCAGTGTAAGGGGTCATGCGGGGGCCGGTGTTTCAGGGTTTAGGCCAGTGCAGTGGTGTTCGGGCAGTGTAGGGGGTCGTGTTGGGGCTGGGCTTTCAGGGTGTATGGCAGTGCAGTGGTTTTCGGGCAGTGTAGGGGGTCGTGCGGGGCTGGTGTTTCAGGGTTTAGGGCAGTGCAGTGGTGTTCGGGCAGTGTAGGGGGTCGTGTGGGGGCTGGTGTTTCAGGGTGTATGGCAGTGCAGTGATTTTTGGGCAGTGTAGGGGGTCGTGCGGGGGCTGGTGTTTCAGGGTTTAGGGCAGTGCAGTGGTGTTCAGGCAGTGTAGGGGGTCGTGCTGGAGTTGGTGTTTCAGGGTTTAGGGCAGTGCAGTGGTGTTCGGGCAGTGTAGGGTGTCGTGCTGGGGCTGATGTTTCAGGGTTTAGGGCAGTGCAGTGGTGTTCGGGCAGTGTAGGGGGTCATGCTGGGGCTGGTGTTTCAGGGTTTAGGGCAGTGCAGTGGTGTTCGGGCAGTGTAGGGGGTCGTTCTTGGGCTGGTGTTTCAGGGTTTTGGACAGTGCAGTGGTGTTCAGGCAGTGTTGGGGACGTGCTGGGGTGGTGTTTCGGGGTTTAGGGCAGAGCAGTATTGGTCGGGCAGAGTAGGGAGTCATACTGGGGGTGGTGTTTCAGGGTTTAGGGCAGAGCAGTGGTGTTCGGGCAGTGTAGGCGGTCATTGTGGGGGTGGTGTTTCAGGGTTTAGGGCAGGGCAGTGGTGTTTGAGCAGTGTAGGTGGTCATGCTGGGGCTGGTGTTTCAGGGTTTAGGGCAGTGCAGTGGTGTTCGGGCAGTGTAGGGGGTCCTGCTGGGGCTGGTGTTTCAGGGTTTAGGGCAGTGCAGTGGTGTTCGGGCAGTGTAGGGGGTCGTTCTTGGGCTGGTGTTTCAGGGTTTTGGACAGTGCAGTGGTGTTCAGGCAGTGTTGGGGACGTGCTGGGGTGGTGTTTCGGGGTTTAGGGCAGAGCAGTATTGGTCGGGCAGAGTAGGGAGTCATACTGGGGGTGGTGTTTCAGGGTTTAGGGCAGTGCAGTGGTGTTCGGGCAGTGTAGGGGGTCCTGCTGGGGCTGGTGTTTCAGGGTTTAGGGCAGTGCAGTGGTGTTCGGGCAGTGTAGGAGGTCGTGCTTGGGCTGGTGTTTCAGGGTTTAGGACAGTGCAGTGTTGTTTGGGCAGTGTAGGTGGTCTTGCTGTTGGTGGTGTTTCAGGGTTTAGGGCTGTGCAGTGTTGTTCGGGCAGTGTAGGGGGTCATGCTGGGTGAGGTGTTTCAGAGTTTATAGCAGTGCAGTGGTGTTCAGGCAGTGTAGGGGGTTGTGCTGGGGTAGTGTTTCAGGGTTTAGGGCAGTGCAGTGGTGTTCGTGCAGTGTAGTGGCTCCTGCTGTAGTAGGTTTTTAGGGTTTAGGGCAGTGCAGTTGTGTTTGTGTGGTGTGCAGCGCATGTGCTGCGTCGCTAGGCGAGACCTAAAAAGCTTTGCACCAAGGAAACCTTTGGTGTCAGTGCGCTTAACAAATTTCACTTAACATAACATAACAAGATTGCTGCCACCACTTCCTGGATTGAAGTGTTGGCAGCCTATTAGAGCCAAGCTCGTGCTTGTGTAGTTTGGTCCCACCCAGATATATAAAGATTTTTTTCCTTTAATATCTCAAAAACTAAGGAACGGATTTACACCATTTTAAAAAAAGTCGCTTTATGAACCAAGCACTACCTTTTTGCCAAATTTGGTGTAAATCTGTTAAGCAGTTTCAGCTGTAACTGTGTCTAAAGTTTCCTATGGGAAATTGATTTATTTACCTCTATTTTTTTAATTTCTTGAGAACTACTGAACGGATTTACACCATTTAAAACAAGCATTTGCAATGCGATAGGTCTCGCATTTATAAGAGTTTGAGCTATTGGCATTGTAAAATTACAATGCCTTTAATTATTTATGTTTTGGTTTTAAAACAAATGAAAGGCATTGTCATTTACAATGTCAGTAGCATAAACTCGCATAAAAGCAGTGTGTGGAGTGCAGCAGTGTGCGGCATGCAGCAGTGTGCGGCGTGCAGCAGTGTGAGGTGTGCAGCAGTGTGCGGCGTGCAGCAGTGTGCGGCGTGCAGCAGTGTGCGGCGTGCAGCAGTGTGCGGCATGCAGCAGTGTGAGGCGTGCAGCAGTGTGTGGCGTGCAGCAGTGTGAGGCGTGCAGCAGTGTGAGGTGTGCAGCAGTATGCAGAGTGCAGCAGTGTGCGGAGTGCAGCAGTGTGCGGTGTGCAGCAGTGTGCGGCGTGCAGCAGTGTGTAATGCAGCAGTGTGTAATGCAGCAGTGTGTGCAGCAGTGTGCGCAGCATTGTGTGGCGTGCAGCAGTGTGTGGCGTGCAGCAGTGTGTGGCGTGCAGCAGTGTGTGGCGTGGTTTGTAAACAACAAGAAAAGCAGACATCAAAGGAAGGGTGGGAGGGAACGAGCATATGGGGTGTGAGTTATAACGAAAGTTCATTGTTGTAAGAGGGGATGCAGGAAGTGAGGCCGAGCACGCGCTGGCGAAAGCAGTCTGTTGCTTTCAAGTCCGATGCCAGATGCCAGCTTCGCGCTTGAATGCCTCACATGCACTGGCCATAAACTGCATTCCTAAGGTCTTGTGCCCCTTACTAAATCTCTCTGAATGCGTGAGGCGGCGCACGCGCAGGAAGTAGCTGGTGGCAAATGGAATGCACGTGGTTGTGCGCGTAACCGCCACCCGATCCGCCTGGGAAGCATTTGGGAGCATTTTCTGAAGCCCCTACATAAGTCTCGCTGCGCGATCGCTTACGCGATAGCCAGGCGAGACCTAAAAAAGGGCTCTTTCTGAGCCAAGGGCTACCTTTTTCCCAAATTTGGTGTAATTCCGTTCAGCAGTTCAGGCTGTAGTCGAGTCTAAAGTTTCCTATGGGAAATAACATGGAGAAAACGCGTTTTGGGACCCCCCTTTTTCTTGGCCCCCGCTTGGCGAATCACATCGAAACTTTCAGGATAGGAGCTGACCGGAGCGGGACCAATGTTTTTGGGAAAAGAAAGAACACTTTTTGAATAGAAACAAGGTCCTAACTATAACTACCAGCTGGCGACTGCAAGTAGGTAATATTTATATATATATATATATATATATATATATATTTATATATATATATATTCACTTAAAAAACCATAGGTTTCACACATGTTATAGTTAGCTGGACATTTCACTCATAAAAAACATTGAAATTCCCCGTTATAGTTAGTTCAGATAACTATAACTCCCGCAATCCACTGCTCATGACGTCACATATTACATCACTCATGACATGGTCAGTGGCATCACTCATGACATCACTGATGACATCATCCTTGTGATAGAGTGGCGGTCGCGCGAGTTATAGTTATCTGAACTAACTATAACGGGGGAATTTCAATGATTTTTTACGAGTGAAATGTCCAGCTAACTATAACATGTGTGAAACCTATGGTTTTTTTAAGTGAATTTGCAAGGTTTTTTAAATGCTAATTCCTAACTATAACGTGTGTGAAACCTTTGGTTTTTTAAGTGAATTTGTAAGGTTTTTTAAATGCTAAGTTATGTATGTATTATTATATTTTTTATATATTTATTTTACAATAAACTACCTATGTATATAATTATAGATTGACTGTATCCTGTAATATGGAATGGCTCGTTTAAAATGTTTTTTTTTTTAAGGTTTTTCACCGTGCGCACACCCCGCGATTTTTTGAAAAAAAAATGTTTTTTTCATCCTTCGGGGTCCTTCAGGGACCCCCTGACAAAGGCTAGGAGATCAGGAACTCTCTACCCTGCCCCCTTTTCACGTTCTCCACCTTTCTTTTTCACTGTCACACACAAAACACAGAAAATGGCGTCCGACACTTCCTGATTTCGACCGATTCGAACGTTGACTGACATGTAACCCCCAATCAGAATTACGCTCGCGCACATTAGGGTGCACGCACCGTGCACGCACGGTGCGTGCACGGTGCGCGCATATAGATATATATGTACTTTTAACTGCAATTTTCTCAGGAACTACTGAACAGATTGACACCATATATCCAAAAGGCACATGCCTGACCTGAGGACTACCTCTTTGCCAAATTTCAAGTAATTCTGTTTAGCCGTTCGGGCTGTACCTTCGACTAAAGGTCCTATGGGAAAATGCATGGGGAAAAAGTGTTTTGGGACCCCCCTTTTTTCTCAGCCCCCGCTTGACGAATCACCCCGATACTTTCAGGGTAGGAGCTGAGCGGAGCGCCCCATTATTTTTGATAATTTCGCGAGGATTCGTCAACCGGCGCCAAAGTTATTCAAAATAGAATTTTCAGATTTCCTATGGAAACTCGGTCCTAACTATAACTATCTACTGGCGACCGCCAGTAGATAATTGTTGGACAGGCCACATGAGGGGCTTGCTCCCCCCCCGCATGACAAGGCCCGAGCCCCGGACTCCCAGGTGTTACCCACAAGGGCAACCCACACCCCGTCTCCCAACGGAACTCCTGCCCCCGGACCTCCATGTATCATGGGGCCGAACCACTACCGGCTCCCCCGGCCGGATCAGCCGCCATCTTGGACACTGCGCCACGAGGCCGCGTGGCCTCAGCCCGACCCTAACCCTGGGCCTGGCCCGGCCCCGACATCCCGGCACCACCATCCACCCAGGAGGTGAACGGACCACTTGGCAGGTCAATGGGAGAAAGAAGTGTCGATGGCTCTCCCCCGCCAGGTGCCGATCGCCCTCCAGCTCCCCCAGGCGCTGGCTCCACCCCCTGCTGGGTGTCTGGACTCCCTCATCCCGGACCCCCCGACCTCCAAGTGCGAGGGTCCGGACATCAAAGGGCGCCAGACCTATAACTAGGGCGGCTCCAGAGCAGGAAGGCAGTTGTATCCTGGAGTCGAGAGACACCGAGAAGAACTCAGCCTTGACGGACTACCGGCGCTGCCGTAGCCCTACCTTGTGAACTATCGTCCTGCCTGCTGGCGCTGCTGCGGCCTTCTGCATCCTCCTTCCTCGTCGGGACCTGCTGGCGCTGCCGCGGACCGTTGCAACAACACCTTCATCGGGACCTGCTGGCGCTGCCGTGGACCTCGTAACGACCACCTTCACCGGGACCTGCTGGCGCTGCCGCGGACCGTGTAACGACCACCTTCACCGGGACCTGCTGGCGCTGCCGCGGCCCGTCCAAGCTAGAACATCGAGCTCGAGGATTGTGAGCTATCCACCATTCCATCTCAGCTACCAGATTGGTAATCAGACTGTCCCGCTACCCCCTTTCCCCAACCAAGAGACTAGAATCGAGGGGACCCCTGAGTCCAGACCTCCTTGTACCATTCCATCGTACCTTAAGAAATCGCTTATAAAGAACGTTAAATCCTATCCTTGTGTGGTGTATATCTGTGGGGGGGAAGTTACTCATCTGTACGATCGCTGGAGACGGCTCTCCCCGGAGACCTCTCCCCTTGTCCTCGGCCAACCCTCCCGGTCCGTCTAACATTGGTGGCCAGCGGCGCAATCCGAATCAACGCGTAATCGTACAGAGAGTAGCTCACCCCACGACAAAACCACGATGTCAACCAAAGAGAGCGGATCCACCGAGAAATTCCAGATGGATAAATTGGAAGAGTATAGCCATCGCGAACTGAAACAATTCTGCATGGAACTAGGCATTGCTACCACCGGCCTGAGTACCAAAGACGATCTTAAGCACGCCATTGAGTCGTGGGCGGAAACCGGGGTCGCCGGATCCCCAGACCAAAACGGTGCAGCATCGGAGAGGAACGCCACGGCTCCCGAAGAGCGAGGAACGGGCCTCTCGCAGGAAGAGATCCAAGAAAGAGAAAAAAACAGATTACATGAATTGGAAATGGCACGACTCAAAATGGACGGTGAACTAAAATTAGCCGAGCAAAAACTGAACCTAGAACATCTGCGGCTCCGAGAAGAACGGGAAGAAAAACAGAGGCAGAGAGAGCTCGAAGAAAAAAGACTAACATTCGAACACGAGCGCAAACTGGCAGAAATAGAACTACGGAAGCAGAACAAAGAACCGGAGGTGCCCGAGCGACCGCGCACCCCGGGAGCAACCGAAAAGAAAGTCCACATCCCCAAGGATGTTGTCCGAGAGTATGTCCGAGAGGACGACATACAACAGTGGTTCAAAGCCTACGAGATCGCCATGACCTCCCACCGGATCGATCGGAGTGACTGGGGAGCCGGCCTATGGGGGAGGTTCGTCAACGAAGGCCGCGATGCCCTACTGCAGCTCCCAGACCATCAGATGTCATCCTATGACCACATGAAGGCTGCCCTCCTCACCCGATATGGGCTCACACCCGAAATGTACCGCCAGAGGTTTCGGGACTGCACCCGGATCCCGGGTACAACGTGGGTGGAATATGTCAACTATTTCAGCCGAGCCTTCGAGGGTTGGATCAAGGGAAGCCACGTAACGACCTACGAGCAACTTTTTAACCTCATGGTGTGGGAGCACCTGTCAAACAACTGCTTCGTCAAGCTCCGGCAGCACCTCCTCGACAGTAAATTGACTGACCCACGGCAACTCGTCGCCGAAGCTGACCGGTGGGAAAGCACCCGAGTGGGCCGGAGAGGGCCACACGAGCAAAACCGGAACAACCAAGGTCAGCACCGTCCCCGAGGAGGAGGAGGAGGCCAGGGGCGAGGGAGAGACACTGTCCCGGCCACTCCCGCGGCCAGCACCCCGCCCCCGGCCGGCCGGGGCAACCCCCCGATGCGCCCGGGGTTCCGAGCCAACGTCACGTGTCACCGATGCCAGCGAGTCGGCCACTACGCCAATGACCCGAACTGCCCGCAGAACCAAACGCCAAAACCCCGCCAGGTAGCTGCCGCCGCCCTGGGGGAGAACAAATCTCCGAGGAACAAGAAGAATATGAGCAGGCACAACAGGAGTGGGAACCGGCCGCCATGGTTCTAGCGTGCCTAGGGGGAAAAGACATGGTCCCGCGGGCTCCCCTACCCGCCAACACCAGAAAATATAGCCAGTGGGTGAACATTAATGGGCGCCGGGCCGAAGCCCTACGTGACACAGGGGCCAGTGTGACGGCCGTCCGCTGTCACCTGGTAAAACCAGAGCAGATCCTGCCGAACATTCTCTGCCCCGTCCGCTCAGCCGACAATTCCGAGAGTCTATGTCGGATGGCCTGCGTCCCCTTCGAATGGGGAGGGGTCTCCGGCATGTTGAAGGTGACGGTCCGGGATGATGCCCCCGTGGACTGTCTCCTGGGGAATGATCTTGAGAGTTCCCCGTGGGCCGCCGTCGAAAGAAGAGAGCACCTGGGGATGCTGGGCCTCCCGGACTGGGCGTGCGTAACCACCCGGTCCATGGCCGCCCGTGCCATCCCCCGACCAGAAGAACCAGAATGGCCTGCACCTCCTCCACCGATCGCTCCAGTAGAGGACACCGACGATACCGACCCCCCAGAGCCAACCCCCGAAGGGGTCGCCCAGCCCCAGGACCTTCCCGACCTGGCTCAGTGGCGTCAAGAAGGGGGGCCCACCCAGGAACAGTTCCGCCAGGAGCAGAAGACCTGTCCCTCCCTCGAGGGACTCCGCCAGCAAGCCATCGCCCAGAGCGCAGGGGACTCCACCGGAGCCCATTGGGTCTATTGGGATAACGACCTGTTATACAGTGAACAAAGAATCGCGGAGTTAGGGGCCAGTCGAGTGCTGGTGGTGCCCCTCCGTTTCAGAGACTTCCTGCTAAATCTGGCCCCTGATGTCCCCCTGGCTGGACACCTGGGCCAGGACAAAACCTACAGTCGCCTGGTGACCCACTTTTTCTGGCCGAGGATGCGAAACGACGTCCTCAACCACTGCCGGTCCTGCCCCACGTGCCAGGCCAGCGGGAAGAGCGGCCGCAAGCTCAAAGCACCTCTGCAACCCTTCCCAGTGGTCACCACCCCGTTCGAGAGGGTAGGAATAGACATTGTGGGGCCCCTGGACCCCCGCACAGCACAAGGACATCGGTTCATCCTGGTACTGGTGGATCACGCCACCCGCTACCCCGAGGCTGTGCCCCTGCGAACTGTAACAGCTCCGGTGGTCGGCCGGGCCTTAATGGGGATCTTCTCCCGGGTGGGCTTCCCCCGAGAAGTCGTCAGCGACCGAGGCACAAACTTTATCTCGAAATATATGAAGTCCCTCTGGCAACAGTGCGGGGTCACCTACCGATTCACGACCCCCTATCGTCCTCAAGGGAACGGACTAGTGGAGCGATTCAACCGCACCCTCAAGGGAATGATTGGGGGATTGGAAGAGCCCCTCCGTCGCCAGTGGGATGTATTACTTCCGTGCCTCCTCTTCGCCTATCGGGAAGTTCCCCAGAAGTCCCTCGGATTTAGCCCTTTCGAACTCCTGTACGGGCACCCTGTGCGAGGGCCCCTCAGCCTAGTCAAAGAAGAGTGGGAGATGCCCCCCCTAAAGACCCCTCCAGACGTCTTCAATTACCTCCTGGCCCTACGCAATCAGACCCGGCGATTCAGGGAAATGGCAAAAGCGAATCTTGAGGCCAGTCAGGAGGACATGAAAAAATGGTACGATCAGAATGCCTCCTCCGTCGAATTTGAACCTGGTCAACAAGTGTGGGTGATGTCCCCCACCGAACCATGTGCCTTGCAAGACAAGTGGACGGGGCCCTTCAAAGTGGTCGAACGCAAGAGCCCCGTCACCTATCTCATCGATATGGAGTCTCCCCGGAACCCCCTCCGGGTCCTCCACACCAACAGACTCAAACCCCACTTTGTGCGCTCGGAACTCAGCCTCCTGATGGCTACAGACAGTGGGGCGGAAGAAGACTCCGAGCCTCTCCCTGATCTCCTGAAGACTCAGGAGAAAGACGGTTCCGTGAACGGAGTCCGGCTCTCCGATGCCCTCACCCCAGAGCAACGCCAGGGCTGCCGGGACCTCCTGCTGCAGTTTGCTCCTCTGTTTTCCCTCACCCCAGGGGTAACCCCCTGGTGCTTGCACGACGTGGACACTGGGGACAGTCCCCCTATCCGACACCGGGCCTACCGCGTACCAGATCGGGTGCGGGCCTGCATCCAAGCGGAAGTGTCCAAGATGCTCACGCTCGGGGTCATCGAGCCCTCGGACAGCCCCTGGGCCAGCCCGGTCGTGCTGGTCCCCAAAGCCGCTGCCCCCGGCACCACTCCTGAACTCCGATTCTGCGTCGACTATCGGGGCTTGAACGCTGTCACCAGGACCGACGCTCATCCCATCCCCCCGAGCGGATGAATTGATCGACCGCATGGGGGCTGCCCGCTACCTCAGCGTCTTCGACCTGACAGCGGGCTACTGGCAGATCGGTCTCACACCCCGAGCCCAAGAACGGTCCGCCTTTTCTACCCCGATGGCCACTACCACTTCAAGGTCATGCCCTTCGGCATGAAGAATGCCCCAGCTACTTTTCAGCGACTAGTGAACCAGGTCTTGGCGGGGCTCGAAGAGTTCAGCGCCGCCTACCTGGACGATATCGCTGTGTACAGCCGCCACTGGTCCGACCACCTCCACCACCTCCGAGAGGTCCTGCAAGCCCTCCAGCGGGCCGGCCTCACAATCAAGGCCGGCAAGTGCCAAATTGGTCAGGGGTCCGTGACCTACCTCGGACACCAGGTGGGAAGCGGTCTGGTGGCCCCTCTGCAACTCAAAATTGCTGCCATCCAGTCCTGGCAACCCCCAGTCACGCAGACCGAGGTCCGAGCCTTCTTGGGACTCACCGGCTACTACCGGCGGTTCGTGAAGGACTATGGCAGCATTGTGGGGCCCCCCACGGGTCTCACGTCCAAAAACCACCCAAAGAAGATTAACTGGACCCCGACTGTCAAACGGCCTTCGAGAAGCTGAAAACCACCCTGTGCACCGCCCCGGTGCTCCAGGCCCCCGATTACAGTCGGGAGTTCATTGTGCAAACGGACGCCTCCGACCACGGCATCGGGGCGGTTCTCTCCCAGCTGAACCCCGAGGGTCTTGACCAGCCGGTGGCCTTCATCAGCAGACGCCTCCTGGCCCGAGAGCAGCGCTGGAGCACAATCGAGAGGGAGGCCTTCGCAGTAGTGTGGGCCCTCAAAAAGCTCCGGCCCTATCTCTTCGGTACCCACTTCCGGGTGGGTGCAAACCGATCATCGACCCCTGCAGTGGCTAATGCAGATGCGGGGGGAAAACCCAAAACTATTGCGCTGGTCCATCTCCCTGCAGGGGATGGACTTCACTGTGGAACATCGACCGGGCCAAGACCACGCCAACGCAGATGGCCTGTCACGCTTTTTCCGCCTCGACGAGGAGAGTCCCCAAGAGGATGGGTGACTCTCCCCGCCTTCAGCTGGGGGGGACGCATGTTGGACAGGCCACATGAGGGGCTTGCTCCCCCCCGCATGACAAGGCCCGAGCCCCGGACTCCCAGGTGTTACCCAGAAAGGCAACCCACACCCCGTCTCCCAACGGAACTCCTGCCCCCGGACCTCCATGTATCATGGGGCCGAACCACTACCGGCTCCCCCGGCCGGATCAGCCGCCATCTTGGACACTGCGCCACCCTAACCCTGGGCCTGGCCCGGCCCCGACATCCCGGCACCACCATCCACCCAGGAGGTGAACGGACCACTTGGCAGGTCAATGGGAGAAAGAAGTGTCGATGGCTCTCCCCCGCCAGGTGCCGATCGCCCTCCAGCTCCCCCAGGCGCTGGCTCCACCCCCTGCTGGGTGTCTGGACTCCCTCATCCCGGACCCCCCGACCTCCAAGTGCGAGGGTCCGGACATAAAAGGGCGCCAGACCTATAACTAGGGCGGCTCCAGAGCAGGAAGGCAGTTGTATCCTGGAGTCGAGAGACACCGAGAAGAACTCAGCCTTGACGGACTACCGGCGCTGCCGTAGCCCTACCTTGTGAACTATCGTCCTGCCTGCTGGCGCTGCCGCGGCCTTCTGCATCCTCCTTCCTCGTCAGGACCTGCTGGCGCTGCCGCGGACCGTTGCAACAACACCTTCATCGGGACCTGCTGGCGCTGCCGCGGACCGCGTAACGACCACCTTCACCGGGACCTGCTGGCGCTGCCGCGGACCGTGTAACGACCACCTTCACCGGGACCTGCTGGCGCTGCCGCGGCCCGTCCAAGCTAGAACATCGAGCTCGAGGATTGTGAGCTATCCACCATTCCATCTCAGCTACCAGATTGGTAATCAGACTGTCCCGCTACCCCCTTTCCCCAACCAAGAGACTAGAATCGAGGGGACCCCTGAGTCCAGACCTCCTTGTACCATTCCATCGTACCTTAAGAAATCGCTTATAAAGAACGTTAAATCCTATCCTTGTGTGGTGTATATCTGTGGGGGGGAAGTTACTCATCTGTACGATCGCTGGAGACGGCTCTTCCCGGAGACCTCTCCCCTTGTCCTCGGCCAACCCTCCCGGTCCGTCTAACAATAATATATATATATATCTATATATATATTCACTTAAAAAACCATAGGTTTCACACACGTTATAGTTAGGAATTAGCATTTAAAAAACCTTGCAAATTCACTTAAAAAACCATAGGTTTCACACATGTTATAGTTAGCTGGACATTTCCCTCGTAAAAAACCAATGAAATTCCCCTGTTATAGTTAGTGCAGGCAACTATAACTCACGCGACCGCAATCCTATGCTGATGACGTCAGATATTACATCACTGTATTTAGACACCTATTTACCCATGTCTTCTTCCATTAATCTTTAGCTATACATATATTACAAATATTTATTTTTCAGAAAGACACATATGTAATCAGTGATGTAATATCTGACGTCATCAGCATATCGCTGCCATCCAAATGCTCCTGGAGATAGAGGCGGGCCACGGACTTCCCGATACCTCGAGCACACACCAATTCTGCCGCTGCAGCTGCCAGTAAGGTCCGCGGCCAACTTGCGCAGCGGGGGCCTCCAAATCACGTTGCTGGAAACCGTGAAAATATCCAAACACCTCCTCCCTAGGAGAGAGTGGAGGCCACATGGGGGACAGTCAGGAAACACTTTATTCGGGTGAATTCGGCATAATGCATTTTGGCCACCACTGGCCTTCATCGGATGCCTTTTATGTTCAGGTGGCTTTGAAACACCAAATATGCAAGTCCTGCCGCTTTCCCATTGGTGAGGATCCCTTTCCCTCATACTTGCTCACCAACACCGCAATTTGTGGAAACTGCAGATCCCAGGATGCACCAGGTAGGTGCTGCAAAGGGGGATATCCTGTCCAAAGTGGAATGGCAGTGAATATATATATATATATATATATATATATATATATATATATATATATATATATATATATATATATATATTCACTGAAAAAACCATAGGTATCAGGCACGTTATAGTTAGGAATTTGCATTAAAAAACCTTCGAAATTCACTGAAAAAAACATAGATTTCAGGGGCGGTATAGTTAGCTGGACATTTCACTCGTACAAAACCATTGATGACATCTCAAATGACATCACTGATGATATCACTGATGACATCATCCAGTGAATGTGTGTTTTTCTGAAAATTAAATATGTTTTTTATACGTATATCTCAAGGTCGATGGAAGAATAAATGGGTATATAAGTGTCTAAATGGATTAATTGTTTTTGTAAAATTGATTGTATAACAGACTGATTAACTGTATCTTAGTGAATACATGGGTTAGCGAGTAATGTTTAAATATGTAAATATCTGTATCAGTCTCTCACCTTGTGTATAAGTGACTGCATGGGTTGGTGAGTAGCTTCATGAGTGTCTATATGGGTTATTACTTGGTTTTTCGAGTATCAGTATGAGTGTCTGAGTATCTGTATGGTTCAGTGGGCGGTATTACTTAGTGTATAGATGCATGAATGAGTGTGTCACTGTTTGTATGTGTTAAAGACAGTATGTGTGCAGGACTGTATGGGTGGATGAGTGTGTGAATGGGTGTGTTAGTGAGTGAATGACTGTCTTAATAGTGTCTTTATAAGTAGCTACATATATTATAAACTAGTATATGTGAGTATTGGTGTAGATAAGTGAGTATATGTGAGAGTGAGAGATTGGAAGAGTTCCTATATGAATAAGTATGTGTAAGTTTCTGTAGAAGTAAGTGTGGTGGTGTGTGTATAACTGTATATGCAAGTAAATGGATATTTGATACTTTATTAGCATGAGTGACTATGTGTGTGAGCAACTCTATGGATGAGTGGTGGTGTGTAACAGGATGTATAGGTGTATGAGTACATATGATGAGTGAGTACACTAGCGCCACAGAGCTGCGTTGCAGAGAGGTGTAAAAATGGGCGTGGCCTCATAACAACTCCCTGCAACTCAGCTCCCAGGCACATACTGGAGGTTCCTGGTGGGCTAGTTGGCCCCCAGGGACCCCCAGTATTCAAGGGGAATTAGTTACCCATCTCCAAACATGCCAGGGGGCGAGTTTGCAGAGTGGTGCAGGGAGGGGGCGGGGCCTCCGTGCGATGCCGGTCTTTTAAAAAAAAAAAGAAAATTAAGAAGGGGGCTGTGTGGCCCCCTTCTTTTCCTAATTAATTGGCCCTGGGGACCCCATCCCCCAGGGCCTGCCCCCTAATTTTTTCTTTTTTTACAAAACTTTGGAAGGTGGGTGCGTGGCCACCCTCCCTAGGCCATAATCGGCCCCGAGGCCCCATTCTCGGGGCATGGCCATTTATTTTTTATGATAGATTTGGAGGGGGCTGCTCCGGCCACTTATTGCCCCGGGGACCCCATCCCTGGGGCCGGCCTTTCCTTTATTTTAATTTTTTATATTTGGGGAGGGGGCCACGTGGCCCCCCTCCCTGGCCACTAATAGCCCCGGGGAACCAATCCCCCGGGGCTGGCCCTCTCCGTTGGGGACCGTGGGGGGTCCCCAATCCCCCCACGGTCCCGCCGGCTCCCCGTGTCCTTCGGGAGCCGGCATTGCTTTTCCACATGGGGAGCTGCTAAGATGCAGCTCCCCGTGTGGAAAAGCAATCGTCTTTGGTTTTTGGAAGAGAGAGCAGGTTTCCTCCTCTCTCTTCCAAAAACCAAAGCATTTTGCTATGGTAGGGCGGGAGCCGGCCCTGGGGGGTGGCGGTCCCCAGGGCCATCACAGGGCTGCAGGAGGGGGGCCGCACGGCCCCCCTCCCACCTTTTTCAAAGCCCCGGGGGGTGGTGGTGGTGGCTTGGGGGTCCATCACAGACCCCCAAATTTCAATACTTAGTGCCCCGGGGAGGTGGCGGTTCCTGGGGCATGTGTGGGGGCTCATTCCCCCACATAGGTTTATTTTTTTTAAAAGCCCCGAGGGTGGCGGTACCCGGGGCTTGGGGGGGCTTGGATGCCCACCCCCACGTTAAAAATCAAAACCTTTGAGCCGCCCCACCCAATAAATTCAAAAGCTCTGAGGGTGGCGGCCCCCGGGGCTGGGGGGGCTGTGAGCCCCCCCACATAATTCCAAAAAGCCCCGGGGCTGGTGGTCCCCTTCGGCCCCCATCACAATTAAAACATTTCCCCTGGGATTTGGCCCACCCAGGGCTAAATAGCAATGAAGCGCGGGAGCCCCCGCTTCATTTTTTTTTCTAGGCAGGATCCATGCACCCTGCGCGGATTATGCCGATTTTTTAAAAACAAAAAATAATTTTTGGGGCCCTGGGGGTCCTTCTGGGACCCCCTAAGCAGACCTAGGGGGTCAGTGTGTTTCTACCCTGCCCCCTTTTTGCATTTTTCGCATTTCTTTTTCTGTTTTCTTGTGCCTCGGTTCTACCGAGGCACAAGATGGCTGCCAACACTTCCTGGTTTGGAGTGTTGATAGCCAATTAGCATAAAGCTCATGATTGGGAGGGTTTGCGGATCCTGCGCGGCCATAGATATATCTCTGTTTTTACTTTTGATTTTCTCAGCAACTACTGAACAGTTTTACACCATTTAACAAAAAGGGTTCTTTCTGAACCAAGAACTACCTCTTTGCCAAATTTGGTGTAATTCCGTTCAGCAGTTTGGGCTGGAGCCCCTGCTAAAGTTTCCTAAGGGAAATTGCATAGGGAAAACACGTTTTGGGACCCCCCTTTTTTCTCGGCCCCCGCTTGACGAATCACCCCGTAACTTTCAAAATTTCGCGAAGATTCGTCAACCGGCACCAAAGTTATTGGAAATAGAAGGTTGTGAATTTCCTATGGAAAATAGGTCCTAACTATAACTATCTACTGTCGACCGCCAAGGTGTATTTAAGAATGAGTGGGTGTATAAGTGTCTGAATAAATGATTTGTGGGTGCATGACTGACTGTATAAGTGAGTGGTTGTATGTGTCTTAGTGAATGCATGGGTGAATGGCTAATCTGTGTGGATGTTTGTATCAGTCTGTCAGTTGGTGTGTAAGTGGCTACATGGGTTGGTGAGTATCTACATGAGTGTCTAAATGGGTTAATAATTGGTTACCTGTATGGGTGCCTGTGTGTCTGTATGGGTGGGTGAGAGTCTTTGTGACTCCCTGTATGGATGTATGATTGAACGAATCCCTGGGTGTATAGGTTGATGAGTGCATCTGTGAGGGATGGGATGGTTGAGTGAGTGTGTGTATGGCTGTGTCGGTGAGTGGATGGATGTCTTAGTGGTACATGTGTGAGTAACTATATATGTGAAAGGCAGTATATGTGAGTGTTGGAGTATATAAATGATTATATGTGAGAGTGAGTGATTGTGAGAGTGGCTGTATGGATAAGTGTGTGCTTGTGTCAGTGATTGTATAAGGGAGTAAGTATGTGTTAGCATCTGTATAAACAAGTGAGGTGTGTGTGTATAACTGTGTAGGTGAGTTTTTGGGGGTGTGATTGATTCTATGCATGAGTGACTAGCTGTGTGAGTAACTCTATGGGTAAGTGGCAGAGTGTGAGTGTCTGTATGGGTGTATGAGTGCATATGATAGTGGCTGTATTGATGAGTGACTGCATGCATGAGTGACTGTATGGGTGAGTGAGTGGATGTATGTGTGGACCTAGGAATCAGTGAGTGGGTATGTAGTAATTGGTATTGTGTGTCTATGGTTTCGAGAATGGAAGTCTGTAATTTAGTGTGGGTGTATCAAAGGTTATTTTAGGGTGTGAGGAGGTGCATCAGATTATCAGGTAGATGATGTCATCAGTGATGTCATCGGTGATGTCATTTGAGATGTCATGAGTGATGTCAGCAGTGATGTCACTGGATTTGTCATGAGTGATGTAATATGTGATGTTATCAGCAGTGCATTGTGGGGGCCCGAGTTATAGTTAGCTCAGCTAACTATAACAGCTGAATTTCTCTGGTTTTGTATGAGTGAAATGTCCAACTAACTATAACGTCCCAGAAACCTGTGGTTTTTTCAGTGACTTTCAAAGGTTTTTTAAATGCTAATTTCTAACTATAACGTCCCTGAAACCTATGTTTTTTTCAGTGAATTTCAAAGGTTTTTTAAATGCTAATTTCTATCTATAACTTCCCTGAAACCTATGTTTTTTCAGTGAATTTCAAAGGTTTTTAAATGCTAATTACTAACTATAAAGTCCCTGACACCCAAATGTTCCTTTCCACACACTAAATCAAACTACCATCATCACTAATCCATCTTTCAATATACACATATTACTATACAGAATCTATTTTAAACAACATTTAAGTACAATAAAACAAACTATAATACACATTTCTACATTTAATCATATATTTCAAACATCACAGTTCTTGAATAATGTTTAAAGCTAATACATAATACACCTCACAAATGTATAACTCACCTTCCAAATTGGTTTGTAGAATATGAAATATCAGAAACTCATAAAAGATTTTCTTATGCATCTTATGCACACAATCAATGTAATGCACCACTCTCAACAAGGTAAAACCAGTAATGGCAAACTTTCCCTCTCTATCTCCACACAAATAAATGTAAGTAACAAATCACATTGCTTCCTACATAATTTCAAATTGTAAAACACATTTCTATTGGTTAGACATATTAACCCTGCCCAACTGACTTGTAAAAGTGCCCAAACTGGTTCTGGAATTTTCTGGAGTCGCAACTCCACCGTTCACCAACGCAATGGAACCGCAAATCCATACGGGAGTTCAAAAATATATTACAAATAATAATACCACTATTTTTTAAGAGCACACCACTTCTAAAGATAGTACTGACTTGGGAAGATTTACTTTAATAACATATACCTGATATATAAAATACAATTCTATATTTTAAATAGTACGGGATGGGGGCTGCATGGCCCCCCCTTCCCAGGGCCACATTTGGCCCCGGGGACCCCATCTGACGTTGGGCACAGCAAAGGGGGGAGCCCCAATGCTCCCACGGTCCCAGCCGGCTCCCCGCCTCCAGCAGGAGCCGGCATTACTTTTGGACAAGCAGAGCTGCTGACATGCAGCTCCCCTTGCCCAAAAGCAATTCTGCCATAGCAAATGACAATGTCCCAAGGGTGGGTACCCTGGGACATTGCAGGAGCCAGCCCTGGGGGTTGGCTGTCCCCAGGGCCTTGGAGAACTCAAAGAGGTGGGCCCTATGGCCCCCTTCCAACATGTGAATGGCCCCGGGAGGTGGTGGTCCCCGGTGCTTGGGGAGCCTGCTTGGCTAACCACCCCTAATTACTTAAAGTGGCAGTCCCTGGGGCTTGAGGGGACAGCTAGGCCCCCAACCCCAAATTAACTAAAGCCCCAGGGAGATGGTGGACCCCGGGGCTGCGTGGGGGCTGCATGCCCCCGCACATAATAAATAAAGCCCCGGGGAGGTTGTAGGGAGGTTGTGGTCCCCCATGGGCCCCCACATATAATCTCCACATAGCCCCCGGGACCTGGCTCAAACGGGGGCTCAAAGAAATGAAGCTCGTGAGCCCGCACTTCGTTTTATTTTTATTTTTGGGGAAGATTCGAGCACCCAGCGTCAATTTGTTCAAAAACATTTTAAAAAAGCTTTTTGGGGCTCTGGTGATCCTTGTAGTACCCCCTGAGCAGGCCTAGGGGGTTACAGTGTTTCTATAGTGCTCCCTTATTTTAGTTTTTTATCCTTTTTTAACACATTTCTTGTGACTCGGTTTTACTGAGTCTCAAGTTGGCTGCCAACCCTTTGTGGTTTGGAGTGTTGGCAGCCAATCAAAATGAAGCTTGTGCTCGGGAGGGTGAGCAAATCCTCTTTAGCCCTCAGATATCTATATTATTATTTTTTGAATTTCTCAGCAACCACTGAACAGATTTACACCATTTAGAAGAGGCACACTTTCTGAACCAAGAGCTACCTTTTTGCCAAATTTGGTGTAATTCCGTTCAGCAGTTCGGGCTGTAGCCATGTCTAAAGTTCCTATGGGAATTAACATGGGTAAAAAGTGTTTTAGGGCCCCCCTTTTTTCTCTGCCCCCATTTGATGAATCACCCTGAAACTTTCAAGACAGGAGCTGACCTGAGTGAGCCATCAGTTTTGAAAATTTTGCCAAGATTCGTCAAACGGCACCAAGGATATTAGCAGAAGAAAAACTTC
Source organism: Triturus cristatus (assembly GCF_964204655.1). NCBI lineage: Eukaryota > Metazoa > Chordata > Amphibia > Caudata > Salamandridae > Triturus > Triturus cristatus. Next base: position 510,280,766 of record NC_140580.1, on the reverse strand, counting down.
TTTTTGAATAAAAACAAGGTCCTAACTATAACTACCTACTGGCGACCACCAGTAGGTAGTATAGCTATATTTATCTCTCTCTCTCTCTCTCTCTATATATATATATATATATATATATATATATATATCTATATATATATTCACTTAAAAAACCATAGGTTTCACACATGTTATAGTTAGCTGGACATTTCACTCGTAAAAAACCATTGAAATTCCCCCGTTATAGTTAGTTCAGATAACTATAACTCGTGCGCCCGCAATCCACTGCTTATGACGTCACATATTACATCGCTCATGACATGGCCAGTGACATCACTCATAACATCACTGATGACATCATCCTTGTGATAGAGTGGCGGTCGCGCGAGTTATAGTTATCTGAACTAACTATAATGGGGGAATTTCAATGGTTTTTTACGAGTGAAATGTCCAGCTAACTATAACATGTGTGAAACCTATGGTTTTTTAAGTGAATTTGCAAGGTTTTTTAAATGCTAATTCCTAACTATAACGTGTGTGAAACCTATGGTTTTTTAAGTGAATTTGTAAGGTTTTTTAAATGCTAATTTATGTATGTATTATTATATTTTTTATATATTTATTTTACAATAAACTACCTATGTATATAGTTATAGATTGACTGTATCCTGTAATATGGAATGGCTCAGCTCTTTTTTTGTGAATTTGGATAAAGTTGAACAGCATGGTTAATATCTTCCATAAACTTATAAACAGTTTTTTTTTATTTTTTAGGGTTTTTCACGTGCGCGAGCGTAATTCTGATTGGTGGTTACATGTCAGTCAACATTCGAATCAGTCGCAATCAGGAAGTGTCGGCCGCCATTTTGTGTGTGACTGTGAAAAAGAAAGGTGGAGAATGTGAAAAGGGGGCAGGGTAGAGAGTTCCCACCCCCTAGCCTTTGTCAGGGGGTCCCTGAAGGACCCCGAAGGGTAAAAAAAACATTTGATTTTTTTTCAAAAATTCCCGGGGTGCGCACACCGTGAAAAAACCTTAAAAAAAACAAACATTTTAAACGAGCCATTCCATATTACAGGATACATATAGATATAGATATAGATATAGACATAGATATATATATATATATAATTAACAGAAAAAAACATAGGTTTCAGGGGTGTTATAGTTAGGTGGACATTTCACTCGTACAAAACCATAGAAATGACTCCGTTATAGTTAGTTTTGCTAACTATAACTCGCGTGCCCGCAATGTACTGCTGATGATGTCACATATTACATCATTCAGGATATGGTCAGTGACATGTAAATGTAAATGTAAATCTCAAATGACATCACTGATGACATCACTGATGACATCATCCAGTGAATGTGGTTTAGTTTGAAATTTAAATATGTATTATATATATACCAATCTGTATTGAAGATTGAGTGGATATATAACTGTCTGGATGGAGGATTTAGTAGCTGTCTGACTGTCTGTTTAAGTGAGTAATTAAAAGTGTCTCACTTAATACATGGATTAGTAACTAAACTATGTGAATGTGTGCATCACTGTCTCTGTTGTTGTATAACATGCTGCATCAGTTGGTCACTAACTACATGAGTGTGTATATTAGTTATTGATTAGTTGGGTGAGTATTTGTATGGGACACTGAGTTTGTGTGTGGTTGGATGGGGTGTGTGTAACTCTATGCATAGATGTGTAAATGGTTGATTGACTAGGTGTATAGGTTTAAGAGTGCATGTGGAAGCAGTTGTTTGGGTGACTGAGTGTATTTATTTGTGTGTTGGTGAGCGAATATATGTTTTAGTTGTACATCTTCAACACAGTAAAAAATAAAAGGCATTGTATGTGAGAGTTGGTGTATATAAATAAGTATATATAAGAGTCAGTGATTGTGAGAGTAACTATATGAATAAGAGTATAATTGTAATGGTGATTTTTTAACATATTAACTATGAGTTACTATGTGTTTGAATAAATTAGGTGTTGTGTCTATAATTCTGTAAGTGAGTAAATTTAAGTGTGATTAATTGTTTTCATGAGTGAGCAGGATGACTGCATAACAGACTAAGATGACTGCCGATTTGTCAATATCTATATATGTGTATAAGCGCATTTGATAGTGTTTTATTAATTAGAGACTGCATGTATAAGTGATTCTGTTGTTGAATGGGTAGTTGTGTGTATAGACTTAGGAATCAGTGAGTGGGTACATAGTAACTGCTATTGGTGTGTCAATGGTTTCAAATATGGTACTCTGTATTTTACAGTGAGTGATGAAAGATTATACTAGTGTATGATGAGGTGTATCAGATTGTCACGTGGATGATGTCATCAGTGATGTCATCAGTGATGTCATTTGAGATGTCATCTGTGATTTCATCAGTGATGTCACTGACCGTGTCATGAATGATGTAATATGTGACATCATCAGCAGTGCATTGCGGGCGCACGAGTTATAGTTAGCAGAACTAACTATAACAGAGGAATTTCTATGGTTTTGTACAAGTGAAATGTCCACCTAACTATAACACCCCTGAAACCTATGGTTTTTTCTGTGAATTTCAAAGGTTTTTTAAATGCTAATTTGTAACTATAACGTCTCTGAAACCTATGGTTTTTTCAGTGAATTTCAAAGCTTTTTTAAATGCTAAATTCTAACTATAACGTCTCTGAAATCTATGGTTTTTTCATTGAATTTCAAAGGTTTTTAAATGCTAATTTTTAAGTGTAATAGTAGTTATACCTATTTTTTGTACTGATTTTCTACAGTTTTTTAACTGTTTATTTATAAATATTTTATTCATTAAATAACATTATATATTCTTCTGAAAATTGCAAAAAAAAATAAAGAAACATTAAAACTGAAATATTGTTACTTTTTTTGTTTTATTTTTTAATATTAATATATTTATATATATATTTTTTTTAATTTTTGTTGGGGGTCGCGCACCCAAAGCGTACACATCATGGTGGGTGCGCGGATTCTAGTCGCAATTTTAATAAAGTTGTGAAGGATCCACGTGCGGTGTGCGACGGCTGCATGTTTTTCAGTTACATCATATACATTTAATATTATGTGATGTGCGCGATTGGTATGCGACCAGTCCGCGACTCCTGCTCCCGCGCATTCGTGACACATGTGCATTACGGTACACGACGCTTGCGCAGTGGCGGGTCCCGCATGACGTGATATACGTGCTGGGGCGCGCTGGGTGCGCGACTCCCGCAAACTTTTTTTATGTTCTAAAATGATATGTATGTGTGTTTAATACACATATTAAGGCACGAGACTATCTAAGATATTCATAAAAATAATATATTTGTACTTATAATAAACGTATATTATTTTTAAATATATTTTCGCAAAATCGCGTCGGGTGCGTGCTTCATGAGCGCAGAGTGTGCGGATCCCATGTGACCTAAAAAAAAAAGATTTCATTGGTTCATAACATTTCCCACTGTAACTATTGAAGGACCCCACCCATTTTAATCATTCTTGTTGGAGCATCTTTAGAGAGACATCTCTTTTCCTACAAGAACCCTTTTTGCTTATTTTTTTGGTGTTTTTCTAAAGATATAAAAAAAATGTAATCTGGATAGCAGCAGCAGCAGGAGGAAGTATCTTCTGAAGAAGAATTCTTGCAGGAGGCACCATGTCCACAGAGGCTGGAATCTGTCGTGGGGAAATTCTTCACAGTTCCACCTGGAGAGAAGAAAGTAAATGCGAGAAATGTGCCATGCAAAATTTGTGACCGAGTCCTGTCAAGAGGCAGTGAAAAAAAATACTCTTGTGGCACTGCTTCTATGTACAAGCATCTCCGGACCACACATCCTCTCAATCTTGCTCGGGAGGAAATGAGGCGAGCTGCTTTGAACCCCTCACCTGCTGTGGCAAGTACATCTGGAGTGTCCTCAGGAACACCTGCAATGGACATTAGGCCAGAATTAGCCTTTCTCGAGCAACAATGCGTAAAATGTAAGAAACGTATATGCTTCGGTGAGCAGTCGGTGGATGCAGTTTGTGCTGTGCAACGCAACCATCATTGTTAATTTTTTGTTTTTTTTTGTTTTTGCGATGATAAGTAATTCCAAATGTTTTCTGTTTTATTCGTTCTTTTTTTGTTAATTTTTTGAAAAACCCCCCCAAAATACAAAATTGTTAACAAAAAAAAAAATACAAAAGTAAAAAGAAGAAAAAAAAGTTCTTATCAGAACTAACTTATCTGGTTAAAGAAAGAACTATAATTGCAAGGTAATGTGTGAAAGTTTGGTTGAATATATGTACACAGCATGACTGACTGAATGAATGCATTAGTAGTGTATGGTGAATTTATAGGTGAAGATTTATGAGGAAGTACTGCAGCGTGACACTGCAAGCTCTTTAGCTGCAGTGCACTGTGGCATTTCCGAAGCACAGGGATGTGACATATGTACGTGAATATGTTGCAACTCTGTGCTTCCCTCTGCACTGCTGCACAAACTGCAGCCATGCGGTGACACAGGCACCCTTGCACCATGGTGCAAGGATGTCTGTGTCGTGTGGAGATTGTTTTTGTGCAGGAAGGGACACCTTCCTGCACAAAAACAATCAGTAAAGGCATTTTCCTCTTTCAATGTATGCTGTGGAATGCAGCATGCATTGAAAGAGGAAAAAATGAGGAGAAATTAAAACAATTCTCCTCGTTGCGCCTTGCTACACCAACTCTAAGATGGCGCAGCATTCACACACATCTCCAGATTTATGATTTCTCATAAATCTGGAGATGTGTCTTGTTCTAAGGGTGTTGCGTGGGAACACCCACAGCAACACCTATGGGACGCACCTTCAACGCAAAGTTCTGTGTATGAAGGGATCGTATTTACAAGGAGAGGAAAAACCATCCAGGGTGGCTTTTCCTCTCCTTGTAAATATGAAGGAGTGCCTGGCGCCATCACTACATTACAAAAAGTGACATACTGGTGGCGCAGGGTGCTTGTAAATCTGCCCCATATGTGCTTAGGTATTGGCAGACTGATACAATAAGAACATAGTGCTGGATGGGTGATTGAAGAATTGCATGAGACTGACAGGAGGTATCCTACGCTGCATGGGTACTACTTCAGTATTTAATGGAGTGGACCAATAGTATGTATCTGCTGAGAGATTTGTAGGGATTATGCACAGAATATTTTATGTGTACTTGTGTTGGTGCCTAGGTCATTTTATAAGAATACCACTAGTAACTGGAATGATGACAGTGCTGCAAACAGAGTGAAAACTTAATTTTTAAGTGCTTACGTATTGGTGGAGTGATAGGATAAGTAGATAGTGGTAGAGAAGTGATTAAAGAAGTGCATGGGACAGACTGGACGATTCCTACACTGCATGAGTACTAACTGGGTAATTAGAAGAGTGTATCAATAGTATGTAGCTAGTTAGAGGTCTGCTTGGATAGTGCACAAAATATTATAGATGTACTTGTGTTAGTAGCTAGGCCATTCCATAAGTTCATGACTAGTAACTAGAATAATTACAGTATTACAAACAGAGTGTAAAGTGAATTTATAAGTGCTTAGGTATTGGTGGAGTAATAGGATAAGTAGATAGTGCCGGATGGGTGATTGGAGAAATGCATGGGACAGACAGGAGGATTCCTACACTGCATAGGTACTAACTGGGTACTTAGAAGAGCGTATCAATAGTTTGTAGCTGGTTAGAGGCGTGTATACATAGTGTACAAAATATTGTACCTGCACTTGTGTTTTTGACTATGTCATTCCTTAAGTATACGACTAATAACTGGAGTAATTTCAGTGTTGCAAAGAAAGTGTGTGCTGAATTTATAAGTGCTTAGATATTGGTGGAGTGATAGGATATGTAGATAGTGCTGGATGGGTGAATGGAGAAGTGCATGGGACAGACAGATGGATTCCTAGACTGCATAGGTACTAACTAACTGAGTATTTAAAAGACTGTATCAAAGCTATGTAGCTGATTAGAGGTCTGCATGCATAGTGCACAGAATATTGTAGCTGTACTAGTATTGGTGTGATTATGGTTTCGAGAATGGTAGTCTGTATTTTAGGGTGTGAGGAGGTGCATCAGATGATCACGTAGATGATGTCATCAGTGATGTCATTTGAGATGTCATCAGTGATGTCATCAGTGATGTCACTGACCATGTCATGAGTGATGTAACATGTGACATCATCAGCAGTGCATTACTTTAATCCAAAAAGCTGGCGGCCATATTGGCCTGGTCACGATGTGAAAGTTCAGGAATTGATACAATAAAGAAAAGAAAACAAGTGTTAATATGCACACAATGTCATTTCAGCATATCTTGCCCCGTGACCGCCATACCTGTATGTTCGTCAACATGACTTATTCATAATAAACATACTTAGAATTGCAAACATCAACATAAACAATGGACTACACATTACTTTAAAGTGAAAGGCTATCGGCCATATTAATCTGGGCACATTGCGTATTATAATGGTTCTTACACGAAAGAAAAGGAAAAAAAGGGGTGTTAATATACACACACTATCCCTAAATAAAGTTCTAGCGATTATAGTTCCATTCCATTCACAGCTCATTTGAGATGTCATGAGTGACGCCATGAGTGATGTTACTGACCATGTCATGAATGATGTAATGTCCGAGGTCATTAGCAGTACATTGTGGGGGTGTAAGTTATAGTTAGCTCAGGTTACTATAACTGCTGAATTTCACTGGTTGTGTATGAGTGAAATCTGAGTCTAACTATACCATCCCTGTAATCTTCGTTTTTTTCAGCAAATTTCTAGTTTTTTTTAACGTTAAGTAAGATGCATATCACAATGGATGGTGGGGGGTTGGAAGCAGGGCCTGGCATTGTGCTGCCCCCACCCAAGCTTGCTGCTCCTGCCTTCCCTCCTCCTAGCCATCCATTGTCCAAGTCCATGTCGCTGCTCCCTTATTACAGCCCTGTGTGGCCGTTGTTCTGCCGCTGGCCTTCACACCTTCTCTGAACAGTTAGCTTGCTGCCCCATCCACCTTCTCCCTATCCTCTGTTGTCTGAATACATGGACTAGCCTCCTCCCTCCTGCCATGCAGGGTCTGATGTGCTGCCACTGTCCTCCATTTAGCATGATGTACTACTCCACTCCTCCTGCTCTCCAGTGCCCAATACTATGCCCCATCATTGACCTCCTGCTTAGCCTCTGTGCTTAGCTTGCTGCCCCTATTCTCCTTCCCCCTGCCCTCCAATGTCTTTGTGCATGCCCCTGCTCCATCCTTTTTGCCCACCATGTTCCATGGACCTGCCACTCCTATCTACTCTGAGTGTTCTGTTGAGCTGAAACTCCCCTCCCACCTGCCTAGCATTGTCAGATGACTGTAGCCTGTCCCTGCCACCTCCATCCTGCCGGTCCCCATTCCATGCCCCTATCCCTTTCCTCCTGTCCTCCATGGTCCATTTTACTGCCACACCCTTCTGCCCTCCCTGGTCTGTTGTGCTGCAACTGCTCCTCCTGCCTGACCCGCGTGGTCTGTTGTGAGGCCCCTTCCCCTGAACTCTCTTGTCTGTGCCCAGGTTCTGACCCTCCCTTCTATCCTCCATGGTCCTTTGTGCATGCCCCTACACCCTCCTTCTTGCCCATCATAGCCATTGTGCTGCCACTAACCCTCCCGCTTGCCATGCATGGTCTTCTGTGCTGCCACGGCCCCTTCCACATTCCCTGTGTGGTCCGCTAGCTGCCCCTGATCCCCTCCCACCTTCCCTCCATGGTCTGTGTGTATGCCATCATAGTCTCACTGTTGCTCTCCATGGTGTGTCTTGCTTCTAGTGCCCATCCTGCCTGACCTTCATGGTCATCTTGCTGCTCCTGCCCTGCCCCCTTGCCCCCAGCCCTCTGTTTCCATGTGCAGACCCCTATTCCCTCCCTCCTGGCTTGTCTGTTCCATTGTAATTCCCCTGATCCGTCCCTCCTGCCCTTTATGGTCTGTTATGCTGCAGCTTTCTCTCCTGTCTATCCATTATGGTCAGCTAGCTACCATTGCCTCTTTCCCCTCTTTTCTCTGTTGTCCATGTGCATGGTCCTATCCCCTCCCTATTGCTTTCTATGGATTGTTGTGCTGCACTCCCGTCCCACATGACCTGTGTCGTGTATTGTGCTGCTGCAAACCCTGATGCCTTCCCTGTAGGGTCAGTTTGGTGCACCTCTCCATATCCCTCCTGTCCTCTGTTCTCCAAGTCCATGTCCCTACCCCCAATTCCTCCTGCCTTCCATGATCCAATGTACCATACTTGCGATCATTTTGAACTTGGTAAGAGGGAGATTTTGAAACAAAACTGGGGTATTGATTTCCCCTTTGAGTTACATTGAAAAAGAGGAGATTGTAGACAGGAGACAGATTAAATAAAGCCCATTTGAGCTTAAAAACATTGGATGTTTCCTGGCTGAATCGGGTCTGTTGGCATGTATGATTGTACTACCACTGCCTCTTCCTTCTGCCCACAATGGTTTATTATATTGCCACAGCCTCTCTTGCCAGTCCTGTATTGCTGGTTTGTTGCCCCTGCCCCCCTTTCCACTGCCCTCCATAGTCTGTTGTGCCACTGCCCTTCCTGCCTGCCCATTGTGGTCAAATTGTTGCCTCTGCACCCTCCTACCTGCCTTCAATTTTCAGAGTCCTTGCCCCTGGCCTCTGCCTCTCAACAGTATCCTAATGAACAACTAGATTGCTAACAATCTATATTTATTACAAAAGTGTGGAACGCCTGACGTCATCTTGATGTAATCGAAACTGTAATACCTAGAGCATTTCCTTTAGAAATTACATATATGAGAGGGTCTTATTTGCATCACAATTATGGTTAGTGCTCTAAAAAACTAAAATGAGGACATATTTTCTGAGTTTTCAAACAGTGACAAAGCACTTTTAAATTATTTGTTATCTATATGTTTTTTTATCCAGTTGCCCGCTTGATTAAATGTTGCACTTAGGGGAGAGGATGTGGTGTTACTTCCAGAGCTGCAGACTTTGCAACTGGGGAACCAAGTTGAAGTTTCTGCTTCAGCTCGACATTCTGTGATTTTGGTCAAATCACGTAATCTTCCCATGTCTACAACCAAAATGAATGTGTTCTTGTGTGATGTAACCAATTCTCATGTAAAGCACTCCAATACCTGACAAGTCTGCACTATATAAAACTGCAAAAACACAAAAAATAAAAAGTATTTTGCACACTTCTGTCATTGGGCTACATATGAGCTACATCTGGGTGATATTTGTGCTGCATTTGGGCTTTTTTGTCTCTGGTGGCCATCTTGGGAGATTTATTTGTTATGAAGTTTCCTAATTTCCTCATTTACTGCAGTCTCCTCAGTAGGAAATGCTTTCAGTTTTTTACTTTGATTCCATCAAAACGGTATTCAGATATGTCACACATTTGATATCAATTCTGAATGTTAGCACTCTAGTTGCTCATTAGATCACTCTAGTAAAGCTACTGCTCACCACAGAAGTCTGCTGCTGGTATTAAAAGTGCATGTTTCAGTCTGCATGTCAGAATTTTTTAATGAAATAGAAGAGGATTTGAGAAGTCACTCAAAATGTGCCCTAATCTTTCTTTCTTCAGCACTAATCATAATTTCTATGGCAAAATGAACCCCCCCATTGTGTTCCTTTTTGAATTAAATGTTTTAAGTGTTACCAGTTTATTCCAATCAAGATGGCTTCAGGTGTGCCATACTTTTGTCATAAGTAAGACAGTAAGCACTCTAGTTGTTCTTAAGAACACTCTGGGACATTCTGTCATTGGGCTATACTTGGGCTACATCTGGGTGATATTTGTGCTAAATTTGGGCTCTTTTATCTCTGGTGGCCATCTTGGGAGACTTATTTGTTATGAAGTTTCCTAATTTCCTCATTTACTGCAGTCTCCTCAGTAGGAAATGCTTTCAGTTTTTTACTTTGATTCCATCAAATAGGTATTCAGATATGTCACACATTTGCCATAAATTCTGAATGTTAGCACTCTAGTTGCTCATTAGATCACTTTAGTAAAGCTACTGCTCACCACAGAAGTCTGCTGCTGGTATTGAAAGTGCATGTTTCAGTCTGCATGTCAGAATTTTTTAATGAGATAGAAGAGGATTTGAGAAGTCACTCGAAATGTGCCCTAATTTTTCTATCTGCAGAACTAATCATACTTTCTATGGCAAAATGAACCCCCTCGTTTTGTTCCTTTTTAAATTAAATGTTTTAAGAGTTACCACTTTATTCCAATCAAGATGGCTTCAGGTGTGCAATATGTTTGTCATAAGTAGGACTGTTAGCGCTCTAGTTGTTCTTTAGAACACTGTGGGACATTCTGTCATTGGGCTATACTTGGGCTACATCTGGGTGATATTTGTGCTACATTTGGCCTCTTTTGTCTCTGGTGGCCATCTTGGGACACTTATTTGTTATGAAGTTTCCTAATTTCCTCATTTACTACAGTCTCCTCAGTAGGAAATACTTTCAGTTTTTTTACTTTGATTCCATCAAGAAGGCATTCAGATGTGTCAGACATTTGCCATAAATTCAGAATGTTAGCAGTCTAGTTGCTCATTAGATCACTGTAGTAAAGCTTCTGCTCACCAGGGAAGTCTGCTGCTGGCATGGAAAGTGCATGTTTCAGTCTGCATGTCAGAATTTTTTAATGAAATAGAAGAGGATTTGAGAAGTCACTCAAAATGTGCCCTAATTTTTCTTTCTGCAGCACTAATCATACTTTCTGTGGCAAAATGAACCCCCCTCATTGCGTTCCTTTTTAAATTAAATGTTTTAAGAGTTACCACTTTATTCCAATCAAGATGGCTTCAGGTGTGCAACATGTTTGTCATAAGTAGGACTGTTAGCGCTCTAGTTGTTCTTTAGAACACTCTGGGAAGCTGCAGTAGAACACAAAGGAATCAACTGACAGTCTCTGCCCTTGTTGGATGTACATGTTTTACTGAGAATGTCAGACTTCATTCTCACAGGACTGAGAAAGATAATGTGAATTTATAGAAAATATGCTCTCAGTTTAGCTTATAGATCACCTTCCAAACCTCTGTGGGAAAAGCATGAGCAAATAGTTTTCTCTCAAACATGATTCATGATATCCCAGCAGAAGGCTTTTTCACATGGTAAAATCACCTTAGAATACACCACAATTCCTAAAATGAGTATGGTACCATCAACAAATGATTTATAATGTAACTAAAGTCTTAAAACCTTCTATTAACTGCAATGCTTTTTAATGAGGTGCTATCATGTATATTGGTCCCAAGATGGCTGCCAACACTTCTTAGATGAAGTGCTGACAGCCAATCAGATCTCACGATGAGCTGTGTGGTTAGGCTCCGCCCAGATATATATGTGATTTTACTTTTGATGTTCTCAGGAACTACTGAACGAATGTACACCATTTAACCAAAAGGCATGACTCTGAACCAAGGGCTACCTTTTTGCCAAATTTGGTGTAATTCCGTTCAGCAGTTCGGGCTGTAGCTGCAACTAAAGGTTCCTATGGAAAATTGCATGGGGAAAACACGTTTTGGGACTCCCCTTTTTTCTCGGCCCCCGCTTGACGAATCACCATGAAAATGTCAGGATAGGAGCGGACCAGAGCTGGCCAAAGGTTTTGAAAATTTCGTGAAGATTCGTCAATCGGCGCCAAAGTTATTGGGAGTAGAATGTTGCGAATTTCCTATGGAAAATAGGTCCTAACTATAACTACCTACTGGCGTTATGGACATGTTCAGTAAGGAAGTTGATCAAGGACCAATCACGCAATATTTGAATGAAATGAAGGAACGCTTAAGTAAACTAGAAACTACAATCAAAGACTGGAAAGCCCAGAAGTTCCTACGAGATAAAATTGATTATGATAGGGGCCAAATTTATACTTTTGCCAAGAAATTTGACAACATGATAAGACAAAGGATGAATGCAAGTGGTCCAAATATACAAGCGCAACAATCGGATTTGAGCAGTGCACTAAGTTCAGAGCTTGATACTGATTTGGAGGAAGGATCATTTAATGTCAGAATGACATCAGTTCCATCAGTAATCGATGAGTTCGAATTTTTAAGGGAGGAGAGACGTTTCAATCTCAGACCAAGACCCCCAGTAGATTTCAAACCACCAAGAGGCAGAGGAGGAAGAGGCGCAAAGCCGCCAAGCTATGTATCAACAAGCGAGAAATCGAAATCCAAAACCAACAAATGAATGTTGAAAATGATGCAACAATTATTAACCTCACTTCCACTAATCTCACGGATGATGAAAACAGAATCCTGAAACTGGGTCAATCGTTCTGTCCAAGAATGGACATGGACTATACAGCCACAAGAGTAGATCTGTTTAAATTTGCTAGGTCACTAAAATTGAAGAAGATCTTTGCAATAGCCCCCATCAAACCAGCTAATTCTGTCAGTAACCAAGAAGACCTTAATGATGGGGAGTTGGTGGTGAGTGGCATCAACCTGATGGTTGAGATGTGAGAACTGCAAATTGAAGAAACCTTACTCAGCAACGATATGGTCGTGCAAGATCCGCCCAGTACGTCAAGCAAGGCAATTCAGTTGGCCCAGGAAGAGCAACTTGAAATTGGGGGCAGCGAGATAACACATTTTAAACTGCCTTCGAAATTTATGCCAATGACATCAAGGGACTCTGTAGACGTGTTTAGTGATTTGGTTGTGAATGAGGTGAAAGAATTGTATACCCGAATACATTTAAAGAGAAAACCCTCTACTCAGCAAACAAAAGAGTATCACGCATTAGTTGAGAAACTCGCCAATGATAGGGATTGCATTGTCCACAATGCGGACAAAGGTGGGAACGTGGTGCTATGGGGAAAAGACAAATATCTTATTGAGGCCAATAAGCAATTGGGTAATAGAGGTAATTATGCAAAAATCCAGAATGCTGTCATGTATAAAAGTTTTGATGTCTATAATACCCAGTTACTGGAATGGCAAAGACAGGGTCTGATTAGTAGGGATGAGTTGGCTTATCTGAAAATATCCAACCCTACCACACCAGTGTTTTATCTAATCCCAAAAGTACATAAAGATGTAATGAATCCCCCAAGCTGGCCTTTCATTTCGACCATCAACAGTGCCTTTGAACATACATCTAAATTTGTTGATTCTTTTTTAAATATACAAAAGAAAGAAAGAGAAGGAGAGTCCGCAAATAACCGTGGCGGGTATAAAAACCTCCACTGAGGTTTTAAGTTCCCATCACCCACCGGTGGTGGTTCTTCATCATTTGGGAACTAAGGACGAACCCCGGAGTACCAGTCACTATGTTGGTTGTGGTGGTACCCTGGTTGTCCAAGGCAACCGTGCCAAATTGTTACCAGCGGGTGATGATTGCAGTGCGAGAAAGTGATGAAAAAAATGGTGAAGTTAAAAATGACTACCAAGACACTGTGTAATTTTATTCTGGCGCTATCTTGGTGTCAAGATTAAAACCAAATGTTGACAGCTTAAACAAATAACTGTCAGATTACAGGTCTACATGTTTCGGCTGTTGGACAGTGGAGTCCGAGCTCTCGTCAGGACCATGTAAACGCTACTGCAAAACGTGATAGAAAATAATAATAAAAACTGAATCAACGGTTGGTACCCAATACAACCTGGTAGAGTCCTGTGCGTCACATTGGAAACGTTACAGGCATTGTCTGGAGGTTGGTGGTGGTTCTTCCAGCTCTGACATTTGGAGCGGGGTACCGACGGACAGAGCGGTGCCTCATAGTCCTGAGCGGATGCCAGGCGAGGCGAGGTGCGTACCCACTTTGACTCGGAGGCCAACCTCCAGACAATGCCTGTAACGTTTCCAATGTGACGCACAGGACTCTACCAGGTTGTATTGGGTACCAACCGTTGATTCAGTTTTTATTATTATTTTCTATCACGTTTTGCAGTAGCGTTTACATGGTCCTGACGAGAGCTCGGACTCCACTGTCCAACAGCCGAAACATGTAGACCTGTAATCTGACAGTTATTTGTTTAAGCTGTCAACATTTGGTTTTAATCTTGACACCAAGATAGCGCCAGAATAAAATTACACAGTGTCTTGGTAGTCATTTTTAACTTCACCATTTTTTTCATCACTTTCTCGCACTGCAATCATCACCCGCTGGTAACAATTTGGCACGGTTGCCTTGGACAACCAGGGTACCACCACAACCAACATAGTGACTGGTACTCCGGGGTTCGTCCTTAGTTCCCAAATGATGAAGAACCACCACCGGTGGGTGATGGGAACTTAAAACCTCAGTGGAGGTTTTTATACCCGCCACGGTTATTTGCGGACTCTCCTTCTCTTTCTTGCTCTAGCATTATATGCTCTGATCCTACACTCAAGACCCACAGTATTCTTTTGTATATTGATTATTGATTTGGGGATTTATGCTGTGTTGGTCTTTAAACTTATCCCTAGGACCCTCTTACTTAGCTTTTTGTTTTCTACGATTCTTTTTTAAACCCATTAGTTACCAAGCATCCTTCTTTCATCCAAGACACTGGAGATTTTTTACGCAAGATATATGATGTACCATGAGAACCTGACTTAATTTTAATAACAATAGATGTGACGGCCCTATACACCAGCATACGTCACAAAGATGGGTTAAATGCAGTTAGATATTTCCTAGGAGAGAGACCTGCCAAACTTTGGCATCATACACACAGTTGCTATCTATGATCACTACATGGCTAGAAAATAACTTTTTTCTTTTCAATGAAGATCTTTATCATCAAAAGTGTGGCACAGCGATGGGCACCTGCTTCGCCCCCAGTTATGCTAATTTGCATATGTGCTGGTGGGAGGAGCAGGTGGTCCAGTCGCTGTTCCAACAAGAGTGGCAAGATAATGTGATTCAGTGGAGTCGCTATATTGATTATTTATTTGTTATATGGAAGGGAGATGTTATCAGTGCCCAAGAGTTTATAAGTAAATTACAAACTAATCAATTGAACTTGAAGTTCACTAGTGTCATCAGTAGTGTAGAAGTAAACTTTTTAGATCTGACAGTTTACATCCACTAGGGGAGACTACACACTAAACTATTTCGTAAACCTACCGATGGGAATACGTTGCTACATGCAACGAGCTTCCATCCGGCCAATTTGGTGAGAAGCATCCCCTATGGAGAGTGTCTTCGAGCGATGAAAAATTGCAGTACCAAGGAAGATCTAGAGGTAGAAATTAAGTGCCTTAGAAGTAGATTTGCTGCAAGAGGGTATTCAGAAGAATGCATTGCAGCAGCTGTACATAGAGCAACTAAACAGTCAAGAGAGGAAGTTCTCTTTAATCCCAGCAAGAAGCATGTCACTAATAGAGTAGGGAATTCACAGTGCAGAATAATTACTACGTTTAATAACCAACACAATGATTTGCGTCTCATTCTGCAGAAACACTGGCACATCATTTGCAATGATCCAATCCTAAAACAATGTGTTCAAAGGAGGCCTCTTAATACCTTTAGAAGGGCACGTTCTTTGAAACAAGCATTGGTAAGCAATATGCTACCAGCTGACAGAGTACCTAAGATCAACAAAACATGGTTAGCCAGGAAGGATGGGTTCATCAAATGCACAAAATGCAAGGCCTGCACCTTTGGCAAAAATACCAGCAGTTATCTGCAGGCTTCACAAAGAAAGAACAGAAAATAAAAGGACAATTTTCGTGCAAAACAGAGTTTGCTGTCTATGTGCTCCAGTGCCCGTGTGGCCTGAGGTACGTAGGCAGCACAATTCTTCAAGTACATAAGCGGGTGCTACAACATTTGCGGGCAATAAAGAATGCGGACCAATCATATTCGGTTGCCCGCCATTTCTATCAATGCCACAACAAGGATGTGAGCGGATTAACATACTTTGTTATAGATGCTGTACCAGTTAATATCAGAGGGGGTGATCGGCAGACAACCCTATGCAGACTGGAATCGAGTTACATTATGAGACTCAATACCAAAACCCCAATGGGGCTGAATATGGAAGAGGACCTTTATACATACTTATGAATTATCCTTGTGATCCTATATTTTTGAATTATTTTTGTTTGTGTGTTTTTTATTCACTTGCACATTAGATTGTAAAGTGGAGAAGGCAACTCGGAATGTTACAATATCTTATATAATATTGCATATCTATGTGAGTGAGTATTCCCACTAGAGCTGTATAGCTAGATAAATCATAGAGGTTTGCGCACAGGCGTTGTTAATGTGAGGTATAGTTCACAATGAAATTTATAGAAGTAATTATGAATCTGGACAAACTATAAAAAGACCCACTGGGGCGTTACATGTTGTCAATGCAGACATGTTTTGAAAGAAATTAATGATCGGCTTAATTTCGATATTATTAAAATGGCTAACCTCACTAGAGGAACTGGCGGTGATAATAAGGCGATATTAATCATGTGTATGCAAAGCCAATAGGCAATTCTAAATTTAGTCAAATGGGTTTATAATGTCGCCTATGGTCATTTACAGTGCATGCACAATTATCCAACAATGGGTATATGATTTTAAACCACTTTTGATTTATTGATATAAGATCGATGTAATGTAACGATCAAAGAACTACGAGTATGTCTTTGCTTTCCATGGTTGTAGTTTAACATGTGACACGAAACATATGCACAGTTTAAAATGGGGGTAAAACTTTATTGGAATTGTTAGTGAGCAAGCCTGCTGGGCAGGCAAAATGCGCCTGACTCTTTTCAGCTGACATTAAAGTAATTCCTCAAACGACATGGTGTCGGCATTCTGTTTTTGGAAAATTAAGCATATCGTTGGACCGGGCTTCGGAGGTTCGTTAACGCCGACGTGCCTTGCGTTCAGGAGGCGGTGGGTTGCAGAAGCAAACACAGAACCGATATATATATGTATATATATATTCACTGAAATAACCATAGGTTTTACAGATGTTATAGTTAGGAATTCACATTTAAAAAACCTTAGAAATTCACTGAAAAAACCATAGGTTTCAGGGACGTTATAGTTAGGAATTAGCATTTAAAAAACCTTAGAAATTCACTGAAAACAATATAGGTTTCAGGGACGTTATAGTTAGGTATTAGCATTTAAAAAACCTTAGAAAATTCACTGAAAAATCCATAGGTTTCAGAGATGTTATAGTTAGTTGGACATTTGAATCATATAAAACCAGAGAAATTTGCTTGTTATAGTTAGTTGAGCTAACTATAACTCACGCACCCGCAATGCACTGGTGATGACATCTCATATTACATCACTCATTACATGGTCAGTGATGCCACTCATGACATCACTGATTACATCTCAAATGACATCACTGATGACATCACTGATGAGATAAACCAGTGAATTTGTGTTTCTGTAAAGTTTAAATATTTTTCATATATATCCATGCCAAGGTTTATTGAAGAATGAGTGGATGTAGAAGTGCCTGAATGGATTATTTAGTAGATGCATGACTGACTGTATAAGTCACTGATTGAACGTATGTTACTGAATGCATGGGTTACTGACTAAACTGTGTGAATGTCTATATTAGTCTCTCAGTTGGTGTGTAAGCAGGTGCATGGGTTGGTGAGTAGCTACATCAGTGTCTATATGGGTTATTGATTGATTGTATGAGTATGTTTATGGGTGTCTGAGTGTATATGTGGGTTGGTTAGCGGGTGTCTGACTCTGTGCATACATGTCTGAATAGCTGATTCACTGGTTGTATACATTCAAAAGTGCATCTCGGAAGGGCTGTATGGGTAGCTGACTGTGTGTACAGGTGTGTTGATTAGTGAATTGATGTCTCAGTTGTATATATGTGAGTAACTATATATGTTTTTAGACAGTATATGTGAGTGTTGGGGTGTATAATTGACTATACTTGAGAGAGTGATTGCAAGAGTGTCTACATGCATGAATGTGTACTTGTATTAGTGATTGTATAAGAGAGTAAGTATGTGTTAGTATCTATATAAATAAGGAAGGTGGTGTGTGTATAAATAAGTCAGGTGGTGTGTATATATCTGCATAGGTGAGTACATGAGTGTGATTGATTTTTGGCATGACTGAGTAGATGTGTGAGTAACTGTATGGATCAGTAGCACTGTGTAAATGTATATATAGGTGTATGAGTAGATATTATACTGATGTAATGATGAGTGACAGCATGTATGACTGACTCTATGAGTGTATGTCTAGCTTACAATATATAGATAGGAATCAGTGGATGGGTATCTAGTATCTGGTATTGGTGTGTCTATGGTTTCAAAAATGGTAGTCTGTATTTTAGAGTACGTGTATCAAAGGTTATATTAGAGTGTGAGGAGGTGTGTCAGACTATCACGTGGATGATGTCATCAGTGATGTCATCAGTGATGTCATTTGAGATATCATCAGTGATGTCATCAGTGTTGTCACTGACCATGTCATGAGTGATGTAATATTTGACGTCATCACCAGTGCATTGCGGGCGCACGAGTTATAGTTAGCTCAACTAACTATAACGGGCGAATTTCTCTGGTTTTATATGAGTCAAATGTCCAACTAACTATAATGTCTCTGAAACCTATGTTTTTTTCAGTGAATTTTCTAAGGTGTTTTAAATGCTAATTCCTAACTATAACCTCCCTGAAACCTATGGTTTTTTTCAGTGAATTTCTAAGGTTTTTTAAATGCTAATTCCTAACTATAGCGTCCCTGAAACCTATGTTTTTTCAGTGAATTTCTAAGTTTTTTTAAATGCTAATTCCTAACTATGATGTCTGTAAAACCTATGTTTTTTTCCATTAATTTCAAAGGTTTTTTTTAAATATCGAACTACTATTGTGCTTCTTGTCATTAGTACTGTTTTTTCTAACTTTTCAACTACATAAAATAAACTGCAAAACTGCTATGTAATGTAATATATTTCACAAATTACAGTGAGTTTTTAAATAATACAAAATAATTTAACATTCAGAAAACTATTTTTCTCCCTTTTTTTGCTGTCATCAGCTTCTACATTCAGCTTCTATTCATAGTGATGTCAGTGTAGATACATCATAAACAGCAGGGGGAAAAAACCAATCAACTAGATTGTTAAAAAAAAACTAATCCCTAATTCTCGCAAATATAATACAAAATCAACACAAATAACACATCCAATACTATTTTCAATCTTCAAATCTTACCTTTAATTTGTAGTTTCTGTTCACATTTTGCAATACGCCAAATAATGTATCAAAAATTTTGCTTGGAAATAATCCAGTATCTTTACACCTTCCCATTAGGCCGAATGATGTATCTAAAATCTTTGTTTCAGAAATATCAAGTATGAGTTGGGTAATTCATAATGCAATCTCGGTTTCATTTCCAAGTGCGTATCGTTGCAGTGACTCCAACCATTATTACACTTTAAATAAACTGTATAATGTCCACTTGTGGTAGTACTTTCAGCATGGAAAACAATAGCAACTGTTGCAAAAGTTCTTCCAGAAATAGATACTTGACTAGCAACATCAATTTTAATTTTGGTTTCCACTTTTCTTCCATTTGGTGTACAGCGTTGCAGCATTATAATCAAATATTTTCCATATCTTTGTAGGCATAATGTAGATAGCATTGTTGATTTACAACAAGAACAGATCATCTCGTGATCAGCTTCTTTTACTAATTTAGAAAATGGTACAGATTTGCAGTCAGGTATTGTCAAATATAGAAATCGTTCTCTGTCAACTATAGTGCTTGAAGTTAATGAACACTGTTCACATTTATGTTCCCATTTGTAACTGAGTCCAAATAAACTCTCAAGCTGAATTCCTTCATCTTCTAGTACTTCAAGCATAACCATCAGAAATTCTTGTGCATCTTGTTGTATATTAGCATTGAACGTTAAAGATCCAGTACATGTATTCAACAGTTGGCGAATACCAGAAGCAGAATGGATCTTACTTCTATCAGTTCTCAATTCTTGAAATAAAGTGTAAAGTGCCGAACATAATCTTTTTCCTGACTTTCCATAATTTCACCATAAACATCTTCAAGATAAAATATAAGGTTTAGAATAACATTACCATAGCAGTTGACACCAGAAGCATTTTCTAATTGGTATCCGACAACATCATCACTTGTTTATATTTTCTGTTTCTTTACATCTTTTTTCTCATGATTTTGCTTCTGCTTTCCAGCCATAGTTAATTCTTCAACATGCTTGTGTTTCGAACACACAACACGTTTATCATAAATAGGATATTCACCTAAACTTGGAGCATAAAGCCTTCTAAAATGATTATATTCTCTTACACAATTAACATCAGCACTAACCTTGTTCCCATCAAAATCAATTAAATACAAACCAGACAACGTCATAACTCGAGAAAATGCAACATATACCATTCCCTCTTTAAACACAGTTCTTCCTACATTTACCAAAGCATTATCTACACTTAAACCTTGAGATTTATGAATAGTTATTGTATATGCTAAACAGAAGGGAAACTGTTTTCTATGTACATGCAAGTCTTTTACAAGCAAAAAACGTACAGCACAACGCGCAATCTGTTTTACCTCTGTAATCTGATCAAATTTAACTTTCAAGAATTCAATTCCATTTCTATTTTGATATTTCAGTAAATGAACAACTTTCCCCATTGCTCCATTCACTAAACCTTCTTCTACATTCAGATTACGCCTCAAAATTACCCGACAGTTTAAACATACATCTACATTTTTTGTAAGCCAGCAGTTATTGATACAGACTTTTCCAGAGAATCCAATTTAGTCTGTAGTTTTTCTGAACGAAGAATTGTTATTCCTTGATTTTCAATTTTATCAATAGCTTCAATGCGAACTATTTCTTGATTTTCTAGTTTCATAAACTCACTATTAAATGTATAACTATTTCTTGATTTTCTAATTTCATAAGCTCTCTATTAAATGTATAACACTCTTCCACTGTAGGCATCAAGCAAACTACAGACTTTTTTTCTTTCATTTTCTTGTACATTACTTCTGCTGGTGTGTTTTCATTTGTAAACAAGTTCTTTATTAGACGACTTTGAAAAGCTTCTTTACCATGTTTGCTTAGAAAACCAATTCTTACATCTTTTAGAATATTTGCATAATCTTCATCTCTTGCTTGTCGCATATTCTGATTGAGTTCTTTATATTCAAAATTTAACCACAGATTCACATTTCCAATACTTCCCAGAGATTTCTTTGTGTCTTCATGTAGAAGAGTTGTAAACACTGGTTCTCCTTTTACAGGTGTTAGTTGTAGCAGATCTCCAAATACAATTAAATGTTTTCCTCCAAAGAGAACATCGTAATCTGTTTTTAATACCTGTTGCAATCTTAAGTGTACAAAAGCAAGCCTTAAATTTGAGACCATGCTCACCTCATAAATAATCAATAGTTTCATTTTCTTCAGCACTCTTGACACTTCAGGAGAAGCTTCTCCAGACAACTTCTGATATTGTAATTTATTATCATGCTCAATTGGTAACATCAGTAATCTATGCAAAGTAACTCCTTTAACATTGTGTGCAGCGAATCCAGTTGGAGCTGTTACCACAGAACATAAATGTGAACCAGTAGTTTTTTGAAGATAACTGGTCAAAACTTTAATTAAAAAACTTTTACCTGTCCTAGCTTGACCACTGATGTACATCAGAAGAGGTTTAAAAGATGAACACACACATTCTTTTTTTCATGCAACAAACCATGTTCTATCTGTTCTCTCACTTGTACATATATTTATTTCTGTTTAACATTTAGGGGCCGATTCCGATCCTGGAAAAACCGGGTACGAATCGTCGGACGGAGCGTTTTCTCCGTCCGACTCGTACCCGGGAAAAATACCTTACAAACATGCAAGTACGATTCGTACGGAAACACCATTTCCGTACGAATCGTAAAAAACACCGACCGGCATAAAAATACCCACAATTCGGATCCGGGACACTGCGGACGCGACATTCGCACGGAGTCAGGCAGCGTTTTACGGATCAGCAAGTACGATTCGTACCCACAGCATGGCAATATTTTTACGGGACCCAAAAAGTGCTGGAAAAGCTAAGTACGCCGCGATGCACGATGAAAAGGGGGCCCGGTACGCACCATACCCCCATCCCTACACGTCTGCACCGTACCCCCAGCCCCCCCATGTATGCACCGTATCCCAGCACCCATATGTGTACGCGCCGTACCCCACCTCCGTACCACAGCCCCGTACCTGTACGCACCGCATGTATGGTGCGTACCCCCCGTAGGTACGGTGCGTACCCCCACCGTGTGTATGTGCGGAGTATACCCCCACCCCCGTATGTACGGTGCATACCCCCACCCCCGTATGTATGGTGCGTACCCCCACCCCGTATGTACTGTGCGTACCCCCACCCCCATATGTACAGTGCGTATCCCCACCCCCATATGTACGGTGCGTACCCCCACCCCATATGTACGGTGCATACCCCCACCCCCGTATGTACGGTGCGTCCCCCCAGCGCTGGGGGTACGCACCGTACATACGGGGGTGGGGGTACGCACCATACATATGGGGGTGAGGGTACACACCGTACATACGGGGGTGGGGGTACGCTCCTTACCTACACGGGGTGGGGGTACACTCCGTACATACACGGGGTAGGGTTACGCACTGTACATACACGGGGTGGGGGTACGCACTGTACCTACGGGGTGTACGCACCGTACATGCAGTGCGTACAGGTACGGGGCTGTGGTACGGAGGTGGGGTACGGCGCGTACACGTATGGGTGCTGGGGTACGGTGCGTACATGGGGGGTCTGGGGGTACGGCGCGTACTTGGGGGGGTGGGCTGGGGGGTGTTCGGCGCGTATGCCGGCACATGTTTGGACGTCTCCATGGTTGCTATGGGAGTTCGCTCCGTACGGTGTTTTTTCCATATGGTTGTGCATTCGGACGGACGGGACGAATCGTACTTGCGCGCTCAGACTTCAGTTTACCGAATCGTACGTAAAACTGTCCGGGGACGTGTCAGACACTTTTTCCGACCCAAGGACGTGTCGGGGATTTTTCCCAATGCGATTCGTATGGATTTTTTTACATACGAATCGTACTTGCCAGTTTGTACGGGACTTGTACGATTCGTACGTAAAAAAATCCGGATACGATTCGTACGGGGAATATTTTTAACGGATCGGAATCGGCACCTAGGTTGTTCTTCTAAGTTTTCCAATGTAATATTCTCCTTGTGTGCTTGTTGCATTGCAATTTCGACTTCATGCATAGCAATCGCTGCTTCATTTTCCAGTATTGGTTGTCCAAGAGGATATTGACTACATTGACTACTACTTTGACTATCTTGAGAACTTTCATTAGCTATTTCAGCTGTAATAATCTTTTCCTGTTCAACTTCATCATTCAACATTTTTAAATATGTACATGCAAAGCTATCTTTACATGCATTAAAAGCATCTCCGCATCAGTCAAAGTCTCCAAGTAGGTCACTTTCGCTACGCCATGGTTTAAAGAGTTGGAGAAGTGCTAAATAGTAAAATTCTCGCTTATCTGGAGTTTCACAACTGTGTTTCTTGTGGTTTATAAGATTACCCTTTGCATGTTTTACTAGACAACCAGGACATCCAACTACTGCATATTTTCCTTCTTATAAATTCTGTATAACATTTCTTTTGAAGCTGTAATGTTGAAGTACTTCATACAGACAGCTATTCCAGATGTCAACTCCTTTTCAGATAGTATGTGTCCAACATATTAGTTTTAAGAATGTCTGTACTGTCTGGTTCATTTGCTGCTAAGTATTCAATTTCTTCTAATGATTTCAACACTCAATTCCGTGAGCAGGCAAGACCTAAACTTACCCAAATGATTCCTCATGCCTTTGAATATAGATTTGAAGAGCACAAGCGGTCTGAACATTCATAGGCTCCAATTTCTCGGTGGGAAAGCATTTTCAAAGTAAACCTGTACAATTGTTTGCTAAGGCTTTTCTCTTGTGCAATTTCTTCCCACATTTGTTTCATCTCTGTTTTTTCTGTTTTTGCTATGTACAATGTAACATAACGTGCAACATCAATTGAGTTATCTGCAACATACTGGATGTCCATGTTCGCATTCCACATTTTTAAAATGACTGGATTGTATTCATTGATATACTTTGACACTTCTGTTCTTTTTAAGTTGCAGGTATTCTTTTGAGATTTCCGAGTTATTGTGTGCCTTACGCCTTACAGAAGAAAAAAAATAATGTACTCTTCCTTTACAAATGACTGGACTTGGAAAACCAAACTGACATTTGGTATAAAATTTTCCTTTAGACTTGTATTTTCTTCTGCAGTACTTTCCACAACATTGACTTTGGAAATGTAAAACTTGCTGTCTCAAGCTTCTATCTCCTTCTTCTCTCGGAATCTCACATGTCACATGCTGTTCGATGAAAGACAAAACTGTTTCATCAGAATCAGTTCCAACTTTAGGTGCATCCTTGACCCACAGTAGCATATGTATATAAGGTGCACCTCTTGCTTGGTACTCCTTTCTCCAAAAGAAATTGGTAACTTCTCCAAGAGGTGGATTCTTTTTATTGCAGAGAAAAGACATCATACTTTGAAACCTATGATTAAAATATCTGCACACATTTACAGGATCCAATGAACACAGTTCACCAGGAGTCTTTATTTAAAAAAAATTTGTATTGGAATTCACTTCTCTTAGAAACTCAAGCAAATCTTCCCATGAATACTCTGCACAGCTAAGTGTGAGACAAACCATGTTGGTGTACCTAAGTTCCGTAACATACACTTGAGTTCTCCATGACGACGATATCAATACTCATTTGTTCCACGTTGACATGCCATCAAATTGATTAACTGTGCTTCTAAATTTTCATCGGTTTCTTGAACTTTCTCCACAAATTCTTTCGCAGAAATAAGTGATTAATGAACTCCAGGTTTAAGTATGTGGTTCACTGCATACGACAGAGAAGATAGATCACTTTCAAACAAAAGGTGAAATATGTATGGAATGCACTGTCGAAATCTAGGATCTTCAGAATATAATCTTGTTGACCGATATTCTGAAGCTGGAATCCGTACAGTTTGGTCATCATATCGTCCACCTTCTCCAGTAGGAAACCGCTGTGGAAAACAACGAGCTTCCAAGCTCTTCTCCCATACACTCATTGGAGTTCCCTGTGCTTTTTTCATTTGAAATAGCTCAATGCTGCTTCCTATTACTTCTTTTGAATGCAAAGGACATATTGTGCAATGTTCATAAATCTCTTCTGTCCTTGACTTGTCCACTTTCTCTATTTGACCACTTGAAATTTCACATTCATCTTCTAAACTTATCACCTGTTCATCCACATTTACAGTTTTGTAATAAATATTGTTCTCTATATGATATAAGGTAGCCTTTTCAACTTTATTAACATCCACAAATTCTTGCCATATTTTCCGACTCTTTGTTGGTACACCATTTATTAGAATGACTACTGCCTTATTTTCCTCTTTCTCTCCAGCAATAGTTTCAATATTTTTTTAAAAATCCAAAGCTAAGTACACCACTCTTCCTTTCATCCCTCTTTGCAATTCTGTTGGTGGCAGTTTACCTGTTTTAGGCTCCATCCGTTTGAAAAGGATGAACAGATTGAATTAGAACCGACTCATATGTATTCAATTCTGCCAGTTCCTCTGGAATAGCTACTAATTCTAAGTTATTATGTACTGCTCTAGCAGGCATTTTGTTCTCTTCTAATTTGTTATAACAATATTTACATATACGTTGATCACTACCTAACTCAAATCGACCTTCCACCAACAAGTAAGTTGCAAATTTTTCCCACTTACTATTGTTCACCTTTTCACTTTTTAAATACAAATCAACATTCCTAGTTTGACTTTTATAATGAGTACATCGACAACAAAAACAAACATAGTTTGGTATTTCAGAGCACACTACATTAACATTTCCAATTTCTTCTTCAAACTGATCAGTGTTAATCACTTTCCCATCTCCTTCAAAATCTGTAATTGTCAAACTTTCACTTTCTATGGACTGCTCTTCTGAACCATAATATCGCATTTCAATATCATCACACTTTTTTTGAACGTCTGATACAGA
This sequence comes from Triturus cristatus, assembly GCF_964204655.1. Taxonomy (NCBI): domain Eukaryota; kingdom Metazoa; phylum Chordata; class Amphibia; order Caudata; family Salamandridae; genus Triturus; species Triturus cristatus. The sequence goes on along the minus strand of NC_140580.1, from coordinate 510,254,680 downwards.
ACCATGTAAAAGAGCTGTATTCAGTTCACTTAAACATAATGCAGGACTTTTAACATAGTACTGTTTCCTTACAAACTTCCGCATTTCTGAATGGTGTACTGCTAACATCCTCAAGTGATGAAAAACATTTTTACACACTTTTCTTGAAAGACAAGCCAGAGAATGCCCATGCTTCTCAGTATATTTTCTCACATTACATGGATCTAGTCCTTGCAACAACTTAATCTTCTGTTTAATACTTTTCTGTGTATATTTTCGTAGCAAATTTCGCATTATATCAATAGATTCCTCTTGAATACTTCAAATACTGCTACAACCCCACTTATACACAGGAGTTTGTGTACATTTCCCTTGCACTTCTTCAACTATTAACTCTTCTGCACTTTTACAAACCAATTCCTCTTTTGGAAGGGGACAACCATCCTGAACTTCGTAGCAATGACCTCCAGTATCAACTGCAAATGGTAAACTATTTTCCTGGAAGTAACTTTCCTCATTAAAAAAAGGCTCACTAGTAGAAGTATTTTTCCAATGTCCACTAAAGATTTTGCAAAAGTTGGTTCTGTTCACAAGTCTTTTTCTTCTACTTTTCTCTTTCAACACTTTGATTACTTTATCCAACACTTTGATCCTCTTCAAAATCACAATGAATAGCTTCTGTTTTAAAGTGAAAGCTGTATCCACTATACTTTCAATACGCTGCTTCTGTTTGAATTGCAGCACTTTCTTTTTATATTTGCAGCATGTTTTCATTAAATTGTGAATCACTCTAGTTCGGAAAAGTCTCTGACGAATTTCTTGAAATTGTTTTTGTCTCCGGCTAACAGATACTGTTTCTTTATCATGTTTTCTTTTCCTGGTATTTGAAATTGAAGTTTCCTTCTCCTTACTTGAAAAATTCTTCTTTTTCCTTTGTGTGATGTTATTGTCATTAAATGTTCGTAATATTTTTTTCAGAAATTGTCTCGTGTTTTTACCAGAAGAAACTGTTTGTGTAGTACTCTCATTTTTTCTAATTGAAAATGTTTCCTTTTCTTCAAATATATATTTTTTTCTCTTGTCTTTTTTTCAGTTCTTCTAGGCATTAATAATAACATACAATTACATTAGTTCTACTGACGGCTTCTAGAGGCAGTGCAGCAACGTGATGGAGCAGGGCAGGGGAGCAGTAGGACGACATGTAGTGCCATAAAACATACAGCAAGTATTTATTTAATTATTTCATACGCCTTTACAATTTACATGTAACTGCACTACCTCATACTTTTCACCTCTCCACCGCACCCCACCACCCCACAGCACTCCCTCTGCAACCCACCGTAGACAACTTTATAGATAGTATTTTTTTAAATTGTAATCTATGTAATTAGGATGATATTATCAACCAAACGGTACACAGAAAAATTCCCATTATTAGCCTAACAATTTTATCTACAACTTCGCAAACATAACACTGCACCCAAAGCTTTAAGTGTGGGGGGTCTGTGGGGGTCTGAGCACCGGCAGTTTATTTTTGGGGGCCTCGAAATGGATCTCTATGGGGCTCTATTTTCGGGCATCGCAAAGGTTGTCAGTTGTTTTTTTTTTATTGGACTGTAGTAAGACAGTGAGAGCATGCATATTGCTCACTACTGAGAAGTCGAGACATCATGCCAGGTGAGTCGCGTTGTAGGAGAAAAGAAATCCTTTAAAGAGAGCCATTTTATCTCACGATTTCCCTTCTCTTTTTGCAGCGCAGCAGCAACATCATCGTGGCGTGATTAGCAGAGAGACCACCAGGCGCGCAACGCCCATTGCCCCGGACCCGCACCCCAGTACTTCACAGGTCTTCAAAAGACCATTTGCTTGTAAATGAGGCTCTGTTCTTTTTCACCCCTTTGTAGAGCCCCTACATCCCCACTCTGCCTATTGATGAAAGAATTAGCCTCCCCGAAATTTTGCTCTGGTTGCGCCTTTGGAGACAACCACATGCAGCCAACTCCAGCACAACCCTGCTCTCACCTTTCACAGTGTCTTGTTGTAGTGCTACGAAAACACACGCTTTGCCTGGCTCACTTAGGGGCGTATTATCAAGAAAAGTGTTCAAATTATCGCCGCTTTAGCGGCAGGAAATTGCAGCTAAAGCGGCGATAATGAGCTTGATAATATGCCCTTGTGAATTCCCATAGATGCCCAGCTTCACACCAGAACCAATAATTTTAACACTGTTTCTAAATTAACGTCTTACACTGAAAAACTGCTTTACATTTCTTTCGCTGGATCAACTTTTGTTTAAAACACCACCAGAGAAGGGTGGTGAACTATGGTCCACAGAGAGCAACTCAAAGCTTTCATGTTCTTTATCAGAAACATCTGCCTGTCAATAATTATCGCCAGCCTTTTCGGCCCCTTAAGAGACTGGGTGGATGAGTATAATACGCGGTATTTAGGATCGGGCGGAGGGTGCACAGAAATAAGGACGGATAGTTGAATAAAGTGCGAGTGGATGGATGGCCAGATGGATGAATGGATAGCTAGATGGATGGATGGATGGATGGATGGATGTATGAATGGATGGAAGGATGCATGGATGCATGGACCAGTACTTAGGATAGGCGGGTGGGCTGATAGATACGTAGGATTAGTTCTGGGACAGATGTATGTATAGATATATGGGCGTATGACTGGATGGATGGCACAGTGCTTACCATAGGCGAGTGGGCTGATAGATGCTTAGGATAAGTGCAGGGACAGATGTATGTATGTATGTAGGTAGGAATGTATGAATGAATTGAAAGATGGTTGGATGGCGCAGTGCTTAGGATGGATGGATGCAGGGCTTTAAGTGGGCCGGGTCCTGAGCACCGGCAGTTATTTTCAGGAGGCCTCGAAACGGGTCTCTATCGGGCTCTATTTTCGGCCCTCGCAAAGGTAGTCAGTTTCCTTTTTTTTTTTATTGGACTGCAGTGAGAGCATGCACATCGATGTGCGCATGCTCATTTTGCTCACTACTGAGAAGTGGAGTGAATGCTAGCTGAGCCACGTTGTAGGGAAATCCTTTAAAGAGCGTGTTTTCCGAATGTAGGATTATTGGAGGGGATTTTTTAAAGCACACAATGCTAGTTATCTTGATGTAGACCACGCCTCTACTTGGATAGCCCACACCCATTTAACAGGTTTGCCCCGCCCCTTTTAGAGCACCCCCAGTTTTTTTTCCCACTAAAGCCCTGACTGCACCATAGTAACAAAGAAATGGTCCAAGCTTCCATTTAAATGTGCAATGCCACCAACTTTCATAATTTGCCATCAACGCTGGAAGCCTTTTACCACAGTGCAAGAGTGTCTATCAGCATGAAGATTTGTTATCCACAGAAATGTTCTGTGATTTGCGTAGCTGTCTGCTGGAACACTCATCACCAAAAGATATTAAAACATGCAAATTTGCGAGTAAAACATATACCATACCATAAAGCGGTTCATAAATGGGGCAAGTGAAACTACACCACCCTCATCCCCATTCTTGCTTAACCTTATGAAATCAAAGAAAGATCCCCTGCAAACCTGGTAGAGCCACTATACCAATACAGGGACAAAATTTCAACAAGTGTCTGCCAGAACGCTCAGCAACAACATGCGAATATCCGAATAAAACATATACCATGCCATTGAGCGCTTGATAAATGGAGCCAGTGGCACTACATCATAGCTACACATGTGCACGTTACAAATATCCGTGTTATAATCAGCAACATACCCACCTCTCCCACCCCACCCCCGCCCCCACCCCTGCCCTTGCTTAAACCTACGAAATGAAACAACGAGCCCCAGCACTTCCGTTAGCGCCACTATAGCCATACATACACTTAATTTCAACAGGTGTCTGCCGGAATGCTCATCAGCAAAAGGTATTGAAACCTGCAATTTTGCAAGTAAAACATACACCATACCATAAGGCGGTTTATAAATGCTCCCAGTACCACTACACCACCTCCACACCCGCCCTTGCTTAACTTTACGCAATAAAACAAAGAGCCCCAGCAAACCTGGAAGCGCCACTATAGCCATACAGAGGCTTAATTTCAACAGATGTCTCCCAAAACACTCATCAGCAAAACGTATTAAAACATGCAAATTTGCGGGTAAAACATATACCATGCCATAGTGCGCTTTATAAATGGTCCCAGTGGTACTACATCACCTTTAGTAGCTAGATATCTGCACGTTACTAAAGTCTGTGTTTTAATCACCAACATACCCACCTCCCCCACCCCCTCCCCACCCTTGCTTAACCGTACAAAATCAAACAGAAACCCCGACCATTCCTAGTAGCGCCACTATACCCATACACTGGCTTAATTTTAACAGGTGTCTTCCAGAACGCTTATCAGCAAAAAGTATTCAAATTGGCGGGTAAAACATAAACCATCCCATAGCACGGTTTATGAATGGGCCCAGTGGCACTACACCACCTTTACTAGCTAGACATCTGTATGTTGATAAAGACCTTGAAACACTCTGTAGAGTGTATAGCAGAGGATGGGGAGAGTAAACAAAGTTCTAATTATCAAACCTTTGATATACCGTCCCTTTACTGTATGCAGGGCCAGACTGGGAACCAAAACTGGTCCTGACAAAGTGCTCGGCCGACCCCCCCCTGCGGCCGAGCTCTTTGCCAGGGCCGATTTTTGGACGATTTTGTTACAGGGCCGATTTTGCAGCTATGCTGCAAAAATGGCCTTGGAACAAAAACGGCCCCAGGGGCCCAAAACCGGCCCCCACCCGTGTGGCGCACCGGCGGATTGCCTGGTGCCCGCTGCGGCCATCTGGCCCTGACTGTATCTATATTAAGGACATTAAATGGAATGAAAAAATTGACGAGTGTCTCAAAAGGGATAGTGAAGCTGAGCACCGGAAAAACCCGAACCTCTTAAACACCTACGTATATTCAGCACAGAGACACAGCCTGACAATCAGTATCACTTATAATCACATGTAGTTTACTAATGTCAAGAAAGTCATACAGAAAATATACCGAACATTTTCATTTCTTTTTTATCTTTCACACATTTATAAAACATCTCTTCTAAAGAAACACTCCCCAACCACTTCTATTTCATAAGAACAGACAATCATTAATACGTTTACTACCATATATTTTGGTATATCCACCTTTTTATTATTCACTAGTCACAAACTACTAAAACTATGAACTATACCCAAATGCAAACCAGAAACCATGTTCATATTATATCTCAACCTATGAACAAATGATTCAAACTATGCGTACATATGAAAGGAACGTATCACTTTTACTATCTTCATCTCTTCTCCATGTAAATCTCCAAACACTGTAGACGGCCTCACAGTACAACAACCTACCTAGACTTATATTCAAATCTACCTCTCACTGTCAAAAATTAGACCACAACCTGTCCACATAACAATTCTGGGTTTGGTTTTATCGCCTTTAACTTAATAAGACACACATCTCCTACCCCCCCCCTTCCCCACTACTTCCACAAAAAGTATAATTTGCAAACGTGGGACATTTTGTTTATCTCGCCTGAATACATTAGCAAACCCAAATTAACCCTGTACCTCATTTTCAAAACCATACAGTCCTTTACACATGACAAACTACATTTCTTCTTTGTTAAAAATCCCTAAACATATATAAATTACTTATTTAACAACAGGTCAAACGTTATGCATATTTTATAACCAATATGAAACACCACACTTTACTAACAGTACATTATTTTGAAATAAAAAATACTTTCAAACTTAAAAATATCACCTCAAATACTTAATCAATTCTACAGAACACATAACACACCTTGTTCATTTCTACCTCACCTTTGTAGTTGGTATGCAGTTTTCAAATGTCACACACACATGCAATTCTTTCTTTGTCACACAGTACATGTAATGCACCGCTTTCATCAAGAATGGAACCAATAATGGCACAATTTCTCTGTCGCTCCACATATAAATACATGTAAAGAACAAATCAGAATACTTCATTCCTTCATTGACATTCCAAAACTTATCTCCATTTGTTATTTTTGAATATTCCACCTGAAAAGCTACTTAATATTCCACGCCACATACAGGTCAGAAGTTCACCTATTTTATCACCACACTTTCTGGAACATTTTACGACACCTGCAGGTTAAAAGTTCATGATTTTTTTAAACGTGACGTTTTTTTTCAGCATATTCTCGAACATTTAACAGCACCTGCAGGTTAAAAGTTCACCATTGTTTTAAGTTCCAAATGTACCTTCCAAATGCAAGTAGCACATCTGGTTGAGCTGAGCACATTTCATCCTATCGTATGGACTCCACGTTTAAACTGCTCTTTATTAACCAATGACAAACATGCTTTTTCACGCAACTAGTTTGCACCCTAGTTTTTAGTACCCAATGCTTCTTATCTTCCAATCAATTATCGTTTTCTGTGGAACAAAAAAAAGATTTTTCCCCATCTTTAAACATATCTCTTACTCTACGAAGGAACTGCATGAGCTACAGACATCTTTCCATACCTTCCAGCCATACCTTCAAAATGCTAGTGTGGATTGTAGGACATAGCTATGTTTTCTGGTGCAAGAGGTATGAAGAACAGAGACGTATTGACTTAGACCTAGGTTTACAAAATGTGGACATTATATGGTTTGCAAAGAGAGAATTGAAGTGGCACCAATTGTTGCCTTTGGTTAAAACCTGTTTGCATCTCCAACACCCTGACCTCATGATTGTGCATTGTGGTGGAAACGACCTAGGCACATTGACTGGGGTAGGTTTGGAAATGCTAATGAAGGACACCTTTTGACAATTGATGTTGCTTTTGCCTCAAACTGTCTTGGTATATTCCAATATATGCCAAAGACAGAAGTGGAAATGGTCAAACCAATTTTGTCCTCAGATTGAAAAATCTAGGAAGAATGTCAACAAAGCTGTGTCTGCATACCTCAGAGACCACAGAATGGGGTTGATCTACAACAACAACATACGTTTTGATATGGCTGATATCTACAGAAGTGATGGAGTACACTTCACAGATCAAGGAAATCAAGTTTTTCTGAATAACCTGAAGCTGTGCATCCGCACTTACATGTAGCTCCAACTAATAAACACAAGGGCTCTTTTTAGAGCCGCGTTATAACTGACAACTTAGGCCCACTATTTTAGGGCCAGGTTACGGCAACTCCCGCACTCTCACCAAAATGTATTCTCCACACAGCTGTGGTGCAGCGTCCACACCATCTGACTTCGGAGCACAGAGCTCTCGCTTTGATCACTGACTCTAGCCACAGCTCAGGATAGCACCATGTGACTCTGAGCAATAGCTCACTTAATTTCCACGCCGCCCCCCAACGCCTCCAGACCCGTACGAGTGAGTAGTTTGCACTTTACAAATACCGCATTGATTGGAAACGCAGAATTGAACTTCACACTCCCTCTGTTGCACCCCCAATCACCCTAAAGACGTCACACTGTTTAAAACAAAACTTCCTCCCAGTACGTATACACACATGCTAACACTACTTAGACAGGTGTGCCGCAGTGGCCAGAAAACATGAGTTCAGAGCACAGGCCTCACGGTTTAATCCCCTGCTCTGGCAGCAGCTCAGCTCAGCACCATGTGACTCTGGGCAATAGCTCAGTTAATAACTCACATAATTTCCACGCCGGCCTCCGGGGCCTTCAAACCCATAGCGGTGAGTAGTTTGCGCTTTACAAACACTGCATTGATTTACCTTCGCACTCCCTGTATAACACCACCTAAGCACCATATACAAATTACCGTGTTCCAAACAAAACTTCCTCCTACAATGTATAAAATATTACTGACACTACTTGGACAGGTGTGGCACAGCACCCAGAGCACATGACTTCACAGCATAGGACACACAGTTTTGGCTCACGGTTTCATCCCCGAGTCCAGCAGCAGCTCAATTTAGCAGCATAACACTCTAGGCAATACCTCACTTAATTTCCGTACCCCGCACTTTCATAACGGTAGGGGTCAGTAATTCAGCGCCTTTATCCCCGAGTCCAGCAGCAGCTCAGTTTACACCCCCAGCACCATCAGACCGGTACGAGTGAGTAGTTTGCACTTTCCAAATACCAAATTGATTTGATACGTGCGAATTTACCTTCCCACTCACTGTATAACACCCCCTAAACACTATACACAAGTTACAATATTCGAAACAAAAGTTTCTCTGAGTAGGTATAACTACATGATGACACTACTTGCACAGATGTGGCACAGTGACCAGAGCACATGATTTCACAGCATAGGACACACAGTTTGGACTCACACTTTCATCCCCGAGTCCGGCAGCAGCTCAGCTTAGCAGCTTGAGACTCTAGACAATACCTCACATATTTTCCGTACCCCAGCCCTTTCAGACCCGTAGGGGTCAGTAGTGCGTCCTAGTAGGTATAAACACATGCTGACACTACTTTCACAGGTGTGGTGCAACGGAGAGAGCACCTGACTTCACAACATAAGACACACAGTTTGGGCTCACGCTTTAATCCCCGAGTCCCATAGCAGCTCACCTTAGCAGCATCAGACTCTACGCAATACCTCACCTTATTTCCGTACCCAGCACTTTCAGACCGGTAGGGATGAGTAGTTCGCTTCGCACCCCCTCTATAGCACACCCTAAACACCCCACAGAGGTTACAGTGCTCCTACCCTCCACTTTCCTACTTTTTTCGCCATTCGTTCCCCTTACTCGCTTCGACAGAATCACAAAATGGCGGCCAACACTTCCTAGTTGCAACCGCTTACAGCGCTCCCAACCAATAAGCAGCAAGCTCGTGCTCGTAACACCTCAGCCAATCAGATGGCAGAATTCTCAAATATCGATATCTGTAAATTTTGATATTTCTCAAAAACCACTGAACGGATTTACACCAAATAAACAAAAGTGTGCTTTCTAGACCAAGACCCTTCTCCCTGCCAAATTTGGGGTCATTCCGTTCACCCGTTCGACCTGTAGCCTTGTCTAAAGTTTCCTATGGAAATTAACATGGAAAAAACACGTTTTGGGATCCCCTTTTTTCTCGGCCCCCACTTGACGAATCACCCCCAAACTTTCAACATAGGAGATGATATGAACAAAGAAGTAGTTTGAAAAATGTCATGAAGATTCATTCAATGACACCAAAGTTATAAGCAAAGAAAAAAATGCTCTTCCTAAGGAAACTTGGTCCTAACTATAACTACCTACTGGCAACCGCCAGTAGGTAATATATAGATATATTACCTACTGGCGGTCGCCATTAGGTAGTTATAGTTAGAACCTAATTTCCATAGGAAAAACATTTTTTGATTTGCTAATAACTTTGGTGTCGTTTGACGAATCTTCGCGAAATTCTCCAAAAAAAAAGTCTATCCAGGTCAGCTCCTATCCTGTCCATAGGAAACTTTAGCCAAGGCTACAGCCCGAACTGCTGAATGGAATTACACCAAATTTTGCAAAAAGGTAGCACTTGGTTCAGAAAGCGACCTTTTTCTTAAATGGTGTAAATCCGTTCAGTAGTTGCTGGTTAGGCCCCGCCCCCTCCCTGCAGCACTCAACAAACGCGCCCCCTGGCGCGTTTTAAGTTGGGTAATTAATTCCCCTTGAATACGGAGGGTCCCTGTAGGCTAACTAGTACACCAAGTACCTCCAGTATGCACCAGGGAGCTGCGTTGCAGAGAGTCCAAGATGTCCGCTGTTTTGTAGACGATGCTGACGTCATGATCATTTCCATGGTAACACTACTTATGTTGCACTCTCTTTGATGCCTCCATTCATGTGATCAAGCCTCGTCAGAGGTGAAACGCGTTGTGAATTAAACAACAGACACCCATGAGTACTTTGTGTTTGTCCTTTCCTGAGAGCACGCTGTTTAAAAGTGATTTTTTAAAGCCAAAGGGATAGCCGGTACTCCGCCGGCGTGCGCGCCACTTTCCGCGGGTCTCGTGGAGTCTGGAAGGAGTTTCGTTCAATAATTGATATATAGAACCAGGGGATAACGGGAACCAGGGGAGAACATGGCGGCCGGCTGAAAGCCCTGGTCGCGAGCACCACTAAACCGATGGCGACTACCTTCACTCTAACCTCGCTTTAATGGCTCACCTATACTGGTTTCTTGCGCATTCTTGTGGACTGTGAAGGCGTTGAGCCGGTGTGCTGTTGTTGCCGCCCGAGGATTGGCGTGTTGGCGTGTTGAGGATCCCGACACCGGCATCTCTGGAATAACACCGGCACCAGCGGGAAGGAGAAATCCGGAGCGCTGCTGGCAGACGGAGCACTGATCCCGGAAAACACACGAGAGGTCGGTTAGACTACTGCGGGACCTCCAATTCTCGCTTGGAAGGCTGGTTCTTCGATTTCCTGGTTTTCGACATTTGCATGGGCTCGAGTTTCCTCCGCGTTACCATTCTCTCCAAAAGGGAGTAATATCGTCGGCTTCTCTTGGGTTCGCGTGAGTGGGGGATTAAATTTCCTGAAATACGCTTGTCATTTTGAGATTTCGGATATATGATATATGTTGTGTTAATTCACGTGGGGGCACTGAGGAGAGGATAGCCCCTTGAAGATCGATTGGCAGGATCGGTAGGGTTATAAAAGGGGGGCTTTTCCCATGAATCACCAGTTGGCAGATAAAACTGTTAAACACTTAATTAATAGGGGCTTCTGGTTCAAAGCAGCAAGATCTTATCACCAAACGCAAGTTCTGGTGTCTAAGCAAATATTTAGAGGCCCCACTTATAAACTCCACGAAGCTCCCCAACAACATAACTATAAAAGAATTCTAAAGCGTACTTTGGGCTCCGAATCTCCTGAGTCCCCAAACCACTTAGATTTGAACCCTCATTATATAGACTTCATTCACTGTTCATACCTCCCTAAAAACGAGTTGGAAGGGTTTGCCTGTATGAATTCATCCAGGAAAAAGGGTCGTGGCAATAAGAAGGGTCTTTCTCAACCTAAGGCATCACTAGTGTCATTACAGGATAAAAGCACTACCTGAGACACTAAACCAATCGAGGACCCTTTAGATCCTAAGGAGCCTGTAACTCTCGATCCAACTGACCTCTCTGGGGTTAACGACAGTCATAGGGATTCTGCTACGTCGTTCCCAGTATTAACTGGGGGGCCTTTTCCAGTTTTGGATGAGAACCCTCCTCTTTCTTTGAAAAAAAAAACAGAAGACGGTTGGGACCTAATACACTTAATTCCAAAGCGCCCCATTAAACAAACTAACAAAAACCAGAGGATTCAAAATACGGGAACCAAAGCAGCGGTAGTCTCTACAAGGGCCGCCAAAACAGCAATAAAAGAACTATTGAAGAAGGCCCCTCTCATCAAAACTACACCTTCATTGCGTTCTTTTTTCAAAATACAAGGCAACCCAATATCCGTATCAGAAATTTTGTCCTCTACAGAAACACCCCTAGCCATATCATCTTCCCTTCTGTCCTCAATGGAGTCTCCTAATAAGTATCAAGTACTTTCGTTAAACGAGCAAGAGGCAGAGAGAGATCGCCCCACAGCAATACAGGTAGCTCAGCCTCCTCAGACGGAGAATCATACATCTTCACCAATCTCAAACTCTGGTACCCCCTCACCAATATTAGACAAAGACTATCCTATGAGTAGTGGTATGGGGGGCGATATTGGAGGTCTGGTGGCAACACTATTAAATGAGATGAAAATAGGCTTTGCTAATTCAGAAAGGAACCAACAGAAAATTCAGGCTACTTGCGAAACATTAGAGGGCAAATTTAATGCATTATTGGAAAGGGTAGTGACTGTAGAGACGGCCCTGGAACAGATTAAGGAGGAAGTGAGACTCTGCCAAAGTAGCAAGGAAAAAGCCTCGATCACTGAGAAAGAGCTACGTGACAAAATTGAGATCCTGGAAAACAACTCAAGGAGGAACAACCTTCGAATAATGAATGTTCCAGAATCTCAAGAAGGGCAAAATATAAGGTCCTTTGTTATAGACCTCTTGAAGCAATTCGTTCCCGAAATGGATGAAAAAGATCTAGATAGCGACATTCAGAGGGCCCACAGAGAACCATTTAGACCGAATAAGGATAGAAAAAATCCACGAAGGATTTTAGTTAACTTCAAATCCTACACAATAAAAGAACGCATTTTGAATAAAGCTCTAATCCCTGGAGTCCTGACCAAAGACGGCTACAATTATAAAATTGGTTCTGATATCTCCAAGGCTACGTCTGATAGGCAATGGGCTTTAGGGAATTTCATGCAAGACATAAGGGCAGAAGGTGCCACGGTGCAAATGAAATTTCCAGCACTTCTCCGCATAATGTGGCGCAATAAAACATACAATATACGAGATCCACTGGAGGTGGAATTGTTTCTGGAACGTATGAGATCCAATGGAAACACATAACTTAATGAGCCAAATTGTAAATAAGGCCTCGGTTGCGGTTCTCAAATAGGGCAACTAGGTTTGCCCATGACAGCGGGGAGGGTTCTCCAGTGAGGGCACAGATTTTGTTTTTTTTTTCACTTAATTTATTCTTTGGTGGGGATCATAGGGGAGAAAATGAAAAACAAATACTTGTCCGATATGTAAAACGCACTGCAATCAGGATTAAAATGAATCTAGTAGAAAGGTAGTCCAATGTTTGATTTAAAGATATTAACATGGAATGTGAATGGTTTAAGAACGAAGGGACGGAGGCAAAAGATTTTTGAGTATCTTAAGCACGCATCTTTAGACATAATTATTCTACACGAAACCCATCTTCTTAGGGAAGAATGGCTCGACTGTATAAAGAATGAGAGCTGGATTGGAGAAACAGTCTGCACAACCCAGTCGTGCAATATTAAGGGTGTTTCAATTATTTTGGGCAAATCTCCATATTGCACACTGGTTACGCAAGAGGCAGATACAAGAGGTAGATGGGCCATAGCCAATATTAAATATCAAGATTGTGCATTGTCTATAGTGGGCTACTATGGCCCCAACACGGACGACCCCGAGCCTTTGTCTTCCTTGTATGCTCAGATGATAATGCTATGCACACCTATTGTTTTGGGAGGAGACTTTAATATCCTTTTAGACCCAAAGACGGACAGAAATCCCCCTAGCAAAATTTATAACCTACCTAAGATGCGACAATGTTTGTCCGCACTTATGGAAGATCTGAGCTTAATCGACATATGGAGAACTAGGGGTAATCAAACAAATAAATATACTTATAAGAACTACAAATACGGACATACCTCTAGAATAGATTTTTTTTCGGTCGATAAAGCATTAAGCAATAGAGTCAACCTAGTGCGACATAATCCAGCACATCTATCAGATCACTCTTCAGTTCAAATAGACATAGATTGTGGGCTACCTAAGAGTGAAAAGAGGTGGACTTTAGATCGGTCTCTTTTATTAGATCCAAAGGACAGCTTGAAAATAATAACTGAAAATTACTTCAAGGAAAATAGTGGGGGAGAAGTCTCAGATATAATAGTGTGGGAGGCTTATAAAGCTGTTATTAGAGGGACAGTAGTCAGCATAGCAGCGGGTAAACACAAAATCAAGAACTCTAAAATTAGGAGGTTGGAATCAGACTTATTAGAATTACAAATACAAATAGACGGCTCAACATCAGAAGAAGATAAAAAAAAGCTAATAAATGAGAGTTTAGCAAAGAAACAAGAACTGTCACTTTTCCTAGAGATGAGGATAAGAGAAAGATCACAAGCTAGCTCTCTAGCCAACTATGAATGGGGAGAGAACTGTGGGAGGCTTTTAGCTTGGAAGCTTAAGTCTGATTCCAATAGAAGTAAGATAAGCACTATCCGCAAAGAAAATAGCACTCAACTGATGGAGGACAAAGTAGGCATAGAAAAGTCCTTTTTTCAGGCACTATATGGGGAGGACCTGATACCTCGGCAAATATCAATCGAAGCTTACCTGAATAAATCTCTAACCCCCAAACTTGATAGTGTTTCCTGTTGTACTCTGAACGATCGGATCACTCAGAAAGAGGTACTAGATATATTGAATAATCTTAAAGGAAATAAAGCGGCAGGCCCAGACGCCCTTCCAAATGAACTCTACATCGTTTTAAAAGACCTATTAGCCCCTGTATTGACAAATCTATTCAATACCATCTTTCTCGAGGAGTTTCCAATTCCTAAATCCTGGAATGAAGCTACGATTAGCCTGATCTTAAAACCAGGCAAAGATCCTACTTATTGTGAGTCATACAGGCCAATCTCGCTTCTTAATTCCGATTATAAAGTGTACAGTCAGATACTGGCCAAAAGACTTTCCAATAAATTAATACATGAAGACCAAAAGGGCTTTATTTGAGGGAGACACTTGCATGACCTAACGCACCAGCTGATAGGAGCCATTGATATAGCAACCCACGAGAAGGTAACTTTAGCAATATTTACCTATGATGCGGCTAAGGCCTTTGACCGAGTTAACTGGTTGTATTTACACCAAGTTGTCACATACTACAATCTAGGTCAATATTTTGCTAAGGCGATAGTAAACATCTATACTGCCCCGACTGGGAAAATATTGATAAATGGTGCCACAACTAACAGTGTTCAAATTAAGAGGGGTACTAGACAGAGGTGTCCCCTTTCCCCCTTACTCTTTAACTTATATATAGAGCCCCTGGCCAACATGATCCAAGCCTCCAACGATCTTACCCCCTTTAGTTTCAATAATTGGGAGAAGAGAGTGGCACTATTTGCCGACGACCTGATGGTCTATTCAAATAAGTTAACAGAGACATCTATCATCATGAACGATATGTTGACAAATTTTGGGGAGATCTCTGGGTACCAAATAAACCAACAAAAAACAGAGATCATGCAGTGGAATCTACCTCCTTCCCAGCACGACTCTAAGAGGGAAATCCGATATCTAGGGATACAAATTCGAAAAAACATTGATGAAATTGCTCAAGTGAATTTGCTACTAAAAATCAGAGAAATGAGGAGACTATTTAAATCATGGTCATGTTTATCCTTGTCCTTCATAGGGAGAGTCAATGCAATAAAAATGACTATTTGCCCAAGTTTACCTTAGTTTTTAATGCGATCCCCCTGGAGTTCAACACACTTCAAATAAAGAAGATTCAAAGTGAGCTGAACTCCTTTATCTGGGCATCTAAAACATCTAGGATAGCCTGGAAAAACATGAGTCAAAAAAAACATCGAGGAGGGATCGCTAGTCCAGACCTCTTAATGTATTATAGGGCTTTTCACTTTAAAAACATAAGACATCTCTTCCTAGATTACGCCTCGTACCCTCTCTATTGGAAAGCAATAACCAATCACACTAACTGCTTGTACAAATTCGGTCATCCTAGATTCTTCAAGAAAATAAAATTAAAGGTACTGCGAGCAGCATGTAAACTTTGGTCCGACATAAGGAAAATTTGGAATTACCCATATTATAGTTCACAAGCCCCGATATGGACCTCGCCCGGAACTCCTGAATGTTTGCAGGATTCTTTAGCTCTTCCCTTGAAAAGATCTGGAATAACAGTATGGGGTGATCTTTTAGAAAATGGTATCCTAAAATCATGGGAAGATTTGGTAATGCTAACTACTAATGGAATCTCGAGGTTCAAATTCTACCAATTGACTAACTGGGTTAAATCGCAAGCCTTTGGACCAGAAGACTCTACAATTGTAGGGGACAATCTTCATAAAGCCCCGGTAAAGAAAGAAGTCGCGAAGTGGTATTGGTCCCTGGTAGAGAAGAAGGAATCGGATTACGATTTACCGGACTATAAATGGAAGAAGATCTTTCCAGCTGAAGACTTGCAACAGGCATGGCAAGTATCTTATACTTACTTGTGGCATACTACTATTTCTGCACCATTGAGGAAAAATCATCTATTTACCCTGCATAGGTCGTATTGGACTCCGGGGAAGCTCTCCAAAATGAGTATCCAGATATAGAAAAAATGTCCAAAATGTGGTGAGATAGAAGCAAACGACATCCACATGTTTTACTCTTGCCCTCAACTTGGTCAGTTCTGGAATGAAGTAGACAAGCTTATTGGTAAATGCTTAAACTTGACCTTTAAGGTAAGATCTTTCTCTGTTATATTTGGTATTCTGGGTATCCTTGACTGCGGTAAAGTTAATTTGACAAAAAATCAGAAACATCTTTTATTTATACTTATATTGATAGCGAGACGTGAAATTTGTTTAAAGTGGATACTTCCCGTTCCTCCTCTGATTCATGAATGGGTGGGGTCGGTACATAAATTTAGGTCTTTGGATAAATCTAGAGGAGTATGCAAACAGACCGAGCATTGGGATCTATGGGACAATGTTAGATGGTAGGGTAGGAAGGGCTGTCCAATGATTTAACACCGCGATCAAAACCGTTGGCTCATAGATGCAGGAACCAAAATGTTTTGATCTATGGAATCGGTGGTATTGAAGCAAGGCCTCTAACTCTATTCCAAGGGCGCCTAATCTCAAGAGGACCTGATTGCACTTCTTTTATTAAGATCGCATAAATGAGGACAAAAAAAAATAAAAAAAATAAAAAATAATAGATATATATATATATACATATATATATATATGTGTATAGATATATATATATATATATATATATATATATATATATATATCTCAACACAAAAGAAGAAGTCCTGAAGCCCAGTTCCTTGGAAAACATTGCATTTATTTTCAGAAGGCAGCCTGCTCTCATTTCCCTAACGTTTCGGCTCTACAATGAGCCTTGCTCACAGGTGAGGCAGCCTGTAATAAAGTGACTATGTGCTTCCTTAACAAAAAAAAAAAAAAAAAATATATATATATATATATATATATATATATATATATATATATATATATATATATATATATTTGAACTTCTCGTTTCACAGTTTTCTGAAGAAAGAAGACGAGTATGGACCCAAATCCGTGCTGCAATAGGTTTTATTCGTTACACACCACCAGTTAGTCCGCCATGACGCGTTTCGGCCGTCCCTCGGCCTTGATCACATGACACGCTACAGACTGTGAGAACTATTTTTAAAGTGCCAGTACTTCAATTGTGCATGATTGACATAGACAAAATACTTATGATTTGTTAAGAATACAGCGAGCCTTGTGTAAATACATATGTCGTTTACATAGATACATGAGATGTTTAAATATGAAACCCTAATTGGTTATAATTGTACTACCCTCATGGTACAAATGTACTAGTAATTCACGTCCGCTATACACAAAAAAATATATATATAGTATTCATTAATTGCATGAATGCTAACTTAAGTCAATAAGTATATATAATGTGTAATGTCTTAGGCTTATCATGTGCAAAATAGCAAAGTCTAAATAAGTGAATAAAATAAATTAAATATTTGTTGTTCTTACATATCAAATTAATGTCATTGTTATGATAAACGAGAAGGAGCAAATAAATTATATAATAATAATGAAGTGAACTTATGTGATTGAATTATTGAATCTTTTAAAAGTTATATTATAAAATTACATATAATATAATAAAGTGCAGTGCTGCCTAGATGTATTTGGTATAAATACCTTATACTAGCTTGGCTTGAAATGAAAAACTATATTAAATATATATATATATATATCTTACCTACTGGCAGTCGCCAGTAGGTAGTTATAGTTAGGACCTATTTTCCATAGGAAATCCGCAACATTCTATTTGGAATAACGATGGCGTCGATTGACGAATCTTCGCAAGATTTTCCAAACTTTTGGCCAGCTACGGTCCGCTCCTATCTTGAAATTTTCATGGTGATTCGTCAAGAGGGGCCGAGAAAAAAGGGAGGTCCCAAAACGTGTTACACCCATGCATTTTCCCATAGGACCTGTTGACGCAGCTACAGCCCGAACTGCTGAACGGAATTACACCACATTTGGCAAAGAGGTAGTAAAGTGGATACTTCCCGTTCCTCCTCTGATTCATGAATGGGTGGGGTCGGTACATAAATTTAGGTCTTTGGATAAATCTAGAGGAGTATGCAAACGTACCGAGCATTGGGATCTATGGGACAATGTTAGATGGTAGGGTAGGAAGGGCTGTCCAATGATTTAACACCGCGATCAAAACCGTTGGCTCATAGATGCAGGAACCAAAATGTTTTGATCTATGGAATCGGTGGTATTGAAGCAAGGCCTCTAACTCTATTCCAAGGGCGCCTAATCTCAAGAGGACCTGATTGCACTTCTTTTATTAAGATCGCATAAATGAGGACAAAAAAAAATAAAAAAAATAAAAAATAATAGATATATATATATATACATATATATATATATGTGTATATATATATATATATATATATATATATATATATATATATATATATATATATATATATATATATATATATATCTCAACACAAAAGAAGAAGTCCTGAAGCCCAGTTCCTTGGAAAACATTGCATTTATTTTCAGAAGGCAGCCTGCTCTCATTTCCCTAACGTTTCGGCTCTACAATGAGCCTTGCTCACAGGTGAGGCAGCCTGTAATAAAGTGACTATGTGCTTCCTTAACAAAAAAAAAATATATATATATATATATATATATATATATATATATATATATATATATTTGAACTTCTCGTTTCACAGTTTTCTGAAGAAAGAAGACGAGTATGGACCCAAATCCGTGCTGCAATAGGTTTTATTCGTTACACACCACCAGTTAGTCCGCCATGACGCGTTTCGGCCGTCCCTCGGCCTTGATCACATGACACGCTACAGACTGTGAGAACTATTTTTAAAGTGCCAGTACTTCAATTGTGCATGATTGACATAGACAAAATACTTATGATTTGTTAAGAATACAGCGAGCCTTGTGTAAATACATATGTCGTTTACATAGATACATGAGATGTTTAAATATGAAACCCTAATTGGTTATAATTGTACTACCCTCATGGTACAAATGTACTAGTAATTCACGTCCGCTATACACAAAAAAATATATATATAGTATTCATTAATTGCATGAATGCTAACTTAAGTCAATAAGTATATATAATGTGTAATGTCTTAGGCTTATCATGTGCAAAATAGCAAAGTCTAAATAAGTGAATAAAATAAATTAAATATTTGTTGTTCTTACATAACAAATTAATGTCATTGTTATGATAAACGAGAAGGAGCAAATAAATTATATAATAATAATGAAGTGAACTTATGTGATTGAATTATTGAATCTTTTAAAAGTTATATTATAAAATTACATATAATATAATAAAGTGCAGTGCTGCCTAGATGTATTTGGTATAAATACCTTATACTAGCTTGGCTTGAAATGAAAAACTATATTAAATATATATATATATATATATATCTTACCTACTGGCAGTCGCCAGTAGGTAGTTATAGTTAGGACCTATTTTCCATAGGAAATCCGCAACATTCTATTTGGAATAACGATGGCGTCGATTGACGAATCTTCGCAAGATTTTCCAAACTTTTGGCCAGCTACGGTCCGCTCCTATCTTGAAATTTTCATGGTGATTCGTCAAGAGGGGCCGAGAAAAAAGGGAGGTCCCAAAACGTGTTACACCCATGCATTTTCCCATAGGACCTGTTGACGCAGCTACAGCCCGAACTGCTGAACGGAATTACACCACATTTGGCAAAGAGGTAGTCCTCAGTTCAGACTCGTGCCTTTTGCTTAAATGGTGTAAATCCGTTCAGTAGTTCCTGAGAAAATTGGAGTTAAAAAGAAAGATATATCTGGGTGGATCTGATTGGCTGTCAGCACTTCATCTAAGAAGTGTTGGCAGCCATCTTGGGACCAATATACATGATAGCACCTCATTAAAAAGCATTGCAGTTAATAGAAGGTTTTAAGACTTTAGTTACATTATAAATCATTTGTTGATGGTACCATACTCATTTTAAAAATTGTGGTGTGTTCTAATGTGATTTTACCATGTGAAAAAGCCTTCTGCTGTGATATCATGAATCATGTTTGAGCGAAATCTATTTTCTCATGCTTTTCCCACAGAGGTTTGGAAGGTGATTTATAAGCTAAACTGAGAGCATATTTTCTGTAAGTTCACATTATCTTTCTCAGTCATGTGAGAATGAAGTCTGACATTCTCAGTAAAACATGTACATCCAACAAGGGCAGAGACTGTCAGTTGATTCCTTTCTGTTCTACTGCAGCTTCCCAGAGTGTTCTAAAAAACAACTAGAGCGCTAACAGTCCTACTTATGACAAACCTATTGCACACCTGAAGCCATCTTGATTGGAATAATATGGTAACTCTTAAAACATTTAATTTAAAAAGGAACAAAATGAGGGGGTTCATTTTGCTATAGAAAGTATGATTAGTGCTGCAGATAGAAAAATTAGGGCACATTTTGAGTGACTTCTCAAATCCTCTTCTATTTCATTAAAAAATTCTGACATGCAGACTGAAACATGCACTTTTAATACCAGCAGCAGACTTCCCTGGTGAGCAGTAGCTTTACTACAGTGATCTAATAAGCATCTAGAGTGCTAACATTATGAATTTATGGCAAATGTGTGACACATCTGAATGCCTTCTTGATGGAATCAAAGTAAAAAACTGAAAGTATTTCCTACTGAGGAGACTGTAGTAAATTAGGAAATTAGGAAACTTTATAATAAATAAGTCTCCCAAAATGGCCACCAGAGACAAAAGAGCCCAAATGTAGCCCAAATATCACCCAGATGTAGCCCAAGTTTAGCCCAATGACAGAATGTCCCAGAGTGTTCTAACGAACCACTAGAGCGCCAACAGTCTTACTTATGACAAAAGTATGGCACACCTGAAGCCATCTTGATTGGAATAAAGTGGTAACACTTAAAACATTTAATTACAAAGGAACAAAATGAGGGGGTTCATTTTGCCGTAGAAATTATGATCTGTGCTGCAGAAAGAAAAATTAGGGCACATTTTGACTTCTCAAATCCTCTTCTATTTCATAAACAAATTCTGACATGCAGACTGAAACATGCACTTTGAATACCAGCAGTAGACTTCCCTGGTGAGCAGTAGCTTTACTACAGTGATCTAATGAGCAACTAGAGTGCTAACATTTAGAATTTATGGCAAATGTGTGACACATCTGAATGCCTTCTTGATGGAACCAAAGTAAAAAACTGAAAGTATTTCCTACTGAGGAGACTGCAGTAAATGAGGAAATTAGGAAACTTCATAACAAATAAATCTCCCAAGATGGCCAACAGAGACAAATGAGCCCAAATGTAGCCCAAATATTACCCAGATGTAGCCCAAGTATAGCCCAATGACAGAATGCCCCAGAGTGTTCTTAAGAACAACTACAGCGCTTACTGTCTTACTTATGACAAAAGTATGGCACACCTGAAGCCATCTTGATTGGAATAAACTGGTAACACTTAAAACATTTAATTTAAAAAGGAACACAATGAGGGGGTTCATTTTGCCATAGAAATTATGATTAGTGCTGAAGATAGAAAAATTAGGGCACATTTTGAGTGACTTCTCAAATCCTCTTCTATTTCATTAAAAAATTCTGATATGCAGTCTGAAACATGCACTTTTAATACCAGCAGCAGACTTCCGTGGTGAGCAGTAGCTTTACTACAGTGATCTAATGAGCAAGTAGAGTGCTAACATTTAGAATTTATGGCAAATGTGTGACACATCTGAATGCCTTCTTGATGGAACCAAAGTAAAAAACTGAAAGTATTTCCTACTGAGGAGACTGCAGTAAATAAGGAAATTAAGAAACTTCATAACAAATAAATCTCCCAAGATGGCCACCAAAGACAAATGAGCCCAAATGTAGCCCAAATATTACCCAGCTGTAGCCCAAGTATAGCCCAATGACAGAATGTCCCAGAGTGTTCTTAAGAACAACTACAGCGCTTACTGTCTTACTTATGACAAAAGTATGGCACACCTGAAGCCATCTTGATTGGAATAAACTGGTAACACTTAAAACATTTAATTTAAAAAGGAACACAATGAGGGGGTTCCTTTTGCCATAGAAATTATGATTAGTGCTGAAGATAGAAAAATTAGGGCACATTTTGAGTGACTTCTCAAATCCTCTTCTATTTCATTAAAAAATTCTGATATACAGTCTGAAACATGCACTTTTAATACCAGCAGCAGACTTCCGTGGTGAGCAGTAGCTTTACTACAGTGATCTAATGAGCAACTAGAGTGCTAACATTCAGAATTTATGGCAAATGTGTGACATATCTGAATACCTTCTTGATGGAATCAAAGTAAAAAACTGAAAGCATTTCCTACTGAGGAGACTGCAGTATATGAGGAAATTAGGAAACTTTATAACAAATAAATCTCCCAAGATGGCCACCAGAGACAAAAGAGCCCAAATGCAGCACAAATATCACCCAGATGTAGCCCAATGACAGAAGTGTGCAAAACACTTATTTTTTGTGTATTTGCAGTTTTATATTGTGCAGACTTGTCAGGTACTGGAGTGCTTTACATGAGCATTGGTTACATCACACAAGATCAAATTCAGTTTGGTTGTAGACATGGGGAGATTAAGTGATTTGAGCAGAATCACATAATGTTGAGCTGAAGCAGAAACTCCAACCTGGTTCCCCAGTTGCAAAGTCTGCAGCTCTGGAAGTAACGCCACATCCTCTCCCCTAAGTGCAACATTTAATCAAGTGGTCAACTGGATAAAAAAACAAAAAGATTACAAATAATTTAAAAGTTCTTTGTCGCCATTTGAAAACTCAGAAAATATGTCCTCATTTCAGTTTTTTAGAGCACTAACCATAATTTTGATGCAAATAAGACCCTCTCACATATGTAATTTCTAAAGGAAATGCTCTAGGTATTACAGTTTTGATTACATCAAGATGACGTCAGGCGTTCCACGCTTTTGTAATAAATATAGAATGTTAGCAATCTAGTTGTTCATTGGGATACTGTTGAGAGGCAGAGGCCAGGGGCACGGACTCTGAAAATTGAAGGCAGGTAGGAGAGTGCAGAGGCAACAATTTGACCACACTGGGCAGGCAGGAAGGGCAGTGGCAGCACAACAGACTATGGAGGGCAGTGGAAAGCGGGGCAGGGGCAACAAACCAACAATACAGGACTGGCAAGAGAGGCTGTGACAATATAATAGACCATTGTGGGCAGAAGGAAGAGGCAGTGGTAGTACAACCATACATGCCAACAGACCCGTTTCAGCCAGGAAACGTCCAATGTTTTTAAGCTCAAATGGGCTTTATTTGATCTGTCTCCTGTCTACAATCTCCTCTAACTCAAAGGGGAAAATCAATACCCCAGTTTTTTTTCAAAATCTCCCTCTTACCAAGTTCAAAATGTTCGCAAGTATGGTACATTGGATCATGGTAGGCAGGAGGAATTGGGGTAAGGACATGGACTCGGATAAAAGAGGACAGGAGGGACATGGAGAGGTGCACCAAACTGACCCTACAGGGCAGGCATCAGGGTTTGCAGCAGCACAATACACCACACAGGGCATGCGGGACAGGAGTGCAGCACAACAATCCATAGAAAGAAATCTGGAGGGGACAGGACCATGCACATGGACAACAGAGAACAGAGGGGAAAGAGTCAATGGTAGCTAGCTGACCATAATGGACAGACAGGAGAGAAAGCTGCAGCATAACAGACCATAAAGGGTAGAAGGGACGGATCAGGGGCATTACAATGCAACAGACAAGCCAGGAGGGAGGGAATAGGGGTCTGCACATGGAAACAGAGGGCTGGGGTCAAGGGGGCAAGGGGGCAGGGCAGGAGCAGCAAGATGACCATGGAGGTCAGGCAGGATAGGCACTAGAAACAAGACACACCATGGAGAGCAACAGTGAGACTATGATGGCATACACACAGACCATGGAGGGAAGGTGGGAGGGGGTCAGGGGCAGCTAGCTGACCACACAGGGAAAGTGGGGGGGCCTTGGCAGCACAGAAGACCATGCATGGCAAGCAGGAGGGTTAGTGGCAGCACAATGGCTATGATGGGCAAGAAGGAGGGTGCAGGGGCATGCACAAAGGACCATGGAGGATAGAAGGGAGGGTCAGGACCTGGGCACAGACAAGAGAGTTCAGGGGAAGGGGCCTCACAACAGACCGCGTGGGGCAGGCAGGAGGAGCAGTTGCAGCACAACAGACCAGGGAGGGCAGAAGGGTGTGGCAGTAAAATGGACCATGGAGGACAGGAGGAAGGGGATAGGGGCATGGCATGTGGACAGGCAGGGTGGAGGAGGCAGGGACAGGTTACAGTCATCTGACAATGCTAGGCAGGTGGGAGGGGAGTGGCAGCTCAACAGAACACTCAGAGCAGATAGGAGTGGCAGGTCCATGGAACATGGTGGGCAAAAAGGATGGAGCAGGGGCATGGACAAAGACATCGGAAGGCAGGGGGAAGGAGAATAGGGGCAGCAAGCTAAGCACAGAGGCTAAGCAGGAGGTCAATGATGGGCCATAGAATTGGGCAATGGATGGCAGGAGGAGTGGACTGGTACATCATGCTAAATGGAGGGCAGAGGCAGCACATCAGACCATGCATGGCAGGAGGGAGGAGGCTAGTCCATAGATTCAGACAACAGAGGATAGGGAGGAGGTGGATGGGGCAGAAAGCTAACTGTTCAGAGAAGGTGGGTATTAGGAGCTTTATTGTTTTTAAAATGTGTGTCTGTGCGAACTACTTAAAATATGAACAAGTATGCAGCATAATCTCACTTTTATTCAGGAAGAAGAGGACGTTTGTGACTGTGACTCCGGGCTCACTTGGCAGAAACACCCCCTGACCCTCCACCCCCATCGCAAAATGAAAAGGGTAGGTGGACGCAGTGTTATATAGAACATAGTCCTGAGAGCACTATTGAAAATGAAAACTAGATATAGTATATGGTATAAACTATGCACCAAAAAGTGTGATACAAGATGAACCGGGCGTGAAATACAATATGCAATACATTGTGCACAATGACAGATTCATTGGGGAGCGCGAGATAGCACAGGCACTAGCGCGTGCTATGCGATATGCGCCTTGGAGTGTAATATGCACAGGGCAGTGTTGTGTAACCTAACTAGTCTCTAAAGTTGTAATATAAAATATGTGCTGGGGAGTGTAACGTTGCATATGCACTGTGACAAAGATATGGATGCCAAATTGTAATATGTATGGCATAGCGCTGTGCGTTATAACATAGGCATCGAGTAAGGCACGTTAGATGGGGCAATATAACCCGTGCGGAGGCAAGTGTGGCATGACATATTCATGGGGTGGTGTTACAGTGCACATGGGCTAAAGAGTGTCATAGCATACACACTAGCTGGTGGAAACAACACAGAGGTGTGTGGCACCCGGTGGGCACTGGTGGGTGTAACACAGCATTGGGCTCAGCCAGGAGCACGCTGTGACTCTCAAGTGAGGTTCGTCTCCTTTCCAGAGAGTAAAATAATAAGTATTACACATCTGGCGGTGGATGTGTGTTTTATTAACCGTGAGGGGGTTTCTTGCATAGTTTGGTTGAATTTTTGTCAAATCCCCTTTGAATGGCTTGGTGTGCGTGTGTATTAAATGTGCCCGTCAATAGCTACCCATGTTTGTATAGAAGGGTGTCTACTTGGAGAGTACCCACCGGCGGGGGCGCCGGGATTAGGCATGGTAGGGCATCAGACAGGTCAGAGCTTAACTAGCGGTGTAAATACATTCCACGTGGATTCACTGTATGCATAGTCGCCTTTTAATAAATATCACGCAAATCGTCATGGTGATAGGTACATACGGTTTGTCCAGCATGTCCTAGGTGTTTCTATAAATATATTTTAAAAAATAATAATAAAAAACAAAGGCCGGCCCCGGGGGATGGGGTCCCCGGGGCCATAAGTGGCCTGAGGAGGGGGGCAACGCAGCCCCCCTCCTAAAGAATAAAAAAAAAAAAGGCCATGACGCGGGGGTTGGAGTCCCCGGGGCCGATTAAGGCCTTGGGAGGGGGGCCACGCAGCCTCCTTCCAAATTAATTTTTTTCAACAAAAAAAATTAGGGTGCAGGCCCTGGGATTAGGGTCCCCAGGGCCAATAAATTTGAAAAAGAAGGGGGGCCACACAGCCCTCCTACTTAAAAAAATAAAATAAATAAAAGACAGGCATTGCACCGGAGGCCATGCCCCCTCCTTGCAGCACTCTGCAAACGCGCCCCCTGGCCAGTTGTAAGTTGGACCCTAGGGACCCTCAGGATTCAAATGAACTTAATCTCCCAACTACACAGTGGTGAAGGGAGGGGACGGGGCCTGAGTTAACGTGTGCAAACACGCCCTGTGGCGCATTTTAAGTTGGGGATATAATTCCCCTTCAATCCTGAGGGACCCTGGGGGCCAACTAGCCCACCAGGTGCTTCCAGTAAGCGCCACTGCGCTGCGTTGCAGAGAGGTGGTCTAGGCTGTGCCCCTTTTTACATCTCTCTGCAACGCAGCTCTGTGGCGCTTGTTGGAGGTACCTAGTGGTCTAGTTGGACCCTATGGACCCTTAGGATTCAAGGGGACTTAATCTCTCAACTTAAAACGGCCACAGGGCGTGTTTACACAGTGGGGAAGGGAGGGGACGGGGCCTGAGGTGACGTGTGCAAACACGCCCTGCGGCGTGTTTTAAGAGGTAGTTTTAATCCCCTGCCCTATAATATACTAGGGGCTTACAGAGGAGGTCATGCTAATCACAGGGGGACCCCAACGCATAGTGTTCCCTAGTGTATGTAGGTGTTTTCACTGTAGTCTGAGTGTCTTTTAACATAGCACTGGCTCTAGGACTGGTTAGTCAGACTCAGTTACCACCAGTATCCGTCTGAAAAAGTTGAGGGTACAGGATGATTTTGCAACAAGGCTTCTTTCTGCTCTTCTGTTTGTTCTTTCTGCACGTTATCCTTCTTCCTGCACTTTTCTTCGTCTTTGAGGACTTCTGTTGCTTCTTTCTGCATTTCTTTTTTTTTCTTTCTGTGCAATTTTTCTTTTTTCTTCACATGTCCTATCTCTGTAGGCATAGTTAGAAATTAGCATTTAAAAGACCTTTGAAATTCACTGAAAAAACCATAGGTTTCAGGCATGTTATAGTTAGGAATTAGCATTTAAAAAACCTTAGAAATTCACTGAAAAAACCATAGGTTTCAGGGGCGTTATAGTTAGCTGGACTTTTCACTCGTACAAAAGCATTGAAATTCCCCCGTTATAGTTAGTTCAGCTAACTATAACTCGCGCGCCCGCAATGCACTGCTGATGACGTCACATATTACATCACTCATGACATGGTTAGTGACATCACTCATGACATCACTGATGACATCTCAAATGACATCACTGATGACATCATCCAGTGAATGTGTGTTTTTCTGAAAATTACATATGTTTTATATATGGATATCTCAAGGTGGATGGAAGAATAAATGAGTATATAAGTGTCTAAATGGATGATTTGTTTTTGAAAAATTGATTGTATAACTGACTGATTAAGTGTATCTTAGTGAATACATGGCTTAGTGAGTAATGTTTAAATATGTAAATATCTGTATCAGTCTCTCACTTTGTGTATAAGTGGCTGCATGGGTTGGTGAGTAGCTACATGAGTGTCTATATAGGTTATTAGTTGGGTTTTTGAATATCAGTATGAGTGTCTGAGTGTCTGTATGGTTCGGTGGGGGTTATTACGTAGTGCATAGGTGCATGAATGAGTGACTCACTGTTTGTATGTGTTGAAGACAGCATGTGTGCAGGACTGTATGGGTGGATGAGTGTGTGCATGGGTGTGTTAGTGAGTGAATGACTTTCTCAATAGTGCCTTTTTGAGTAACTACATATGTTTTAATCTAGTATATTTTACTATTGGTGTATATAAGTGAGTATATGTGAGAGTGAGAGATTGGAAGAGTTCCTCTATGAATAAGTATGTGTTTCTACAAGTGATTGTTTAAAAAGACTAAGTATGTGTAAGTTTCTGTAGAAGTAAGCGTGGTGGTGTGTGTATAACTGGATATGCAAGTAAATGGATGTTTGATTCTTTATTAGCATGAGTGACTATGTGTGTGTGAGTAACTCTATGGATGAGTGGCATTGTGTAACAGGATGTATAGGTGTATGAGTACATATGATGAGTGAGTACATGTATGTGAGACTGTATAGGACTGTTGGTGAATGAGTGGATGTGTATGTGGATCTTAGAATTACTGAATAGGTTGTTGTAACTGGTATTGGTATGTCCATTGTTTTGAAAAGTTTAGTTTCTATTTTTGAATGTGTGTATCAAAGGTTATATTAGGGGGAGAGGAGGTCTGCCACTCTATCACAGCGTTATAGTTAGCTGGATGGAAAAGTCCAGCTAACTATAACGCCCCTGAAACCTATGGTTTTTTCAGTGAATATATATATATATATATACATATACATATACACTGGCTGTGGTGGACTTTGTGTTTTTCCAGGGTACTGGATTACCGAGGCCCACCCCCCGGTCCAGGAGGAGATGGGGCGGTGACGGAGTTACTCAACTCTGCGTTGGGCGAGACAGGATTTCCGGTCTTGCCCCCGCCGAAGTTAATCCTGTTCCGTGGAGGTTGATGCGGTCTGGCGACCCAGGGGGACACTAATTCATATCACAGGCAGGGGATTTGGCCAGATGACATTGTGATGCCAATTTCCGCAATAACAATAAGTTATCCACCCGCCTTACGTACCTGGATTTCTACTGCATCCTGGGAACTGTAGTGCACACGGTTCAAATGGACTACAAATGGTGAAAAAGGACATTGTTACTGGGGGCGGGGCGGACCTAAACCAATCGTGTTGGGGCTAATATTTAAACACACGATGTGACCTGCAACTCCTTAGAAGATTCCTGGCGCTGAAGAAGGCATATGTGATTCCGAAATGCATTCGCCGTTGAGAAGCTTGAAACTGAATAAAGTTGCCTCCCTGCTTACCCCTATTGTGGCCTCTGCTCTCTTCTTGGAGGAGTTTTGGTGATATTTAGCGCGTATGCCAGAAGCGCGCTACAGAGGCCCCCGCATCTCAAAGTTGGCCTCGGTCTCGCTGGCACTGCTGTGGCGGACTTTGTGTTTTTCCAGGGTACTGGATTACCGAGGCCCACCCTCGGGTCCAGGAGGAGATGGGGCGGTGAGGTTGATGCGGTCTGGGGACCCAGGGGGACACTAATTCATATCACAGGCAGGGGATTTGGCCAGATGACATCGTGATGCCAATTTCCGTAACTCACTGATGACATATGTGTCTTTATGAAAAATAAATATTTGTAATATATGTAATATATGTATAGCTAAAGATTAATGGAAGAAGACATGGGTAAATAAGTGTCTAAATACAGTGAAGTAATATCTGACGTCATCAGCAGAGGATTGCGGTCGCGTGAGTTATAGTTGCCTGCACTAACTATAACGGGGGAATTTCATTGGTTTTTTACGAGTGAAATGTCCAGCTAACTATAACATGTGTGAAACCTATGGTTTTTTAAGTGAATTTGCAAGGTTTTTTAAATGCTAATTCGTAACTATAACGTGTGTGAAACCTATGGTTTTTTCAGTGAATATATAGATATATATAAGATCCCCTGCTTATTACCACTTTAATAAAGTAAACGTGACCTACTACACCTATATCTAAGGTCCTAACACTTAAGACAGCCAAAGTGTAGTAAAACCAATATAGTTGATTTTCATTCTCTAAAAACAGCTATTACCTAATTATATTCTGGCTTGTCATTGCACGTACCACGGTATACTGCAAAGTTATCATGGTATACTGTGGCCTAAAATATAACTAAGGTCTAGATGTATTTTTGGATTGCTGTACCCTTGCATCACTCATGGTGTCGCGTGGGCAATGCAATAATAAAGTCAGATTTATAAAAGAACCCAAGGCCACCATGCATTACCCTGCAGTGATTGGTAAATCTGGAGAAATGGAAGGCAGCACAATTCTTTGTTTTGTGTTGCTCTGCACTCCATAATCTACATTGCTGCTAAATTTCACATATATCTGTATGACGCATCAATGTGGCCATTCTGCTAAATGCTATTCCACTCTATGCGCTCCACTCTACGCCTCTCCACTTTACCCCATTACACTGTACACAATGACACTGTATGCCACTCCAGTCTACGTCCCTCCACTGTACGCCACTCCACTGGACTCTACTCCACTATACACTATTTCACTCTGTGCCATTCTACTGTACACCACTCTACTCTACTGTACTCCACTTTACAGCACTACAATGTGTGCCATTTCACTGTATGCCACTCCAATCTATGCTATTCCACTGTATGCCACTCCATTTCATGCTACTCCACTCTAAGTCACTCCAATGTATAGCACTCTCCTCTACACCACTTTATTCTAAGCTATTTGGTTGGACCGACCCTCCAATGTACATTATTACACTATACCCCTCAACACTATATGCCACTCCAGTCTACACCACTCCCTTCTATGCCACTCATTGTACGCTACTCCACTATACACTTTTGCACTCTATAACTCTCTCATCTACACCACTGCAATTACACTGTATGCAACTCCACTTTACTACTCTTCAGTGTACGCCACTCCACTGTATACCACTCCTCTATTTGCTACTCCAGTTTATGCTAATTCACTCTCCGCCATTCAACTGTATGTCACTCCACTCTGTTATTCCACTGTATGCCACTGCACTGTAAGAACTCTTCTCTATGTCACTACAGTGTATGGCATTCCACTCTATGACACTTCATTCTATACTATTTGATTGGACCCCATGTCACTGTACGCTACTCCACTGTATGCTATTACACTCTACCCCACGCCAATGTATTCTACTCCAGTCTACACCACTCCATTATACTCCACTCCACTCTACGCTACTCCATCATGCACTATTATACTCTACGTCACTTCACTGTACAACACTCTACTCTACACCACTCCACTCTATGCTATTACACTGTTTACAACTATACTCTATGCCAGTCCTCTCTTCGCTATTACATGGTATGCAACTCCATCTATGCCTCTTCAGTATACACCACTCCACTGCATTCCACTCTGCTATATGCCACTCCAGTATGTGCTATTCCACTTTACACCATTTCACTGTATGCCACTCCACTCTATGCTATTCCACTCTATGTTATGCCACTCCAGTGTATGTCACTCCACTCTACCCCACTCAATTATATGCCATTCCATTGGACACCACTCCACTGTACACCACTTAACTCTATGCTTCTACACTCTACCCCATTCCAGTGTAAGCCACTCCAGTCTACACCACTTCACTGTACACTACTGCACTGTACGCTACTCCACTAAACGCTATTACATTTTACACCACTCCATTGTACGCTACTACACTATATGCAATTACACTCTACGCCACACCACTGTATGCCACTCCGGTCTACGCTACTTCATTCTATGCTGTTCAACTTTATGCCACTCCAGGGTATGCTACTCAACTCTACACAACTCCAGTGAACTCTCTTCCACTCTCTTCCACTCTGTTAGACCTGGCTTTTTCAGCGGGTTTATCCCCCAAATTTTCTGTTTTTTGGCCTCCTGTTTCTGGCCTGCTTTTGCTGGTTATATGACTCTGGGCACTTTACCACTGATGATCAGTGCTAAAGTGCGTATGCTCTCCCTGTAAATTATTGTTATGGATTGGTGTTTCCATGATTGGCTGTTTGATTTACTAGTCAGTGCCCAGTACAGTGCACCGGGTGTGCCCAGGGCCTGTAAATCAAGTGGCTTGTGCCACCCACATAAGCAGCTTGTAAATGTAACTCTGGCCTGCCATTGCAGAGCCTGTCGGCAGCCTAGTACTGCCATGTAGACTTGGAAAGTGTACCCACTTGCCAGGCCCTAACCTTCCCTTTTCTTATATGTCACTCACCCCTAATGTATGCCCAAGGTACCCCTGTGGGCAGGTGCAGTGTATGTGAGAGGTAGGACATGCCCTGATGTGTGTGTCATGTCCTGATAGTGAATTACTACCAATTTCGTTTTTCACTATTGCAAGGCTACCTGTTCCTACAGGACAGAATGGGGAGTTTGCTTTTAACTTCTTATAAACATAACTACCCCTGGGAACAAGGTAGGAAAATAAAGTTTAGTATGCCTGAACTCAGAATGTTAAAATGGTTCTTTTAGTAAGGGTGATTTTTACATTCTGTGTTTGAAAATACCACTTTTAGAAAGTAGGTGTTTTCTTGCTCAGCCATCCAGTGTGCCTTTGCTAGGTTTGTGTAATGCATTTCTGGCTATGGATGACAGTGGCTGCCGAGGAGCAGTGGTTCCAGAGAGTCTAATGAGTCAGAGTTTGGCTGAATAGACCTGGGCTGTATCTAGAGTAGGGAGAGGAGATTTCCTTTCACCTGAATGGGCCTGGTCTGCCAAGGACAATGCTGTCTCCACCTCCTGCCAGGAAGCTGCACCAGAAAGGACAGAACTGGTTTTGACTGAGCACAGGGCTTCTCTTCCACCAAAGAACAAAAAATTTTGTGATAAAAATATTGGGGCCCAGACCCCAGGACTTTAGATTACCAAGGAGAAGAGCCGGAAAAGCTGAGGAGGAATACTGCTCCTGTGCTGTTTTCTGTCTGGGGTTGCCCTGCAGTGGCTGCTTGCTGCCAAGGAAAGGAGAAAAGGACGTTGCTGTGTCCCCTGCTTGAAAGAAGATTTCCAAGGTCTTGAACAGAGCTTGCCCCCTGTTCACAAGGTCTCAGGAACATCAAGACCTCACCAAACATCTGGATACCGTCTCTGGAACCGCTGGTTTCAGTTGCCTGGAGAAGAAAAGGGTAACCAACTCTGTCATTGAGTCCATCACAGGATTTCGTGTCCTGAAAGCACCGTAGAGCGCACCGCCTCGTTTCACAAAGCAACCCTGGTCTCACCTACTCCATCAATGATTAGCTGCTTGCACCACATCCTGGGGGCATCGAACTCCACAGCGCTTCGCTACACACTGCCCGACTCGAACATCGACTAGCTCCGTCGCTGCATCGTGACCTGCCAGCACCGCATCGAGCACCGCCTCACCCTGCAATGCAAGCCTTGGCCTCACTGACTCCATCAACGAGTCGTTGTTGTACCGAGCCATAAGGACACCACATGCTGCAAAGCTTCAATCTCACATCGCAACCGCAACGGATGCCCTGGACCGGCTTGTACCATCGTGTCGGCCGCAATAACAAAAGGTACTGTTTCTGAGTCTGTTGACGCTTTTGCTACCTGTATCGCCGCGTTTGGCCGGAATTGGTAATACTCTGTCGTATTCAATATCGCAGTAGCCCCGGAATGAGCTACCGGTCCTTGTTGGTTTAGATAGTTTACTTATTTTTCTAAACAGGTGTGGTGTCCATTTGTAGTGTTTTCACTGTATTACTGTATGTGTTCACAAATGCTTTACGCACTGCCTCTGAGATAAGCCCCTCTGCTCGTGCCAAGCTCCCAAGGGGGTGAGCAGGGGTAATTTTAGAACTGGATCCCCCTTACCCTGACTAGGAAGAAGGGTCCCTACTTGGACAAAGGTACCTACCTCTGCCAGTTAGAGACCACCATTTGTTACATACTCTATGTAACTTCACTCTACCAAAATGTACTACACTCTATCCCCCTCTGCTAGACTCTACTCCACTCTAACCCCGTAGCCCACTGTCCAAATGTGCACTCAACTCTATTCTCATACACTCTATTGTAGAACGTTCTATTCCACTCTACAACCATTTCCAGCACTGTATGACACAGCTCTCCAGTCTACTGTATGAGACATCACTCCAATTTTGTAACAGTTTCCTTGACTCTACGAAGTGCCTCTTCAATGTATGCCACACTAGCATACACTAATCCACTCTACACCAGTGTACACCACTCCACTCTACGCTATTCCAGTCTATGCCACTCTACTCTTCTACACTCCACTGTACAGTAAGTATTCCATTGTACGTTATTACACTATATGCTACTTCACTTTACATAATCTACTCTATGCCACTACAGTGTACGCCACTCCACTCTACGGCGCCTCATTGTATTACACTCTCCTCCACTCTATTTAACTCCACTCTATAAAAGTCTACCCCACTTCTTTGCACTTTATGACATTCTGCACTACTCTATCCCTTACTCTCAACTGTCCAACTCCATAATCCACTCTACGCCCATAGACTCCAATGTGCAACACTCTATTCCAGTATACAATTTATTACAGTTTACTACTTACGCTATGCCAGTACACTCCGCTCCATGCTACTTTACTCTACGATGCACAAAGACACTCTATTGTACTTTACTCCACACTACATTACAACACTCCACTCGACTCTACTTCACTGTACAAGACTTTACCTCACTCTACACTACTACACAACAATCCACTCTACGCAGCTCCACTGTTTCACACACTACTGTACTCTATGCAACTCCAACCTACAACACTCTCCTACACTATTTGCCACTCTCTGACAATTTATTCCTATTCTACACCCCTTCACTCCACCTTACTCCACGATACCTTAGTCCACTATACGACACTGTAGGCAGTTCTTTATAAGCCACTTTACTTCACTCTAATCTGACAGAGTACTCCACTATAAGTGACTTCACTCCACACTACTCAATGCCAGTGTACTCTATAATACTGAGTG
Source organism: Triturus cristatus (assembly GCF_964204655.1). NCBI lineage: Eukaryota > Metazoa > Chordata > Amphibia > Caudata > Salamandridae > Triturus > Triturus cristatus. Next base: position 510,220,006 of record NC_140580.1, on the reverse strand, counting down.
CCAATCCACTGTAACTCTCTACAAAACTGTACTGTAGTGTACACTACTCCACTTAAAAAAAAACAAACTGAACTGAACTGCACCCCACTAAACTACTGTACAACACAGTACACCAGTTTATGACACTTTGCTCAACTGTATGCTCGCCACTCCACTCTACTGCACTCCAACGACACCATAGACTATGACACACCACTCAAGTCTATGACACTTACCTCCACTCTAAACAGCCCCACTCCACTGCACTCCACTCCACTCTTCTCCACTCTACTACACTGTATCCCTCTCTAAGACACTGTACTGTACTCCACTCTGCAGCTATCCACTGTTCGATACTCTAATCGACTGTACGGTACTCAACTCTACAACACTGTACTACAATCTATGCCACTCTATGACACTTTACTGCACTATATGCTCGTCCACTCTATGTCACTGTTCTACACTGTATGACACTCCATGACACCCCACTCAACTTCTCTCTTCAATACTCCTCTCTACTACATGACATGGCACTCCACTCTACGACACTCTCCTCCACTCTCCTCCACTGTACCCTACAACACTCCACTTGATGATGATTCACTCTAAAACACTTTACTCCACTCTATGACAGTCTACAACACCCTACTCTACTGTTTGACACACCATTCCACTGTACAACACGCTGCTCCAGTCTACAATACTTAACAACACTATATGAAACACTATGCACCACACTATATAGCGCTTTACTACATTGTACGATACGCTACTACACTCTACTCTACTTAATTCTAATCTAAAATACACCAGTGCATGACAATACACTTTACTACACTTTCCTCCACTGTACTGTACGACACTCTGCCTAACAACTCTCCGCTTGCGACACTGGACTCTACCATTGAAACACATTTTTATTAAAAATGTGAAAAAAAAACATTGAAATTCAATGGAAAAAACCCCTTCCATAAAAAATACTTTAGACCCTGGAAATGAGCTTCCCGGGGCCTATAATATCTCAGGAAGGGGGCCACATGTCTCCTCCCCTAAAACAAGCAATGTGGCCCCAGGGGCGGGTTCCCTATGGTCTATAATTGAAGAATGCGGCCTCATCCACCATTTTGAGTTTTTTCTCAATCCCGAGGATCGCTGCAAAATTTAGGAATGTATTTTTGTATTCATGCCCCACGGGGGTATCTCTGGGTCCCCCCACGAAGAGGCATGGGGGTCTTCCCCCTTATATTTCTTTTTTTTCAGGACAAGGGACTTGTAATGGTTGCCAGCAATATTTTTCTGATGTTGCTGGTGGTCAATCAGAGCATTCGCTCCCACAGGACAAAAAGCTCCCTGGGCCAATCAGAATGCTCCATTTGAAAATTAACACTCCCTCTAGAGTTTCTTGAGCTTCTCGTGGACCCAACCATATAGAAGTGATAGGGAGGTGCAACAGGCAGCTGTGCATGCTTCAAGCACTCCGTGGGGTACGTTGATATTACAGAAGGGGCCACAGATGGTTGTGCATCTCCTTCTGTAATACCAATAGGTCTGGTGCACATAACTCGCCAGCGCTATCGTCAGAGGGTGTTCTCTCATTTGCATGGATGTGTGACCCTATGCAAATGAGGGAATCCCTTTGCCTCTGCGTCCATGCCGTATTACAGAGGCAGTCACAAAGGCAAAAAAGATGTCAATAGGAGCACTAACAGTGCACCACCTAAAAGGTGGTGCACTGTCAGTGCCACCCTGGTGGCACCCCTATGAAGGGGGAAAGGTGGTCCTATGGACCCCCAGACATCCCCTTGCAGGCAGGTGCAGTCACTCACTGCACCCACCTGCAAGAGCATCTATGAACCCCCTTAAAAGTGCAGTTGGGGTACCACCTAAACTGTGAAACACGGAGCAGCTTCAAAGCAGCTGCACCCTTTTTTACATGATTGCACTGCGCCCCTAGGGCAGTGCGAGTTCACGGCTGCCCTGGGGGCAGTGCATTCATCCTAATATGGCGCATTTTCCTTGTTTGCACCAGACGCACCTTTTAAAAGGTGCACCCAGTGGAAACAAAGAAAATGAGCCATATGTATGATATATAAAGATTTTGGACACCTAATTTCTAAAAAAAACTGCTGATCAGATTCACACAAAATCACAACCAAGATCTATCTTTCTGCCAAAATTGGCATAATTATATTCAGCCGTTTTTGCTGTAGCCCTTCCAAAACAGGTCGATGGAAAATACATGGGGATTTGGCATTTTGGGCCCACCCTGTTTTTCTCAATCACCGCTTGACAGATCGCCACGGACCTTTCCATGCACAAACTATTCAAAAAGTAGCACCTTTTTGTAAAGTTTTGTGGAGATCTGTGAAACGAGGCCAAAGTTATTAGCAATACAAAAAGCACTTTTTCTTTGCAACAGCTGACCTAACTATAACTACTCAGTAGCAACTGCCACTAGGTAATATATATATATATTGTTTTCGTTAGTAGCTCCAAACTTTTGGAACTCTCCATCTTGCTCTTCGTCTTACTAAGAAAGATTTAGAAATTTGATTATTTTAACTAGCCTTTCATTTGTGAACTAGTATAGTAGTCCTCAGCCTAAGAAACCTTAGTGTGTATGTGCGCTGTATCAATAATACTAGAATAACATAACTTACTTGAGATAAGTATAACTGGTGGATGTCACTGGTTTTGTACGTTTGAAATGTTACATTCTCACTGAAAATTTCACCTAGCTATAATGTTATTTTAGCATTTTTCAGTGAATTTATAGGGTTATATTATGTACCATAATATTTTATTATGCCCCCCCTCCTCAGGCAGCCAAACCCAGGATCCACAAGGCCTTCAGCAGTGTGAGGCATATGGTTGGCCGCGTGGCCTGCATCCAAACCTCTTGGGCAGCCAACCACACACAGCTCATGGCTTCTGGCCTATTGGGGCAGCCCCCTTTCCCAAGTCACTTTGGGCCCTGAAGACCCCATCTCTGGGCCTTTTTTAAGAGGAGGGGGGGTGCCCTGCATCAAACTCCCATGGCAGCCTGCCCCATGCAGCTCATGGAGTTCAGCCCATTGGCTCGACCCCATCACTTAACCACAAGGGGCCATGTGGCCCCATATCCCGGGGCTAAAACATATTTGTTAAGGAGAGAGGATTGTGTAACCCCCCTCCCCAAGCAACAGGGGGCCCCGGGGACCTCATACCCTGGAGCATTTAACGAAATGGGTAGCAGGGCCCCCTCCCGAGTCAATACTGGCCCTGTGATCCACTCCAAAGGGCCTTATTGGGTGTGGGTGGGTGCCCCAGTGCCCACCCGGGGCACCCATCAAACAGTACATTGGGTTGAATGCACCCAACCTGAGTGCTGTGGGAGTCAACATTGCTCCTGCCTGGTAGGAGCAGCTGTTTTTGTTTGCTCCTGCTGGGTAGTAGCAATGTGAGTTTTCCTGCCCTCAAAAGGGCACAAGAGCCCATAAAAGCACAGGCAGGGAAACAAAAGTCTGCTTCCACCCGGTTATAGCCATCAACTGCTCCTACCAGGTGGGACCAGACATATGTTTCCCTGCCTCCACTCCTGCAAGGGAAACTCCTATGTCACAGGAGTGGGCTCACTAGGACACAGATGTTGAGCGATCCCCGGGGCATACAGTCACCTGGGCCTTTGCAGGCTCAGGGAGGGGGACAGTGTGCCCTCCACTTTTGAACGGTATTCGGCCCTGGAGGATAGGGTCCCCGGGGCCTACTGAGGTTTGGAGAGGGGGCCACACACACCCCTCCCCTTTCTTTTGCTGTCAACACCAGGGGATGGGGTCCTAGTGGCCATCTTAGAGGTTTAGGGAGGGGGGCAGGCTCTCTCTCCTCTAAATTAGGTTTTCCACTGCCCCGCCCAATTTGGTGTAATTCCGTTCAGCAGTTTTTGCTGTATTGTTGTTAAATTTGGAATGGGAAAAATGTATGTTCGGACCCTGCCTTTTTCTTGTTCCCCGCTTCACCGGTCACCCTAAAACTTTCCAGGAAGTAGCTGAGGTGGATGAGACGTTTTGTGGAAACTTTTGTGAAAATTCTTCAAACTGCGCCAAACTTATCAGGAAAAAAAATGCTTTTCCTAATGAATTTCAGACCTAATATAACTATCCACTGATGACAGCCACTGGGAAATATATCAAATAGGGAGGGCAGGGATAAAGATTAATATTCTCCCTTTCAACCTCAGCCTGTACCTCAACTCTCTGTCTCATCCTAAATCTTTTAGGCTACTATAGACACTCAAACATCCTCTCAAAACTCTTTCCTCCTTGATCCAACTAACAGACGCACATGTCCACCACCACTACTAACATCTTCCATCTTCCCTTTACTACTCCACTTCAATTTATCCTTGTGGAAACAATACAGTCAATGCATGAAATTTCAAGATCACAAACTCAACATACTTATCAAACTGCTCCACGATCAGGTATAAAAACCAAATTACTACCTTTTAATGGAAGCTTGGGTTCTGGAGTAGAGTGCTCCTCCCCCCAAATCACTTAGGGCCATATGTATCATTCAAAATTGCGATTGCAAACGCCGAAATTCTGTGAATTTCGGCGTTTGCAATCGCAATTTAGCTAAGCGGGATGTATTAAGGTACAACTGCCTCGCAACAAAAGGAATCGCAAATTTTGCGATTACTTAAATGCAATGTAAGAGGCAAATTTGGGCTTAAAATAGTGCAATTTGGGCTTACGGAATCGCAAATTACCACCTACTTCAAGTTGGTGGTAATTTGCGATTTCTTTGAAAAATGCACTTTTTTGCATTTTTCGAAGTGCCATGTGACGCACATACATGCCCTCAGGGCATGTATATTTGCCACATGTGCACACATGCACATTTCAGGGATGCAACAGGGTTTCCTTTTGACACCCTGGCACCCTTGAAATTGCATTCTAAATTTGCAATTTCCTAATTGAGAATCGCAAATTGAGAATGTCTTCCCATTCATTCCTATGGGCCTCTAGGCCCATAGGAATTAATGGGGAGGTATTCCTTAATTGCGAATCGCAAATTGCAATTCGCAATTAAGGAATATGGAGGACTCTCAAAATTATTTGCAAATCCTACATACATAGCACTTTGCGATTCTCAAATAGCGATTCGCAAAAAAACGCTATTTGAGAATCGCAAAACCAAACTTTCATACATATGGCCCTTAATGCCTTATCATTGGTAGTAAGCACTATATAAATGGTATGTACAAGTACAACATTGCCTCACCTGCCTGAACCTCTTCCACTAGCCGTACTTTAACAATAATACATACATGGGGTTTTATCACTCACTTATACTTCCCTCATGCCACCCCATCAACTTAGTGAATAGAAAAAATAGAAAAAAATGCCGGCCGTTTTCACTATCCACAGTAGAACCTTCTTGTCACCCAAATATAAAACAAATACCTTTCTCTCCAACCATGATTTGAGCCCTCCACAACGTAACCTAACACATTTTTGATTGGCACTATTATATGTTCTCAGTAGTAGTTAAGGCACTGCTTGCTGCAAACACCTTTTACCCCATACTATGAAATCAGATTTCTGTAGGTAGTAATGTGTGACAAGAATGTGTGTGCGTATTTGGTATGGTGCATTTTATTGTTGTGGTGATGTTGTGCTGTTTTTATGATACTGTGTATTTTTGCTTCATTACTTCATTGCACCTCCAATGCGATACGAACACGACAGAGATGCTGGTCTTCGGTCCCCCCCTTCTGTGGGGTGCTGAGGTTTGGCCTAGCTCTGCACCATCTTCCCCGTCCTCCACTACAGTGACTACAAACCAGTGGCGGCTGATAGGGAATGGTGACAGGGTGGGAGGAAGGGGGTTGGAAAATAAAACAGAAAGAAATTAGAAAGAAAAAGTACCTGCTGGTCACCAGTTGCCGCCTCTCCTACGTCGCAGGAAGCGCCTAGGCTTCCAGACTCTCCCAGCCAATTACGACGCTGCCTCATAGCAGTATTGTGATTGGTCTGAGCGAGGGTCTGGGAGGCTGGGCATGTTCTTCACCCAGGCTGAGCAATACAGCCGGTAGGAACATGCAAAGTGCACATGACTGCATGGCTGGCCCAAGATGGCCGGCCCAATCGTCATGCACACTTTAGAGTGTGCTCACCACTCCTACCCCTTGATCCTGCTCTGGCCAGTTCAGCCCGCCCTCTCCATACACCTAAGCAGAACGTTATTATCATTTTATTTGTCTGCTGCACTGCTCTTAAAGCAGTGGGGTGACACTCCTCCGCCTCAGCAGAGGAGCCGCCACTGCTAAGAATCTGAGAGTGAAGTTTGATAAAAAATGTGTCCTTCAAAACACAGCTGCAGAGCGCAGTTGGGACTTGTTTTGGCCTTCTCTAGTTCTTGAGGAAGTTCTTGTTCCTTCTTCCAGCTACTTGTCAGTAGATGGTTGTCCATGCATTTATAACATCTTGGCTGGACTACGCCAATGCACTATACTGGGGTCTCCCTTTATATCTACTTAAGAGACTCCAGCTGGTACAAAATGCTGCAGCCCGGCTCCTGCTGAACATCCAGAGGACTATCTCAGTTCAGGTTCATCTTAAGGATCTGTATTGGCTTCCCATCTAGGAAAGAGTGAAGTTTAAGGGACTGGTGTTAGACCACAGAGCTTTCTGTGGACTAGACTCTCAATATTTAACTCAGTGACTCCCTCATTATCATCCTTCCAGAACGTTGCGGTCTACTGAAGCACTGCTGGTAGTAGTGCCTAAGACGAGGAGGAAGAAATGGGGAGGTGTCTCATTTTCTGCACTGGCGGCTGCTAGCTGGAATGCTCTTATACTGTACCTCTGTGAAACTTAGGATGAAAGTTCTTTTAAGGGAAGTCTAAAACCTAACTTTTTAACAAGGTCTTTTAGACCATAGCCCCTTCCGTGTGGGAGCAGCAGTTAACAAACCTGTAGCGCAAGACACTCTTGGAGTAGCTGTGCGCTTTATACGTTCCTTGATTTGAGTTGTTGTGTTGTACTGCAGTTGTTGTGTTCTTTAGTGACTGTTTTACTGTGCCGCACCATAATATGGGACAGTTATGGTAAGTCGCTTCATGTTATTTTATTGTGTCATTTTTTATTGTTTTCTTTAGAGATGCCAACAAATGCTGACACATTTCCAGCGATGCTGCTTCAACAGAACAGAACTAAAAAAAAAAACATGCAGCCTGCCAGTCTTTGTAGTTTTCTCCGATATCCTGATTGGCACTACAGTATAACTGTTGAGATCCTTTATATACTAGCCCACATATTTCAAGAGCAGCCGACCATTGTCAATCAAGAATTTCTATGAGATTTTAGTGAATTTACTACTTAATACATGGGGGTGCATTACTGCATTATCTCTACCATATTATTGTAAGTATCAAATATAAAACGAACTGGCCTATAAGGAAGGTTGGGATTGAAGGCCTGTAAACGGGGACGGGAAATGGAGAGTGAATGTACAGTTAGTTAAAGCATGAAAGAGGAGATATCTCTGAAAGTTTTCTCAACGTCAGATAAACTGAAAGACAGATGGTGACGCAGACATGCAAGAAGGAAACAGGAAGGAGAGTACCATTGGTGTCAACTAAAGGAAAAAGAAATGTCTTCAAAAAACACCAACCAAAACAATAACCATGTCAAGACAAATAAATGCTACAGTATCACATTAATGAGTGATGTGTGTTGGCCTGGTGGATTTATTGCATTTTCCCTTTAATTTACATTGATGGTGATGGGTGTATGATGGATTGCGTTTTATAATATTGCATATGAGGTACAAATTGAATTGTGTTTTTGATATATTATAACATTGAGTGGGGGTGGACAATAACAATGATGATGGATTAAGGTTTTATAGTGTATTATCACTTTGATTGAATGAAGATGTACACTTGAAAGCTTTTACCTGATTCACTATCTGAAGTGTTTCTCATGGTGTACAGGCAGGGCTGAAAAATATGTTTAGTCAATCTTTTCCATCTGCAATTGGGAGTATTTTTCAAAGGAAACAGCTAATACATATTTTTAGGTACTATACCTTATGCATGCCACGCATTAAAGTGCAGTGGGAGTGAGCCTGACATATTCGACCTTTTCCCGCAGGAAGTCTGAAATAACACATCAATGCTTGCAACATATGAACCATGTAAAATGGATGGTTATTGAACTATGTTCAAGAAGTCTTTGGTGGTGGTGTTAATCTCATTGCAACCATATACTATGATTACAAGTGGACCAATGATCACCTCCCCTGTGCAAACCAATGAGTGTGCAGGAGACAGAAGTAGTAATTACCTAGTGTAATAAAACCCACCCTTCTTTTTCCAAGGTACATGTCGTGAGGTCAAACCTGCCTTAATTATGAGCACTTTGCAAAATTGAGACACATGTTTAAGACACTTTATGCACGAGTGTCAGAACTATAATTAGTATGAAAAAAATCCCACAGATTTTAATCCAGATAAATTGCTGCAGGTCAAACCCAAACAAATTTGGTGGTTGGAAAACACCTAGTAAATAACAGCACATGCTGATTTGGGTGTTATACGCAAAGAAAGCTGCATGTTATTCCCCATTTTAAGGGAAATCTTGTAACGGCCTTACGGATTGGATTCGATGTATAATTAACTTTATGGTACTGTTGTTTATCAGATACACTAAATAATGATACAATTATAAAGAGCTTGTAATTGTGTCCTGCTGAGGGAAATGTCTGGAAAATACCAGGACATGTGGACTTCATATTATTCCCCACTGAAATACAACTGACCTGTCTCATTAAGAATGTGTTTTTAACACTGAGTGAGAGCTTCATCGGATGTCTCTCTTGATACAATGCTCCTATGAGTGGGTGGGTCAATAATCCCAGAATATGTTTTTACATTTGACCATGTTTCATATAAATAGTTCCACTATACTAAGCAGTGAATCTACAGTGAGACTGCCCATATGGACGAGACTCCTGGCAGGGACGTGGACTGAGTAACTAGGCTAATATCCTAATATGTTTTACATGAATATTTCTGTCATACAGTGGATATATGTTAGATCTTACCTTCTGCTACCGTTGCATTCCAGAACTGGCTATGGTATTAGTCCCCTGGCGAAGAGGAGGGGAATTTATACGAGTGATGTTTTGATGTTTTGCTGACTAAAATTGCAAAAGTTCCAGTTAAATATAATTCATTCGTTTTCAAACGAATAGAGAAAAACTGCATTGTTCAGCAATATAGAAAGACGCAAAGGATTTTTGATGAAAGGAATCAAGCCTGCAGTGGCCCAGCATGCAACAAAAGAAATTTAATACAAGTGATAATTATAAATTCCACATATAGAAGTGTTTCTTCATATAGAAGAGTCCTCATTCTGGGCATTCGTAAGACATACAATCTGCCATTGAGATGTCCTAGCCCGTATCTGTTACATGTCTTTTGCAGGAGCTTTCGCATAATCTACAGGTTGCTTCATGTGGGTATGTGGGTGTGTATGTAAATGTTAAGAAAGCTTGCGTTAATGTTACCAATCACTACCTGCTCTTTGTGCATGAGGAAAGCGCGCATTGTTGCTGCGTCTGCTGTATCTGGATAGGGCGGGGGGGGGGGGGGAGAGTGCCCTGCAGGTTCCATGTTCTCTCATTAATGCAAAAGCCATGCCTATTGTCTTTGTCGCTGCCTTTTTGCCTCATTGCACATTCGCCTGTAACAAGTGCTGAGGGCAGCCATCTTTGCTTGTTTAAATATATTTAGTAAAAACAAAGCAATAAACTGGCCACCTCTAGTCTTGAAAGTAAATTTTATCACTGTCTATGTGCAAAACATAATCTGCACTAAATATCTAAATATTAAGGTTCCCCATCAACTTGCTGCACCCTACAAAATCACAAAAAATCGCTTCTGCTAAAGGTGCAGCTGTTTTTTCAGTTTGTGGAAACCCCTGTGTTTGTAGTCAACCTTGCATCAGTTGGTCCCTCTCAGCAGAGTAAACTACTATGCATCATATAAAATATGCTATTTTTATTACTGTAAAATAGCATTAGGATAGAAATCCACCAGATAAAAATGCCGCCTTTGCTTCCCATGGTTACCTAATCTTATCTACCCCCGAGGAAAACCTTGTATTCTTAGAATTTCATAGTCTGGTCACACTACAGATTTAAAGTAAAAGAAATTGTGTTAGGCATGCTGAAATCGCCCCAGGAGTACTTGTTCTGTGCGATTCAGCGTGTATTCTACTTTAATTACTTTCTTTAGTTTTGGCCAAAAGTTTCAATGTAGCGCAGCACAAGTGAATATATATTTTGTTATATACATTTTATTTGGTCTATGTATATGTATTTAGACTAAATGTTTAAGTAATATGTAAATGGCACGTGTTTTTTTAGAAACGCACCTACAAAATGAGAGAAGACTTTGGTAGATATGCCGGTGCCCATACAGTCCTACACTTCTTACAGAGGGATGAAGACAAACCCGCGGATTAATTATAAATTTGCTGACCAGGCCTCAAGGGAAAACACACTTTCGTAATGCTAACAAATATGTCCTTAGCAAGAGTGCAATTTTTGGAAAGATATACAAGATGCAAAAATATCTGCAAACATATTGAAAACAAGCATTAGCAATGCCATCGGTCTCCCCACTTGGACATTATATGCATTTGGCTATGCAGCACATTAGCCTGGGTGCTGAAACATCTACTGTTCTTTAACATGGCACGATCCGGGAAATTGGGCCACTTTAAGGAGTGTCTAATTGTGATCCCAATACGACCCTGTTGTTAGCCCACTCAGAAAACTGTGGTGAGTGAATGCACCTTATTCAGACATTTCTGCGTATCCTGCAGGACACAAATTCCAATGCGTATAAGACAGCTCAATGTGGAATGGATATGGGGAATGCATACGAGACATACTGACTACAGATTCTAGGCACACGAATAGGCCTGTGGGTTAATGCACTTAATACAGAGATCTGTGTGTTAATTGTTTCTCACACTTATCTTTTCTAGTATGATAGCTCTAACCCTACAATGCACAGATAAAAGTGGAACATTCTTTGACCAGCGATTAAAACGTGTTTGATTGTAAACAATGGTTATCTAAGAAATCAACTATGTTTCTCAACTAAATGTGTAGTTAGATCAATTATTTAATTTGCAGTTACTTATAGGAGAAAAGACAACAAAATATTTAGACAGTACTGTTTAGTCAGGCTTCTGGCTGGTGTTTGTTGTATGACTTAACATAGCAAATTTTGTTAGGGCCCGGCTCGTGCACTGGCTCTAAGATCCAAACCTCGGCTGTCTCTGTTAATTTGTTGCCGCGTCCACCTCTACTCTAAATGAAGCTAAAATAAATATGGCATTTCTGAATCAGTCATGCTGAGAATCTCAAGATTTTCGAACCACGCAGTGTTGTAGGAAGAATCATCGTACGCGATTTCTAGATCATGTCCATTTTTGTCCATTATCAATGGCATTATAAGATGCCTTTCTGACCAACTATGAAAACCGAAACAACGGGGTAAAATAAGCCATTTGTTAGAGATGCACCTCTCCTCCTACACTGCCCTGTGACTCTCCTACACTGCCCTGTGACTGCCGCCCCATCAAAACTGACATTAACTTCTTGGCTGATTCAAGTCCATATTTTACAATAAAGTAATATGATTGGCTGAAGAGCCTCAGCCTCCTGATCCTTGTGCCTTGCCTGCGACCTCGACTTTATTTTCCCTAGAGTTAGCCCTTTAGGGCCTGTCCTGACGAACTTCCTGAACCCTCCCACTAAAACTATCAAAGATGCCGACGTGTGCAACTTCACACCCAAAACGGCCCCTAATCGCTTGCCCAGTTTCACATGGTTCTCTCTTAACTCAATGTGCTGCCAACATATAGGATGTGACATGCTCATAAAAACTCTACAGAACAGTGTCCTTTCCTTTAAAACCCTGGAATCCGGGTCCCAACCCCCAGCGCTCACCGATTTTTGAAGCTCCCCACTGGGTTCGGGGTCGTGGTACAGCGCCTGCACCGCTTGGTAGACCAACTGCAGGTTTGGTTTACCTCCATGGCAGAGGCTCGGGCATACACCGAGCAAAACGGCTCTTCACACGCGGCTCCTTTTTAGGCTCACGCCTCCTCCCATACCCCGCTTTGCCGTCTGTTGAAGGCTCGCGCTGGTGCTATCCCCAGGTGCAAGGATCTCTCCGCTAATGAAATTAGCAACCTAGTAAAAGCTCTATTCTGTATCACACTGAACACACTGGCGGGTTTTCTAGGTTTCCGGCCTCTCTCTCCCAGTCCCATGCAGCAGGCACGTCACTTCCCCTCCTTGCCCTACCGACAGGAAGTACGGGTAGGAGTGCGGGCGAGATGCCGATAGGAAGCCGACAAGTGACAGGAAGTTAAACTGGTAGCCATCTTTGAACACCTTATAAGACAATAATAAGGTGAGGAAAAAAGGTTAATCATTTGTTTAAACAATGTTTTTCCATCAATGCCCAGCGATGTTCTATCAGACTACTGGAGTGTTCATTGCCCACTTTTCCAACCGGAAATAACGTTAAAGTATTCCTGCTTCAGAGCGGTCGGGCGGCAACTGGTTCATCGTTTGTTTAAATTATGTTTTTCTATCAATGCCCAGCGATGTTCTATCAGACTACTGGAGCATTCCTTGTGCACTTTTCCAAAGTGATTTCCTGCTTCAGAGAGGTTGGGTGGCAACTTTAGAAACAAGCATTGGCAATGCAATAGGACTCACATTTACGCGAGACCTATTGCATTGCAAATGGCAATGCGTGAGGGCGAAGAGTACGAAGAGGGGATAGGGGTTGGGGAGCTGGTGAGAAGGCATTGGACTGTGGGAGAGGGGAAGGGGAAAATGTAGTCTGCGCAGTGAAGGGGCCAGTAGCCATGGAAGGACACAAATGATGACATGCTCGTCATAAGGCAGGACTAACAAGTCTAAAACCAATGGGAAGGCAGCATTTAGGACCTAAGCCAATCAAAAAGATGGGCGGAGTGGGCGGAGCTTCCATGAAGCTTCCATGCTATAGTGTATACTGCATGCCTCGCAAAGCGAGCGGCGCATTCGCGCTACAATGCTAGGCGAGACCTAAAAAGGGATTGAGCCTGCAGTCCGGGCACGGCAGTCTTGGCAATGAAGTTTCATCCTTTTTCAGGCAGCTGTGAACATGTGAGCAATCAAAATGCTGTCTTTACAAGTGTTAGACAGCCAGTGGATGAAGTGAGCTGACCCGAAGAGTTGTAGGATGTGGTGGACAGAAGCATAGTGTGAATGACACTTGAATAGATGCAAGAAGGCTGGCCTTTTCAAAAAATACCTCTGCTTGTGTATATAAGTATGTATTTCTCTTATATGTCTTGGACTTGGCCCTTTTTGCAGGGTCATCCCTGAATTTATTGCCTTCCTCCTGGCATATTTTAGGTCGAGCCTAGCGGCAGCACGCCTGCACTGCATGCTCTGCGAGGCATGCAGTAGTCGAGTATGCTCTTGAAGCCTCGCCTTCTCTCCGCCCATATTTTTGATTGGCTGGTGTCATTGTCCTTGGTAAATGCTGGCTTCCGATTGATAATGAGGCTTGTTAGTCCCTCCTTGTTACCTCAGATGAGTACTGGATCTTTTACTTATAGCGTTACACGGTCTCCTTCATAAGTCGGTAAGCACTATTTTTTTTTTTTTTTGCAGCCCGTTCCGCATTCACTTTAGCGGCCATGCTTGTTTATTTAATTAATTTGCAGCGCAGGCCAAAAGGAAGCGTTTCTACTCATTAATCTAACAAGCATTTGTAATGCAATAGGTCTCGCATTTACGCGAGTTTGAGCTATTGACATTGCAAATAAAAATGGCTTTTTTTTTTTTTTCATTTTTAAAACATAAATAAAAGGCATTGTCATTTACAATGCCAATAGCTTAAACCTGTGTAAATGCAAGACCTATATCAATGCAAATGCTTGTTCTGACCTGGTGTTGGTGGTCTTAGGACTCTGGACACTTTATCACTGCTGTCCAGTGTAAAGTGCATGTGCTCTCTATGGTAAACGTAGTAAGATTGGTCTACACCTGTTTGGCACATTTAATTTAACTATCAATCACTTGTAAAGTGGTATCTCATATACCCAGGGCTAGTAAATTAAATGCTACTGGTGGGCTTGCATCACTGCTTGTGGTACCCACCAAAGTAGCCTTTCAAACCTGTCTCGGGCCTCTGCCATTGCATGGCCTGCGCACGCAGTTACTGCTGCTGTGACATGGCACATAAAGTGGGTGCCACGTCTGTGACTCCCATTTTACTACATATCAGTCACCCTTAAGGTAGGCCCTAGCTAGCCCTATGGGCAGGGTGCACTGTAGGTAAAAGGTAGGACATGTGTCTTAACTCTGTGGCATGTCCTGGTGAGTGCCAAACAGCCATTTTGGTTTCTCACTACTGTGAGGCTGCTCTCTCATAGGAATGCATTGGGGATTCGCTTATATGTGTTTCAGTGGTAATTCCTGCTGTGAGAGGAGTAGCAAGATCAAGTTTGGTATGTTTGGAATAGTGGTAATAAATGCTGTGTAATGGTGTTTGCAGATTTATTATCACTGTTTTTGAAATGCCACTTTTAGAAGTGGACATTCATGTGTGCTATGTGTCTTTTTGCCTGCCTGTTGTGTATTGCATGTCTGGCTCTGGAGTGACAGGGGCTGGGGAGGTGCAGTGGCTCCAGAGGGGCTGGGTGAATCAGCGCTAGTCTGAATCACCAATCTGCTTTAGGAGTAGAGGGAGGAGTAGCACCTGGACCTGCCTTAAACAATGCTGGCTCTGCCCCCCCCCCTTGGTGTGTCTGGGGCCAGGGCCTACACTAACAAAGGAGGTTGTTGTGCACTGTAAATGTGTTTTCAAGTGGCCCCCAGAACTGGCTTAGACCAGGCACAGAGCCCTGTGCCAGAGGAAAAACAAAGACATGTGAGGTATAAATATTGGGGCTGTGACCCCATATTTGGTGTAACTTTGGGTTACCTGCTGGAAGCTGAAGGACTGCTGGACGAGGAGGAACCGCCGTGGGACCCAGCTGCTGTCTCCTGGGGGGTCCCTACGTGCTGGCCTGCCTGTGCCCAGCTCTGTCCCTCTAGACTTTGGTACTTGGGGCCCTGCAGGAATACTAGGTGTTGAGCCCCTGGTGTGGGCTCGATCCGCAGCAGCGCTGGTGAAGCGCATCATGATCTCTGCCTCTGTTCCTGGGGCAGAGCGTGCTGAGGAAGCACTGGGTTTTGCAGCCGTTGTTTCCCAGGCACGAAGGCAGCCTCTTGGGCATCGAAAACTAAAGGCGATCACCCGTACGCCGAGCAAGTGCCGCCAGAGCTGCCAGAGGAATCAGGAAGTCAGGCGAAGGATGCCTGACTGTGGACAGGGCTCTCGTACATAAGGGGAGAGCCCTGCATGTCTGTTGGGACTGTTGTCGACGGGGCTAGTGGCAAGCGCAAAGCGGAGCCTCGCGGGCTCACAGGGCCGCTAGAAGTTGGATGGGAGCCTCACGGGCTCAATGCTGCGGACTCTCACCTCTCCTACCTGTCCGAGGAGAGGCAACCCTTGAAGCAGAAAACAGAAAATCAGGCAGCTGTTGCCTGGTTGTGGGCGGGGCCTCTCTATGGTAAGCCGAGAGCCCTGTGTGGTGACTGAGGCTGACGGAGGCATGAGTGAAGAGCCTCACAGGCCCATGAGACCGTCCCTGGAGAGGCAGTCACAATCTACGGACCACGCTGGGAATAGAGATGTCCGGTCCGGCCGCACGACAAGGAGATCGCTTTGGTGACCACGTTCAGAGGAGGCGCCCCAGGCAAGTGAAAGGAGTAACGTGGGCATTACCTGGTGCGTATTGCATCCCCCCTGCCCTGGTTTTGGTGAGCTGGGCACCGGGGACATTGTTTGTGGAGTTAGGCTGTGGTGCGACCTCAACTGAGGCCCCCCTCCTGAATTATCTTGGATTACTACAGGCTTAGGGAGCCTGGGTACAGTGTTTGCAGCTGCACCGCCGGATCGCGGGCAGCTGCGCAAAGGATCCAAGTATTGGCCTAAGCCCTGCCTTTAAGAAGGGGCATTGCGGATGATGGCTGTGGGTAAGATGCTCTGCTAGGCACCCATATTTTGTTTATACCGAAGAAGGGCCTGAGGTGCAGAATGAGCTATACTGCTGAACAGGATGTTATGCCTATGGACTTGTAGTATGTGCGCAGCTGCAGGTGGTACTATGGTGCGCGGCTGCTAATGTGATACATAATGCGTTATGCTGATTATGTTTTGCTTTATAGGCTGCCCTAGGTGATGTTAGGACGCGCATCGCTGTTGATGAGGTTTAGGCCTAAGGTGGGCCTGATGTAATTACGATGTGTGCCTATTAGGGTATACCAAGCAATCCTGTGACGTTCATGCCTTATGCTTGGTGCTAAATGCACCCTTGCCAGTAGATACTGGTTGTTTTTATTTTCACTACGTGTGTGTTCTAATGATGATGGCAGTGGCCCGATTGGCCCTGTAATGTATATAATCCCATGTAAAGTCATACCTAGTGCCAGGTTGCACAGTGTACATATGTGATTGTGTTCTAGTTTCTTTTATGAGTGATACAAAGACTATATTTTATATAACTTTGAGTGGAGTTTCTTTTATGTTGTGCCTAGTGTGTCGCTGCTGTGAGAGTGTGTTGCGCAAACGCTTTACAAATTGCCTCTGGGATAAGCCTAACTGCTCTGCCAAGCGACCAATGGGTTGGGCAGGGGTTATCTTCAGCGTGTATCGGCCTTGCCCTCACTAGAGTGGTGGTTTCTGCCTGGCTTAGGGGCATGCCCTAGCCAACCAGAAATCCCGTTACTAACAATGTGTTTTTCAGGTCAGACCTAAAGTGTGTAGCGTATATAGGAAGGTGCTGTCATGTGAATTTGCTCATTTGATGTTCAGTTCGTAGGTGGTTGTTTACTGGCAAATCCTATATTTCATGATAAGTATTTTTTCAGATAGTAGTTCTGCAGAATTAAACTCAAAGGTATCATGCACACAAAGCATTAAACACTGACACAAGGTCATGAAAATAAGGTCAGCCAGAGCATAACATGTTCTGCAATCGAGGGAGCTGCCCAAAAAATTTAAATACCTCCCTCTTGAAACATATTTCTAATCACACCTAGCACATAAGGTGAGCGAACCTGACTTGACTTGGAAGGGTGAAAGGATAGCTCCCTTCACCCTTTCATCCTTCTTCCATCCTTCTTTCACTCTTCTATCTATTCATCTGTCATTCCCGTCAAATTTCCATCCACTCATGCATCCCCATCCGTTGATCTTTCCATACATGCATCCATCATTTCTCACATCCACTAGCGAACGTATTCATGAATCCATCTACCCATCCTTTCACTCTTTCCCATCTGTCCATTCCTCATCCTTCCATGCATTCACCATAACCATAACCTATCGATCAGTTAACCCTTTCATCCCTTCTATCACCCTTCCATCCATTCCTTCTTTCACCTTTCCATCCTACCTGTAGCCTTTTCTTCCTTATTTCCTTTCACCGTCTCGTTTTTTATTTCCTCTTTTGGTCTACCTGTCTTTTGTCTTTCACCTTTATTTTTCCTTCTTACCATTCTCACTTATTTTTCCAATTTGTTTATTTATCAGTGTTGCCAATATTTTCATCATTTTATCATTATTCTTTCTCTATTTTCTTAACTATGCTCCTGAGCCCACCACTCACACTGTCAACGCATTCCCTAACAGCGTTATTTATGAGCACTTTGGCTGCAGATAGAAGAGGCCCATAAACAACTAACGTTTTAGTGAGACACAGTTAACCAGACCAATGGGGTCAGTGGCAGCCCCCACTCAAGCTGCCTACGTTGGGGGTCCCTACAGCACTGCCTGCTATTATCCTAAAACAGATCACACACATGTTAAACGTCCGTAATTCAGCCTGTAAAACTACCCTGCTGTTTTTAACTACTAAACGGGGGGCTCCATTGCTTGCATTAGGGCTCATGGCACACTTGCTACATCACTGGCTGAGAGGTAAATGCCAGGGGTGTGTCCAGAGTAATGCAATGCAAATAAAGTGAGAAAACACAGCTTTATCCTGATTTATTTTTACATTCATTAATTGCATTTCCTGCAAGTACCTGTACACCTATCCTATGCCTTAAAGTTCAAGATGCATATACTAAACAAAGTGAGAGATATTAAATCAAATGTACTAATTTTTCGATGGTATGTGGAGAAAAAAGAAGGTTTTTATGAGACTTTGGAATTTTCCCAATCCAAACTATGCATGCAATGCCCAGACATTGCTAATGTAGGTTTCGGAAGTACGGGCCTAAGATGGGTTCATATGAGAATGCCTTGAAATACCTGTCAAGGGAAAATTTACTTTTAAGGTATAGATTTCCATTTGAGATCTATCATCTCTAGATGTCTGATGAGCCTGCACCACTTTGACTTTACAGGATTCCGAGAGGTAGGAGGAAGACCATTAGAGACTTTGACACCTCAGGTAGAAACTAACAATCTCTTTTCTCCAAGGTATTCCATTTTGTACATTTGAACATCTGCATCAATAGCTTTAATTAATCATATTTGATAGTATTCCTTGCTATCAATGACTCTACTTTCAAATCACCGCTGCCTCTCCAGTGCTTGTGCCTGTAATCTTGCTACACCCAGCTGCAGCAACCTGCATTCTGTCTTCCTTTCTCTACTTGTTTCCTGTGCTCATGTAATGTTGCTTAAGTTCTGTAGATGATGACTAAGTCCAGATTTGTGTTATATATTAATACCTGCTGCCGAAGGCCATACCAGTCGTTAATGGCCCTGAGCCTGAGGTATAGGCCCGGGCCGCAGAAAAGGGCCTGGAGTTATTAAAGAAAAATGATTCATATATATCTAAGGATGTAAATCCTCTGCAGGTCGATATAGTGTGTTGTTCTTCATCCTCGCGCTAGAGTGTAGCGCGAGGATGTATCACGAGGTTATGTATTGTTTGAACGATGTTCCGTGATCGGACGCTGCTCGATGCGTTCCAGGGTTCTGACAACGTTAAGTCAGTTGTCTGGAGTCCTGGTGCGCAGCGGGAGCATCTGGTCGTGGGTGTTGATGAAATTGAAATAAATCTCAAGTCCTCAACTTAAAGAAGACTCCGAAATTCATTACATTACATTTGGCAACGAGCGGACGAAGAATCCACCCCAGCACCCACCAGCCAAGCTGTACTCACTTTGCCATCTCCTGTTTTACTCTCACTCCTGCCTTGCTGGTCTCATCCCGCTTTCTCGAGTCCTGACCCTCTACTTGGAATTGGGTTTGACTCCTCCCCTATGCTTTCATCGGTATGCTCTGATTTTGCCTTTCGCGGACCCCTGATGACGTCAGCCGCCCCTCGCTGGTTGTGGTAGCAACCACATCTCTACACGGATTGGAGCGTCGATTGAACATCACCGCGCAAGTGTCGAGCGGCCATTTTCTACACTCGCAGTCACCTAGCAACGCGTGTTTATACTTCCACACGGGCAGAAAGACACGCATTTATACGCGACTTCGTTCCTTCACATCTATGAAGGTAGGATCTAGCCTGCACTCTTCTGCGGTGACAGGCACATCTTAAACATTATAAAGAGATTTTCACCAGGACACTCTATTCTGGCTCCAAAATCTAACGGTGACAGGCACATCTTTCGCCTTAACTTTATTTTTAAGCCTGCACATTTCATATTTATGGATTAACACTCATCAACAGTTTACATTTATTTATTTATTTATTTATTCCTCTCACTTTTACTCTGTTGGCATTCGTAAAAAAAAAAAAAGTGTTATTTTTGAATTTTAATACCGCGTTAACCTTTTATGGTTAAAGATATAGAATACTTTGTCTTTCTTCCATGGCTTCATCACAACAGTTTGCGCAACCTCCTCCCTTTTTACAGAATCCTGGAAAACCAAGCATTCCGTGGCGTCAGTGGGTAAAGGCATTTGAAAACCATATTGTCGCTATCGATGCTGTTAAGTTTTCTCCTGTACGCAAAGTTGCAATTTTGTATGGTTGCCTAGGTGTTACAGCACAACATGTATTTGAGAATTTACCCAGATTCCCAAGTCCGACTGGTGAGGCTGGTGATGCAGATCATTGGAAGGCTTACAATGAGGCATTATCTCGCCTCGCAAATCATTATGATGAAGAAACGAACATAATGCTAGAAAGACACAATTTCTTTAGGAGAAAACAAAATGAAGATGAGACAGTCGAAGAATATATCGCACAATTGAGAGTGTTAGCTGCAACTTGTGAATTTGAAGCAAATCCAGACGTTTACATACGTGATCAATTTGTCTTTGCTTGCCACTCAAGGAAAATTCAAGAACGCTTATTGAGTTGTAGGAAGCCTACACTTCAAGAAACTATAGACATTGCCAAGAGCATTGAGAGGTCCATTACTACTTCCAAAGTTCTTCAAAATTATCAATCTTCCAGCTCTTTTAAAACGCCATTTCAAGATGTTACCAATTCAATTAATGCTGTTAGCGCTAACAAACCTTTTAAACAAGGGTTTAGGAAAACTAATACTGTTTATTATAGATGCGGATCTAAATCACACATGGGAAATAATCCCATGTGTCCCGCCATTGGAAAGAGATGTGTATTGTGTAAGAAAATAGATAATTTTCAAACCTCATGTAGATCTGTTAAAAAACCTACTGGTATCAATAGCATTGAATACTCAGGAACTGTTGATGATTGTATAGATAATTTCCAAGATATGAATAAATGAAAATGGGGGTGCACGAATAAGATAGTCCAATGAGCCAACATTTTTTAACTAAATGTCCTCTTTAATTTCCATTTAAATTTCAGTAGATAAAAGGAATGGTCAGCCAACGTGTTTCATTCCCTCAAGGGGAACTTCATCAGTGCTGTAACATGATAAAACAACATAGATATTACAAATAAATCATAAAGAACAGGACTAGCAACACGAACAAATGACCATATAATATGTAAATTATAAAGACAAAACAAATTTTCGACATCATTTAAAAGTGCCCATAAAATTACATAGATCAACATCTAAAACATTTACATCACATAATATACATATATACAAACAAATGTTTGAGTGACGGCAACTAAATATTTAGAAAATTGTCCACCTGTTAGGTATTAGTAAACACATGTTAAATAGACCGTTGAGCATAACACTCCAATTCTATATATTTTGGCTCATAGCAATCAGATTGATATTTATTTTATATCGATTGTCAAATGTCTGTTTATTCATGATAATTTACCAGTTTCAATTGGTTACTTTATCTTATATCCCAACGCATTGAGTTATAGCTAGCATGGGTTGCATTTTCAATCTAAATTTGTATGTAAAACGTTATGCACAATTTTTTGTCAGGACTGTTAAATTGACATTCTTACAGGTTTTGTTATCACTACCTTCTATTTTGCCCAATTAACTATTGTAATTATTACATATTTATCTATCTTTCTGTGTTACATTGCCCGTTTCAATATGGCGTCCGTATTTCACCGCATTGATGACCATCACTCCTTCTTTGTCATTTTTCTTATTGGATATCAGTATTTTCAGTTACTCTATTCTAGTCTATATATGCGATGCATATTCCCTGATTCGGATTGAGAAATTCAAATACACATAGGTTGTGTGTTTACTAACTTTTCATTTGTTGAATGTACTATCGTAAATTATATGTATTTATCAACTTCATTCGGGTCATATTGTCCATTCTAAAATGGCGCTTCGTTTTTGCCGCGTAGATGAACATTACTGTTTGCTCTTCACTTCATATTGGAGATTAGTGTATTCTATTACCTTGCTTTAGTGGAAACACGTTACATATGACACCACTTTGTGTTTCTGTGTTTTTAATTTCAATTAGATGGTGTAGCGAACCGCAAATACTGCACGCTTTCACCTCTACCTACAGACTTCTAGAATCTTGGAAACACTATTTTATTAATTCTACGTGTTCCTTGGATTTTTATTTTACACAAAACACCCTTAACACAACTGATTTCTTACTTTTCTGACTGCCTACAAATGGAGACTGATTCAGTTATAGATATCATAGACCATGATCCGTGGTCTACATCCATACCGATTGGTAGTTTTCTGACGAGGGGGCGGAGTCCCGTATATTTATATGTCATGGCGGGCCTCTTACTTTGTAACGAGGAACACGCCGTCACATCTAGAACTCTGTTTAGGCAATTGCCGGTAAGTTTATGTGCGAGGGACTGCACGTATGCCCGTGGGGACGATCTGTAGCTTATGCCCGTGGTTGTGGTTTATCGTACACACTGCCGTGAAATTTCCTGTTGTGGAACAACCACTACCATGATGCGAATTTTTACTCCCCTTTGGGATATGCCCTTATATTTTTTGTGTTATTTTGTGGTTCTGGGCTCTTTGCTTGCGACATGGCATGGTTAGATCAAGCATTGATGTTGATCGCTAATGGGGGCGTTCTGCTTGTTTCTTGTGTGCGCACCGAGTTGGTTTGTGCGCACTTTATCTGCCCTGGTGTCTACCGGTTTGGATAATTTTCAGCTTTGTCGTGCGTATTTCACAGGTCCTAGTTTACACCGGTTTATGCGTTTCTTAGTTTGTTCTCAATTTCTCTATTAGTGAGTTATTGTTTGACATGTTATTATTTTGTTATATAGCCACCAAATAGTGAACGCAATTAGAGAGACTGTCTTCAGATTATTTATAGTTATAGTAGAAATAAAAATTTTGGCACAGATTGCCATTTATTAAGAATTGGGTCATTGTGCTTTTTTACAGAAATTTGAAGTACTTGTGAAATACACTAGACTTCTTGGATATCACAAGACTTGCTTTATTCTCAATAAAATACATATTGATTCAAGGTATGCTTGTCTTTTGGATTGGACTGTTCTCTTTAACACATCTACTCCACTTTGTATATATTTCTTTTCCTCTTTTTCACTTTTTCTGTTTATATTTACGGATTCTTCTAATCACACTATTCTAGGTATGCTTGTCTTTTGGATTGGACTGTTTTCTATAACACATCTACTCCAATACGTATATATTTATTTTCTTCTTTTCCATTTTTTCTGTTTATATTTATGGATTCTTCTAATCATACTATTCTAGTATATAGTTTCTGATCTCACTTGGATGTTCAAAATACCTGTTGAAGTCTATTATGTGTTTACTAATACCTAACAGGTGGACAATTTTCTAAATATTTAGTTGCCGTCACTCAAACATTTGTTTGTATATATGTATATTATGTGATGTAAATGTTTTAGATGTTGATCTATGTAATTTTATGGGCACTTTTAAATGTTGTCGAAAATTTGTTTTGTCTTTATAATTTACATATTATATGGTCATTTGTTCGTGTTGCTAGTCCTGTGCTTTATGATTTATTTGTAATATCTATGTTGTTTTATCATGTTACAGCCCTGATGAAGTTCCCCTTGAGGGAATGAAACGCGTTGGCTGACCATTCCTTTTATCTACTGAAATTTAAATGGAAATTAAAGAGAACATTTAGTTAAAAAAATTTGGCTCATTGGACTATCTTATTCGTGCACCCCCATTTTCATTTATTCATGTCGTATTGATCTGGAGCACAGTAGCGCCATTCAGCGGCTGGCGTATGGGGTGGATTGCACGACAATTATCACATTTATCTCAAGAACTGGTGTGAGGTGCGGCAAGAAGGCCCGCCATTGTTGCAGTTGGAATAAATTTCCAAGATATGGTAGTCTCAATTGAGTGTAACTCTATTTCTACCCCACATTTTGTAAAAGGGCCTTTAGGTACAGCATTCTTTGGTGATATAGAGATTTCTTTTATGGCTGATTCTGGATCCCCAATCACTATATTGTCAGATGTTATATTTTAGAAAAATGGCAAGGATCAGTATCCTTACTTCAAACGGACGTCAATCCAAAAGCATTTGGCGAGTTTGAGATTGACATGCTGGGCTACTTTAATTGTAGATTAGAATGTTTAGGAAGGTCCATTTTCACAAAACTATATGTTGCAGTCAAATGACGCAACATCATTGGGTGGCAAGACCTGGCAAAAATGGGTCTTTATTTAATTCCAGGTTCAGAAAACCCAATCGCCCTTGGTGAACCCCCACAAGGTTATTCTCCTGCTGGTTTTAGAAATGTTCCACATCTAATAGCTGACTGTTTAAGTCTCACTACCCACACTTCTGACATTAGAAAGATTTTGGTCAAATTTCCCAATCTATTTTCAGATAAATTGGGAACTGTTAAGGTTTTTCAACACCAAATCAGACTCAAGCCACAAGCTCAACCTGTCGTTCACAAGGTGCGTCCTGTTTCCCTTAGTGCGAAGGATGAACTCAAGTCAGTCCTTAATTCCCTGTGCACTGATGGTGTCATTGCACCTTCCGACTCTTCGGAGTGGGTCTCTCCCATCGTTATCGTCCGGAAAAAATCTGGAGAGGTCAGGTTATGTGCGGACTTGCGCACATTGAATAAGAACATTTTGATTGACCGCCACCCCCTCCCTAAAATTCACGAACTTCTTGCCAACTTGGGAAAAAAATATCAGTCATGGACTTGCGCTCAGCCTACCATCAAGCACCATTAACGAAGGATTCACAGGAACT